>NW_024063064.1:0-2400000 GCF_006381635.1 Hibiscus syriacus
TTTATAATAGTTTTCTAGTTGACAAGACAATAGGAATTAGCTTGTGACAACTAGTTCTAGTTGTGGTGAAGCTTAAAAACTTTGACCAATCCCTGAGGAGACGATGCTCACTACCCTATATTACTTGGTTCGATTATGTATACTAGCATGAATGCTTGCCTTGCATATACATTTACAAGTGATTAGTTCATCTCTCCATCGGTGTGGTTGCTCGTCATTACCGGTGCTCGTGACCCAACTCGTGGGTCGAATCATTATCATCATTTCGTTTTTTTGCCAAAGTGGGCAGCTCGATTCTAATTTTTTGGTGATTTCAGTAAGTTTTGTTGTGAAGTTGGTTGATTAATGCTGATTTCAAATGTGTAGGAGGCAAGGATGAATTGGCCAGTGGAAGCGACCCTTGTCACCGTCGCACGCATCGGTAGTGCCTGTGCGACTCTCATGCGAGTCCAAAACGGTTCTAGAACCGGTCCAGCCAAATTGAACCGGTTCATCAGACCAGTCTAAACCGAGTCAACTCGTCCAAGTCAACTGGTCAAAGTAACTATATGTGTCAACTCGTCCGAGTCAACCTATTAACTTTGACCCATTATCTTTGACGCTGACTTTGATCGAAATGTCAAAATTTTTGAAAAGTCATATTTTAAGTTTTTCGACTCCGAAGTCCGTTTTTCCAAATTCGCACTCGGTAAGTCATTTTCAGTTTTATCTTCGGATTAATTTGTTTTTTCAATAAAGTTCAGTTTCTGAAGAAAACTTGGTTGTTATGTATCTGAGGAATTATTGGACGTTGAATTCAAGTTGAAGACTGGTCGAATGGAGTTTAAATGTTCGATCGGTGGAGAGCGAAAATCAAGGTAATACTTTACTACCTCTTTGCATGCTTTGTGGAAAATTTGTATAATGTATAAATGCATGGATGTATATGATTGGTCCATTATGCATGTTGATAGATGGACTCGAACCGAATACAGTTTAAGTGATAAATTGGTTAAAACTCGATTGAATTATAGAAAGTAATTGAATGACTGGTAAGAAATGATTTCAAGTGCATTGATTAATCTAAAGAGCCAATGATTTCAAAATTATTAAATTCTAATTATTTTCGTTAAAAAGTTAATACTGGAATCACCTGATTATAAAATTTACGAAATTACCCTTATATAGTAAAAAGGCCCCGACTGACCTGAGAGCGAAAGTACCTTGAGATTTGTACTTTAATTCGTAAATAACTATTTCATCTGTTAAAATAACGATATGATCGGATAATAACTAAGAATCGAATCCTAACATTCGAAAAGGTACAAGACCTGTAATTGATGATTATCAACAAACACTTAAAGACTAAAATATCAGAAGTACTATTCTTGTTTGAATTAGTCAAAAAATTGAATGAAATGAAAGGACTAGATAGAAGGAATGACCATAATAACCTTGAATGATTTGACAAATGCCCATGCATTGTAAAAAGACTATAATTACCCCTAAGAGTGAAAAATGATGCTAAACATATATATCTTACCAAATTACCGAAAAAGGTATATATATTTGGATTGATCTAAATTACCCCTGAGAGTGAAAAATGATGCTAAATCATAGCTCTTATTGAGATAAATTATTAAGAATTCTCTTGGAATCAAAATATATGAAATACTCCTATTTGTTTGTATAATGGAATCATTACTGTCATACTTAAGATCTTAAGTAACTCAGATGCACAAGATTATGAATACCTTCCTGATTACCAAGTTGTCGGAATGATCCTTAATCGTTTTAGGGCTATGGCAGGAAGTAATCAAACTTAATCTTAGAAAAGGTTGGGTTTTAATATCAACAAATAATAGATTTGGAGTCACCATCGACCTTGGGTTAGGTATGTCGAATACCTAAAAATACCTTTTAAAATAATTTTAAGAATAAAATTTTAAAAGATAAAAAATTATATGCGCTTGACCAGAGATTTGTTTTGAAAAAGGGCTTGGAATCGATTACGCGTGGAGAAGGATTAGCACCCCCACAGCACCCAAAATCAATACCTAAGTTATTATACGTCATCTGAATGTATAAAGTGGCAAATTTGAATATGCATTTAAATTATGATCATCTTAAAAAAATAAAAAAATAAAAAGGGTGTTATTTGTACGAACAATTCTCGGAAATACTCTCCTTGTCAGTTAAGGGGGAACTTCCATGGATTCTCCATACAAAATAATATTACCTTAGCTTATAAATAAAATGCATATATACAAATTTTCATTCAAATAAAAATGTTCATTTGTTCGAACGATTTTGGAAACACACTCCTTGTCAGTTAAGGCACGTTTCTATAAATTGTTAGCACAAAATTATATTTAATATATTTTCTTTCAAAAAATACTAATATACATATTGATCGAATCTGTGCACATTTAATAGCTAACTAATAACATGCAAATAACCAGAAAAGGTTAAAACAATACAACGTAAGTCGAAGATCGCACAAAATATAATCAAAAGATAGAAACTTTAAAGACCGAAATGCAAACCAGCAAAGCCTAGGGTAACATTACAATATTATACAACAAGGCACCAAAATCGTAAATAAACCAATAACACTATTCAGAACTAAAAAATTTAAATATTAAAATTTGAGGACTAAATCGTAAATAAACTAATAACACTATATACTGGAAACGTAATTTAACCATCATCACAATTCAGGATTAAAATGGAAACCATTAAAATAGGGACTGAATCAAACATTTACCCAAAATACATACAACATGGACAATCACTAAAATAGAAATAAATCGAGATCCAAATTAAAATAAATGAATATTTATTGCAGTGACCAAAACATAAACTTACAATAGATAAAGGATGCGGGAATGATTTTCCCATGCGTCCAAAATGCACAATCCCTCCCACACCCAAAATGACGCCGTATGGGGTGGGATATATATACCCACAAAAAGGTCGAAAATAACCCAAAATCTTTGTTTTCAACTCTTGCTCACTCTCTAAAAGAGATAAACCTTTTTTCTCTCTGGCTTCTGTCTTCCACTCCTCTCCGAGAAGAGGCTGGTAGCCTCCAGCCACCGTCCGTCAGAGGTTTTACCACCGTCCACGGTAGATGTAGTTCGAAAATAACCCATAAAATAATCTCTTTGTACCCTAAACCCAAATCTAAACCTAAAGACCCTCCAAACACCTATATCTATGGATATACCTTGGAACAAACGGATCTCTAACAATGCTTGAAAGCTCCGATGACGGTGAGGTAAGCTTCTTCTCTTCTGTCCCTTCTCCCCTTCTATTCTTTTCCAGTTATTTCCTCTCTTTTTCACTCAAAAACTTTCGGGTTTCTTTTTGTTTGATAGGTTCTCTCCTCTTCTTTTTTTTGGTTGTCTTTTTTTTAAATATGGTTTCCTCTTATTTATAGTGCTCTTCGGATGTAAGTGATGGGATTTTCATAGGGAATGATTTTCACATACTTGAGCAGGTAAAATATCCCCTATTTTAGGGATTAAATCAATTTTATGGGTTTTTCTAATTTTTCTTGTTGATGAGATGATGATGATGAGGGTTGAAGCGACGACTATCAGATGACGGTATCGGGTGACAAGGCAGCGGCGCGCTCTTCCCCTACTGGTGGCGGCGGCTGGAAACCCTAGAGTTTCAAACCCTATTAGTTTAGGTTTGTTGGGTGTGGGTTTGGGCTTGCAATGTAAAGGCATTGATTCATAAAACTTGATCAATCTTAGAACAATTTTCATTTAAAGACAAAAATCATCATTACAAGACGATCCATTACAGAAAAGGCCTAGCCCTTGTATTCAGCTCCCCTATCTCATTGACAAGCCAAGTGACCATGTTCCCCAAGTATGATGCTGAATTTGTATAGCACTAGATAACTCTTGCTTAGATATCCATCTATCCTGACTACCTTGCAATACTACTTAACGGATTCGTGGTTTTGATAATTACATTATTCACATTTTTTTCTAGTCCTCAAAGTGATCACTCGCGTTCTTTCACTGCTGCTTGGTGCTTCGGATATTTTCTCAAGACTAGTGATCAGCATTTGAAAACTTTGTAGAGAACCCTCTAAGTCATAAACCTTTCTTCACAAATTGGTATTCTCTTTGAGGTAACTCTTAGATCTATCCGCTCACGCTGACCATTCTTTGTAAATAGGAATTTTTTAGCTGCAAAATGTAAGCACTATACTCTTCATTCTTAGTCTGAGCCTGAGCTAACTCTTCCTCATGCCTTGCTTTCATCTCTTCCATCTCTTGATTGAGGACCTCTAATCGCTAATTCTTGTCCCACATCATTGTATACAAAGGAAAACTTCCTCATGATTGCCCTGAAACACATGATCTCGATGTTGTCTTCTAATTTTAACTCTTCACTACTTCGCCTTTTTTCAGTTTCAAGGTCATCTATTCTTTTCCTCTAGTCTTGAGTTCATTCACATGATATTCACCTCTATTCTGAACCCTTTAAACATATTACTTTTCTCAACTTCTAATTGTTCTAATCTTCGCTTCTCCTCTTCTATCTCACTTAATCTGCTATGATTTTCAATATCAGCTTGCAACCCTTGCACTTAAAAGTGATCTCTTCTCGCTTATTGCTTAGGGTGTGCCTTTGTGTTAATTCTTTAGCTTCTTTTCTTTCACCACTCAATATACGAGCCTAGGACTTCTTCTATATCTCGGACCCTTGATCTCTTTCTTCTTCTTTGCCTCTAGTTCTCTAACCTGACGTTCTCTTTCAGCTTGGCATCCTTAACTCAATGAACATTTTCAGACATGATTTCTAACTTCCACTACTCTAAAGTTTTTCCTAGTACAATAATTTCCCAGGCCCGGTTCATTTTTCGGTAATCTTTCTACAAGTCTGTGAAATCGACCTCAACCTCATCTTTCCTCTTTTGCATGAGCTCAAATTACCTACTGTGGAACCCAATATCGAGGTCTAACATGAAATTCTCTTGCCTAAGACCCTCACACTCTTTTTCCTTCCAGGTAATTTTGGCTTCACATTCATTCCTATGTATCTCCAACTCAGACATAATATATCTGAAGTGATTTTCCAAAGGAATTACTCGATCACGGTCAGCTAAGGGAATGATGTCATTCTTCCTTACAACTCTCCATGCTATATAATTTGGTGTTAACATGACCTTGGCTGCTACCACATTAGTTTGAGAGGTTAACTTCCATTCATCTGACATTAAATGAGTGGTTTTCTTGTAGTGATCTCTGTGGTACACAAATTCGGACTTACTTAGGCCTGAGGTGGTAGAGACAAATTGGCGTGCCCCATATTGCCTTAACACTATTAGTGGATCATAACCTACTCCACCCCATAACTCTAATAGAGTTACCCAATCAGAATTCCTGCATTTGTACAATATATCCACAAAGGCTAACTAGGGGATGCGCCACACTATTTCGTGATCTTGTAAATTCCTGAAAAGTGAAACTCAATCTTTTCTTTTCAGATACTCAGGCCATTATTTGGTGAGGAAAACTTTCAAGGGTGAATAGGCATTTGAGAATCAATGATTGTATTCTCGATCAATCTTCCAGAAGTCGCTACGTATCCATACAGTAAGCAACTAGACATACCCAGGGAAGCGATTACTCTCTGCTCTTTTGCAACTGTTAAGTGACCTGAATGTCTCAGCTAAGACTGTAGGAACCTGATTCACTTTTCTTTCCAAACGCTCAAATAAATCAACCACGGTGGATTTTATATGGAAAATAACCTTTGGGAAAATCACTAATCCGTAAATTCCCAAAGCGAACATTTCTATGATCTTCTCCATATCATTTTATTTGAAAATCAGTTCCTTAATGCACGGCCAAGGAAAACAGTCAGACTCTCCTTTCTTTTGGATTCATTCAGCTACCCATTTCTCCTTTATTCTGGTAATCTTTGCGAGCTTGCTTTTGAAGGGTTTCACTCATGTCGCCTTTAAATACAACAAAAGAGCTATGTCACCATACTTTTTCCAGGATGCATACCTCGTATCAAATTTCTAAATCTTCCAGATTTCACATAGCCCTTGCAGATCATTTTGCTTTCGACTGACTGGAGCGACCTCTGGTCGCACTGATATGTAGTCTTCATTCAGACTATCCCCATTCATCCTTTGAGTTTCTTCAGACCATGACCTCACTTCTTTATTCTTTATTTCCTTGTTATGAAAATTCTTGTCCATTTTATGACGGCCTTCTACTCTGATGACCACATCGTGAACCAACACATATCTTAATGAATGATCATGCAATGCAACAGTACAAAAAAAGAAATAAAAATAAAATTTTGTTAGTATATACAAGAATAATTGAATATCAAGAAAATGTATCATAAACCTTACCCACATGATATTTACCCTCGTGCTTTTATTTGGCAAATAAATCCTAATCACATTTTTAGTTCACAGGCTTCGTATGTAAATATAAAACCTAACCGCATACTATTCTAGTTCACATCTTCTTGCAAAAATAAATAAATAGATTCAAGGAAAAGGTTAGAATGAGTTTCCCCTTTGTAACTTTACCGTAGACATAAATTCAGTATGAAATGGGCATAAATTTGATACTACTAACATGGTCCTCGAATTATCCTTTGCTGGTGCCCCCTTGAGCCTGCCATACCCTCGATCCTCACCCATTATTAAACAAATCGAGACTATGCATTTCCCCATGTCTATGCAAGAAAACTTAATGTTTCACTTGTAAACATGATGCATATATACCTAGAGGTTACTGAGTAAAGCTCATGTGAAGAAAAATAATTTTTCTCACGTAAGCGTAGCGTTCACCCCTACCTAACGGGACAGAGCACAGTTAGAAGGCTCTAAATATCAAACGGTTATAGCGTGTATGAGGGGAAACTCACAATCACTTGTCTCAATCTGAGGACAATCAAACTAAAAAGGTTAGAAATCTTAAACACGTAAACCAATCACATTAGTACTACTAATAAAATAAAATGATATGCAAACAATACATAAGGATCAAAATTTAAATATCATTCATATTTTCCTTTTTCAACTGAAAAGATGACATATAATCGATTACAATCTGACTCTCTAATGTCCCCTGCAGAGTGGCCAAGCTGTTGGAACAATCCTTAAGCTTTTTAGGGCTATGGCAGGGAGCGATCCAACTTAATCTTAAAAAAGGTTAGGTTTTAAAATCAAGAACAAATAAATAGATTTGGAGTCACCATCGACCTTTGGGTTAGGTATGTTGAATACCTAAAAATACCTTGAAAAATAATTTTAAAAGATAAAAATGATCTGCGTTTGACTAGAGATTCATTTGAAAAAGGGTTCTGGATTCGATTATTCGTTAGGAAGGATTAACACCCCCACAACGACCAAAATCGGTACCTAAGTGATTATACGTCATCTAAATGTTTAAAGTGGCAAATTTGAATATACATTTAAATTATGTTCCTCTTAAAAAAATAAAACAATAAAAGGGGTATTATTTTGTACGAACAATTCTCAGAAATACTCTCATTGTCATTTAAGGGGCACTTCCATGGATTCTCCATACAAAATAATATTGCCTTAGCTTATAAATAAAATACATATATAAAAAATTTCATTCAAATATAAAATGTACTATTTTGTTCGAACGATTCTTGGAAGCACACTTCTTATCAGTTAAGGCGCGTTTCTATAAATTATTCACACAAAATTATATTTAATATATATTTTCTTTAAAAAAACTAATATACATATATTGATCGAAACCTATGCACATTTAATAGAAAGATAGAAACTTTAAAGACCGAACTACAAAATCAGCAAAGCATAGGGTAACCATTGAAAATATTATACAAACTAAGCACCAGAATCGTAAATAAATCATTAATACTATTCAAAACTATTTTTTTAAATATTAAAATTTGAGGACTAAACTGTAAAATAAGCAGAAGTAATGGCCATAAACAATAATAACAGGAAATCTAGGTATTGGAAACGTAATTTAACCATTATCACAATTTAGAATTAAAATTGAAACCATTAAAATATAGGGACTGAATCAAACATTTACACAAAAAACGTACAAACATGGACAATGACTAAAATAGAAACGAAGTCAACCTCGAGATCCAAATTAAAATAAATGAATATTCATTGCAGTGACCAAAATATAAACTTACAATACACAAGGGATGTGGGAATGATTTTCCCATGGGACCAAATCGCACAATCCCCCCAAACGACACCGTATGGGGAGGGATATATATACCCACAAAACGGTCGAAAATGGCCCAAAATCTTCATTTTTAACTTTTTCTCTCTCTCTAAATGAGACAAACCTTTTTTTCTATATGGCTTCTCTTTCCATTCCTCTCTAGGAAGAGGCCAGTAGCCTTCGACCACCGTCTGCCGGAGCCCTCCACTACTTCCATAGCGGCTAGAGTTTGGAAAACAACCCCTAAAACAATCCCCTTTATACCCTAAACCTGAATCTAAACACCCCTAAACCTAAAGACCCTCCAAACACCCTAGATCTAGGGATGTACCTTCAAACAAACGGCTCTCCGACAGTGCTTGAAAGCTCTGATGATGTTGAAGTAAGCTTCTTATCTTCTGTCCCTTCTCCTTTTCTCTTTTTTTTCGTTTATTTCCTCTCTTTTTCACTCGAAAGCTTTCGAGATTCTTTTGTTTAGTAGGTTCTCTCCTCTTCTTCTTTTTTGGTTTTATATTTTTTTGAAAATATGGTTTTCCCCTGATATGTGGTTCTCTTGGATGTAAGTGATAGGATCTTTATAAGGAATGATTTCCCTATACTTGAGCAGGTAAAATCCTTGATTTTTAGGGATTAAATCAATTTATGTGTTTTCCTGATTTTCTTGTTGATTGATGTGAGTTGATGATGATGAGGGTTGAAGCAGCAAGTGTCAGATTATGGGATCAAATGACCGGAACAGCGGCACGACTCATCCCCACTAGCAGCGGTAGATGGAAACCCTAGGGTTTGAAACCCTAGTGGTTTAGCTCTGTTAGGCTTGTGTTTGGGCTTACTGAGTTAGACTTTGTAATTCGGCCCAATTGTGGGCTTGTTGTATTTGATATAATTTGGGCCTGCAATAAAAATAAATAATAATATATTATTAATATTAATAAATATCTAGATGGAAATGAGTGTCAACAGCTGCCTCTTTTTGCTCATTATTGTGTCAACAATAATAGGGCAAAGACGAAGAGACAATGAGTTTTTGTCTGGTCAAAACTGTGCTTTGGAGTCTAATGAGAGGTCAGATCCACTATTCCTTCAAGGTTATTAGATTTGAAGGATTTGATTCATTTTGCTATTCTTCCGAGGAGATTGAATCGGAATCGATTTTCTGCATTGCTCTTCATGAAGACCAAATCTGAAAGAATAAGAATTTGCTCCACTACTCTTTAGGGGAGATCAGACTCGAGAAAACTTTGATCTACTTCATTGCTCTTCAAGGAAGATTGAATTAGAATCAATTTACTTCATTGCTCTTCAGGAATACCAAATCTGAAAGAAGAATAATCTATTCCACTACTATTTAAGGGAGATCATACTCGAGAAAACTTTGATCCACTTCACTATTCTTCAGGGAAGATTGATTCAGAATCGATTTGCTTCACTCCTCTTCAGGAATACCAAATTTGAAAGAAGAAGAATCTGCTCCACTACTCTTTAGGGGAGATCAGACTCGAGAAAACTTTGGTCGACTTCACTTCTCTTCAGGAAATATTGAATCAGAATCGATTTGCTTCATTGCTCTTTAGGAAGACCAACTCTGAAAGAAGAAGAATATTCTCCACTACTCTTTAGGGGAGATCAGACTCGAGAAAATTTTGATCCACTTCACTGCTCTTTAGGGAAGATTGAATCAGAACACTGTATGCTTCTTTGTTCTTCAAGAAGAACAAATCTGAAAATCAAACATGGCTAATCATTAGCGTATTGTTTGAGAATTTGAAACCAACATACCCAAATGTGTAGAATCTAGGAGAATCTTTAACCTTTGGAAATTTTCCTCGCAGCTACCAGATATGGGAATCTGCCTTGACTCGAGTGCCATTTGAACCTCTCCCCTCTTGGGATATTAAATTGTTGATGACTTCTACTTGTCATAAATCTATAGTTTCTTGAAAAATCTATAAAATATTCATCTTGAAAGTGCAACGTATTTGAATGATGAATGCAATGATGTAATTCATTTATCATTAATATTTTGAGAAAATGAAAAGGTCTTTGAGAAAGACAAAATTAGAACTTTCACCGAAACAACCCAAAATAGATAAGGTTAGT
Source organism: Hibiscus syriacus (assembly GCF_006381635.1). Taxonomy (NCBI): domain Eukaryota; kingdom Viridiplantae; phylum Streptophyta; class Magnoliopsida; order Malvales; family Malvaceae; genus Hibiscus; species Hibiscus syriacus. The sequence goes on from NW_024063064.1 coordinate 10,311, forward strand.
TTTCAGAGTCTTATGGAAGAAGAGGTTGAGTTTTATAGGGAAACGATCTCAAGAAAGACTAAAGTGAACTTTCTAGGACACAAATCCTAAGAGAGTCAGGATTGAAGACAACATTAGAGAAAGATTAACTTCTTTACACGAAAAAGTCAAGTTGAGGAATGATGATACTGAAAAGTTGACTCCTCTCCGTGAGAAAGTCAAAAAGAACAACACCAAAAGATCGACTTCTCTTCGTGAGAATGTAAAAAAGGAAAACACTAAAAGATTGACTCCTCTTAATGAAATAGTCAAAACGAACAATACTAAACTATTAACTCCTCTTTACAAGAAAGTCAATGAAGACAACACCGAAAGATTGAATTCTCTTCGCGAGAAAGTCAAGAAGGACAACACTAAAATATTGTCTCATCTTCGTGAGAAATTCAAGAAGGATAATATTGAGAGATTGACTTCTCTTCACGAGAAAGTCAAGAATAAAAAGATTGACTTTTTTCATGAGAAAGTCAAGAATAACAAAGATAGACTTCTCTTAATAAGGAAGTTAATAATAACATTAAAAGGTTGAATTTTCTAGGTAAACCATCTGAATAGAGACAAAAATTTCTCAAAACAAATTTTAAAGACATTATCATGAGGAAGATCAAAATTTATCATGTATATATGAAATGATGTATGATGGAATGACACAAATTCATGTATCATGTACAAATGCATGTTTTCTTGATCCGTAGTGGGGACAACTATAAGAGCTATCTTCATTCTCTTCCTGATTAAGTTGTCTTCACTTTTTGCTTGCACCAGCGTGCACTCTTGCAATTCTTGAGTTGTGTCAATTTCTTCTTACCCCCAACAAATTTTCCCCCCTGATAAGATTGGCTTTCTTCACCTGAACTTATGTAGAAATCCAATATAGCTTTTATATTTGAAATGAGGATTTACCATCTTTAGAGACTGTGTATGTCACTATGCCAAACTTGGCAAATATCAATGGAAGAGCAGTAACAGTTCTAATTTGACTCTTGAAACACATCAAAGGGAGGGTCTATCCTAATTCCTTTCATGTCTCCACATCTAATTGGATCTCAAACAAAGCTATGTGTACCAAATCGTGACGAGAGGTTTAACAACAACCCATTGTTCAATCTTAGTTTGTTCCACTAGTTGCTTGCTGTTAAAATTCCATCGCCCATTATGTGGAAAAAAATATTCTCTATTCCTCACTTTTAACCTCAGGGGTTTTAGAAGACAACCTTCATCTTGGGTAAAAATGGAAACACCACATGATCACAACATTGTTTCAACACCATATTTACTTGTTTATAAAACATTTGACAACTTATTCATCTTTTCTGTGGCTTCTTCCTATATGTTTCAACCAAGGAAACTCTTTGCATGGTGTTTAGAGATTTTGTGTAGCTTTACAAGGACATCAAATCTCAATGGGAATATAAGTGGGACGCTTCGGCTCACCGACATTAATGCATGCTAGAATAATGCAATTGTATGATGGACAAAAAAATCATATATGATAAGCTCGACTGTCTCTGTTTCACCATTTTCGTTCTCCACACCCTTATGTCTCAATAAATATTTGCTCAAATCAATGATCTTGTATTCTCATATGATATGGGCCTCAAAAAAATGTCCCAACATTTATTATTTCTTGATGACATAGGCCTTCAAAATGCCCAACATTTATTACTTCTGGATGATACGGGCTTTCAAAAGTGCCCCAACATTCATCATATCTTGCTCCAACACTAAATCTAAGTATGAGCTCTGTGTTTGAGAGATGTGTGTCAACTACCAAGATCTACACTAGAGAGATTGTCTTGTTCAAAAATGTTTTTCTTCTTCACTTTATTTTAAAAATTTTAAAAAGAATTTTGAAAAAATTTAAAATTCAAAATATTTCCCTTTTCTAGGTTTCACAATTGAAGCAAATCATTAACATGAGTTCATAGAATTTCAAAAGGAATTAGCAACTCTTTTAATATTTTCAAAGTTCTAGCTCTTTGACAAGTGTCAAAATTGATAGGTTGGCTTTCTTATTTTCTAAGGTTTTAGTCATCAAAGATGTCATTTCTTTCTCGTTCCTTATGAACATTACCACATGCCCCTCTTTCTTGTCTTGGTATTTTAACTGGATGCAGACTAAATGACGTAACTAGCATATTTAATTACTAGACCTTCTAGAATACTTCTATTTTGGTTCTCTGAAATCTTCCATTTTTTTCAAGCTTCGCAGACTTCCTTAGCAGAGGTGGTGCAAAGACATCAGTCTAAATATAAAATTCCTGAGTGCTTGTGTGAGGTTGACTATAACAGGTGTTGCTAAACTCCCTTAGTCCACTTTACTGAAACTCGTTATTAGATAAATTTGATTTAATTTGTCATTGTTTGGCTAACTGAATTCAGCTTTATTGTATACATATATTAAAATAGTCTTCTTTGGGCTAGCTGAAGGGTTCATCTCATCATAAAGTGTTTGACTTGACAATTACAGTGGAGTAAACACCGAACTGCCGAGTACCCGAGCAATGTCATGATTTGAATGCAATCTATTCTTAAAGTCAGTGTTTTGAGTCTCTTTTATAACCAATTACTTTAGTGGAATAGCTCAGCTTTATTGTATAATCTATAATAATAACAAATCGATTAAACTTTTAAGTATTAAGATTAGAATTTCTTAAGCTCATCAAGAAGAATCTGTTATAGTCTATGTGTCTTTGATGGTCAGACAATCCCATATTTAGAGTTCAGTTCCCAAAAAACTAACCTATACTAAATCCATCCACTTCACCATTCCAATTGTGATGATTAGGATCATCACTGAACATCCTTAACAGATGTAGTCTAGCCAATTTTGCAATCTCATGTGCAAGATTCCCCATTTTGTCCACATCCTCACATGCTTGAATGCCAAACCCCTAATTGTCTCTTCATGCAAGGATAAAGCTAGATTGATCTTATAGGAGAAGGGTATATATTTGAGTATATCTTTTGGAGTAAAGCAAAGGGTTCTTATTTTATACGGGTTCAATCTTGTCACTTTGTCAAAGATTTATAACCCTAACTATTTACACAACCTTTAATTTAGTTGATACTCAAAGAATTTCAAGATTTCAAATTTGATTCAATGCTCTCAACCTTTAAAAAGTAGCATAAGTTCATTTAAATATCCTTACAAGAAAGTTGAGAAATGAAAAAACATATTTAAACAAGATGCTTTCAATGTAAGGTATAACTGTGGTGGATAACAACCTCCACTTGTTCATCTAGAATGCCCCATTCTCCTAGAATTTTGGGTGTGTAATTGGACTAGGGTCTTTGTCTTCATTTGCTCCCTATCTCTTGATCAATTATCGTGTTAGGACTTCCTTGTCGATGAGCTTTTCTATCTCTTCCATCAATGGTATGCACTTGTCAGTGGGATGGTCCAATGCCCAGATAAAAATCTCAAGCATTATTCGGGTCATAGCCATAAGCAGATGGGCTAGTCTTCACTCTTAAAGGCCTTGGAGTGAGGTAATGACTCTTAATTAATGGGGATAGCAAGTCAGAAATAGGCACTTGAAAAATCTTGAGGGTCTTATTTTTCCAAGACATCTTTTGCAGCCAATCTCGGATTATCTCTCCTTTAACTTTTTTTCTCATCATTTCCCATCTCTTTCTCATTTTCAGCATCAGAGAGGTATCGAGAGTTAAATATTTTATCTCTGCCTCACATTCCTTGATTTTTCTCTTTTCCCTTTTAACGCCCTATTTCGTATCCACCTCTATAAATCTATGAGCCAAAAGATCTTGGACTTGTCCTTGAAGTTGTTTCAATTCTTAATTAAGTTTCCTCGGGTCCAGCATGATATTCACAAAAAACTTTCTCATTATACCAACTCGGATAAAGGGTAGTAGAGGCTTATCCATACGTGGAGCAATCAGCTGGGCTTGGAACAACTTGGGATATAACTTGTTGCATGAAAATGATAGAAAATTGGGTAGAAGCTCTTTTGACCTCACTTTCTCCTTGCCATTATTATGACCATCTTGAAGACCTTGTGACTGATCATCGATATGTTTTCCTCAAAGATTTAACTTTTGACCAACATCTTGTGAAAGACATTGGTTTGCATATATCCCTTCATCGACAAGTTTTGAGCTTCCGAGGAGCTTAGTTTTTCCATCTTCAAAGCATAACAACCATTCTGCGATGAGGTTTTGAAACGATTCCACAACTTTCTGTAGAGTGGGTAAATTCTCCAGAATGACATTCGCATAAATTTTTGACACATTGCCAATATGGACATAAATAAGTATTAGGCCTTGGAGGAATGGGTGTTAGGAGGCCACTTTCGAAGAGAAATGATAACAAGTCTGAATATGAGATTGGAATCGGAACGAGAGGTATCATCTTCTTTTTCTTTATGTTCTTTTTAGCCTTCTTCAATGGCACTTGAACCTCTTACATGCCTCTATTCTTTGAGTCATGCTCAACTTTAGTGTTAGACATTTTACCCTCAATTTTGCTTTTCCCAGCATGATCTCTATTGCATTTTCAGGAATCATACTTGATTTTTGGAGTTGAATTGGATTACCACATTCCCCAACAGGTTCTTGATCATTTGTTATCATCGCATTGGCTACACTACTAACATTCAGATTCTCACTCGAAGTTTTCAACTTTTCTTGTATAATAGGGTCATCTAACAATTTCTCCCAATATATTACCATAACCATCATACTCATCAGCTTGGACATCTGTTCCTTGGACTCAACTTGGAACTTTCTTACTTCATTAAACATTTCTTGTTGGGTTTTTACGAGTTTCTCCTGGATTTTTTCGATCCTACTAATACGTGCTAATATTTCATTCATTACTTTCGATATTTTTAGAGACACGTCTCGGGAGACTTCAATTTGCTTTCAGAACTTCTGTCATAATATCCTTCACAGGTTACTCTCACATTTTCATGATTGACGCATATTAATATGCAATGCGTATTATGAAATGTATGACTTATAAATATGAATGTAAAGATGCAAAAATGTAAATGCGAAAACACACAAATATGAATGCAAATTATGCAATGTAAAGCCATGTAGAAAGGCATTGACTCATAAAATGTGATCAATCATAGAATAACTTCCATTTAAGGACAAAAAGCATCATCGTTACAAGATGAATCCATTACAGAAAAGGCCTAGCCCTAGTATTCAGTTTCTCTACCTCATTGACAAGCCAAGTGATCGTTTTTCCCAAATATGATATTGGATTTGTATATCTCCGGATAACTCTTGCTTGGATATCTATCTCTCCTAACTTATTTGTAGCACTACTTAACTGATTCGTGGTTTTAATAATTACACGATTCACATTTGTTTCACATTCCTCAAAGTGATCACTAGCATTTTTGTCACTGTTGCCTGGTGATTCAGATAGTGCACTCTAGACCAGTTATCTATATTTGACAACTTCGTAGAGCACCCTCTAAGTCCTGAACCTTTCTTCGCAAAGTGGTATTCTCTTTGAGGCTAAATGTTAGATCTGTCGGCCCGTACTGAGCATTCTCCTTAAATAAGGAATTTTTGAGCTGCATAATTTAAGAACTATACTTTTCATTCTTAGTCTAACTCTTCATTCTTAGTCTAAGCCTGAGCTAACTCTTCTTCATGCCTTGCTTTCATCTCTTGTATCTTTTGATTGAGGACCTTTATTTCTTTGTCCCACATCGTCGTATCCAAAGGAAAACTTCCTCATGCTTGCCTTGAAGCGTATGATCTCGATGTTGTTTTTCTAATTTCAACTCTTCATTGCTTCACCTCTTTTTAGCTTCAAGGTCTTCTATTCTTTGTCCTCTGGTCTCGAGTTCATTCAGCATGTTATTCACCTTCATTCTGAACCCTTTAATTATATTACTTTTCTCAACTTCTAATTGTTTGACCCTTTGTTTCCCCTCTTCTATCTCACTTAATCTTCTCTAATTTTCAAATTTGAGCTCCACAATATTATCTTGCAACCCTTTCACTTCAAAAGTTAGCTCCTCTTCTGCTTCTTTCTCAGGGTGTGCCTTTGTCTCAATTTTTTAGCTACATTTCTTTCACCACTAAGTGCACGAGCCCAAGACTTCTTCTATATCTCGAGCTCTTGATATCTTTTATTCTTCTCTGCCTCTAGTTCTCTATCATTATGTTCTCCTTTAGCTCTAACGTCCTTAACTCGATGATCCTTTTCATCCTTGAGTTCCAACTTCCACTACTCTAAAGTTTTTCCTAGTCCAGTAATTTCCCAGGCCCGATTAATTTTTCGATAATCTTTCTGTAAGTCTGCAAAATCAGCCTATCATAAAATTCTCTTACCTAATACCTTCACACTATTTTTCATTCTTGGCAATTTCGGCCTCATATTCATTCCTCAGTATCTCCAACTCAGACGACACATATCTGAATTGTTCTTCCAAAGGAATTACTCGATCACGGTCAGCTAAGGGAATGATGTCATTCTTCCTCACAACTCTCCAAGCTAGATAATCTGGTGTTAACATGACCTCGGCTACTACCACATCGATTTGAAAGGTTAACTTCCATGCATCTGACATTAAACGAGTGGTTTTCTTGTAGTGATCTTCGTGGTACACAAATTCGGACTTAGGCCTGAGGTGCTGGGATAAATTGGCGTGCCCCATATTGCCTTAACACCATTAGTGGAGCATAACCTACTTTACCCCATAACCCTAACAGAGTTACCTAATCAAAATTCCTGCATTTGTACAATATATCGACAAAGGCTAACCAAGGGATGCGCCACACTATATCATGATCTTGTAAATTCCTGAAAAGTGAAACCCAATCTTTTCTTGTGAAATGTTCATGCCATTATTTGGTGAGTAATTCTTTCAAGGGTGAATAGGTACTTTAGAATCGACAACTGTATTCTTGATCAATCTTCCAGAAGAGGATACGTATACATACAATAAGCAACTGTACACACCTAGTGAAGCGACTACTCTCTGCTCGTTTACAACTGTTAAGCGACCTGAATGTTTCAGCTAAGATTGCATGAACAATATTCACTTTCCATTCCAAACACATAAATAAATGAACCACGACTGATTCTATATAGTAAAGAACTTTAGGGAAAATCATTAATCCATAAATTCCTAAAGTGAACATTTCCATGCTCTTCTCAATATCACTGTGTTTGAAAATCAATTCCTTAATGTATGACCAAGAAAAATAATCAGACTCTCCTTTATTTTAGATTTGATTAGCTACCCATTTCTCCCCCATTCCGGTAATCTTTGCGAGCTTGCTTTTGAAGGGTTGCACTCTTGTCGCCTTTGAGTAGATTCTATCCAAGTGTATCGTTTCGAAATGAAACAGAAAGGTGTACTCTTCTAGCGTGGGAGTCATGTTTCCCTTGTTGAAAGTGAAACAACTATATTCTAGATTTCAAAACTGGATTAGAGCTTTGATCAAGGGTTCATTTACTTTTACATACAAAAAAAAACTGTCACCATACTTTTGCCAAAATGCATGCCTCGAATCAAATTTCCAACTCTCCCAAATTTCACGTAGCCCTTTGTAACACCCATCTCCCGTGTACCTTTCCATACACGAGGTATGTCACATCACTTTTGAAGCAGTTCCTCATTTGAAAACCCATAAAAAAAATTTGATATATGAAAACAAAACATTTTTAAGATAAAGCAAAACATTTATTGCAATATATTACAAAGTTCTACTTAATTAAAAATTTAGAGCATTTTTAGCACTTTAATTACATGCCAAATAAGTTTTCCAAAAATAAACTGGATTGTCCTATTGTCATTGATGAGTCAACCTTAATTTATGATCACCGCTGCTACAACTGCACTCCTTACTTAGTTAATCTCTGTCTTTACTTATGTGTGAAATCAACACACATTCAATATGTACTTAGTGAGATATAATATTATAAAGAAACAATAATGTATACTTAAGCATGTCATGGTTATTTGATTTCAAACTAATTTGTATCATCCATTAGGATTAGATAATTCATTATTATTGAAATCAAACTTCTTTCATACTATTATCATAAACATCCTTAGTATGTTTAACATACTTTTCTTTCTTGTACATTTTGTTTTTCATTTTCTTTAATAATTATTTGTTAATTTCATTCATGGCATCTTTTCATGCCTTAATGCACCCTTTAATGTATTTCATTTATGGCATCCTTTCATTCCTTAATGCATCCTTTCATGAATTTCATTTATGCTATCTTTTCATGCCTTAATGCATCCTTTCATACATTTCATTTATGGCATCTTTTCATGCCTTAATGCATCCTTTCATGCATTTCATTTATTGCATCCTTTCATGACTTAATGCATCCTTTCATGCACTTCATTTATGACATCCTTTCATGCCTTAATGCATCCTTTCATGCATTTTATTTATGGAATCCTTTCATGCCTTAATGCATCCTTTCATGCATTTTATTCATGGATTTGTTTTAGAGCAGTTCATACTCTAAAACTCATTCATAATATCCTTTCCATACATATAATGATAACATATGAAATACTATAAAAAATACATTAACTTAAAAAAATTCTAATTTGAATTATTGTGAATCTTCTTCATCTCAAATAATTACAATAAATGTACTCACCTGGTAATCCCCGCTAATAAGATGTAGAGATGTCTGGATAATCAGCAACTTTATTTTCCCCCTTTTTCTTGCTAGATTAGGAGCTTGGTTAGGATCTACACAAACATCCATTGAAGACATATATCATACCAAATGTTAGTATATTTCCTAACATTTATACTTTAATAATATTCAAAAGTACCATTACTTAATTTTCTATCACAATTCTAATCTATCTCACAGGTCTAGGCTCAATAGTATCGATACCCCTACCATGGTATCGATAGTTCTATACTATCGTACCGATACCTTTATCCTAGTATCGATACTGCTACACTGTGGTATCGATACTACCTTTCGGTATCGATACCATTTTGGCATTCTGTTATCCATGGTATCGATACTTCCCCATGTTAGTATCGATACCCCATCAGGATTGATACCACTTACATCGATATTGTTCTATTAGTATCGGTATTGTTCTATTAGTACCGATACCATTACCCAGATTTACCATTTTTAGCTCAATTTTCACTAAATTTTCCTTCTAATCTTTTACTTCTATCAATACTATTAAACTCTTCTTTGTTTAACCCAACTAACTTTCCTTCATTTAGCCTCTTATAACATCTAAAATCTCCATGGAACATCTCAATCCAAGAATCATGTCAATTTTTCTAACATATTTTTAATCTTATCCAATGTATCTAATCTCTTATTCAGCCCTTTGACAAGTCAATTCTACTAATAAACCTCAATAAAAACTTATATATCAACATATCATTCAAAAACCATTTCCTTAAATCTCATATAAAACATCCACCACTTAGTTTTAATCTTCTTTAATCCTTCCTTAAGCTTAGATAAAACTTAATGTTACAAGAGCAACCCAAAATTTAAAGAAAGAACTAACTAATTGAAGTTTACATTATGCTATGGAGGAAAGCACTACCCACGTGAAGAAGAAGAATAAGAGTAGAAAATAGCTTAACTTTCCTCTTTTCCCCATTTAAAATCCCTAATAAGGAATATATTTTAAATTTATTCTCCCTCTTAAAAGACCAAATTACCCTCTTAATTTATCTATTGGTACAAATTAGTCTAAATACTATTCCATATCATTTTTTTCATCTTTTACCACTTATTCAAATATATCTTAAAATTTCAAATCTTTTTAATAAAGTCCCTGACCTGATATTTAGGGTATTACAATTCTCCCACTTATGAAAAATTCATCCTCGAATTTAATGAAATACCTGAACCAAAGAGGTATGGAAACTGCATTCTCATGTCCTCCTCTTTCCCAAGTAGCTTCTTCAACCTTATGATTTTGCCAGAGTACTTTAACTAAAGGAATCTTTTTGTTACGTAATTCCTTGTTTTCTCTAGCCAGGATCCGTACTGGTTCTTCTTTATAAGTTAAATCTGATTGGATCTTTATTTTCTCTGGTGTTATAATATGGGATGGATCTGATCGGTATCTTCTAAGCATCGATACGTGAAAAACATTGTGTATCTTATCCATATGGACGAAAAGCTAATTGATATGTTACTGGTTCGACCCTTTTCAAGATCTCATAAGGTCCAATGAATCTCGGACTCAGCTTTTCTTTGCGTCCAATTCTCAAAACTTAATTCCAAGGCAATACCTTCAGATATACTTTATCTCCCACTTGAAATTCGATTTCTTTTCTTTTAAAATCATCATAAGATTTCTGCCGATCAGAGGCTATATTTAGATTGCCCTGAATATTTTTTACTTTCTCCTTCATTTCTTTAATCAACTCCGGTCCAACTAGGTCACGATCTTTTAGTTCAAACCAATTTAATGGTGTTCGACACTTTCTCCCATACAAAGCTTCATACAGTGCCATATTAATACTCGATTGATAACTGTTATTATACGCAAATTATGCTAAAGGAAAATACATTTCCCATGATCCTTTAAAAACAATCACACATTCCCTTAGCATATCCTCAAGTATCTGGATAGCTCACTCTGACTGCCCATCTATCTGCGGATGAAAAGTTGTGCTGAAGTTCAATCGAGTACCCAATGCCTCATGCAACGACTTCCAAAATCTTGAAGTAAACCTTGGGTCTCGATCGGACACTATTGAAATATGCACTCCATGTAGTCTGACTATCTCTTTTATATACAACTCTGCAAACTTATCCATCGAGTAATCTACTCGAACTAGAATAAAATGAGTTGTCTTGGTTAATTGATCTACAATTACCCATATGGAGTCCTTTTTACCAGGTGAAAACGGTAGCCCCGAAACAAAATCCATAATAACTCACTCCCACATCCACTCGGGAATGGATATCGGTTGTAGCAATCCAGAGGGCACTTGATGTTCATCTTTCACTTGCTGACATGTCAAACATTTTGCTACAAACTTCGATACAACTCTTTTTATACCAGGCCACCAATAAAGAATTTTTAAATCCTGATACAATTTATTCCCGCTTGGATACATCGTCAAATGACTATAATGTGCCTCATAAAGTCTTCCCTGATAATATAAACATCCATCAACTCTTATTTCAAAGTCTTTTGTCTCTTTATTTGCGACTTGTCCCATTATCACCAAGCATTTCTCATGTTGACCTTGTAACTCTTTTATTCGATCCAAAAACATCGACTTTAACTTAAGCTCAGTAATCAAGGCACCATCTTCCTTTAATGACATATGTGCATCCAAAGCCCGTAGAGAGGAAAAAATCTTTTATCTCAGTGCATCCACTACCACATTCGCCTTTCCGGGATGATAATCGATAATTAAATCATAATCCTTTAATAGCTCGATCCATCTTTTTTGCCTCAAGTTCAGTTCTTTCTGAGTCAACAAGTACTTTAGACTCTTTTTATCTGTATAAATATTGCAATGTTCACCATACAGATAATGAAGCCAGATTTTCAATGCAAACACAAATGCTGCCAATTCTAAATCGTGCGTCAAATAATTTTTCACATGATTCTTCAACTATCTCAAGGCATAAGTCACAACTTTTCCATCTTGCATCAGCACACCCTAGTCTTTTATGAGATGCATCACTGAAAACAACATAGTCTTTACCTGACTCAGGTTGTACCAGCACGGGGGCCTCTGTTACTATTCTTTTGAGCCTTTTAAAACTTTCTTAACCATTCTCCATCCAAACAAATGGCATATCCTTTCGTAACAACTTAGTTAGCGACAATGCTAACATTGAGAAGTTCTTCACAAACTGTCTATAATAACCAGTAAGTCCCAAGAAACTCCTAACTTTAGAAACATTCTTTAAGGTTTCCAATCAACTATAGCTTGAATATTTCTAAGATTTACTTTTATGCCTTCTTTGGATACTATGTGACCAAGGAAAGCAATTTGGATAACCAAAATTCGTACTTTGACAATTTAGCATACAATTTCTTCTCGCAAAGTGTCTGAAGAACTACTTTAAGATGAGCATCATGTTCTTCTCTTTACTTGGAATTTACCAAAATATCATCTATAAATACCACCACGAATTGATCCAAGTATGATTGGAATACTCGGTTCATCAAGTCCATGAATGTTAAAGGTGCATTAGTCAAACCAAATGGCAACACAATAAATTCATAGAGCCCATACCGAGTCGAAAAAAATGTCTTTGAAATATCATTCTCTTTGATCTTTAGTTGATGGTAACCCGACCTTAGATCTATCTTAGAAAACACCGATGCTCCTTTCAATTGATCAAACGGATCATCAATCCTCAGAAGAGGATACTTGTTATTTATTGTTATTTTATTTAACTGACGGTAATAGATATATAATCGTATAGACCCGTCCTTCTTTTTCACAAACAGCACAGGTGCTCCACATGGAGAAACACTGAGTCTTATAAATCTCTTATCGAGTAACTCCTGTAGTTTGGCTTTTAATTCTCTCAATTCAGTCAGAGCCAACCTATATGGAGCCATAGAAACAGGTTCGGTACCCGGGTAAACCTCAATCCTAAATTCTACCTCACAATCTGGAGGTAATCCTGGTAACTCCTCGGGAAAAACGTCTGGAAATTCTCTAACCGTGGGAATATCATTTACTCTAACTTTTGGTATTCGAGTATCTATCACATTGGATAGAAAAGTTGTACATCTATTTGATATAATTTTTCTTGCAATCATAGCAGATATCACAGTTGATGGTGATTTTGCTTTGTCATCGATCACTACGATTTCTGAACCTTCTGCATCTTTTAGAAACAAGTGTTTCTTACGACAATCGATCCATCCATAATGTGAAGACATCCAATCCATGCCTAAAATGATTTCAAATTCATCGAAGGGTAACTCCATCAAGTTTGCCGAGAACACAATCTCTTGGATCTATATAGGGCATTTTCTACATATTCGAGTTACTCTCGCACTGTGACCCATAGGGTTTACTACTACCATATCACTAGCAATTGGTTCTAAAGAAATTCCTCTAGCTATAACCAATTTTTTACTGATGTATGAGTGTGTAGAACTAGTATCGACTAAAACAAATACCGACTCATCAAAAAGATGGAAAATACCTGTTATGATTTCAGGGTCATCCCGATCCTTATTAGTCTTAATATTGTAAATTCTTGCAACTCCTCGAGTCTCTTGTCTCTGCATTGAATCCGATTGTCCCCTGGATCTACCCCTTCCTCTGCTTCTATTTGAGGCTGCCACCAATCTTTCAGATTGTGTTAAATTATCCCCAGATTTCTTAAGACAGTTTCGAACAAAGAGACCAGTCTCACCACATTGGAAGCAAGCTCCATTGAGAATTTTGCATTCTCCACTATGAATTTACCACATGTTTGACATGGAATTTTTTCCCATATGATATACCTGAGCTAGCAGTAAAAGAGTGAAATTGTCTATTTTTCTGTGAAGCTGCCGTAGAACTATCTCTATCAGTATATCAGGAACTCGAGCCCTTTCCTCTTTTAACATGATGGGGAGTGGAAGGCATTCCCACTCTTTTCCCCGTCTGTAAACTCTGCTCCACAGTTAATATCTCCTCCTGAGCTCTTTCAATAGCTTTGGCTCGATTAACGACTTCTTGTAAACTAGGCAAGTTCAAAGCCAACATCATCTCATTCAACTTTGGCCTCAAACCCTAATAAACCAATCACATCTGCTTTAGTAGCAAAACGGCTTAAATTGTTTCACCCACATACTTTAACAGCATTGTCCGTCTGAACTGTTCACCCACATACTTGTTCTTAAATTCTTTCATGAATAATTGCCAGGTCACTTGCTCTGGTGGTGGATATATTGTAGTATTTGACCACCATACCCGAGCTGATCCTCTAAGTAAAGATACAGCTCTACCCATCTTTTTCAGATCTGAACTGTGAAGACTTTCGAGCATTATTAAAATATCATTTAGCCATAAGTTGGCCTCCATAGGACCCTCACCCTCTTTTCCCCAGAACTCTGGAGCTCCAAAGCTCTTCAGCTCCAAATCTCTTCAGCTCTTTTGAGATTAACATTCTCGGTACTGAGCAGGGGGAGGTTAAATCGAGTCAGTATGGCATCAAGAGCTTGCATGAAAGTTCCAAAATTAGGCATCGAAATCCGCTGATGTACATGTGCACTAGCATTTTCAGAGGGAGAGGTTGTTCACTATTAGCCTCATAACATTCACTACCAGTTCCTTCTTGCATCTCTTGTTCCCCAGCTATTCGTGAATTCGAAGATTCTTACATCTATTATAACATACATAATAATAGCATTACAATTAGTAAGGAGTGTTATCAATTTAACTCTAATAACATAATACCAGTAACATTGACAATCTTTGTGGCATGTAATCCATTTTCTATTTTAAAATAAAACTAGTTTCGGGTGAGAATCGGCTAAACCTGTAACTCTGATACCAATAAATGTAACACCCATCTCCCGTATACCTCTTCGTACACAAGGTACTTATGTCACATCACCTTTAAATCATTTCCTCAGTTGAAAACCCATAAAATTTTGTTTTTCGAATTATGAAAACATAACATTTTTAAGAAAAAAGCAAAATATTGATTGTAATCTGTTACAAAGTTCTACTTAATTAAAAATTCAGAGCATTTTTAACACTTTAATTACATGCAAAATAAGTTTTCCAAAATAAATTGGATTTTCCTATTGTCACTCACGAGTCAACCATAATTGATGATCACCGCTGCTACAGCTGAACTCCTTACACAGTTAATCTCTACCTTTACCTATGTGTAAAATCAACACACGTTAAATATGTACTTAGTGAGACATAATATTGCAAAGACACAATAATGTACACTTAAATATATCATGGTTATTTGATTTCGAACTAATTCGTATCATCCATAAGGATTAGATAAGTCCCTATTATTGAAACCAAAGTTCTTTCATACTATTATCATAAACATCCTTAGTATGTCCAACATACATTTTTTCTTGTATATTTTTTTCATTTTATTTAGTAATTATTTGTTAATTTCATTCATCGCATCCTTTCATGCCTTAATGCATCCTATCATGTATTTGATTTATGGCATACTTTCATTCATTTCATATATGGCATCCTTTCATGCCTTAATGCATCATTTAATGCATTTCATTTATGGCATCCTTTCAAGCCTTAATGTATCCTTTCATGCATTTCATTTATGGCATCCTTTCATGCCTTAATGCACCCTTTCATGCATTCATTTATGGCATCTTTTCATGCCTTAATGCACTATTTCATGCATTTCATTTATGGATTTTTTTTAGAGCAGTTTATACTCTAAAACTCATTCATATATCATTTCCATACATATAATGATAACAAATTAAAAACTAGAAAACAAACATTAACTTAAAATGTTCTAATTTGAATCATTTCGAATCTTCTTCATCTCAAATAATTATAATAAATCTACTCACCTGGTAATCCCCGCTAATAATATGTAGAGATGTTTGGCTAATAAGCAACTTTATATTTCCCCTTTTCTTGCTAGATTCAAGAGCTTGGATAGGATCTACACAAGCATCCATTGAAGACATATATATCATACCAAATGTTAGTATAATCCCTAACATTTATACTTTAATAATAGTCAAAAGTACCATTATTTCAATTTATATCACAATTATAATCTATCTTATAGTTCCAGACACAATAGTATCGATACCCTTATCATGGTATCGATACTTCTATACTATGGTATCGATATCTTTCTCTCAGTATCGATACTACTACACTATGGTATTGATACTCCCTTTCGATATCGATACCATTTTGGTATCCTATTATCCATGGTATCAATACTTCCCCATGTTAATATTGATACCCCATCAGTATTGATACCACTTATATCGGTATCGATATTGCTCGTCACATTTCTACCCATTTACACCTATAGTATCGGTATGGTTCTATCAGTACTGATACCATTGCCCAGTTTTACCATTTTTCAGCTCGATTTTCACTAAATTTAATTTTCTACTCTTTTACTTTTACCTCCAACAATACTATTAAAATCTTCTTTGTTTAACCCAACTTACTTTCCTTCATTTAGCCTCTTATTACATCTAAAATCTCCATTGAACATCTCAATCCAATATTCATATAAATTTTTTTAATATATTTTTAATCCTATCCAATGTTTCTAATCTCTTATTTAGTCCTTTGACAAGTCAATTCTACAATAAACCTCAATAAAAACTCATATATCAACATATAATTCAAAAACTCATTTCCTTAAATCTCATATAAAACATCCACCACTTAGTTTTAATCTTCTTTAATCCTTCCTTAATTTACATAACACTTAATATTACGAGAGCAACCCAAAATTTAAAGGAAGAACTAACTAATCGAAGTTTACCTTATGCTATGGAGGAATGGACTACCCACGTGAAGAAGAAGAATAAGAGTAGAAAATAGTTTAACTTTTCTCTTTTCCCCATTTAAAATCCCTAATAAGGAATATATTTTAAATTCATTTTCCCTCTTAAAATAACAAAGTACCCTCTTAAGTTATATATTGGTACAAATTAGTCTAAACACTATTCCAAATCATTTTCTCATCTTTTACCACTTATTCAAATAAATCTAAAATTTTCAAATTTTTTAAATAAAGTCCCTGACCTGATATTTGGGGTATTACACCCTTGCAGATCATTTTGCTTCAGACTGAATGGAGTGACCCCTGGTAGCACTGATATGTAGACTTCAGTCCGACAATCTGTAGCACCCATAACCCATATAATTATACCTATACAGATTATAGATGTCACCCGAATTTCTAAAACCATTTTCCAATTCAAAAGCAATTTAAAATTTATTTCCTTAAAATGATAACTGATATTATAAAAATATCATATCATAAAAATTAAGTTTCATTATAACCAATTTAATTCAAAAGATTTTTTATGAATAATGAACAGTGCCCGTGAACAGTGGGGGAATCGGTACCCTGTAGGGGTATCGGTACCCCAAAATCATTCTGGAAAATTTCTTAAACGCGGTTATTGTTCATTGCTATCAAATTAACCTTTCATCACTATCAATTTTTTTCCAAATTAATTCAACAATTTTTTCCCGAACTCATAAAAATTACATATAAAACTCATAAAAATTAACTAAAAATTAATCTTTCATCACTATCATTTTTTTTCCATATTAATTCAACAAAACAAATTAAACATTATCAAATTACATGCCACTAAATTACACCATAGGATGTCTTACTGATATTGAAATATACTCCCCGATGCTTGATGTCATTCCGAACTCTTTATTCTACTACTGACATTTTACCTACGCGTGAAAATCATCACACACTAAGTATAAACTTAGTGAGGCAATTAAAACAATATACATGCATTACAATTCATGCAAGAATTTCAATGTCCAAATCAAAATGCAATAAAATCATGTTACATACATGTGCAATATTTTACCATTTAATACCATAAGATCATAAGCTTATTTTACCAATATACTTACCATTTATCCATAAGCTCGTAAGCTTATTTTACCAATACACTTGCCATTATTCCATAACCATATACCATAGAAAATAGCCCAATATACAACCCTGAGGACCCTGGGTATTCGAGTAATATTTGCACCGTCGTGCTACACATAAGGTCGTGCCCACCATATACACCGAAGTGTATTACACATAAGGTCGTGCCCACCATATACACCGAAGTGTATTACACATAAGGTCGTGCCCACCATATACACCAAAGTGTATTACACATAAGGTCGTGCCCAACATAAACACCAAAGTGTATTATAAACCTGCAGCTGCTATACTCTATGGCATGCCAACTATACCCTGTCCCTCAATAACTTACTTGGGCATATAGTCTATTTTATTCAATCCATCCATGGCAAAGTATATTATCAAATTTAACAGTGTTCATTTCATACCCGAAAACATTCATGGTAAAATATCACATTTTTTCATGATCAAAATCATCTGTTATCTTTTTTTTGTAGCTCTATTATCCGATATAAAAACATATGCTTTATTTTTTTATTCAACCATTAGTGTGTCATTTTTTCAACAATAGTTGTACATTTATAGCTTGCAAAGCTGCAAAAGTTTTTCGACTAAGTGCATTTGCTACAACATTTGTCTTACCTGAATGATAATCAATGATCAAATCATAATCATTTAAAAGTTCTATCCAACTTTTCTGTCTCAAATTGAGGTTTTTTTGAGTCAACAAATATTTCAAACTCTTATGATCCTTGTAGATGTGGCATCTCTCACCATACAAATAATGACGCCAAATCTTTAGAGCAAAAACAAAGATGCTAACTCAAGATCATGAGTAGGATAATTCCTCTCATGCATCTTTAATTGTCGCAAAACATAGGCTACCACCTTACCTTTTTGCATAAGTATACAACCCAAACCATTATGAGATATATCACTATACACCACATACTCTTTGTCCGATTCCGGTTGTACCAAAATTGGTGCTTCCGTTTAAAATATTCTTTAAAGCTTTAAAACTCTCTTGACATTTCTTTGTTCAAGAAAATAAAACATCCTTTCTCAAGAGCTTGGTAAAAGGAGAAGCAACCATCGAAAAGTGTTTTAGAAACCTTCGATAATAACCAGCAAGTCCCAAACCTTCGGACCTCTGTACATTCTTTGGAGGTTTTCACTCCAATATTGCTTGAATTATTTTTTCTCTTATACCTTCCGTCTAGACAACATAACCAAGAAAATCAACTTTTGCTAGCCAAAACTCACACTTTGACATTTTGGCATATAACATTTTTTACCCTTAATTATCTCGAGCACAATACAAATACGAAAATCATGCTCTATCTTTGTATTCGAGTATACCCGAATGTCATCAATACAAACCACCTCAAATTGATTTAAGTAAAGTTGAAATACTCGATTCATCAAAATCCATGAATGTTGCTAAAGCATTTTTTAAACCAAATAACATTACTATAAACTCGTAGTGTCCATACCGTATTCTGAAACTATCTTTATAACATCTTCCTCTTTAATCTTTAACTGGTGATATCCCATTCGAATATCAATTTTAGAAAACATTGATGCTCCTTTTAAATTGATCAAACAAGTCATCAATCCTCAAAATAGGATATTTGTTCTTGATAGTTACTTTGTTTAACTATCGATAATCTATGCATAATCGCATATATCCATTTTTTTAAACAATACCAGTTCACCCCAAGGTGAAATACTCGGTCTAATGCATCCTTAATTTAACATCTCTTGCAATTGGTTCCTTATTCTCTTAACTCAATCACAACCATTCGATACAAACCCATAAATACATGATTAATGCCTTGATAACCATCAATATTAATTTTCACCTCTCAATCTGGAGGTAACCCAAATAATAAATCTAGAAAGACATATGTAAATTCCTGAGTTATGAAAATATCATACGATAGATACTTGGGTTTTTATCACCTTTGCTAGAAAAGCTATGCATCCTTTATATATCATCTTAATCGTAGCCAATGTTGATATCACGTTAGTGATGATTTCCCTTTTTCATCAATCATTAAAATTCTTAACTTCTCCACATTTTTCTAAATTAATCGCTTCTTGCGACTATTAATCCAACCTTAATGCAGAGACAACCAACTCATGATCAAAATGATCTAAAACTCGTTAATGATAATCCCATCGGATTCATCAGGAACATAAGTTCATGAATCTTTATCGAACATTTTCTATTTGTCCGTCTAACACTTATATCATGTCCCAATGGTCTTCTGCCATAATAACACTTTTTATCAAGTTGAATTGAATATCTCAACTTTAGAATTCCTTATTTCATTTTAAGGAAATCTGTATAACTTCTCCATATCCAAAATAATATTTTCGAACAATTGAAACATTTTCTATCTCAAATGAAAGTATTAATGTTCACATCTTTCAATAAGAAAACTTGATAAATTTTTAGCAATAAATTCATAACAGTTAATGCTAAAATCACACTATCAAGCAAATTTACTATTTTTCCTCTCACTAGGAATCTGACACTTTTCAAGTTCTTGAGAATTCATCTCAATCTAAACAATAATTCATTGTAACTTGGAATGATTAAACAATCCATTTTCGCATATTTACCTTTACAAGTAACCCTATCAAATTTTATGGATTGATATCTATTCTCAATCCAACCCATAACCATTTGATTCACTAATAACTCAACTTTCTTTAAACTTTTATCGGAAATCATATTTACCGCTTACTCAAACTCTTACTTAAATCAACAAATATTTAAATAATTTAATTCTTAGCTTAAATATTTCTCACTTATTTAAGCTTACCTGAAGAAACCTCAGAATCATCGCTAGATTCTGAAAACTCCTCTAGATCCTCATCCGATTCAACTTTTCTTATAAGTTGTTCAAACTTTTAATAAATTCTTCCAATTCATAAACTTTGTTAAACGCTATGACATTTCTTCCACAAAATGAAGAAAAATCCCTTATAACATCCACCCTTCTAAGTTGTTTTACATAAGTCATGTCGGTTCCCTTTTTGGACGAATTCAATCTCAATCTTCTATTCAACATTTTCAACTTTCAAACCTTTGTCTTTAATTCCAATATCTGAACATAGTCAGAATCATCATACATTATTAAAGATTAACTTTACTCTCAATAAGCATCATCATAGTATATATACAACTATCTGTAACTTTTGACATCTGAGTGGCATGTATACAATTTTTAACTCAAAACAAACTCGATTTAGTCCTAGAATTGGCTAAACCTGTAGCTTTGATGCCAATAAATGTAACACCCATAACCCGTATAATTATACCTATACAGATTATAGATGTCACCCGAATTTCTAAAACCATTTTCCAATTCAAAAGCGATTTAAAATTTATTTCCTTAAAATGGTAACTGATATTATAAAAATATCATATCATAAAAATTAAGTTTCATTATAAACAATTTAATTCAAAAGATTTTTTATGAATAGTAAACAGTACCCGTGAACAGTGGGGGAATCGGTACCCTCTAGGGGTATCGAAACCCCAAAATCATTCTAGAAAATTTGTTAAACGCGGTTATTGTTCATTGCTATCAAATTAACCTTTCATCACTATCAATTTTTTTCCAAATTAATTCAACAATATTTTTTCCGAACTCATAAAAATTACATATAAAACTCATAAAATTAACCTTTCATCACTATCAATTTGTTTCCAAATTAATTCAACAAAACAAATTAAACATTATCAAATTACATGCCACTAAATTACACCATAGGATGTCTTACTGATATTGAAATATACTCCTCGATGCTTGATGTCATTTCGAACTCTTTATTCTACTACTGGCTTTTTACCTACGCGTGAAAATTATCACACGCTAAGTATAAACTTAGTGAGGTAATTAAAACAATATACAGTGCAATACAATTCATGCATGAATTTCAATATCCAAATCAAAATGCCATAAAATCATGTGACATACATGTGCAATATTTTACCATTTAATACCATTCGTAAGCTTATTTTACCAATATACTTACCATATATCCATAAGCTCGTAAGCTTATTTTACCATTACACTTGCCATTATTCCATAACCTTATACCATAGACAATAGCATAATATACAACCCTGAGGACCCTGGGTATTCGAGAAATATTTGCACTGTCGTGCTACACATAAGGTTGTGCCCACCATATACACCGAAGTGTATTATACATAAGGTATTGCCCACCATATACACCGAAGTGTATTACACATAAGGTCGTGCCCACCATATACACCGAAGTGTATTTCACATAAGTTCGTGCCCACCATATACACCGAAGTGTATTATAAAACTGCAACTGCTATACTCTATGGCATGCCAACTATACCCTGTCCCTCAATGACTTACTTGGGCATATAGTCTATTTTATTCAATCCTTCCATGGCAAAGTATATTATCAAATTTAACATTGCGCATTTCATACCCGAAAACATTCATGGTAAAATATCACATTTTTTTCATGATCAATGCATTTTAATTTCATACGCTGACATATCAATGTCAATTTATAAAAATGATATAAAATCATGCCGATATAAATAAGGTCGACTTATTGCAAGTCTTCCTGGTGATGTATAAAACATCCAAGTATAATTTTATGCATGTATTGCACTCACCTTGACACTTTATAATTTTCCAAATTTGTGTCTCACTATGTTACGCAATAAACCCTTTATACTTGACTTGCTTCAATCGCAAATCAATCACAATCTGTATAAATCACAAATTCATAATAATACATATGTTAGTATTGTACTAACATATCCCAAAATAACTCCATAATAATTGGAACTCATTTTATACCAAATACTAAGTACTTAACAAGTCCTTTTAACATTGGAACCAACTTTTCCAATTTACCCAACAACCCATCAGTTTGCCAGAATTCAGACAACTCGCACTACCTTTAAAGAATCAATATTATGTATTGATATACACACTGGAATTCAATTATGTTTCTTCCATTAAAAATAGACTCGAATACGAATCTATTAATACAAAGAACTCCTTCTAATTCATTCTGTACAATTTATGGTGAATTTTCAAAGTTAACCTATATAATCATTTTTACAGAATCTGCTGTCCAATTTTTCTGACCTTTCCTTGGTTAAAAATCCATATCTTTTTGTATACACATTGAAATTGATCCCCGTTTATTTTAAACAAAACTAGATCTATATATGAACACAAATATATAAAAATAACCTCAAAATTATTTTTATGTAATTTCTTGTGAATTTTCGAACCTACTGCCTGATTTAAAAATCCAAATTGTTTTCTTTAACTTCATTCATAGGTTCTTCATCATTTCTTACAACCAATTCTTTAAAATCACTTAACTCTTCAAAACCCATAAAACACAATAATCAACATGAACATGTCAAAACGTAGAGAATTGAACGTAGAATATTTTTCCTAATCACACCTAAGTGTAATTCTCAACAAGATTGCTTCAAAATTCAAAACAAAAATACCTACCTTGCAAGCTTGGAGATGTCGGTCTTGGATGAAGAAGAAGATGAAGATGCTCCACCATATTTGATATTATAATCCTATAATAGATCTAACACATGCTTAATAATATATCATAGAATTTTTTATTCAATGCCATAAGAATTTCCATTTTTGCCCTTAATGAATCTTCCTATTCACCATAAAACCATGTCATCTGATCCTTATCATATTACAAAGTCAAATATGAATTATTTTTACTTTTATTTCCGAAATGACCCTTAAACTTTCAAAAATTGCATTTTGGTCACTAAATTTCACTGTTTCGATTAAATCTAAAAAGTTGCACACTTCCAAGCCAAATTTCTCTGACCTAAAATATTAAAATAATATTTCCAACCATTTTATAATATCCTTCAAATTTTTGTAAAATTCCAATTCGATCTGAAGTATCGATTCCTTATCGGACTTTAACCCTTTCTAGTTTTTCTTTACTAAAAATCCAATTCCAAAAATATGATTTCCATAAAACTCCACTCTCAAGAGTAAACCATCTATTTATGGAATAAAATTCTTTTTAGGAAATTTATCACTTAATTCCCTAAACGTTCTCCCAATTTTCTACTTTGACCATCAAACTTTCCAAATTTTCGTTTTGGTCATTGTCTAAATTTTTGGGGTATTACAATTCTCCCCCTTCTTCCTCTGAGTTTCTTCAGACCATAACCTCACTTTTGCATTCTTTATTTCCTTGTTATGAAAACTCTTGTCCATTTGATGAGTGTCTTCTACTCTGATGACCACTTCGTGACCCAACATCTTTCTTAATGAATTATTATGCGATGCAACAGTACAACAAAAGAAACAAAAATAAAATTTTGTCAATATATACAATGAATAATCAAATAATCAAGAAAATATATCATAAACCTTACCCACATGAAATCTACCCACATGATATTTACCCTTGTTATTTTATTTGGAAACTAAATCCTAATCACATTTTTTTGTTCACAGGCTTCGTATGGAAATATAAAAACCTAACCCCATACTTTTCTAGTTCTCATGCTTCTTGGAAAAAAATAAATAAATAGATTCGAGGAATATGTTAGAATGAGTTTCCCATTTGTGACCTTTGAAGAACAGCAGACTGAGATTCAGTATGAAACAGGTATAAATTCAATACTACTAATAGGGTCCCTGAATTATCCTTTGTTGGTGCCCCTTGAGCCTGCCAGACCATCGATTCTCACCCATTAGTCTTAAACGAATCAAGTTCAATTCGAGAGGATGCATTTCCCCATGTCCATGCAAGAAAACTCAATGTTTCACTCGTAAACATTAGGCATATGTACCCCAGAAGTTACTTGCTAAAGCCCATCCGAATAAAAATAATTTTTCTCACATAAGCGTAGCATTCACCCCTACCTAACGGGACAAAGCACAGTTAGAAGGCTTTAAATATGAAACGGTTATAGCATGTGTGAGGGGAAACTCACAATCCTTTGCCTCAATCCAAGAACGTCAAACTAAAAAGGTCAAAAATCTAAAACACATAAACCAATCACATTAGTACGACTAATAAAATGTGATGTGATGCAAACAATACATAAGGATCAAAATTTAAATATCATTCATATTTGTCATTTTACACTAAAACGATTACGTATAATCAATTACAGCCTGACTATCTAATGTCTCCAGCAGAGTTACCAAGCTGTTGGAACGGTTCTTAAGCTTTTTAGGGCTATGGCGAGGAGCGATCCTACTTAATCTTAGAAAATGTTGGGTTTTAAAATCAATAAAAAATAAATAGATTTGGAGTCGCCATCGACCTTTGGGTTAGTAATTTTAAGAAAAATAATTTTAAAAGATAAAAAATGATTTACGCTTGACCGGAGATTTGTTTTGAAAAAGGGTTCAGGAGTCAATTACGCATAGGGAATGATTAGCACACCCACAACTCCCAAAATCGATACCTAAGCGATTATACGTCATCTGAGCAAATTTGAATATACATTTAAATTATGATCCTTTTAAAAAAGAAAAATAAAAAGGGTATGATTTTGTACGAATAATTCTCGAAAATACTCTCCTTTCAGTTAAGGGGTCACTTCCATGGATTCTCCAAACAAAATAATATTTCCTTAGCTTATAAATAAAATAAATATATGAAAAATTTCATTCGAATATAAAATGTACTATTTTGTTGGAACGGTTCTTGGAAACAGACTCCTTGTCAGTTAAGGCACGTTTTTATAAATTATTTGCACAAAATTATGTTTAATATATATTTTCTTTACAAAACAAATACTAATATGCATATATTGATCAAACCCATGCACATTTAATAGCTACCTAATAACATGTAAATAACCAGAAAATGTTAAAACACAACACAACATAAGTCAAATAGACCACATTAAAATATAATAAAAATATAGAAACTATAAAGTTCGAACTATAAAACCAGCAAAGCCTAAGGTATTCATTGTCAATATTATACAAACTAGGCACCAGAATTGTAAATAAACCAATAACACTATTCAGAACGAAAACGTTTAAAATATTAAAATTTGAAGGCTAAACTATAAAACAAGAAGAAGTAATGGCCATAAACAAGAATAACAGGAAATCTAGGTAGTGGTAATTTAGCCATTATTACAATTTAAAATGGAAATCATTAAAATATAGGGTCTAAATCAAACATTCACCCAAAATACGTACAAACATGGATAATGACTAAAATAGAAACGAAGTCAAACTCGAGATCCAAATTAAAATAAATGAATATTCATTGCAGTGACCAAAATGTAAACCTACAATATAAAAGGGTTCCGGGAATGATTTTCCCATGGGCCCAAAACCCACAATCCCTCCCCTCCAAAATGACGTTGCATGGGGAGGGATATATATACCCACAAAACGGCCAAAAATGGCCCAAAATCTTCATTTTCATCTTTTTCTTTCTCTCTCTCTAAAAGAGAGAAACCTTTTTTCTCTCTGGCTTCTCTCTTCCCCTCCTCTCTGGGAAAAGGCCGGCAGCCTCCAGCCACCGTCCATCGGAGCCCTCCACCACCGTCTAAGGCAGTCAGAGATCGAAAAACAACCCATAAAATAATCCCTTTTGTACCCTAAACATGAATCTAAACACTCCTAAACCTAAAGACACTCTAAACTCCCTAGAACTAGGGATATACCTTCGAAAAAAAGACAATCTCACAATGCTTGAAAGCTCCAATGATGGTGAAGTAAGCTTCTTGTCTTTGGTTCCTTCTCCCTTTCTCTTCTATTCGCGTTATTTCCTCTCTTTTTCACTCGAAAGCTTTCGGGTTTCTTTTTGTTTTGTAGGTTCTCTCCTATCTTTTTTTCGTTGTTATCTTTTTTTTTTTGAAAATATGGTTTCCCCTTAGTTAGGGTACACTTCGGATGTAAGTGATGAGATCTTTATAGGGAATGATTTCCCTATACTTGAGCAAGTAAAATATCCCCATTTTTAGGGATTAAATCAACTTTTATGGGTATTTTTATTTTTCTTGTTGATTGATGTGAGATGATGATGATAAGGTTTGAAGAGGCGGCTATCAAATAACGGGATCGGGTGACCAGAATGGCAGCAGTGGAGCAGCTCTTCATCCACTAGTGGTGGTGGCTGGAAACCTAGGGTTTCAAACCCTAGTGGTTTAGCTTTGTTGGGCTTGGGTCTGGGCTTGCTGAGTTGCACTTTATAATTGGGCTCAGTTGTTGGCTTGTTATAATTTGGGCATGCAATAAAAAAATATAAATAATAATAATAATAATATCGGAACGGAAACAAGTGTCGACAAGAGTAGCTTTGAAGAATATCTGGATCCTCTAGTGTGTTCTTTATATGACATGTAAATGTTTTACCTGTTTTAAATGCGATTTTCTGAAATCACTGATTTACTAACTTATGAACTATGGATACATGGTATAAGTTCTATGGTTACCTGTTTTCACTAGAAAATATGATTGTTCTTGATTTATGGATCATGGAATATACTGGTTACTACTTGAACTGTTTTATTGGGACATTATCTGGGTAGGTTATAGTATGGAGGTTTAGCTCTGATCAAGCTGGTAAATCCTTACAGACCTAAGGTGATATTTGGGTAGGCTGCGAGGCCCCGATAAACTTTCTTGGGAAGGCTCCCAGTCCCCAAGGCACTCCCTTCGGTTAATCATGGGACTACATATGTTGTACGGGTGGAATGCAGTTATGTGACTTATTTTATTGTCACTCTTATGAGGTTTTACTGGATCAGGAACCTGATATTATAGTTTACTGTTAAATCTAATTTATACTGGATATTTAATGGGTAGGATTCTGGAGTATGAAGGTTTAGTTCTGATCAAGCTGGTAAATCTATATGGACCTAAGGAAACTCTTGGGTAGACCTTTAGGCCCCAAGGTTCTCCCTTATGGTGGTTCCTCTACTGTGTGCTTAGGGTAAGTCCTTATAGATGTAGTTCTGGGGAACTGCATAATGGTGTTCGGTTGGAGGATATTGCTATGGTTTTTAAAAATATTTTTTAAATTGTTACTATTTTAAAAAAATTTTATATATCCTTACACTTGTTTTGGTTGGAACACGTTAGACATCCTATTCTGATCTTCAGAAAACTTGGTACTCTGAATATTTCCTATGAACTGAAATCTTCATGGTTTTTACTCGATGAAATATAAGTGGAAACTCAGCTGATTACGAAAACATGTAGACGACTGAGTTAATAAGGAAAATTTATGATGTTCCTTTTATCTGCATGTCCTTCAACATCACTTGGTAGTTTTGTATTACTGAGCTTCCTGAATCTCACTCTTTGAATCTCTATTTCAGGTTAAAAGAATCAATCTAGTATAGCTATCGACTTCAATATTGGGAGTTCCATTCGACTTTACTTGTAGAGTAGGGTACAAGTGTAATTAGGGGTCATGTATGTCACATTTGATTTTTATATTGAGTATGAACATGTATGATTTTAATTATGTCTCTAATATATGAATGGTTTTTTCCTGAACTTGTATTTTTGTTATAAATTGTTTTATGGTTGTATATTTTAATAAAAAAATTTGTGGGTCTCTCTGGTGGTCCTTATGTGATACCTCGGATCGGGTCACTCGTATCAGTCTGTGGGTGTTACATTTAGTGGTATTGGAGCTTAGGTTGACTCGAGTTTTTTTAGGTAATCCGGACAGTCGAATGTCATATGATGTCTGGTTTGTATATGCTCCTAGACTATAATCGTACTTCTCTAAGTCGGAACTCCAAGGTCGAGTCCCTCTTTGTAACCAGCTAACCAAAGTTTTCTATCCTTTAGGGCTTGACCTATGTTTAAGGAATACTAGTAACGTTTGTCCAAATTCTATAAAGTGCCTCATGAGTAATATGAGAGTTACTTATCCGAGAAATTTTGATCCGCCTCCAGAAATGAAATTGGGATATATTAAGCTCTATGAACCTAACTTCGTAGCTAAGGTCGAATTGATTCCTCAGGGTAATTCTGTCTAAATTCTTTTATTAAGATGAGGGAGAGTTTTGATGAGAATGCATATTCAACTGGTTAAAGATTAGTAAATGACATATACTTCTTGAAAAGCTACTTTAAGATAATGAATAATTATTGAAATTTTCAGTGATGCATTTCAGTGATTTGAGAGAATTTTGTTGATGAAATTATTTTAAAGGGAGGAGAATTATCACACCCCAATATAGAGGCTAGATTTTAATAATTTATGTATCGAATTAAAGTCAAAACAAGGGAGATATTGAGGACCAAATTATAAATTTTTAAAAGTTATAGCTTAATTTTGGAAGTTATAGGAAGTTTAGGGACATAACCCTAAATTTTACCATTTTTATTAGGGAAAAATAAACCCCTCTCCCCGATCGAGCAAGCCAATACCCAAATTAAAACCAAAATCCTTAAACCCCTAATCGAAACCTCACCAACCTCCGTCGAATCAACATCGTCTGACTGCCATTCGATGCACCGTCACAACCATCGTGATCATTGCCTCAAGCGACAAAAACCCCCATATCCCTAATGAAAACGGCCACTGGTTGACGCAAATTTAGTCGAATGAAATTCGACATTTTAAACACTTACCGCACCACCTTGTTTCGTCGATTACCACCGATTTAAGCATCGATTCGCCTCACCACCAATGTTGTTGTGCTTGCCATTCCAGAGTGCTCGTGACCCAACCCTTGGGTCAAAGCATTGTCACTATTTCATTGACACTAGAGTGGGTAAGCTCGGTTCTAATATTTTTTGGTGATTTTAGCAAGTTTTGTTGTGAAATTGGTTGATTAATGCATGAATTCGAGTGTGTATGAGACCAAGGATACGGTCAATAAAAGCGATCCTTGTTACCGTCACACGTGGTACCACGTGCCGAAAGTGCATATGGGGCCTCTTATAGGTCAAAGAGGGTTCTAGAATCGACCCATCTAGATCGAACTGATTCAGTCAGACCGGTCTAAATTGAGTCAACTAGTTTGAGTCAACTTGTCTGAGTCAACTCTTCTGAGTCAACCCATTGACTTTGACAGAAAAGTCAAAATTTTTGGAAAGTCATATTTTATCTTTTTCGACGTCTTGAGTTTGAATCCGAAGTTTGTTTTTCCAAATTAGCACTAGGTAACCCATTTTCAGTGTTTATCTTCGGATTCAATTTGGTTTCTCAATTAAGTTTAATTTCTGACAAAAATTTTGTTGCTATGTATCCAAAGAATTATTGGACATTGAATTCAAGTTCCAGAGTGATCGAATGGAGTTTAAATGTTCAATCGGTGGAGCACAAAATCAAGGTAATACTTTACTACCTCTTTGCGTTCTTTATGGAACATGTTTATAATGGATAAATGCATGGATGTATATGATTGGTCTATTATGCATGCTTTATGGAACGTGTTTCCGCTATCATCCATGGTCCGAAGCCAGCTTCCACGTTACCTGCCGTTTCGTCTAGCCCCACGCTAGGTTCCTTAACTAAACCTTTATGTCTTGTATTCTCTTCAACATAACTATAATTTTCCTTCTAATGTCCATACACTCCACATTGGAAATAGATTTGTTGTAAGCCTTCATACTCAATTTTTTGCCAGAAGCCATCAATCTTAATACATGGGATAAGTGGCTTATTTAAATTCACCAATACCCCCAAGCGAGAAAATCGGCCTCTCCCCCCGAATTCGTGCCATAATCAATTTTCGCAACTTGGCCAATAACCATAGCAATACGACAAAATATTGATTTAGAATAGTATTTATATGGAAGCCCTGGTAATCTCACCCATACAATAACTTGCGATGGATGATTTTCCATTATGGAAAACGTACGACTCCATGGTTGGACCGTAAGATAACTCCCGAATATTGTCCACGGCCCTTTCATCAAAACATGAGTATAATCATGCTCGCTCTCACTTTACTAGAAAATAGTTATTCTCTAAATCAATAAGTTGATATTGTCCTTGCAGTTGCCATAGTACTCCAATATGATTTAACAATGTTTTATAGCCAATGGAACATCCGAGAAGCCGAACTATTACCGAACCCCGCATGCTATAATCAATTTTTTCATGAACCTGATCTGCAAATTGGATCACCGGATACGGACCATTTTTATCTACAACGCACTCACCATCTAGGACCTCCACATCGTCCATGGCTTTGAGCGATACCACATCAGCGATCCCCTTCGTGTGACCCATTACTACACTGGCATAGGACTGTTTGTTTTGATTCCCAGTATCCTTATCAACGCTGACAGTATTTGACTAATCTTCCACAAAAGCATGATCTTCCTCTATACGATCAACCTCCTCCTTATTACGTACTTTTTTGGTCGCACGTTGATCTTCATCCGGGAAGGGGGACCCCGGTCTTTCCAACTGCGACGATGCCAATACTTCATGACCAAAGAAAGTTTCAACCGAGTTCTCACCGTACAGAGGGGGTGTCGGAGCCACAAAGATAGGCGACGATTGATTGTCGTTATTCCGTGTGAGAGGGTTAAGGTTTTCCATAAGCGGTAGAAGTTTTTTTAAAATATGCATTACATGAAAATTGTTTTCATCTTTTAAAAGTTGAGACAATATTATTTTTTATGCCGACTAAAAGAGGTAGTGTCCTAAGTGATTTGATTGCGACCTTTTGAGTTGTATGTAACAAAGTAACATCATTTTCAAGATATGTGGATCTACTTTTCAAATGAGTGCAAACACACGTTATTGCTTCCAAACGAGGTCACTATTTTTCTTTAAAATTTGCATTCATATGTAAGATTAAAATTAGGCTAAATTCGTATTCACAATTATTTGAAAAAAATTAACATTGTGTTTTGGGAGTTGTGGGGTTGCTCTAACCTTTCCCACACATAATCGGCTCACAAACTTATTTTACCTAGTTTGAAACGCATACCCAATTTAAAGGTATTCAGTCGTACCTAACCCAAAATGACCGATGGCGAATTCCATTTTCAAAACATATTTTTTGCCATGACTATTTTCGAATCACCCAAAAACATTACTATTTTCGAATCACCCAAAAATGGTTTCGATAATGGAAATGTTGTTTTAAAAGCCCTATGTGGACAACTTATAAAAGAAAAAATCATGTAGAAGATTTTTTAACTTTCCTAATTTCAAGAATTCATATTGTAAGTTCTTCAAATGATATGATGAAGAAATGTCTCAAAGAGCGAAGTTCCTAATTTATGAGCTGTGAAAAGAAAATGAAGAGTTAAAAAATTGATACAATGAAATGATCATTTCAAAGTTGAAGAACTAAAGTTTCAGTTGAATTCGATTAAGAAGTAATTAATTTTTGAAGTAGAACATGCTTATAAACATAAACATAGGAGAGTGGGAAATTTGTATATTAATGAGATACTATTTTCTTGGATAATTTTTGTAGTAGTTGTATTGGTGTTTATGAGTTTAAGCATTTAGGTTTATGGGTTAAATGTTTTAGCATTTAAGTTTACTATCTTATGTTTAATGATTTTTGGTTTGTTGATTGATGTTTAATTTAGTTAGAGAATGGATTAAGAATTATGACTTATTGTATTTTCGATTTACTAATTTTGTTCCAAAGGACTTATGGTTTATTGACTACTCTAAAAATTTATGATTTATTAGCTATTATTGATTATTATAAATAATGTTTAATTTTTATTTGAAGTTAAAGTGTAAATTATATTGAGTTAATTCTAAATATTGAATTGTTATAATATGTTGAATTTTATATAAATTCCAATGAAAAAATATTTTTAAATTATTTGAACAATTTTGATAATAATATAATTTATAATTAATTTCAGAGTTAAAAGAAAAAAATGTTACAATTGTTGTTATAAAAAAATCGACTTTTCCAATATATATATGGTAATAGTTTAGAAAGACAAAGATCAAAGTTAGTTTCAACGAGCATTGTTTAGACTATCATATAAGTTCCATCAATCAGCTTGTTTCATACAAAATAAAAGACCAGCTTGTTGCATACAAAACAAAAGACCAAAATACAAAACTTGACTTTATCTTCATGAACAAAAATCAAAGTTTGTTCCACCAAGTATTCATTGTGTAATTCGAATTCCAGGATACTTTCGGAAGGCATCAAAATGTTCTTGCTGAAGCAAACTAATAGTGACACCCTTCTTCCCTTTCCAGTTCAATCCAGGACCCTCACATGTAAGATGAAACCGGAAAGTATGAGCTCCAATCTTCTTTGAAGAATTAATAGGGGTTGTCATAACCCTTTCACTCAAAAATCCATGTTGCAAGAAATTTAACAGGTATATTCATAAAAAATTCCAACATTTCACACATTTAAACAACTGAATTTCTACAATTTTAGACAAATAGTTAAATAACTGCAATTAAATATAATGCAAGCTAATACAATTAAACATTTCCAACATTTCAGAAAAGTGCACCGAATATACAAATAAAAAATGTCAAATATTTTCAACATAAACATTTCACTACCTGAATTTTCACATTTCACACAATTTCAGACAAATAGTAAACCAACTATTTCCAACATTTCAATATAAATAGATGACTTCAATATAAACATTTCATTAAATATAGGCATGTCATAAATGTCAAATATTTCCAACATTTCAAACAAATGCACAGAAACTAAATCAGTTAAATAAATTTGCTTATTTCAAACATTTCCAATATTTTCAACATTTCCAATATAGGCGTGTCATAAATGTCACATATTTGAACTTATAAAATATTCATTAAATCATTTGAATAAATATAGGCAGTAGGTGTTAGGAAAACATATGAAATACTTAAATTAAGTATTTCTTCACTAGTGTTCATATTGGCATAAATACCAATACCAATTTGTCTTTTTCTTTTTTAGACGGTCCATCACGATTTCTTGCATTACAATTTGATGTGGTTGACTTCTTAGACGATGTGGCTACATTTGTATTCACTTGGAATTCCATAAAGTTAGTGTATACAAAACCTCCACAACACAATTTGAAACAAAATTGAATAAGTATACCTGACTTGAAGCATCATTTGTTATTTTTTGTGGACAAGTTTGCTTGTCATGACCTACTATTTTAATATGACCACATTTCATTTTAAGCCCCAATCTTCAATACTTCCCAAATATCAATTTTTTGAGCTCGTTCTTTATCTTTTCTTCTCTTTTTCTAGGGCATTTCATATTGGACCTTGACTATATAGGAGGGATAATTAGAGCAAGATTCTTCGGTCAGAATTTTTTCCTCTCACAAGTTGCAAGATATGTTTGTAACTTGTCATATACTTTTCCTTACTGTATCATTCAGAAACATAATCTTTAGGTGATTTGCAGTTTTGTTACATTGCACATATGGCATGAAAATAGGTAATCCCACTGAGTTCTAATTCCCTACAAGTGCATGTCAACTTCTTTAAATCAACCACATGTTGTTTATCCAAATGAATAACCTCAAACCCTCCATCACCATTCCATATAAGCCTACATTGAGTGGAAATGGCCATGTTCCTTTCCAACTTTTTAAGAGCTTTTGTTGAGATGTTGTTTCTCCATTTGTCATGTAATACCCCAAATATTGGGTCAGTGACTATAGTGAAAGGATTTAAAAAAACTGAGGATTAAATTGAATTAATGGTAAAGTACAAGAATTGATTTAGAAAATTGTGTAAGACTAATTCGTAAGAATGGTAAAATGGAATTACATTTTGGTCCTTTAGAGGGAAATGGATTTAAAATTCAATTTATTAAGGATATTTAAATAAGGGAAAGAAGAAGATAAGTCAAAGTGGTTATCATCTTCTTTCCCGTAGTCCCGTGTCCTCCAAAGCCAAGGTAAGTATTCTTCAACGTTGGTTTCCTTTCATTTTTTGGGTTGGTTTTGAAACCTTAAGTGATATAGAGGCTTTACAAAAGTTCAAGGAGGATTGAAACTAAGAGATGAAGGTTTTATTTGAGATTTAAGAAAATGGGTTTTTAGGTGACATGATGAAATATGAGTTTTTATTGAGATTTATAAGTAAATTTGACTTGTCAAAGAAGTAAATAAGAGATTAGAAGCCTTGGAAGTGATTGAAAACATGTATGAAAAAGTATTGTGATTCTTAGTTTGGGATGTTCTTTGGAGATTTTAGATGTTACAAGAAGATTTATAGAGGATAATTAGTTAGGTTAAGTTATGATGAGTTTAATGGTATTGTTGGAGGTAAGAGTAAGAGAAATAAATGAAATTTGGGTAAAAATCGAAATGAAAACTAAAACATCTGGGTAAGGGTATCGGTATTGGAAGAACAATATCGATATTATAGGTTTAAATGTAAGGATAAAGGATGAACAATATCGATATTGATGCAACTAGTACCGATACTGTTGTGGGTATCAATACTGAGAGAAAGGTATCGATATTATGGATTCTAGAATACAAAAATGGTATCGATACTGAATGAAGTATCGGTACCATAGTATAGAAGGATCGATACCATAGGAGGGGTACCGATACCAGTTAGTCTAAAATGTTAAAATAGGATGAAATTTAATAGAATTTGGAAACAATAGTACTTTTGAGTATTATTAGAAGTATAAATGTTAAAAAATATACTAACATTTGTATTATATGTGTAATTATGGATGCTTGTGTAGATCAAAATCAAGCTCCTGAGTCAAGCAAGAAAAAGGGCAAAGATAAAGTTGTCGA
Organism: Hibiscus syriacus; assembly: GCF_006381635.1. NCBI lineage: Eukaryota > Viridiplantae > Streptophyta > Magnoliopsida > Malvales > Malvaceae > Hibiscus > Hibiscus syriacus. The sequence goes on from NW_024063064.1 coordinate 45,657, forward strand.
TTAGTCGAACACCAGTAAGGCATTCTATTGAGGCATACCAGGTGAGTGCATTTATTTTGTACTTAGATGTTATGATAGGCGTAAATGTATTATGCTTAAGGTATGTATTGCAATTACCGAAAGGGCACTATGTGTGCAACCTTACAAAATTCATAATGAGTTTATGAATTTCTGTATTGGAACTATGTGTACAACCTTAAGAAATTCATAATAAGTTTATGAATTTTCGTATTGGCACTATGTGTGCAACCTAAGAAATTCATAATAAGTTTATGAATTTCCCTATTGTAACTGTGTGTGCAACTTAAGAAGTTCATAATAAGTTTATGAATTTTCGTATTGGCACTATGTGTGCAAACTAAGAAATTCATAATAATTTTATGAATTTCCGTATTGGCACTGTGTGTGAAACTTAAGAAGTTCATAATAAGTTTATGAATTTCTGTATTGGCACTATGGGTGCAACCCCACGTGATTCATAATGAGTTTGTGAATTATCGTATCGGCACAATATGTGCGAAAACCACTGAATTTATAATGACTGGAAATACAATTTATATTTTGATATATATGGTATATGTATGTTTTAAAAGAAAATTTACCTCACTAAGTAATTACTTAGCATGTGTTGATTTCACGTGTAGGTATTAGCACGAGCGGAGTAAGGAGTGCATCTGACATCGCCAAGCAAGGGTCGTCTCATCAGTAACTGTACGATAGTTATGTCTACTTTTGATGTTGTTAGTTGGCATATAATAGAATTATGATAATACTCTGAAAATTATTTGACTTATGATGATGTAAAATTTAATATGTTCGAACTTTAAGATCTGTTTTCATAATTATAAGTTAATGAACGTTTTATTTTTGTTAAATTAAAATATTTTATGATTGAAAAAAAATTACTGGTTTTTCAAAAGCATAAACTTTTAAAAGTTATGTAACATCTATGACTCGTGTACGGAAATGCATACGAGAATGGGTGTTACATTTATTAGTATCATAGCTACAGGTTTAGTTGATTCTCGGTTGAAACCAGGTGTATTTTACTGTAAAAAGGTTTTACATGCCACTAAGATGTCAAGGTTACTGATATGGTGTAGTTAGAATATGATTGAAATCACTCCTTACTAATTTGAGTGTTATCATTATGTATGTTTTATTAGATGTCGGATTCTACGAATTCATGGAGAGCGACTGGTCAAGAAATTATAGAATAATCAGGAAACTAAAGCTATTAAGCTAATAATGAGCACCCAGTTCCGTCTGAAAATGCTAGTGCACCGGTTCATCAGAGTATGCCAGTGCCAGAGTTTAGAGCTTTCATGCAGGCTCTCGATGCAATCTAGACTAGTTTTCAACCTCCTCTGCCTCCCCCTATTCCTCCAGCACTGCGGATGTTAATTCCAAAAGAGTTGGGAAGTTTGGGAGCTTCTGAGTTCTGGGGAGAAGAGGTCGAAGGTTCGATGGATGCTAATTTATGGTTAAACAACGTTATGGTGAAGCTGGAAAGTCTACAGACTACGATGTATGCACTACCTGAGCAAGTGACCTGAAAAATTCTTTCAAGATGAGTTTAAGAACAAGTACATTGGGGAGCAGTTTATGCGGGTAATTCTGCTGAAGTTTCTTAATCTGAAACAATGCAATCAAGTACAGAGTATGAGGCTGAGTACAACATGCTTAGTCGTTTTGCTACTGAGGTAGTTCCCAATGACAAAGCTCACGTGATTGGCTCATCGAGGGCTTGAGGCCTAACTTGAAAGAATGAGTTGGCTTTAAATTTCCTATCTTACAAGAAGGTATTAACTGAGCTAAGGCCATTGAAAGATCTTAAGAGGAGACTCAAGCAGTGGAGCAAGGTTTTCAGACGGTAAAAAGAGTTGGAATGTCTTCAACTTCCCATTAGGTAAAGAGGGGAAAGGGTTTGAATTTCTAATACAATAGTAGAGACGGTTTGTTGTAGCTTCACAGAAAAGTAAGCAATCACAGTCTTTTGCTGCTAGCTCAGGCAGAGTGGTTGGAGAATGAAATAATCCATGTCAGACATGTGGCAAATCACACTGGAGGGTATGTATATTTCTCTCTGGCGCTTGTTTTCACTGTGATCAATATGTTCACAATACTCAAAATTTCCCAAATAGATCCAAAGATAGATCAGTGCAAACTGAGAGATCATACCAGTATAATCTAAGTAGAGGAAGAGGAAGATCCGGAGGATAATCTGAGTCCAATCAGTACAAGAGACCCGGGGAGTGGCCCGAATTTATAATATTAAGACTAATGAGGATTGAGATGACCCGGAGATATTAACAGTACTTTCCATCTTTTTGATGAACCTGTGTTTGTTTTGATTGACTCTGGTTCCACCCACTCTTATATTAGTATAAAGTTGGTTAGAACTAAAGGAATTCCTTAGAACCAGTTGTTAGTGAGATGATAGCGGTAACCCCTATGGGCTATAGTGCGAGAGTAACTCAGGTATGTAGGAAATGTCCCATAATATTCAAGGGGTTTTGTTTCTGGTAAACTTGATGGAGTTTCCCTTCGTTGAGTTTAAAATCATTTAGGCATGTATTGGTTTTTCTCCACATCATGGATGGGTTGATTGTCTCAAGAAGCGAATATTTTTAAGGATGCAGAAGGCCTTAAAATAGTAGTAATCGACGAAAAAGCAAAATCACCATCCAATGTGATATCAGCCATGACTGCAAAGAAAATGATGTTGGAAGGATGTACAACTTTTCTAGCCAACGTGATAGACACTCGAATATCAAAGTGAGATTAGGTGATATCCCAACGTTTGGGAGTTTCCAGATGTTTTTTAGAGGAATTACCGAGATTACCTCCAGACCCGAGGTGGAATTCTAGATTGAGGTTTACCAGGTTCGAACCTATTTCTATGGCTCCATATCAAATGGATCCAACGGAGTTAAGAGAATTAAAGGCCCAATTTCAGGAGCTACTTGCTATAGGATTTGTCAGGCCCAATGTTTTCCTTGGGAGCACATGTGCTTTTTGAAAAAGAATGATAAGTCTATGTTATTATGCATAGACTATCGTCAATTAAATAAGTGACTATAAAGAATAAGTATCCTCTGCCAAGGATTGATGATTTGTTCAATAAACTGGAAGGCGAACAATGTTCTTTAAGATAGACCTGAGGTCGAGGTACCACCAATTAAAGATAAAAGATGATGATATTTCAAAAATAGCTTTTCGACTCAGCATTGACATTACGAATTTGTGGTAATGTCATTTGGTTTAACTAATGCTCCTGCGTATTTATGGACTTGATGAACCAAGTATTCCAATCCTACTTGGATCAGTTTATGGTTGTAACACCCATTTCTCGTATACATTTTTGTACACAAGTCCTAAGTGTCACATATAATAACATTCACTTATTTCTAAAACCATTAAGATTTTTTTTCTAAATTCAAACCCAATTTTAATACAATAATAACATTCATTGAAATATATTACTAACAATTTTCACTTTAAATCCATTACAAAGCATTTTTCTTAATTCGATTACATGCTAGCTAAGTTTCAAAATAACATGATTGTATTACTGTTACTGATGATTTAACCTTAAATTGATGATAGATGTTGCTGCTACACACCCCTTACTTGCCTACCCTTTGATTTTACCTACGCAAGAATTCGACACACATTAAGTATTTACTTAGTGAGGCATAATATTGTAAATGAACTACAATTGATTCATAAGCATTTCATGATTATCCAAAATCCGAGATCATTCATATACTATATCCTTTACAATCTATTTATTTAAACTAATAAGTAGCACTGTTTATGTTGATATGCATTGTTTTTTCATCTAACTAGCATTAGTGGCACCTTAATGCCAAAAATGCTCATTAGGCATTAAATTTTTAATCTAACTTGCATTAGTGGCACCTTTCTGTCAAAAATGCACCTTAGTCATTTAACTTATCATCTAACTTGCATTAATGACACTTTTTGCCAAATGCACCATTAGACATTTAACTTATCATCTAACTTGCATTAGTGGCACCTTTCTGCCAAAATGCAATGTTAGCCATTATCTTATCATCTAACTTGCATTAGTGACACATTTCTGCCAAATGCACCGTCAGGCATTTAACTTTCATTTTAGAGCATTTCCTATTCTAAAATTATTCAAATATCAGTTTCATACACATTATAAACATATCAAATACGGTAAAACATTCATTAAATCAAAACATTAGAGGTTAACTGTTAGTCTCCCTCATCCCATATAATTACAATATATGCACTTACCTTATATACCTCCCTAATAGCTGAGATGTCATCCAACTACTCTGGAACTTTACTCTTGTCCTTTTCTTGCTTGACTCGGGGGCTTGGTTACGATCTACACAAGCATCCATTAAGTACACATATCATACCAATGTTAGTATACTCTCTAACATTTATACTTTTAATAATACTTAAAAGTACTATTAGATTCATTTCTATTAAAATTTTATCCTATTTTAATTTTCCAAACTCAATAGTATCGGTACCTCTACTGTGGTACGATACTTCTATACTATGGTATCGATACTTCTATAATAGGTACCGATACTCCCTTGCAGATCGATACCATTCTATATTCTGGAATCCACGGTATCGATACCTACCTCATAGTATCGATACCCATCATATCGATACTAACGCATCAATATCGATATTGTTCATTTTTTTCCCCAAATTTAGACCTATAGTATCGTATTGTTCTTCCAGTATGATACCTTTACCTAGATTTTCCATTTTCAGCTTGATTTTTACCCAATTTGGTCAAATTCCCTTATTTTCACCTCCAACAATACTACTAAAACTCTTATTTACTTATCCCAACTAACTTTTTCAATTAGCTTCTATATATCTAAAATCTCAAAAACACCTCAAATCAAGAATCATACCACTTTTTCTAACATGTTTTTAATCACATCCAAGGCTTAAATCTCTTATTTACTTCTTTGACGATCAAATATACTAGTAAACATAATAAACTCATATGAAAAAAATGTTGGGGGTTCTTTCTAGTACACTTAGAATCTTGAGGATAGAGGGCTATATATATATACATTTGTATATATACTTGTAGACAAATTGTGGACTTCGATGGATGAAGGTCTTAGTTGTGCGTTATGAGTTCACCATAATCTTAGAAAGTTTAAGATTCGTCACTTATCTAAGAGAAAAATTACAAATCATCACTATGTACTAGTTCTCGATACGTTCACTAGTGCTTAAGCAGCTAATCACGCTATTGTTTTCTCTTGTTTTAATTCAAAAAATTCCACTCTATTTTTAAAGAATTCTTTCGAACTTGTGGGGGAATGTTGGTAATGCTCAAGAGAGCATGCTATCCAACATCGGGAGGGAAAACCCTTGGGAGGGAAAAACCATTGGGAAGGTTATTTAAAAAGCTCATTACCCTCATTTGTTGAATGTGGTTAGACAACTCCCTGGCATGTGTGCTTCGCCGCCATCCGTTCGATCAACTAGACTTGGTTCGATTCGATTCGGTTTATGGCCATGGTTTTGGTCGTGGAAATACGTGTTTTCGACACGTTCGCACGTTTGTTAACTTTTTGGGAAAATAGAAACGTTTTAATACAACAACTTGATTGCTGCAACAATAACAACTACATGATTTGTGCCTGGAATCACGTTATTTGTTGGGAAATCGAGCCTATAAATAGAGAGGGTTTTCAGAATTCTCAAATCATCCCATGCAATAGAATTTGCTTTCGAAAAATCTTCTGTTTTGAAAGTCTTCCTGAGATTTCTTTAAAAAATTTATAACCTTTCTAAAAGTTTTTATTTTTCCCGTGCTAAGAGAAGAACAATATCATTGTTTTTCCACTCCAATTTTCTGGTGTACGAATTCGCAAAGAGACCGTTCTAATCTCGGGGGACGATTGCCTATAGTAGTGATTACACACATCGATGTGAATTCATTTCTAAGACAGTGGTTAATATCATAAAACAATTATTCAATTTACCGTTTATTTATTTTATAAATTTTTAATCAATATTAACGATTTCATTTTGCAATTTCTATTTTGTCAACATAATATGATCCCGAATGGTGAATGACATAACATAAAAAACTAGTCCATTATAACTAACATAATTCATTGACTTACGAACACATTTACTGAAAATTTTATTAAGCATGTTATTAAGTATGCTTCTCGATTTACAAGGCCTTAAACACAACCATATTTCAAACTACTAAGGTAACATGACAACACTTGCCATATAGCCAACAATGACACGTTTTCATGAAAATTTTGTCATATAACATGTTTTTAATTACATATAAATTATACCTTAAACATATATACCTTCTTGAAGCAGCCTTAAATGGTAATACACATATATAATAATTCATAGTATAAGTTAAATGGTGGACCTAAAAATATTTTTTAGGGTAACATACATGTATGAATATTATAATTTTTTTGTATGTAGGTTGACACAAAAAAATATTCATGGTGAAAATAATTAATAAAATAATAATTAACATAAAAATTCAGATTTTAGGATGAGCACTTACCAACTCTAAATTAAGAGCGCATCTCTCCACTGATAAGTAATAATTAACGGTTACCTGTCCTCAATTTTTTAAGGAAAAAAAGATAAGTTCGAAACATAATAAATAGTCTGGTGACCATTTTGTAACTTTTAATAGTCAACGACTCAACAAAGTAACTCTCCATAGTTGGGGGATCATTTGTAACTTTAATAGTTTGAGTACTCAACAAACAATATCCTATAGTTGAGAACCATTCGGGCACTCTACCTAAATATATACTTCCTAACTTCTTTATTCATCCTTAATAAATAATAAAAAATCCAATATATTTTCCATAAATACATATACTTCAAATTCAAAAATTTAATTTCTTTTTTCGAGGTATTTTCAAAGTTCCGTGGTGTGGGTGCTTGACAGAAATATCTATCCAACACTTGAAATATCTTCTCGAGAATATCCGACGGATCTCTAGTCATTAGTCGTTTACGACAGTAGTAGTTTTCCTTATTGTATTTAGAGTTTACCTTTAAACTGTGACTTAAACCTCACCTTAATTCAAATTTTTCATGTAATCTTCCTATATAATTCCCAAGCAAGGATTTAAATTACGGTTGCAAACGCGTTTTCGATCGCATTGCATTTATCATGGTTGCAAACATAACATATATTATGATTATTGTGAGTATTGTGGTCATGATTTTTTTAAAGAGTTGATTTTATTTTAAAAAGAAGTTGGTTTTTTATATAAAAAATAGCAGAACAATAGTGGGAATACTACGTGTTACCATTATTGGTCGCTACTCATTAAATTACAATTGAGATCCACCATTATTGGAGCGATTCCGTTGCATACAGTTATTTTTTGCAATAGCGGTTTCAGACACCACTACGACCGCTATATAACATCTGCTATTCCGCTTTACTACTGTTATTTGAATCATTGCTATCAAGAATTCCAACTTTACTTATTTGTTACACAAAATAACAATCCGAGATGAAAAAAACATGAGAAATAAAAAAAGAAAGTTACATTTCTTAAAATAAAATAAAATTGAATAGAAAGAAAATACTTTTTTAATAGATCTATCGATCGAAAACGAGTTAAGACATGTCGCTACACAATTTTTTAAGACAGGTTTTCTGTCACTCCTTGGTACTTGAAATCGTTGGTCGTCTGTCTCTCAAGATACAACTAATAATCAATGTACAGTAGCACTACTGTCGAGATCACGAACTATTCCTTGCCTTTCTCTATCACCGAAAAACTAAAGAAAGTGAAAAAGAAATTTTAAGTTGTTTGAAGTTATTGAATTCTGAGATGTGTTTAACCTGGAAGGTTATTTCTATTTATATGGGATTCTCAAATGAGAATTTACTAAAAATAGAATTATTCATTAATATTCAAACTCTAAAATGATAATATATTTAATTTGCAATATTCAAAAAGATATTGATATCTTTTTAATATTCAAATTTAAAAAGATAAAATACTTTTAATTTGGAATATTAAAAAAGATGTTGATATCTTTAATATATTTTTAACATTTAAATTTAAAAGTTTATAATTATCTTTAATTTGATATTTAAAATGATATAATTATCTAATATTCAAATGTAAAGAGATCATAAATATATTTTAATTTAGAATATTTAAAAGATATGAATTTAATTTAATTATTAAATTCATCAATGAATTCACTTCATTTTTCTAATAATCTCCCACATGAAGAAATGATGATTTATAAAAAAACATTTTGACTAGATGTAGTGATAGACTCTACGACTAATAGTTGAATAGGATAAGTAGGTGTCCTCCTTTGAACCTTCCATTGTGATAGTATTTACTTTACTGGCTAATCAATAGACGTGATGTCCTTGAACTGTTCTACCATTTATGTAAATGATATATACTTCACACAACTACTTCTCTGACAAGAATTTTATTTCTCATGTGTATGTCCATGTAGCCATGAACATCGCCTGGTTCTACAAGATTTTGAAAGAATTATGTCTAATAGTCTTCTGAAGTTTCCCGCTTTACTCACATAGATGATATTTTGCTCGGCTCACTGAAATACACAATGATCATTAAAAGCTTTGCTCAGCCTCTACCACTTTGATCACTGTTTACATCACATAAACAAACTTGGGATAAGAGACCCCACAATGATCGCACACGATTTATGCAATTAGGTTGTCCCTTTGAACTTAAATCTTGGGATCTCTATTCAACTAGGTAAAGTATTCATTCACATAACCCTTTTAAATTTCATAGGCTTTAGTCTCATCCCTTTATATGTTTTCTCAACTTAATCTTGATTTAACCCTTTGGTTAGCAGATCTAATGTTATCCTTTGATTTTACAAAATCAATAGAGATAACTCCATTGAGATCAGTTGTTTAATTATATCGACGATGTATATGTCTTGATTTACCATTATACATGAAATTTTATGCTAGTCAAATATATGCATACTATGGGCACAAGTTTCAACCATTTAGAAATATCTTTTAACAAATTTTAAAGTCATTTAACTTATTCTCCAGACTTTTCTAGAGCTACAAACTCAGATTTTTGTTGAATTATTTTTGATATAACAAAAGGGGATAAGTAAGTCATATTGAAAATTGATTTTTCAAAGTTAAAATTGGAAATTAAATTTTAAAACAAATTCATAAACTGTTTTATTGTTTTCAAGGGGGAGCATTTTCAAAAACAATTTTCAAAGAGTTTTGTTATATCAAAAAGAGGCAGATTGTTGAATAAGTATTTTGATATAGCATTAAGTTGTAAAATTGATTTTGGATTTAATTGAATTTGTCAAAAAGTTATCAAAAATAATTCAAAGTTCAAATTAACTTGAGCTTAGTCAAACATTTTTAAAAATATACTCAACCATTTTTGCACTTTAAAGATGTATTTTCAAGCTTTTTTGGCTCAAAGGATCGATCTCTTGGTAAAAGGATTGATCCCTTTGACCAAAGGATTGACCCCATTGTAAAAGGATCAATCCCTTGGATTCTAGAAAGTTTGGGATCGATCTCTTCACAAAATGATCGATCCCTTCACCAAAAGGATCGATTCCTTCCCTTAAAGGATCAATCCCTTTCTTGCAGCGGCCAAATTATTTGAAACGATAACTTTCTTGCAACAGTCAAATTATTTGAAAAATGATCAATCCCTTTCTTGCAACGGTCAATTATTTGAAAAAGGATCGATATCTTGTGCATTAAATGTTATTTTTGTTTTGTAGGTAACGACTATATTGAACCACAATGGCTCCAAATGACTAGAATTTATATATAAAGTATAAATTGAAGGTCAAAGCATCCCAAGGTCAACAAGAATCATATTGAACAAATATACCAACACCAAAGAAGTCTTTTATGCTTAAATTCTTAATCTTTTCATTGTAACACACTTGTGAGCTTTATTGTTTAATTTGCTCAAGTGTGATTTGGGTGAAAGCTTATTATTTGCAAATACATTTACCTTGTATGGTTTTCTTTTGTTTGCTAAGTTTGTATTTACTCTTTGGGAGAGTGTGTATTCAAGGTTTTGGGGTATAAGCCTTGAAGTGTTTGTAAGGTTACCTTATCCTTAAAGGTAAACAAATCTAGTGGATTTAGAAATCCTTAGTGTGGAAGCTAAGATAGGGATGTACACTTGGTTGAGAAGTTGAACCACCCTAAATCATTGTGCAAAATTTTTATTTTTCGATTACTTCCACCAAACTCTTCAAAAAGCCAATTCACCCCTTTTATCGTATTTCGATTGATCGATAAAGCTAATAGATTCCATTTTGGATCTAATTATAACCGCTTTCTTGAGGATTTCCATGACCCAACTCCTCTTCCTAATGTGAAACATATTCGCTTATTTCTTTGATATCTTGAGTATCAAATATCAATATATCGTTCTTAGGTAGCATGATCTACAGAATAATGCAACCCATAATCTTGAGCATATCTGAGATGTCTCAATTCTCTCACAATTGCTTTTCAGAGGTTTGTCCCTGTATTGCTATTGAATCTACTTAAACTGTTCACAGTGAAAGCAATATAGTCTAGTAAATTCATTTAAATAGTTTTATAACCCTTGCATATTCCATTTGGTTTTAACTTTTTTTGGACAAATGTTGACTCACGTTCATTAGAGTTCCGACTATACCAAAAATGTCCTTGCCAAACTTCTCTTGAGCACGTAGTGTGATTTCATCAATATGAAGCCCTCATAAAGATGTTAGATTTTGAATGTCCTAAATCATATTAGCTAGTCCCATATTTTTCATGTCAAATCTTGGATTTAATATATGTTTGGTAGGTTTTACCAACACATTGTTACTTATAACAATGAATATGTCAAGAACATAGGATTTTATATCATAATGTCACACATTTCCACATTCTTTATCTTGAAGTCATTTATCATCATGACACTATCATACTTCTCATGTCATTATTTTGGTGCTTGTTTAAGTCCATACAAAGACTTCACCAACCTACAACCTTTCCTTTCTTGTCCTAGAACTACATGACCTTTAGGTTGTTCCATGTATATATCATCAAGGTCTCCATTTAGGAAAGTTGTTTTAACATCCATTTGATGTCTTTCTAGATTTCACAAAGTGAAAATTGTGAGTATCAATCTTATGGATGTTATTCTTGATACATGAGAGTATTTATCAAAGTAGTTAAGGGCTTCATTTTGTCGGTGTTATTTTTATTACCACTCTAGCCTTGTACTTATCAATTATTCCATTTAATTTCATTTTCTATTTTAAAATCCATTTAGAATTTAGTGGTTTAATTCCTAGAGGAAGATCCACTAATTCTCATGTATGATTATGCGTAATGAAATCTATTTCACTTTTAACGGCTTCCTTCCATAAGGTGCCTTTAGAGGATCATATAGCATCAATATACGTTTGAGGTTCAACCTTCAACATAAAGTTTATGACGTATCTTCTAAAATTTTTCCACCCTTTCTCGTTTGCTCATTATTGGCTCTATTTTAGTTTAGTCTCTTGCTAATCATTTAGACCATCTTCATTGTTAGTCTCTAAAGCTCTTTTTATTGAACTTTGATCAACCTCCCTAGATTTATAAGGGAAAATATTTTCAAAGAATGATGCATTTCTTTGATTCCATTACTTGTTCTTGTGAATCTCAAGGTTATTTGAATCGTACATAAGAAATCGATCCACAATGTTATGTCCTGCATATCAATGAAAATACAATCCATGGTTTTAGGATCTATTCTAATTTGCTTTGGTAATGGGGTCATTACCTTAGCAAGACACCCCCATATTTTCAAATGTTTGTATGAAGGTTTCCGACCTTTCCATAATTCACACGATGTCTTTTCCTTTTCCTTTCGAGGTACCTTATTTAAAAGGTAATTCTTAAAGGATAGCTTCCCTCCCCCAAGATGTTTTGTGCTAACTCAAAACTTCCCATCATTGCGTCCATTTTCCTTTAAGGTTCAATTATCCCGTTTTGCTACTCTATTTAATTTAGGAGAGTATAGTGGTGTCACTTCATGAATAATATCATGTTGTGCATAATGGTTTAACAAATTCACCACCACTATCACTTCTTACCATCTTAATCTTTTTATTAAGTTGATTTCTAATTTCTTGTTTATAGAGAATAAAATTCTCTATAATTTCATTTTTTCTCTTTTAGCAATTATATATATCAATACTTTTGCTATCATCAATGAAAGTAATAAAATATTTATTCCTTCCCCTAGTTTGTACTAAATTTCCTTAGTGTCAGCTTCTTCCATTTCATATTTATAGTTTAATGCTATCCATAATTCTTTAGCCATTCTAAACATTGTACGCTTCATAAAGTGAATTAGATAAGGCTTTCAGTTTGTGGTTACATCATAGAAAAAATAATTTTTCCATGCTTTGATTCGAGACCTCAGTTGGAATCAACACTTTTAAATTATGTTGAATAGAATCAACAAATTCCGTTAAACATATTTTTTCATATAAAATTGAATAAAACATATTTATTCATACTGCTTCTTGTTTGAAAAAAGTAGATCAAGTAACCCCGTTAAAACGACATGAATTAAATTCCCGAAACCAAATTTATATACAAGATCTCACTTTACAAACATATCAATTTGTAAGAAATAAATTCAACGATTTATTTCTTTTTACAAAATAGAATCATACTTTATTCTCAAGGAATAAATTCAAAGATTTAATTTCTTTTACAAAACAAAATCATATAAGATTCTATGAAAATAAAAATTCAACAATTTATTTCTTTCTACAAAATGAAATAATTTTAGATTTCCAAGAAAATAAATTTGACGATTTATTTTCCTTTACAAAATAGAATCATTCAAGATTCCTAAGAAAAAAATTCAACGATTTATTTTTCTTCGCAAAATAGAATCACTTAAGGTTCCTAAGAAACTAAATTCAATAATTTATTTTTCCTATAAAGTTAGAAGCAACGCAAGATTCTAAGGTGAAATAAATTCAATAATTTATTTTTCTTTTTCAGCGTAATGTCTTCTGTTAAACGACGAAATTAGAATCACTAAAATCCAAAACATATATATCAAGGTGTCTCGATTTTTCTTAACAACAGAAATGAAAGGAACTAATACTTTAATTTTAAAAACTCAATAATCAAAAGGAAATGATCCTTTGATTTTAATTTTGGAAACCTATAATTCAAAAGCCTTGAATTAAACTTCGAATTTGTTTGTATCTATAATGATATTACCAAATAATTCCATAACATAGAAAGAATCACATTGATTTTTTATTTTTTATTTTATTATCGTACAAAATAAACATTCTAAAATAAACTCAGTACCCAAAGTTACTTTAACGACAATTTCTATTAAATATATTTGTCCACTTTGAAATTAAGCAAATCTGTTAAAATGGCAGAATAAATCTCAAAAACAGATTTATTTGCTATCTCGATTTTCACATGATTTCTAAATCATTTCAGCTTAGAGAAAGGTAGAAGAAACAAAATTTATCTTAAGATTACTACACAAAATAACATTCTGAGACGAAAATTAAACATGATAAAATAAAAACAAGGAAGTTACACTTCTTTAAAATAAAATAAAATTGAATATAAAGAAAAATACTCTTTTAATAGATCTATCGATCAGAAACGAGTTGAGGTCTATCGCTACACAATTTACTTAAGATAGATTTTCAGCCACTTCTTAGTGCTCAAGATCATTGGTTCTCTGTCTCTCAGAATAACAACTAGATGATCAACGTACAATAGTATTACTGTCGAGAACAAGAACTATCTCTTGACTTTGCTTATCATTGGAAAATTAGAGAAAGAGAGAAAAATAATTTTTAAGTTGTTTGAAGTTCTTGAATTCTGAGGAGTGTTTAACCTAGAAGGTTAGCTCTCTATATGACGACGAGAGCATGCAAAAATGAGACGAAACATCCAAATCCAATCACGCCCACAAGCACGCAACAATTGAAACAACAATTTTGGGCTCAAATCCAACCATGGATTTTCAATCAAGGAGCAAACATACAACAGACCGGTGGGGCATCCACCTCAAAGGCCCCTAATCAACAATTTATTGACATGCAAAAGAAAATGAAAGCGATGGAGTAGGCTATGTTTTCTTCACAAAAACAGATGTAATAACAACAAAAGTTGATAAAAATACAGTCAAAGATACAAAGGATAGCAGATAAGAGAAACAAAGAACTAGTTGTAGAGAGAATGGGAAGAATAGAGACGACCATTCAAGCAGAGAGAGAAGAGAATCGTACAAAAGAGAACCAAGAAGACAATTCTCAAAAGATTGATTACGAAGAGAGAGAATAAAAAGAAGACTTGAACTATAGTCCCAATTAAAAACAAGGAACAACAGATATTGCGAAATAAAATGGAGCAGCTAGAAAAGAATTTTCAAAATTTACAAAGCTGTCAGCTGGCAGATATTCCTCAGAATGCAAGAAGGTACAAAAACGAACCTTTAACATTAAATATTCTGAAACACCATGTCTCCAGCACTTCAAAATCCCGAAAATAATGTATGATGGGAAGGGTGATCCCTAAGATCATTTATCCCACTTTTTGGGACACATGGAGTTATTTGGAGCATCAGAGAGGTTAAATGCATAACATTCTCAATGACATTAAAAGATGCTGCTATAGCCTGGTACCTGCAATTATCGCAACACTCCGTTCGCGATTCTGAACAGCTCACGGACTTTTTCATGAGTAGGTTCTTAGCGAATAAGGTTCTGAAGAAATCTCTTGCTTTTTTGATGTCTTTATGTCAAAGGTCGGATGAGCCATTGAGGAGGGATTTTATAAAGAGGTTCTATGAGGGCCACAATGTAAACAAAAGAAGTCATATATGAGTTCGCGATCAATGCAATGATTGTCACCATTCTTAACTGACTTGGAAATTTGTTCTAATCCCTTATTGGCTTGGTTGAATTGGACTTGTTATGCATGTATAAACTGATTTGGGTTGGCGAACTGAATTTGATGAATGCTTTTAACTTAGTGATATAATTTTCAGCTTGCTTAAATAAGAATTGGTTAGGTATCACTAATTTAATTTGACCTTGTCATCAGGTTTGCTGCTTCATGGGTAGACGGACTGTGAGTGGTAGATCGAGAATGTGATTGGATTAGAGAGTCGGGGCAAGGTTCTTGGGTTGTCATCTCATTTCTAGTTTAAAGTTCCTACAAATTAAAATGTAGAAAAGGGAATCAGGAAAACAGCGACACAAAAAGGGAGGAGAAAAGAAATTCACACTTTGCCAATCAATGCATTGTGAGTGGTAACTCGGGAATATGAGAGGATTCAAATGATGAGTCGAATTTATAGAGTTAAAAAAAAAACAAGAAGAGAGGAATAAACGAACACTCCGCCAATTGTCTAACACAAGAGAGAACGCTAATCTTGGTTTGACGATGTCTCAATTCCACAAGCGAATAAACAAAAATTATGCACAATTGATTGTTGTTCATTGGGTTGATAGTTTTTTTCGATTATTGTACTTCCATTATTTGATTATTTTGTTTAACTTTTTCGATCCAATCATGACTTTGGGATTGGACTGAAAATTCCAAGTAAGTTATGGATAGGTGACGGAAGTGAAAATTGAAATATACTTGAGGACAAATATCGAATTAGTGAGGGGAATTTGATACATGTGAAATAATGCATATTATTGTTATATATTATTCCTCATATTTGATATAGATATTACTATTTTGTTATCTTTTGAATAATCAGCAAAGGCAAGTAAATCTTTATAAGGACAATAGAATTTCCAAGGAAAGCTCTCTAAAGGTGTTCCCACTTATTGAACAAATCACGGTAAAGAGATATTATCCCACATTGTGGAGGAATTATTTCATGGACCCTTCCACCACATCATCCATGGTCACTATCAATTAAAATTTATTTGCATCATCAATTTTTTTCATTTCATTTATATAATAATATTTTTTTTTGGAATTGAATGCATTGATTGGCAGAGTGTGAGGAATAATATATAAAAATAATATGAATTATTTCACATGTATCAAATTCCCCCTCACTTATTCAATATTTGTCCTCAAGTATTCACTTTCGTCACCTATCCATAACTTACTTGAAATTTTCAATCCAATCTCAAATCATGGATGGATCAAAAAAGTTAAACAAGATAATCAAATAAAGGAAGTAAAATGAATCGTAAAAAAACTATCAACCCAATGAACAACAATCAAATGTGCATCATTTTTGTTTCACTTTTGGAATTGAGACATCATCGAACCAAGACTAGCGTTCTCCCTTGTGGCAGACAATTAGTGGAGTTTGAGATTATTTCATCTCTTTCTTTTCTCTTTTTTCTTTTTCAACTCTATAACGTCGACTCATCATTTGAATCCTCTCATATTCCCGAGTTACCACTCACAATGCATTGATTGGCATTGTGAATTTCTTTCTCCTCCCTTTTTGTGTCGCTCTTTTTTGGTTCCCTTTTCTCTATTTTACTATGTAGCCTCGGCTTGTCACTCGAATCTTTGAACTGGAAACGAGATGATAATCCAAGCACCTTGCCCTAGTTCTATAATCCTGTCACATTCCTGATCTACCACTCATAGTTTGTCAACCCATGAAGTAGTAAACCTGATGACAACGTCAAATTAAATTAGTGATACATAACCAAACTCTTATTTAAACAAGCTGAAAATTGTATCACTAAGTTGCATTCATCAAATTTAATTCGCCAACCCAAATCAGTTTATACATGCATAACAAGTCCAATTCAACCATGTCTGTCGACAGTCATTTTTGTCCGAGTGACATATTTATTATATATTATTATTATTATTATTATTATTATTATTATTATTTACAAAGCCGAAGGCCCGAATTACAAGCTCAACTGTAGGCTCGATTACAACCCAACCCGAACTAGGTACAACTCAGTTTACAAATGGTTCGGCCCAACTCCAGTAGACCCGAGAAGGCCCAAATGTTACTAGGGTTTCTAGCAGTTTCCTCCAGCCGCCAACAGCTCTTATCCATCTGATCCAGATGCAGTTCCAACGGTCCACAACCATCCAGTAGAAGCCCTAGGGTTTCATTACACCCTAGGGCCTATTCTAGTCACCGCCTCCAGTTGCTCTAACCGAAGGAAGCCATGCTACCACCGCCTCTCCAGAGAAGACCCGAAGGATCTAGAAGGTGAAACAGAGATGCACAACTCACTGGTCTATAGTGAGTCACCACCATAGGTTCGGTGACTCACCGAAGAAACCATCATTATGGATGGCTCAGCGAGGCCTATAAAAGGTGAACCTGCAAGTAAGAACAACAACAAGTACCCAATACACAACAACCAAACCAACAAAATATTAAGAGGAGATTGAAGGAAGCCTTACCATCATCGGAGCATCTACGCCCTCCATGTGCCACGGAGAAGACGAAACATTGAAGGTAAATAGCCAGAATACGTCGTTGGGTAGTTTTTTAGTAAAAACTAGGGCCGCATCTAGGTTTAGAAAAAAAGAAGGAAATTTTGGTATAGTTTAGCATTTTTCACGGCGATCGGGGCCGGAACATGGCTGTCGGTCAGTGATCGATGTCCCTCTGCGAGAGAATTAGAGAGAACCGAAAGGATTCTCTCGTTTAGAGAGAGAGTAAGAAAGGAAAATGGGGGAAGCTTGGCCCTTGTTGGGCGGTATTTGGGTATAAATGCCCTATCCCAAATGACACTATTTTGGGGGAGGGTATTCTGTGTAATTTAGTAGGGCAAATTATGTCTGTAATCCCCCTGGTTTCGTAAGCTTTGCAAGTTAGTCACCGAAATCAAGTTTTATACATTTTAATATGGTTATTTCATTTCATTTTATTTATAGTTTAGTCCCATCTATATGTTTATGTATTTTAGGGTAAAATACCTATTTAGTCACTATATTTTTTTAATTATTTATATTTATATCCCGTATTAATATTTATGGGTAAATTACAATATTAATCCCTATATTTTATAACATTTTGAAATTAGGATCATTAATTTAGATATGTTATAATTTTTTTCCCTAAAATATATTAATATTTTAAATAAATATAAGATTAATTACACTATCAATACTTATACTTTATATTAGTATTATTAATTTATATATTATGAAATTTAACCTATTTTATAATGTTTGGTGATGAAACTTTTACAAATCTAGTCTAAGTCAGTTGCTTGGGAATTGAAATCTAGTAATGAGATTTTCTGATTTCTACCAAACCACCTACACTATAACAGGTTTTTCTTAACAAGCTTGAGAAGGTGGAGCCGTATACCCATATATTATATGCAATAAAATTGTCCCTCTAAAGCAATTGGTTAATAGCCTGGCTTTATGGATAAGTTTCAATTAGCCCAATGAAGGTTAATTACAATAAAGCTGAATTCAGCTAGCCAAAATGGCAAAAGAAGAAGTTGTAAGAGAGTGAAATAATACCTGTTATAGTCCACTTCACACACGTGCACACATAAATTTCATTATTAGACTGATATTTTCACACTGATTTGGGTAGAATCAAAGATTTCAGAGAACTGAAATAGAGGTATCCTAGAAGGTCTAGATGGCCCAAAAAGATCTAAATGGATCAATTGTAACACTCTACTAGTGGATATGTCATTAATGGATTTAAAATAAACTCGCTTTTGTTTTAATTTAGCACAAGCATCACAGATTTTATCATTATCAAATTTTAGTTTAGGCAATCCTCGAACTAAATCTTTTTGAATTAACCGTTGCAAAACACTCATACTAGCATGTCCTAGTCTCCTATGCATAACCAACTATCATGCTCATATTTAACAACTAGCATAAATTAGTCATATCTATGGAATCTAAATGCACCATGTAAATGTTTCCTATTCTATGACCAACAAGCATAATCCGATTAGATGCAATGTCAATGACTTTACAACAATTAATATCAAACATGACATTGAATCCTTTATTGCACAATTGACTAATACTCAGTAGATTATGCTTTAATCCATTCGCATATAAAACATTCTTAATTTGTATGGAAAAGATATTACCTATAGTGCATATACCTTCAATGGACCTTTGAGTTATCACCAAAAGTCACCTCTCCTCCATTTTTGGCGTTGAGTTCTATAAACCAGCTTTTGTCACCGGTCAAGTGTCTTGAGCATCCACTATCAAGGTACCATGAGTTTGAATTTGTTTCCCGTGCCTTGTAGCAATGCTCATTTTCCTACAAACATAGATTAATTTTTTATTTTTGGTACCCAAATTCTTTTGGGTCCATATTCATTATTTTCCAAAATCCTAGTCCCCGTAGGTATCCATTTGTGTAGGATATCCTTATCTTTAGTAGTAATGAGTTCTTTAGGAGCCCATATACTTCTAACGATTTTCCATTAGAGGTTCTTTGGGGACCTCTATGATTGTAGTTTCTAAAACTTTTTCTAAGAAAGTTGGTTTCTGAATTTTCTCCTTTTTCGAAACGTTTTGATCCAACTTTATTAAAAGAAGCTTTAAGATCATCAATTTCCTTTTGATGATCATCATTAACTCTTGAAAGTAAATTTTGCAAATCAAAAATTTTCTTTTCAAACTCTTCTAGTTTGATTTTATAAATCTTTGATTTTACTTTCAAGATCATTGTTGGTCTTGGATATGAGATTATTTTCATTTTTCAATTTTGAAATATCATTTTTGTATTTTAAAAACAATTTCAAATAATCCGAAGCCAACCCGTTATATTCCTCTAATAACTCATCATAAGATAAATCATCTAAATCAAATGAGTTGGAGGTTACCTCAGAATCTTCCCCCAATACCATCAAGCACAAGTTTGCTACTTCTTGTTCCTCTTCAATGAAACCTTCTTCGTCCCTCCATGTAGCCAAGTGAGCCTTGTGCTTATTCTTTGATTGACCTTTTCTCTTCAATTGTGGGCAATCATATTTGACATGCCCCAGTTTTTTGCATTCATAGCAAATGATTGGGTCCTTTTCTTTTGGTTCATTCTTGAAGCCTTCATTTCATTAGAATTTTCTTCCTCGGTTTGGCCTCATCATTTTTTTGAACTGATTGGCAAACAATACCATCTCCTCGTCATCGTCATCTTCATCCTAATCACTCTCAACTTTTGTTGATTTGAGAGAAACTCCCACGTTCTTCTTCTTCCCCATCTCCTTCTTTGGCTCATCTCTTTTCTCAAGGTCTTACTCTTCTTTAAGCATCATTTCATGTGTGAAGAGAGAGCCAATAAGTTCATCGAGGGTCAAGGATTTTAAGTTCTTAGCCTCGATGATCGCCGTCTTCTTCGATTGCCAAGCTTTTAGAAGAGAGTAAACTAACTTCCTTACAAGCTTGTCATATGGAATGATTTCTCCCTATGATTTGAGATTATTGAAAATTGTGGAGAATCTATCCGTCATAGCTTTGACATCTTCATCCGGTTTCATCCTGAAATTTTCATAGCTATGAGTTAGAAGACTAATTTTAGATTCTTTTACTTCGTTTGTGCCTTCATGAGTGACTTGTAATTTGTCCATATCTCCTTGGCGGTTGTGCAAGATGAAACTCTCCCGTATTCATCCGGTCTAAGAGCACAAAAAATAATATGGATAGCTTTGGAGTTGAGCCGAACATCCTTGTCTCTCATTTACTCCATAATCTTAGGTGAGTGAAGGGTTTGATGTATCCGTCTTCTATAATATTCCATGCTCCAATGTCACTTGCTTGAATGAAATACATCATCATATTCTTCCAATAACATAATTAGCTCCATTGAATAAAGAAGGCTTGTTGACGGGCAATGAATCAAGATCGAAGTTGGAGTTTGAAGTAGAGGCCATTGATGACTTGATTATCGATGTAACTCATATTCTTCAAATGAGTGAGGTTCTGATACCAATTGTTGAGTTAATCGATTGATGGAATCGACAAAAGGGGGTGAATTGGCAATTAAAAAATTTGGTGGAAGCTTTTGCAGAAAATTGAAAGTAATTGCACAGCAATTTAGAGTGGTTCGACTTTCTCAACCAAAGTCTACATCCACTACCTTAGTTATCCACACTAAGGATTTTCCACAAATTCACTAATTTGTCTTTCTTTTGAGGGCAAAGTGTAACCTTGCAAATACCTCAAGGATTATACCCCAAATTCTTGAGAACACTATCTCCCAAAGAGAACAATACAAATTTTGCAAACTTACAAGAAAATCCTCATAAGGCAAAATGTTTGTACAATTCTAAAACAAAGAAAGAATACTCAAGAATAAAACAATTGAGCATAATAAGTGTTCTTGAAAGCAACGATTAATATTGAATGAAATTTGGCTTGAAATTGCTCAAACTTGAGGTTTGATGCTTTCTCTTTGATTCTCTCTTGATTGTTGTTTTTTATTATTGATCAATGGCTTCTAAGCTTGTTTAAATACTCCTTCAATTGATTTGAATGTTGGGGATGATTAGTGGAGTCAATGGAGCCATTTAAGAGTGAAAACAATTAATAACATTAGTGGGAGCGTCTGGTGCATCAATGCATAGGGCTAGTGCATCGGTACACTATGTGTAAAATTAAAATATTTCGACCGTTGGACCCTTAGTGCATCAGTGCACTAAGAGTGCATCGATGCATAAAATGCATTCGATGTTTTAAACAAGCCTGAGTGCATCGATGCATGGTATGTGCATCGACGCATAAAATGCAATCAATGTTTTCATAAAACCTGAGTGCATCGATGCATAAAATGCATTCGATATGGTGAGTGCATCGATGAATCAATAAGTGCATCGGTGCATCCCTTCTCAATTTTGATTTTTGGCTCGTTTTTGGTTCAAAATACTTTGTGAAAATTGTTTCAAAAATATTTTAAGTACAAAACACAATTTTACACATTAGTAAGGATTGAAATTGAACTTTGAAAGACTTGGAGTAATATTTTGATATTGAGTAATTAAATCGAATATACTTAGAAAATCATTTGTAAAATATTAAAATTCATTTAACTTAATTTGTTATACCAAAATATCAAAATGTTTTCAATATATTTCTACACAAGTCCAGGTAAAGAAAGCTGGTCTTGTCAAAGGATAAAATAGGGGACAATTAGGTCATAATCTTGAATATGGTAAGAATCTCATGAAACATTTCTTCTCAGACTTTAAAGTAAAGAAGGCAAAAAGATACATGTTGATGAAATGATTATTCAAAAATGCAAGTTTGATAGAATAAGCTGCTACACTGATGACCAAAGTGAATCCTAGAAAGGAATGATCAAGTTGAAGAAGATCCAAATTTGGAGACAAATGAAGATTGAACCCACATTTTGCATTCATAATCATTTGCATAAAGGATCATGCATTTGTATAAATACATTTCTCACATGAAGATGCAGGGACAAAATACCTTACAAAGGAAGGTAGAATTCAAATCCCAAGTACATGAAGCATGTTAGGAAAAGCAAAGCATCTAAAGAATAGATGGACACAATCTGCAAAGAAAACATTAATTTTGGGGCATGCCCAACCAACAAGTTGTTTCAAAAATAAGAAAAATGATTTTCAAAGTTTCTCATTTAATCCCTTTAGAAAATGAAATTTTTGAAAAGTAAGAAGTTTCTTTCCTAGTAAATTATTTCCCACGAATTTGTAAAACCTCCGGGTCATCTGTAAACCTTAGGGTATGATGTTTTCGCATAAAAATGAGAAAATGATTTTCAAAGTTTCTCATTTAATGTTTTAGAAAATTAAAACCTCAAGGTCATTTATAAAGCCTCCGGGTAATTTGTAAAGCCTTCGGGTAATTTGTAAAGCCTCAAGGTAATTTGTAAAGCCTCAAGGTAATTTGTAAAGCCTCAAGGTCATTTTAAGCCTCCATGTCATTTGTAAAACCTTCGGTAATTTGTAAAATCTTCGAGTAATTTGTAAATCGTTCGGGTCATCTGTTAGTCTTTCGAGCTAGATGTAAATCCTTAGGGCCATTCGTAAAAAAAACCTCCACGGAAGAGTAGTGGAAACAAATCAAACTCGAATCTGATCTTCACGGAAGAGTAGTGAAGTCATTCAAACTCAACCTTCACAGAAGAGTAGTGAAGTATTCCAACCTCGAATCTGATCTTCACAGAAGAGTAGTGAAATAGATTCTTCTCAAGTTTTATCATCCTCAGCCTTCACGGAAGAGTAGTGAAGTAGGAGCAGATCAAAATTCAATCTCCACGAAAGAGTAGTGGAACGAATTTCCCATCAAAGCATGAAGTTTACTCGACGAAAACTTCTTTTCTTTTTTATCTTTGCTTTATTCTTGTTAACACAAAAATAAGCAAAGATGGGCAGTTGTTGACAGTCGTTTTTGTCCGAATGATGTATTTATTATATATAATAATATTATTATATGATATATTATTATTACTATTATTATTTACAAAGTTCGAAGGCCCGAATTACAAGTTCAACTGCAGGCCCGATTACAACCCAACCCGAACTAGGTATAGACTCAGTTTACAAATGGTTCAGGTATAACAACCGATTTAGGTCCAACTCCAGCAGAACCGAGAAGGACCAAATGTTGCTAGGGTTTATAGCACTTTCCTCCAGCTTCCAGCAGCTCCCAGCCATCCGATCCAGATGCAGATCCAACGGTTCACATCCATCCAGCAGAAGCCCTAGGGTTTCATTAATCCATAGGGCCTATTCCAGCCACCGCCTCCAGCTGCTCCAATCGAAGGAAGCCACGCTGCCACCGCCTCTCCAGAGAAGACCTAAAGGATCTAGAAGGTGAAACAGAGTCGCACAACTCACTGTTCTATGGTGAGTCACCACCATAGGTTCGATGACTCACCGAAGAAACCATCATTATGGATGGCTCACTGAGGCCTATAAAAGGTGAACCTGCAAGAAAGAACAACAATAAGTACCCAATACATAATAACCAAACCATCAAAATATTTAGAGGAGATTTTAGGAAGCCTTACCGTCGTCGGAGCATTTACGTGCCTCCACGCACCACTGGAGAAGACGAAACACCGAAGGTAAACAACTAGATCTACGTCGTTGGGTGGTTTTTTAGGAACAACTAGGGTTGGATCTAGGTTTAGAAAAAATAAGGAAAATTTTGGTATAGTTTGGCATTTTTCGGCCACCACCCATGGTGGCCGGCGGTTGCGATCGGCGTCGAAACATAACTGTCGGCCGGTGACCGATATCCCTTCGCGAGGGAATTAGAGAGAACCAAGAGGATTATCTAGTTTAGAGAGAGAAGGAAGAAAGGAAAATGGGAAGCTTGGCCCTTTTTGGGTATAAATACCCTCTCCCAAACGATGCCGTTTTGGGGAAGGTCTTCTGTGTAATTTAGTAAGGGCAAATTACGTCCGCAATCCCCCTGGTTTTGTAAGCTTTGCAAGTTAGTCACCAAAATAAGGTTTTATACATTTTAATATGGTTCTTGCATATTATTTTATTTATATTTTAGTCCCACCTTTAAGTTTACGTATTTTAGGGTAAAATACCTATTTAGTCACTATAATTTTTAATTATTTATATTTATATCTCGTATTAATATTTATGGGTAAATTACATTATTAATCCCTATATTTTATAACATTTCAAAATTAGGATCATTAATTTAGATATGTTATAATTTTTCCCTAAAATATATTAATATTTTAAATAAATATAGGATTAATTACACTATTAGTACTTATATTTTATATTAGTATTATTAATTTATATATTATGAAATTTTAACTTATTTTATATCATAAAAAGATTATTTATACTTATATTAAATAATTTATTAAGTAAGCAGAATTTTCATTTGTATGATTTAAATTAAATTAAATTAAATACAAATTTGTTAATTTATTGCAAAGACAAATTAATTATTAAACACCGGTACCAATATTTGGGCGTTGTGGGGGTGCTAATCATTCATCACATGTAACCGACTCTCGAACTCATTTTTCTGGTAAGCAGACCTCTTTGTTTATTATTTTAATATTATTCTCAGGAATTTTATTAGAATAATATAACATTTTTGTGACCAATCTCACCAAATTAAAAGATTGGTGGCGACTCTACAATTTAGTGTTTTATCTGATTCACGGAAGATAAACACTTACTTTTTCTAGACTAGTTGTACTATTTGCACTCTCCGTCGCCGGACAGAGAAACTTCTCGACAATGTCAATAAGGGATTAGAACAAAATTCCAAGTTGGTTAAGAAGGGTGACAATCATGGCATGATCGCGAATTCATATGTGACTTCTTTTGTTTGCATTGTGGCCCTCATGGAACCTCTTTACAAAATCCCTAAATGGCTCGTCCGACCTTTGACATAAAGACATCAAAAAAGCTAGAGAAATCTTGAGAACCTTATTCGCCAAGAACCTACTCATGTAAAGGTCATTGAGCTGTTCAAAATTGCAAACGGAATGTTGCGATAATTGTAGGTACCAGGCTTTAGCAGCATCTTTTAATGTCATTGAGAATGTTATGCATTTAACCTCATCTGATGCTCCAAATAAATCCATGTGTCCCAAAAAGTGGGATAAATGATCTTAGGGGTCACCCTTCCTATCATATATTATTTTCAGGATGTTGAAGGTGCTTGAGACATGGTGTTTCAGAAAATTTAATGTTAAAGGTTCGTTTTTGTACATTCTGGAATTTCTAAGGAGTATCTGCATGCTGACAGCTTTGTAAATTTTAAAAATTCTTTTCTATCTGCTCCATTTTATTTCTCAATGTATGTTGTTCCTCGTTTTAAATTGGGACTATAGTGCAAGTCTTCCGTTTCTTCTTCCTCTTCTTAATCATTCTTTTGAGAATTGTCTTCTTGGTCCTCTTCTGTACGATTCTCTTCTCTCTCGCCTTGAATGGTCATCTCCATCCTTCCCATTCTCTCTACAGCTAGCTCTTGGATAAGTTCTTTGTTTCTCTTCTATGCTATCCTTTGTCCCTCCGCCTGTATTTTTATGTATTTTTATATTATTATTCCATCTGTTTTTGCGAAACAAACAAAGCCTACTCCATCGCTTTCAGTTTCTCTTGCATGTCAGTAAATTGTTGATTACAGGCCTTTGAGGTGGATGCCCCACCGGTCTGTTGTATGTTTGCCCCTTAATTGAAAATCCATGGTTGTATTTTAGACCAAAACTGTTGTTGCCATTGTTGCACGCTTAGGGGCGTGATAGGTACTATCGGGTTAGAACCCAACCCGATATTTAGATTGATACCTTCAGCTTGTTGGAAATAAAACACTCACACAAACAACTTTTATTGAAACTCAAACAAATATTACAAGAGCACTCTCACTCAAAAAAAAAACTACAACTTACTCTTATAGGACTTTGCTTCTTCACTCACTTAGAAGCTCTTAATTTTTCATGATGCTTAAAACTAAAATGGGAAGGGGTATTTATACTACTCAAGAAAATCCTATACCACACAAATAAACTAATTTAAACCATTACAAATTCAACAAATATCTAACTCTCACCTAACTAAATTGATGTAAGCAATGACATCATTACTTAAATGATGTAAGCAATGACATCTTTAATTAAATGATGTAAGTAATGACATCAATTTAGTTTGGGTTTGGGTTTAGGCTCCCATAATGGATCAAGTTTATGATCCAACACCCCCCTTAAACTTGATCTCGTGACCCCTAGTAGGTTCCTTAATCTTAAGAAGTCTTCGCTGGTCAGTGGCTTGGTAAAAATATCAGCAACTTGATCTTGTGACTTCACGTATTCAACTTCCACATCTTTTCTTGCAACACACTCCCTTATATAGTGGTAGCGAATATCAATGTGCTTGCTTCGATCATGGAATACTGGATTCTTCGCTAAGGCAATGGTTGACTTGTTGTCGACACAAACCTTGGTAGGCTCTTCTTGTATCAAACCTATCTCATTCAATAGATTTCTAAGCCAAATTGCATGACAAACGCATGAGGTAGCAGCAACATATTCCGCTTCACAAGTAGACAATGTGACAATCGGTTGTTTCTTTGACATCCATGTGAACGCAATATCTCCCATGAAAAATACGAATCCAGTAGTGTTCCTTCGATTATCTATGTCTCCACCCCAATCACTGTCACTATATCCAACAAGCTTATAATCGTTAGAAACTGAAAAGAACAAGCCAAAGTCAATTTTACCTTTCAGATAGCGAAGAATTCTCTTTGTGGCTTTAAAATGGGTGGTTGTTGGAGATTCCATATAGCGACTAACCAATCCAACTGCGTGAAGAATATCGGGTATCGTGCAAGTTAGATAGCGTAGACTTCCTACCAAACTTTTGAAGAATGTTGGATCTACACTTTCACCTTCTTCATGTTTGGTCATCTTGATCCCGTATTCTGCCGGTGTGCTTATTGGCTTACAGTTCTCCATCTTGAACTTATTCAGTATCTCTTTTGCATAGCTTTCCTGTGAAATGAAAATTCCATCATTTTGTTGCTTAATTTCAATGCCAAGGTAGTACGCCATGAGCCCAATGTCTGTCATCTCGAATTCTTTCATCATCACATCCTTGAATTCATTAAACATGCTTGGGTTGCTTCCAGTGAAGATCAAATCGTCCACATAGAGACATACGATCAAAATATCTTCATCTTTGATCTTGATATATAGAGCATCCTCGTAGGGACATTTGTTGAAGCCATTCTCTTGGAAGTACTTGTCGATTCGGCTATTCCATGCCATTGGTGCTTGTTTTAGCCCGTAAAGAGCCTTCTTCAACTTCAACACCTTGTCTTCGTGCCCTTTGACTTCATAGCCTGATGGTTGCTGAATGTAAACTTCCTCTTCAAGAACTCCATTTAGGAAGGCGGACTTTACATCCATCTGTTGTATCTTCCACTTGTTTTGAGCTGCCAAAGAAATGATTAGTCTGATAGTCTCCAATCGAGCAACAGGAGCAAATACCTCATCATAGTCAATTCCAGCCTTTTGACTATAGCCTTTAGCAACTAGCCTCACCTTGTGCCTTTCAATCTCTCCTTTGGCGTTTTGCTTTGTTTTGTACACCCATTTGACACCTATCTCCTTATGTCCCTTGTGAAGTGAGGTAAGTTCCTATGTGTCATTCTTCTCGATGGCCTTGATTTCTTCATCCATCGTATCTCTCCATTCCTTTTCTTGTACCGCTTCTTGAAAGCTCACTGGTTCACAATCGGCAAACAAACAAAATAATGTAAGATTATCTTGTCGTTCAGTTACCTCATAGAGATCTCTAAGGCTTCTTGTGCGTTGCACAACTCTTTCACTTTGACTCCCACTTGACGATGATGAAAGTGATGAGTCTCCTTGAGTGGTTGATGTTGGTGAAGTGGGTGGAGTTGCAAGCTCTTGTTGATATTCATCTAGTTGTTCCCTCATTGTCTGCTCATCTTCTTCAAACTGAGGAAAGAAATTGAAGTCATCTGTATGAGAGTTAAAATCCCATTATCCTTCTTCGTTGAAGACCACATCTCGACTAATCACAAACTTCTTATTGTTTGGATTGTACAACTTGTAGCCCTTCGAATTAGCATCATAGCCGATGAAGATAAAACTCTCGCTTTTATCATCAAGCTTCGTTCTTCTCTCGTCTGGTACGTGAACATGGGCTATACTTCCAAAGGTTCTCCAATGGGAAATGACAAGCTTTCTTCCACTCTATTCTTCTTGCGGTGTCTTTCCCCATACACTTCTTGTTGGAGATCGGTTTTCAAGTAGACTGCACACGCTACTGCCTCCGCCCAAAATTCCTTAGGTAGTTTCTTACTTTTGAGCATGCTTCGTGCCATGTCGAGGATTGTTCTGTTCTTTCTTTCTGCCACACCATTTTGCTGGGGGATCTAGTAATTGTCATTGGTCGACGAATTCCATTTTATTCACAGAACTCTTGAAACTCCCTGGAAGTAAATTCTCCACCTCGATCAGATCTCATGGCTTTGATCTTTCTACCGCTTTCTCTCTCCACTGCTGCTTTGAACTTCTTAAAGACTTCAAAAACTTCTGACTTCTATTTCAAGAAATATACCCAGGTTTTTCTTGAAAAATCATCAATGAAGAGAAGAAAATAGTTACTGTTACCGAGAGAGCTCGGCTTGATCGGTCCACACACATCGGTATGGATGAGCTAGAGTGGCTTCTTGGCTCTTGTCTCTAAATCCTTTGGAAAGCTTTTCCTGAATTGTTTCCCAGCTAGACACCCTTCACAAAGCTGGTCAGGATGGTTGATGCGAGGTAGTCCTTTCACCATCTCCTTCTTAGATAGAAGCTCTAGACCTCTAAAATTGAGATGCCCAAATTGAATATGCCAAAGCCATGATGCATCTTTATAGAAAGCTTCAGGCACTTTGCAACATCATTTTGTATGTTGATCAAGAACATTCTATTCTTTGACATCGACACTTTAGCAATGAAGTTATTCTTATCATATTTTATAGAAAGATTATAATTATTCATGTGAATATCATAACCTTTCTCTACCAGTTGCCGTAAACTTAAGATGTTACTTTTCATATTGGGTACATAGTAGACATTTGAAATAAATTGATGCCTCCCATCTTTCAAACGGATAAGAATGTTACCTCTCCCTTTCACTGCTATTGTGGAATCATCCCCAAACGAAACATTTCCACTTACTGACTCGTCTAGCTCCACGAACATATATTTCCTTCCACACATGTGATTGTTTGCACCACTGTCAAGATACCAGGAATTTGCTTGGCCACCATTAGTTTCCTTTCGTGCTAGAAGAAGAGTTTATTTTCCATCTGTCTTTTCCTCCACGTAGTTAGCCTTCTCCTCAATTTTGTTGTTGGGAGCTCTACATTCTGAAGCATAATGCCCAAACTTTTGACAATTATAACATCGAACTTGAGATTTGTCATGCCTTGAGTTCGGATTGATTCTTCCACGGCCTCGTGTTGAGCTTTCTCCTTTCTCATAGTTGTTGTTGGAATTGTTTATTTGTAATTCCAGCCTCGTCCACGACCTCGACTTCCACCTCGTCCATGGACTCTACCTCTGCCTTGGCCACGTTGGTTTCTATCATTGCGTTGGCTTTCATGCATATCTTTGAGTTGCAGCTTGAGGAGTTGCTCAGTAAACTCATGCTTCTTCTTATGCTTCTTCTTATGCTTCTTTCGTATGCTTGCAATGATCCTTGGAGTTGCTCGATCGTCATTTCTTTCAAGTCCTTAGTTTCTTCAATCGTTACGACGATGTGCTCAAATTTGGGATCCAACGAACGGAGTATCTTCTATATTGTCCTCACATCGTCTAACTTTTCACCATTTCTTTTTAATTGATTAGAAACAACTACTACTCTTGAGAAATAATCTAAAATAGACTCAGATACTTTCATGTTTAAGGATTCGAATTCACCTCTTAATGTTTGGAGATGAACCTTCTTCACTTGCTCGGATTCTTTGTAAGAGGTTTGCAGCTTCTCCCACGCTTCCTTGCTAGAGCTTGCACTTGAAATCTTTTCAAAACCATCATCATCTAATGCTAGATAGATGAGGTAGAGAGCCTTCTTGTCTCTCTTTCTTGAATCCTTCAAAGTTGTCTTTGATCTGGTGTAAGAGTAGCAAAAGCATCATCATCCGCAGGCTCGTTATAGCCTTTCTCTATGATATCACACACATCTTGTGATCTAATAAGTGCCTTCATTTTGATACTCCAATTGTCGTAGTTGTTGTTGTTGAGTGTCGGAACTTGGAATGGTGCCATACCATTTGCCATATCTCTCAATATAATGAGATTTTGTAAAATCCGATTGCACGGATAAATCGGAACGTGAAAAAAACTTTGGAGGGACTTGGACAACTCGGTCAAGGGCTCCAACTCGGCTGACTCGGCTCAACTCGGTGAGTCAACTTGATTTTCTGGCAGCAGTCTTCCGGCGGTGCGTCAGAACTCAGATTGAGAAAATTCTGGCGGCGTCGGATTCCTCTCGTCGAGACCTTCGATCTTTCCAACTCTCTGTGATGCCACTTTGTTGGAAATAAAACACTCACACAAACAACTTTTATTGAAACTCAAACAAATATTACAAGAGCACTCTCACTCAAAAAAAAGAACTACAACTTACTCTTATATGACTTTGCTTCTTCACTCACTTAGAAGCTCTTAGTTTTTCTTGATGCTTAAAACTAAAATGGGAAGGGGTATTTATACTACTCAAGAACAATCCTACACCACACAAATAAACTAATTTAAACCATTACAAATTCAACAAATATCTAACTCTCACCTAACTAAATTGATATAAGCAATGACATCATTACTTAAATGATGTAAGCAATGACATCTTTAATTAAATGATGTAAGTAATGACATCAATTTAGTTTGAGTTTGGGTTTAGGCTCCCATAATGGATCAAGTTTATGATCCAACACAGCCTCCTTTCTGTTTGTCTCATCGTTCTTATTCCATAAGTGCATAGATAACCCTTTAAAATTTTACGATAATGAAAATAATTGGTAAGGAAAAGTAGAAAAATTTTGAACCTTGAAGTTCGAAGATAGAAATGAAGACTACCATCAAAAAACCAAAAAATAGAACCAACAAAGCACGTAAACTCAGACTACCCTGCACACATCCAAGCACTCACATTTGAAAAACAAAGCCCAAGAAAAAATATTTAGCAAAACAACGCTTACCCTAAAACTGCATTAAAAAGAGCCCCTCCATGAAACGAAAACAACATGTTCATCTTTGTAAATAAAGGAACTATCCAACGAAACAGTAACAAATAAGCTCAGCCATGCCCGGAACCATCTACGCACAATGACAGAAAACAACACCATGGAAACCAGCTAAGCATGATTTTCAAAACGAGACCCCATAACCCAATCAGCGATACACACAAACAACAAAGAATTTAACAAACCCAAAGAAATTCCCAGAAAGTAGCAGACAAACTTTAAGATCGAATTGAGTGAAGGAACAACAATGATGGATCAAGTTAAAGCAATCACTTTTGTAGAAATAAAATTACCAAAATTCTGCAATTATGAAAGCGATGATCACAGGTTTAACAAATTGCTACGATAATTGGTTGGAGGAACCTCATAAGAAATGGCAACATGAAGGAAATAATTGCTGTAATTCTTTCAATTTGGGGCAAAGGAAATGGCAAAATTCGATGGGTTCCGAGCCGACCCGATTCGATCGGGTTAGATTTTTTTAAAAAAAGTTTGGGTTTGGGTCGGATTTTTAGAGGTTGTGTTCAAGTCAGGTTGGGTTCAGGTTTAGGATGAAAAATACCCAACCCAACCCGATCGAAACATATAATTTTACCTTTATATATGGGGATAATTGCAATAATGCCTTTATATATACTATTTTTTCAATTGAATTTCAATTTTTATTGAATAAAAATAATATTTTTTAAATATATATTTTTAGACAATAAATTTCGTTTTATATTTAATTTATTTTTATTCTATTTTTATTTTAATGTTATTTTAATTTTATTTAATTTAATTTATCTCATTTTTATTTTTATTTTATTTTATTTCTACTAACTTTTATTTTATTTCTACTAACTTTTATTTTAATCACTTCATTACTTAACCAATGTTCATAGTTTTCAATTGTAGTTATTTATAAGCATATTATTATTAGTGTCATAACCAAATTAAAAATATTGCTTAAGCGTTACTTATATTTACTATATATGTATATATTTTATTTATCTATTATTACTAGTTAAATATATTATAATATAGGTCCATATTTATGGAATTTTTGATTAGGAAATATATGATATATAGTTACGTTATATATATATATATATATATAGCATATTAAAAAGGGTACTAATTAACCCTTATTAACCCTTATTTTCATATATTACAACACAAATATATTAATAAAAACTTTCCTTCACAAGTGACCCATTAAAAGGGTTAACCAGCATCCTGTCCAATTAGCAAGCCCACTCGCGTGTGACACAACCTCTAGGGTTTTCACGCTTAGCATTAGGGCTGAGCAACAAAACCGAGAAAATCGAAAAACCGATACGAACCGAGTAAAACGGTTCGGTTCGATTCGGTTTGGCTTTAAACGGTTCGGTTTTCGGTTCGGTGTAAAGGCTTCATTTTTTTGATTCGGTTTGGTTCGGGTTTTCCATATGGAACCCATTTGTTCCATATTGAACCGAATAGGCAATTTTTATAAAAAAAATTATAGTTTCAAGTGATTTTTTTATTGAAAAACCGATAAACCGAACCGAAAAACCCGAACCGTTAAAAAAACCGAACCGAACCGAAAAAACCGGTTTCGGTTTTTTCGGTTTTTAACTATTCGGTTTCGGTTTAAATATTGAAAACCCGTTTATTTCGGTTCGGTTCAATTTTTGGTAAAAAATCGAACAGAACCGAACCGAATACACCCCTACTTAGCATCTGGTGCCGCTCACCATCAGTCATTGGATCTATGGGAGATCCAACGGTCCATATACATTAACAGCTACGGTTTTGTAACCCGTTCAGTGTTGTACCATCAAGAGACACACGATCTGGACCCTTCTAACGGTCCAGATCATTGATACAAAATTAGGGGTTTTCCCTAATGTTATGCACCGCTGCAGCTAAAGCCCAACCGTCAGATTTGTCATGTTTGATACACGCACTGGCCTTCTAATCCCCGATGCACGGACTCTCTAGTCGCCACACGCCTAGACGATCCCCACGCCACATCGATCGTACCTGGTGCACTAGGGGATCATGTGAGCCCTGCCATGTCCCCTCTACCATTGTCATGGAAGAGGGCAGAGTCTCCGTTCGCACCACAAGAAAAAGGAAGGGGGAAGGTATATGGGCCCTCATATCAGCCAAGATAGAGCCATCAATCGCTCTTCTCATACATGCAACAACAAAAACAAAAAAAGGGATTAAAAAAAGAGATTTTTCTCTTTTAATAGAAAAGGAAAATCAGGAAAAAAGGGGAGAGATATAAACCAAAAAACCCTAACATTTTCATCCATCATTCGAATATCCAAAAAAGTAAGAAAGAAAAAGAGAGAAAATGGCTCACCTTTAAAAAATACGGTTGTCGTCGCTTCATTGGACGAAAGAAAAACACACACCGCCGAAGGTAAACCACTTTATATTAGAGATCTATGTGCCTCTTAGGTTTCTAGGGTCTAAGAGGGGGCTATTTTTGGCTAAATGGTTAGTGTCTAGGTTGGTTTATGTCATACCCTAATTTAGGGGCTAAATTATAATAATATTAAGTATCGAATTAAAGTCGTAACAAGGGAGAATTTGAGGATAAAATCGTAAATTTTTAAATATTGTGTCGTGCTTTTGGAAATTGTGGGAAATATAGTGACTTAAACCTGAATTATTCCATTTCTATTGGGCATTGAAAAATAAACTCCTCTTCGGTGATACCAAAAAATTCACCGAAACCCCAAATTATACCAAATTCCTAATTTGGGAACCCTAGCCACCACACTCCCCAAATCTACCCCACTTCGGCCATCATTACCGAGCTCCGGCACCACTAACAGCTCTGGCGTCCTCCCGTGACCTAAACCCCATCCGTTGGCTCACTAATATCGACCATCATTTTACCAAATCGAGAGAAGAAGTCGACGCCTAAACCCCTCATTGCTTCATTTTTTCTGACGATTCCGACCACCCTACTTATCGATTTGTCTAAATGCCCTGAGCATCAGAATCCCAGCTCTGTGTGATCAAAACCCGACCAGGTTCATCGCCTATCATTGTTGTTTTCTCCGTCACCAATATCGGGTAAGTTTCGGTTGAATTTTGGTATTTTGATATCGCTTTAGGTCAATATTTGGTTAAATTTTGGTTGTAATTGGTGAATGCTTGAACAGAGAGTAATCAGCCGATTGCCCCGACTTTTGTCGTTGCCACATAAGCTGCCACGCACTGACAGTACGCGTGGGGCTCGTTCCCCCGCTTTGGTTTCTTCTATAACCAGTCTGAACCGGTCTAAATCGACCCAACTGGGCCCGACCCGTTAATTTTAACCGGTATGACCCGTTGACCAGTCTGACCGTTGACCTTGACAAAAAAATTCAAATTTTCTGAAAAAGTCTTATTTTGTGTTTTTCGATGTCCTGAGTCCGAATCTGAAGTACATTTTTCCAAATTCGCATCTGGTAAGCCATTTTTCAGTGTTTTATCTTCGAATTCAAGTTGGTTTCTTAATTGAGTTCAGTTACTGACGTAAATTCGATTGCTTTGTATCTGAGGAATTATTGGACGTTGAATTCAAGTTCGAGAGTGATCGAATAGGGAGTAAATGTTTGATCGGTGGAGTATGGAATTCGAGGAAATACATTACTACCTTATGCATGCCTTATAGAACATGTTGGAAATTGGTAAATATGTGGATGAATATGATTGGTCTCACTTATAGATTAATTATTTATAAACTCGATCTGAATATGATAAAAAGTCGGTAACCGAATATGACTCATATGGCTCGCGTAAGAAACTGGAATATCAATCGAAAATAATAAAAATAAGTTTGGTGATTCAATAATAAATGAATTGATTTCAAGATCCTTAAATTTTGATAAATTTTCTTTAAAGGTTAAATACCAGGATTATTTGGATATGAAATTAACAACAAATAGCCTATGGGGTAAAATTTCGAAAATTTCCTTGTACTATAAAAGACCAAGACTAAGTACTCTGAACTCTGAACTATGGGGTAAAAATAACCTCAAGTGATCAAATGAACAAAAGTACTCTGAACTCTAAAGAAACTAAAATACTTTCAAGCCTAAGTTATACAAAGTAATGCCACTGACAGAATTGAATAAAATGAAGAAAATACCCTTAAAGAGTAAAAAAGGACTATAGATGACTATGACAAGGAAGACGACATGAGAACTTATATTATGATCAAGTTGAATTGAATGGAAGTAATGTATGTATTCGAATTTACAGAAACGTCCGAATTACTCTGGAAACTCCGAAGTGACCGAGATAGACTTAATTAATAAATGGCCTAAGTACACTCAAAGACCTTGAATTAAGGGAATAACTTAGATAAGTCTGGAAATGCTGATGATCTTATATGTTGTACCGTCTATAAGGGTTTTGAACCTTGAATCAAATACGTCAACATTTTCTTAATAACGTTACAATGCCGAATTGGAATAAAGACAATTGGAATACATGTTTGTCTCCCTAAGATCCATTCCGCGATGAGCCTGAAGATGATCAATTCGACAAGAATTGTCCGTATTAAAATGTGAATACTCTAGAAGTGTAACGATTTGACCGGTTAACATGTATCATTGATGGGACTTGTATAGTTCGAGTTAACTTGATATTCCGATAGATCGACACAAATCGTAAATGCCCTGAATCTTCGTTTCTCCTTCATCAGTTCAAATCACTAAAAATTCTCCAATAATTCAATGCCCAAAATCCTCTGATTCCATGAATAATGGAATCACTCATGTCATATCTGAAAACACAAGTAACTCATATGTAAAGGATTCTAAATACTTTTCTATTTATATAGTGCCTCCAAAAATATTCGAATACTTTATGATCCTGATAAATCACGTTTTGAATAACTGATGATTCTGTGAGCTAATTAAATCTTTTGATAGCGATTCTATTTTTTGATATTCTATTGGTATACTGAAGATTTGTGTCTCCCTTCCCGATAAGATTATCTAGTACCTCCGAATAGTATCTGGAACTTCTAGTGTGTTCCCTGATCACACGAATGTTTTCTCTGATTTTAAAAGTATGTCTCTATTATCTGAAATACAATATGATATATGATTTCTGTTCAGATCTCTGATCTCTGCTATGATTTCTGATATCTCTCATTACTGACTCTGGTATTACTGAAGACTCTGGCAGGTTCAGTCGATGTTGGTAATTCCTTGTATAGGTTCAACACCAATTGGTAATTCCTTATGGACCTAAGGTGACCCTTAGGTAGGCTCTGAGGACCCGAGAACTTTCTTGGGTAGGTTCTCAGGCCCGAAGGTGTTTCCTTAGGTTATGCAGTTATGTGGAATTGTATATGGCGTTTGGTTTGAGGGTTTTACTATGGTTTTTGAAAAATATGTCTTAAACTGCTATTATTTTAAAAAGATATATACCTTTTTACTAGTTTTATGGGAATACACTAGACACCCTATTCTTATGTCTGAACCCAATCATCCAAAATATTTCCCTCTGAACTGAAAGCTTACCGTATTTTACAATCTGAGATATCAGCGGGACCTCAGCTCAGCATAAAATTCTATATATGTCTGAATCAATAAGGAAGCATATGCTTATATGTTATCTGCACGTCCTTCAACATCATCTGGTAGTTTTGTATTACTGAGCTTTCCAAATCTCAAACTGTTACTCACTTTTCAGGTTAAAAAGATTGAACCAGTGCAACTATCAACATCAGTAAGGGAGTGACACTGGTGTTGCTTGCAGAGTACGATGCATATGATTAGGGGGCATGTAACTTGCATTTTGTTTATATATTCGAGTCTAAAATATGTTTTATTTATGAATATTGTTAAAATTTACTTTTGTGTTTATAAATTATTTTATGATTTTACATGTTTTAACAAAAATTTTAATTTTCTAGGATTTTTACGATGGGTTGCTCCGATGGCCCTAATGTGACTCTTCGAATCGGATCGGGTCAACTGTATCGGTCTGTGGGTGTTACATTTTTAGTATCAGAGCTTAGGTTGAGTTTTTCTAGATAGACCAGCGGGTCGAATGTCATAGGATGTCTGGTCAGTACATGCCCATAGACTATAATCGTACTTCTCTAAGCCGAAACTCCAAGGTCGAGTGCCTCTTTATAATGATCTAACCTAAGTTTTCTATTCGTTAGGGATGGACTTGTGCATAAGGTAATACTAGAAACATTTTTCTAAATTATGTAGGGTGCCTCACGAGTAATGTGAGAGTCACTCATCCGATAAATTTTGACCCGACTCCAGAAATGAAATTAGATATGTTACTGCTTTATGAACCTAATCTCGTTGCCAAGGTCAAATTGATTCCACAAGGATAATTTTATTCAAATTCTTTTCTTGGAATGATGGAGAGTTTTGACGAGAATGTACATTTAGTTGGTTAAAGATTAGTAGATGACTTGTACTTCTGTAAAAGCTACATGAAGATATTAAAGAACTGCTAAAAGATTCGCTTAAGCATTTCTATTACTTGATTGAATTTCGAGGAAGAAATTATTTTAAGGGGAGGAGAATTGTTACACCCCAATTTAGAGGCTAAATTATAATAATATTAAGTATCAAATTAAAGTCATAACAAGGGAGAAATTGAGGATCAAATCGTAAAATTATAAACGTTGAGGCGTGATTTTGGAAATTATGGGAAATTCAGGGACTTGAACCTGAATTATCCCATTTTTATTATGTAGTGAAAAATAGACCCCCTCGGTGATACATGAAAATTCACTAAAACCCCAAATTATACCAAATTCCTAATTTAGAACCCTAGCCACTGTACTCCCCAAATCCACCCCGCTTTGACCATCATTACCGAGCTCTGGCACCACCAACAGCTCCGGCGTTTTATCCATAGGCTCACAATATTGACCACCATTTTATCGAATCGATAGAAGAAGTCGACACCGAAACCCCTATCTGCTTCATTTTTTCGACGATTTCGATCACCCACTCATCGATTTGTCTCACAGCCCTGAGCATCGGAATCCCCAGCTCCGTGCTATCAAAACCCGACTGGTTTCATCACCTATCATTGTCGTTTTCTCCATCACTAGCGTTGGGTAAGTTTTAGTTGAATTTTGTATATTGACATGGTTTCAGGTCGATTTTTGGTTAAATTTTGTATGTAATTGATAAATGCTTAAATAGGGTGTAATCGACCGATCGCCCCGACTTCCGTCACACTGCATGTGCCTCCACGCGCCGACAGTGCGCGTGGGACTCGTTCCCCCACTCTGGTTTCTTCTAGAACCAGTCTAGCCGGACTGAACTTATCTAAATCGACCCAACCTGACCCGAGCCGTTGACTATAGACCGGTCTGACCATTGACCGTTCAGTTTGACTGTGACAAAAAAAGTCAAATTTTTTGAGAAGTCCTATTTTATGTTTTTCGATATCTTGAGTCCGAATCCAAAGTTATTTTTCTAAATTCGCATTGATAAGCCATTTTTCAATGTTTTATCTTTGAATTCTGGTTGGTTTCTTATTAAGTTCAATTTCTTAAATAAATTCGATTGCTTTGTATCCAAGGAATTATTGGACGTTGAATTCAAGTTTTATAGTTATCGAATGGGGAGTAAATATTTGATCGGTGGAGTACAAAAATCGAGGTAATACATTACTACCTTATGCATGCTTTATGGAACATGTTGGAAATTGGTAGATACAAGGATGAATATGATTGGTCTCACTTATATATTAAATCATTTCTAAAGTCAGTCAAAATACGATAAAAGTTGGTAACCGACATATAGCTTGCGTAAGAAATTGAAAGATCAATCAGAAATAATAAAATTAAGTTTGGTGATTCAATAATAAATGAATTGATTTTTACTATGGGTCACTCTGGTGGCCCTAATATGGCACCTTGGATCGGATCGGGTCACCCGTATTGGCCTGTGGGTGTTACATTTAGTGATATCAGAGCTTAGGTTGAGTTTTTCTAGATAGACCATCTGGTTGAATGTAATAGGATGTCTGGTCAGTACATGCCCCTAGACTATAATCGTATTTCTCTATGCAGATACCGAAACTCCAAGGTCGAGTCCTTCTCTGTAACGAGTAACCCAAGTTTTCTATTCGTTAGGGCTGGACCTGTGCATAAGGGATTACCAATAATGTTTGACTAAATTATATAGGGTGCCTTATGAGTAATGTGAGAGTCACTCATCCGAGAAATTTCGACCCGACTCTAGAAATAAAATTGGATATGTTACTACTTTATGAACCTAATCTCGTAGCCAAGGTCGAATGATGAAGATTTTTGACGAGAATGTACATTTGGTTGGTTAAAGATTAGTAGAGGATCCATACTTGTGTAAAAGCTACATGAAGATACTGAAGAATTGCTGAAAGATTCACTTAAGCATCTCTGTGACTTGATTGAATTTCGAGGAATAAATTCTTTTAAGGGGAGGAGAATTGTCACACCCTAATTTTGAGGCTAAATTACAATAATATTAAGTATCGAATTAAAGTCGTAATAATGGAGAAATTGAGGATCAAATCATAAAATTTAAATGTTGTGGCGTGATTTTAGAACTTATGGGAAATTTAGGGACTTGAACCCAAATTATCCCATTTTTATTGGGCAGTGAAAAATAAATCTCCTCGGTGATACCTGAAGATTCACCAAAAATCCCAAATTATACCAGATTCCCATTTTAGGAACCCTAGCCACCACACTCCCCAAATCCACCCTGCTTTGGCCATCATTACCGAGCTCCGACACCACCAGTAGCTTCGGCGTCATCCCGTGACCCAACCCCGTCCGTTGGCTCACCAATATCGACCAATGTTTTACCGAATCGATAGAAGAAGTCAACGCCGAAACCCCTCGCTGCTTCATTTTTTTCCAACGATTTCGGCCACCCGACTCATCAAACTATCCCACCGCCTCGAGCATCAGAATCCCCAGCTTTGTTCGATCAAAACACGACTGGGTTCGTCACCTATCGTTGTCATTTTCTCTATCACTTACATTGGGTAAATTTCAGGTGAATTGTGGTATTTGACGCGGTTTCAGGTCGATTTGACACCGACAATGCGTATGGGGGTCATTCCCCCGATCTGGTTTCTTTTAGAACCGGTCCAGTAGGTCTGAACCAGCCCAACCTAACCCGAACCGAGATTACTCGACCCTATCCATTGATCGTAGATCGGTCTGACCCGTTGAATTTAACCGGTCCAACCATTAACTTTGCCTTCGACCAAAAAAGTCAAATATTCTGAAAATTCATATTTTATGTTTTCCGATGTCCTGAGCCTGAATATGAAATCCGTTTGCCAAATTGGCACCCGGTAAGCTATTTTTAGTGATTTATCTTCGAATTCAAGTTTGTTTCTCAATTAATTTCAGCTTCTGACATAAATTTGGTTGTTTGTATCCGAGGAATTATTGGACGTTGAATTCAAGTTCGAGAGAGATCGAACGGGGAGTAGATAATTGATCGATGGAGTACTTAAATCGAGGTAATACATTACTACCTTATGCATGCTTTGTGGAACATGTTAGAAATTGGTAGATACAAGGATGAATATGACTGATCTCACTTATATATTAAATTATTTCTAACATCGATCCGAATACGATAAAAAAATAGTAACTGAATATGACTCATATGGCTCGCGTAACAAACTGGAAGATCAATTGGAAATAATAAAAATAAGTTCAGTGATTCAATAATAAATGAATTGATTTCAAGATCCGTAAATTTTGATAAATTTTATTTAAAGATTAAATATCGGGATTATTTAGATATGAAATTATCAAAAATAGCCTATAGGGTAAAATTATGAAAATGCCCTTGTACTGTAAAAGACCAAGACTTCCCCTAGTGGTGAAAATAACCTCCATTGATCAAATGAACAAAGTACTCTGAACTCTAAAGGAACTAGAATACTTTCAACCCTAAGTTATCCTAAGTAATACCACTGACAGAATTGAATGAAATAACTATTATACCCTTAAAGTGTAAAATGAAAATTTGCAGAAATGACTGAACTACTCTGCAAACTCTGAAGTGACCGATATAGATTTAATTAATAAATGGCCTAAGTACTCTCAAAGACCTTGAATTAAGGGAATGGCTTATATAAGTTTGGAAACGCTGATGACCTTATATATTGTACCATCGATAAGGGTTTTGAACTATAAATCAAGCACGTTGACATTTTCCTAATAACATTACAATGCCTAATTGGAATAAAGACCATTGGAATACATGTTTGTCTCCCTAAGATCCATTCCGTAATGATTCTGAAGATGATCAATTTGAAAAGAATTGTCTGTAGTAAAAAGTGAATACTCTAGAAGTATAACGATTTGATCGGTTGACAGGTATCCTTGATGGGACTTGTACAGTTCGAGTTAACACGATATTCCGATATATCGACACAAATCGTAAATGTCCTGAATCCTCATTTCTCCCTTATCAGTTCAAATCACTAAAAATTCACCAAGAACCTATTGCTCAAAATGCCTCTGATTTCCTAAATAATGTAATCGCTCATTTCATATATGAAAACACAAGTAACTCAGATGCAAAGGATTCTGAATACATTTCTGATTACATAGTGCCTCCAAAAATATCTGAATACTTTATGATCATGATAGATCACGTTCTGAATAATTGATGATTCCGTCATCTAATGAACTCTTTTATATTAATTATAATTTTTGGCATTCTATCAGTATACTGAAGATCATAATAATATCTAGAACCTCTAGTGTGTTCTCTGATCACGCGGATTTTTCTATAATTTTAAAAGTATGTCTCTGTTATCTGAAACATAATATAATATCTGATTTATGTTTTTATCTCTGATCTCTGCTCTGATTTATGATATCTCTAATTATTGACTAAAATTATTTTTATACGGGGTACTCTGGGACTTTGGTATGACTGAAGACTCTGGCAGGTTCAGTCACTGCTGGTAATTCCTTGTATAGGTTCAGTACCAACTGCTAATTCCTTGTGGACCTAATGCGACCCTTGGGAGGCTCTGAGGCCCCGAGAACTTTCTTGGATAGGCTCTTGATCGCTTGTAAATTTATATTCTAAGGCAAGCAAATCTGTGCAAGTATACACAGTCGAATCAAGTAATAAAGGGTAAGTGAGTTATCGTCTCCTCGAGGATTGATCGGCTATTTTAAGTTTCACCACAACTAGAACTAGCTGTCACGAACTAATTCCTGAAGTCTTGTCAGACTAGAAAACTATTAGTAACAAAATAAAGCAAGAATATATAATAAAGTATGGTTTTGGAAAAGTTTGGTCGAGGTAAAACAAATATGCAAAACTATCGAAATAAAATAAACAATACAAAGACAAATGTTAATTCAAATATATTAAAAACAACCTCACATATTCAGAATTTTAACAGAGCACTTATGCTAATCTTTTGCTACGACAAGAAATTATTCTAAGTCTAGAATGATTTGTTATGATATGCTTAAGTTACCCGATAGGATTACTATGATTGCTTAGACGGTTGTTATTTCCATACTACTCAGCGTTAACTACAACCCTTGGTTTGTTAGACTGTTGTTGTAACAATACCTCTCAGCGTGACCTATAACGTTGTCTATCCTACTCTAGCGTCTATCCCTTTTAGTCAATTAAAACCCTCTCTTTATTTTAAAGGTAGACAGGTTAGAACATCACCATCCCGAATTCATTCCATTGTTCACGTAGATCTATCTTAGTTCCCTCGAATCTAAGAATCAATATCTAGACAAATGACAATCTCTCGAAGCTCTTACAATGTCAAGACGTGTTTCACCTAGACCCCAAGCAATCTTTCGAAGCTCTTACACTGTCAAGGAAAAATATTTAGACAATGAACAAAACATATATTAGCAGAATCATAATTCATCATTCATAAAATAGAAAATGATTGTCTTGGCAAAACAAAGACTAACACCAAGTAAAGCAATTCATGGTCTTATCAACACCGCACCTGCCCTGGTGGCCAACCTCTCTCGAGGACTGACTGTTGCTCTGCTATAGCCTGGCTATGGAGGACACTAAGGACGGTCGGGCTGGAAAACGATGGGAAAGCACTACAGTATCTCACTCACGCTTCAGTTAAAGCTCTTATTGTTTCCTTTCTTCCCCTTTTTGGCAGCTTTGACTGGGTATTTATAGAGGGAAATCTCTTAGGGTTTCGCGCAAGTGATGATTCCCTAAATACCCGTTATTTTCTTATCCATGCTAAAAAAAGAAAGGTGACTGGTTGTTTTCAGAATCTTGAGGGCTTGATTATACATGAGGGTAGTCATACAAATGTCATATGACATAGGCAATTCGTCATATCCGCTTCAGTCTTGCAAGATAAACCTTTCCTTGGTGAGATAAATCTTCTCCTTACTGTCTTTACCTTCTATTCCACTGACCCTTGCTAAATACATTGTCACGACTGAAATGTTCTTCCTTAGTTAATTTAGTGCACATTCACAATCCACACAAGCCCTTTCTCCTCGGCAGCATCAGTCAAATCAAATAAATTTTGCCTAAGCAAAACTCATCCACCACATGTAATTATAATCTAAATATAGCTAAATGCAACTAATATGCTGTGAACACTTTGTTTAGATGAGCAATAACTTAAGTAAAAAGACTAGAAATAGAGTCTTTTTATGGAGTTATCACATCCCAAACTTAAGCTAT
Source organism: Hibiscus syriacus (assembly GCF_006381635.1). NCBI lineage: Eukaryota > Viridiplantae > Streptophyta > Magnoliopsida > Malvales > Malvaceae > Hibiscus > Hibiscus syriacus. The sequence goes on from NW_024063064.1 coordinate 90,132, forward strand.
TGCTTGTCCTCAAGTAATGGACAATAGTTAGAAAAAAATTAAGATTGTCATGACAAAGCAGTATTAAAAAAGTCATGTGGTCTTGAAATTTCATCCATCAGCAAAAGTTTGGCCTCAAGATGTTTGACTGCCATATCAGTCAAGTACATTCCCTAGTCAGGATTTCTTGCTAGCGTGTGTGCGTGATTGTAATCAGGCTATGCATTAATGTAATTATAAAACTTCAAGTTAGTGCTTCTATTTTGTCAAGGCGTTAAATTATTTGTCAGGCGCAGTTTCTACTCCTATTTATTCATCAACTATTGGGCATCTTGTGCTGTTGATGCCATTTTATCGCGCATGACTGGTGTTCCTTTGTATTCCTTTAGTCTCTAACCATTCACCTTGAAAATGGATCCATTATCTCGGTTCTTGATTTCTATTGCTCTGTTACTATGGACTTAATGTACTATGAACGGTACTGACCATCTTGATTTTAGGTTGCCTGGAAATAATTTGAGCCGTGAATTATAGAGCAACACTTGTTAGCTAGAATAAAATTGCCATGGCAAGATTTTTATATCATGCCATCGTTTTGTTTTTTCTTTGTATAGGCGGGCATTTTCGTAAGCTTGAGTTCTAAATTCATCCATTTCTTTCAGTTCCAAGAGTCTTCTCTCTACAGCAAGCTGAGAATCCATGTTCAATTTCTTGATGGCCTAATATGCTTTATGTTCAAGTTCCACAGGAAGATGACACTCCTTACCATAGACGAGTTTGAATGGGGACATTCCTAGTGGTGTCTTGAATGCGGTGCGATAGGCCCATAGTGCTTCATCTAACTTTGGCGACCAGTCCTTTTAGCTTGAGTTGACCACTTTCTCAAGAATTTGTTTGATTTCCCAGTTAGAGACTTTGGCCTGCCCATTGGTCTAGGGGTGATATGCCATGGCTATCCGATGTAGCACTCCATATTTTTCAGTGCCTTGGCAAATAATTTTTTCTCAAAGTGTGTACCTTCATCACTGATAATAGCTCACGGTGTTCCAAAATGCGTGAATATATTATTGTGCAAGAATTTTAGCACGATCTTGGAATCATTCTTAGGTGTTGCGATGGCTTACACCCATTTGGACACATAGTCTACTGCCAATAGAATGTATAGATCACCAAAAGATGTTAGAAAGGGTCCCATGAAATCTATCCCCCATACATCGAAAAGTTCAACCTCCAGAATGTTTTGCCATGGCATCTCATGTCTCTTTGATATGTTCCCTGTTCGTTGACACCTATCACATGAATTGTAGAATTCGTGTACATCTTTGAATAATGTGGGCCAATAGAATCCGGATTGAAGAACCTTCTCCGCTGTTCTGATTCCACCAAATTGTCCTCCATACGGTGACTAATGGTAATGAAGTAGAATTTATTTGTTTTCTTTTTCTAGGACACATCTTCTGATTATTTGGTCTCCATATTGCTTGGATAGGAATAGTTCATCCCAGTAATAGTGTCACACATCATGTCTAAACTTTTTTTGGCCTTAGCTAGAAAAATATTGATGTATAATACCACTAACAAGAAAGTTGGCTATGTTAGAATACCAGGACACAGCCGTAAAATATAAAATTTTCTCATCAGGGAAATTCTCCTGGATGTCTTTCAAGTCATGACAACTAATTTTGTTTTCTAATATAGACAAGTGATCTGCTACTTGGTTTTCCATACCCTTTCTATCATTTACCTCTAAATCAAACTCTTGTAGTAATAATATCCATCTGATGAGTGTAGGCTTTGCATCTTTCTTATTGATTAAATATTTAATGGTAGAGTGATCCATATGCACAATTGCTTTAGTTCCTATGAGATATGGCCTAAACTTATTGAATGCAAATACTACAACAAGAAGTTCTTTTACAGTTGTGTTATAGTTTAGTTGTGCATCATTAAGAATACGACTAGCATAATAGATAACATGAAAGAGTTTACTTTTTTGTTGTCCTAGCACTGCCCTAACTACATAATCACTAGCATCGCATATGAGCTCGAAAGGTTCGTTCCAGTCTGGTGGAACAATGATTGGTGCTGATGAAAGTTTTTTCTTCAAATCTGTAAAAACATTTAAACAATCATCATTAAATATAAATGGTTGATTCTGTTAAAGCAAAAGACACACAGGTTTTGAGATTTGAGAAAAATCTTTTATGAACCACCTGTAGAAGCCTGCATGTCCAAGGAAATTGTGTATGCCTTTCACGTTGGTGGGTGGAGGTAGATTTTCAATTACTTCCACCTTGGCTCTATCGACTTTAATGCCTTGATAAGAAATCTTGTGTCCCAACACTATTCCCTTGGTTACCATAAAATGGAATTTCTCCCAATTCAGTACTAGGTTGGCTTATTCACATCGTTTTAGCACTTTAGATAAGTTACTGAGGCATCGGTTGAAATCGTCGCCTGAGACGGAGAAGTCATCCATAAATATTTCCCTATAATCTTCCACCATATCCGAAAAAGTGGCCATTATACATCTCTGAATGGTTGCTGGAGCGTTACATAGCTCAAACATCATTCTTCTAAATGCATAGGTACCAATATGGACATGTGAAAGTAGTCTTCTCTTGATCCTTTGGTGCTATGACTATTTAATTATATCCCGAATATCCATCAAGGAAGCAATAAAATGTTTTTCCTGCTAGCCTATCAAGTATTTGGTTAATAAAAGGAAGAGAAAAGTCTTCTTTATTTGTGGGTTTATTGAGCTTCCTATAGACCATACATATTCGTCAGCCCATGACTGTTCTAGTAGTTAAAAACTCATCATTTTCGTTTTTGACCACAGTTACACCACCTTTCTTTTGCACGCACTGCACCAGACTGACCCATATGCTATCGGATATTGGATAAATTACTTCAGCATCTAGCCATTTTATGATTTCCTTCATGACTTCTTTCTTCATGATCAAGTTAAGTATTCTTTGTGGTTTTACCGAATTGCTATGACTGTCTTCTAAGTTGATGTTGTGCATTCATATGATAGGGTTGATTCCCTTCAAGTCTTCCATGGTACATCAGAGAGTTTTTTTGTGCTGTGACAAAACATTCAACAAACTGTTCTCCTGCTCGGAGGTTAGACTGGTAGAAATTATCACTGGTAAAGTCTCATTACTACGTATGCATATTTCAAATGCGATGGCAAGGTTTTGAGTTCTAATGTGGGTGCATATTGTAATGAATATTTTTGGGGACTAACTTGATTAAAATCTAAAGGTTCGAATTTCTTACATAGTCTAGCATGAAGGAAACTAGATTGCTCCTCTGATTCACCTTCATAATCTTCTTTGGTGTCATTGGCAGGGAATCCGTTTAGTGCTTTATTCAAACAACTGTTGCCAAGGCAATAGTTATCAAAATCCTCTTCTGAAATTATTTTGCCTGGGCCGTGATTTTCTTGTTAATGAGTCATAGACATCAATTCGTAGCACAAAGTGTTATATTCATTGATTTTTAAAAGTTTATATTGGCCAAGATTTTCTATCTCATTTTCCTCCCTTGATTCTATGTCTCTAATGCATTGTCATTCTTCTGAATCGTCCACATATCTCATGGAGTTGAAGACATTGATTGTGATGCTTTGCTCTCCCACTCACATCATGAACTCTCCCTTCTCGCAATCTATTAAGATTCGTCCAGTGGCCAAATAGGATCGTCCAAGGATGATGGGTACATTTTCATCAACTTTGCAGTCTAATATTAGGAAATCAATATGAAATACGAATTTGTCTACGTTTACAATGACATCTTCTATTCTACCCTCAGGATACACATAAGACTGGTTAGATAACTGTGGTTGGGAAAGCGTTATATCTTTCTAGTTTAAAAATATACACTTTGGCATCAAATTTACGCTTAACCCTAGGTCAACAAGAGCTCGTCCTAGAAAGTTATCACCAATTGAGCATGGTATCACAAAACTGTCAAGATCTTTTTACTTTAGTGGGAGTTTGCTTATTGCAGAGCAGATTTCTATTACCGTGGCAACATTTTCTACCCTCATCTTCTTTGTGACAATGCCTTTTAGAAACTTAGCATAGGAAGACAACTTCTCGATAGCTTCAAGTAAAGGTGCATTGATATACAACTGATCCAGAACATCAACAAATTTCTTGAACTGGTTTTCGTCTTTGTGTTTCTTCAATGGTTGAGGAAAGTGTGGTGGAGGTCTCATGTCGTTTACTGTCGGTGCTGAGGAAATAAGGGCATTGGCCATAAGTTTTCCATTATCTGTTTGATGATTTTCTAAACCTTCATCCTTATCCTTCTCTTCAGACAATCACTCTCGTTCAAAAACTTTAGCCAGATCCTCTGGTTGTGTGATGCCTTGGCTAGAATCTTCTAGCTATTTTCCCCCAAACTTGTCATTCTGGTTGATCTGCGCTCTACTCCTTAGTGTAAGTACAATACATTGTTCCTTTCCATAATGTTTAGTGATTTCAGTATCACTAGGAAGTCTTCCTTGTGGACAAGAATGTAATACCATGGAGATTTGGCCCGCTTGGTTCTCCAATGCTCTCAATGATGAATTATGGCTTTGCAAAAGAGCAGCTTGACTTTGTAACAAATTTCCTTGGTTTTTGATTATCGATGAGTGCTTGTGCATCAAGTCTTTGTTGAAGCCATGAGATCTTTTGTTGAGGCCATAAATTCCTACAGTGAAGATTCCAAGGAGTTAGAATTAAAGTTGGTATTGGAGGAAGAAGTTGTACCTTTAGTGTGTTACTAAGGCATCTGATGATGCTAATTCTAAAAATGTTGATGTTCCGAGTTACTCTGCTGTGGCCTATTATCCCAGTACTCGTACATTGATTAATCACCGCCTTGGAAAAAACTTACAATGTCATTGCGTAGCTGTGTGTTCATATTGGATGGATTGTATCGAAGTAAGAAGCTCTTACATAAATCTGTCCAAGAATCCATTGAGCCTAAAGGAACTCCACTGAGCCAAGCTCTCGCTCTATCGCGTAGGGAATAAGAAGAAAGTTTAATCTTGAGCACATCTTCAGTCACTCCTTGTTGTCAAAATGAATTGAAAACTTCGAGAAAGGCATAAATATGCTGTCTAGTATCCTCATTATGTGAGCCACCAAATTGATCGATGGAGTTTAGCTTGTCAAACATCACCGGTTTAAGCTAAAAACGAGTTGCTTGTATTTCAGGTGCCACGATACCTAGATGAAGATCGTCAATAATTGGGTTCAAGTGATCTCGTATTTCTTGTGGTCTTGCAACTTCCCTATGAAAATTATTTTCTGCTATCTCAGGATCTGCCTGATATCCATTATTGTTGTTGCCTTGAAATTGTAGTTGGTTATGGCTCATTGGTTACGTCGCCTTTGTTTGAATGACTATTCAATTTCAGGGTCGAATGGTTCCAATGGTTTACCAATAGATCTCAGGGTTATGCAACGATAAAACCTTCAAAAGAAAATAAATAATAATTAAACAAGTTAAACCAACTAAGAAAAAAGTGACAAGAAAAATTTGTTATGGCGAAAAATAAAAAATTCCATCTGTTGTCAATCCTCGGCAATGGCGCCAAAAAATTGATCGCTTTAAAATATATATGCTTAGGCAAGCAAATCTCTGCAAGTATACACAGTTGAATCAAGTAATAAAGGGTAAGTGAGTTACGTCTCCTCAATGATTGGTTGGCTCTTTTAAGTTTTACCATAACTAGAACTAGTTGTCACGAACTAATTCCTGAAGTCTTGTCAAATTAGAAAACTATTAGTAACAAAATAAATAAGGAATATATAATAAAGTATGATTGTGTAATAGTTTGGTCGAGATAAAACAAATATGCAATACTATCGAAATAAAATAAACAATGCAAAGACAAATGTTGATTCAAATTTATTCAAAACAACAACACATATTCAGACTTTTAACAGAGCACTCATGCTAATCTTTTGTTAATACAAGAAATTATTCTAAGTCTAGAATGATTTGTTATGATATGCTTAAGCTTCCCGACAGGATTACCAAGTATTTTTAGACGGTTGTTATGGAAATACTACTCAGTATTAACCACAAACCTTTATTTGTCAGACTGTTGTTGTAGCAATACCTCTCAGCGTGAACTATTATCGTTGTCTATCAACTCTAGCGTCTATCCCTTTTAATAGATTGAAACGCTCTTCTTATCTCTAAGGTAGGCAGGTTATAACATCACCATGCCAGATCCATTCCATTATTCACGTAAATCTATCTTAATTCTCTCAAATCTAGGAATCAATATCTAGACAATTGACAATCTCTCGAAGCTTTTACAGTGTCAAGACGTGTTTTACCTAAACCCTAGGCAATCTCTCGAAGCTCTTACAGTGTAAAGGCAAAAATATTTAAACGATGAACAAACCAGACATGAGCAGAATAATAATTCATCATTCATAAAACAAAAAATAATTATCTCGGTAAAACAAAGACTAACATCAAGTAAAACAGTTCAGGGTGTTGTCAAAAAGTCAACCAAAGTATCATCATTTTAATACAACCCCAAGAAAAGTAAAGAAATTAAGAACAAAGGAAGAATGGCTCCCAAAACCGGGGGCTCTGTTGTGACATATCTGATCAACACCACGCCTGCCCTGACGGCCAGCCACTCTCGAGGCCTGACTGCCGCTCTGCTATACCTTGACTATGGAGGACACCAAGGATGGTCAAGTTAGAAAATGGTGGGAAGGCACTGTAATTGCTCACTCACGCTTCAGTTAAAGCTCTTCTTGCCTCCTTTCATCCTCTTTTTGGCAGCTATGACTAGGTATTTATAGAAGAAAATACCTAGGGTTTTGCACAAGTGAAGATTCCCTAAATACCCGTTAATTTCTTGTCCAGCCTAAAAAAGGAAAGGTGGCTGGTTGTTGTCAGAATCTTGAGGACTTGATTGCATGTGAGGGTAGTCATACAAATGTCATGTGACATAGGTAATTAGTCATATCTTTAGACTTGCAAGATAAACCTTGCCTTAGAGAGATAAATATGTTCCTCATTGTCTTTATCTTCTATATTCCACTGCCCCTTGCTAAATACATTGTCGTGAGTGAAATGTTATTCCTTAGTTAATTTCCTTAGTTAATTTCCTGCACATACATAATCTATACAAGCCCTTTCTCCTCGGCAACATCAGTCAAACCAAATAAATTTTGCCCAAGAAAAACTCATCTACCACATGCAATTATAATCTAAATGCAGCTAAATGCAACTAATATACTGTTAACACTTAGTTTAGACCAACAATAACTTAAGTAAAAAGACTAGAAATATAGTCTTTTTATGGAGTTATCAACTCTCAGGCCCCAAGGTGCTCCCTTAGGTTATGCAGTTCTAGGAAACTACATATTGAGTTCAGTTGGAGGGTTTTACTATGGTTTTTGAGAAATACATCTTAAACTGCTAATTTTTAAATAAAAGAACTGTACCTTTTTACTGGTTTTGTGGGAACACACTAGACACCCTATTCTGATCTCCTAAACCTAGTCATCTGAAATATTTCCCTATGAACTGGAAACTTACTGTCTTTTACTATCTGAGATATCAGTGGGGCCTCAGCTCAGTATAAAATTCTATAGATGTATGAATAAATAAGGAAGAATATGCTTATCTGTTATATGCATATTGTTCAACATCATTTGGTAGTTTTGTATTATTGAGTTTTCCAAAGCTCACTCTGTCACTCACCTTTTTTAGGTTAAAAGGATTGAACCAATGCAATTATCGACATCAGTAAGGGAGTCCCACCGGTGTTGCTTGCGGAGTACGGTGCATGTGATTAGAGGCATGTAGATTGTATTTCATTTTTATATTTGAGACTGAAATTAGTTTTATTTTTTAATATTGTTAAATTTTACTTTTGTGTTTATAATTTGTTTATGATTTTACATGTTTTAACAAAAACTTAAATTTCGGGGATGTTTCAATGGGTCACTCTGGTGGCTCTAGTATGACACCTCAGATCAGATCGGGTCACCCGTATCGGTTGGTGGGTGTTACAGTTTAGGTTAAGAAAATAGTGGTTGAGGGTTGGGGCCCCGTTTTGGTGTTTTTATTCCATCTCTGGTGCCGATATACGATGGCCTCACGGTCGATGTTAAAGGGAGAGAAGAGAGAGTTGTAAGAGAGTAGGTTTTTCATTTTGTTGAAAAAAGAGTGAAACGAAGCAAATGAAGGAAAATGGCCATTTTTTGCCTCATTTTTAGCTTATATATTATACGCCAAATAGTTTTGTTTTGGGGGAGGGATTTTAGCATCTATTTTGAGGTTTATTAGCACTCCAGATCCCTCGATGTCTATAACCCTTCCGTTTTAATCATTAATCGACAAATTTTCTATGTTTTGATTGGAACACCTAATTTTTTATCTTTATGTTTTGATCCATGTTTTGTGTATTAATCATTTTATTAATGTTCTTGATTTAGACCATTAGTTTAAACGTTATTCAATTTGGTCACTATATGTTTACTGTGTACTTTGGTTAAATACCTATTTTGTTTATTACTTCATGATTTAATGTATTTTAGTCCTTATTTGCTTTTTGTTTTGTCTTAATCTCTGATTTTAGTTGATAATTTATATTTTAGTTCATTTTAAGCCTTTATGCTCTCTATATGTTCAAATATGTTTCTTTCTTGCTATAGACCCTGCTAGTTTGACTATATTTTATTTTAGTCACTACTCTGGTTTGATTCTCACTTAAAATGATAAGGGTAAATACTTGTTAACCCCCTGTATTTTTTATTTGTTTCGATTTGGTCCAAATTTCTATATGTAAGTAGCATTTTAATTTACTTAGTTTAGTTCTTCTAAATGTTAGCTTGTGTGCATAGATTTAGTTTGTTTAACTTTTAAATTTGGAAATAATTTTGTAGTAAGGCACATTCCATGCTTTTAATCACTTTATTTAAATTACAAGTAACTTAAATATTTATTGACAATAATTTATTAAAATTGTTTTCACTCAAATTCATTTTCAAGAACGAATGTAGTAGAATGGGCGTGAAAATCACAACTTTATAGAAGTATTGCGATTCAAGAAGACGTTCGAACGATAGGTGAACTTGAAATAAATTGAATTTATTTTTATAAGAAAAATAATGATGATAATTAATTCCTTCTTATTTTAATTCAAATAATAACAATGCATGTCTATTTAAATATCAGGTTATTTTATGCAATTATCGATGTTCAATTTATATTCGATCTATGAGTTTTGATAACATAGAGGAGGGGGTATTTCTCATATAGATAAGAGTTAGATGGGATAGCCTTCCCATTGGAGGATATGCAAATCCCATAATTTCTTATTAAAATAAGGAATATTCCTTGATAAAAAAATTCTAAACAAATTAATTAATATTAAAAAAATGGATCATACTTTAATTTTATATTTGAATTTGTAGCTTTCATTATCATAAAGATGTACAAGCGACTATATACTAATTTTGGGCATTGTGGTGGTGATTTACCTTCCCCACGTAATCTACTACCGAACTCTTTAAATTGAATTTTTGGTAAACACAAACCGATTTATATCTTTTAAACATTTTTTAAAATTCGTTTAAAATATGTTTTAGGTACTCGACCTACCTAACCCAAAGTCCAAGGGCGACTCCAAAGCAACTTAATCAAATTAATCAAATCAAACCTAAAATGAATATTTTCAAAATAAGTCGTAAAATAAATTTTCTTTTAAAATATAAGAACCTCTAAAATAAAAAGGACGTTACGACATATTGGCTACTCCGCTGGGGAACATTTAGAGAGTCAAACCGTCAATCGCTTATACATTGTTGTGATGGTAGAGATTATGAGTTCTAGTGTTTAAATATCTTATGTTCCATTTGTTGAATTTTTTATCCACTATTTTAAATTGTTGAACTAATGTTTCTATTCGTGCTTTCAGCTCCGTCAAAATTTCTTTCAAAAAAGTGCTTATTTTATTTTTGTCATTTTATTTGGTTAAAGGTTTGTATGTTTCTCCTTCTATACATCACGTGCATTTTCATGACATAAGTTCTATACCTGAGCTCTGTCCCAAGTAAATAGGATTAAATGCTTTTCTCTCGTAAGAATTCATTCTTCGTATGAGCTTTAGCAAATAATCTCTGGGGTACACATGCCTTATACATTCGTAGGGATTTAATCCTCGTATGGGCATAGGGAAGTGTATCCCCTCGAATTGTACTCGATCAGTTTATGCCTATAATGGGTTAGGATTGAGGGTTTTGTAGCCCAAAGGGGCACCGACAACAAGGATAATTCAAGTACCCTTTCCCTGCTAGAGTCGAAACCATGCATGTAGTGAAGCATAAAATGGTCACCCTAGGTAGAGTCATGTCAAACCTCTATCTGTCAATGGGTACCGAGATAGGTGTACACAAAGGAGGAACTTACTCTAACCTTCTATTTAATTTTTAAAGTTTTAGAATAGATTTATTCTTTTCGAATAAAAGGATGTGAACTAGAAAAAGTATGGAGTTAAGTTTTACTTGCCAAATACACACATAAGGGTAGAAAGTATGGCTGGGTAGGACCCATTTTTGATAAATCATGTTTGGGTAGATCGCATAGGGTTAGAACTAATTTGTTTACCTTTTTATGTCTTTTTTTTAATTTTATGTATTTATTTTGCCTAACTGATTTGCTTGTTTTGTTTTGTTGTTTTCCTCTTTTCTTCATATTGCATGTACAAAGCATAAGAAAGAGGTGATTGATTTGTAAGTGTTCGTTAGATTAGAAGTCTTTCACGATGGAGAAAAAATTCCTAAAAAAGAAAATCCAAAAGATGTGTGAGACTGGTTCGAAGGAAAGCCAAAACAATTAAGGAGATAGTATACCAAAGAATTATGTGTTAGATTTGTCCAATTACACACCGACCACCATCAAACAAAATGAGCTTCAGGGTCTGAAAATGATTTGGGAAAGTTTGAGCTTTAGTGAAAAACAAGCATTTCAATATATACATGGAGATATATTTTATCTGATGTATGTCACTGTAAACCTAATCCTGATTCAAAGCATGATACAATTCTAGAATTCAGCCTATAGTTGCTTCACATTCAATAGTAAAGACATGACTCCGACGTTGGAAGAATACTATTTTTTATTGAAATTTTCAAATGTTAAAGTGGACAAGATATATTCTAGGTCAACAAATGGGCCATCCTTCAAAGCAAAACTCACAAAATTCTTAGACGCGAGTGACAAGTAGATGACTGATCGACTACAACAAAAAAGGGAAAATGAAGGCGTTCCATTGTTCCACTTGCAAAAGATAGATGAGACGCATGCGGATGAAAATATAAAAAGAGATGTGCTTGCCCTAGGGATCTATGGATTGGTATTTTCTCCCAAGATTCTAGGTCTCATTGAGTTAGTCGTGGTTGATTTATTTGAAAATTTGTGTTGAATCCAGTACCCGCAATCCTGGCTGAGACATTTAGATCTTTGAACATTTGTAAAAGGTTGGGAGGAGGTCGCTTCATGGGGTGTGCTCAACTGCTCACTTTGTGGATTAGGAGTAATTTTGGAAAGAAGAAAAGGTAAAATATAATTGCTTCTGGGAGAACTACTCATCTATTGTAGAACACCTTATGGAGTGGCCTAAGATATCATATAAAAACCAGTGGATCAATTTGTTCGAAAACCTTCAAGATCATAATATAGCATGGCAAATCCCATGGTTGATGCACACTCAAATCCTATATAAATGTGGAGACTCTGATTGGATCACACTTCTGGGATTGTGGGGAGGAGTTAGATATGATCATTTGTCAGTTTTTAGATAATATGGTGATTGACAACTCGTCCTAATGACCTATGGACTTGTTAATGCTGAACTTGATTACAAATAAATCAACTATAAGAAGAGGGTTAAGGATATAGCTGATTCATGGAGATTGACATATAGAATGAAGGTAGTTGGAGTTGACATCATATCAACCCCTGACTATAAAGCCTGGAGAATTAAAAGGGTAAATCATAAAATTCCCTTACCTTTTGGAGAAGGATCGATGTCGATAGAAGAGTAATTCAGGAAAATTCCTTCAAACTTGGAAATCCAGAGAAAAGAATTTGAGGTGGAAGAAGGCAAAGATTCTAAGAGAATGAAAGAAATGGGAAGGGATAATTTCATGTTAACCCTAGATGTTGACTTTCCTGCTAAGCAATTTGAAATAATGAGAAAAAGAAAAGAGGTGGTAGAAACTGAGTTAGATGATCTGAAAAAAACTTATCAAAAGCTGAAATGAGGAAGAATGTAAGATTGATCATGTAAAGCACTACAACAATGGGCTAGAGAGTTAGCAGCTATAAAGCGTCAAACTAAAAGTTTTGAGGTTTAAAACAAACATCAGCTAAGAAGTTAGAAGCTGATAAGACAAAGATATATGAGTTGAAAGCTGACAAAAAAGAGTTGGTAAAGCAGTTCAAGACTAAAAACTAACAAATAAATGTTATGATTTACAGACCCTATCTGTAATCGAACTAATTTGTAATGAGCGAGACTTTTCATCTAAAGAATGTTATTCTACGATGTTTAATCTTAGGACCAATGTCTTTTATTTGCAATTTGCATTTGCATTATATGTTATTTTCTCATAAGCATTCATTTCATTATTTTATTGTTAATATATCACCAATAATATGTATTCATATCTAAAGAGATAATAAAATTAATTCATGGACAATTGTGTGGCAGAAGATACTGGCAGGCAAAAATCCAAACCCTCACAACACTAGAAGCAAAACCATGGATGTTAAAATCGAACAGCTAAAATACGCAATGTAGGAGAACTTGATAAAGATACAACAAGATTGGGAAGCGAAAATAGAACAGTCACAGAGATCAACAATATATCACATCCTACAAAACCATACTATCATGGTGAATGATATCATGGACAAACTATCTGGACTACATGTTGAAGCAGGGAAAGAACCAAATGTTGCATTATTCAAGGCTTCTGAATATGCAGTGGTGGAATCTACTCCAAAGTTGGTCATCTCACATGAGAAACTTACTGGTTATCCCGCATGTTCCTCTGCCACCAAAGCTCAAGTGGCAGTAACAAAATCTCAAACTAATTCGCATATCAAGGAGATTGAGAGAGCCAAGACTAAGTTACCAGGACATCTGAAAGACTGGTACGAAGATTTCTTCAAATGATTGGGAGGGAAAAGCTCCCATGATGAAATGAACACAGTGAACTTGAGTTTGGTGTCTGATCTAATCTTATCCCCAAATTTTAAAATGAATGAATTTGAAAAATATAAGGGTAAGACTTGCCCCACTACACATTTGACAATGTTCTATAGAAAAATGATTGGTTGCATCAGAGATGATAGACTTCTAATTCATTACTTTCAAGCAAGCCTGACAAGAACAGCTACAAGGTGGTATAATCAATTGACTTTTGCCAAGATATGGTATTGAAAGGATCTAGCAAATGCTTTCAAAGAAAAATACAAGCACGCCAGTGAAATAATGCCCGATAGTGTTACTCTCCAGAACATGTAGATGAAACATAATGAAAGCTTACGTCATTATGTGCAGCACTGGAGGGATATATTGCTACCCAATTTCACCCGACTAGTTGAAAGTGACTTTATAACTATATTCATTGACACATTAAAATCCTCTTACATAGACCACATGCTAGGGTTGACTACAAAAAGTTTCTCTGACATAGTGATGTGTGGGGAAATGATTGAGAGGGCGTTAAAGAATGGTCAAATTGCTGGTGGCCAAAATTCAACAAAGAAATCATTTGTGAAAAAGAAAGAATGAGAAGTAAGCAATGTAGCTTCTCTGTGAGCAAGACAAAAGCTATAAATTGCGCATCTCAAGGGACAGTAAAGCGTGAGAGCAACACTGAAAGGATGCCGTTCACACCTATTCTGATGACATACAATGAACTTTTCCATGTATTGTTCAAAGCACATGTAGTGTCACCGAAGTATGTGGATCCAATTTAACCAACCTTTCCCAAGTAGTACAATAAGAACAAGACATGTGACTATTATGCTAATATCCGGGGGCATACAATTGAAAAATGTTTTACATTCAAATGGGTAGTAAATGATTTAATCAAAAGGAAGATTATGTCATTCAATGACTTAGAGGCACCATGTTTTATTGCAAATCCACTTTCAAACCATCAAAATAAAAGAGTTAATGTTGTTGAGGAAATTCAAAGAATTAAGAAAAAGATCGAAGAAGTAAGAGCACCATTGAGATGGGTGTGTGAGCAAATGATAGTGAGAGGGCTATTGAGTCCAATAAATAAGTCTACATATAAAAGATCAGATAGTTATTATGAATACCATTGTGAGGATGGTCATCAAATACAAGACTATCAATAATTTAAGTAGATGGTCTAAAAATTGCTAGACAAAAAAGAAATACATTTCTTTATAGAGTGATCAACAAAAGAGTGAAGGAGATGTCTACACATCTGAAGAAAGCTCAGGGAAGGTGGAGGAAAAGAATGAAGAAACCAATTGTTATATCAAAACCGAGCTATGAGGTGAGCATAGGAAATACAACGTCAAATGTGGTGATAAAGGAATCGACGCCTTTGGTCTACAAAAGCAACAAAAGTATCCCTTGGAATTATAATTTTTAGATCAACACTCCCAAGAACAAAGAGGAGGAAATTGATGAAGTTTGAGGTTTCACTAGGAGTAGGAGGTGCTACGCTCTTGGGAGAGCTAAAAAGACAAGAGCTATTGAATTCAATGAGCATAAAAACATGATGAATGAAATTGTCAAGATTGAGGAAGCTAAAGAGTTCCTAAATTATTTGAAACACAACGAGTACAATAATGTAGAGCAACTCCATAAGAATCATGCATGACATCAATGCAGATAACTTCACTTACTTTTATGATGACGAGATACCCAAGGAAGGTAAAGGCATATGTAAGGCATTGCATATCACTTCCCATTATAAAGGAGTTATCCTGCTAGGAGTGCTAATTGAAAATGGATCAGCCTTGAAGTCATGCCATATGCCATATTGAATAGACTCTTAATGGACACATTCCAAATGAGTGTTTGTGGCAACACTGTGCAAACTTTTGATGGCACTAAATGAAAAATCATGGGAAAAATGACAATACCTCTCAAGATTGGTCTTGTAACGCTTGAGGTGGAATTTGCAGTCATGGATACCCATCCAAACTACAAATGTTTACTTGGAAGGCCATGGATCCATATAGCTAGAGTAGTTCCCTCCTCTCTCTACCAAAAGCTTTGATATATCACTGATGGGACTCTAGTAACCATTAAAGCCGAAAAGATATCATTGCTTCTATCAATATTGATGCACTGTAAGGGGGTAGATGAGAATGCACTGGAGTCATCATTCTAGTCTTTAGAGTTTGTCAATGCCACTTTCATCCCTGTATGAAAGAGTCTGTCATCTCATCATCTTTCGAAAAACACCAAGATACAGCTAAAGAAGACTTTAGCTTGAGGAGCCAAATCTAGGAAAGGTTTGAGCAAGATATTTCAAGGGATCACTGAAGGTTTGGCCCTGAAACCCAAAAAAAATTACTTTGGGATTGGATATAGGCCTACCTACCATGACAGAGCCAAGATGCATAAAAACTTAGGGAAAGAAGAAATGATAGAGCACAAGGAGAGGATATTGCTTAGGGACCTGTGGTCATACCGCCCATCACTAAGACATTTTCGTCTTGAGGTTTTATCGTGGACATGTTGGAGTAGTCGTGTGTTGATGAGGAAGTTGCAGAGGACGAAGCCTTGATGGAAAATCTTAGTATCTACGCTAATACATATGATTCTACTGGGAATGCTTATTGGCATCGATCCGTCCACATCCTCCTAGATACACTCTGAACAACTACACTGTCAAATAACTTCCTTTATTTTTCAAACAAATTTCAAAGTAATGCATGATAACAACCTTGTTACTTTTGCCCAAAAGTAATAGGGATATTTTGTAAGGGAAAACTTTTATTAATCCTTTTTTCCAATGAAATGATGTATTTTTTTCATTCATTCTATGGAAAACATTTTACTTAATTCTTTATTATTGTATTATAGCCTTTCTTTCAATAAATATAAAAACATTTGTTTTTGGCCCAAAATATATTAATTTCCCTTTACAGGTCCACATATATCAACTGTTCAAGTAACGATGTTTCTGAACCAAAGGTTGATTTTGAAAATGACACGTGTCTAGAGGAATTTATGGGTTATAAGGATTATGAGGATAAAAAAATTCAAGTTTGGTACTTCGCTCTCTTCAAAAACAAGACAAGATCTCACGACCTTATACATGAGTTCAAAGATGTATTTGTTTGGTCATATCAGGACATGCCAGGTTGGATACCAAGATTGTAGTACATAAGCTGCCAATAAAGCCAAAGTGTAAGCTAGTGTAACAAAAGCTTTGAAGAATGAGACCAAACATGTTGCTAAAGATAATGATACGATGCACAAAGAGATATATGTATACGCGGATGATATGATTTCCAAATTACAAATCGAAGAAGGACATATTACATTCTTAAGGAAGTTGTTCTTAAGATTGAGAAAATACCATCTGAAACTTAACCCAACTAAATACACTATTGGAACCATATCAGGGAAACTATTGGGGTTTCTAGTCAGTGAGAAATGAATAGAAATATATCTCAATAAAGTCAAAGCAATCTTAGAATTACCACCTCCTAAAACACAAAAGAAAGTACGAGGATTTCTAGAGAGATTAAATTACATTGCTATGTTCATCTCTCAGTTAACCGAGAAATGTGATCTAATCTTTCGCTTGTTGAGAAAGTAAAACCCTGGAACATGGGATGATAGTTGCCAAAAAGGTTTTGATAATGTTAAATGTTACTTGTTAAACGTTACTTGTCAAATGCTCCAGTTTTAGTACCACCAATGTTGGATAAGTCGTTGATTTTGTACATAAATGTCTTTGAAAATTCAATGGGATGTGTACCAGCACAACATGATGAAATTGGGATAAGGGAATGAGACATTTGTTATCTCAATAAGAAATTCACTGACTGTGACACTCGATATTCTTCGATCGAGGAGCTGTGTTGTGCCTTGGTATGAACCATAAAAAGATTGAAACAATACTTACCATACCGCAGTACCTGGTTAATATCGAGGATGGATCCATTGAAATACATGATGGAATTATCAGCTCTAACTGGAAGAATGGTGAGGTGGAAAATGTTGTTATCCGAATTTTATATAGTTTATATGAATCAAAAAGTAATGAAAGGTAGTGCCATTGTAGATTTCTTGGCATACAGGGCATTGGAAGGCTATGAACTAGTGAAATTTGAGTTTCTAAATGAGGATTAAATGTGTATATTCAATGTATAAGAAGAGGAAGTCCCGAAAGTAGAAGTATGGAAAATGAGTTTTGATGGTACCTAAAATGATGTGGGACATAAAATTGGGGCAGTGTTGATTTCACCTGAAGGAGATCATTATCCCTTTACTAGTCAGCACACTTTTGAATATACAAACAACATGGTTGAGTATGAAAAATGAATTTTGAATTTCCAAATGAGGATTTAAGGTGTATATTCACTTTAGAAGAAGAGGAAACCTCGAAAGATGAAGTATGGAAAATGAATTTTGATGGTGCCTCAAATGTTATGAGACATGGAATTAGGATAGTCTTGGAGTCACTGTGAGGTGTGGCCACCGCTTCAACCCATTTGGAAATATTTTCTACTGCCAAGCGTATGTACAAATCACCAAAGGACGATGGGAAAGGTCCCATAAAATCGATCCCCCATACATCGAAGAGCTCAACTTCCAAAATGTTTTGCCATGACATCTCATTTCTCTTCGATATGCTCCTAGTGCATTGACAACGATTACATGACTTATAGAAGTCATGCACATCCTTGAATAAGGTGGGCTAGTAGAAGTCAGATTGGAGGACCTTTACAATAGTTCTCATCCCACCAAAGTTCCCTCCACACAGGGATATGAATGTATGGAAATGAAATATGATCTCCTTATGTTCTTCTTCAGGGATGTAACTACGGATTATTTGGCCACCATATTGCCTGAATAGGAATGATTTATACCAGTAATAGTGGCGTACATAATGTATGAATTTTCCTGCCCTGGCTAGATAAATCTGAAGGCATAACACCACTAACAAGAAAGTTAATTATGTCAGTGTACCATGGCACTGCCGCAACAAATAAAATTTTCTCATTAGGGAAATCATCCTGAATATCCTTAATGTCATGGGAAATGTTTTTGTTCTCTAGCCTAGACAATTGATTTGCTACTTGGTCTTCAAGACCCTTCATATCTTTCACCTCTAAATCGAATTCTTGCAGCAATAATATCCATCTAGTAAGCCTAGGCTTTGCATCTTTTTTATTAGCTAAGTATTTAATGGTAGAATGATCAATATGCACAGTGACCTTAGTTCTTATAAGATATGGCCTGAACTTATCAAAAGTGAATTCCACGGTAAGTAATTATTTTTCAGCGGATGTATAATTAAGTTGTGCATCATTAAGGGTACGACTAGCATAATAGAGAAAATCTTACCTTTTGTTTTCCCTATAACTACCCCTATAACATAGTCACTTGCATCGTACATCACCTCAAAAGGGGCATCTAGTTAGGTGGAACAACAATTGGTACCGAGGCAAGTTTTTTCTTCAGATCAGTGAACACATTGAGACATTCATTGTTGAACTTGAACATTTGATTTTGTTGAAGAAGCAGACACAAAGGCTTTCAAATCTTTGAAAAGTCCTTAATGAACCACCTATAGAATCTTGCATGCCCTAGGAAATTTCTATGCCCTTCACAGTAGTGGGTGGAGGTAAATTCTCAATTATTTTCACATTGGCTTTATCAACTTCGATGCCTTGGCGAGAAATTTTGTGTCCCAACACAATTTATTTGGCCACCATAAAGTGACATTTCACTCAATTTAACACAAGGTTGGATTCCTCACATCGCTTCAGCAGTTTAGATAAATTATCGAGGCATTGATCAAAGTCATCTCCCGAGATGGAAAATCATCCATAAATATTTCCATGAAATCCTCCACCATATCTGATAAAATGGTGATTATACACCTCTGAAAAGTTGTCGGAGCATTACATAGTCCGAACGATATCCTTCTAAAAGCATAAGTACCATACGAGCAAGTGAAGGTGCTCTTCTTCTAATCTTCAGGTGCTATGGTAATCTGATTGTATCCATAATATACGTCAAGAAAATAGTAAAATGCATTACCGACTAACCGATCAAGCATTTGATCGATGAAAGGAATGGGAAGCGGTCTTTCTTTGTTGCCTTGTTAAGCTTTATGTAATCCATGAAAATCTGTCAGCCCATGACAGTTCTTATAGTCAAAAGCTCATTGTTCTCGTTCTTAACCACAATCACGCCACCCTTCTACGGCACGTATTAAACCAGACTGGGCCATGAACTATCGGATATGGGATAGATCACCCCAACATCAAGCCATTTTATGATTTCCTTCATTACCACTTTTTTCATTTTCCAGTTAAGTCTCTTTTGTGGTTCCACAGAATTGCTATGGTTATCTTCTAACAAGATATTATGCATGCATATTGTAGGGTTGATTCCCTTTAAGTCTTCCATAGTCCACCTGAGAGCTTTTCTGTGTTGTGATAAAACATTCAACAAACTTCCCTCTTGCTCGGGGGTTAGACTAGCATAAATTATAACTAGTAAAGTTACATCATTACTAGATAATCATATTTCAAATATGATGGAAATAGTTTAAGTTCTAAGGTAGGTTCATGCTGCAGTGAAATTTTTTGCGGAATAAATTTATTGAAATCAAGTGGTTCGAATCTCATACCTGTTTTAGTTTGAAGTAAACTAGATTTCACTTCCAATGAATCATCTTCAGGTTCCGTACTTGCTTTGTCTTCAGCATGTATTTAATCTGCTTCAATTAAAAAACTTTTGCCTAGGTAAATATTTTTGTATGCTATGTTCAAAAATATTTCGCCTAGACAAAAATTATTGTGTTCCTCAAATTGTAAAACATCGTATTGGCAAAAAAACTTACATTATTCTTTGGAGAATTTTATCTTCGCACAAATTGTCGTACTCATCAATATGTAAAAATTCACATTGGCCATACTTTTATGTTACAGCTTCCTCCATTGAATTAACGTATTCAATGTAATGGCATTCTTCAGAGTCATCAACGTATTTAAGAGTGTTGAAGATATTGACCGTGACGCTTTTATAAGCTACCCTCATCATGAACTCTCTCTTCTCACAATCTATTAAAATACACCCTGTAGCTAAGAATAGAAGTCCAAGAATAATAGGTGCATTTTCATCATTCTTACAATCTAGAATGAGGAAATCAGCTGAAAACCCAAACTTGTCCACTTTAACAATCACATCATCAATTCTTCCACTGGGACGAACGTGTAATCGATCACCTAATTGTAAAATCACGATGGTTGGTCGAGCATTACCCATTCTATGCTTCAGAAATATGGACTTGGGCATCAAATTTACGCTTGACTCCAAGTCACAAAGAGAGCTCCCAATATATTTATCACCAATGGAACATGTTATAACAAAGTTTCAAGGATCTTTTTACTTCGGCGAAAGTTTACTCATCACTGAACAATATTCTATTATTGTAGCAATAGTTTCTATTATTTCTATCTTTCTCTTCTTTGTGACAATGTCCTTAAAAAATTTTGCATAGAAAGGCATCTGCTCAAAGGCTTCAAGTAATGGAACACTAATATGAAGCTGGTCAAGGATATCAACAAACATTTTGAATTGTATCTCATCATTATGTTTTTCAATCACCGAGGGAATAATGGTGGGGTTCTGACTTCATCCGCTGCAGGTGGTGAAGAAACTTTTACGTTGGCAAATAATTGTTCACCATTAGTATGACGACTTGTTGAACCCTTGTTATTTTCCTTCTCCTTAGGTCGTTCCTTTTGTTCAAGAATTTCTTCTTGACCTTTAGATTCTTGATATGTAGTGCCTTGGCGAGAAATTTCTTTTTTCTCCCCCCAAGCTTATCATCAAGATTAATTCAGGTACCACTCCTCAACGTGAGCGCACTGTATTGCTCTTTTCATGAGGCTTAGTGACTGAGTCACTAGGGAGACTTCCTTATGGGCGAGAATGTAGGGCCTTGGCAATTTGTCCCACTTGATTCTCTAATGACCACAATGATGAGCTATGTCTTTGTAATAAGTTTCTTGGCTTTGTAACAGATTGCCTTGATTATTAATTATTAATGAGTGTTCATGTATCAAGGCCTTTGTTGAAGCCATAAAATCTTTTGTTGAGGCCATAATTCATGCAGTGAAGCTTAAAGGGAGTTGGTATTTGACGAAGATGCATTACTTTTATTATTACCTTGCCAAGACATCTGTTGATGTTGCCAACTTGAGTGTTTAGAAATGTTTTGTTGTGGCATGTTAAAACTTCCTGCATAATTGTTATTGTTATTCCCTTAATTACCCCATGAAAAATTTGGATGTTGTCGCCATCTATGATTGTATGTATTTGAGTAAGGGTTATTGTTGTTGTTTCTATTAAAGTTGCCCACAAAATTGACGGACTCCTGGTTTTCTAGGCAATCACTCTCATGGTGATTGCTGTGGCAAAAGAAGCATGATAAGCTATTACCTTAACTTCTTTTACCTCATTGGAATATTGTAAATTTTCAACATATTTTTTATAGCAGAAAGTTGAGAAAATACAAAATCCTTACCATCAAGTTTGTATGCTCCAGACACTCTTCTATCGGTTCCAAGACTTGTTGTCGTAAATTGATAGTCACTGTTAGCTATCTTATCAAGGATATTAAAGTCCTCATCGGGTGATTTGTCAAGTAAAGTGTCATTCGCCGAGGCATCTAACATCACACGACTAGGTCATTGAATACATTATAAAATATCGCAACTTGAGTCCAGTCGTTGGATATGTGGTTAATGCACTTGCAAAGAAAACTTTTATATTTGTTCCAACACTCGTACATAGATTCATATTCGCCTTGGTGAAAACTTGCAATGTCATTGCGGAGCTGGGCGTTTATATTAGGCGGGTTATAGCAAAGCAGAAAATGTTTCCATAAGTAAACCCAAGATTCCATTGATCCATAAGGGACTCCACTAAGCCAAGCTCTTACCCTATCATGTAGAGAGTAGGGGAATAATTTAAGCTTCAATACGTCTTCGTGCACTCCTTGTTGCCTGAACGAATCACAAACTTTAAGGAAAACACGAACACGCTGTCTAGCATCCTCATTAGGCGGGCCATCAAATGGACAGATGGTGTTTAGCATGTTGAACATCACTGGTTTAAGTTCAAAATGGGATGCCTGTATTTCAGGTGTCATGATTCCTGGGTTGAGATCATCAAGAATCGGATTTAAGTGATCTCATACTCGTGGTCTTGCAGTATTTCTGGGAAGATTCTTTACCGTGACATCGAGATCTGCTTGGTCTTCATATATTGTCATCTTGATAAACATCGATTCATATAGTCTCTGGCACGCTGTTATGTCATTTATCTGAATAACTGTTGATCTCAGGATCGAATGGTATAATGGTTTGTCAACATATCTCCTGGTCATGCAACGTCTAAAACCTACAAAATAAAATAAGAAAAATAGACTAGAAACTAAATAAAGAAAATGTGACAAGAAAATAAAAACTTGTTCCTCTAGTTGTCAATCCCTGGCAACGGTGCCAAAAACTTGATCGATTGTGAATGTATATGATAAGGCAAGCAAATCTATGTAAGTGTACAAAATCGATGCAATTAATATAGTAGTGAGTTGAGTTATCACCTCCTCAGGGATTGATGGGAATTTTCGATGTTTTGCTATAGCCAGAACTAGATGTCGCGAGCTAGTACTGAAATTATTGTCAAAACAGAAAACAATTAGTATAAGAAAATATAACCAGATTAAAAATTATTGTCGAGGAAAAAATATTGTGAAGTATGGTGTGCATAAATGTTTGGACGAGGCAAGAAAAAATTGTAAGAGTAAACAAATAAAAATTGTTAAGGCAAATAGAAACATTGAGTTTAATATATTCAGGAAAAGCCTCACACAATCAGACTTCTTACGGAGTACTTAGGTTGGTTTGGCTATCAAGAGAAGTTATTCTATATCTGGAATGACTTAGTGTGATATGCTTAGGTTGCCCGACAGAATTATTGGAGTATTCAAGGATGGTTGCTACGACAATACTATTCATCCTGAACTACAACTCTTGGTTTGTCAAACTGTTACTGTGGCAATACCCATCAACGTAAATTACAGTCTTTACCTATCCTACTCAAGTAGTTACCCCCTTTAGTCGAATGAAACCCTCTCCTTATCTCTAAGGTATATTAGAACCTCACCATCCTAGATTAGTTCCGTTGTTCACGTAGATTTACCCTAACTCATTCGAAATTAGGCATCTATTCCTAGAAAATGGTAATCTCTTGAAATCTCTTACAATGTCCACGAATATTTTTTTGAGGCACCAGACAATCTCTCAAAAGCTCTTATAGTGTCAAGGCAAAATATAAAGCACTGAACAAAGCAACATTAAGCATAAACAAACTTCATCGTTCATTAACATTCAAATAATGTTTCATCAAAACAATAACCAACACCAAATAAAATAGTCCATGGTGCGACAAATTTCATCCAGAAGTTAAACATTTAGTACAAGCCCTTTAAGCAAAATAGAAATTAAGAACAAAGGAAGAAATACTACCAAACAGAGCTTTTCCGTGACATTCTAATCACCACCATGCCTGCTCTAGTGGCCATCTTCTCTTGAGGAAAGAAGGGCAAACTCTTGGGCATCGTGAAGTAAGGACGCTAATTTATCACCCAGGATGGGTGCTCCATTGTACAACTTCAGTCGTTGACCATTTACCTTAAAGGCTTACCCATCATCCAGGTTCTTGATTTCTACTATGTCGTGGCAATGGACTTGTTGTATGATGAAGGGTCCTGACCATCTAGATTTTAGCTTGCCTGGAAATAACTTGAGTCGTGAATTATAGAGCAATACTTGTTGTCCAGGAAAAAATTCCCTTTGGTAAAAATTTTCTGTCATGCCATCTTTTAATCTTTTCTTTGTAAAGGAGAGTGTTTTCATATTCCTGAGCTCTAAATCCATCCATTTCATTCAACTCCAACAATCTTTTTTCTCCAGTAAGTTGCGCATCCATATTTAGTTTATTGATAGCACAAAATGTTTTGTGTTACAATTCCACAGGCAAATGGCATGCCTTGCCATAGACTAGCTTCAATGGGGACATTCTAAGTGAAGTTTTGAATGTTGTGCGGTAGGCCCACAGTGCCTCATCGAGCTTCAACTACCAATCTTTGTGCTTTGGGTTGACCACCTTCTCAAGAATCTGTTTGATCTCTCGATTAAAGACCTTAACTTATCCATTAGTATGGGGATGATATGTTGTGACAATTCTATGGTGTACCCTGTATCTCTTCAATGCCTTGGCAATTAATTTGTTATTGAAATGAGTACCTTCATCGCTGATAATTGCTCGTGGTGCTCCAAAATGCTTGAATATGTTTTTATGCAATAATTTCAACACAGTCTTGGAGTTATTGCGAGGTGTGGCCATCGCTTCAACCCATTTGGAATCATAATCTATTGCCAAAAGTATGTACAAATCACCAAATGACGATGGGAAAGGTCCCATAAAATCGGTTCCCCAAACATCGAAAAGCTCAACTTTGAAAATATTTCGCCATGGAATCTCATTTCTCTTCGATATGCTCCCAGTGTGCTGACAGCTATCACATGACTTATAAAAGTCATGTGTATCCTTGTATAAGGTGGGCTAGTAGAAGCTGGATTGGAAGATCTTTTTAGCACTCATTATCCCACTAAAGAGCCCCTTACATAGGGATGTATGGCAATGAAATAAGATCTCCTTATGTTCTTCTTCAGGGATGCACCTATAGATTATTTGGCCACCATGTTGCTTAAATAGGAATGGTTCATCCCAGTAATAGTAGTGTACATCATGTCTGAATTTTTTCCTTCCCTAGCTAGAAAAATGTGGAGGCATAACACCACTAACAAGAAAGTTACTATGTCAGCTTAGCACGGCACTGCCGCGGCAAATAAAATTTTCTCATCAGGGAAATCCTACTGAATATCCTTCATGTCATGGAAAATGTTTTTGTTCTGTAGCCTAGACAAGTGATATGCTACTTGGTTTTCAGTAGCCTTCTTATCATTCACCTCCAAATCGAATTCTTGCAGCAATAATATCCATCTAATAAGCCTAGGCTTTGCATCTTTTTTATTAACTAAGTATTTAATGTCAGAGTGATTAGTATGCACTATGACCTTAGTTCCTATAAGATATGGCCTAAATTCATCAAAAGTGAATACCACGATAAAAAATTCTTTTTCAGTGGTGGTATAATTATGTTGTACATCATTAAGGGTACGACTAGCATAATAGATGACATGGAATATCTTACCTTTTCTTTGCCCTAGCAGTGGCCCTACAACATAGTCACTTGCATCACACATCAGCTTAAAATGGGTATCCCAGATAGGTGGCAAAACAATTGGTGCCGAGATAAGTTTTTGCTTCAGATCAGTCAACGCGTTGATACATTCATTGTTGAACACGAACAGTTGATTTTTTTGAAGCAGCATACACAAAGGCTTTGAAATCTTTGAAAAGTCCTTGATGAACCACCTATAGAATCCTACATGCCTTAGGGAACTTTGTATGCACTTTACAGTGGTGGGTTCAAACAAATTCTCAATTATTTCCACTTTGGCTTTAACAACTTCGATGCCTTGGAGAGAAATTTTGTGTCCTAACAAAATTCCTTCGGTTACCATAAAATGACATTTCTCCCAGTTTTACAAAATTCATTTGGTTACCATAAAGTCATCGCCCGAGACGGAAAAGTCATCCATAAATATTTCCTTGAAATCCTCCACCATATATGAGAAAATGGCCATCATACACCTCTGAAAAGTTACCGGAACATTACATAGTCCGAACAACATCCTTCTAAAAGCATAAGTATCATACGAAGGTGGTTTTATTCTAATCTTTAGTTGCTATGGCGATCTGATTATATTCGGAATATCTGTCAAGGAAACAGTAAAATGCCTTGCCTGCTAACCGATCAAGCATTTGATCAATGAAAGGAAGGGGGAAGTGTCTTTCTTCATTTTCTTCTTGAGCTTTCTATAATCCATTCAAATCCGCTAGCCCGTGATGGTTCTTCTAGTCAAAACTCATCGTTCTCATTCTTAACCACGGTTACGCAACCCTTCTTTGGCACGCATTGAACCATACTGATCCATTAACTATCATATATAGGATAGATCACCCCAGCATCAAGCCATTTTATGATTTCCTTCATCACCACTTTTTTCATTATCCGATTAAGGCTCCTTTTTGGTTCCATAGAATTGTTATGTTTATCTTCTAACTGGATCTTATGCATGCATATTGTAGGGCTGAATCTCTTTAAGTCTGCCATAGTCCACCCGAGAGGTTTTTTATGCTGTGACAAAATATTCAACAAACTTTCCTCTTGCTCTGGGGTTAGACTAGCATAAATTATAACTAGTGAAGTTTCATCACTGCATAGATAAGCATATTTCAAATGCGATGTCAACAATTTAAGTTCTAAGTTAGGTGCATGCTTCAGCGAAGGTTTTGGTGGAATAAATTCATTGAAATCAAGGGGTTCGAATCTCATACTTGGTCTAGCTTGAATTAAACTAGATTGTTTCACTTCCAATGAAACATCGTCAGACTTCATACTTGCGTTGTCTTCAGTATGTCTTTCATCTTCTTCAATCAAAAAAATTTTTACCTAGGCAAATATTTTTGTATGTTATGTTAACAAATATTTTACCTAGGCAAAAATTATTGTGTTCATCAGATTTTAAAGCATCATCTTGGCAAAAAAATTACACTCTTCCTTTTGGAGAATTTTATCTTAGCATAGATTGTCATACTCATCAATATGTAAAAATTTACCTTGACTTGACTATTTCATTCTAGCTTCTCCAGTGAATCAATGTCTTCAATGTAATGATGTTCTTTAGAATCATCAACGTATTTAAGAGTTTTGAAGATATTGATTGTGACGCTTTGATTAGCTACCCTCATCATGAACTCTCACTTCTGACAATCTATTAAAATACACCCTATAGCTAAGAATGGACGTCCAAGAATAATAAGTGCATTTTCATTGGCATCACAATCTAGAATGATGAAATCAACACGAAAGACAAACTTGACCACTTTAACAATCACATTATAAAATAGCACAACTTGAGTCCAATCATTATTGTCTATCTTATCAAGGATATTAAAGTCCTTATCGATTGATTTGTCAAGTAAAGTATCATTCGTTGAGGCATCTAACATTATACGAGTAGGTGCGTTGACTCCATTATAAAACATCACGACTTGAGTCCAGTTGTGGAATCTATGGTTAGTGCACTTACAAAAAAAAACTTTTATATTTGTCTCAGGACTCGTACATAGATTCATCATCGCCTTGACGAAAACTTGCAATGTCATTATGGAGCTGGGTGTTTATATTGGGTGGGTTACAGTGAATCAGAAAACTTTTGCATAAGTCAGTCAAAGATTCCATTGATCTAGAAGGGAGTCCACTAAGCCAATCTATTTCCTGATCACGTAGAGAGTAGGGGAAAAATTTAAGCTTTAGCACGTCTTCGTGCACTCCTTGTTACCTAAACAAATCACAAACTTCAA
Organism: Hibiscus syriacus; assembly: GCF_006381635.1. Taxonomy (NCBI): domain Eukaryota; kingdom Viridiplantae; phylum Streptophyta; class Magnoliopsida; order Malvales; family Malvaceae; genus Hibiscus; species Hibiscus syriacus. The sequence goes on from NW_024063064.1 coordinate 117,964, forward strand.
GGAAAGAACAAACATATTGTCTAGCACCCTCATTAAGTGAGCCACCAAATTGACCGATGGAGTTTAGCATATTGAACATCACTACTTTAAGTTCAAAATGGGATGCATGTATTTCAGGTGCCATGATTCTAGGGTTGAGATCATCAAGAATCATTTAAGCGATCTCGTATTGCTTGTGGTCTTGCAATATTTTTGGGAAGATTATTTGTCGCGACATGGGGATCTGCCTGGTCTTCCATATTATTGTCAGATTGATACTACTGTCGATTCATATAGTCTTTGGTATGCTAGTTACGTCGCCTTTGTCTGAATGATTGTTCAATCTCATGGTGGACTGGTATTGATGGTTCGAAATAAGATCTCCTGGTCAAGAAATGAGAAAAATCTACAAAGAAAATAAGAAAATAAACTAGTTAAACTAAATAAAGAAAATGTGACAAAAAAATAAAAACTTGTTATGGAAGAAATTATCAAAATTCCTCTAGTTGCTAATCCTCGGTAACGGCACCAAAAATTTGATCGCTTATGATTGTATATGCTAAGGCAAGCAAATCTATGCAAGTGTACACAATCGATGCAAGTAATATAGTACTGAGTTGAGTTATCGTCTTCTCAGGGATTGGTGGGAATTTTTGATGTTTTGCTACATCTAGAACTAGACGTCACGAACTAGTTCTGAAATTCTTGTCAAAGCTGAAGCAATTAGTATCAGATGATATAACCAGATGGAAAAGTATTGTCAAACCAAGAAATATTGTGAAGTATGGTGTGCAGAAATGTTTGGTCGAGTCAAGGAAAATTTTCAAGAGTAAACAAATAAAAATTGTCAAGGCAAATTAAAACATTGAGCTTAATATATTCAAGAAAAACATCACACAATTAGACTTCTTACGGACCACTTAGGTTGGTTTCGCTATGGCGAGAAGTTATTCTATGTCTAGAATACCTTAGTAAGCTATGCTTATGTTGCTTGACAGGATTACTAGAGTATTCAAGGATAGTTGCTACAGCAATACTACTCGGCGGGAACTACAACCCTTTGTTTGTCAAATTATTGATGTGGCAATACCCCTTAGCGTACTGCAGTCTTTATCAATTAGACATAAGTAGTTACACATTTTATTCGAATGAAACCCTCTCCTTATCTCTAAGGAAGATTAAAACCTCACCATCCTAGATTAGTTCTATTATTCACGTATATCTACCATAACTCTCTATAAATTAGGGTTCTATTCCTAGAAAAATGGCAATCTCTCGAAAGCTCTTACAATGTCAAGGAATATTTTATTGACGCACCAGGCAATCTCTCAAAAGCTCTTATAGTGTCAAGGAAAAATATTAAAAACAATGAACAAAACAACATTAAGCATAAACAAACTTCATCTTTCATTAACATTCAAATAATGTTTCATCAAAATAATAACCAACACCAAGTAAAATAGCTCATGGTACGTCAAATATCATCCAAAAGTTAAACATTTAGTACAAGCCCTTTAAGAAAATGAAAATTAAAAACAAAGGAAGAAACACTCCTAAACAGAGCTCTACCGTGACATTCTGACCACCACTATGTCTGCTCCAGCGGCTAGCCTCTTTTGAGGGACTTACCGCTTCTTCGATGAAGCCCGACTATAGAGGGAACCAAGGACAGTTGAATAGGGGAACAGTGGAGAATAAGGTGTTGCAGCCGCTTACTCCAAGCCTAGGGTATATCCTCTCATTGATTGTCTCTCTTTTTGGAGAGCTATAATGAGGTATTTATAGTGAGAATTTCTAGGGTTTTATGTCCTTGGAAATTCCCTAAATTCCCTCGTTGAGTTACCCATTTTATGAATGGTATAGCAGGTGGAAGTGCTCAATTTTCTTGACGAGGGCATGATTGCATGTGAGGATGAAGCTGAGCAAATGACGTCAACAGTTGTTGAGCCACGTTAGATGTGTAAGATAATTCTTGCCTCGGTAAGAAAAATATGTTCCTCATTGTTGACTTCTTATGCTCCTCTAGCCCTGGGAAATTGTTTTGTCTCAGCAAATAAATTTTTCCTTAGTTATTTCCTGCATCAACGCATCCAACAAAGAATCTTCCTCCTCAGCAACATCAGTTAAGCCAAATAAATCTTGCATAGGTAAAATTTATCCACCACATGTAAATATGACCTAAATGCAACAAAATACAACTAAAATGCTATGAGAACAACTTTTAGACACACAATAACTTAAGTAAAAAGACCTAAAATATTGTCTTTTATGGAGTTATCAGTCGATTATTAAGCATATATCATGGGAATCTGAGCTGCAATAGAGTGCAAGATCAAAATCCCAAAAGTATTTGGGGATTCTTCTTTAGTCATTTACCAACTTCTTGGAGAGTGGATGACTAGATAGTCCAAGTTGATAGAATATAAGAATCTGATTATGGACATGATAAAGGAGTTTGAAGAAATCACTTTCACTTATCTCCTATGAGAAGAAAATCAAATGGAATATGTTTTAGCCTCATTGGCTTCGATGTTCAAAGTCAATGAAGCCTATCCTGATGAGAAGTCCCAACTCATTGTTGTAATATTAAGGAAGATGAAGACGACGGTCCCCCATGGTATTATGATATTCTTTAGTATGTAAAATATCGATCTTACCCTACTGAAGCTATTGAAAATGACAGGAGAACTATAAGAATATTGGCTATAGGGTATGTTCTTGATTGGTATATTTTTGAAACATTTTTTTTCGTGATGGGCGGAAAAATGTGGTCTCATTTTGAAATAATTCTTTGGTGACCGGTTAATGATAAAACGTAGTTCGATGAGTCACCACCAATCTTTGATTAAGGTGTGATTGGGCACCCTAAAACGTATTTTACATTTTAATAAAATATTAATTTTAATTAAAACAACAAACCTGCGGTCTGAGTTACCAAAATTTGAGTTCGGGAGTCGGTTACGTGTGGGGAAGGATTAGCACCCCCACAACGCCCAAAATCGGTACCTAGTCGATTAATTAATTATCTTTGATATAAAATTTACAAGTTCGAGTCTAATTTAATTTAAGATCCCCTAAAATAACATTCTTTGGATTTTTGGATGAAACATAATAATATTTAATTATTTCATATCGACAAGAATTTGAAGCAATCGATTTTTACTCCAATCGAAATAAATAAATATTAAAATTCCATTATAAAGTTCAAAATTAATTCAAAATAACAACACCCAAAATAATTTTAAGAGTGAAAACGATAATATCTAATTATTTCCAATCAAGAATAAATAATCTTTCATGCATTAAAATAGTCATTTGTTACCCCAATCGAAATAAAAATGTATTACTATTTCGTCTTAAAAATCGGTATTAATTCAAGAGAAAACGACAATATCAAATTATTTCTAATCGATAATAAATGACCAGTGAAAACGATAATATCTAATTATTTCCAATCGAGAATAAATAATCTTTCATGCATTAAAACAGTCATTTGTTACCCCAATCGAAATAAAAATGTATTACTATTTCGTCTTAAAAATCGGTATTAATTCGAGAGAAAACGACAATATCAAATTATTTCTAATCGATAATAAATGACCTCTCATGCCTTAAAGCAGTCATTTATTACTCCGATCGAAATGAAAAGATATTAATATTCTCAATATTGATTCGAATGTTTTTATTTTGAAAACCTATCGGGAAAACATATACAAATATGAAGCGAATTAAAAGCATAACAAACAAGTAATTAATTACTTACTTTACCAATATTTAACGAGAATAATGATGTTAAATTATTTAAATATCTCGAGACGAGATCTTAGATTTGATCTAATAATCTTTTCTCGATGAATTTAATTAAAAGAACATGATCTTTTTCCCGATCCCCAAACTTTAAAATGAATTCAATTTAATTTGTGTCACTAAATGGGATAGACTTTTATTTTAAAATTATCGAAAATAACTTTCTTATACGTTAAGACAATCACTTTACGATAATATTAAAATGATTGAATATTACTCTTAGTCAATTTATTTCGAATCAAGTCAAGTAATGCTTATGAGGGTATCATACAAAATTTATTAGGACTAAAATGAAATAATATGCAAGCAACATGCAAAAATTAAAATAAAAATAAAAACATGACTAAAACATAAATAGTCAAACGATCATGCCAAAATTAGAATAAAATAAAGTATACAAATGACTAAAATGAACATTTTCAATATTAACTCCTAAAATTACAAGGAATTAAAAAAATAAATAAAACATGTGGCTAAACTAAAATTACATGGCCGAATTAAAATAAATAAAAACATATTTAAGGTTTGAAATATACACATGCATAAACTTCAGGGGCTATTTCCTAAATATTCCATTTATTTTAGCCTAAATACATTTGAAATAAAAATGCTAAATTACTAAATCGGTCTCTAACTATTTAAAAAAAATAAATGTTGGGATTTTCGGAAGCTCGAATCGATAACTGGAACGGTTTGCAAAGAGGGGTCAGAACGGTTTTGTGTTTAGGGAGTAAGGAGATTGAAAGATAGAGAATTGCACAGTGATTTATAGTGGTTCGACTTTCTCAATCAAAGTCTACATCCACTACCTTAGCTCCTCACCAAGGATTTTCCAACAAATTCACTAATTTGTTCTTTCTTTTGAGGATAAAGAGTAACCTTACAAACTCCCTAGTTTTTTCGGGCTAAACTAGAACCTTTCCCTAGCTTTTACACAGGCTAAGCTAGAACATTTCCCCTTTACAAAAGGATAAAATATATAAATAAGAAAACCTCTCTAAGCTAGAACATTGCTTGGATGGTTGTTCTCTTGCTTCTTCAAGTGTCCTTAGCTTGTATTTATAGCTTGGAATGTGTTTGAAGTCTTATATAGTTGTTGGGGATGTTTTGGAGTCGTTTGGGGATGAGAAACAATTAATAAAATAGCTTGAAGCGTGGGGGGAATCGGTTCCCTAAGTGCAATCTCTTTTTGACCGTTAGATAGGGGGAATCTGTTCCCCCCTGGGGGGGATCGATACCCCCTGGGGGGGAATCTGTACCCCTGGGGGGAATCTGTACCCCCTGGGCAATATGATTTTTCTTGAAACCATTTAAAAAGAAAATATTTTTGGCTCGATTAAGGCTCGAAATACTTTGTAAAATTGTTTTAAAATAGTTTAAGTATAAAACACAATTTTACACTTTAGTAAGGATTAAAATGAATTTTGAAAGACTTTGAGTAATATTTTGATATTCGAATAATTACATCGAATATACTTAGAAAATCTTTTGTAAAATCTTAAAATTCATTTAACTTAATTTGTTATATTGAAACATCAAAATGTTTTCAACAATCTCCCCCTTTTTGATATAACAAAACATTTGAGTAATTTTAAGATTTTGAATTCAAGTTTGAAATTACTCCCCCTTACTTTAACACTTCTCCACTTTAAAACACCTTAACACTTCTCCCCCTTTTTGTTAAATAAAAAAGACTTTAATATTTTAAAGTTCAAAATAACTTTGGAGAGTAAATAGTAAATTTGACATTTTAAAAATCATTTGAAAAAAAAATCAAAGCTCCCCCTCAATAAATGCATTCCAAATAAAATTTAGCTTTAAGAACAAGACACTTAAACAAAATTGAATTTAAACAAAGAATAACAAACATGTTAGTAGCATATGAAATTCAATATATCCAAGGCTAAAATACTTTATGCAATACCAATTGTTGAAATTTGATATCAATACCAATTGTTAAAATTAAGTGCATATGCATACAATTTTCCAAAAATGTTATGCATTTGAAAATTTTGATATCAATTGTTAGAGAGATATCATTTTCATTTAAACCACATGCATAAACATTCAAATTTAGGTCAAAAATTTTAAAATTTGTAAAATCAAAGTATTTGAAAAATTGATATCAATTGTTAGAGAGATATAAATTGCATTAAAACCAATTTTGTCCAAACTTTTATTATGATGAACTAAAAAATCTTAAAAATTAATATAACTTTAAAATGTTCATCATAATCATCTTTTCAACATACATGAGATTAAAACAATGATGCATAATCATTTAAAAACAAAACTCATGCATGCTTAAAATCAAATGAGCAACCAAATAACCAAAATTAAAAGCATTAAGCTTAGAGGTTTCCCATTCCTTTTTTATGTGTGGCTAGAGCATCTTGAATATCATCACTCTCATCACCATTGCTCCCACACACCTACAAGAGACATTTAAGTAGATTTTGGTATCCAATTTGCTTTGGATCCTTGGACGTTAGTTTCAATGCCCCTTGTTCCTTTCGGAACCCATACTTGCCTAATTTTAAAATGTTTTCCTTTCTTCAAAGGACAAGTATGTTCCATATGACTATGATAATGGCAATGTGAGAATTTTTTCATATTTAAACATAATAGGTTATTTTTAGAAATTAATTCTTTTTCTTTTATTAAGCTTTCAAACTTAACACCTAACTCAAAATTTTCTTTTTCTAAATCCTTTATTTTGATTTTTGAAAGCTCTAAATTATTTTTCAAAATTTCATTTTGATTTTCAAAATCAACTTTTGCTTTCAAAATCAAATTATCTTTATTTTTGAGTTTTGAAATTAATTTCGTATATATGGAATTCATGGTCTCAAATCCCAAATACAACCTATTATAAGCATCTTGTAACTCATCAAAAGTAAATGAATTAAATTCATTTGAGTTAGAAGATACCTCGAATTCTTCTTGAGTGGTCATGAGGCATATGTTGACTACTTCATCTTCATCATCGTCTTCATCCACCGCATCACTTGAATCTTGATAGCTTTCATTGATGCCTATGTCCTCATTCTACTTCTTCTTCTTGTTTTTCTTCTCTTCCCTTTCTTCATCTTCCTTCACCATCATCTCATGAGTGAGAAGGGAACCAATTAGCTCGTCAAGAGTGAGAAACTTTAGGTTTCTTGCTTCGATAATGGACGTCTTCTTTGATTGCCACTTCTTTAGAAGAGAGTAAATCATCTTCCTCATAAGCTTATCATTTGGGATTACTTCTCCATATCCCTTGAGACCGTTGACAATCACGGAAAATCTATTCGTCATAGCTTTGATGTCTTCATCAGTTTCATCTTGAAGTTCTCGTAGCTATGGTTGAGAAGACTTTTCTTTGATTCCCTCACTTCGTCAGTTCCTTCATGAGTGACTTGGAGCTTATCCAAAATCTCTTTGGCATTGGAACAAGATGAGACTCTTCCATATTCATTTGGGCCTAAAGTATAAAATAGAATATGTATAGCCTTAGAATTAAGCTAAAAAATTTATGCTCTTCTCCACTCCAATCATTGTACTTGCCGGGTGGAGAGGAGTAACCGTCCATGATTGAGTACCAAGCTCCTAGATTGTAGGATTGAATGAAGTACATCATCTTATTCTTCTAATGTGCATAATTTGCTCCATTGAAGAAGGGTGGCTTGTTGACCGGTTGTGAATCCATAATAGGATATTCTTCAAGATAATAAGCACCAGAGGAAAAAGTCATTTCTTTGTCGGTTGCGTCGGGAATTGCTAGAGCTTCTTCAAGGATCGTATCAAGGTGGTTAAACCTTCTTAATGAGTTAGGCTCTAATGCCAATTGTTGGGATTTTCAGAAGCTCGAATCGACAACCGGAACGGTTTACAAATAGGGGTCGGAACAGTTTTGTGTTTAGGGAGTAAGGAGATTGAAAGGTAGAGAATTGCACAGTGATTTATAGTGGTTCGACTTTCTCAATCAAAGTCTACGTCCACTACCTTAGCTCCTCACCAAGGATTTCCCAAAAAATTCACTAATTTGTTCTTTCTTTTGAGGATAAAGAGTAACCTTACAAACTCCCTAGTTTTTCTAGGCTAAACTAGAACCTTTCCCTAGATTTTACACGGGCTAAGCTAGAACCTTTCCCCTTTACAAAAGGATAAAATATGTAAACAAGAAAACCTCTCTAAGGTAGGTGTTTACAAGAATTAAGCTCACAAGAACAAAATATTTACAAGAGAAAGATGAAATAAGAATGAAAAACTCTTCTCTTGTGTTTGATTGCTTGGATGGTTGTTCTTTTGGTTCTTCAAGTGTCCTTAGCTTGTATTTATAGCTTGGAATGTGTTTGAAGTCGTATATAGTCGTTGGGGATGTTTTGGAGCCGTTTGGGGATGAGAAACAATTAATAAAATAGCTTAGAGCGTGGGGGGAATCAATACCCCCTCATGGGGAATCAGTTCCCTAAGTGCAATATGTTTTTGACCGTTAGACAGGGGGAATCGGTACCCCCTGGGGGGAAATCTGTTCCCCCTGGGGGGAATCGGTACCCCCTGGGGGGAATCTGTTTCCCCTGGGGGGAATCTGTACCCCTGGGGGAATCTGTACCCCCTGGGCAATCTGATTTTTCTTGAAACCCTTTAAAAAAAATATTTTTGGCTCAATTAAGGCTCAAAATACTTTGTAAAATTGTTTTAAAATAGTTTAAGTATAAAACACAATTTTACACTTTAGTAAGGATTATAATGAATTTTGAAAGACTTGGAGTAATATTTTGATATTCGAATAATTACATCGAATATACTTAGAAAATCTTTTGTAAAATCTTAAAATTCATTTAACTTAATTTGTTATATCGAAACATCAAAATGTTTTCAACAATAAGCAATCACTATGTAGGACTAAAATGCAAAAACATGTTAAACATACAGGGACTAAAGCAAAAATAACCCTAAAAATACTATACATACAAAAAGGTGGGTAAATTACACAAACAATCCATACAGGTGACCAACATGCAAAAAAATAGCTAAACTAGGGGAACTAAACAACAATTAAACTAAAAGTTATAAAGCATAAACATAAATGGGCATATTATGAAACATGTCCCTACACAAGACTTTTGTAAAAACACTAAAACTCGGGGGGACCTCTGCGTGATTTCCCCCGAAATTATTTTATAAATAACAACTTTTGTTTTTTTTTTTCATTTGTAAATCGATTTTCAAAAAATCTTTTATCTTTTTTCTCTAAAAGCCTTCGACCGACCCACTGCTGGCCGCCGCAAACTATCCTCGACTGCCCCAAATCAACGCAAAATGAGCCAAACAACTCCTCTCTCACCCTGATCTACCCTCCTAGAAAAAGATTCAAGCCTAAATCTACCTAGAACTCTCCCTAAACAACCCCAAAAAGGCCCCAACCTTTGGGCTTCCATGAGCCCTAACGACGACGAACCGACCCCGACGACTCAAGTAATTACAAATGTAATCCTTAGCCCTTGGTTTTCTTAATACATGCGAAGTACTATTTTTTTCCTTTTTTATTTGTTTTGAACCGTAAAAAATACCTTTCAAAAACTTCCTTTTCTTTTATTTCTTTTCTCTATACTGAAAACCGAGAGTTTTTTACATGCTAGTTCTAGGTTATATAGCCCGTTTTTCACAGATTGTTTATTGTTTTTTCACAGTAGCAACATTGGTCGGGGAGTGGGTATAATGGGCGATAGTATCTGCTCGATCTGGAACGCAGGATGGGTTCATATCCGATGGCTGAGATGAGTGGCGGCTGGAACCAAAGGGTAAACCCTAATTGAAGGTTGATCTAGGTCATTAGATCTCTCCCAGATCCAAAGGCTGGGAGTTGGCAGCGGCTGTGGAGATAGGGTAAAACCCTAACTGGGTTGTTGGGTTTCATTTAGGTCGGGTAGTTGGGTCTGATGTAACTTGGGCTGAGACTTGTTGTATATGGTCAGACAGTTTTGGGCTTGGGGCTTATACAAGCCTGCAAAATATAAAATGTACTTATGAATAATAATAATAATAATGATGATGATGATATTAAAAATAATAATCTAATAATATTATTTAACTGGACGAAAACCACTGTCGACAGCTACCCCTCGTTGACCATTCTTGTGTAAAAAAGAATAGGGAAAAGACAAAGAGACAATGAGTATTCGTCTTATTAACTTCACGCTTTGAAATAATACGAGGGATCTGTTCCTCTTCTTCTTGAGAGAAAATCAGATATGGGGACGTTGATTCATTCAACTGTCTCTTAGGGAAGATTGAATCGAGGCAGACTTGTTTCACTATAACTCAGGGAATATCAAATCATGAAATAGAGTGATTTGTTTTTCTTCTTCTTGAGGGAAAATTAGATCTAGGGACGTTGATTCATTCGACTGTTACTCAGGGATGATTGAATCGAGGCAAACTTATTCCATTGTTACTTAGGGAACATCAAATCTTGGAAGAGAGGGTTCTGTTTCATTTTCTCTTGAGGGAAAATCAAATCTGGGGACGTTGATTCATTCCACTGTTACTCAGAGAAGATTGAATCGAGGAAGACTTGTTCCACTGTTACTCAAGGAATATCAAATCTTAGAAGTGGGGGATCTATTTCACTTCTTCTTGAGGGAGAATCAGATCTGGGGACGTCGATTAACTCCACAGTTCTTCAGGGAAGATTGAATCAAGTTGATTCGTTTTTCTTGTCTTCAAGAACATCAAATCTGAAAATTAAACATTAACTTTTGTTAGTATGTGTTTGAGGATTTGAAAACATCATACCTGAAAATCTTGGGATGATAATCTTTTGAAAGCAATTTCTTCTGTAGGAGCTTGTCTTGCCATTGCCAAACACGGAAGTTTGAATTGCTTACTTTTATGTTGGGTCCTTACATCTCCATCATTTCCTTTTGGAGAACCTGTAAGTACTCAATTGCATTTATCATTATTATGTATTTTATGTCATGATCTTATTTATGCCTAAAATGTGTGCACTGGTGCAGTTCTTTTTAGGGTATTTTCTTTCCAAACAAGAACTTTCTCTTTTGTATGGCCTTGTAATTCAGTCGAATATGGGGTGTGAGAAATCAACAATAGTTCACCCTGAATGACAACTCTGGTCGGACACTCTTTGGTTGAACATGACTCTGATTCTCTTTACTCTTGAACCCAGGTGCTTCTCAAGGATCAGCTACTTGATTGGTGACAAAACCTCTTGGATTATCCCACCTTGCTGATCTTTTACATTTATCCCAAGGCTTTAACTTCATGTAGCACAACATCATATAAGCCTTGTGCTAAAGTCATTTTAGCTTTGGAATACCTGCACTTTTCCAAAACTTTTTGTACAATAATGCATGGTGATCTCATGTTTCCCGAGTTAATCTACATGTTTTTATTTTCAATTAGGACGCTTGTAACATGGTTTTAACAAGAAAATACCACTTTTATATATAAATATAGAGTTTTTGGGTAAATACAATGAAAACTTTTAACTGGAATATTAAAAGAAAACACAGTAGGCGTCATTAGATATCAATAGTACGAATGCTTTTAAAGTGGAACGTCGCAGAATGATTCGAGTGTAGCTCTGTCAAAGGGATCTTGAGGATTGTGACAATGCACAAGGGTGTGAAGTTCCCCATGTACTACCAAATTCCCAGAATGTTGGATGCCATAAACCAATATTTGAATCACATTTACTTTTTGGTTATCCAAGCCTTTTCGATTTCCACTCCTATCACTAACCACCATTTCAAATCTTTAAGACTAATTTAGAACCTCCACAATGCACGAATTCTAAATTTACGTAATTCTCAAGCCGCACTCTACGGATTTTCAACATGAAACCTCCTTTCATTTTAAGACATCCTTTACGAGTTTTCATCTTGAACCCTCCTTTTTGTTTTTTCTTTTTCTTTTCTTTCTTTTTTTTCTTTATTTTCATTTTTCTTTCCATTTTTCATTCTTTCATTCTTTTTTTATTTTTCCCTTTTTTTAATTTTTTCAAGGGATGTACTTCTTAACTGCTTCAGCATTCAAAGGGTTAGGTAACTCTGGTACATCCATCTTGGTGAGGATCAAAGCTCCTCCAGAAAAGGCCTTCTTTACCACATCTTTCCTAATTTGGCATCCATTTACCTCGAAAGTCTTTCTGAATTAGAAAAATCTTTTTCAGTACCAGATCTCCCTCTTGAAACTCTCGTGGGTGAACCTTTTTGTTATGTTCTATCATCATACCTTTCTGGTACATTTTCCCATGACATATAGTTTTTAATCTTTTCTTCTCAATTAGATTCAGTTGTCTTCTCAATTAGATTCAACTGGTCATACCTAGCTTTTACACATTCTGCTTTATCTAGTTTAACCTCTGATAGTACCCAAAGTGATGGAATCTCAACCTCGACAGGTAACACAACCTCCATCCTATAAGCTAAAGAAATTGGAGTTACCACAATTGACGTCATTACTAAAGTTCGATGGGCAAACATAGCAAACGGTAGCTTCTCATGCTAGTCTCTATATGTCTCAGTTATTTTCTCTATGAGTCTCTTGATGTTCTTATTGGTTTCCTGTACTGCCCCATTCATCTTTGGGCGATAAGTGGTGGAATTATGATGTTTTATCTGGAACTGTTTACATACTAACTCCATCACCTTATTCTTTAAATTCAAGGAATTATCGGTGATGATCCTTTCTGGTAACCCATATCGACAGATAATCGCTTTCTTCAAGAACTTGCACATTGTTGACTGAGTGACATTTGCATAGGAAGTTGCTTCTACCCACTTAGTGAAGTAGTCTATTGCCATCAATATGAAACGGTGGCCATTGGAAGCTTTGGGCAAAATTTTCCCAATGACATTCATGCCCCACACAGAGAATGGAAATGGAATAGTCATTATGTGCAATGAATGAGGAGAGGTATGGATCTTGTCTCAATAAATCTGGCACTTGACATTTTTTAGCATTATTGATACAATCGATTTCTAGGGTTGAACAATAATACCTAAATCTCATTATTTGTTTAGCCATTGCATGTCCATTAGAATGGGTACCACATACTTCCTCATGCCCTTCTACAATGATTGTTTTAGCTTCTTTAGCATCCACACATCTCAACAAGACCTGATCATGGCTTTTCTTGTACAATATCTCACCATCAAGCACATATCCTGCAACCATTCTTCAAATAGTTCTTTGTCATTCTTAGTTGTCTATTCAGGGTAACTTTGATATCTAATGTATTGCAAGATGTCATAATACCAAGGATTCCCATCTTCTTCCACTTCTATGCTATAGCAGTGGGATAGATACTCATAAGCTTGCATCGCAATAGGCATCATACTTGAACGTTCATTGACTTTGAAAGTTATTGCCAAAGTGTCAAGAGCATCCTCCATTTGATTCTCTTCTCTGGGGGTAATGGAATGTCACTTCCTCAAACTCTTTGATGAGCTCTAGGACCAACTTACAATATTCCACCAACTTGGTATCTCTTGTTTCCCATTCACCTCTAAGTTGATAAATTTCCAGGGTTGAATCCCTATATACTTTGAGTGTTTTTACTTTACGCTCAATGGAAGTTCTAAGACCCATAATACATGCTTCATACTCAGCCATGTTGTTTGTGCAATCAAAGTTCAACCGGCTGGTGAAAGGATAGTGTTCTTCACCAGGTGAGACCAGGATTGCCCCAATCCCGTGCCCCAAGGCATTTGAGGCACCATCGAAATTCATCTTCCAATGCTCGTTAGTATAGGAAAATGTCTCTTCAGTTGAAATAGCCATCGAATCTTCATCTAGAAAATCGAAGTTCAGTGGATCATACTCTTCAGAAGCCCTACTTGCAAAGAAAAAGGCTACAACACTTCCTTTAACTGCTTTTTGGCTTATATATTGGATCTCAAATTCGGACAATAAAATCTGTCAACAAGCCAATCTCCCAGATAGAGCAGGTACACCCATTAAGTATTTCAGAGGATCAAGTCTAGATATCAGTAAAGTAGTGTGATACAACATATACTGCCTGAGACTTCGAGTGGTCTAAACTAAAGCACAACTTTTCTATTGGTGAGTACCTTGCCTCGCAATCACTGAACTTTTTACTGATGTAGTAGATTGCCCTTTCTCTTTTCTCGGCTTGGTCATGCTGCCCTAATACACACCCCATTGAATTCTTGAAGATTAGCAAGTAAAGAATTAATGGGTTGCCTAAGATTGGCGGCATTAAGATTGGATCGTTCGAGAAATATCCCTTTATTTCTTCAAAAGCTCATTCACAATTATCGTTCCATATCGTTGGGTTATTTTTGCGGAGAAGGCAAAAAATGGGATCCCACTTCTCGGTTAATTGTGAAATAAACCGGGTAATGTAGTTTAATCTTCTCATGAATCCTCGAACCTGCTATTGTGTTTATAGGGGTGGTAAATCCTGAATAGCCTTAACTTTGTATGGATCTACTTCAATCTATTTATTACTTACTACAAACCCCAAGAGTTTTCCAGATGTTACCCCGAAGGTATACTTGCTTGGATTGAGTTTCAGCTGACACTTCCTTAATCTTTGGAAGAGTTTCCTCATATTCACGACGTGTTCTCCCTCCTCTTTGGCTTTAACAATCATATAGTCGACATAGACCTCTATTTATTTATGTATCATGTCATGGAACATTGTTATCATGGCTCTTTGGTAGGTTTTCTTTACATTCTTTAGCCCAAACGGTATCACCCTATAGTAAAACGTGCCCCACATGGTGACAAATATAGTCTTCTTTATTTCTTCAAGATTCATCTTTATCTTATTATAACCTTAAAACCCATCCATTAATGAAAATAAGAAGTTTCCAGCAGTATTGTCCACCAAGGTGTCTATGTGTGGCAGAGGGAAATTATCTTTTGGACTGGCCTTATTAAGATATATGTAGTTAACGCACATGTGAAGTTTTTCGTCTTTCTTGGGTACTAGAACAATGTTTTCTACCCATTCTTGGATATTTGGTTACCTTCAGGAACCCAACATCAAATTACTTCTTTCATTCTTTTTTAATTTTTAGTAGCATTTCAGGTCGCGTCCTTCTGTGCTTTTATTGTACCGGTTTACATTCTGACTTTATCGATAGTTTATGTACCACTAACTTAGTATCTAAACCTATCATGTCCTCATGTGACCAAGCAAACACGTCTTTATACTCTTAAAGCAACTCAATCAGACTTTTTCGTCCCTCAGCAAATAGGGTGGTGCCAATTTTTATCTCTTTCTTATTTTCCTTTGATCTCATATTCAAGATTTCAACGGGCTCTTCATGAGGCAAAATCTATTTATCTTTCCAAAAACTTGTGTGTTATGAGTACTACAAAATTATGTGCAATTAATGTGCAAGTATACACAATCGAACAAGTAATACAGTGATGAGTGAGTATCGTCTCCACAAAGTTTGGAAGGATCTTGAGTAAAGTTTATTCATTACTCTAAAGTAAGTAAGTATATCTAATGGTATTCATAAATGATACAGCCGATGCAAATGAAATGTGTATATATGGTGGAAGGATAGTAATGTGAAATAGTAACAAAAGGAAATGTCATGGCAAAGGAAAATGGTAAAGATAGCAAATAAATTAAATAACTTAATAATCCTCACAAGGGAAAATAATTTAGGAATGAGTGATGGGGAATAATTAAGGATGCTAAAACTTATCTCTCTAGCAGATTTAATTTATCTAAGCTTCACTTTCTCGACGGAGTTTGCTGAAAGTGCTCCCCTTTCTATACTCAAAGAAACATAATAGAATAGAATGTCACATCATCTCCTTTCATTCTCAAATATGGCAACCTACACTATTTATAAAAACTACCCCTCTTAGTCATTGAAATCCTATCTTAGTCTCTCTCAAGCACTAAGGGGTTAGGATATAGTACTACTATGTCGGGTTTAAGCTTAAGTAAACTAGTACACCCCATTGCTTATGTGAATCTTACTTGTGTTTCTTTCAAATACTCCAATCATTAATGACTAAGTTTCTCTCGAACACCTAGCCTTCATCTAAGTAATGGACACTCTCATGTCTCCTACAAACATAGAAAATGACGCATTCATAAGCAAAACAAGTAAATGCGAATAAACTTTAATCTACCATTAAAACAAAATCAAACATCCACAAAATAAACCTCACCAAATAAGGTTAGTTCATGGTGGGGCTCGAATATTCCATGGAATAAATCATGAAAATCATTCATTCCAAACAACCCAACTAAAATATATGAAAGAAAACAGCAAAGAGATGGAGGAAAACGCCTTCGACACGCATTATCGGAGCTCTCCTCTGCCACCACGAATTCTTTAGCTCTCTAGATCCTCTCAGACGCCTAGCTCGCCACTCCCTCAAGCTTTACCAATGGAGGAAGAAAAATGACAGAGAAGATGATGATTTTTCTAACTTGGTAACCTCTTCTTTCTCTCTCTTGTGTGGTGTCTTTTTATAATAAAAATATCTAAGGGTATTCATGGGAATTTTGCACTCAAAATATCCATTATACCCCCAAATTCATTCCTTGGGAATGAAGCTTATCTCTAAAGGTGGCAGTGGACCTTTTCAGGTGGTTACAAGCAGCAGATATGTGCTTTGACAGGTATCCTTTTGTAAAAATATCTTTTTGTCCTTTTCTACGCCAGAAATGACAATGCATTTTAATCTGCTTTAGCAATGTGTGATGTCACGGCATTCCTTCCCAATTCTCCCTTTTTTCTTTTTATTTCCTGCACATCACTAAAAACACACCTTCCTCCTCATACAACACCTTAATAAAATAAAATAAAATAAAATAAGAAAACCACCACAAATGCAATTATATACAGCTACATACATCTAAAATGGCATATATGAAGCCTTAAACAAACAATAACTTAAGTGAAAATGGCATTAAAAGTAGCCTTTTTAAGAAGTTATCACTTCTCTCTCCACCATTTTTAGCAGTTTAGAAGGAAAGTCACATTCCTCATCATTATCATAACCCACAACTTCATATTGACATATGGGCAACTCCAAATCTATCTCTGGGTCAAAGTCATCAGCATTCATGTTATTCATACCAGAGGTTCTGAAAGAATAACGAATGAGATGATATATATACATATATAAATACAGGAGAATTTATCTCATATCAAAAATATAATTAAATAATAATATATAATAAATAAAGAATGAAAACAATATGTACGGGAGAATGTTTGCCACTTTGTGAGTTAACAGGAATGCATTTTTCATTAAATATAAAAAAATAGATTAACCCTATACAAAAGATCACTTATTGCCTCAGGGTTTAGAAAATAGGGAAAGTTTTTGTGTGTTACTCTGAAAAAGTTATGTAAACTACACGTAGTTCTTCTGCAGTCCAATTATTTAGCACAAAGCATGGTGGTGTAGGGTAGATACCCATAACTCTTCCTTTTTCGATCTCTTCCTCTGATATCAAATTTATTCCCAAATCCCTCAAGGCATTCTCAATAACTGGCTCTTTAGATTACTAGCCCCTGAAACATATGGCCTCCGACTATTAAGGTTTCACGCAGCGGTGGGAAAATCATAGGCTCCCACTTAATATCCTCCCTGGCTAGCTTCACTTTTCTTCTCTCCTGGCTCTTCTGAACACCTTTCAACTTTTCCTTTAAGGTCGGGCGATATCCTAGGACAAAACGATCTCTTTTGATAATGGAAAAGACTGGACTGACGTATCCCTATAGGTGGCTCCCCAACCCTCTTCCAACCTTGGCTCCCCTTCCCATAGTCATTTTCAGTTCCATTTTAGTACAATCTAACAACTTGCCTTGGCTCCCATTCCCAGAGTCATTTTCGGTTCCATTTTGATACAATATAACAACTTGGGCCTTGAAATTTTCTTCTCTTCGACCATGAATTTGGTATTAACGAATTCTAGGGACCTGAAGGAGCACTCGACTGCTTCTTCCTCTACTTCGATATATGGAGTTGTAGTAGTGTCGTAACCGTCTTTCGGTTGGGCCCCGGAATTGGGCTTCGACTTGAAAAATGTGATTGGAGTCGCCACCGATTATTTATTTAAAAAATAAATAGGTTAATTGGATACCTTATATCTTACCTGATCTGCGTCTTACCAAAGATATGTCGGATTCGGGAGTCGGTTACGGTCAAGGAAGGATTAGCACCCTTGAACCGCCCTTTCGGTACTACGTAATTTCCAGTTGTTTTTAATTAAGAAAATCGAAAGTTAAAATTTAAAGGTAACATATGATCCAAAATTACTTACCTCTGATCAATTTGAAAGAGTACCCTTAAAAAGTCGAGAAACGCGTTAAAGGAAAAAGGAAATAAGAGTAAATGAAATAAAGAAAATAGAAGGAAAAAATAAAAAAAAATGATGAAAAACTAAAAGAGGAATAAAAACATATAATTATTAAGTGCAAAATAATAATAATGATAATAAGTAGTAAAATAAAAAACGCAATCACACCAAAAAGTAAAAAAAGAAAGTCAAGGTTTGGTGAAGTATAACTGTCGGGAAGGAAAAAGACGATAAGGGGTGAGACCGTAGTTAATAAATGAGTGTGATGTATCCCTATAATAGTAAGAATGAATAAACAAAAAACATTATGATATAATATATATATATATATAATAAATATTATAACGAAAAAAAATAATTTAATAAAGTAAAATAATAATAATGTAATATAATATAAATACATGAAAACAAAAAAATAAAGAAGTATAAAATATAAAATATAATTAAATGTATATATATGCATATGTTTAAAAAAAGTAAAAATAAAAATAAATACAATAAAAATATACATATAATGATAATAATAGTAGCAAAAGAGAAAAATATATTTATATACGTTAATAGTAAAATAATAATAAATATAATAGTTATAAATATATATATATATATATATATAATAACTTTAAAAAACATTAAAATAATATTAGAATAAAAATAATTAATATATATATATAATTAATAATACGATTTATCAAAAAGAAATAAATAAAAATATGAAAATAATACATAAGGGACCGTTCATCGGTGGCAAACCTTCCATTCGTTTTAAATATCCTAGTATTTTTCCAAAACTGCCTCAAGGTTGTGTAGATCTAAAAGAAAAAGTTTGGAACGACAACCCCTTTTCCTCGGCCAAAACTGTTTTTTTTTAGCACAAAGACGAATAACAATACATGCAAGTGAAGAAAAGAATGCGAAATGTAAAAGCTTTCACCTTTTATTGCTCCTGAATTGTTTACAATAGCTTTAAAACAATCTATTTGCTCGTATTTTTTCTGGTAATTTCGTATGCCAATCGTGTCCTACAAATGGGGCGGATTACATGTATTTATAGTGAAAAAAAACTAACTATTCTTAGAATCCTATCAACAATAGAATCCTAATGTAACTAGACTCCTTGCCCGGTTCTTGCACGTTTGTTGGTGTAGTTGTCGATTTAAAAGATATGGTGGTGGAAGAGTCCCCTTAGGAGAGAAACTCTTGCTAGTTATATCTTTTAAGAAAATAAGTGTCTACAGCTGCCCCTCTTTGTCCTTTTTCGTGGAACGAAAAATAGGACAAAGATAAAAAGACACAAATTTCCGTTCATTGGAGTCGAAGAATAACTCCATGTCGAATTGAGTTGCGGATGGCTCCTCCGTCGCGAAGTCAAATCCATCTTGACAAGATTTGTCAATATGAAATGACCCCCTTGTCGTGCGATTGAGTCAAAACTGGAAAATTCTGAGCCTGAAATCCTTCGTCGTGAAGTTGAAATCGAACTCAGAGTACTGGAAGTAGCTCATGGATTGTCTTCTAGCCAAAGATACTTCGTTGTGAAGCTGAAACTCGTCTTGAAGACTTTGGTGTTGTGGTGTTACAGATGAAGTTGTGTCCATCTGTTCGTGAATTTGAAATCGTATAGGGCCCCTTCGTCGTGAAGTTGAGCCTGAGAATTGGATATCCTTCGTCGTGAAGTTGAAATCCGATGCAGGTCTTGCTGTTCCGAGTCCAATATCTTCTGTCGTGAAGTTGAAGTTGGTTCTGGAACTGGGAAATTGTTTTGTTGACAGTCAGACGTCCCTTCGTTGTGAAGTTAAACTTGTGCTGTCTCGAGTCCAATGCTCTTCAATGTGAAGTTGAAATTGGCTCCGAAATTGGGAAATTGTTTGTTGATAACCAGTCGTCCATTCGTTGTGAAGTTGAACTTGTGTTGTCTTGAGTCCAATATCCTTCACTGTAAAGTTGAAATTGGCTCTAGCTAAAACCTGAAAAAGTTATGTATATATGTGATGAGATGGATGCAATTCTCTTAGGTATGCCTAAAATGCATATGCAACATATGTTATTTTTTGGGCTCAGGAGAGAAATCTCGATCTCCGGTTGCTTCTCTGGAATCTTAGTTCTGGAATCTTCAAGTTCTGATCCCTGATCTCGAATTCTTCAAATGTTCAAATCTAATGTGCACATTCTATTTTTTGATTTGAGAAATGCTTCTCGACCATCCCAAGTATGTGCCTGAGCTGAGTGTAACGGTTTAAATGATGCTTCAAGAGAAGTTGTCTTAAAAAAGACAGAATTCGTTTCAAGGGAAACAATCTTAAAGATATATGTTGTTTCATGAGAAACGGCCTCAAGGGAGACAAAATTTTGTTTTAAGGGAAATAAACTCAAAGATTTTGTGTTTCAAGAGAAACTGTCTCAAGGGAGACGAAATTTGTTTCAAGGGAAACAATCTCAAAGGTTTTGTGTTTCAAGAGAAACATTTTCAAAGGTTTTTTGTGTTTCAAGAGAAACAATTTCAAAGGTTATTTTTGTGTTTCAAGAGAAACTGTATCAAGGGTGACACAAAAAAACATATTCAAGGATTGATGTTTCAAGAGAAACTGTCTCAAAGGAGACAAAATTTTGTTTTAAGAAAAACATGTCTTAAGAGAGACAAAATTTGTTTCAAGAGAAACTGTCTCAAGAGAGACGAAATTTGTTTAATGTAAAACATATTCAAAGATTTTGTTTCAAGGGAAACTGTTTTCAAAGTTTATGTTTCAATAGAAACTGTCTCAAAGGAGACAAAATTTGTTTCAAGGGAAACTATCTCAAGAGAGACAAAATTCATTTCAAGGGAAATGTTTTCAATGTTTATGTTTCAAGAGAAATTGTCTCAAGGGAGACAAAATTTTGTTTCAAGGGAAACTATCTCAAGAGAGACAATTTATTTCAAGGGAAATGCTTTCAATGTTTATATTTCAAGATAAACTATCTCAAGGGAGACAAAATTTTGTTCCAAGGGAAATGTTTTCAATGTTTATGTTTCAAGAGAAACTGTCTCAAGGGAGACAAAATTTTGTTTCAAGGGAAACTATCTCAAGAGAGACAAAATTCATTTCAAGGTAAATGTTTTCAATGTTTATGTTTAAAGAGAAACTGTCTCAAGTGAGACAAAACATTCTGTTTCGAGGGAAACTATCTCAAGCGAGATAAAATCTTGTTTTAAGAAAAATAATCTTGAGGGAAATAAATATTCTTTCGAGTAAAACAGTCTTAAGTGAGACAAAGTCTGTTCTAAGAAAAACAATCTCAAGTGAGATAATCATCTGCATTAAATGAGACTGTCTTAAGCAAGACAATCCCATCTTCTCCTGAAAGATCTGTAAAATGTATCGGGATGTAACTATCATGATGATGGATGTTTGATGTATGCCAAGATGAAATTTATTTACTGTTGAATTTTCCCTCAAGAGAGGAAAAAATCAAGGTTTTTATTGCTCATGATGATGAATGCAAAGATGCAAATTTCATACATCATGTATGTACATGTTGATGTATATGTTGAGATGTGAGGGGAATGGTTGCGTGTGTAGTCTTCATTCTATCTCTGACTCAGTTTATCTTCATTTCCACCAGGGTGTACTCTTGCAGACCTCAAGACAAATTTTCCTTCCCCTATCAAATTTTGCCCCAAAAATGGTTTCCTTTGCCTCATTTTCGATCTTGAGCTTTGGAGCGATTATTTGTTGAATTCCAAGATATGCTTCCAGAGAACTTATCTTGTTTGAAAATGCTTTTCTTCTTTCAAATTTTCAAAATTTTGAAAATATCAAAAGGAACTTTTTGAAAATGTTACCTCTTTCTAGGTTTCACAATTGAAGCAAATCATAAAACATGAGTTCATTGGATATCAAAAGAATCAAACACTCTTTTAATCTTTGATAGCTGCAAATCTTTGACAAATATCAAGATCGAAAAGTTGGTTTAGAGGTGGGTTTGTTTCATCGATTTGGTTATCGTGAAGATCACGGCATGCCCTTTTTTCTTGATTTGGTATTTTGATCGGAGGCGAACAAAATGACACAACTAGCATAATCAATGACTAGACCTTTCAGAACACTTCTGTTTCAGTTCTCTGAAATCTTTCATTTGTTCAAGTTTCATAAGCTCTTATAACAAAGGTAGTGCAGAAATATCGGTCTAAAAATGTAATTCTTGAGTGCTCGTGTGAATTTGACTATAATAGGTGTTTCTCAACTCCCTTAGTCTATTATTACCAAAAATTTCTTTTTTAGATAAATTTGATTTATTTTGCCATTGTCTGGCTAGCCGAATCCATAAAGCCGGGGCGTTCAACCAATTGCTTTAGAGGGACAGCTTATTATTATAATCATTTTTATCAGGTTTAACTAAAGGGTTCATCTCATCACAAAGTCTTTGGCCTGACAAAAGCAGTGGAGCAAACACCGAATTGCCAAGTGTCCGAGCAATGTCATTCTTTGAATGTAATCTATTCATAAAGCCAGGGCTTTCGAGTTTCCTCTATTACCAATTGCCTTAGTGGAATAGCTCAGCTTTAGAGGGACAAATCACTGAAGGGTTCGTCTCATCACAAAGTCTTTGGCCTGACAAAAGCAGTGGAGCAAACACCGAATTGCCAAGTGTCCGAGCAGTGTCATAGTTTGAACATA
Organism: Hibiscus syriacus; assembly: GCF_006381635.1. Taxonomy (NCBI): domain Eukaryota; kingdom Viridiplantae; phylum Streptophyta; class Magnoliopsida; order Malvales; family Malvaceae; genus Hibiscus; species Hibiscus syriacus. Next base: position 140,728 of record NW_024063064.1, read on the forward strand.
ATCTATTCATAAAGCCAGGGCTTTCGAGTTTCCTCTATAACCAATTGCCTTAGTGGAATAGCTCAGCTTTACAGTTTTAATTTCTTAAGATTGTCAAGAAGAACCTGTTATAGTCTAGGTGTTTTTTGAAAGTCAAGGGATATCATCTTTAGAGTTCAATTTCCAAACAACTGACCTAAACTAGATTTGCTTACTCGACTATTACATCTATGAAGATCATTATCATCACTGAACATCATAAACAAAGGTATAAATCAATTAGTTTTGCAATCTCATGTGTTAGTTGCCCCATTCTGTTCGCTCTTAATACATGTCTGAATGCCAGACCTTGGATGGACTCTTCATGAGAAGAGAAAACTTAGCTTGGTAAGAGAAAAACATGTAATCTGATGTATCTTTTAAATTAGGACCAAGGGGTCTTTGTTTTGCAGGGTTCAATCTTGTCATTTGTCAAAGATTTACAACATCAATTGTTAAACAGTTTTTAATTAAGGTGATATTCAAGGAATTCAAGATTAAAATTTGCTCATTTCCTATGAGGGGAGCATTTTGTTTAAACATCAAGTGACTTAAAAATGTTTACGCATAAGAAGTACGAAAGAAAAACAAGTTCAAACAAGATGATATGGTTGATAATGCAACAAAATTCCTAATGGATGCCCCATATGACTCTCGATCAGAATGCCCCATTACATATTGAAAGTGAAAGCCCCTGAATCGATCAGATCTTGGACCTTATGTTTCAATGCCCCACAATTCTCAGTGGTGTGCCCTGAGCTCCCAATATGATAGTTGCATACGGCGTTAATATCATGGCCTTCAGGATATGGGGCTTCTCTAGGTTTGGATTGGACCGGGGTCACAAGATTTTTCTCAACTAGCGTTGGGAGTAACTCCTCATACGTCATTGGGATTGGACTGATGCAAATCTTTTCTTGCCTTGGTTCCTTCTAAATTCGTTTAGAAGTATTGGATTGTACAACAGCAGTGGAGACCGTAACACCTTTTTTGGCGTTGTAGGTGCTAACATTGTTGATATTCTTCATGGGAGGCTTCTTACTGGAGTCATCTCCCTCAATTTTTCCTTGTTTTATAGCTAGCTCGATCATCTCTCCAGCCATAACTAGATCTGAGAAACTTCCCGATGTGATTGCCACCAGGTGCCCGAAGTAAGGCGCTTTCAGGGTTTGTACGAATAGCTTCCTAGTTTCCTTTTCATCCAAAGGTGGATGAACTTGCACAGCCAGATCCCTCCATCGTTGTGCGTATTGTCGAAAACTTTCATTGTGCTTTTTCTCCAGGCTTTGTAGCATAACCCGGTCTGGTCTCATATCGTCGATATGCTTATATTGTTCTAAGAAAGACTTGGCTAAGTCTTTCCATGTCTTGATATGAGTTCGGCTGAGCTGGTTGTACCACCGGATGGCTAAACCGGACAGGCTCTCCTAGAAACAGTGGATCAAGAGTTGGTCATTCCCTACATATCCTGTCATCTTCTGACAGAACATAGTGATATGGGCTGAAGGGCAGCTGTTCCCGTCGAACTTCTCAAACTCAGAAACTTTAAACTTTGGTGGAAGCACCAAATCTGGAACCAGGGTCAGCTCCATTGCATCCACTCCATAATAATCATGGTCCCCTTGGACCATCATCATTTGATCTTCTAACATCTTGATCTTCTTTTCCATCTTCTTTGTCTTATCATCCTCGTCAAAATCTGGGATGTGATAGTCTTCCGGATGAGTGTTGGTCGCGGAAGCTTGTATATTTGCACCAGATATGGCTTTCCCTTTGATAGCATATGAGTCCCCTTGTAATCCGAATAAGATTTCAGGTGAGACAACCATTTGTGGGATAGGTGGTATAGTTACCCCTTCCGGTGAACCTGCCCCAGGCGCACTGGTCTGTTGTAGGCCAACTAACTTGGCAACGATCTGATCAACCAAAGATTCTTGGTTCTTCATGATTGTATTCAGAATACTCAGACTACTCTGGTTTATCTTATCTTCAAGTTCTTTGTGCAATTTGGCCATGTTCTCCTCGATTTGAGCGATTCTGGCCTCCATTTGTCTTTTCTTTTTCAAGCGGATGTTATGCGGATGATGTGTGTCCAACGCTTGAGGCGGTGTATCCAGTATTTATTCCTTTATTGAGACATTCTTCCGTTAGTTGATGCGAATGCAAGGAAAATAATAAAATGCAGAATATGTCTAAATGCATGATGCATCATGCATGAAATGCTCGAGGCATTGATCCAAAAAATGTGCCTGTTATTATGAATAATCCTTATTGGGGACAAAAGTATTTTATCTTTTAAGAGACAAAAATATCCTAACAGCTTCTGACATGTTGACTAGTCTTCTGCATTCGTCTGTCACCGGTTGAATATCCTGTCGAACCGTTCAGGCTCCTTTGGCTAAAATGTGCAAGCGACAAGCTGTTTGCCCCAAAAAAGGTCTCGAAGGACTGCATCTCCGACCTTCACTTTCTGCCGAGCTTGTTTCTAACGAAAGTGCCATTGAAGCCCTCCATCCGAAGCTTATCGACTTGTTTCTGGAATTCATCTTGTTCTCGTAGTTTTTGAAAGGAATCTCCGGGTCAGTAACTTTTTCCTCGTCTTGCCCCTACAACCTTTTCCTCTCAAAAATTTGACTTTAGTGTGCTCAGTGTAAATTCCGGTCCATTCGAAGTCCTTTACAATGTAGCAAAGTGACATATTCTTCGATTGCGGGTACCACGTCTTCTGGATTGAATGTGACACATAGTCGCCCTGTAGACTGTCCTCTGTATTTTCATCTCTTGTATTACAACCCCTCTGTCCATTAATGCAGATTATTCATGTTTAACAAACACGTTTTTTGTGGATCAACACCTCTTTCGAATGATGCAAATGATGGAAATAAAATAAAAGAGAGAAAAAAAATTAGTGAAGTAAAACAAAATAAAAAAATAAAAAATCCTACCCCACATGATATCTACCCGAACATGCTTAGTATTCCTACTCGGACATGATCTCTATCCCACATGCTAATTTCAAACAAATCCTAACCGCATATTTGTCTAGTTCGCATGCTTTGAACAAAAAGTAAAACATGAAATAATTCAGACATCCTAGGTTTGGAAATGAGGTTCTGGGGTAGGCTCTAATTCTTCAAAGTCTCCCGGTTTAGGTTATAAAAACGGTACTCAAGTTCTCCTTGCTGGTGCCCCCTTGGGCTTGACAGACCCTTAGTCCTAAACCCATCACAGGCTTGTGTGGACTAAGTTAAACTCGAGAGGATACATTCCCTTATGTCTATGCGGAGAATAAATTCACACGAAGACATAAGGTATATGAATCCCGAAGGCTACTTGCTAGGCATATGCGGTGAATAAATTCACACGAATGCGTCGCTTTCACCCTTACTTAAACAGGGTTCGGGGCTCGGGTTTAGAGCCTTTAGATGAAAAAAGTTCGGGAAGCTGAAATCATTAGAAAACGGTCAGTTCAACTACTTACTCGAAAAAAATATAATCAAAGGTAAGTAATAAGGATCAAAATGTTACCTTAAAATTTAAACTTACCTTTTTCATTAAAAAGACAACTGGAAATTACCTTAGCCTGACTCACTTACCTGTGTCCCCAGCGGAGTCGCCAAGCTGTCGTAACCGTCTTTCGGTTGGGCCCCGGAATTGGGCTTTGACTTGAAAAATGTGATTGGAGTCGCCACCGATTATTTATTTAAAAAATAAATAGGTTAATCGGATACCTTATATCTTACCTGATCTGCGTCTTACCAAAGATATATCGGATTCGGGAGTCGGTTACGGTCAAGGAAGGATTAGCACCCTTGAACCGCCCTTTCGGTACTACGTAATTTCCAGTTGTTTTTAATTAAGAAAATCGAAAGTTAAAATTTAAAGGTAACATATGATCCAAAATTACTTACCTCTGATCAATTTGAAAGAGTACCCTTAAAAAGTCAAGAAACGCGTTAAAGGAAAAAGGAAATAAGAGTAAATGAAATAAAGAAAATAGAAGGAAAAAATTAAAAAAAATGATGAAAAACTAAAAGAGGAATAAAAACATATAATTATTAAGTGCAAAATAATAATAATGATAATAAGTAGTAAAATAAAAAACGCAATCACACCAAAAAAGTAAAAAAAGAAAGTCAAGGTTTGGTGAAGTATAACTGTCGGGAAGGAAAAAGACGATAAGGGGTGGGACCGTAGTTAATAAATGAGTGTGATGTATCCCTATAATATAGTAAGAATGAATAAACAAAAAACATTATGATATAATATATATATATATATATATATATATATATAATAAATATTATAACGAAAAAAATAATTTAATAAAGTAAAATAATAATAATGTAATATAATATAAATACATGAAAACACAAAAAAAATAAAGAAGTATAAAATATAAAAATATAATTAAATGTATATATATGCATATGTTTAAAAAAGTAAAAATAAAATAAAATACAATAAAAAATATACATATAATGATAATAATAGTAGCAAAAGAGAAAATATATTTATATACGTTAATAGTAAAATAATAATAAATATAAAAGTTATAAATATATATATATATATATAATAACTTTAAAAAACATTAAAATAATATTAGAATAAAAATAATTAATATATATATATAATTAATAATACGATTTATCAAAAAGAAATAAATAAAAATATGAAAATAATACATAAGGGACCGTTCATCGGCGGCAAACCTTTCATTCGTTTTAAATATCCTAGTATTTTTCCAAAACGGCCTCGGGGTTGTGTAGATCTAAAAGAAAAAGTTTCGAACGACAACCCCTTTTCCTCGGCCAAAACTGTTTTTTTTTTAGCACAAAGACGAATAACAATACATGCAAGTGAAGAAAAGAATGCGAAAGGTAAAAGCTTTCACCTTTTATTGCTCCTGAATTGTTTACAATAGCTTCAAAACAATCTATTTGCTCGTATTTTTTCTGGTAATTTCGTATGCCAATCGTGTCCTACAAATGGGGAGGATTACATGTATTTATAGTGAAAAAAAACTAACTATTCTTAGAATCCTATCAACAATAGAATCCTAATGTAACTAGACTCCTTGCCCGGTTCTTGCACGTTTGTTGGTGTAGTTGTCGATTTAAAAGATATGGTGGTGGAAGAGTCCCCTTAGGAGAGAAACTCTTGCTAGTTATATCTTTTAAGAAAATAGGTGTCTACAAGTAGATACGAAAGCAATGATTTATTCCTAGCCATTAAGGCACACTAGTCTCCATTCAATTACAAACTTGAGCTTCTATTACAGAGTGGATGGTACGGCTTCTGCCTGGTAGATCCAAGGCCTTCCCAATAGGAAATTATAGGCCAGCATGATGTCCATGATAAGGAACATGGCCTTGTAAGTTGATAGGCCTATGGTCAAAGGGATATCAATCTTCCCAAAACCTTTCTCTTCGTTTCGTCGAAAGCACGAACGATGCTTTGGCAATTTCTCACGTGCCTACTTCCGACTGGCAGCTTCTTCAGGGTCATTAATAGCATCACATTTAGGGCAGATCTGTTATCGATTAGCACTCATGATAACACATGCCCCTTGTACCTGATGGTAATGTTCATGGCTTTGGGATTGCTCATCATCCCGGACGGGATCTCATCATCAGAGAAAGAGATGAAATTATCGGCTTCGATATTTGCAACCAGTCGATCTATCTTTTCTACTGGCACATCCTTTGGTATAAAAGTATGATTTAAGACTATCAACAAGGCATCCGATGAGCCTCAGATCTTAATAGAAGAGCCATAATCGAGATGTGAGCAGGCAGCTTATGTAGTTGTTTCACGATGTTGTACTCGCTATGCTTAAAAAAATTTAAAACTCCATAGCAACGTTCTCTGTTACAGTCTCATTAATGACTGACTCGTCATCTTTCAGCAGTATCTCGATCCTTTTCCCTTTATCATCAGCAACTCTTTTCTCGGGTTCACTGGTCTGATGAAAGAATAATATCTCCCATTTCTGGTGAAGTGGCCTACCTCATCCACCTCTCCTTTGGCAACCTCTAAAACACCCACGTTATCTAGCTGGCACTCATACCTCTAAGAGATATATTTATTGTCCTTATAAGGGAAAGCCGATGGGGGTATAATCACCACTTTAAGAGTTACTATCTCTGCCACCTGTGCTTTTGGCGTGATGACCAGAGGGCAGTTGGCATTGTACACTCCCTTGGATAGACCTTCAAAATTGCAAATCTCTATTTCTTCCTCCCCCGTAGCTTCTTGGTAAAATTACATATCCTTGTTATCCATTAGAATTTGTACCAAGGCTCAGAACTCAACACAATTTTGAATGGCATCATACTCATAGTTGTGGTAGGGGCATGCGTGCTTACTTCTGTCAGTCACGTTAAAGACAAGCAAGCTTACTTTGACCGTCTGCCTCCATATCCAATGTATGGGTGACTTCACTTCATTTAGTTCAGTTATAACCTTTTTTCGTTTCTCCTTGATAATTGCATTGAAATCTGCCCCTGCATAGTTCTGTAGTGGATTCTGAGCCATATTGGGCTTCTCACTGTTACCAAATTTAATGTTGTTCCTCTTCCTTAATCTTTGTACAACCTTTTTAAAGGTAAGGAAATTTTCAATTGAATGCCCTGAAGCCCGCGTGTGATATTCGCATTAGGTATTGATGTCAAACCACTTTGGGTAGAGAGACTGCATCGGTGAAGTGTGGTAAGGCAAAACCACATGCTTGTTGTACAAGATTTGTAACAATTCTTTGTAGATGACCTAGTGGCTTGAGGCAGGGATACAGTAATGTTGTTAGAGTCGTACTTCCTCACATTACTAACCTCGTTATCCTTCATTTTCTGATTCTCAGAAGCTTCCCACTCTTCATCACCATCTTGATCATTTCTCCTGCTGTGACCACATCAACAAAGTTCTTCGATGAATTTCTTATGAGGTGGCCAAAGAATGGGGCTTTCAGAGTGTTCATGAAGAGCAGGTTAGTTTTTTCTTCCTCAAGCGGTGGATGAACTTGCACAACTACATCCCTCTACCTTTGGGCATATTGCCTAAAGCTTTTGTTGGGCCTCTTCTCCATTCTCTGTAACAGGATTCGTCTAGGCCTCACATCTTTCAAGTTCTTATACTGCTCTAAAAAAGCCTTGGCTAGGTTCTTTCAGGATTTAATTTGAGCTCGGCTCAACTGGTTGTACCAACGGATGGCCGATCCTGTCAGGCTTTCTTGAAAACAGTGGATTAACAGTTGATTATCTCCCACGTAGCCATCATTTTTCTGCAGAACATGGTAATGTGTGTAGAAAGATAACTTATTCCATCAAACTTTTTGAAATCTAGAATTTTGAACGTAGGTGGCAACACTAAATCAAGAACCAGACTTTGCTCATTGGCATCGATCTCATACATGCTAACATCTTCTTTCATAGCCCGGAACTCATGTTTCATTTGTTCCCATTCCTCCTTAAACTTCTTACTCTATTCCTTTTTGTCCTCCTCATCGAGATCCAGGACGTCTTCAACCGGGTACGGGTTTACAGAAGAGTCAGGTAAGTTTATGTGTATTCTTTCTGGCTTAGCAGTCGTTGCTTGTTGCACTCAGACATGTGGTGGTGTAAATTTAGGGGGATATAAGGGTTCTACGGAGGAAGCAACTACTGCGACCTTTCCACGATTAGCCTGTGGTTTGAATCCTGGGGGATATACAGGTTCCTCAATATCAGCACCGATAACTGGGATTTCTTCTCTACTTGTGTTCTTTCCTTGCAACATACTTGCAAGCCTTTCCAACATATCATTTTGTGCCTTCAACATTTGCTCTCGCATCTCCTTCTGAGTTTTCTTGAAACTCTCTTGGATCTCGAGTTGAGTCTTCACGATTTGGACAATTCTCTTGTCCATTGCCTTTTTTCGAGTGTGGTACAAATGCTTAGAAGTGTCCACTATTATGCCATACAATCTTTTTATTAATATTGGTACTTTGTTAATGAATGTGAAAATATGACTAAAATGCAATGCGAAAAAAGTAAATGCAATGTGGATGCAATGTAAATGCAATGCAAGCTGTTGATTCTTGAACGATTCCTTAGAATAACTTTTTATAGTAGAAACGAAGTTCAGTTAAAATTCTTAAACATATAACAGATAAATCTGACTTATCTCTCCTAATTGTTGGATGTGCCCCAGAAAATCTATGATCCTATGAGCTTCTTCAGTCTCGGGCTCCAATCCTTTGTTTACAACATCAGTTTCATGTGATAAGTCAACCAAGTACTGAGCCACTCCTTGAGCATGATTCAGGTAGTTGGAGATCAGGTCATCCCTTTGCTTAACTCTCCACTGAGCCTGCCCAGTCGCCAAACTGTCGAAACTTTTTTTTTGCGATGGGAAAAAGGGGGTCTTATTTTGAAATAATTCTTTGGTGACTGGTTAATGATAAAAAATGGTTCGATGATTCACCACCAATCTTTGATAAGGGTGCGATTAGGCACCCAAAACATATTTGCCATTTTAATAAAATATTAATTTTAATTAAAACAACAAACATGCGGTCTGTGTTACCAAAATTTGAGTTCGGGAGTTGGTTACGTGTGGGGAAGGATTAGCACCCCCACAACGCCCTAAATCGGTACCTAGTCAATTAATTAATTGTCTTTGCCATAAAATTTACAAGTTCGAGTCTAATTTAATTTAAGATCCCCTAAAATAGTATTCTTTGAATTTTTGGATGAAATATAATAATATTTAATTATTTCCTATTGAGAATAATCGATCTCTCATACCTTGAAGCAATCGATTCTTACTCCAATCGAAATAAAGAAATATTAAAATTCCATTCTAAAGTTCACTATTAATTCAATATAACAACACACAATATAATTTTAAGAGTGAAAACAATAATATCTAATTATTTCCAATCGAGAATAAATGACCTTTCGGTCGTTAAAATAGTCATTTATTACCCCAATCGAAATAAAGAAATATTACTATTTCGTCTTAAAATTCAATATTGATTCATGTGAAAACGATAATATCTAATTATTTCCAATCGAGAATAAATGACCTTTCGTGCATTAAAACAATCATTTGTTACCCCAATTGAAATAAAAAGATATTACTATTTCGTCTTAAAAATCGATAAAAATTTGAAATAAAACGGCAATATCAAATTATTTCCAATCGAGAATACATGACATCTCATGCCTTAAAGCAGTCATTTATTACTCCGACCAAAATGAAAAGATATTACTATTCTCAAAATCGATTCGAATGTTTTTATTTTGAAAACCTATCGGGAAAACACATGCAAAAATAAAGCGAATAAAAAGCATAACAAATAAGTAATTAATTACTTACTTTACCAATATTTAATGAGAATAAGGATGTTCAATTATTTAAATATCTCGGAACGAGACTTTAGATTCGATCGAACACTGTTTCTCGATGAATTTAATTAAAAGAACATGATCTTTTTCCTGATCTCTAGATTTTAAATGAATTTGATTTAATTGTGTCACTAAATGGAAAAACTTTCATTTTAAAATTATTGAAAGTAACTTTCTTATACGTTAAGACAGTCACTTTACGACAATATTAAAATGATCGAATATTACCCTTAGTCAATTTATTTCGAATCGAGTCAAGTGATGCTTATGAGGGTATCATATAAAATTAATTAGGACTAAAATGAAATAATATGCAGGCAACATGCAAAAATTAAAATAAAAATAGAACTAAAACATAAATAATCAAACTATCATGCCAAAATTAGAACAAAATAAAGTATACAAATGACTAAAGTGAGCATTTTCAATATTAAGTGCTAAAATCACAAGGAATAAAAAATAAATAAAACATGGGGCTAAATTAAAATAAATAAAAAATATATTTGAGATTCGAAATATACACATGCATAAACTTTAGGGATTATTTTCCTAAATATTCCATTTATTTTAGCCTAAAATATACATTTGAAATAAAAAGGGTAAATTACTAAATCGGTACCTAAATATTTTTTAAAAAATAAAAAGTCACTGCACAGGACTAAAATGCAAAAATACGCTAAACATATAGGGACTAAAGTGAAAATAACCCTAAATATATTAGACATACACAAAAGTTGGTAAATGCACAAACAGTCCCTACAGGTGACCAACATGCAAAAATAAGGCTAAACTAGGGGGACTAAACAACAATTAAACCAAATTAAAGCATAAACATAAATGGGAAAATTATGAAACAGTTCCATACACATGACCTTTATTTTAAAACACGCTAAAACTCGGGGGACCTTTGCGTGATTTCCCCCAAAAGTTTTCTATAAATAACAAATTTTGTTTTTCTATCATTTGTAAACCGATTCTAAAAGAATATGTTCTTTTTTCTCTCAAAGCCTTTGGCCGATCCACTATTGGCCACAATAAACTAACCTCGTTCGTCGCACACGACCTAAAAAACTCCTCTCTCCCCGATTTACCCTCCTAGATAAAGATTCGAGCCTAAATCTACCTAAAACTCTCCCTAAACAACCCCAAAAAGGTCCCGACCATTCGACTTCCATGAGCCCCGACAACAACGAACCGGCCCCGACGACTCATATAACTACAAATCTAATCCTTAGCCCTTGGTTTTCTTAATACATGCGAAGTAATGTTTTTTCCTTTTTTCTTTGTTTCGAACTATATATATATATATATATATATATATAATACCTTTCGAAAACTTCCTTTGCTTTTATTGTTTTTCTCTTTACTGAAAACTGTGAGTTTTTTTACATGCTAGTTCGGGGTTATATAAGCTCATTTTTCACATTATTTTTTGTATTTTTTCTCTACGAAATGATTACAAATATGTGACTTTTGCGTGTGGTATTGGTGTTCGGTTGCTTGTTGATATGTTCTGATTTTTCTGACAATGCAGGGCTTCAAATTGGCGATAGCGACAGTGGTCGGGGAGTGGATATAACGAGCGGTAGTGTCTGCACGATCTGGACCGTTGGATGGGTCCAAATCCGATGACTGAGATGAGTGGAGGTTGGAACCAAAGGGTAAACTCTAACTGAGGGTTGATCTGGGCCGTTGGATCTCTCCCAGATCCAACAGCTAGGAGCTGGCGACAACTGTGGAGATAAGGTAAAACCCTAGCTGGGTTGTTGGGTTCCATTTCGGATGGGTTGTTGGGTCTGATGTAACTTGGGCTGAGACTTGTTGTATCTAGGTCAGATAGTTTTAGGCTTAGCGCTTATACAAGCCTACAAAATATAAAAATGTACTTATTAATAATATTATTATTAATAATAATGATATTAATAATACTAATAATATAATATAATATTATTATTTAACGGGATGAAAACCACTATCTAAAGATATTATGTACAAAAAGGTAGAGATCAAGTACTTTTGAGATGTGTGGACAAAGTAGAGGCCAAGAAAATACTTGAAGAGGTTCATGAAGGGATTTGTGGAACACACGCTAATGGTTTCACAATGGCCAAGCAAATCATAAAGTTTGGTTACTACTGGTAAACGATGTGGATTCCTCCCTCACCACTCCATGTAATGACCGCACCTTAGCCATTTTCAATGTGGGGCATTGACATCATTGGGGCAATCTCACCCAAGGCTTCAAATGGACATCGTTTCATCTTAGTGGATATCGATTACTTCACCAAAAGGGTTTGAAGTTGTCTCATATGCCAGTATCACAAAATGAGTAGATTGTAGATTCCTAAAAAATGGGATTATCTGTAGATATGGAACACCAGAGAGAATCATTTCATATAATGCCTTGAATCTGAATAATGACTTCATAAAGGAAGTTTGCACAAAATTCAAAATCAAGCATCACAACTGGGCTCCTTATTGACCAAATATGAATGGGGCATTAAAAGTAGAAAATAAAAATATCAAAAAGATCATCACAAAAACAACTGAAACATATAGGGACTAGCACAAAAATTAATTTTTTTCTCTGCTTGCCTATCGCACATCAGTTTGTATATCGACTGGGGTAACATCGTTCTCTCTAGTTTATAGGATGAAAGCAATTTTACCTGTTGAGGTAGAAATCCCTTCTCTGAGAATATTGATGGAGCTGAAACTGAAAGAGGCTCATTGGATTCAAAATAAGTTTGATCAGTTGAATTTGATTGGGGAGAAAAGACTGAGAGCTATCTGTCATGGCCAGATGTATCAGAAAAGGATTATACGAGCTCACGATAAGAAGATCAGCCCCCGAGAATTTCATGAAGGATATATGGTGCTGAAAAAGATTTTATCCATGCAAAAAGACATCCGAGGAAAGTGGATGCCAAATTTGGAATGTTTTTACATCGTAAAAAAGGCCTTTTTTGAATGAGCTTTGGTTTTTATTGAAATGGATAAAGCTGAGCTGTCTAATCCTATGAACTTTGATTTAGTCAAGCAATACTACAGTTGAAAAAAAAAGAAAAAAGAAGAAAAATATAAAAAATATATAAAAAAGAAGAAAGAAGCAAAAATAAAAAAAATAAAAAAAAATAAAAAAAAATAAAAAAATAAAAAAATAAAAAAAATAAAAAAAATAAAAAGGAAAAATATAAAAGAAAAAAAGGAGGTTCAAGATAAAAGACCAAAATAAGCGTCATGAAACCGAATGAGGATTCGAGTTAAAAATCAGCAAAGGACGACTCGAATATTAAAGATTAGGCTTATGAATGGCGGATTCCCTCAGAATCCTGACAATTAAGGGAGAGGTTCTCATACTCAAATATCCTTAGTACGATCTGAATCCTTTAGACACATGTTAACTGTCAGAAAAGACTTGTGGTGAGAAGATAGAAGGATTCATGCAATTGATATCGAGTGTACTCATTCTTTATTCTTTCTATAATGTTTGCATTTTTCCTAAAATAAACATTTGTTCCAAAAGATTGTACTTTTCTTCACCACTTATTAATGAAACTAACTGATTACATTTTATTACTCCTTTACATAAGCATCATGCATGTAAAATTTTGATTAATAATAGTATTATACATAGGAAGATTATTATGTCTTACTCTAAGGAAAGTTTAGAGTATGGGAGTTTCAAAATAGATGTTCACCAGGAAGCACAGATTAAAGAAATATCTCTCTAGCTTGACTCGATTGACCATGCGTATAAAAAGAGAGTTCACCCAAATTAAAGAAATCAATCAAAAAGGAAGCAATCTCAATTTGACTCCTCTTTCCCAGGCAAAGAGATCAAAAGAAATCCTGATCAGGCGATGCACTAGATATGATTCCACTCAGATCAAATTATTTCTAGAAAATATCGACCTTCTGTCAAAAGTCAACTATGCAAGATAACCCTTTCCTCTTGTTAGATGAAAGAGACCAAGTTAAATATAATATTTGGCAGGAGGTTAGAAGGGTAACCACTGTCAAAGCCCAAATAGTGGCAATAGATAATCTCGCATGTCACGATCAAGATTTGTTCACCATAAGCAGATGAGGTCCCATGAGCCATGATCTAGCTATGCAAAGTTACATTGGACATTCATACATATCATATCAAATGCATTTAGATCATCTTTAGCACATATTGCATATGACAAACATGAAAACATATCATATGATCTTTCTGAACAAGATCTTGAAGAATTATATTGTTACTAAAGGTAATGAATCAATCATTGTCAACAATGACTAGATCTCCTCAACATGAAGGAGTAATATCGTTTTCAAAGGCAAATTATCTACAGGCAATTAGACTTCCTTAACTGGAGGGAATAATGTTGTCTTTAGATTCATAATTTTCCAAACAAGGCTAGTCATCCTCAGCGAGAAGGAACCATGTCGTCAAACGAAAGATCGAATCATCGAAATATGACCAGACGTCCTCAACATGAAGGAACCATGTCATTTTTGGATTTCTTATCCTCAAACGAGGAACTCAATTTCTAGATGCGAAGGAAACATCATAGCAAGACATATATTTTTTTGTGTCTGTGGTCTTTGTCTTATTCTCGTCATACGACAGTAGGAAAAAAAGGGCAATTGTAGACACTAAATTTCATTCGATTTTATATTTAATTTAATTATAATTATATTTTTATTTTACTGTTAATTTTACTTTATTTTTTATCTCATTTTTATTTTATTTTATCATTTACTAGTTTATTTATTTCTACTAACTCTTATTTTAATCATTTCATTACTTAACCAATGTTTATAGTTTTCAATTATAGTAATTTATAATCATATTATTATTATTAATGTCATAAGTAAATTAAATATATTGTTTAAGCGTTAGTTATATTTACTATATATGTATATATTTTATTTATCTATTATTACTAATTAAATATATTAGAATATAGGTCCATACTTATGAAAGTTATGATTAGGAAATATATGAGATATAGTTACATAATATAAATATATATACGTCTGATATATAGTTACGTAATATATATATATATATATTAAAAAGGTTACAAATTAATGCTTATTTTCATATATTATAGCCCAAATATATTACAAAAGATTTGCTTCATAAGTGACCCATTACAAAGGTTAACTAGAAGCCCAAAATGAAGCAGCACATCCAATCATCAAGCCGAAGAAGCCTACCCGCGTGTAACCCAACCTACTAGGGCTTTTACCCTTAGTATTTAGCGCCGCTCACCATCAGCTATTAGATCTGTGGGAGATCCAACAGTCCACATACGTCAACAACTTGGGTTTTGTAACCCCTTCAGTGTCGCACCATCAAGAGCCATACGATATGAACTCATCCAACATTCCAGATCAGTGATACAAAGTTAAGTTTTCCCCTAATGTTATGTGCCACCACCGCAAAAGCCTAATCGTCAGATATGTCACGTTTGATACATGCGTTGGCCTTCCATCTCCCTGACGCGCGGGCTCTCCAGCAATCACACGCCCATACGGTCTCCATGCCCTGTTGATTGTACCAGGTGCACCAGGGGCTCATGTGAGCCTTGCCATGTCCCCTCTACCACTGTCATGGTAGAGGGTAGAGCCTTCATTCGCACCACAATAAAAAGGACAAGGAAGGCATACGAACCTTTAGATTAGCCACGCTGGAGCCATTTAGCGATCCTCTCAGACATGCAACAACAAACACAAACAAGATGGATTTAAAAAAAAAAAGTGATTTTTCTCCTTTAACAAAAAAATGGAAAACCAGGAAAAAATGGGAGATATTTAAACCAAAAAACCTAATGTTTTTGTTCATAATTCAAATAGTCGAAAAAATTGAGAAAGAAAAAGAGAGACAATGGTTTACCTTTAAAAAACACGACTATCATCGCTTCATTGGACAAAAGAAAAACACCCCACCACCAAAGGTAAACCACTTTACCTTAGAGATCTAGGCGCGTCTTGGGTTTCTAGGGTCTAATATGGGGGTGTTTTGGGCTAGAATGATTAGTGTCTAGGTTGATTTAGGTCGATAAAGGAGTGGTCGAGGGTTGGGGGCCCCGTTTTGGTGTTTTACTTCCATCTACGTCATTGATATACGGTGGCTAGAGTTTGTTTGGTTTCTCCTCACGGTGGGCGAGAAAATGGAGAGTATGAGTCGTGAGAGAGTAGGTTTCCTATTTTTCATCTTTCTGTTTTGATCCTTATTTTGTGTCTTAATCATTTTATTAATGTTTTTGATTTTGACCATTAGTTTACAAGTTGTTCTTTTTGGTCACTATTTGTTTACTATTTACTTTGGTTAAATACTATTGTAACACCCATTTCCAGTATATGTTTCCATACACAAGTCATAGGTGTCACATGACTTTTTAAAAACATTCAACCATTTGTAAAATCCATAAAATTTTGTTTCAAAATTTAAATCCAAAGCATTTTAGCACAACAATAAAACAGTCGTTGAAACATATTACCAACATTATCGTTTTAAATACATTCCAAAGCATTTTTCTTAATTTCAATTACATGCCATAAATTTTGAAAATAAACATGATTGTCCTACTGTTAATGATGCGAGTCAACCTTAGATTGATGATAGCTGCTGATACTATTGCACTCCTTACTCGACCAGTCTCTACTTTTACCTACGCGTGAAATTGACACACGTTAAGTATTTACTTAGCGAGACATAATTTTGTAAAGAAACGTTAGTGTATACATAAGTATATCATGGTTATTTAGTTTCGAAATTGATCGTATACTCTATAAGAATCAGATAAATTCCTATCATTTAAACCAAATTTCTTTCATACAATCATCGTAATGATTCTTATTATGTCCTACATATACATCTTTACGTACATTTTCCCATAGTACCAATACAATAATTCACCACCTCATTAAGAATTACGTGGGGATGCACACCTAATGCCAATACGGAAATTCATAAACTCATTATGAATTTCTTCAGTTGCACACACAATGCCAATACGAAAATTCATAAACTTATCATGAATTTCTTAGGTTGCACACATAGTGCCCATTGGGTAAATGCAATACATACATTAAGCAAAATGCATCTATGACTATCATAACATACAATTACATAATAAATGCACTCACCTCAAAATCCTCGCTAATAAGATGTAATGATGTCCGGCAATTCATAAACATTATCTTTACCCTTTTTTTTCTTACTAGTCTCAGGAGTTTGGTTATGGTCTACATAAGCATCCCTTAAAGACACATAACATAGCAAAATATTAGTATATTCCCTAACATTTATACATTAAAAATACTTAAAAGTACTATTATTTTAATTTCTATAACAATTTTAGCCTATCTTATAATTCCAGGCTCAATAGCATCGGTACCCCTACCATGGTATCGATACTTCGATACTATGGTACCGATACCCCCTTTCAGTATCGATACCATTTCAACATTCCGGAATATTTGGTATCGATACCTTTCTCTTAGTATCGATACTCACATCAGTATCGATACTAATTGCATCAGTATCGATGCTATTCAACATATTTCTATCGATTTAAACCTATAGTATCGGTACTGTTCTTGCAATACCGATACCCCTACCCAGTTTTCCATTTTTCAACTCGATATTTCCACAAATTTAGTCAAATTCCCTTACTTTTACCTCCAACAGTACTATTAAACTCTTATTTACTTATCCCAATGAACTTTCCTTCATTTAGCTTCTTATAACATCTAAAATCTCCAAAGAACATCTCAAACCAAGAATCATACCACTTTTTCTAACATGTTTTTAATCACATCCAAGGCTTCTAATCTCTTATTTACTTTATTGAAAATTCAAATATAATAATAAACTTCAATAAAAAATCATATATCAACATATCATTCAAAAACCTATTTTTTTTAAATCTCAAATATTTCATCAATCTCCTAGTTTTAATCTTATTCAACCTTTTCTTAATCATCTATAATAATCAATGTTTCAAGAACAAACCATAAACGAAACGAAAAGCTAGCTAAATGAAGCCTTACCTTTTGATATGGAGGATAGCAGTTACACGATAAGAATAAGAAGAAGAAAAATATATAACTATTTTAGCTTTCACTTTCCCTTTTTTTCTTTCTTAAATCCCTAATTTTAAAATTTGATTTTAAATTCATTTCCCCTTAAAGGAACAAAATGCCATATTTATTCTTCCACTGTTACTAATTGGTCTTAAACACTATTTCTAAATCATTTCTTATCCTTTATCATTTATTCAATTTAATCCTCAAATTTTAAATCTTTTCAATAAAGTCACTGACCTGATATTTGGGGTATTACAATTCTCCTCCTTAAGAAAATTTGTCCTCGAATTTAAAGACTTTATGCTTTTACCACAACACTTCAACTAGAGGAATCATTTTGTTATGCGATTTCTTGATTTCTTGAGTCAAGATCCGTTGGTTCTTTTTCATAATTCAAATATGACCGATAACTAATAAGCAATAACACCTGAAAACATTAAAGGTCTTGTCCGTTTCGGGAGGCAAAAGCTAACTAATAAAATCTCATAAGGTTAAAAAATTCTCAAACTCAGTCCAAACCGCAATACTTCCTTCCAAGGCGATACTTTCAGAAAAAGCTTTATCACATTCTTGTTATTCAATCTCTTTTTTCTTTAGATCATCATTAGAATTTTGTCACTCGGAAGCAATCTTAAAAATTATGTTGGGTAACTTTCATTTTATATTCCATTTCTTTCACTAATTCAAGTCCAACTAGATTTCTATCTTTTAACTCAAACCAATTTAATGGTGTTTAACCTTTTTTCCCATATAAAGCTTCGTATACAACCATCTTGATGTTCGATTAATAACTGTTATTGCAAGCAAATTCTTCTAAAAGAAAATATTTTTCCCATGATCCCTTTTCCATTCAAGAATGGAGATTGATTGAAACAATCTAGAAGATACTCGATGTTACACTTTTCCTCTAATAGTACATCAGACATTTTGCTAAAATTTTTCATGATGGCTCTTTTCAAACCAGGCCACCCAACCGACTCTTTAAATCTACCTCTTGTTCCACCTGAATATATAATCAACAGACTTAATGCCTCAAAAAGAATATCTTTATAAATTCTTAATCATCGAGAATACAAAGTTTCCCACGATAATACGAACATCCATCAAACCTGAACTCAAAAGTCCTTAATATCTTCATTTTCTACTTATAAAATTCTTATCAAGAAATTTTCATCTTTCCTTTATAATTCTCTTATCAGATCTAATAAAAACATCGACTTCCTCTTTAATTCAGCCCACAGTGCAATTTTCATTCAACACTAACTGCATGTCCATGGTTCGCAAAACTGCAAAAGGTTTCTGACCAAGTACCTATGTAACAACATTGGCCTTTCTTGGAAAATAATCAAAAATCACTTCATAACCTTTAAATATTTTGTCCATCTTTTCTGCCTCAAGTTCAACTCTCTTTAATTCCACAAGTACTTTAGGCTTTTGTAATTAGCACAACCATAGCACCGCTCACCATACAGATAATGGCGTCAAATCATTTAAGGCAAACTCGACTGTTGGCGACTCTAAATCATGCGTAAGGTAATTCCTTTTGTGTTTTTAACTTTATCGAGGCACATGGCATAACCTTACCTTTTTGCATTAGCATACTTCCTAAGACTTTGGGATATCCATTAGTAAAAACCACATAATCCTTATCCTACTCAAGTTGTATAAATGTTGGTGTCTCTATTAAAATCCTCTTTAGCATTTCAAAACTCTCTTAACCCTCTTCATTCTAAAAAGACACATCTTTCTTTAAAAACTTGGTTAGTAGTAAAGCTAACATTGAAAAGTTCTTCACTAACCTTCGATAATAACCAGCAAGCCCTAAAGAAATTCGAACTTTATGATCATTCTTTGGGAGTTTCCAATTTTCTACAACATGGTTTTCTCTTAGGATCTACTCTTATACCTTATGCCGAAACAACCTGACCAAAGAAAGCCATCTCTGCTAAACATAATTTCATATTGGAATAGTTTGGCATACAAGTTCTTCTCTCGAAGAATCTTATTTAACTGTTAAAATCTATACATAACCACATAGATTTATCTTTCTTTTCGCTAATAACACAAATACTTACCAAGATAAAATACTCGGACTGATAAAACTTTGATCAATTAACTCATATAATTGAGCCCTTAATTCTCTTGACTCACTTAAATCATATAAACATGTTCAATACCTTAATAACCATCAACCTTGAATTCCACCTCTTGATCTTGAGGTAACTCAATAAATTTACCTAAAAAGACATCTATAAATTCCCAATTTGTGAAATTATCAAACAATTCTACTTTAATTATTTGAGTATCTATCACATTAGCCATAAAAGCTATATATATATATATATATATATATCTGACATCATTTTCTTCACAATCATTATCGATATCACCTTTAGCGATGATTTTACTTTATCTCCAAAAACTATAATTTACATACCCTCTGCATCTTTCTAAACTAATCGTCTCTCGAGACAAACAACCTATACCCAATATGATCTTAACTCATCAAATGATAATTCCATCATATTCACCAGGAACATAGCCCTCGAAATCTTTATTAAATGTTTACTACTTGTCCAACTCATACTTGTACAATGACCCACTAGGGTTTACCGCTATCATCTCATTTGAGATTAAGTTGAACATAACACTTTTGTTTTAAAATCTTTCATTTCCTTCTTGAGGTAATCCGTGTAACTTTTTCGGATCCATTAAAATATTCTCGAGCAGTTGAAACTTTTTCTATCTCAACTATGAAAGTCTAATTATCTAAATCATTTAATAAGAAGACTTGACAACTTTGTAGCAATATCCTCATATTGAAACATTTTCTATCTCAACTATGAAAGTCTAATTATCCAAATCATTTAATAAGAAGACTTGACAACTTTGTAGCAATATCCTCATAGCACTTATTGCTAAAATTACACTAGTAACCAAATTTACTCTTTTCTTATCATTACGAATTTGACACTTTTCCAAGTTCTCGAGAATTAATCTCGATTTTTAAATAATAATTTATTTAAGTATGAAATGGGTAGAAAATCTATTTTCACAAATTATCTTCTAAAAGTAACTCTATTAGGTCCATAAAACTTAACATTTATTCTTAAACAAACTCATAATCAGTTGATCAACTAATAACTCATTTTTCTATAAGCTTTTAGCGGTCAATGCATTTACCACTTACTCATTTCCTCTTACTCAAATTAACAATATTTTAAACTATTTAACGATTCACTTAAATATTTTTCAATTATTTAAGCTTACCTAAAGAAACCTCTGAATCATCACTAAATTTAGAAATCTCCTCTGGATCCTCATCCGATTCAACTTCTCTTCGGTCGATTTTGATCTCAACCTTCTTTTCAATAGTATCTATTATCTTACCTTTGTCCCTAGTTTCCAATGTCTATTAGGACATACATAATAATAACACTCAAGTTAATAAGGAGTGACATCAATCACTATCAGTAACTTTGACAATCTTAATGGCATGTAATCCTTTTTTTCAATTCAATTTAAACCCAATTTCGGCCAAGAATCGAAAAAACCTGTAGCTCAGATACCAATAAATGTAACACTCATTTCCAATACACATTTCTGTACACAAGTCATAGGTGTCACATGACTTTTAAAAAACATTCACCCATTTGTAAAATCCATAAAATTTTGTTTTGGAATTTAAAACCAAAACATTTTAGTACAACAATAAAACAGTCGTTGAAACATATTACTAACATTATCGTTTTAAATACATTCCAAAGCATTTTTCTTAATTTCAATTACATGCCAGAAATTTTTAAAATAAACATGATTGTCCTACTATTACAGATAAGAGTCAACCTTAGATTGATGATAGTTGTTGCTACTGCTGCACTCCTTACTCGGCTAGTCTCTGTTTTTACCTACACATGAAATCAACACACGCAAAGTATTTACTTAGTGAGACATAATATTGTAAAGAAACATTAGTGTATACATAATTATATCATGGTTATTTGGTTTCAAACTAGATCGTATACTCTATAAGGATTAGATAAATCCCTATCATTTAAACCAAATTTCTTTCATACAATCATCGTAATGATTCTTATTATGTCCTACATACACATCTTTCTGTACATTTCCCCCGAATTATTCTTTAGTAATTATTCATTCTTTTCATTTATGGCATCCTTTCATGCCGATATGCACCGTTATGCATTTTATTTATAACATCCTTTCATGCCGGTAATGCACCGTTATGCATTTTATTTATGGCATCCTTTCATGCAGGTAATGCATTCTTATTCATCTAACTTACATTAGTGGCACCTTGCTGCCAAAAATGCACCGTTAGACATCTAACTTGCATTAATGGCACCTTTCTGCTAAAAAGCATAGTTAGGCATTTAGTCTTTCATCCAAAGGCATTTAACCTTTCATCTAACTTGAATTATTGGTACATTTCTACCAAATGCACAGTTAGGCATTTAGTCTTTTATTTCAGAACAGTTTCTACACTAATAATTATTCATAATATCAAATAACTATTTAATTTCATTATAAATTCTATAGTTTGCACCCGTAGTACCAATACAATAATTCACCACCTCATTAAGAATTACGTGGGGATGCACACCTAATGCCAATACGGAAATTCATAAACTCGTTATGAATTTCTTCAGTTGCACACACAATGCTAATACGGAAATTCATAAACTTATCATGAATTTCTTAGGTTGCACACATAGTGCCCAATGGGTAAATGCAATACATACGTTAAGCAAAATGCATCTATGACTATCATAACATATAAGTACATAATAAATGCACTCACCTCAAAATCCTCGCTAATAAGATGTAATGACGTCCGGATATTCAACTACTTTATCTTTACCTTTTTTTATCTTGCTAAACTCAGGAGTTTATTTATGATCTACATAAGAATCCCTTCAAGACAAATACTATACCAAATGTAAGTATATTCCCTAACATTTATACTTTAAAAATACTCAAAAGTACTATTATTTCAATTTCTATAACAATTTCAACCTATCTTATAATTCCAACTCAATAGTATCGATACCCCTACCATGGTATCGATACTTCCATACTATGGTACCGATACCACCTTTCAGTATCGATACAATTTCTACATTCTGGAATCCCTGGTATCGATACCTTTCTCTTTGTATCAATACTCACATCATTATCGATACTAATTGCATCAGTATCGATACTATTAAACATATTTCTACCGATTTAAACCTATAGTATCAGTACTGTTCTTGCAGTACCGATACCCCTACCCAGATTTTCCATTTTTTAGCTTGATTTTTCCACAAATTTAGTCAAATTCCCTTACTTTTACCTCTAACAATACTATTAAACTCTTATTTACTTATCCCAATTAACTTTCCTTCATTTAGCTTCTTATAACATCTAAAATCTCCAAAGAACATCTCATACCAAGAATCATACCACTTTTTTCTAACATGTTTTTAATCACATCAAGTCTTATAATCTCTTATTTACTTCTTTGACAAGTCAATTATACTAATAAACTTCAATAAAAACTCATATATCAACATATCATTCAAAAACCCATTTTCATAAATCTCAAATATTTCATCCATCTCCTAGTTTTAATCTTATTTAACCCTTCCTTAATCATCTATAATACTCAATGTTTCAAGAACAAACCACAAGCGAAAGGAAAAGCTAGCTAAATGAAGTCTTACCTTTGGTTATGGAGGAGAACACTTACACGGGAAGAAGAAGAAGAAAAAGAGATAACTATTTTAGCTTTCACTTTCCCTTTTTTTCCCTTCTTAAATCCCTTCTTAAATCCCTAGTTTTAAAAATTGATTTTGAATTCATTTCCCTTAACGGACAAAAATGCCCTCTTTATTCTTCCATTGTTACTAATTGCTCTTAAACACTATTTCTAAATCATTTCTTATCCTTTATCATTTATTCAATTTAATCCTCAAATTTTAAATCTTTTCAATAATGTCACTAACCTGATATTTGGGGTATTACACCTATTATGTTTATTAATTTGTGATTTAATACATTTTAGCCCTTAATTGCTTTTTGACAAGCGTTTTGGCTTAATCTTTAATTTAAGCATATAATTTATATTTTAGTTCGTTTTAACCCTTTATGTTATCTGTATGCTAACATATGCTTGTTTCCTAATTTAGACCCCACTAGTTTGACTGTATTTTGTTTTGGTCACTGCCCTGGTTTGATTCTCACTTAAAATGATACTTGTTAACCCCTTTTATTTTTTATTTATTTCGATCTGGTCCAAATTTCAGTGTATAAGTAGCATTTTAATTTACTTAGTTTAGTTCTTTTAAATGTTGGCTTGTGTGTACATAGATTTAGTTTGTTTGAGTTTTAAATTTGGAAATAATTTTGTAGTAAGGCATATTCCATGCTTTTTATCACTTTATTTAAATTACAAGTGATTTAAATATTTATTGACAATAATTTATTAAAATTATTTTCACTCGAATTAATTTTCAAAAACATATGTCGTAGAATGGGCGTGATAAGTACAACTTTATGGAAGTATTGCGATTCAAGACAACGTTCGAACGACAGGTGAACTTGAAATAAATCGAGTTTATTTTTATAAAAAAATAATGATGATAATTAATTCATTCTTATTGTAATTCAAATAATAGCAATGCATGTCTATTTAAATAGCATGTTATTTTATGCAATTACCAATGGTCAATTTATATTTTATTTTTGATTTTTGATAACATGGAGGAGGGGATATTTCTCGTATAAAGGATAATTAGATGAGATAGCCTTCCCGTTGGAGGATGTGTAAATCCCGTAATTTCTTCTTAAAATAAGGAATATTCCCTAATAAAAAATTATAAAAATTAATTAAATTCAACAAATGTATCATACTTTAATTTTATATTCGAATTTATAGTTTTCACCGTCATGACGATGTATAAGTGACTAGGTACCAATTTTAGGTGTTGTGGTGGTGATTGGTCTTCCCCACAAGTAATTTACTCCCGAACTCTTTAAATATAATTTTTGGTAAATACATACCAATTTATATCTTTTAAATGTTTTTTAAAATTCGTTTAAAATACCAAAGGCTTAGGGAACTCCAAAGCAACTTAATCAAATTAATCAAATCAAACCTAAAATGAATATTTTCAAAATAAGTCGTAAAAGAAATTTTCTTTTAAAATGTAAAAAACTTTAAAATAAAAAGGATGTTACGACAATATTATTTCGGGTCGGATTTAGATTTTATCTCAAAAAGTTGGGTTGGATTTGGGTCGGGTGGAGGGTGTATATTTTTTAGGTCGAGTCGAATTCGGATGGTGGGTGTATAATTTTCGGGTCGGGTTGGGTTGACCGGAAACTGACCCATACCCATCCCTAGCTGCAATTTTTTGAATTTTGGCAAACAAGTATTACGTTTGAGAATAAAAATAAACCCTAATTATTTTTTATTTTGATATTTAAGAGAAAACGATGATTTAGAAAAAAAAAATTATTATATAAATGATATGGAGAAAAATTGATGGTGTGGATAAATTTTAATTAATAGGGACCATAGATGAAGTGCTGAGAAGGGTCCATGAAATAATTCCTCCACTTTGTGTGAGTTCAAATTTCGACATTTATTTAAAGGTAATACTTATCTATTTAAACAAAACAAATCACAACAAAGTAAGGAAAATCAGTTCTCATGGGATCTCACAAAAAAAATCGAAAACAAAACAAAATGATTAATAATAAATTGATATTATTATTGAATTGAACAAAGTAAAATAAATATAGAATTTAAAATAAAAGATAAAATTATTTACTCGTATATAATTATAAAATCGAATTGACATAGACGCTAAGATATGTTTACAAATTTTAAATAAGAGATTCACAAGTTTGAATAATGAAGTAATTAGTACCCTCATAAGCCTGCATGAGAGGTAAAGTTTTGTCTTACACATTTTACAACACCCAACTTGGTTCATGTATATAAACACCTCCTACACTTAGTGTTCCACCAATGTCGAATATAATCTTTTTATTTTCCTTAACATAATTCACAAGCAGTTTACTTTAAGTATCAATTTCTCATCTACCACTCAACCGCTTTGAATATATATCATACCATCGTAAAAGTATTATTGATTAAAATATAAAAGCATAATTTTATAATTTGAATATCCATATTTACTTATTGAAAATATACCTTAAGAGGACGTTTGGTTCGCGGAAAAGATCATTGCCAAGGTGAATAATCTTTTTTAGGATTGTATTCACACGTTTGGTTCGTAGAAAAGGTCATTACTAGGTAAAAACTTATTACCAATAGTAGTATTTTTTTGTTAAAATTGTAGGAATGCCATTACATTCAAATTATTAGGTAATGAACAATTTCTACCCCTTTGGACAATAATACCCCTAGAATAATGAATTCTTTTCATATTTATCATTCTCAATTCTTATTAAAACTTTATTCAAAATTATAAATATAATAATATAAAAAGAATTTGATTTAGTAAAATATTAATAAATTTAAGTGGTTAAAATTATTTTTATATTTTTAATATTTAATACATTAATCGTTTTATAATTTTATGAGGTGAGAAATGATATTATTGCAAAAAATATAATTTTTTAAAATGATCACAATATTATTTTTTATATTATGTTTATATTTTATATAAATAAATATGATACATATAAAAATTATTCAAAAATATAAGTTTTATATACTAAATATATTGATTATATATTACATATATTTTTCTTAAAAGTTAGATAATATAATAATTAAAATATTTTTATTAATGTTTTTCAAATAATTATAATTTAATATTAAAGATTAACTTGTTAAAGAAAAATATATATATATATCACGAGATTAATTTAATAAAATAAATATCTAAGTAATTTTATATTCCTTTAACTAAAGACTGTAATATTAATTTTCTATTAAACAGTTCAAACAACGTAATATAACATTATCATAATAATGTTACATTACAATAATTTTATTATTAAATGTAATTTTACATTCCATAAACTAAAGATACTTTAAAGTTTCAACCCAGATTAGAGCCCAGTTTTAGTTGGGCTTTAAAGGTTAGGGTTTATACCTCAAAATGACCAGTGAAATTATACCGCCAAGCACATCATTTTCGCTCCGACTCTTCAGCCTCTCTTTTCACAGTTCAAGATCTACCATCTTTCAATGGATGCCATGGTTTCTTCTGGGTTTTCACTAGGAATCATGTTCCTGTTTTAAGCCATTTACAAACAAAAAATATCCAACCTTTAAGAAGCATCTCTCGTTTGAACAATACTAAAACACCCACCAATTCTCAAATGCGTCCTTTCATCGTTGCACTACTTTTTCTGGCAGAAGACATGGTTTCAAGGAGGTTTACTCTTTACTCGGTTTAGATTTTGTAATATTGTTTTCTTTTAATGCTGGCGTTCTGTTTCTGCTTGGATTTTGAAGGGAAAAAAGCTTTAGCCTTTTGAGGTGGTACACGTTAGTTTTAACAAATACCTGCATTTCATTAGGTTTTAAATTGGTAGATATGATTCTCCATTGTATTTTAAGTGGCTTGTTTTGGTGGAAGATTAGATATATGTATATTTTTGTTCTGATTCCTTTATTTTGTTTTAGGTGGTTAATATTTCTAAAGATAATTCTTGTGAGTTCGAATTGTCAACTCTAACCGCGTTATCACCTTTGGATGGTCGTTATTGGGGTAAAGTGAAAGACTTAGCTCCCTATATGAGTGAATACGGACTTATTTACTTTAGGGTTCTTGTTGAGGTAAATTTCTCATCAGCCTTCTGTTTATATATTCATTTTATAATGTAATTTCGTTGCAAATTATATTTTTTCTTAATTTATATGCTAACTTGGCCTCTGGGGCTTTTGGTATTATGTCTTTTTGGCAATTTGTTTGAAATCAATTCTCATACATCTGATGAATTGAATTAATCATACAAATTTCGGTTAACATAGTTGAATTGTGAAAGATCGGGTGCTGTGAATCAAAAGGTAAAATGAGTTTGTGAAATGCAAACTATGGCACTTGGCTTCAAGTTGAGTGTTAGATATGGTATATGTTTGATAGGGTTATGATCAGTTTTTCTACAATCATACTCACTTTAGAAGGATATATTTTAGAAACAGGTTGTCTGAGGAAACTGAAAAGGCCAGGAAACATAGAATGCAAATGTTATGAGCACACTTTTGGTTGATGTGGATGAATTTAGTGTATTTTCCTATTAGGTTTCTAGAAGGATACTTATTGATTATAAATTCTCTGGCAGATTAAATGGTTGCTGATGCTTTCACAAATTCCTGAAGTCATTGAGGTACCAAGCTTTAGTGCAGAAGCTCAGTCTTATTTGCAAGGACTCATTGATGGGTTTAGCATGGTGTGACGATCTAGGTATATTAGAGAAGAAATAGCGAAGAAGAAAGGGATTTCAGAAGAGAAGTTGATAGAGTTTACAGAAAAAGTTCATGCATTCCTCTCATAAAATGTTCCCATTCTCAATACAGCATATTTTATTTAGTTACAGGGCTAATTCAGTCTTTTGAAAGGATGCCAGCTGGCTGTCCTTATAACAGATTATAACAATATTAGATTCTCTTCTCTGCAGGCTATTAGATTGAACACGTGGGCTAAACCTTCTCCATTTGGGTTAACTGGGCTGTTGACTCCTCTTGGATCCTTTTCTGGCCTGCTCCCCCATTGCTTGAACTGGTCACTTGCGGCTCCACTTCATCAGGTAACATCCGTGGCCCTTCAATTGCCATAATCCCTAATTCCCCAATCTCATTTTCCTCTCGCCCTTCAATCCCTAATTCCCCTTTTTCATTTCTCCTTCGCATCTCACTCCCTACTTCACCGTTTTCCTCTTCGTTTCCATGTTCTTCTCTTCCAACTGTGACAATACCCGCCGCGGGAGAAGATCCTTGTCCCCAAGGATCAAAACTCGGAAATTGGCCTCGGAGCACAGAATAATCCTCCCATGTGTCGTTCGTAGCATCCAGGTTAGTCCAACGAACCAATAGTTGAGTTATCGGTTTGTTTTGTCTCTTAACTATTCGTCTGCCCAGAATCTGACTTGGTTCAATCTTGAACTGACCCACTTCGTCCATCACAGGAGGATCTGTTGAAGACGATACGGTTGCCCCAATATGTTTCTTCAATAAACTAACATGAAAAACCGGATGGAGACGGGAAGTCTCAGGTAAGTCCAGTTTATAAGCAACTTTTCCAATTCTTTCAGTAACCTTATAAGGGCCATAAAATCTTGCTGCTAATTTTAAATTTTTTCGCAGGGCAAGAGAGGTCTGTCTGTAGGGCTGTAATTTCAGGTAAACCAAATCACCAACCTGAAAATTTCTCTCTGATCGATGTTTATCTGCTTTTTGCTTCATTCGATTACTTGCTTGTTCTAACTGAGACTTGACTAATTGCCTGATCTCTTCTCTATTCTGCATTAACTCTGATATGCTTTGTACTGGACTGTCTGTATGCCATACCATAGTAGGTGGCTTGTAGCCATATAGGACTTCAAAAGGTGTTAACTTAAGGGCAGTATGGTAGGTAGTATTATACCACCATTCAGCATGAGGCAACCACTTTGCCCACTGTTTGGTTGGAAAAAACAGAGACCCCTTAGATACTGTTCTAAGCACTGGTTTACTCTTTCTGACTGTCCATCAGTTTCAGGATGGTAGGCAGTGCTAAATAGAGCCTTCGTTCCTAACTGCTTCATTAGCTCTCTCCAAAAGAGGCTAGTGAAAGTCTTGTCCCTATCTGAAATGGCCATTTTAGGCTGACCATGCAACTTGTAAACACAATCTAGGTATAATTTGGCAACCTCTGCAGCAGTGTAAGGGTGTGCTAATGCCAGAAAGTGGCTATATTTAGTAAACTTGTCAACTATCACCAGAATACAATTCTTTCTTAAAGATGTAGGCAATCCCTCAATAAAGTCCATAGTAATAACTTCCCAAGCCTGTTGAGGAATAGGTAAAGGCTGTAATAACCCTGGTTTAGGCACATGTTCCACCTTAGTCTGTTGACAAACTGCACATGCTCTTACATAAGTAACAACCATAGCTTTCAATCTAGGCCAATAGAAGTAAGACCTGATCCTTTGATAGGTAGCCTGACTGCCAGAATGACCACCATAAGGAGAATCATGTAGTGTCTGAAGTATCTGTAGTCTAAGAGATCCAGCTTCCCCAATATAAACTCTATCCTTAAATCTAAGGATACCTCCTGAAAATTTCCACTGCAGATCATCATTAGGAGTAACAGATAATACAGAAATCCATTGAGTAGCTATAGGATCATCCTTATAACTCCCTTCCACTTCATGAACCCAACCTGGAATGATTATTGTAGTGTTCATAGTAAAACAGTCACCCTGATCTTCCCACTGTCTGGATAAGGCATCCGCAACAACATTTGATTTACCTTTCCTGTATTGAATAGTGTAATTCAGCCCCAATAACTTGGTCAATCCTTTCTTTTAAATAGCAGTAGTCAGCTTTTGTTCTAATAGATATTTCAATGGCTCATGATCTGTTTTAATCACAAAGGATTTACTCTCTAAATAATGCCTCCACTTGGAAACTGCTAGAAGTATAGCAAGATACTCTCTTTCATAAATAGAGAGTGCTGCATGTCTAGGACTGAGAGCCTTACTTAAATAGGCAATAGGTCTGCCCTCTTGAGATAAAACTGCCCCAATACCACCAGAACTGGCATCTGTTTCCAAATAAAAGCTCTTACCAAAATCTGGTAAGGCTAAAACAGGAGCAACACACATAGCCCTCTTTAATTCTTCAAAAGCAGTCAAAGCTGCATCAAACCACTGAAAATTGTCTTTCTTAAGCATCTGAGTCAAAGGTTTGCTAATTGACCCATAATCTTTAATAAATCTTCTGTAATAGCCTGTTAATCCCAAAAATCCACGCAGAGACTTTAATGACTTAGGTACTGGCCAATTCCTCATAGCTTCCACTTTGTTAGGATCAGTAGAAACTCCAACAGCTGAAATAATATGGCCCAAGTATTCAACCTGATTCTGTCCAAAGAAGCATTTGGACAGCTTGGCAAACAGCTGATTCTGATGCAGTACTTCTAAAACCAGTCGTAAATGAGTAACATGATCATTCATAGAAGTACTATAGACTAAGATATCATCAAAAAATACCAAGACAAATTTTCTAAGAAATGAACTAAACAATTCATTCATCAAAGCTTGAAATGTAGCAGGGGCATTAGTAAGTCCAAAAGGCATACCCAAAACTCATAATGTCCTTGATGAGTTCTGAATGCTGTCTTGTATATGTCCTCAGACTTAATCCTTATTTGCCAATAACCAGATCTGAGATCAATCTTGGAAAAATAAACTGCTCCATGTAGTTCATCTAATAGGTCTTCAACCACAGGTATAGGAAATTTATCCTTTACAGTCATGCTATTTAATTTCCTGTAATCCACACAAAACCTCCAAGTACCATCCTTCTTTTTGATAAGAAGGCATGGAGAAGCAAATGGACTCCTACTAGGCTGAATAATAGAGGCTGAAAGCATACTAGAAATCTGTTTTTCCACCTCATCTTTCTGATTGTGTGGAAATCTGTAAGGTCTCAAATTGATAGGAGTAGAGTCAGGGTTAAGTGGAATAGCATGGTCATGAGTCCTTGTAGGTGGTAACCCAGTAGGTTCTTCAAAAATAGACTGATATCTCTGTAAAAGAGGTTGAATAGCTGGTGGAACAGGTTTTGAATCTGTAGACATAGTCAACAAAACCACATGACCCAAAATAGGATAATCTGATGCTGTCATTTTCAATAATGTAGCTCCAGAAATTTGCTGCAAAAAATTAGATGGTTGTTGTCCCTGTATAATAATATTCTCCCCTTGATGTTGAAAACTCAATGTCATTTGATTAAAATCCATCAAAATATGGCTAAATAATTTCATCCAATCCACCCCCAACACCATATCACTGCCACCTAACTTTAGGAGTCTGAAATCATGAACAAAAGATTGCCCTTGCATCTGCCACTCCACCTGATTACATCTTGCTGAACTATAAAGTTTCTGTCCATTGGCTACTGTGATTGCCAAAGGATATGGTGTAATTACATGTATACCAGCATCAGTCCACTGTGGAGTCAAAAAACTATGAGTACTCCCACTGTCAATTAAAATACTAATTGGTCTGCCTTTAATGGCTCCTTGAATCCTTAATGTATTATGGCTAATACAACCAGTAATAGCATTCATCGAGATTTCTAGAGCCTCTTCTTCCTGCATCAATTGCTGATCTGATTCCATAATAACATTATCTGTAGGAACAGCAGACTCTTCCTCAATCATCAAATTTAAATTCCTTGACTTACATTGATGCCCTGGAAGAAACTTCTCCCCACACTTGAAGCAAAGATTGTTTTGTCTTCTATAATCCATAAGACTCTGTTTAGGATTAGAAACTGATGTGTTTTTGGTAATTGCTGGCAGAGAAACTGATTTAGAAGTAACAATGGGGTTTGGGTAGGGTGGTTTTTAAAAGAGGGCCTCATTCTTCTATTTTCATAATCAACAGATAATTCATAAAGTTTGGCTTGTTTGTATGCTTCAGGCAAATTTTTAGGATCTAGAGCCTTCACCCTATGTTTAATATTATGCTTCAGGCAAATTTTTAGGATCTAGAGCCTTCACCCTATGTTTAATATCCTCCCTTAGTCCACTGATAAACAATGACACAAAGAAATCCTCATGTAATGTAGGATTTTGTAATAACATATAAGGTTGTAGCTCTTCAAATTTTCCTGATAAGCCTCAACAGTCCCTTTCTGAGTCAGCTTAGTAAATCCTCTACAATATCAGAAAAAGTCTTGTCACTAAATCTATGACAAAGATCTGCTTCAAATTCATGCCATGTTACATGGTGTTTCTGCATAATATATCCATCAAACCAAACTTCTGCTTTTCCAGTCAAGTACATAGTGGCTACTTCTACTCTCTGCTCTGTAGGAATATTACATATAGAAAAATATTTGAGACATTTTTGAAGCCACCCTCTAGGATTGATTCCTTCAAAGAATGGTAAATCGATTTTAGGTCTATGCCACATCGACCCATAACTGCTAAAAGATCCCCCTGGTCCCCTGTTTTCAGCTTCCATTCCAATCATAATAGGTCTATTACTATTTTCCCCCATTTGATTCTCAGGTCTACTACTGTTCTTAGGGTTGAAACAAGCATCAGGCGTATCTTTTAGTATACCCGGTTCATTGGTTTTATAAGTGAATCTGGATTTATCCTTCACTACAGTCACTAACACAGGATTTTTCTCCCCATCCTTAGAGTTATTAGGAGTGTTTACCTGATCACCTGCAGACTGTTCTTGTTCCCCATTTTTGCCCGTTAAAATTTTCAACAGCTCCTCCACATAACTTTGATTAGTGGACATTCTTGCCTCTAGTGCAGCAATCCTGTTTTCTTGAGTCTCCCACCATTTCGGTGGATTAGTCTCATCACGGCCTTGTTTCACCAAGGCTGTTAGCTCCTCCATCTGCTTTTGCAACCCAGATAAATCAGCTTCCATATTCTGATTTTTCTTTGTCATGCTCCTGATTACTTGCCAGAACCGAGGCTCTCGATACCAATTGTGACGATCTAGGTATATTAGAGAAGAAATAGCGAAGAAGAAAGGGATTTCAGAAGAGAAGTTGATAGAGTTTACAGAAAAAGTTCATGCATTCCTCTCATAAAATGTTCCCATTCTCAATACAGCATATTTTATTTAGTTACAGGGCTAATTCAGTCTTTTGAAAGGATGCCAGCTGGCTGTCCTTATAACAGATTATAACAATATTAGATTCTCTTCTCTGCAGGCTATTAGACTGAACACGTGGGCTAAACCTTCTCCATTTGGGTTAACTGGGCTGTTGACTCCTCTTGGATCCTTTTCTGGCCTGCTCCCCCATTGCTTGAACTGGTCACTTGCGGCTCCACTTCATCAGGTAACATCCGTGGCCCTTCAATTGCCATAATCCCTAATTCCCCAATCTCATTTTCCTCTCGCCCTTCAATCCCTAATTCCCCTTTTTCATTTCTCCTTCGCATCTCACTCCCTACTTCACCGTTTTCCTCTTCGTTTCCATGTTCTTCTCTTCCAACTGTGACACATGGATGATGCCTTGGAAGTTAAAAAGATAGAGAGGGTAACTAACCATGATGTAAAAGCAGTTGAATACTTCTTGAAACAGAAATGCCAATCACAGCCAGAAATTGCCAAGTTTGGGACTTACTATTTTGTTTATATAACGGCATGCTATCCTTAATGTTTGACTCAGGTTCATTCATTCCAACAATTTGTTTAATCGGTAAAAATTGTGATCCATTTTGGATCAAATAACATTTTCTCTCTACTTTTAGATCCTTGAATTTTTCTATTTTGCTTGCACATCTGAGGACATAAACAACCTTGCCCATGCATTGATGCTGAAAGAAGCGATGACCAAAGTCATGTTTCCAATCATGGATGAATTGATCGAGGCAATGTGTAAGATTGCTAAGGCGAATGCAAGCATTTCTATGCTTTCTCGCACACATGGCCAGGTAGAAGAGTACTTTCATTCCTGAAATAATCTTCTCACTCTTAATGCGTCGTAGACACTTGACCAATAATCTTTTGATTGAATTTTTGGTCTTTCTAGAGCATGATATACACGTAGGTTGCTTAATTTTTTTTTGTTTCTTTATTTGCATGTAATATTACTATCACTTGCTCTGTGGATGGCTGTTATTATTTGATCACCTAAATAGTTGGATTCTTTCAGCCAGCATCACCTACAACCTTGGGGAAGGAGATGGCCATCTTTGCTGTTAGGCTAAGCAGAGAAATGCAAGAAATTCCCGAGTTAAGATGATGGGAAAATTTGCTGGTGCAGTTGGAAATTACAATGCCCATCTATTAACTGGCCTCAAATTGCAGAAGAGTTTGTGACTTCTCTTGGATTAACGTTTAATCCCTATGTTACTTGGGTATCTTTCCTATGCTTATGTTGTAAAAGTAAATACCTGATTTGATGGACACTTCTAGTTAGCCTTGTCTTGGTATGATATGTAATGAGCTTATGCACATCACTTGGAATAACATGCTTTTTGCTTGTTTGCAGATTGAGACACATGATTATATGGCAAACCTTTATTATGCAATTATCCGGTTTAACAATATATTGATCGACTTTGACAGAGATATATGGGGCTACATATCTTTAGGATACTTCAAGCAGGTGACTCTTTTGATGCACTGTGTGACATTCAGTTTAGAAGCATTGTTATTACCCCAACCTAATTATCTTTTTGTGATTGAGATTTGGAGCAGATAACTAAGGCCGGTGAGATTGGCTCATCAACAATGCCTCATAAAGTAAACCCTATTGATTTTGAAAACAGTGAAGGTAATCGTGGCAAGGCTAATGAGACCTAGCTTACCTGAGCATGAAGTTGCCTATTTCCGTTGGCAGGTAAGATGATTCTGTTTTAGGATAGCTGCTTAATTTTATGCATGTAAAGTTAGTTCATAATAGTATAAGTCTGTTTTAACATTATACATCCATCTTATGTGTTGAATTTGCAGCGAGATTTGACTGATTCGACCGTCTTGAGGAACATGGGGGGAGGACTTGGTCATTCCCTTCTTGCTTACAGAAGTGCATTACAAGGAATAGGAAAGCTCCAGGTATGTTGCATAACAGAAACGTTCCGATCCCCTTGTGCGCACGGTCAAAATGTTAGTGCTGAAGGTTCTTAGTAAAGTGCTGGATTTGGTTATTAATTTGTGAAAATTTGGAATTCATGATTCATCTATGACCTCTAGTAAGGAGCATTAGTATTTTTTTTCAACTCATAATGATTTAAGCTCCGTTTTGGTTCCAGGTCAATGGAAATTTGGATTTGGTTATTTCTTGATATCACGCATGACAGAAATAGCCCTGGCTGTTTTCTCTGTAAACTGTAGTTTTGAGTGCTTTTCTGCATACTTCCATCTCTCTAAAGCTCCATTTTGGTTCCAGGTCAATGAAGCTTGGTTAAGTGAAGACTTGAACCAGGCATGGGAGGTACTTGCAGAGCCGATTCAGACTGTATGTATCTTTCGATCTTCATTTATCTTGTTATACATTTTGTTCATCTTTTTGTAAGCTCAAAGTAGTAGCAGTTGGGGTTGGTACACTTATCTTATTCTGTTTTTTGATTCATCTTTTTTGTTTAAACTTGATCTGTAGGTCATGCGAAGATGCGATGTTCCGGAGCCTTATGAGAAGCTGAAGGAGCTAACCAGGGGAAGGGCAGTTACCAAAGAACGTATAAGGGAATTTATTGAAGGTTTGGAATTACCCAAAGAAGCTAAAGACCGATCTAATGAAGTCAACACCACATTCGTATGTTGGTGCAGCCGTTGAATTGGCCAAGACGGTAGATTCAGCTGTGAATATGGTAAATGGATTTGTGGCCTTTGAAGCATGTCGATAGAATTAACCATTGTCGACCTGCCTGTTGCCCCATATGAGACAGACCGAATATTAAAACTGGAGTTAATTCTTTGAAATAACAAATTCAGACAGGGTACAAGGTATGGACAATTCCTTACAGATATTATGCTATCTTCATATGATGGAAACAACTGAGCTGAAATTTTGTAAGCAACTCAAGACCTGAAAATGAAGACGGCAGGCTTCCAAAATATGGAACCTTTTAGACAGATCTTCGCCTTGTGGAGCTACAGAATTTCATTACAAATCAAAAGTAACGTTATTTAGATATTTTTTTTCCAACTCTATTGCCGGAGCATCCAACGAAATAATTAGGGATGGGTATGAGTAAAGTTTTCGGTCAATTCAATATGAAATTATTTTTCTTCTATCCGAATTCGATCTGGGAAATTTACACCTTTTACCCTATTTGAATTTCACTAGTCTTTTTTAGATAAGACTTGAATTGAATCTGAACCGAAGTAATATATTATAAAAAAATTACTTTATTCAATGAAAATAAAAATTTAATTAAAAATGATAATATACAGAGGGATGTTATTATAATTCCTCTAAATATATAAGATAAAATATTTCTTTTTTGAATCAAGTGAAATATATTTCATTCTAAATTTAAATCTGAATTCGATTCGAACATAATCTCTAAAATCTAAACTTAACTCAGACCTTTTTTTTTCAAAATCCTATTTAATAAGGTCAAGTCAGATTGAAACCTATTAGATTTGAATCTTGTATCAATTCTCAATAATACCCTAGTAATATTATTTGGATTCAGATCTTCTAAATATATTTGTTTTCAATTAAATCAAATAATTACATGCATGATTGAGATGGTAGAGCCTTCTAGTATTTACTTGAATAAAATTGTAAGGAGAAGACCAGGGGACATACTGTCATGTGAAAATCATCATGGTCCTTGGAAAAAAGTCATTACACATAGGGGTGTCTCAGGAAACGCCGACTAATATACGGCTAAGAAACGGCGTGACTGGAAATTTAATAAGATACTTAACAAAGTCGGTTTAGCGCTATCGAAAATGTTGACTAATAATAATGTTGTAGGTGGAAACATGAAGAAATATTAAAAAATTTAACAACCGGAAAACTTAGCTTATTAGTAGATATCGATACGTGCATAAAAGTATCGATATATAGTAATATATAAGAAAGTGATGAAAACCGGTTAAAAGTAGACATGTATCGATACCTTTATAAGTATGTGTATAAAAGTATCGGTACTTTAGTGATGCAAAAGAATTGCAATAAAAACGTCTATAAAATATCGATACCTTGCACACATGTATCAATACATGAGAATAACAGGTTGAAATTGAGAAATTTGATTTCAATTTGACAAAACAAGTAACGAATTGACAAAACCGATTGGAAATTGACAAAACCGGTTGAAATTTGACAAAATCAGTAAAGAGCTACCAGAATTGTTGAAATTTGTATCGATACGTGTATAAGTATATGTACCAAAGTATCAATACTCTAGGAGTTTAAAAGAAATGAAAAAAAGGAAAATATCTCGAAAGTTTTGATATCTTACACACATGTATCGATACATAACAATATAAAAGGTTGAAGTTTGACAAAAACCGGTTTCAGTTTGACAAAACTTATAAAGAGATACCAAAATGGTTGAAATTTGTATCGATGTTTTTATAAGTATATGCACCAAAGTATTGGTACTTTAGGAATTTAAATGAATTGCAATAATACCGCCTATAAAGTATCGATACCTTAGACACATGTATCGATACATGACACTATGACTTGTTAAAATTTGACAAAACCAGTTTCAATATGAAAAAACCGGTAAAGCGCTACCGGATATGTTGAATGTATCGATACTTTTATAAGTATATGTATCATAGTATCGGTACTTTAGGAATTGAAAAGAAATGAAAAAAAATGAAAATTTATTGAAAGTATCGATACCTTGCACAAAAGTATCGAGACTTGGGTAATGGTATCGATTAAATTTAAATAACATATCCGATTAAATATCAAAGGCATATATACATTTCTCTAAAATAGATAGAAGACAACCGTAGTTTTTGAAATTGAAGCATATTAGTTGCTGCGAAATATAAACAAGGCATTTTTGAAAGCGTAGTTGTTTGTTTGTTGCTGCAATCGAATCGAAAAGTATGTTGTCGAAACCCTAGTCTTTTAGTATTGCAATATTCGGAAATAGGTATTAGGTTTATGGGTTTGGGGTTTTCGAAGTAAAGAAGGATTTATGACCGATTATAGGTAGAAAGTGATATTCTAGGTAGAAAATAAATATTGATATTTTTATACAATATTATAGGTAGAAAATGATATTGTATGTTGTATAAGGGTATCGATACTTGTAGTAGAGAGTA
The DNA here is from genome assembly GCF_006381635.1 of Hibiscus syriacus. Classification (NCBI taxonomy): domain Eukaryota; kingdom Viridiplantae; phylum Streptophyta; class Magnoliopsida; order Malvales; family Malvaceae; genus Hibiscus; species Hibiscus syriacus. Next base: position 179,196 of record NW_024063064.1, read on the forward strand.
TTCCTATTCCTTTGAAGGAAACCCGGTCACTATAGGATTAGTTATCGATACTTGTATATTGAATAAACTATATGTAACTTGTATTTGATTTGATTTGAGTTAATTTAATGTTTGAATGTTTATAAATTGATATATAAAGGAAAAATGAAGTCAATGGATCTTGCAATTGTTGTTCGCGAAGATGACATTTAAATGAAGTCTGAGAGTATCAACAATGAAGTAAATCGAAAGCAACCACTGGGTGGATATATGTACTTCTAGTAAGTATCAATATATTTGTGTAATTATTTTTGAAATGGTAATTTGTATTAAAGTATTTAAATATTTTAAATTGATTACAAATTTTAAATCTTGATAGTATGACTGAATGCCAAAGGATAAAGGAAGTTGATAATTACAACATCAGTTCGGTATGTAAAGTGAAATTGACATTGAGTATTATTTAGCGTTAATTTATTGATTAAGAAACGTTTATGCTTAATTTCAGGTGAAATTTGAAGTGTTGGAGAAATGGTGTAACATCCCAAAAACTGTACTAATGACCAAAGTGCAAGATTTTAAAATTTTGTGGTCAATTCAGATAAGTTGGAAAGTTCAGGGATTTGTTTGGAATATTTCTGATAGGATTGTTTGGTAAAAATTATAAGAGGAAGGGGAATTTTGGTCTTTTGACAATTAAAGTATTAAAAATTTGTGAAGAGGGTATTATAAACACGTGGAAAAGGATTAATGAAGTCCAGGATTTTCTATCTTCTTCTTCTTTCTTCCTCCTCTCCACCGTGAGTTCTTGCATAAGGTGAGTATGCTTCCTATTGATTATTCCTTTCATTTTAAAGTTGGTTTTGATTTTTGGAGTGTTAAGATAGCTCAAGTGATTGGCATACGTATTAAAAGAATGTAATTATACGTATTTTTTTATAGTAAATGTAATTGGCATGTAACTAAAGATTTGACTAAGATATGCTCTGATCGGTTTTGTAAAATCATATGATTGTAATTAATGTAAAATATTTAGTTTTCATGAAATGTGAATTTGAATTTTCAACTATTTTGTAAGAGTAAATATTTTGAAAAGTCAATGTGACACCTCAGATTCATATTCGGGTCGGGTACGGGTTGGGGGTGTTACACTTAATGGTATCAGAGCTAAGGTTTAGCTGATTCTAGGCTTAAACAGAAGTCAAATGAGTTTTAAAATATGTACATGCTAACACAAAGTGAAAAATATCTAATCTGATAGTGTAAGTAGTGTGTTGTCTTATTAGAGTAGGATTGTTATATGTTATATTAAAAATATGATCATGAGACTTTCGAAGTGGATTGAGAGGTGATAGACCTGATGGTGGTAGCAATTCATCTGCCCTGGCCAAGCAGGATGAAGAACGGACACCTCAGGGAGTTCCTTTATAAAATTAAGGATTGTTTTCACGAGATTCAAAACGCATCTAAATAGTGTTAGAGGGTCTCCATTGCTATGAAGTGGAATAGTTCTTTGCTAAGCGGGCAAGCTAAACTATAGTGGATAAATGTTATCAGGGAATGTTAAAAGATCAAGGGATGAGTTTATTGTTTTAGAAGAGTTCAAGAATAAGTACACCGGTGATCAATTTATAAGACAAATGAAGTTAGTATTTTTGAGTTTGAACCAAGGGAATTATACTGTGTATGAGTAAGAGTGTGGATTTGATAATTCCGACTGAAAAGGATGTATATGAATGGTTTAATGAGGGTTTGTGCCTTAAATTGAAAGAATTGGTACTAACTAACAAGGTTATGTGATGGCAAGTGTATAGTTGTGTATCTAGAGCATGTAGGTGTGATATAGTCAAGGAAATAAGGATTCATATATCTGAAGGAAGCTAATAATGTAGTAGAAAAGTTTGAGATGATAAAAAGGATATATGTATTGTAATTCAAATAAGGATTTTACAAGAATAAAGTTTTGTGCAAGTAGTGTTAATTATCAAAATTATGAAGATGTGATAAAGATTGGTAATCAAAGATAAGTATAAGTAATATGAAAAGAGTATGAGAGCATGAAGGAAAAGATATGACCTATGTTACAAGAAGATCTTGATTTTTGGAAGAATAAATAGATAAGGAAATTAAAAATGGAGTTTAAATGATCAAGTATGATAAGAGTCATATTGAGGCGAAGATTATAAGTTTGGTATAGAAATAAGAAAAGTACGTAAGACTATATGAAAAGATTGTTTGATTTCGTAAGGTGTATGTCTTAAGCATATCTGATGAAGGTTTAAGGTTGTGTTTCTTTGTCAGTAGACATAGTTAGAGAGATAATGATTTATTTATATGTATTAAGGAAGTTTAAGGTACAGTCGAATGATTATATTCTCTTTGATCAGTTGTTAAGGACAAGCATATTATTTTTGATGATAATAGAATAAAGGTTTGGTTTATTGCAAAGTAATTAGAGAATGATGAAAGAAATTCATTGACTCATGATCTTGAGCGGTAAGGACTGGGGTTATTGTCTACCTGATGAGTGATATTATATGGATTTAAAAAGGTCGAAAGTATATGAAGAATTGAATGAGTGAAAAGAAGTTTATTATCAGTAAATACGAAAATTAAAGTAAAGGAGGTAACATGGGAAAATTAGAATGTATAGACAATATTCTCATCCATTTTTGCAGTGAAAATTTGAGGATGAATTTTCTTAAAAGGGGGAGATTTGTAACATCCCAAAAAACGGACTAGTGACCAAAGTGCAAGATTTTAAAATTTGTGGTTAATTTAGATAAGTTGAAAAGTTTAGGGATTTGTTGGAATAATTTATAGGATTGTTTGGGAAAAATTACAAGAGGAAGGGGCATTTTGGTCTTTTGATAATTAAAGTATTAAAAATTTGTGAAGAGGGTATTATAAACACGTGGAAAAGGATTAAGGACGTCATAATTTTCTATCTTCTTCTTTTTTCTACCTTCTCTCCACTGTGAGTTCTTGCATAAGGTGAGTATGCTTTCTATTGATTATTCCTTTCATTTTAAAGTTGCTTTTGATTTTTGGAGTGTTAAGATAGCTTAAGGAAGCAAAAAGAGAAGTTGAAGCTAAAGGATTTATAAATTATGAGAGATTGAATATAAGGGGTGTTAAAGTGAATTTTTCAGGAAGAAGTTATAAATAGATTTTTAAGCCATATTTGACTTGTCAAGGGTTTAATTAAGAAGTTAGAAGTAATAGAAGTGAATTAAGAAGATGTTGATAAATTGGTATGATTATAGAATTCAAGTGTTCTAGTTAGATATTGGATGTTAAGATGAGTTAAAGTGAAATAAGTTGATTTGAATAAGTGTGGTTGAGTTTAAAGGCTTGAAAGAAGAGTAAAATGAGGAATTTAGTCGAGTATGGTTGATTTCGGGTTATAATGAATAAGTTATGGGCAAAGAGTATCGGTAATGTTCAAACAGTACCGATACGCTAAAGTAAACGAACAATATTGATACCATAGAGTAAAAGCGGATGAAATATTTAAGAGGTATCGATACCAAATGATTAGTATCGATACTAGGGTTATTGATACCATTAAACAAGTATCGATACCATTTTGAAGAGGAATTCCATAATCGAAATTGGGTATCGATACTGAAGTATAGTATCGATGCCTTAGGGTAGAGGTATAAGTACTATACCTTGGGTATCGATACTACTCATATGGAAATTGTGAGTCAAGTGTTTCTTTCAATTTAAGTTATATTGATTGGTTATAAGCAATTCGAACTTTGATATTCATATAAGTTGTATATTTGTGTAGACATTGATCGAAGGCAAGTCCAAGTCGATTTGAAGCTATAAGAGTGTATAAGAGTCATAAGTGTTGTTGTCACTAGTGAAGCCCAGGTGAGTGCATACTTGTTGAAATATGATGTTTTATGAAAATAAGACTTGCAATGAGTGTAATTCCCATTTTAGAATCCATGAATATAAGTATGTGTTTGATATGATAATGTGTACATGAGTACTTTAAAATGAGTCTATGTGTTATATGTTATGTATCTGTTACATGATCTATGTGAATACATGTTTGTGTGATAAACCATGTGAAGTGATATAATGATCTATGTGACTATATGAGATATGACGTAAGCTATGTGATATGGACATAAGGGATTATATGAACATGTAATAAGTTATGCGATGAGAATATGTGTTATATGATATATGTGAACATATGAGAACATATAAGATATAAGATCTATGTGACATAAACATGAGACATAAGTACACTATCTATGTGATTACATAAGATAAAAAGGCATGAGACATAAGTTATGTGACACTATCTATGTGATTATTGGTTTATGTGAAATAAGATATAATAAATAAAATATATGGGAAAGGCCATAGAATGTGATATGAGAGCTAGGGTATAATTGGCATGCCAAGAGTCGAGGGTTCTACGCGGTCCTTCGTGACATATATGATCCTTCGGGACAATTGTATGAGGTCCTTCGGGATATATATGAGGTCCTTCGGGACTATATGTGGTCCTTCGGGGCATATATGTGGTCCTTCGAGACATTCTATATGGCACTTAGTACAAATTATACGAGTTGTGGTGAGAGCATTTGTGCACCTCAATGACTAGTATACCTTGAGTTCTCATAAGTGTACACGGGGCTATTAAAGAGATAATATTAATAAAGTTTATGTGATGTTATGTGTGTGCTTGTGAAATGTATTATATGACGTGTATAAATGTTAAGTACAAGATTATATGAGAAAAACGATTAATGATAATAAAAATTGACAAAGATAAGAATATTGATGATGATAATGATGATATATGTGCATGCATGTATCTGTTATATGAAGGTTATATGATTTGTATGATATTATTGTATGCAATGTTTTTGTATTGTTATGTATTTAAGTTTCAATTATACGTTTTATATGCCTTACTAAGTCATCGACTTAGAGTGTGATGTTTCACACGTAAGTTCCGAGAAGATTTAGGAGCAAAGTTAGGCAGTCAGGTCAGCTTCTCCTTTCCAAAGATCAGATCATAAAAGAATGTAATTATATGTATTTTGTTATAGTAATATAATTGGCATGTAATTAAATATTTGAATAAGATATGATCTGATTGGTTTTGTAAAATCATATGATTGTAATTAATGTAAATATTCACTTTTCTGGAAATGTGAATTTGAACTTTCAACTATTTGTAAGAGTAAACATTTTGAAAAGTAAATGTGACACCTCGGATTCGTATCCGGGTCGGGTACATGTTGGGGTGTTATATGGGATCAGAGTTAAGGTTTAGCCTATTCTAGGTTTATCGAAGGTCAAATGAGTTTAAAATGTGTACATTCCAACACAAAGTGAAAATTTCTGATGATAGTGTATGGAGTGTGTTGTTTGTTAATAGAGTAGAATTGTTTGTTATATTAGAAGTATAATCATGAGAGTTTAGATGAGAGTGATAGAGGGGTAGCATGGGCAGGAGAAAAGACACCTCTGGGAGTGCCTTTATAAAATTAAGGATTATTTTAGGTGATTGAAATCCCGTTCGAATAATGTTAGAGGGTCTCCATTCCTATGAAGTGGAATAGTTTCTTTGCTAAAGTGGGTAAGCTAAAGTATAGTGGATAAATGTTATCATGATAATGTTAAAACATCAAGGGATGAGGTTATTGTTTTTAGAATAGTTGAAGAATAAGTACATCGTGATGAGTTTATAAGACAAATGAAGTTAGTATTTTTGAGTTTGAACCAAGGAATTGTACTGTGTATTGTACTGTGTATGAGTAAGAGTATGGAATTGATAAGTTGAGTAATTACCACTGAGTTAATTTTGATTGAAAAGGATGTATATGATTGGTTTGAGGAAGGTTTGTGCCCTATATTGAAAGAATTGTACTGACTAACAAGGTTATGTAATGGCAAGTGTAATTAAGTTAAAAGATTTAAGGAAATATCGGGTCGCTAAATAAGGGCATGGATTTGGGCATGTAGATGTGACGTAGTCAAGGAATAAGGATTCATATATCTGAAGGAAGCTAAGGATCTAGTAGAAAAGTTTTAAATGATAAAAAGAATATGTGTATTGTAATTCGAATAAGGATTTTACAAAAATAAGGTTTTGTGCAAGTTATTGATTATCAAAGTAATGAAGATGATATTGGTAATCAGAGATAAGTATAAGTGATATGAAAAGAGTATGGGAGAATGAAGGAAAATATATGACCTAATTTACAAGGAGATCTTGATTTTTGGAAGAATAAATAGATAATGAAATTAAAAGATGGAGTTTAAAGGATCAAGCATGACAAGAGTTATATTGAGGTGAAGATTATAAGTTTGGTATAAAAGTAAGAAACGTACTTAAGGTTATATGAAAATTGTTTGATGTATGTGTTAAGCATATATGAAGGTTAAGACTGTGTTACTTGGTCAAGTAGTAAGAGAGATAAGGATTTATTATATGTATTAAGGAAGTTTAAGATACATTCGAATGATTATATCTCTTTGATCAAGTGTTAATGACATGCATATTATTTTTGAATGATAATAGAATAAAGGTTTGGTTTATATTGCAAATCAATTAGAGAATGATGAAAGAAATTCATTGACTCATGACTTGAGTGGTAAGGATTGGGGTTATTGTCTACCCGAGTGATATTAATGGATTTAAAAATATTGAAAGTAGATGAAGAATTGCAGGAGTGAAAACAAGTTTATTATCGGTAAGTCAGAAAGATAAAGTATAAGAAGTAACATGAGAACATTAGAATATATGTGTAGACAGTCTCATCCATTTGTGAAAAGAAAATTCGAGGACAAATTTTCTTAAAAGCTGGGAGATTTGTACATCCCAAAAACCGGACTAGTGACCAAGTGCAAGATTTTAAATTTTGTGGTCAATTTAGATAAGTTGGAAAGTTTAGGGATTTGCTTGGAATATTTGTTATAGGATTGTTTGGTAAAAATCATAAGAAGAAACATTTTGGTCTTTTGACAATTAAAGTATTAAAAATTTATGAAGAGGGTATTATAAACACGTGGAAAAGGATTAAGGAAGTCTAAAATTTTCTATCTTCTTCTTCTTTCTTCCTCTTCTCCACCGTGATTTTTGCATAAGGTGAGTATGCTTCCTATTGATTATTCCTTTCATTTTAAAGTTGGTTTTGGTTTTTGAAGTGTTATGATAGCTTAAGGAAGCTAAAAGAGAAGTTGAAGCTAAAGGATTTATAAATTATGAGAGATTGAATATAAGGGGTGTTAAAGTGAATTTTTGAGGAAGAAGTTATAAATGGATTTTTAATCCATACTTGACTTGTCAATGGTTTTAAGGAGTTAGAAGTAATAGAAGTGAATTAAGAACATGTTGATAAATTGGTATGATTATTGAATTCTAGTGTACTAGATATGGATGTTAAGATGAGTTAAAGTGATATAAGTTGATTTGAATAAGTGTGGTTGAGTTTAAAGTCTTGAAAGAAGAGTAAAATGAGGAATTTAGTTGAGTATGGTTGATTTTTGGGTTATAATGAATAAGTTTTGGGCAAGGGGTATCGGTACTGTTCATACAGTACCGATACTCCAAAGTAAAAATAGATGATAATTAGGCCTGGGGATCGATACTGTATGAACTGTATTGATACCATAGAGTAAAAGCGGATGAAATCTTTAAGAGGTATCGATACCAAATGAGTAGTATCGATACCATTGAGCAAGTATCGATACCATTTTGAAGGAATTCTAGAATCGAAATTGGGTATCAATACTTAAGTATAATATCGATACCATAGGGTAGAAGTATTGGTATTGTCATTGGGTAACGATATCATATGGAAATTGTGAATTATGTGTTTCTTTCAGCTTAAGTTATATTGTTTGGTTAAAAGCAATTCGAACACCGAAATTCATATAAGTTATATATTTGTGTAGATATCAATCGAAGGCAAGTACAAGAAGATTCAAAGCTATAAGAGTGTACAAGATTCATAAGTGTTGTTGTGACTAGTGAGGCCCATGTGAGTGAATACTAGTTCGAATATGATTTTTTATGAAAATAAGACTCGCGATGAGTCTACTTCCCATATTTAAATCCATGAATATAAGTATGTGTTTGATATGACTAGTATGTGTACATGTGTACTGAAAATGAGTCTATGTGTTATATGTTATGATATATGTTACATTATCTATGTGAATACATGTTTCTGTGATAAACCATGTGAAGTGATATAAATGATCCATGTGATTATATGAGAATATGATATAAGCTATGTGATATGGACATAAGGGATTATATGAACATGTAATAATCTATGCGAGAATCTACGTGTTATATGATACATGTGAACATATGAGAACAAGATATAATATGTGACATGATCTACGCGATTACATGAACATGAGATAAGCTATGTGAAACAATCTTCGTGATTACTGGTTTATGTGAAATAAGATAATAAATAAAATATATGGTAAAACCCATAGTATGTGATATGAGAGATAGGGTATAATTGGCATGACAAGAGTCAAGGGTTCTACGCGGTCATTTGGGATATATATGTGGTCCTTTGGGATAATTCTACGATGTCCTTTGGGACATATATATGGTCCTTTGGGACATTCTATATGACACTCAGTGAAAATTATACGAGCTGTGGTGAGAGCATTTGTGCACAACCTTAATGCACTCACATACCTTAAGTTCTAAGAAGTGTACATGGGCTACTAAAAGAGATAATATAAATAAAGTGTATGTGATGTTATGTGTTTTGCTTTGTGAAATGTATTGTATGTGGTGTATAAATGTTAAGTACAAGATTATATGATAAAAGGGATTAATGATAATAAAATATGATAACGATAGGAATATTGATGATGATAACGATGATATATGTATTTGTTATATTAAAGGTATATGATTTTGTATGATATTATTGTATGTAATGTTTTTGTATTGTTTTGTATTTAAGTTTCAATTATACGTTTTATATGCCTCACTAAATCAACGACTTAGTATGTGAATGTTTCACACGTAGGTTCCGAGAAGATTAAGGAGCAAAGTTAGGCAAGTCAGGTCAACTTCTCCTTTCCAAAGATCATATCAGAAAAGAATGTAATTATATGTATTTTGTTATAGTAAATGTAGTTGGCATGTAATTAAAGATTTGAATAAGTTATGCTCTGATCGGTTTTGTAAAATCATATGATTGTAATTAATGTAAAATATTCAATTTTGGTGAAATGTGAATTTGAACTTTCAACTATTTTGTAAGATTAAACATTTTGGAAAGTCAATGTGACACCTCAGATTCGTATCCGGGTCGGGTACGGGTTGGGGGTGTTACAAATTGAAGTTGATGAGTGATGCTGAGAAGGTATCATTATTCTAGATTTACTTGAGTTATATTTTTAAGTACTAAAGATGAAGTATTAGAAAATTTTATCATTTTTTCAAAAGTAATCCAAAATGAAAAAGGTTACTCCATTTCAAGTGTTAGTGATCATGGTACTGAATTTGAAAATCTTGGATTACTAAGTTTTGCAATTCAAATGGAATTAGCCATAATTTTCAGCACCTAGAACCCCTCAACAAAATGGAGTTGTTGAGAGGAAAAATTGAACTTTGGAAGAAATGGATAAAACCATGCTTTGTGAAAACAATTTGCCAAAATATTTTTGGGAGGAAGCCACAAATACCGTTTGTTATGTTATTAATAGAATAATGATTAGCTTTATTTTAAAGGAAACTCCATATAAAATTTTCAAAAATAAAAGCCTAGCATTAGCTATTTTCATCCTTTTGGATGTAAATGTTTGGTTTTAAACAACGATAAAGACAATCTTGGCAAATTCGATGCTAAAAGTGATGAAGGAATTTTCCTGGGTTATTCCTTAAATTCTAAAGCTTATCGTGTATTTAATAAAACAACTTTAGTAGTAGAAGAGTTTATACATGTTTTCGATGATGATCCCCTTCCGAGGAAGGATTCTTGTGTTGATGATGACGTAGGTATAATAAATGCAAATGACGTGGGAGAATCATCATCAAAGAAAGAAATGAAGAATGAGGAAACTCAAGATGCCTTTAAGAATCTAACCATTGAAGAAAGGGAAGTCACATACCCAAGAGAGTACAACTATGTCAAAGATGGTGGGATTTTAGGTGATCCATCCAAATGGATAACTACTCGATCTTATCTTAGGAATATTTGTTAATTATGTTGCATTTATCTCATGCATAGAGCCTAAAAATGTTAAAGAAGAATTAACCGATGAAAATTGGATTATGGCTATGCAAGAAGATTTAAATCAATTTGAGAGAAGTAAAGTATGAACACTAGTTGAAAGGCCTAGTAATAAATCTACTATAGGCACTAAATGTGCGTCTAGGAATAAGCTAGATGAAAATGGTAATATAGTGAGAAACAAGGCTACACTTGTTGCTCAATGGTATACTCAAGAAGAAGGAATAGATTTTGATGAAACATATGCTCCTGTAGCTAGGATGAAAGCAATTAGAATGTTGTCGTCGTTTGCATGTTTAAATTAAATTATACCAAATGGATGTTAAAAGTGCATTTTTAAATGGTTTTATAAAATAAGAAGTGTATGTGGAACAACCTTCTGGTTTTAAAGATTCAAAATTTCCCAATCATGTTTTTAAATTGACAAAAGCATTATATGGTTTAAAATAAGCTCCTAGAGTTTGGTATGAAAGATTGTCAAACTTTTTAATTGAAAAAAGTTTTTCAAAAGGAACGGTTGACACTACATTGTTTTTAAAACGAAAAGTTAAAGATTTATTAGTAGTTCAAATTTATGTTGATGATATAATATTTGGTTCTACTAATGATGCTCTTTGCCAAGAATTTTCTAAGCTAATGCAAGGTGAATTTGATATGAGCATGATGGGGGAGCTTTCATTTTTCTTGGGGCTCCAAATCAAGAAAAGGAAAGATGGCATCTTCATCAATCAAGCAAAGTGTTCAAGATATGCTCAAAAAGTTTGGATTGGAGAATGTGAAACCCCAAGCCACTCCTATGAGTTCATCTACAAAGCTTGACAAAGATGAAGGAGGTAAATGTGTTGATGTTAAACTTTATAGGTCTATGATTGGTTCTTTACTTTATCTACCCGCAAGTAGATCGGACATTATGTTTAGTGTTTTCTTATGTGATAGATTTAAATCATTCCCTAAGGAATCACATCTACATGCCATTAAGAGAATCTTTAGATATCTTAAGGACACTCCTAGTATAAGACTTTGGTATCCTAGTGACTCTAGCTTTAGCTTGCATGCCTTCTCTGATGCGGATTATGGAGGATGCATATTAGATAGGAAAATCACCTCCGATACTTGTCAATTCCTAGGAAACATGTTAATTTCTTGGTTTTCAAAGAAGCAAATAGTGTTGCATTATCTACCACTAAAGCGGAATACATTTCAGCCAGTAGTTATTGCGCACAAGTTTTATGGATGAAACAACTACTTTTAGACTATGGAATTGAAGTAGGTACTATTCCTATCAAGTGTAACAATACTAGTGCTATGTGTCTCACTAAAAATCCCATCAACCACTCTAGAACTAAACACATTGAAATTAGACATCATTTCATTAGAGATCATGTCACTAAGGAAGATGTAGTTCTAGAATATGTTGATACTTTGCATCAATTAGCAGATATTTTTACAAAGCCTTTGGATAAAGAAAGATTTTGGACACTTAGGAGAGAAATATGTTTAACCAACCTACCTTGATTTTGTGTTTAAAATAATTTTAGCACTTTTAATGATTAAGGAAAAATGCATGTAAAAATAACATTTTTGAATGCCTTCTATGCTCATAGTTAGGCGGAGTTTATGATATTTAGTGAAAATTAATAATATGTTCAAATTAGGCTTAAGTTTGATTTTATTCATTGAACATAATTAATTTTCGTAATATTAGTTACCAATACCACTAGAGTTGATTAATTTTGCATGCAAAGTGTTTAAATGCATATTTTTGACCATTTGGTGCACATGGAATCGATACTGGTCACCCATTACTGATTCTACTCTTGTTAGGTATTGATACTACTAGCATAATATCGATACTGCTTCAATGGGTATCATACTGTTCTTAACAGTATCAATAGTGCTTCAATGGGTATCGATTCAATGGGTATCGATACCAGGGTATCGATACTATGCGAAAAATGCCTTAAAGTATCGATACTCCTCAAGGAGTACCGATACAACCTGCCGGGAATAGGTTATAAATCCCTAAAAATTTCATAATTTTGCCAAAACCAAACATAACATACTCACGCCATTCCTCCCCCTCTCTACCCAAATCTCCACATTGCTCAAAATAAACGATTTCTAGTAAGAATTCTTTCATTCTTCAACTTCAAATCCTGTTAGTATCATTAATCTTGTGCAAACAACAACACATCCATCTCAATCTGATTTTCAAGGTATATTTTTCTAAAACACTATTTTATTGATTTTTGAACATTGGACTAGTTTTAATTAGTTCTAGTTCAAATTAGTGATCGGGCATTTAGTATATTATAGTTTTACACTAGAATCTACAACTAATTTCATCAAAAACAATTTTTTTTAATTTTTTTAAATTTGAAACTAAAAAAATTGTTTTGATTTAACTGTCGTTTTTAATTTAATTACACGATTTTCATGAAAACTATGCATACTATTAATTTTCAAACTTAGTTTTCAAAATAGTTTTCAATTTTGCCCATTAGACACTAGTTTTTAGATAACATTGAATTATTGAGTTTTGGGATTAACTGTTGCATACATATGTTGTTTAATTACAGGTATCCCATCCTATTCTTATTTAAACCATGTCTCACCATAAACGTCCTAGGTCCTCATCTAGTCGATCAAACCAACCATAAAACCCACCTCCTATTCTACCTCCAAATCCAATCCCCAATGAACCTAAAATGACCATCCTTAACTCTTGCTTTAACGAACCTAATCGTAGAGGTCTCTACTCTAGGTACGTTAACCATTTCGAGTCATACAACATTAGGGAAGAGCGTATCCCATCCTTACAAACCATGGAACATATGAAATTCAAGTACATCCCTACCCTTATAGTGTGGAAGTTTGATAACCAATTTAAAGTCAAACCTATTGTTTATCAAAAACTCAAACGCATTTTCTATTCCAATGTCGATTGCATACAAAACGAGTCCCAAAATGCCACTGAAAGTATTCGATCCTATCTCTTGTGCCAATACATTAACATATACTTGGATTACATAGTTGCAGACTTTGGATTAGTTAATCAAGGGTTAGATAATGAGAGAAATTCAGTACCATCCCCTTATGAAGTCAATAATAGCGCAAGTGTTCTAGACTATCAAGAGTGTTTTCTTCACTTCATGATCTCTTGGTGTTTTAGACCATATGGAGGTAAATACTCTAGGTTTAGAGCTCTTGACTTATGGTGGATCCATTTTATCCAACATAATAAGAAAATAAATCTCCCTCAAATTATCTTTGGGGGGAAAATCAAGTACTCAACTCTAGGATCGATGATCTTGCATGAGATGTGGTTGTGTACAAGCACATCTATCTCCTCGCAATCCTCATATGGATGATTGACCACTCTTACTAGTTTTCTTTTAGTTGATCTATGTTTTGAACCTAACATTGTTTAAACATTTTGATGGATTTATGTGTTTTGGATATTAGGTTGTTTGGATATATGTGTGTTTTGGATGTTTGATTTTGAATGATTAGAATTTTTGAACTTAATTGAATGTTTATTTCATTAGTTCATGGACTTTTACATATTAGAAATATTGTGATCAATCCCTAGTGCATAGGGTTGTTCATTCGATTAAAACCGAACCGAATTAACCATAACCGAACTTTTTTTCAAACATATTAACCGAACCGAATAAATTTCGGTTAATTCGATTAATTTTCGAATTAACCGTTTTTTAAATTTCCTAATTTATATAAAAATTAAATGTTTTTTAATTAAAAAAAAAGTTTATAATTAATTTAAATAATATATAAAATAAAAAATTCAGATAAATTTTTTAATTAATTAATATTGATTTAGGTTTAAAAGATTGGATCTTAAATTATTAATTGGGTTTTAAATGTTTGGGCTTAGCCTATGTTTATATATATATTTAATATTTGTTAATTAAAAAAAGTTTACAATTAATTTAAAAATATAATTAAAATAAAAATTTTATAACTTTTTTAATTAATTAATATGATTTAGGTTAAAAGTTATTAGATCTTAAATTATTAATTGGGTTTTAAATGGTTTGGGATGAGCCCATATGTTATATATAATATATTTAAAATTTAAAATTTAATTTCGGTTAATTCGGTTAATTAACCGAATTCGAACCGAATTCTAAAAATTTTCTTAACCATTAACCGACCGAACTAATTCTGTAACCGAATCGAATTAACCGAACTAATTCGATTCTGTCGGTTAAACGAATTAATTCGGTTATTTGAACACCCCTACTAGTGCATATTGATTATGAATATTGATTAATGGCTAATATTTCTCTTGGGTTGATCTTAGTAGCTTTATACATATAATCATTTGGCTATCTTGTTTAATCCTTTATAGAGTCTTTTTGATTTAACAAAAAGGGGGAGTAAATTTTTCGAAGTGATTTTTCAAAAGAAAATCTAAAATTTCTAAAAAGTTTTGTTATATCAAAAAGGGGAGATTGTTGAAAACATTTTGATATTTTGATATAACAAATAAAATGTTAATGAATTTTAAGATTTTATATTCAAATCAAATTTTATATTCGATTCAATTATTCGAATATTACAAATATTACTCCAAGTTTTTCAAATATTAATTTTTACTCTTTACTAAATGAAAAATTGTGATTTATAGTTTAAATATTTTTGAAACAATTTTTATAAATTATTTCGAACCATAATTGAGTCAAAATTGAGATTTCAATAGGGTAGTACCGATACGACCTCAACAGTGTCGATACCCCCAAACATCGAAGCCAAAACAGGTACCGTTACCCTACAAGGTACCGACGCCATTATACATAGTAGTACCGATACCATGGTCAATGGTACCGATACTACCCCTTTGGTTTTGACTCCGAGCTTTAACAGAATGTAAATTGGGTACCGATACCATGATCGGTATCAATACTACTTTACATAGTAGTATCGATACTCCCTGGACGGTATCGATACTACACTACAAAGTAGTATCGATACTCCCTGGCCAGTATCGATACCGTTGGTTTGCAACAGTCAAAATATTTGAATATTATACAGGTAGTATTGATACCCCTATGAAGGAGTACCTATACACATACACTCCTAGCAGCTTTTTCAAGTGGATTGCACTACAATTGACTCCATGATCATCTCCAACGTTTAGAATTGATCTGAGGAGTATTTAAACAAGTCTTGAAGCCATTGGTGATAATAAGAGAAGCTAGAAAAACAAAAGAGAAAGCCTTAAACATCAAGTTTGAGCAATTCAAGCCAACATCCATTCAATATTCTTTTTCTTTAAAGAACACAATTTGTGCTCAATTGTATTCATTTTTTAGTGTTCTTTCTTTGTTCTAGAATTGTGCAAATATCTTACTTTGTGAGGTTTTTTTTGTAAGTTTTCAAGTTTGTAATTTTCTCTTTGAGAAGAGATTGTCTCAAGAATTTGGGGTATAATTCTTGAGGGAGTTGTAAGGTTACTCTTTCTCCTCAAAAGAAAGACAAATTAGTGAATTTGTGGAAAATCCTTAGTGTGGATAGCTAAGGTAGTGGACGTAGACGTTGGTTGAGAAAGTCGAATCACTCTAAATCATTGTGCAAATTATTTCTATTTTCTGTCAAAGCTTCCACCAAAATTTTAATTACCAATTCACCCCCTCTTGACTAATTCATTTGATCGATAAACTCAACCGAAACCTATTACTTTAAAGTAATAGGTAAATTAACAATGTACACGGTAAATTTTCTACCGGCATAATGAAAATAGTTGTAAATGTACAAGTATTGATATTGTCATATAAGTATGCATTCTTATAATTTCTAAACCTATTACTTTAAAGTAATAGGTAAATTTATAATGTAAATGGTCAAAATCTACCAGTTTAATGATAATAGGCGTAAACATAAAGTTTTGATACTTTTTGTATAAATATCAATACTTTCGATCTAAACAACACCGATACTTTCAACACAATTACCAATATTAATCCAATTAACCAGTTAGGTTAACAATAATTTACATTTTACAGTACTATTAACCTATAAACAAACCGGTACCGAAGTCCAAGTAATAGGTAAATTAACAATGTACACAATAATATGTTGATAATACTGTAACAAATCAAGTAATTAACCGATTATGTTATAGTCAGATTTCTAAACCCCCATCAGCTTAAATTTTGGTAACATTTTAGTCGTTACCTAATATGTTGATAATACTGATAACAAATTAAGTAATTAACCTATTTTGTTATCGTTGGATTTCTAAGGCCCCATCAACTTTAAAAAGGCACTACCTATTACGTTACATAAGCGCTACCCAATATGTTATTATGGTTGATAATGTTTCTAGTAATTAACCGGTTATGTTATCATCGGATTTTTAAGGCTTCATCAGCTTAAACTTTGGTAACATTTTAGGTGTTACCTAATATGTTGATAATACTGATAACAAATTAAGTAATTAACCTATTTTGTTATCGTCAGATTTCTAAGGCCCTATCAGCTTTAAATAGATGCTACCTATTATGTTACATAAGCGCTACCTAATATGTTATTATGGTTGATAATGTTTCCAGTAATCAACCAGTTATGTTAAAGTCAATATTTTTGGCGCATTTTACATAAGACGATAACATTCGCTATTATTACCATTATTATTACCAACACAAATAATATTTCTGGTGAAAACATATAACATTTTCGGTATCGATTTTAACCGGTCACCTATTTAACCAGTAACGTCGTTTTTTAACCATATTTTAACCGCATCACAACAGAACCTCCCCTTACCAATCACTGATCGCCAAGACATTACAAAGAAGGAAGCTTCTTTATGAAAAAGAAATATCTTTAGTGTTGTCTTGAATCAGTTCTAAACTACAAATTCAATTAATGTTTGAGTTAATTACATCACGAGTCTTCAACTATAATTTTAATTTTAAATTGATTTTTTAAGATTTTATTTCAATTATGATTTATTTTAAATTACTTTTTAAATTGTTCAATGTTTTAATTTTATCATTAAATTATGATTATCATTTTAAGTTAGGTCTCAAACTATTAGATTTTTCAATTTCATTTCTAAATTCATCCAAATATATAATCGGTTTCAATCATAGTTTAATCCTAAGTGTTAATTTATTTTTAAATATATGATAATTTAGCTTGACTTAATGGTTTTATTAACATGGATGTGATTTGTATATATACCGATAGTCTGAAATAAAATTGAAACGATAAAAATAATTTAGGACTAGTTTAGAATAAGGGTCATTATTTGAAGATGAAATTGGAATTTTTAAAGTTTGAGGATTAATTTAGAAAGAATCATAGTTATGGGATGAAATAAGAATATTCAAAAATTTAGAAACCAATTTAAAATGATGATTACAGTTTAAGGATGTGTGATGAAATTAACTCTTTTTTTCGTGTTCTTATTCTCTGCAAGCTTATCCCCCTCTCATGGTTTTTCTCTTCTCTGTCTCTATCGTTCAAGGTAGTTGAAGATAATGTAAGAAAAACATCATTTTTTGCGTTATAATTCCATCAGATTCAGAACTCAATCTGGTTAATTTTTTACTATTATTATTTTTTATATCTCGTGTTTTTTTATGAAAATATCTTATGGTAATTCTCCTTTTGGATGTTACTTTAAAAATTTATTGTGTAAATTTTAACAACAAATAACGATGGAACCTCTCCAGGCGCACGTTAGCAGGACTGATGGGCTCTCGGATGTGCTTCTCATTCGCTAATTTCTGCTTCTTGTTTGCAAATCTTGTGTGTTTTCGTCTTAATTTTGTTTCAATTTTGATGGAATCGCTGGATTTGCTCTTGATTGGAGGAAACTTTTCAATGGTACGAAGGAGCATGCCCTAGATTTCTTTCCACCAGAGGTTTCGGAGGGAACTGCTACTATCAAGCCTCCGTCTGCTGTTTTTGAGGAGGGGATCGCTGAATGGAGTTATGTTATGGTAGTCAATTTATTGGTTCTCCTCCTAATTTTGGATCCATTCAGAGGATTGTTGAGATTCTCTGAGGGAAGCTGTCTTCGGTCAAGGTGGGCTTAGCTGGTCCTAACCTCTATGTCTTTACATTTTTGAATGCTGAAATGAGGGATTGAGTTATGGATAATGGCCCTTGGCACATTTAAAATAAACCCCTAATTTTAAGGAAATGGGAGCCAAGCTTAAAGAAACTAGAATTTGACTTTAAACATATTCCAGTGTGGATCCAGCTTTATAATGTTCCTCTTCAGCTCTTTTCTAGGGGAGGCCTTAGCTATATAGCTACTGTTGTTGGGATCCCTTTGTATATGGATTATGTTACTACTTCGAAGGAGAGATTGGAATTTGCCAAGGTATGGGTGGAGGTTGAGGATGAGACATTGTTGCCAAATGTAATCAATGTAGTTTTGCAGGATGGCTCTGTAGTGATAGTTCGTGTCTATGCTCAATGGTTCCCTAAATTCTATACTCATTGCAAAAGCTTTGGGCATCAGACTTACTCATGTGCTGAGAATACTAAAGCTAAGGGGAAAATTAAAGATAATATGATTTGGAGGAGGAAGGAAAATCCTATCCTTGATTTTCTTGAGAAGTCAGATAATAATGTTAATGTAGTAGCTAATACTACTGATATGAAAGTTGGTGATGCTGAGGAGCTGCCAGTTCAAGCTCTACAAGAATGCACAATAGATATGGTGCAAGTGATTGTTGAAGATAATACTGGTATCTCCCAAAATCTTGTTAAAACTGTTTCTGATGTAACTGACAAGAATTTACAACTTTCTGTTGACCAAGTTGTTGAGGGCCTGTCAGGGGTTGCGACTGAGAAGTTTTTGCCTTCAGTGGATCAGGTGAACACTAGCTGTGGTGAGTTTCCTTCCCTGCAACTCTTTAATTCAGAAGAAGAAGACTTGTGGGAATAAGATGGTTAATACAGACTCATCTAGTAAGATGTATTTGCTTATTGATGGTGGTACTGTTGATGGCAATAAAAAGTCTAGGGCAGCTTCCTTGGGGGTTACAATGCTTCTGAATGAGATTAAATTTAAAAAGAAGGATCATTTGGCGAAGGCTAAAGATACTGGAGTTAGTGTTGCTAGTAGTGCTTCTCCTATTATCATTAATAGATGATTATAAGCTTCTGGAATGTTAGGGGTCTCAATAATGGGCTCAAGAAAGAGAAAGTTTTTAGAATATTGGAGAATTTAGGAGTTGGTGTTCTATGTTTCATGGAAACTAGAGTTAGGAGAGTTAATTTCCCTAGTTTTTCTGAGGTACTGGATGCTGACTGGAACTTAGCAGATAATTATGAGTTCTCTGATGGGGGTAGACTTTGGTTACTTTGGAAATAAGGTTTCTCTGTTCTTAAGAGATGTGATCAGACTATCTCAATTGTTGGTAATGTGGTTGGTCATAGGATGGTTATTACTGCTGTATATGGCAGTAATAATAGTCTGGTTATGAGAGGCCTATGGGCTCATCTAAAGAGTTTGGAATCTGATGTTGGTTCCTCTTCTTGGGTGTTTGGGGAGATTTCAACATCTTTGAAAGTGCACAAGAGAGTTCTAACTTTGGTGAGTTAGGTATGTACACTAATTCTGACATGGATGATTTTAAGGAGTGTTTGGTGGGTTTGGAGCTCCAAGATCATCCCTACATTGGTCCTCTTTATACTTGGTCCAACAAGCAAGAAAATTCCTTCTTAGCTCATAAGCTAGACATAGTTTTAATAAACCCTCAATAGTTAATTGAGTTTCCAGACTCTGCCGTGGAATTTAAAGCCCAGGGTGTTTCAGATCACTGTCCTGGTATCATTTGGACTCAGAAAAGGGCTCAGGTTCATAAACCAAAGCCTTTCAAGTTTTGTAACTGTTGGACTGCTAATGAGAACTTCTTAAGGGTTATTAAAGACTCTTAGCAAAAGCAATGTGGGAGCAATGCTATGCAGCTACTTTTTAACAAGTTGAAGAGGCTAAAGCCAGTTTTAAAGGAATTGAACAATAGCTATTTTTCAGATATTTCTGGTAGAGTTGCTGTTAAAAGGGATGAGCCTGAATCTATTATCTTTTTAATATTGTTCATGTGGATCAAAGGAGGCTGGAGGAAGAGAGTAAACTTAGAGCTAATCTTGTAGCTCTTGAAGATGCTGAATCTGAATTTTATAAACAAAGAGCTAAGGTCCACTGGCTACAAAAAGGTGATTTGAACACTAGGTTTTTTCATCAGAGAATAGAAGTTAACAAGAAGAGGAACACTATTAAGGTTATTAAAGATGATAGTGGGATTTATCATGAATCTTTTGAGAATATGGCAGCTGTTCTTGAGAAATTTTTTAAGGATCTTATTGGAACTGCTGACTCTAATGTGAAGGGTTATTCTGCTGAGTGGCTTAAATCTGTCCCGACTTATTCCATTCCTTCTAGTGTTGCTGATGTCCTTACTGTTGAGATCACTAATGCTGAGATCAAAGATGCATTGTTCAGACAAGGAAACAATAAAAGTCCTGGACCTGATGGCTACACTTCTTGGTTCTTCAAGGCTGCATGGGAGATTGTATGTAATGATTTCTTAAATACTGTAAGGTACTTTTTTCAAATTCAACCCTCTTGCATGCTTTCAATACCACTGCCCTAGTCTTAGCCCCTAAATCCTTAAATACATGCATGGCTAAGGATTTCAGGCCTATCTCTTGCTACTCAGTGATTTACAAGACTATCACTAGAATTTTGGCTTCTAGATTAGCTTTGTTCTTCCCTGACATGATCTCCCCTAACCAGTCAGCATTTGTTAAGGGTAGAAACATAGCTGATAACACTTTGCTTGCTGAAGAAATTGTAAAGGGATACTCTAGGAAAAATCTATCTCCTAGTGCACTATTAAGGTAGATTTGCAAAAGGCCTTTGATTCAATTTGTTGGGATTTTTTGATGACTGTTTTGGAAGCTATGGGTTTACCTGAGGTTTTTTGTGGATGGATAAAATCTTGTATCGCTAATCCTAGCTATTCAATATCTTTGAATGGAAGCTTGGTGGGATTTTTTAAGGGTTTAAAGGGGGTAAGATAAGGGGATCCTCTATCTCCTTATCTCTTTGTTATTGTTATGAATGTTTTATTTGCCCTGTTGGATGCTGCACCAATGAATGGTGTTTTCAAATTTCATCCTAAGTGCAAAAGAATTCCCCTCACTCATCTTTGTTTTGCTGATGACTTGCTTTTGTTCTGTCATGGGTCTTTGGATGCTATGTTGGGATTAGTTAGAACCCTTGAAAAGTTTTATGAACTCTCATGTCTTAAGTTGAATGCTTTAAAGTCTGAGTTGTTTGCTTATGGAGTGGCTAGGGATGAGCTTGAAGTGATCGAAAGTGCTAATGGTTTTAAGTTAGGCCAGCTTTCTCTTAGGTACCTTGGGGTACCCTTGGTCACTCGTAAGCTCACAAGTAAGGACTGCTCTGCTTTACTTGTGAAAATCAAAGGTAGGATTGACAAATGGTCTAGCATGAAACTCAACTTTGGGGGTAGATTACAACTTGTGAAGTCTGTCCTTTTTTCATTATATTTGGTTACTGGTGCATGCAGGTCATTCTGCCTAAGGGGGTTATGAGGGATATTGAGAAGATTTGCTTGAGGTTTTTTTGGAAGGGTTGTGATACTTCAACAAGAGGGACTAGAGTTAGCTAGAATAGGTTTGTACCCTTAAATCTGAGGGTGGTTTAGGCCTTAAAAAGCTGGCTGATTGGAGCAAGGCTTGTTGTTTCATGCTTATTAAAAACATTCTTGCTGGGGAGGGGTCCTTATGGATTGTGTTAGGTATGGCTCATAAATATACCAGTAAAGAGGATAAGAGATGGAGCAGAGTGAGCGAAGCGAACAACAACTGTCCTTACAAAGAAAATCTCGTTGTGGGGTTACGAATTATGTGGGTTGGGGGTGCAGGGGCGCAGCCCTTGCGGTACGGTACAGGGTTGATTTTGTAATTATGTACCAGGGTTTTCTATTATAAATAGAGATGTAACCTATACTTAAAATATCATTGAATAAAACTTCTAGCACCGCCTAGGCACCGAGGACGTAAGCACATTGCCGAACCTCGTAAAATTCTCGTGTTCTTTTGTTTTTCTTTACCCGTTTTGTCAACAATTGGTATCAAAAGTCAGGAGCAAAATTCGAAGTCACGAAATTCGATGGTTAGGGTAATTTTGGATTATGGCAAACGAGGGTGAAGGATCTATTGGCGCAGCAAGGGATCTTGAAGGCTTTGCGACCTTCAAAGCCGGCGTCGATGGATGAGGAAGATTAGGAAGAATTGCAGTAGCGAGCGGCAGGAACCATACGATTATGTTTGGCGGACGAGGTCATGTATCACGTCATGCATCTATCGTCTCCAGATGAAATTTAGAGGAAGTTGGAAAGTCAGTTTATGTCCAAATCCTTAACGACAAAACTGTATCTGAAGCAGCGTCTGTATGGGCTGAAGATGCAGGACGATCACGATTTGGCGCAACACGTGAATGTCTTCAATCAAATCGTTTCTGATCTGGCTTGATGTGAAAATTGAGGATGAAGACAGAGCGATGATTCTGTTGTGTTCGTTGCCTCCCTCTTACGAACACATGGTGACTACTCTTACATATGGGAAAGAGACTATCAACGTTGAGGAGATTACTACAACCTTGTTGGCTCACAACCAGTGGAAGTAGAATGCAGGGGAAAGCTCTCAAGCCGATAGCTTATATGTCAAGGGTAATCGAGATCGTGGACGGAAGCCAGAGAAGGCAGGGTCCGGGAAGCGGAATTCCAGATCCAAATCTAGGGATAAGAAGACGATTCACTGTTACAAGTGCAAGGAGGCGGGACATATGAAGCGAGACTGTCCGAAGTTGAAAAAGCAGACTGATGAGAAGCGTGATGGCTCATCCAAGTCTGTGAACGTGGTCGAGGATGATAATTCTGATTGCAGTGAGGGTGATATGCTTTCTATTTCAATGACACAATTGACGGATGCTTGGATTCTTGATTCTGGATGTTCTTATAACATCACGCCAAATAGGGAATGGTTTTCGACATACAGGCCAGTTAATTCTGGTTCGGTTTATTTGGGTGATGATCGATGTTGCAATATTGTTGGTATTGGTGATGTCAGAATTAAGATGCACGATGGCTCCGTTCGGACGTTGAGTGGTGTTCGACATATCCCAGACTTGAAGAAGAATTTGATTTCCTTGGGCACTTTGCAAAAGAATGGTTTTATCCCTAAGGCTGACGAGGATAGGGAAACCATTCGGATTGTTAAAGGAGCATTGACTGTGATGAAAGGCAAGATGACTGCAGGGAATATCTACAGATTGTTAGGGAGTACCGTTACAGGTGGAGTTCACTCTGTTGAGTCCTGTGATGATACGACAAAATTGTGGCATATGCGCCTTGCTCATCTTAGTGAACGTGGTATGGAAGAATTACACAAGAGAAACTTGTTGCACGGTGTCAAAAGCTGTAAGCTCGATTTTTGCAAGTATTGTGTTCTTGGTAAACAGACTAAAGTCCGTTTTAAGACTGCGAAGCACACAACTCAAGGGATTCTTGATTATGTGCATTCTGATGTATGAGGGCCTTCCACAACATCGTCTTTGGGTGGATCTAGGTACTATGTTACTTTTATTGATGATTTTTCACTGAAAGTTTGGGTGTATTTTTTGAAACAGAAATCTGAAGTTTTTGAGAAGTTCAAGTTGTGAAAGCTGAGGTAGAAAACCAAACAGGACGAAAAATCAAGTGTTTGCGGTCTAACATGTACGGAGTACACAGATTCACAGTTCCTACAATTCTGTAAGGAGCATGAGATTCAGAGGCTTTTACAATGCGCAAGACACCACAACAGAATGTGTTTCGGAACGAATGAAAAGGTCATTGAATGAAAGAGCCAGATGTTTGCGGTTGAATGCGGGGCTTCCCAAACACTTCTGGGCTGAGGCTGTTAACATGGCGTGTTACCTTATCAACAATCACCAAGGGCATCGCTGGCTGGGAAAGTTGCAGAAGTATGGACTAGTCATGATGTTAGTTTTGATAATTACGGATTTTGGTTGTCCTGCTTATGTGCATGCACCTGCTGATGAGAGATCCAAACTTGATGCAAAATCGAAGGAGTGCATTTTTCTGGGTTACAAGAAAGGTGTCAAAGGATTCAAGTTCTGGGATCCAGTGCGAAGAAAGTTGTGATTAGTAGAGATTCGTTTTTGATGGTCCATGTTGCAGCAGAAGCAAGACACGACAGTGGTGGATTTCGAGCAGTTTCCAGTTGAGAAAACTAGAAACTTCTCAACGACTTCTGGTGGTTCCATGGATGATTTGCAGGATTATAGTCTCGCCAGAGACAGGGTGACGGCCGAATATAAAGCCTCCGAACAGATGGGTTTTGAAGACTTGGTATCTTTGCACTTATTCTTAGCAGTGATGGATGGCAGCCATGGTTGAGGAGATGGAGTCTTTGAATCACAATCGCACATGGGAGTTCCCCTTCCTGAGGGTAAGAAGCCGATTGGTTGCAAATGGGTGTATAAGAAGAAACCAGCAGTAACAAAAAAAGAAGGGGAGAAGTTCAAGGCTCGTTTGGTAGCGAAGGGTTTTTCACAGTAGAAATAAGTTGATTATGATGAAATCTTTGCTCCTGTGGTCAGGCACACTTCAATCCGAACAGTACTTGCATTGGTGGCTAGTTGAGATTTGCATTTAGAGCAGATGGATGTTAAAACTGCTTTTTTGCATGGTGATTTAGAGGAGCAGATCTACATGCGGCAACCTGAAGGTTTCACTCAACCTGGAAATGAACATTTAGTTTGCAGATTGAAGAAATCTTTGTACGGGTTGAAACAGTCTCCGAGACAGTGGTATAAACGGTTTGACTCCTATATGATCAAGATTGGCTACAACCGATGTGAGTATGATTGTTGTGTCTATGTTAAGAGCCTTGATGATGGTTCTTTTATTTTTTTATTACTGTATATTGATGATATGTTGATTGCTGCGAAGAACATGGATGATGTTATCGGTTTGAAAACTTTATTAAGTCAGGAATTTGATATGAAAGATTTAGGTGTTGCAAAGAAAATTCTTGGAATGAAAATTTGCAGGGACAGAGACTCAAGGAAACTGCGGCTATCTCAACGGGGTTATGTTGAGAAAATGCTAGAAAGGTTTGCGATGAGCAGCGCGAAACCAGTTAGCACTCCATTGGCAAATCACTTTAAGTCTCATCAGAACAGTGCCCTAAGACAGATAAGGAAGCTGAAGATATGGCAAAGGTTTCGTATTCTAATGCTGTTGGCTGCTTGATGTATGCGATGGTATGTACTCGTCCTGATTTAGCTCATATTGTTAGTCAAGTTTGTAAGTACATGTCTAAACCTGGTAAGCAACATTGGGAAGCAGTCAAGTGGATCTTTCGGTACTTAAAGGGTACTGTGGGACATGGAATTGTTTTTGGGAGTCAGCGGGATAATCCTTTAGTTGTAGGATATGTGGATTCAGACTATGCAGGTGACTTGGATAATAGAAGATCTACGACAGGGTATGTCTTTACTCTTGGTGGAGGGCTTATTTGTTGGAAGTCTATTGTTCAATCTGTTGTGGCTCTATCTATAACTGAAGCTGAGTACATGGCAGCGGCTGAAGCTGCAAAAGAAGCTTTATGGCTTACTGGTTTAGTGAAGGAGTTGGGTGTTCAACAAGGTGGAGTTTAGTTGCTTTGTGATAATCAAAGTGCTATTCACTTGGCTAAGAATCAGGTGTATCGTGCTAGAACTAAACATATTGATGTAAGGTTCCACAAGATCAGAGAGTTGGTTGCATCTAGAGAGGTTTTGTTTCAGAAGGTACATACTGATGAGAATGCCGCTGATATGTTCACCAAGCCAATTACGACAGACAAGTTCAAGCATTGCTTGGACTTGTTGAATGTTTTGAGTTGTTAAAGAAGCTAGGTAACCCAACCCACATTGAAGTTTCCAAGGGGCAGGATATTCGCCAAGGTGGAGATTTGTTAGGTATGGCTCATAAATATACCAGTAAAGAGGACAGGATGGAGCGAAGTGAGCGAAGCGAACATCAACTGTCCTTACAAAGAAAATCTCGTTGTGGGGATACGAATTATGTGGGTTGGGGGTACGGGGGCGCATGCCTTGCGGTACGGTACAGGGTTTATTTTGTAATTATGTACCAGGGTTTTCTATTATAAATAGAGATGTAACCTAGACTTAAAATATCATTGAATAAAACTTCTAGTGCCGCCTAGGCACCGAGGACGTAAGCACATTGCCGAACCTCGTAAAATTCTCGTGTTCTTTTGTTTTTCTTTACCCGTTTTCGTCAACAGATTGCTTGGGTAAAGACTTACTGTTTTAAATCAGTACAGTATTGGGAGTTTGATAGCAAAGCTCACTTCAGTTTGATTCTTTGTAAGCTGATCAAGATGAGGGAGGAGGCTAGAAGACTTTCCATCGTATGGCCAATTTGTCACGGATTAAGGGCATATGGATTTGGGATAATATCAGACAAAGGAGAGTAAAGGCGGACTGGCATCGGCTGATCTGGTTCCCAGCTCATGTTCCTAAATTCTCTGTGGTTGCTTGGATGGTGCTGCTGGATAGACTGCCTACAAAGGACAGACTTGGGCGTTTTGGTATTGTGACTGACAATCTATGTGGACTGTGTGGGGAGTCAGGAAACTCGTAACCATCTATTCCTGGAATGCTTTTATGCGTGTGAGGTTTGGCGTGCAATTATGCTCTCTTGTGGTTTGCATCACCAATTGCCGAGTTGCTGGGATGATGCTATACGCTGGATGGTTCTGAACTTTAAAGGTAAATCCCTATTGATCCATATACTCAAGTTAGCTTGGACCAGCTTTGTCTACTTTATTTGGGAGGCGAAATCACAGATGTTTTAGAGGAGTGACTCGCTCGATTGATTCAATTATAAATAGAATTAGTGAGGCTGTTAGAATCAAGCTTCATAGATGTCATATAAATAGGACTCATGCTGTAAATAGTCAGTTGTGCCTTAATTGGGGGCTAATATAGTGGTCGTATTGTTCTTTGTAGCAACTTTGCTGCTTTCTTTTGGATGAATAAAATTTTACTTATCCAAAAAAAATTCTCCTTTTGAATAGGCTTATGGTAATTTAAGTCATGAAGTTAGGTATTTTTTTCTTTTCTAATTGTTGTTTTTTATTCTCTCCTTTTTACCAAATTGCTACCGTAAAGTAATGAGTTGATCAGCAATATTTATCTTCAGTGATTATCTTGATAAAAATGGAAACTTGATTCCAAGGATTACCCTTTTTATATTCACTCATTTCTAGCCAGACCATGATCATGAAGCTTCTCTTTTTACTGTAAATTTGGGATTTTGTCTTTATCAATCACACTATTGATTCCCACCCATATGGTAGTAATGCTGCAGTATTGTGAAATCAAGAGCAAGGGAGTAGTGCAGGTTCAGAAAGGCAGTGATGTTGTGTTGGGAAGAATCCGAGATTCCTCCTGTCTGCCTTTGTCTTGCCTTTCGATATATCGAACGGGGAGAATACGAACGAGACTTAAATTCCACTATCTCGATGATCGAAAGCTTTTTCAAGACTATTTCACCATCGAATACTCATCTGGATGTTGTGTTGGTGGAAATAGATGATATCCTTGCTTCAGATCCTATATACTCCTATCAGTAAGTCCCTTTGTTCTTCGCTATGTTACTTCGACTCTTCATTCTTCTGGTTAATAAAACGTGTGCCGATCAGGTTCAACCTGCAATACGGCTCTAACAAACCTAGTGGTTCCATTGAAGATGCAATCGATCTGAAGCAGCAGCTAACGATGGAATTGTGTAGGAAACTTGAGTCCAGAGGATGGCCTTTGATCATTCTTTTAAGGAAGTCCGAGAGACAGCGAAATGTTACAATTCAACACCTGAAGACTATAGGATTTAGAAGCTGGTCTTCTTTGATTATGAGGTATTGTTGGCACTTGTCTTTTTATTTTGATTATATGCATAACAGTGTTAGCTTCTTGATACCAACTAGATTGTGGATGTTGGAGTTAAAAGCACCATACCTCTCAAACAATGACTCTCATTCTAAATTGATCCTCAAACTCTTGAACATTCCAAATTTATTCTCAAACTATGAGTCATATTCTAAATTAGTCCCAAACTTTTAAATATTCAAGTAACCAGTACAAAATCATTCAAAAGTTTGGGGACTAATATAGAATAAGGATTATAGTTTGGTGATGAATTTGAAATGTTTTAAAGTTTGAGGACTAATTTAGAATAAAAGTTATAGTTTAGGGATGAAATTAGAATGTTTAAACACTGAAAGACTAATTTAAAATTAGTCATAATTTGATGACATATAATGTAATTAACTTTAGTGTTGGGATATGTACGGAGACCAACTAGATTTTTCACTTGTTTTTATGGTTGTGATGCATGAATCAACTTAAGTAAACTTAGATTCAATTAGCGATGTAAATAAGACTATACAGATTGACAGTTATTTAAGATCGATTCGTTTAAAGTTTAATAAATACTCGATTTGAATTCTTAATCAGTCGAAACGAGCTATTTAAAACTCGATTCGAAAAGTTTGTTTTCTATCTTATATATCATATTAATAAATAATTAAAATTATATAATAATTAAAAAAAATTACAATTAACAGGCATATCTTTGGGAAAATGTGTTTTTAGGCTTCCAAAACCTTGGTTTTACCATTTTTGAGAATCACATTCACTTTCATATTAGATCTTGTATTCTTTTGACTCTTCTTTTCCTCACATTCTTTTTCATTTTTCTTTATATATATATATATATTTCTTTATCTAATGTTTAATTTTTTTAATTGTAATTTTTTGGATTATTATATAATTTTTTGGATTTATTAATATGACATATAAGATAAAATAATTCAGTTAGTATAAAGTATTGTTACGTAAGGTATAATGTCAATATCATTAAAATAAAGGTAAACTATACAAATGATCACTAATGTTTAAATAAATTTTTCGTTTTCTCCCCTTAAATTTTAAAAGTAATACACTGATCAATAACAATATTGATATGTAACAAAATAGTCACTCTATCTTCACCTACGTTAAATTGATGATGTGACACCGTTAATAAAAAATTAAAATTTATTTTTACTATTAAACTACTGCTAAAACATCAAATAGAGATCCTTAAATAATAATTTTATATTTAATTTACCTAAAAAAATTTCTAATTTTTAATATTTTTCAAATACCCACCACCACCCCTCCCCGCCTCTCCCATCTCATCAGCTCCCATATCCACTTTATTCCTTTCTCTTTAGCAGTGATGAACTTTCAGCTCTTCGTAGACTCCTCCCACCTGTGTTGCACGGGATGGCAAAGGAGCCCCGTTTTAAGTATCCGATATGTTTCCGGCACGGGGACAATATAGGGACGGTTGGGGTACGTACCGGAGACGTATTACGATGGCAGGGTATGGTTGATCGGATTCGAGGTCGGTCAGAGCTTATTTGAGGACGTCCCCAGGGCTCTACAATAAAAAGGGGTTTTCAAAGAATAGATCAACATTAGCAATTTTAGAAGAAGAATAAGAAGAAGAAAATCTTCAAAACACGCACACACAAAAGATATTACTTTGTTTAAAAGAGGGAAATTTGAGAAACTTACGGGTCATTTCCGATTTCTAGATTAAGCAAAGCATAAAGAGCAGCGATATGTGAATCAAAATCCTCGAAATCAAACATTGCAACCAATGGAGGAATAGTTCCTAGCATAACCAATGTTACTCTGGTTTTTGGGTCTTCTTTAGTTAGCAGCCTAACTCTACTGGCAACTACTCTCTTGTTTTCTTCGTTTTCCACTTGCAAATCCTTAACCAATCGCTTCAATTCCTCGAAAGCTTGAACCCACTTCGTGGTCTCAGCCATCACTTTAGCATCACTTTCCACTTCAGCTAAGTTCAAGATATCAACTAGCTTCTCTGGTTTACCATTGTTGACAGCTTTTTTCACTATGAAATATGTCTTTTTGGGTTCATTGGATTCGTTTAACTTGAAACAATTTTTGGTATAATTGTCAGTTTACATCTGATCTTTCTAGGTATTTCGAATATGGAAACAATTTATTTTATTATTTTCAAATTGACCACAAAAATTAATTTAGTGATTTAGAAAAAAATTTCAAATGTTAGGATTTTTAATTAGATTTAAATTAGGGTGTTACACCAATTATAAATTTTAAAAAATACTCAAATGTTAGGATTTCAATTAGAGTTAAATTATGATATTAACAATGTTTGATTTGTGTTTAATATTTTTCTAGACTTAATATTATGGTTTGAGTCTTAAGATTTAATACTTTAAGCTTCAATTCCTCGAAAGCTTGAACCCTCTTCGTGGTCTCAGCATCACTTTAGCATCACTTTCCACTTCAGCTAAGTTCAAGATATCAACTAGCTTCTCTGGTTTACCATTGTTGACAGCTTTTTTCACTATGAAATATGTCTTTTTGGGTTCATTGGATTCGTTTAACTTGAAACAATTTTTGGTATAATTGTCAGTTACTGATCTTCTAGGTATTTCGAATATGGAAACAATTTATTTTATTATTTTCAAATTGACCACAAAAATTAATTTAGTGATTTAGAAAAAAATTTCAAATGTTAGGATTTTTAATTAGATTTAAATTAGGGTGTTACACCAATTATAAATTTAAAAAATACTCAAATGTTAGGATTTCAATTAGAGTTAAATTATGATATTAACAATGTTTGATTTGTGTTTAATATTTTTCTAGACTTAATATTATGGTTTGAGTCTTAAGATTTAATACTTTAATATTATGATTTGATTATGGATTTTATTATTCTAGAGTTAATATTTTGGTTTGAATCTTGAAATTTGACATTTTAATATTGTGGCTTGTTTATGGATTTTACTATTCTAAACTTAATATTATGGTGTGAGTCTTGATATTTGACTTTATTTATGATTTTTTATATATATTTATAATTTTAAAATTATTTTATATGCCGTACACTTGCCGTCTCCGTACCATGTAATTTTAAAAATTATCGTTTTCCGTCCCCGTCCCCGTAACCGTATCAGTGCAACATAGCCTCCCACCCCACCTTGGTCGTTGCATTAAATTGGCGTTGTCGAACCATTACTCTAAATGCAGACCACACGGGTTGATGCCTCTAACACCTCGAAGCGAGGGTGAGATATTACAGTCCACCAATTTGAAAAGCTTCCCTCTTGCTAATCTGAAAATGGCCACCAGGAATTTCTGTCCCGATAGTGTGATTGGAGAAGATGGTTTTAGCTCCGTGTTTAAAGGGATGGATCGATGAAAATTCATTCACAGCATCGAATCCTGGGACCGGCTTAGTTATTGATGTGAAAAAGCTTAACCAGGAAGGCTTCCAAGGTCACAAGGGGTGATTGGTGAGTCAATTTTCACCCGATCATTCGTATTACACGTAAACTATCTGATTGGTTTTGCATTTGTTCATCACATTATTAGTTGGATGAAATTTCAAGCTTAAAGTTTAAGCTATAGTTTAAGATTCTGATCCATAATGACAGCTGATGTTTGTAAATATCCTCATATTATTATGGGCTTAGCCAGCAATTTCATAATCTGTACCAGGAGGTTCTTATTCCCAATCGCTTTCTTGGAGCCTTCGGATGAAGGTTGCTCTTGAAATTTCGAACAAAATTTTGCTGAAACTTAATCATGGCCAAAGAAAAAGGAATACGGTGGGTTTGGGATCTGATGAGGTGGGAGAGGCGGGGAGGGGCTGTGGTGATAATTTGAATTATTTTTTGAAAATTAGAATATTTTTTGGGATAAATTAGATATAAAATTATTGTAAGGATTTATTTGATGTTTTACAATAGTTTAGGGGTAAAATTAAATATTAATATTTTTTTAAATGTTGTCACATCATCAATTCAATGGAGTTGACGGTGGAGTGATTATATTATTACAAATTGATAATGTTAATGATTAATATGTTACTTTTAAAACTTTAGTGGACAAAGTAAAAATTTATTTAAATATTAGTGATCATTTGTGTAATTTATCCTTAAAATAATTATAATATTTTAATATATACCTTTATCAAGAAAGTAATCATTTAACTTATTTTAAAAGTTAGGGCTAAATTTATAGGTGGTAAACAAATCATTCAGATCTGGTTTGAGTTAGGTCATTTTGTGTATAGATTATATTTGGTTTAATTTTATTTAGGTCAGTTCGGATTTGGTTCGAATTTAGTTTGGATATATGATAAATCGGGTCGGGCCGAGTACCGGGTAGAGTTAATTTTTGGGTGGCTCAATTTTTGGATGATTATTGAATAAGTTATTTTTGGTTCAGATCAATATCGAATCGATTGATTTTTGAGTCGGGTTAATACCATATCGATTAGATTTCGGGTCTGTCAATATCAGATCGATTGATTTTTGATTTGAGTCAAACTTTGGATTAGATTCGGGTTAAATTGATTATGAGTTTAATCAAGTATATATAGAATTATTAATACATTCTTATAAGAAAAATATGTCTTCTTTTTTGTTAATCTTATCCTCTAGACTTAATTTCAATTTTCAATCGTTCAATATTTTGAATTAAACCATAATTTAGAGATGATAAATTGATTATACAAATACGATACTGTAATGCGTGTTAGAGCTTGTTACCAAAAATTTATATTGATCGCCGAAAAGTTTATAATAATAACTATTTGATAAAGAAATAAAATATTATTTTCAATTATAAATTTAATATTTTTATTAAAGTTTATATTTGATCTTGTTCGGGTTATTTTCGGATCTGGTTAAATTTGGTTTAGGTTGCTTTCGGTTCGGGTTATTTTCGGTTTGAGTTATTTTCGGTTCGGGTTGCTTTATATTTGTGTTAATTTTGGTTCGGGTTTCTTTCGGTTCAGGTTAATTTTGGTTTGAGTTACTTTCAATTCGTGTCAATATCGATTTGGGTTGCTTACGGTTTAGGTTATTTTGGGTTCTGGTGAAATTAGATATGGATCCATTTTGGTTCAACTAAATTTTGGATCGGGTATAGTTCGAATTTCATATCAAATTTAATCATCATGTTCAGGTTACTATCGGGTATTGGATCTAGTAAATCGGTTAGGGAAATCAAGTTCGGACCAAGTTTGCCAGATAGCTAAATTCAATGAAAAATAAAGGTTTAAAGTAAAAAATATGCTTTTAAATTATATTTTTATGCTTAATACAAAAATAAATTATCTAAACTTATACTTCGTTTTCCATTTAAGTGTCTAATTTTTTTGTCAATTTAGGTGTCTAACGTTATTAATGTTATCAATTAGATGCTTAGACCCTTCCGGCCGTTAAAAAATATATTAAATGGCATGTTTGGCATTTATAAAATTTTGAAAATTTTATTTTTTAAAATAAAACTTGAAAATTGTATTATATATATAAACCCTAATGATAGGGAAGCGTATCACCTAATTACTTTAGAATTATATATAAAAACCCCCAAATCTCTAACCTTAATTTCATTTCTCTTTATCCTCCCTTGTCGGCCGTCGTCGTCACTACCACCTTGCCATCTCCCTTGCCGGTATGTTACAAGTTGAACCTAGTTGCAAGCCGAATCCTCAAATCTAGTCGAAGAACGAAATACAAACGCATGTGGTTGTTGTTAGTTGCTGTCGCGTTGGAGGTCGTTGTCGCGTTGGAGGCTACTATCGCGGTGATTAACGACAAACAATCAACTAAAGGGAAAGGGCAAACGAAGGGTGGCCAAATAGCCAACACCCAGATCGGAGGCAAAGGGCGAGCAAGGATGGCAAAGGGAAGCATCAACATCCATGGGTTAAGGGGTTTGAAATTAAGTTTTCAAAGTTTTTTTTAAAGATTTGAGAAAAAAATTATGTTTTTTTGGTTTAAAACATTATAATTTTAAGTTTTTATTTTAAATAAAGTTTTATTTCAAAATTATGTTATCAATTGGATTGTTGATGGTCACGTATAATAAGATCTCCTCTTTGGTAAAAAAGTTGTTTGTCGATATTATCATAATTGTTAAGCGAAGTAGCTTGCAAGATAGTTTGGTTCGCTCACTAGTCCTTTATCAATTTGGAAAAACATCTTGTTCGACAGAGACAATGCATTTTTATGAAGGTTGTCATAACCATTTTTTTTGAAACAATTAAGTTTAAAAAATAATTATGACTTTATTTTGAAAAACTGACGATTTTGAATTAATTTGAATAAAATTGAATGGGAGTCGCCATCAACCTTTGAGTTAGGTAGGTCGAATACCTAAAAACGTATTCTAAAACAATTTTAAGGAAAAATAATTTTTTAAGACAAAAATTGGTTTGCATTTACCAAAAATCTGATTTAATGAGTCCGGAAGTTGATTACGTATGGGGAAGGATTAACACCCTCACAACGCTCAAAATTGGTACTTAGTAGCTTATATATTGTCGCAAATGGTGGAAATTATAAATCGAATATAAAGTTAAAATATGATCCATTTATTAAAGTTTAATTAATTTGCTTCGAATTATTTATTAGGAAAAATCTTTTAATTCAAAAAGAAATATTGAGATTTGTTCATCCTCCGACGGGAAGGCTATCTCTTCTTATTTCTTGCCTAAAAATAATATTCCCTCCTTGATTTAAAAAAACGCAAATTGAATATAAATTGAACATCGACATTTTTCATAAAATAAAATAAATTGTTATTTAGAGAAACATGCATTGCATTATTTGAATTAAAATAAAAAATGAATTAATTAGCTCTTAAAAAATAACTTAGATTTATTCCAAGTCACATTTCGTTCGAATGTCGTATCGGATCGCACTACTTCGACCAAACAATGCTTTCCACGCCCATTCTACAAATAAGTGTTCTCGAAAACATTCGAACTAGAGAAATTTAAAATATTATTAAATAATAATTATCTAGCCAAAATAAAAATACGTACATAAATAAAATGCATAAAATAGATAAATATACAAATGCGTAAACATATACATATATGTTCATTTAATATGACAACCCGTGTAGAGCGACAATTACAATGAAAGTACAGACTCTACGTTGAAAGTACTAATGTGCAGTAAATAAATAAAACAAAGATCAAATTAACAAGATAAACAAAAACAGGGATCTAAATAGTTCATAATCCATATTTTGAGACTAAAACTAGTGATTAATTTACATATACTAAAATATATATGGATTGAAGACATAAATAAACCAAAATCGGACAAACATTAGACAAAAATGACTAAAATGAACTAAAAACAAATTACTAGATCAAGCCAAATATTAAACCAAAATATTAAAACATATGTACGATGACTAAAACGTAAAATTGAAAACATGAAAGGCTCGAATCCATAAATATCCCATTTTATTTCAAACTTGCATACCAGATTACAAAAATCAAGGGCCTAAAATTGCAATTTTCCCCGAAACTTGTGAAAACAAGGGAATGGGGGTGAAACTACATCGTTTTGATCCATGTATATAAACCGGGTTTTAGGGCATTTCCCTCATCCTCTTCCCATTTCTCAATTTCTTTCAAAAAATGAAGAGAGAGAGTTTCCCAAACTCTCTCAACTTTCCCTCATTGTGAGAGAGGGACGCCATTCATCGGCGGCGTTTTACGGACGCTCACAGTGGCCGAAGGAAACAATAAACCCCCCAAACACTCTTCTCGTCCTCCTTAACCCGAATCCTAGCCTCTTCTAGCCTAAAACTCACCCTAGAGTCCTAGATCTAGGGTTTACCTTTCAAAGACTTAAAGATTCGACAGCCCTTAAGTTTTTCGACACTTCGAACAAAGGTAAGTGTTTCGAATCGAGAAGATAGGGCATGAGTGCCCTATTTTGCTTGTGTCAGGACCCCAATTTTTCTCGGGATTCCTTTGGATTTATTTCCTATTTTTTATTGGTTTTCTTATATTGATTTATCTTCCTTTGTGATTGTTGGTGTTGATTCCCGATCACTGTAGATTGAAATGGCGTCAGAAGAAGTTGGTGGTAGCAGCAACAACAGGCAGTAGCGGCAATAGCTCTCTATGTTATGATGCAACCCTAGGGTTCCTACAATCTCATCCAGGTCATCCATTCTCACCATATCTGAAGGTGTAGATCGTGCGACTGCTGTGGGCTTAGAAAACCATATATGATTTCCTAATCTAGACCGTTAGACGGGGTCCAGATTAGACGGTCCTTGATGGTGTGACACAGGGCTTAGAGATGGAACCCTTGCTATTTGGATCATGTGGGTAGGCTCCTTATCGAGCCAAAAACATAGCATTGGTCTTGAACACTCACGAATAATACAATTGAGCACAATAAGTGTTCTTGAAAGCAATAGATGAATATTGAATGAAATTTGGCTTGAAATTCCTCAAACTTGAGGTTTGCTGCTTTCTCTTTGATTCTTATTGATTGTTGTTTTCTTGTTGTTTCTTCTTATTGATCAATGGCTTCTAAGCTTGTTTAAATACTCCTTCAATTGATTCTGAACATTGGGGATGATTAGTGGAGTCAATGAAGCCGTTTAAGTGTGAAAACAATTAATAAAATAGTTTGGAGCTTCTTGTGCATCGATGCATAAGGCTAGTGCATTGGTACACTATGTGTAAAATTCAAATATTTCGACCGTTGGACCCTTAGTGCATCCATGCACTAAGAGGGCATCGATGCATAAAATGCATTCGATAAGGTGAGTGCATCGATGCATCAATGAGTGCATCGGTGCATCCTTTCACAATTTTGATTTTTGGATCTTTTGGTTCGAAATACTTTGTGAAAATTGTTTCAAAAATATTGAAGTATAAAACACAATCTTACACATTAGTAAGGATTGAAATTGAACTTTGAAAGACTTGGAGTAATGTTTTGATATGCGAGTAATTAAATCGAATATACTAAGAAAATCATTTGTAAAATCTTAAAATTCATTTAACTTAATTTGTTATATCGAAACATCAAAATGTTTTCAACAATCTCCCCCTTTATGATATAACAAAACATTTGAGTAATTTTAAGATTTATTTTAAGAATTTTTTTTTGAAATCAATTTTGAAAATTACTCCCCCTTACTATGATACATCTTCTCCCCCTTTTTGTTAAATAAAAAAGGCTCCATTAAAAGTATTGAAAATGTTTAAAATATAACCAATTGATATATATAAATATATCTTAAGCTGCTAAGATCAAAATCAAGAGAAATATTAACCATTAGTTTCATAATCAATAATCATAAATAGATATGTAATGAAAAATTGGTCATATATGTCTAAATGATGCAAAAATCTAATTAAACCAATATAAGTCCATCAATCAAATATATATATATATAATAAGTTCTAAAATCCATAAATCCATACAAATGCAACACCAACACCAAATTAAAACATCCAAAACACAAATGTTTATCAATCCAAGTTTTAAGTTCAGAAAGCATGACAAGTAAAGATCTACTCCATCGGAGGGCCGGGAGGAGGAGGATAATGTGCTCGTACTTCAAAAGTGAGAGCGTCCATACGTTCACGCATCTCCCATTGAAATTCAGTTATCTGAGACTCCATGGAAGCAAACCTCAGATCAAACGACTCTAAGAAAGATCGAAAATATGGTGGCGTTTGATCTTCTTGCCGTGCTGGTTCGGTGTAGGCTTATCGTCTGGTATGTGATCATCAATATCTTGCATAAGCTGTTGAATCTCGAGATCATCGTCAGTAGTCGGTGCCGAAGGAGGAGGAGCACGTGAAGAGCTAGGAGCAGCTCGTGAAGAACTGGCTCCCAGAGTTTGCTTATTGGGTCGAAAGACTCATTGACCAGTTTCCTCGTCCTGTTTCCAATCAGCGTTCTTCAAAGAGGTGATATTGATTTGTTTTGAAGAGGGATTGGATTGTCAAGAGAGACTCTAAGGCCAAGTTTGATAAAAAGATTACTAAGTAGACACCATAAACTAAAGTTTCGACATGCTTAGTGGGGATAACATTTATAGTATCTACTAGTTCACTAAAAAAGATTTGTGGCAAATTTATCTTTCTATTATGCTGGATACAATGCATCCACCCTAAATCCTTGACACGAAGAGTGGAGTACCTACCTCTGGATGGTCGAAACCATCAAGGGATCATTAAATGTAGAAAACGATCGTGATGTGTACGTAACGTACTAACACTAGCATTAGGAAGATATGTATATTCCATATTTTCTTTCTCATTATATAAACCATTTTCATCTAGCCTAAAATTTTTAGTTATAGTCTCGGAGTCAATATGAATATATTGTCCTAAAAGGCAGGATCTAATTCCTATAGTCCCACATTGACTCTCGTTTTGAATACATACCGCATTAGAGTAGAAAATGTGGACCAACTGATGATAGACAATAGGTTTAAGGTGAAATAGTTTATCAAACTTCCAGGACTTGAGAGTCGGTAGGTATTGAAAGTTGATATCTACAATGGCTTGAACAGAGAGAATACGTTCTTCCCGGATTTTGTAAGTTTGGAAGGAATCCATGCACCTATGGTAGAGTTATTCTCTATGACGCTCAGGCATATTAAAACACGAGTTTAGAATGGTAATATTGGGATCATTTGGATTTGGAGCTTGAGGAGGAATATGATTAGGAGAACGGTTAGAATGACCAGAAGAAGTCCTAGGGCATTTAGGGTTTGACATGGTTTAAGAAATCAGAATTAGGAATGTAACCTGCAATTTTGAAACACATGTATGCATAATAATCAATCCCAAAACTCAATTGAGTCTGCAATAATTCAAGGTTCTCTAAACCGAATCCTAATGGGCATGATTTTGAAAACTATTTGAAAATAACATCATAATACATATAGTTTTAATGAAAACAATACAATTAAATCAAAAACATCAATAGTTTTCGAAAATAACAATTTTTTTTATTTCAAAAATTCAAAGACAATGTTGAAAAATTGTTTGTTTTTGACGAAATTGATTGTGAAATATAGTATAGAATCATAATATAATCAATGCCCGATATAATGTTCATCCTAGAATTAATCAAAACTAGTTCTAAATTCAAAAATCAATAAAACAGAGGTTTTGAAATATTACCTTGAAAATTTCGGATTGAGAGGAATGTGATGTTGTTTTGCATGATTTGATGATAAAAATAGGATTAGGAGTTGAAGAACAGTTGGATTCTGACTATTTTATGTTGGTTTTGAGCAAATAGAGAGTTTAGGTAGAGAGAGGGATGAACGACGGCTAAGAGTGTTTGAAAGGGTTTTCAGAAAATAAATAAAAGCAGGGTTTTTATCCAAAAACCCGATAGATGCATCGATGCATGGCCTTGTGGATCGATGCACATTCAAGGAGTGCACCGGTGCATCTTCATGATGTTTCGATGCACATTCAAAGGGATGCATCGATGCGCTATTCAGTGTATCGATGCATTATGCACAAAAATGTGAAAAATCCATTTTAACACTCAACATGCTAAATTAATTAGCTTTAGTGGTATTGACAACTCATATATTGAAAATTAATCATGTTCAATCAATCAATTTAATCCTTAAAATATATTAATTTTCACCAAAGAACATAAACTCCCCTAACTAATAGCAAAGAATGCAATAAAAAATTATTATTATAAGCATTTTTTTATTTATTCTTAAAAGTGCTAAAATTATTTTAAACACTAAGTGAAGTTAGGTCAGTTACACCTAATTCTCTTCTAAGTGTCCAAAATCTTTATTTGTCTAAAGGTTTTGTAAAGATATCAGCTAATTGGTGCAAAGTATCAACAAATTCTAGAACTACATTTTCCTTAGTGACATGGTCTCTAATGAAGTGATGTCTAATTTCAATATGATTAGTTCTAGAGTGTTGGATGAGATTTTTAGTGAAACAAATACACTAGTATTGTCACACTTGATATGAATGGTACCTACTTCAATTCCATAATCAAAAAGTTGTTATTTCATCCATAAAACTTGTGCACAACAACTACCAGCTGAAATGTATTCTGCTTCAGTGGTAGATAATAAAACACAATTTTGTTTCTTTGAAAACCAAGAAATCATCATATTTCCAAGGAATTGGCAAGTAACAGAGGTGCCTTTCCTATCTAATTTGCATCCTCCATAATCCGCATCAGAGAAGGCATGCAAGCTAAAGCTAGAGTCTCTAGGATACTAAAGTCCTAAACTAGGAGTGTCCTTAAGGTATCTAAAGATTCTCTTAACAGCTAGTAAATGTGATTCCTTAGGACATGATTGAAATCTAGCATATAAGAAAACAATAAACATAATGTCTAGTCCACTTGCAGTTAAATAAAGCAAAGAGCCAATCATTGACCTATATAATTTAACATCTACACATTTACCTCCTTCATCTATGTCAAGCTTTGTAGAAGAGCTCATTGGGGTGTCATGAGGTTTCCCATTTTCTAGTCCAAACTTATTGAGCATATCTTTGATGTACTTATCTTGATTGATGAAGATGCCATCTTTTCTTTGCTTGATTTGGAGTCCCAAGAAAAATGAGAGCTCCCCCATCATGCTCACCTCGAATTCACTTTGCATTAGCTTACAAAATTCTTGGCAAAGAACATCATTAGTAGAACCAAATATTATATCATCAACATAAATTTGAACTACTAATAAATCTTTACCTTTATGCTTCAAAAATATTGTAGTGTAACCTTCCCTTTTGAAAAACCTTGTTCGATTAAAAAGTTTGACAATCTTTCATACCAAGCTCTAGGAGCCATAAAGCACTTTTGTCAATTTAAGAACATGATTTGGAAATTTTGAATCTTCAAAACCAGGAGGTTGTTCCGCATACACTTTTTTTATAAAACCATTTAAAAATGCACTTTTAACATCCATTTGATATAATTTAAATTCATGAAAACATGCAAATGCTAATAACATTCTAATTGCTTCCATCCTAGCTACGGGAGCATATGTTTCATCATAGTCTATGCCCTCTTCTTGAGTACCCTTGAGCAACAAGTCTAGCTTATTATTAAATACCCACTTTCATCAAGCTTATTCTTAAATACCCATCTAGTACCTACAGTAGATTTATTACTAGGCCTTTCAACTAATGTTCATACTTTACTTCTCTCA
This sequence comes from Hibiscus syriacus, assembly GCF_006381635.1. Classification (NCBI taxonomy): domain Eukaryota; kingdom Viridiplantae; phylum Streptophyta; class Magnoliopsida; order Malvales; family Malvaceae; genus Hibiscus; species Hibiscus syriacus. The sequence goes on from NW_024063064.1 coordinate 220,620, forward strand.
AATTGATTTAACTCTTCTCGCATAGCCATAATACAATGTTCATCATTTAATGCTTCTTTAATATTTTTAGGCTCTATGCATGAGATAAATGTAACATAATTACAAATATTTCTAAGAGAAGATCGAGTTGTTACCCCTTTGGATGGATCACCTATTATTTCACCATCCTTGACATAGTTATACTCTTTTGGGTAAGATACTTCCCTTTATTCAATGGATGGATTCTCAAGGGGATCATGAATTTCTTCATATTTTGTTACTTCCTTTGATGATGGTTCTCCAATGTCATTTCTAACGTCATTTGCTTGTATAATACCTACATCATCATCAACATAAGAATCCTTCATCGGAAGAGGATTATCATCGAAAACAATATGTATAGACTCTTCTACAACTAAAATTCTTTTATTAAATACTCGATAAGCTTTAGAATTTAAGGAATAACCTAGAAAAATTCCTTCATCACTTTTAGTATCAAATTTGCCAAGATTGTCTTTACCGTTGTTTTAAACAAAACATTTACATCAAAACAAATTAAAATATCTAATGTTAGGCTTTTTATTTTTAAAAATTTCATATGGAGTTTTTTTCAAAATAGGCCTAATCATTACTCGATTAATAATATAACAAGCGGTATTTGTGGCTTCCGCCCAAAAATATTTTGGCAAATTGTTTTCACAGAGCATGGTTCTAGCCATTTCTTCTAAAGTAAGATTTTTCCTCTCAGTAACTCCATTTTGTTGAGGGGTTCTAGGTGCTGAAAAATTATGGCTAATACAATTAGAATTACAAAATTTAGTAAATCCAAGATTTTCAAATTCAGTTCCATGATCACTCCTAACACTAGTTATAGAGTAACCTTTTTCGTTTTGGATTACTTTTAAAAACATGATGAATTTTTCTAATGCTTCATCTTTAGTACTTAAGAATAGAACCCAAGTATATCTAGAATAGTCATCTACCAATACAAATACATATTGTTTTCCACCCAAGCTAGTAGTTCTAGATGGCCCAAAAAGATCTAAATGGATCAATTGTAATATTTTACTAGTGGATACGTCATTATTGGATTTAAAAGAAATTCGCTTTTGTTTTCCTTTCACAAAAGCATCACAGATTTTGTCATTATCAAATTTAAGCTTAGGCAACCCTCGAACTAAATCTCCTTGAATTAGTCGTTGCAAAACACTCATACTAGCATGCCCTAGTCTTCTATGCCATAACCAACTATCATGCTCACCCTTAGCAACTAGGCATAAATTAGTCATATATATGGAATCTAAATGCACCATGTAAATGTTTCCTATTCTATAACCAACAAGCATAATCCGATTAGATGCAATGTCAATAACTTTACAACCATTTGTTTCAAACATGACATTGAATCCCTTATCACATAATTGACTAATACTTAAAAGATTATGCTTTAATCCATTCACATATAAAACATTTTTAATTTGTATGGAAGAGGTATTACCTATTGTACCTATACCTTCAATATGACCTTTTGAATTATCACCAAAAGTCACTTCTCCTCCATTTTTGGCGTTAAGCTCTATGAACCGGCTTTTGTCTCCGGTCATGTGTCTTGAGCATCCACTATCAAGGTACCATGAATTTGAATTTGTTTCTCGTGCCTTGTAGCAATGCTTATTTCCCTACAAACATAGATTAATTTTTGATTTTTGGTACCTAAATTCTTTTGGGTCCATATTCATTAGTTTCCAAAATCCTAGTCCCCTTAGGTTTCCATTTGTGTAGGATATCCTTATCTTTAGTAGTAATGAGTTCTTTAGGAACCCATATACTTCTAATGATTTTTCCATTAGAGGTTCTTCGGGGACCTCTATGATTGTAGTTTTTAAAACCTTTTCTAACAAAGTTGGTTTTTGAATTTTCTCCATTTTAAAAACGTTTTGTTCTAACTTTATCAAAAGAAGCTTTAAGATCATCAATTTTCTTTTGATGATCATCATTGACCTTTGAAAGTAAATTATGCAAATCAGAAATTTTCTTTTCAAACTCTTCTAGTTTGATTTGCAAATTTTTTATTTAACTTTCAAGATCATTGTTGGTCTTGGATATGAGATTATTTTCATTTTTCAATTTTGAAATACCATTTTTATATTTTAAAAATAATTTCTCATAATCCGAAGCCAACCCATTATATTCATCTAATAACTCATCATAAGATAAATCATCTAAATCAAATGAGTTAGAGGTTACCTGAGAATCTTCCCTGAATGCCATCAAGCACAAGTTTGCTACTTCTTGTTCCTCTTTATCGGATCATTCTTCATCGCTCCATGTAGCCATGTGAGCCTTGTGCTTATTCTTTGATTGACCATTTCTGTTCAATTGTGGGAATCATATTTGACATGCCCCAATTTCTTGCATTCATAACAAATGATCGGGTCATTCTCTTTTGGTTCATTTTTGAAGCCTTCATTTCATTTGAATTTTCTTCCTCGGTTAGGCCTCATCATTTTTCTGAACTGTTTGGCAAACAATGCCATTTCCTCATCATCGTCATCTTCATCTGAATCACTCTCATCTTTTGTTGATTTGAGAGAAACTCCCACATTCTTCTTCTTCTCCGTCTCCTTCTTTGGCTTATCTCTTTTCTCAAGGTCTTCCTATTCTTTAAGCATCATTTCATGCGTGAGGAGAGAGCCAATAAGTTCATCGAGGGTTAAGGATTTTAAGTTCTTAGACTCGATGATCGCCGTCTTCTTTGATTGCCAAGCTTTTGGAAGAGAGTAAACTAACTTCCTTACAAGCTTGTCATTTAGAATAATTTCTCCATATGACTTGAGACTATTGAAAATTGTGGAGAATCTATCCGTCATAGCTTTAACATCTTCATCTGGTTTTATCCTGAAATTTTCATAGCTATGAGTTAGAAGACTAATTTTAGATTCTTTTACCTCGTTTGTTCCTTCATGAGTGACTTGTAGTTTGTCCCATATCTCCTTGGTGGTTGTGCAATATGAAACTCTCCCGTATTCATCCGGTCCAAGAGCATAAAAGATAATATGGATAACTTTGGAGTTGAGCTGGAACATTCGTGTCTCTCTTCACTCCACAATCTTGGATTAGTGGAAGGTTTGATGTATCCGTCTTCTATGATATTCCATGCTCCCATGTTACTTGCTTGAATGAAATACATCATTTTATTCTTCCAATAGGCATAATTAGCTCCATTGAAGAAAGGAGGCTTGTTGACGGGCAATGAATCAAGACTGAAGTCAGAGCTTGAAGTAGAGGCCATTGATGACATGATTATCGATGTAACTCTTCCCGAATCGACTCAAGAGGCGATTAAACCTTCAAATGAGTGAGGCTCTAATACCAATTATTGAGTTAATCGCTCGACGAATATGGCCAAGAGGGGGGTGATTGGCAATTAAAATTTAGGTGGAAGCTTTTACAGAAAATTGAAAAAGATTGCACAATGATTTATAGTGGTTCGACTTTCTCAACTAAAGTCTACGTCCACTACCTTAGCTATCCAAACTAAGGATTTTCCACAAGTTCACTAATTTGTCTTTCTTTTCAGGACACAGAGTAACCTTACAAATCCCTCAAGAATTATACCTCAAATTCTTGTGAACACTCTCTCTCAAAGAGAACAATACAAATTTTGCAAACTTATAAGAAAATCCTCACAAGGCAAGATGTTTTCATAATTCTATAAAAAATAAAGAACACTCAAGACTAATACAATTGAGCACAATAATTCTTGAAAGCAATAGATGAATATTGAATGAAATTTGGCTTGAAATTGGTCAAACTTGAGGTTTGATGCTTTCTCTTTGATTCTCTCTTGATTCTTATTGATTGTTGTTTTCTTGTTGTTTCTTATTATTGATCAATGGATTCTAAGCTTGTTTAAATACTCCTTCAATTGATTCTAAATGTCGGGGATGATTAGTGGAGTCAATGGAACTGTTTAAGTGTGAAAACAATTAATAAAATAGTTGGGAGCGTCTGGTGCATCGATGTATAAGGCTAGTATATCGGTACACTATGTGTAAAATTCAAATATTTCGACCATTAGACCCTTAGTGCATCGATGCATAAAATGCATTCGATGTTTTAAACAAGCCTAAGTGCATCGATGCATGGTCTGTGCATCGATGCATAAAATGCATTCGATGTTTTCATAAAACCTGAGTGTATCAATGTATGGTAGTGCATCGATGCATAAAATGCATTCGATAAGGTGAGTGCATCGGTGCATCCTTTCACAATTTTGAATTTTGGCTCATTTTTGGTTCGGAAATACTTAGTGAAAATTATTTCAAAAATATTTTAAGTATAAAACACAATCTTACACATTAGTAAGGATTGAAATTGAACTTTGAAAGACTTAGAGTAATGTTTTGATATGCGAGTAATTAAATCGAATATACTTAGAAAATCATTTGTAAAATCTTAAAATTCATTTAACTTAATTTGTTATATCGAAACATCAAAATGTTTTCAACACCATTGGCTTTGTGGTTGGGTCTTTGGGTTTGGGGTAATCTATTTCTTTTTTATGTTTTGTTGTTGGGCTTCGGATTGGGCCTATAAAAATATGTAAATAAAAATTCATAAAATAATAACAATAATAATAATAATAAGGATAAATTAAATCACAGACAAAAATAGGTGTTTGCAGCTGCCCCTCTTCGTATATTCTTATGTTAACAAGAATAGGACAAAAACTGCAGGACAACGTGTTTTTGTCCGGTTCTCTCTTTTGCTTTGAAATTTTATAGTAATAATGACATTACTCATCCATGTTGAAGAGATATGGTTGCTTTTAGATAAATTGTTTGTTGAGAATAACACAATTCTTTCTCGTTGAGGAAGTCGGTTCAATTTGAAGATAATTTGGTGACAACACGGTTCGTACGTAATGAGGAAGTCTGATTGTCTGTGGATGAAACTGGCCCTATGCGTTGAGGAGATCTGGTTAGTGGATGAGATTGTGACTACGTGATGAGGACGTCTAGACATATTTAGGGATAATTGGAGACAACACGGTTCTCACGTGATGAGGAAGTCTGGTTATCTGAGGATTATGCTGCTCCTATGTGTTGAGGAGATTTGGTCATTGGGCGAAATTGTTCCTACGTGATGTGGATGTCTAGTCATCTTTAGAGATACTTTAAACATAACACAGTTCCTACGTGATGAGGAAGTTTGGTTATCTGAGGATGGCAATGCTCCTACACGTTGAGAAAATTTGGTCAGTGGATGACATTGTTTCTACGTGATGAGGACGTGTAGTCGTTTTAGGGATAATTTGGAGACAACAATCTCAAGTGAGATTAAATTTTTTAAAGAGAAAATATCTCAAGCGAGACACAAAATTTTGTTTCAAGAGAAACTGTCTCAAAGGTTTATGTTTCAAGAGAAACTGTCTTACGCAAGACAAAACTTTGTTTCGAGAGAAACAATCTCAATGGTTTATGTTTCAAGATAAACTGTCTCAAGAGAGACAAAACTTTGTTTTAAGAGAAATTGTCTCAAAGGTTTATGTTTCAAGAGAAATTGTCTCAAGCAAGACAAAACTTTGTTTTGAGAGAAACAATCTCAAAGTTTTATGTTTCAAGAGAAGCTGACTCAAGAAAGACAAAACTTTGTTTCAAGAGAAACTATCTCAAGCAAAACGAAACTTTGTTTAGAGAGAAACAATCTCAACGGTTTATCAATTTTGTTTCAAGTGAAACCATTTCTAAATTTTGTGTTTTAAGGGAAAACTGTCTCAAGCGAGACAAAATTTGTCTTTAAGAAAAACAATCTCAAATGTTATTAATTTTGTTTCAAGTGAAATAATTTCAAAATTTGTATTTCTGGGGGAAACTGTCTCAAGTTAGGCAAAATTTGTTTTTAAGAAAAATAATATCAAATGTTCATGCCTTAAGGAAGATTATCTCAAGTGAAACAAAATATTTTTTAAGAAAAACTGTCTCAAGTGAGACAAAATTTGATTTTAAGAAAACAATCTCAAGTGAGATCAATTATGTTTGAAGAAAAACTGTCTCTAGCGAGACAAAACTTTGTTTTGAGAGAAATAATCTCAAAGGTGACAGACAGTTTGCTCCTTCATGTTGAGGAGATCTAGCTTCCTTTAGAAGATCTGATCATTCATTTTAGGATGTCAAATCTATGGATGACATTATTTCTTCATGTTGAGGACATCTGGTCATCACCAAACTTTTATTTCCTGAAAGATCAATATATATAAAAAATGATGCCTTTATGAATGATTATCTTGAATGTTTTATGGTATCATGATGAAGTTTATTTCATGTATTTGACATGATTTTTATTTTGATAAAAATGACCTTTTTGAATTTGTCCTAACGAGAGGAGAAAATGATATTGAGAAAGGAAAAATAAGATGATGTTCTTGTGAGAGGATAAAAATGACATTTGAGAGAAAATGAAGTGAGTATTTTAGGAAAAATAGTCTTAAGAAAGACTAGATTGATGTTTTTAGACAAACAATCTTGAAAAAGATGAAATTAGTTTTATAAAAGTATCCTTATGAGAAGGGAAAAATCTTTTTCTTGGTAATGTGATGATGAATGTATGATGCAAAGATACAAATTCATGTAACATGTATGTATATGTCGATGTATGTTTTCTTGATTAAATGGTCAGGGACGGATGCTGGAGCACTCTTCCTTCTATCTCTGATTCGGTTATCTTCACTCTCTGTTTGCACCAGCGATCTTGGCAATTCTTAACTTGTGTTAATGGCTTCTTGCCTTGATAAATTTTGCCCCTAATAAAAATTGACTTTCTCTGCCTGAACTTGTATAGAAATTCAATAAAGCTTTCGTTCTTGCTTGAAAAGAGAATCCATCATTTCAAGCTTTGGAGACTATGTACATGTTGCTGCCTTGTAGCGGGAAATCAAAAGTCATTGCTTGGATCTGACCATTACAGTAAATGATGGAATATCAGACTACCCCGGAGAACCATGAGACACATCCATGCAAAGGATAATGGTTAGAACCTTTGAAACAATTGGAATTGAAGGTGTTTGCTCAATTGCTAACATCAAATTCAGTCCTCCAAGCTTTGCATTGATTCTTAGAAGCAAATTTTAAGGTACTGATCATTGATCCTAGTTCGAGCCATATACTGTGTGACTCTTCCAAACTCGACAAGACTCATAGAGATCAAAATTTTCTTATCAAGTAAAACACAAAGGAGAAGTTATGGAGCTCCAGGAAGTTTGAATGTCCTCAAACATTTGGCAACTTATTCATCATTTCATGTGGCTTTTGTATAGGTTTTTCAACCAGGGAAGCTCTTTGCATGGTGTTTAGGGCTTTTGTATAATGTTGCAAGGACACCAAAGAACAAAGCTCAGTAGGAATATAAGTGGGACGCTTTGGCTTGCCAATATTAATGCATAGGAAATCACTAGAAAAAATGCAACTTGTATGTTGTGATAATGGACAAAATGATCATATATAGTGGGCTCTACTGTCTCTGTTTCGCCATTTTCAGTCTTCATACCTTTCTGCCTCATTGAGAATGAATGCTTGCTTAATTAGATGATATTTTATTCCAGGAAGATATAGGCCTTCAAAAATGCCCCAAAATTTATCTTTTCTTATTTGAAAATGTTTTTCTTCTTCTTTTTATTTTCAAAATTTTGAAAAATATCAAAAAGAATTTTAAAACATGAAAAAATATTGCCTCTTTCTAAGTTTGACAATTGAGACAAATCATAAAACAAGAGTTCATTGGATATCAAAGAATTAATTATACTTTTAATCCTTCAAAAATTATAGCTATTTGACAAGTGTCAAGATTAATGTTATCTTTGAGGTAGAGTTAAGTAAGGAAAGGATAAGATGTCTCGGGTTGTTGTCTTTACTCAAAATATGGCATTCTCATTTCTTTGATGTTTACTTATCTGATGGAATAGCTTATGTTCTTATATGCTGGAGGTGTTCTCCGGCTTTCAGCTCTCATGAGTACATTTTGTGCGATGTCTTGTCAGGGGATTTATGAGATCGCCTCCTGTACAACAACTGAATGATCTTCATATTTGAGTTTCCTTATCAGGTTTTAAACTTGAGGCCTCCTTTAGTTTCAAGACATTATTAAGAATTTATGTCTTGAACCCCCTTTGTAATTTTTTCTATCATGCATTAAAGATTTTAGAAAACCTTTTGAATAAAAAATTAATCCTGATGGGCGGGATGAATTATGAAGATGGTTTCTTTAGAAATCCATGTATGATTAGAAGGGACTATTAAGGCACGTAATATAGGCTATGGTTCATGGTTATGAAAGAAAGGGATAAATTGGCCTAAAGAAGTGTTTAAGGGTAATTGAACCAAGGATCAATTCATTTTGATGCCTTCAATATTGTCTTGCTCGATTTGAATATGCTCGTAGGTGTCTTTTATTTTATCTTGATGTTCTATGATATTATGGTGAATTGGATCTTTGATTGTACTTGATTAACATTGTGGCTTGAGGCTTAAAGAGTCACTCATCTTGAAATACTTGATCCATTTTATTTCTTTGTTTTTTTTCTTTGCTTCTTTTCTCTTTCCTCTTTTCTTTATTTCCTTTTCCTTTTTGTTTTGATTTGATCTTGGCACTTTGCATTTGGTTCACCTTTAGATATCTTATTGGGACTGATGGTCTTCACTCATGTGAGCAGATTTCCTTCACCTCGTCCCCCAGTGTGGATGGTGATCATTGGTTAGGGTTGAATCAGAAGAAAATATAATTCAGACTCAAATGGGGGACACAAAGGATATATATTTTCTACTTTTGTGAAGGGATAATGAAATAAATCCGTTCATCATTTCATACACGGAAGTCTTTGCAAAAGAGGTATCCTTAGGGGGATAGATTTTCAGGATTAACCTTATTTACATGAAAACCATGTAATTAATGCATGATAGAATAATTTCGAATTAATTTCCTTTTTTCTTCTTCTTGCTTCTAGTATGTCTCAATTGTTTAGGTTCATCTTCAAAAAATTGATTCGAGATGCTCTACATTATTTCTTCTTGTAGGAAGGTTCACATTCAAGGGAATGTCTCGTACTCAATGCCCTTCAGTTTTATTGGTAGAAAAATGTCAGTTTTGCATCTAAGAAGACGATGATGTGACTTTATTGGCTCAACAAAAGGTAAGGCTATTAATTTTTGTGTCTTAAAAAAGATAAAGGCAATATTTCAAAGTCTCAAAGATAGGTGATGTCAAAATTTGGTTCTTTTGTAGTGACCATAAATTATTTCGGGAAAAGAATCGGGAGGTCTTCACATCACAAGATAGTCCATTTTACAGACATGCTTTCGTTTAGACGCTGGGTCTGAAATGGGTCAATGCTTCATCTCGGAACTTCGTCCTTGAAAATTATGTCCCTCAAGCACTCTGTAACCTAACTCAATTAATGCCCCTATGATTCTGAAGTAACGCTTTACTCCTTGGTAATTAGCGATGGAACGATTGTAGATAAAACTCTTCTACTGGATTACTCATCGGATCAATGGATCATCTTTCCAGCCTCGAATGTTGCACGATCTTTGAGCACAAGTTTCCTTCTTGTACTCTCTAAACATTTTAGCCCTCGGTACATGTCTACGTACGCAACTACTTGATTGAAAAATGCTTTCTCTACTTATGAAAATTTTCACTAAAATACTCCCTTGCGGATCAACAGTTTCACATTATGTTATGTTAATGAAGTGCCATGCAAAAAGGATGAAAATGACACAAACAAGAAAAAGAAATGAGTTAGTACATGTAAGATAATCGATATAAATAAAAGTGTTATTAAAAGATGAATATAACACCTACCCGATCATGGTATCTACCCGAGCATGCTTTTATTAAATAGCAATCCTACACAGACATGTTTTCTACCCAAAATGATTATTGTCAAGAAATTTATCATAACCGCATGGTATCTAGTTAACTTGGTTTTTTTCAACAAAATTTAAAGAACAAGCTAAAGGTTTAGAAACGCTCCTCCTTTGTGTACGCTTATTTTGGCACCTACTGACGAACAGAGGTTCAGTTTGGCTACACCTAGGGTGATTGTTCTATGGTTCACTATATGCATGGTTTCGACTCTATGAGGAAAGGGTACTCGAATTGTCCTTGACGTCGGTGCCCCCTTGGTCTACCAAACCCTTAATCCTCACCCATTACAGGTTTCAAATGGAACGAGTTTAATTCAAGGCGATTCACTTCCTTATACCCATATGAGGAATAAATCCCTACGAAGGTATAATTCATGTGTATCCCATGGATTATTTGCTAAAACTCATACGAAGAATAAATTCTTACAGGAGTAAAGAATTCACCCCGATTTACTTGGAATAAAGTTCGGGTATAGAGCTTATGTCATGCAAATGCACGTGATGCGTGTGAGGAGGAACATACAAACCTTTGACTCTAAAGAAAAAAGAAAACTCTTAATAGAAACTTGGACACTGCTGAAAAAAAGGATTACAATATTAGTATGAAAATTAAAAATGAAGAAATTAAAAACTTCAATAGATGGATCATAAGTTAACTATAGACTTAAACCCATAATTTCCACCACTACGACAATGTATAAGCGAGTTACAACCTGACTCTCTAAAAATATTCTCCAGTGGAGTCGTTAAGCTGTCATAACCATTTTTTTAAACAATTAAGTTTAAAAAATAATTATGACTTTATTTTGAAAAATTGATGATTTTGAATTAATTTGAATTAAATTGAATGGGAGTCTCCATCGACCTTGAGCAAGGTAGGTCAAATACCTAAAAACGTCTTTTAAAATAATTTTAAGGAAAAACAATTTTTAAGACAAAAATTGGTCTGCGTTTACCAAAAATTGATTTAATGGGTCCGAGATTTGATTACGTACGGGGAAGGATTATCACCCTCACAAAGCCCAAAATTGGTACTTAGTCGCTTATATATTGTCACAAATGGGGGAAATTATAAATCGAATATAAAGTTAAAATATTACCCATTTATTAAAGTTTAATTAATTTACTTTCAATTATTTATTAGGTAAATTTTTTAATTCGAAAAGAAATATCGAGATTTGCTCATCATCCGATGGGAAGACTATATCTTCTTATTTCTTGCCTAAAAAGAATATTCCCTCCTTGATTTAAAAAACGTAAATCGAATATAAATTGAACATCAACATTTTGCATAAAATAAAATAAATTGCTATTTATAGAAACATACATTGCATTATTTGACTTAAAATAAAAAATGAATTAATTAGCACTTAAAAAAATAAATTTGATTTATTCCAAGTCACATTTCATTTGAATGTCATATCGGATCGCACTACTTCGACCAGCAATGTTTTCCATGCCCATTCTACAAATAAGTGTTCTCGAAAACATTCGAACTAGAGACATTTAAAATATTATTAAATAATAATCATCTAGCAAAAATAAAAATACGTACATAAATAAAATGCATAAAATATATAAATATACAAATGCGTAAACATATACATATATGAAAATTTAATATGACAATCCGTGCATATCGACATTTACAACGAATAAACAAACTCCAAGTTGAAAGTACTAATGTGCAGTAAATAAAAAAACAGAGATCAAATTAACAAGATAAACAATAATAGGGAGCTAAACAAGTAATAATCCATATTTTGAGACTAAACCCAATGATTAATTTACATATACTAAAATATATAGGGACTGAAGACACAAATAAAAAAAATCGGACAAACATTAGACAAAAAGGACTAAAATGAACTAAAACAAATTACTAGATCAAGCCAAATATTTAACCAAAACATTAAAACATATGTACGATGATTAAAACGTAAAAATGAAAACATGAAAGGCTCGAATCCATAAATATCCCATTTCATTTCAAACTTGCATACTAGATTACAAAACTTAGGGGCCTAAAATTGCAATTTTCCCCAAAAATTATGAAAACACGAGAATAGAGGTGAAACTACGTCGTTTCGATACGTGTGTATAAACTCGATTTTAGGGCATTTCCCTTATCCTTTCCCCATTTCTCAATTTGTTTCAGAAAATGAAGAGAGACAGTTAACTTACCCTCGTCGTGAGAGAGGTCGCCATTCACCGACGACATTTCACGGCCGCTCACGGTGGCCGGAGGAAACAATAAACCCCACAAACACTCCTCTGATCCTCCTTAACTCGAATCCTAACCTCATCTAGCCTAAAACTCACCCTAGAGTCCTAGATCTAGGGTTTACCTTTCGAAGACTTAAAGATCCGACTACCCTTAAGTTTTCCGACGCTTCGAACCGAGGTAGGTGTTTCTCTCTTTATTATTTTTTCTTTTTCCTTTGGTTGTTCTCGGATTTTTTCTTTTTGTGTGTTCCTTTTTCTGTTCTAATATGGTTTTTCAGGTTTCTCTTGCTCTCTCTCTGTCTTCTAAGTCTTCTTTTTCCTTTTTCTTTTTATCTTGCATGTTGGTTGATGATAACCTTACTGCTGCTAAGAAGATAGAGCATGAGTGCCCTATTTTGCTTATGTCAAGACCCCGATTTTCCTTTGGATTTGTTTTCTATTTTTTTATTGGTTTCTTATATTGATTTATCTTTCTTTGTGATTGTTGATGTTGATTCCTGGTCACTGTAGATTGAAATGGCGTGTCAGAAGCAGTCAGCGGCGGCAACAATAATAGGCAGCAATGACAGCAGCTCCCGAGGGTTATGATAAAACCCTAAGGTTCCTACAATCTCAACTGGGCCGTCCATTTTCACCAGATCTGACGGTGTAGATCGTGCGGCTGTTGTGGGCTTAAGAAACCCTAGATGATTTCCTTATCTGGACCCTTGGATGGGGTACATATCAGACGGTTCCTTTTGGTGCGGCACGAGCTTAGGGATGGAACCTAGCTATTTGGATCATGCGGGTGGGCTCCTTACTAGGCCAGAAACATAGCGTTGGGCCTGAATCTCCATTGGGCTTGCTGATTGGGTCTTCGGGTTCGGGGTAATCTATTTTTTTTGGGTGTTTTGTTGTTGGGCTTCGGGTTGGCCTACAAAATTATGTAAATAAAAATTAATAAAATAATATTAATAATAATAATAAGGATAAGGATAAATTAGAACCCAAACAAAAATGGGTGTCTACAAAGGTTATTAATTTTTTTTATGTTGGTCGTCATTCTCAAAGAAAGTTTCATTTTTCTTTGTATCTTTGGGTTCAATATTTTTATTTTTAGATGATTATTGTCCTCATTTTTCTCTTTTGGGTGCATTATAATTTTGATTATTCTTCAAAGAAAAATGAACGTTCGTCAACATCCTCCACGAAGAGTCTAAAGGAAAAGCTAGTGAGAAGTAGAGAGGAAAAGGGTTTGGTTAAAGGATTTTACGGTGGTGATGAAAAGTGGAAGATGAAAGGAGATCCAAATAGGAGAATAGCCAGAAACCTAAAAAGTGAACAATGAAGGTATAGAAGGTCACCAATCCAACAAAATAGCCAAAACCTACATAAACCTAATTATGTTCTTTAATAAAAATGCCCCATTTCCTCTCTATTTGCTCATGATCCATTAGCTTATATGCATAAACCTCTGTATTATAACGAAAATGAAATTGGAAAAGACAGGCAAGTGCAGAGAGAAAGTTGGTTAAGTGGAGACAATGGCAGTTAGGGAGGATTGCGAGTGTGTATTTAGTTAGTTGCTTAATTGATGTCATTTAGATGGTAGTTTTCTGATTTTTTTTCTCCCACCAATTAAAAAAAGCCCCTTATCTATGAAGAAGCGATCAAACCATGTTCTCTGTTTCATTCACAACTCTTAGGAAAGAAAAGAAAAAAAATATATTGAAAAAAATGTTTGAGTTCAGGGTAAGCAGAGTTAGTTTGCTAAAGAAAGTGTTGGAATCAATCAAAGACTTAGTAACTGATGATGCCAACTTCGACTGCTCAACAATTGGGTTTTCTCTCCAAGCCATGGACTTAAGCAATATCGCGCTGGTGGCTCTTCTTCTTCGCTTGGATGGCTTTGAACATTACCTCTATAACAGGAACATTTCCATGGGGATGAACCTGGCTAACATGGCAAAGATGTTACATTGTGCTTCCGACGATGATATTGTAACACCACAACACGTATACGTCTCGAAATACGAGTTAAAGATGTTATTTTAACTTTACACACATTAGTTGAACATAAATACTATAAAATTTATTTCATTATATAACCTTCCTACTACAACTATAAAACTACTTTATTTATTACATGAAATTATAAAATAATATTTAATCATTAAAAACAAATTCTATTTTAGGCATCAATTAAACAATTTAGTGTTGTTTCAAAAACTATGGAAACTTCCTCAACACTGATTCATTTGAAGATTCTTTTTTTTACATAAAACATAAATATAATATGCATGCAATAACATGAAAATAAATATATAAACCTAAACTAAATGGTCCAAATTTACTATTACACACCATTTAAAGTAAACCGACAAAACAAACTAACAGGCATAAATACACATGCCGCTGAAAGACGAATGTAACATTAGAGATGTCTTACTGATGCAGGTAATAAGTACAATTTTCAAAATGATGCTCAGGAGATCCTCACTATGCGACCTTATCCCTATCATAACCTACGCATAAAAACCATCACGCGCTAAGTACAACTTAGTGAGACAGTAATAAATTCAAGTAAGATAAACCTAAAATATCATAAATATGGTAAAGCATTGAAATAAATGTAAATAAATTTTTAAAATTTTCAAACCGACCTAAGCAAATCTATTTCTGCATCATAACCTAAAATCTACTTATTTCGTGATCTTATAAAAATCACAATAAAAATATTATCATATAAAATTAACATATCATATTTGATGCCAACTTGACAAGTTCATAACTTTCACATTTCATTATATTTATAGCCCAATGCATATTTGAGAGAATATAAGGTATGTGAGTAGAACAAAGGAGCACACTAGGCACAACACGGTGCCATTCATAACTTATCATAAAATTGCACTCCAAGTGTAAATCATAACATATACACCAACGGTGGATAACATAATATACACGAATGTACCATAACGTGAATTTACTCAACTTAATGGCATGCCAATGCACCTATTACTCTCGATGCAACATACAATGGGCTTTTAGATCATATCATAATCATTTAATGATAAACATTTAAAAATCAGAATTATCTTTAATTCATTGTTCCAGGAACGTAAACTTGGGCAATTCATACCCTAAACCATCCATAAAGCTTAATATAAACATTATAGAAATATTCCATAATTAAGATTGAAAGCATACTTTAAAATAATAATACGAAATGTAAATAAATTATTGAATAAATAATATGATCTTACCTTCGCCTCACTATCTAACATTTATATGATACTTCATTACTCGCGTGCTTTATCCTTTCCTTTTGGATTGATCGACTCACTAGATTTATCGTAATATGAGAACGTCATATAATAGTATAAAATATTCAAACTATATATTAGTGTCAA
Organism: Hibiscus syriacus; assembly: GCF_006381635.1. Classification (NCBI taxonomy): domain Eukaryota; kingdom Viridiplantae; phylum Streptophyta; class Magnoliopsida; order Malvales; family Malvaceae; genus Hibiscus; species Hibiscus syriacus. The sequence continues at coordinate 236,140 of NW_024063064.1, forward strand.
ACTAACATAATCCAAACTTAATAATTTAAAATTCTAAATAAAAATCGATACTTAATCGATATAAATTAATTCGTCCTTCCATCATAAATACAAACTTCTTAAAATATTCATTAAATTCCACCACAAAACTATATCAAATTTAAACATTGGGTCTAAATCATTATTCTAATTTAAAATTCAGCATTCACAACTAATATTCAATATTGAATACCCCAATTTACACTTTCATACATCAATATCCCACATTCTCAAAACTTGCAACATAGCCCTTTTTCCTATTCCAAGCTTCCAAATTGTTCCAATTCAATCTTCAAAGCTTGTAGAATACATCTAATATCAATTCTAGACCATAGGAAAATTTTCAACATTTGCTCCTAATTTTCTCTCCTATGGCCGAATGCCCTTACTTCCTTAGGACTTGATTTCCATTTAACTTCAAGCATGAATTCAACCTCCTAATATTAAATTCATGCTATTCCAACCATCACAACATCAAATTGAATCGAAATTCATCCAATCTCAATAAACCCTAATATAGTCAAAAGCCATAAATACTTATACACTTGATTTTAATCATAACACATACTTGAAAATTAATCCCCAACATCAAAAACATAATAACCCTTCATTAAACCTTAAATATCAATAAATCCTTCATATACCCTAATCATGAACTTCATTATTCAAGCATGTTTCCATGAAATCAATTTTACCAAATGATAGAGAATTTCAAGTAGATTAATTCTCTATCTAATAGCTTAACCCAAGAAATCATTCGAATAAGCCTAAAAATCAAATTAAAAATTATTACCTTTTTAGAAATGGTGGTTCACGGTTTTGAAGAAGAAGCTACTGGTTCTTCTTTGTTTTTTTATACACCATTTCACTAATACACATGTCTTATAAATATTTAAATAAATTTAAAATTCATTTAATATGAAATCCAACTTTATCCTTCAAAATTCTTAATAATTTCCACCATGCCACCATAATATCTTCCAACTCAATATTCAAAAAGTAAAATATGAATAAACAAAATTTAACTTCCCACTTTTATCCTCGGCAATTTTCAAAAATTATTTAGTCACCAAATTTCACATACTTCACTTAACATGAAAAAAATCGACCTTAATTCTACTAATACATGCTAAATTCCATTGTTCTAAGTTATGCAAATAATATTTCCAACCTTTATCTAGCATCCATCAAATTTTCGTGAAATTCGGTTGTATCCAATTATTTGATTCCACACCGGACTTTACAGCTTTATAGCTTTTAACCAAATTCTTGTACCAAAAATATGATTCCTACTAAATTTATTGTTTTGGGCCAAACTATTCATTTATATGCTAAAATATATAAATTTTCAAAATTATATTTAGTCCCTCAACTTTTTTTACAAAATTATACTTTAGCCATCAAACTTCCCAAAACTTACATTTTAGTCACTAACAAAAAATTTGGGGTATTACAATTCTCTCCCCTTAAAGAAAATTCATCCTCAAATTTTCCATATGTACTTACATACATGAAGTAAAAAGATAAGGAAACTGTTTTTTTATATCCTCTTCTTGCTCCCGAGTCATTTCCTAAATTTTCTGATTCCACCAAAGAACTTATACCAATGGAATCGTCATATTCCTCAGTTCTTTGACTCCATATGCTAAAATCTTTACTAGTTCTTCTTCGTATGAAAATCTAGTTAAATCTCAATTTCCTCCAGGGCAATCACATGCGTAGGATCTGATCGATACTTCCAAAGCATTAATACATAAACACATTATGAATTTTATCCATTCCAGGAGGTAATGCTACCTGATAAGCTAATGGACTAACTCTTTTTATAATCTCATAAGGGCCAATAAATCTCAGACTTTTTCTTTCCGTCCAAAGCGTAGCACTTTCTTCCATGGTACTTTCATAAACACTTTATCGCCCACTTAGTATTCAAACTCATTCCTTCTTAAATTTGAGTAAGATTTCTGACAAATGGCAACTATCTTGAGATTATCTCGAATACCTTTTACCTTATCCTCCACTTCTTTGATTAGATCTGGACAAACTATATCTCGATCCTTTAGCTCAAACTAGTTCAATGATGTTTGAAGTTTTCTCCCATATAAAGCTTCAAAAGGAGCCATCTTGATACTCGAATGATAATTGTTGTTATAGGCAAACTCTACCAAAGGCAAATACTTTTCCTATGACCCTTTGAAATCAATAACACACGCCCTTAGCATATCTTCTAATAACTGAATGGTTCGCTCATATTGACCATCTATTTATGGATGAAAAGTCATGTTGAAATCCAGTCGAGTTACTAAAGTAGCGTGCAAAGACTTCCAAAATCTCGAAGTAAACCTAGGGTCTCTTTCAGAAACTATCAAGACAGGTACTCCATGCAATCGTACAATCTATCTCATATATAATTCAACATATTTATCTATCGAGTAATCTACTCGAACTGGAATAAAGTGTGCTATCTTGATTAATCTATCCACAATCACCCAAATCGAGTATTTTTTACTGGTGTCAAAGGTAAACCTATCACAAAATCCATTGTAACTCTTTCCCATCTCTACTGGAGAATGGAAATAGGTTGCAGTAGACTGGATGGCACCTGATGCTCTGCTTTTACCTGCTAGCAGGTCAAACATTTGGACACAAACTCAGTTATAGTTCTTTACCTTCCACCAATATCGACTCTTCAAATCTTGATAAATTGTGTTTCCTCCTAGATGCATAGTCAAAGGACTATAATGAGCTTCAAAAAGAAGATCCTCTTTTAATTCCTCATCTTCTGGTATACAAATTTGACCCCGATAATATAAACATATGTCAGAAGCAATTTCAAAATCTTTCGTTCCACCTTCCTTCATTTATTTGATTCTTTCTAAACATTTTTTACATTTTCTTTGAAGATATTTAATTCGTTCTAATAGTGCAGGCTTCAACTTTAATTCAGCAACAAGCACACCATCATCCTTCATTGAGTAGCTAAATCTATTAAAGTAAAGAATGTCTTTCGGCTAAGTACATTAGGTACCACATTAGCCTTCCTAGGATGGTAGTTAATAACCACATCATAGTATTTTAGAAGATCGATCCATCTCCTTTGTCTCAGTTTCAATTCTTTCTGAGTGAGCAAATACTTCAAACTTTTGTGATCTTTATAAATATAGCATCGCTCGCCATATAGGTAATGGCGTCAAATTTTCAAACGCCACAGATGTTAACTCTAAATCATAAGTTGAATAATTCCACTCTTGCATCTTTAACTGTTTCGAAACATAGGCTGCCACTTTACCTTCTTGAATCAAGACACATTCCAAACCAATATGAGACGCATCACTCGAAATCACATAATCTTTGTCTGATTCTGGCTGCACTAGAACTGGGGCTTCTGTCAGAATCTTTTCTAGCGTATCAAAGCTTTATTGGAACTTTTCAGTCCAAACAAAGGGCACATCTTTTCTAAGCAGGTTAGTAAGTGGAGAAGCAATCATCAAGAAATTCTTTACGAACCTCTGATAATAGCCAGATAATCCCAAGAAACTTTGAACTTCAAAAATATTCTTCGGAGTTTTCCATTATACTATTGTTTGTATTTTCTTGGAATCTACTCTGATTCCTTCTGCTGAAATTACATAGCCAAGAAAAGAAAATTCTGGTTACCAAAATTCACATTTTGATAGCTTAGACTACAATTTTTTATCTTGCAATACCTGGAGTACTATGCGGAGGTGGGCATTATGTTCCTTTTCTGTCTTGGAGTAAAATAAAATATCATCAATAAACATAACCACAAATTGATCTAAGTATGGTTGAAACACCATATTTATCAAATCCATAAATGTCTCAGGGGAATTTGATAATCCAAACGACATCACTACAAATTCATAATGACCATATCGAGTTCTGAAAGCTATCTTTGGAATATTTTCCTCTTTAATATTCAATTGATGGTACCCATACAGAAAATCAATCTTCGAAAATACTGAATCACCATTAAGCTGATCAAATAGGTCATCAATCCTCGGAAGGGGATATTTATTCTTTACCGTTACTTTATTTAATTGACGATAATCTCTATACATAGCCACATCGAACCATCATTCTTTTTAACAAACAATATCGGTGCACCCCATTGAGACCACTTGATTTAATAAAACATCGATCAAGTAATTCTTGTAATTGTTCCTTTAACTCTCTAAGTTTAGTTTGAGCCATTCTATATGGGGCCATTGAAATCAGCGCAGTACAAGAAAAAATATCAATCTTAAACTCCACTTCTCGATCAGGAGGTAATCCAAGTAATTGATCGGGAAATACATTCAAAAACTCTCAAACCGTCGGAATATACTCCAATCTAACTTCAGATGTTTTAGTATCAACGACACTTTCCAGAAAAGTAAAACAACACTTTTCATCAACCTTATTACAGTCAATGCTAATATCACATTGGGCAATGATTTTACTTTTTCTCTGATTACGATTATTTCAAAACCCTTCACAGCTTTTATAAATAGTCGCTTCTTTCGAAAATCTACCCAACCATAATGCACAAATAAAAATTCCATGCCCAAAATAACCTCAAACTCATCAAATAGAAATTCCATAAGATTCACCGGGAATACAACCCCTTGATTGGAAACTTTATTCTTATTCACTTTACTCTAGCACTATGACCTAATGGATACCCCTATCATATCACTATCAATGTGTTCTACCTGAATACCCCTATCTTTGACTAATTTCGAGCTAACATAAGAATGCGTAGAACTCGGATCAATAAAAAAATACATACTCATCATAAAGATAAAAAGTACCTGTTATAATCTCTTGGTTATCACGATCTTCTCAATTCTTGGGAACTACTATTTCTTGTATTTTCTTGGGATCTACTCTTATTCCTTCTGCTGAAATTACATGGGCAAGAAAAGGAAATTCTGGTTACCAAAATTCACATTTTGATTGCTTAGCCTACAATTTTTTATCTTGTAATACCTGGAGTACTGTGCGGAGGTGGGCATTATGTTCCTTTTCTGTCTTGGAGTAAAATAAAATATCATCAATAAACACAACCACAAATTAATCTAAGTACAGTTGAAACACCATATTTATTAAATCCATAAATGTCTCAAGGGCATTTGATAATCCAAACGACATCACTACAAATTCATAGTGACCATACCGGGTTCTGAAAGTTATCTTTGGAATATTTTCCTCTTTAATATTCAATTGATGGTACCAAGACCAAAAATCAATCTTCGAAAATACTGAATCACCATTAAGCTAATCAAATAGGTCATCAATCCTCATAAGGGATATTTATTCTTTACCGTTACTTTATTCAATTGACGATAATCTATACATAGCCACATCAAACCATCATTCTTTTTAACAAACAATATCGGTGCACCCCAATAAGACCACTTGATCTAATAAAACATCGATCAAGTAATTCATGCAATTGTGCCTTTAACTCTCTATGTATAGTTGGAGCAATTCTATATGGGGCCATTGAAATCAGCGTAGTACCGGGAAAATATCAATCTTAAACTAAACTTCTCGATCAGAAGGTAATCCAAGTAATTCAACAGGAAATACATTCGAAAACTCTCAAACCGTCAGAATATCCTCCAATCTAACTTCAGATGTTTGAGTATCAACGACATTTTCCAGAAAAGTCAAACAACACTTTTTAATCAACCTTATTACAGTCACTGCTAATATCACATTGGGCAATGATTTTAGTTTTTCTCCGATTACGATTATTTCAAAACCCTTCACACCTTTTAAAAATAGTCGCTTCTTACGAAAATCTACCCAACCATAATGCGCAGATAACCATTCCATGCCCAAAAAACCTCAAACTCATCAAATGGAAATTTCATAAGATTCACCGGGAATACAACCTATTGAAACTGTATTGGAAAATTTATTCCTATTCAGTTTACTCTAGCACTATGACCTAATGGATAGCCCTATCATATCACTATCAATGTGTTCTACCTGAATACCCCAATCTTTGACTAATTTCGAGCTAACATAGGAATACGTAAAACTCGGATCAATCAAAATAAATATATACTCATCATAAAGATAGAAAGTACCTGTTATAATCTCTTGGTTATTACGATCTTCCCAATTATTGGGATCCACTATTGCTTGTATTTGCTTGGGATCAACTCTGATTCCTTCTGCTGAAATTACATGGCCAAGAAAAGAATATTATGGTTACCAAAATTCACATTTTGATAGCTTAGCCTACAACTTTTTATCTTGTAATACATGGAGTACTGTGCGGAGGTGGGCATTATGTTGCTTTTCTGTCTTGGAGTAAAATAAAATATCATCAATAAACACAACCACAAATTAATCTAAGTACGATTGAAACACCATATTTATCAAATCCATAATTGTCTCATGGGCATTTGATAATCCAAACGACATCACTACAAATTCATAGTGACTATATCGGGTTCTGAAAGCTATCTTTGGAATATTTTCCTCTTTAATATTCAATTGATGGTACCCAGACCGAAAATCAATCTTCGAAAATACTAAAGCGCCAATAAGCTGATGAAATAGATCATCAATCCTCGGAAGGGGATATTTATTCTTTACCTTTACTTTATTCAATTGATGATAATCTATACATAGCCGCATTGAACCATCCTTCTTTCTAACAAACAATATCGGTGCACCCCATTGAGACCACTTGATCTAATAAAACATCGATGAAGTAATTCTTGTAATTGTGCATTTAACTCTTTGAGTTTGGTTGGAGCCGTTCTATATGGGGCCATTGAAATTGGTGCAGTACCAGAAAAATATCAATCTTAAACTCCACTTCTCGATCAGGAGGTAATCCAAGTAATTCATCAAGAAATACATTCAAAAACTCTCAAACCATCAGAATATCCTCCAATCTAACTTCAGATGTTTGAGTATCAACTACAATTTCCAGAAAAGTCGAACAACACTTTTTCATCAACCTTATTACATCACTGTTAATATCATATTGCGCAATGATTTTACTTTCTCTCTGATTACGATTATTTCAAAACACTTCACACCTTTTAAAAATAGTTGCTTCTTACGAAAATCTACCCAACCATAATGCGCAGATAACCTTTCCATTCCCAAAATAACCTCAAACTGATCAAATGGAAATTCCATAAGATTTACCGGGAATACGACCCCTTGAAACTGTATTGGAAAATTTATTCTTATTCACTTTACTCTAGCTCTATGACCTAATGGATACCCCTATCATATCACTATCAATGTGTTCTACCTGAACACCCCTATCTTTGACTAATTTAGAGCTAACATAGAAATGCGTAGAACTTGGATCAATCAAAACAAAGACATACTCATCATAAAGATAGAAAGTACCTGTTATAATCTCTTGTTATTATGATCTTCCAATTCTTGGGATCTACTATTGCTTGTATTTTCTTGGGATCAACTCTGATTCCTTCTGCTGAAATTACATGGCCAAGAAAAGAAAATTATGGTTACCAAAATTCACATTTTGATAGGTTAGCCTACAACTTTTATCTTGCAATACCTGGAGGACTGTGCGGAGGTGGGCATTATGTTCCTTTTCTATCGTGGAGTAAAATAAAATATCATCAATAAAACAACCACAAATTGATCTAAGTACGGTTGAAACACCATATTTATCAAATCCATAAATGTCTTAGGGGCATTTGATAATCCAAACGACATCACTACAAATTCATAGTGACCATACCGGGTTCTGAAAGGTATCTTTGGAATATTTTCCTCTTTAATAATCAATTGATGGTACGCAGACCGAAAATCAATCTTCGAAAATACTAAAGCACCATTAAGCTGATCAAATAGGTCATCAATCCTTGGAAAGGGATATTTATTCTTTACCGTTACTTTATTTAATTGACGATAATCTATACATAGCCACATCGAACCATCCTTCTTTTTAACAAACAATATCGATGCACCCCATTGAGACCACTTGATCTAAGAAAACATCGATCAAGTAATTCTTGTAATTGTTCCTTTAACTCTCTACGTTTAGTTGGAGCCATTCTATATGAGGCCATTGATATCAACGCAGTACCAGAAAAAATATCAATCTTAAACTCCACTTCTCGATCAGGAGGTAATCCAAGTAATTCATCAAGAAATACATTCGAAAACTCTCAAACCGTCAGAATATCCTCCAATCTAACTTCAGATGTTTGAGTATCCATGATATTTTCCAGAAAAGTCGAACTACATTTTTTCATCAACCTTATTACAGTCACTGCTAATATCACATTGGGCAATGATTTTACTTTTTCTCTGATTACGATTATTTCAAAACCCTTCACACCTTTTAAAAATAGTCGCTTCTTATGAAAATCTACCCAACCATTATGCGCAGATAACCATTCCATTCCCAAAATAACCTCAAACTCATCAAATGGAAATTCCATAAGATTCACCGGGAATACAACCCCTTGAAACTGTATTGGAAAATTTATTCTTATTCACTTTACTCCAACACTATGTCCTAATGGATACCCCTATCATATCATTATCAATGTGTTCTACTTGAATACCCCTATCTTTGACTAATTTCGAGCTAACATAGGAATGCGTAGAACTTGGATCAAACAAAACAAATACATACTCATCATAAAGATAGAAAGTACCTGTTATAATCTCTTGGTTATTACGATCTTCCCAATTCTTGGGATCTACTATTGCTTATATTTTCTTGGGATCAACTCTGATTCCTTCTGTTGAAATTACGTGGCCAAGAAAAGAAAATTATGGTTATCAAAATTCACATTTTGATAGCTTAGCCTACAACTTTTTATCTTGTAATACATGGAGTATTGTGCGGAGGTGGGCATTAAGTTCCTTTTCTGTCTTGGAGTAAAATAAAATATCATCAATAAACATAACCACAAATTAATCTAAGTATGATTGAAACACCATATTTATCAAATCCATAAATGTCTGAGGGGCATTTGATAATCCAAATGTTGAATCACCATACCGGGTTCTGAAAGCTATCTTTGGAATATTTTCCTCTTTAATATTATATTGATGATACCCAGACCGAAAATCAATCTTCGAAAATACTGAAGCACCATTAAGCTGATCAAATAGGTCATCAATCCTCGGAAAGGGATATTTATTCTTTACCGTTACTTTATTCAAATGATGATAATCTATACATATCCGCATCGAACCATCCTTCTTTTTAACAAACAATATCGGTGCACCCCTGAGACCACTTGATCTAATATAACATCGATCAAGTAATTCTTGTAATTGTGCATTTAAATCTCTGAGTTTGGTTGGAGCCATTCTATATGGGGCCATTGAAATCGGCGCAGTACCAGAAAAAAAATCAATCTTAAACTCCACTTCTCGATCAGGAGGTAATCCAAGTAAATCATCGGGAAATACATTCGAAAACTCTCAAACTGTCAATATCCTCCAATCTAACTTTAGATGTTTGAGTATCAACGACATTTTCCAGAAAAGTCGAACAACACTTTTTCATCAAACTTATTACAGTCATTGCTAATATCACATCGGGCAATGATTTTACTTTTTCTCCGATTACGATTATTTCAAAACCCTTCACACCTTTTAAATATAGTCGCTTCTTAGGAAAATCTACCCAACCATAATGCACAAATAACCATTCCATGCCCAAAATAACCTCAAACTCATCAAATAGAAATTCTATAAGATTCACCGGGAATACAAGCCCCTGAAACTGTATTGAAAAATTTATTCTTATTCAGTTTACTCTAGCACTATGACCTAATGGATACCCCTATCATATCACTATCAATGTTTTCTACCTGAATACCCCTATGTTTGACTAATTTCGAGCTAACATAGGAATGCGTAGAACTCGGATCAATAAAAACAAATACATACTCATCATAAAGATAGAAAGTCCCTGTTATAATCTCTTCGTTATTATGATTTTTTCCAATTATTAGGATCTACTATTGCTTGTATTTTCTTGGGATCAACTCTGATTCCTTCTGCTGAAATTACATGGCCAAGAAAAGAAAATTATGGTTACCAAAATTCACATTTTGATAGGTTAGCCTACAACTTTTTATCTTGTAATACCTGGAGTACTGTGCGGAGGTGGGCATTATGTTCCTTTTTTGTCTTGGAGTAAAAGAAAATATCATCAATAAACATAACCACAAATTGATCTAAGTATGATTGAAACACCATTTTTATCAAATCCATAAATGTCTCAGGGGCATTTGATAATCCAAATGACATCACTACAAATTCATAGTGACCATACCGGGTTCTGAAAGCTATCTTTGGAATATTTTCCTCTTTAATATTCATTGATGGTACCCAAACCGAAAATCAATCTTCGAAAATACTGAATCACCATTAAGTTGATTAAATAGGTCATCAATCCTCGGAAGGGGATATTTTTTCTTTACCGTTACTTTATTCAATTGACGATAATCTATACATAGACACATCGAACCATCATTCTTTTTAACAAATAATATCGGTGTATCCCATTGAGACCACTTGATCTAATAAAACATCGATCAAGTAATTCTTGTAATTGTGCCTTTAACTCTCTACATTTAGTTGGAGCCATTCTATATGAGGCCATTGATTTCAGCGTAGTACCATAAAAATTATCAATCTTAAACTCCACTTCTCGATCAGGAGGTAATCCAAGTAATTCATCAGGAAATACATTCAAAAACTCTCAAACCGTCGAAATATCCTCCAATCTAACTTTAGATGTTTGAGTATCAACGACATTTTCCAGAAAAGTCGAACAACACTTTTTCATCAACTTTATTACATCACTGCTAATATCACATTGGGCAATGATTTTAATTTTTTCGATTACGATTATTTCAAAACCCTTCACACCTTTTAAATATAGTCTTCTTAGGAAAATCTACCCAACCATAATGCGCAAATAACCATTCCTGCCCAAAATAACCTCAAACTCATCAAATGGAAATTCCATAAGATTCACCGGAATAAAACCCCTTGAAACTGTATTGGAAAATTTATTCTTATCACTTTACTCTAGCACTATGACCAATGGATACCCCTATCATATACTATCATGTTTTCTACCTGAATACCCCTATCTTTGACTAATTTCGATCTAACATAGGAATGCGTAGAACTCGGATAATCAAAACAAATACATACTCATCATAAAGATAGAAAGTCCCTTTATAATCTCTTGTTATTACGATTTTCAATTATTGGATCTACTATTGCTTGTATTTTCTTGGGATCACTCTGATTCCTTCTGCTGAAATTACATGGCCAAGAAAAGAAAATTATGGTTACCAAAATTCACATTTTGATAGCTTAGCCTACAATTTTTTATCTTGTAATACCTGGAGTACTATGCCAGGTGGGCATTATTCCTTTTTCTTGGAGTAAAAAAATATCATCAATAAACAACCACAAATTGATCTAAGTACGATTGAACACCATTTTATCAAATCCATAAATGTCTCGGGGCATTTGATAATCCAAACGACATCACTACAAATTTATAGTGACCATACCGGGTTCTGAAAGCTATCTTTGGAATATTTTCCTCTTTAATATTCATTGATGGTACCCAGACCGAAAATCAATCTTCGAAAATACTGAATCACCATTAAGTGATCAAATAGGTCATCAATCCTCGGAAGGGGATATTTTTCTTTACCGTTACTTTATTCAATTGACGATAATCTATACATAGCCATCAACCATCATTCTTTTTAACAAAAATATCGGTGTACCCATTGAGACCACTTGATCTAATAAACATCGATCAAATAATTCTTGTAATGTGCCTTTAACTCTCTAGTTTAGTTGGAGCCATTCTATATGGGCCATTGATTTCAGCGTAGTACCATAAAAATATCAATCTTAAACTCCACTTCTCGATCAGGAGGTAATCCAAGTAATTCATCAGGAAATACATTCAAAACCTCAAACCGTCGAATATCCTCCAATCTAACTCAGATGTTTGAGTATCACACGTTTTCCAGAAAAGTCGAACAACACTTTTTCATCAACCTTATTACAGTCACTGCTAATATCATTGGGAATGATTTACTTTTCCGATTACGATTATTTCAAAACCCTTCACACCTTTTAAATATAGTCACTTATTAGGAAAATCTACCCACCATAATACAAATACCATTCCTTGCCAAAATAACCTCAAACTCATCAAATGAAATTCCATAAGATTCACCGGGAATACAACCCTTGAAACTGTATTGGAAAATTTTTCTTATCACTTTACTCTAGCACTATGACCTAATGGATACCCCTATCATATACTATCAATGTTTTCTACCTGAATACCCCTATTTTTGACTAATTTCGAGCTAACATAGGAATGCGTAGAACTCGAATCAATCAAAACAAATACATACTCATCATAAAGATAGAAAGTACCTGTTATAATCTCTTGGTTATCACGATCTTCTCATTTCTTAGGATCTACTATTGCTTGTATTTTTGATCACTCTGATTCCTTTGCTAAATTACATGGCCAAGAAAAGAAAATTCTGGTTACCAAAATTCACATTTTGATAGCTTAGCCTACAATTTTTATCTTGTAATACCTGGAGTACTGTGCCCAGGTGGGCATTATGTTCTTTTCTGCTTTGGAGTAAAAAAAATATCATCAATAAACACAACCACAAATTGATCTAAGTACGATTGAAACACCATATTTATCAAATCCATAAATGTCTCAGGGGCATTTGATAATCCAAACGACATCACTACAAATTCATAGTGACCATACGGGTTCTAAAGCTATCTTTGGAATATTTTCCTCTTTAATATTCAATTGATGGTACCCAGACGAAAATCAATCTTCGAAAATACTGAATCACCATTAAGCTGATTAAATAGGTCATCAATCCTCAGAAGGGGATATTTATTTTTACCGTTACTTTATTCATTGACGTAATCTATACATAGCCACATCAACCATCCTTCTTTTTAACAAACAATATCGGTGCACCCCATTGAGACCACTTGATCTAATAAACATCGATCAATAATTCTTGTAATGTACATTTAACTCTCTAGTTAGTTGGAGCCATTCTATATGGGGCCATTGAAATTGCGCAGTACCAGAAAAAATATCAATCTTAAACTCCACTTCTCGATCAGAGGTAATCCAAGTAATTCATCAGAAATACATTCGAAAACCTCAAACCGTCGGAATATCCTCCAATCTAACTTCAGATGTTTGAGTATCAACGACATTTTCCAGAAAAGTCAACAACACTTTTTCATCAACCTTATACAGTCACTGCTAATATCACATTGGGAAATGATTTACTTTTCTCCGATTACTATTATTTCAAAACCCTTCACACCTTTTAAATATAGTCACTTCTTAGGAAAATCTACCCAACCATAATGCAAATAACCATTCCTTGCCCAAAATAACCTCAAACTCATCAAATGAAATTCCAAAGATTCACGGGAATACAACCCCTTGAAACTGTATTGGAAAATTTATTCTTATTCACTTTACTCAGCACTATGACCTAATGGATACCCCTATCATATCACTATCAATGTGTTCTACCTGAATACCCCTATTTTTAACTAATTTCGAGCTAACATAGGAATGCGTAGAACTCATATCAATCAAAACAAATACATACTCATCATAAAGATAGAAAGTACCTGTTATAATCTTGGTTATCACGATCTTCTCATTTCTTAGGATCTACTATTGCTTGTATTTTCTTGGATCTACTCTGATTCCTTCTGCTAAATTACATGGCAAGAAAAGAAATTCTGGTTACCAAAATTCACATTTTGATAGCTTAGCCTACAATTTTTTATCTTGTAATACCTGGAGTACTGTGCCCAGGTGGGCATTATATTCATTTTCTGCTTTGGAGTAAAATAAAATATCATCAATCAATACAACCACAAATTGATCTAAGTACGGTTGACACACCATATTTATCAAATCCATAAATGTCTCAGGGGCATTTGATAATCCAAACGACATCACTACAAATTCATAGTGACCATACCGGGTTCTAAAAGCTATCTTTGGAATATTTCCTCTTTAATATTCAATTGATGGTACCCAGACAAAATCAATCTTCGAAATACTGAATCACCATTAAGCTGATCAAATAGGTCATCAATCTTGGAAGGGATATTTATTCTTACCGTTACTTTATTCAATTGACGATAATCTATACATAGCCATATCGAACCATCCTTCTTTTAACAAACAATATCGGTGCACCCCATTGAGACCACTTATCTAATATAACATCGATCAAATAATTCTTGTAGTGGAGCATTTAACAGTACCAGAAAAAATATCAATCTTGAACTCCACTTCTCGATCAGGAGGTAATCCAAGTAATTCATCAGGAAATACATTCGAAAACTCTCAAACCGTCGGAATATCCTCCAATCTAACTTCAGATGTTTGAGTATCAACGACATTTTCCAGAAAAGTCAAACAACACTTTTTCATCAACCTTATTACAGTCACTGCTAATATCACATTGGCAATGATTTTACTTTCTCTGATTACTATTATTTCAAACCTTCACACCTTTTAAAAATAGTAGCTTCTTAGGAAAATCTACCCAAAAATGCGAAATAACCTTCCTGCCCAAAATAACCTCAAACTCATCAAATTGAAATTCCAAAAGATTCACCGGGAAAAGCCCCTTGAAACTGTATTGGAAAATTTATTCTTATTCACTTTACTCTAGCACTATGACCTAATGGATACCCCTATCATATCACTATCAATGTGTTCTACCTGACACCCCTATTTTTAACTAATTTCGAGCTAACATAGGAATGCGTAGAACTCAGATCAATCAAAACAAATACATACTCATCATAAAGATTGAAAGTACCTGTTATAATCTCTTGTTATCACGATCTTCTCATTTTAGGATCTACTATTGCTTGTATTTTCTTGGGATCAACTCTGATTCCTTCTGCTGAAATTACATGGCCAAGAAAAGAAAATTCTGGTTACCAAAATTCACATTTTGATAACTTAGCCTACAATTTTTTATCTTGTAATACCTGGAGTACTGTTCGAGGTGGGCATTATGTTCCTTTTCTGTCTTGGAGTAAAATAAAATATCATCAATCAATACAACCACAAATTGATCTAAGTACGGTTAAAACACCATATTTATCAAATCCATAAATGTCTCAGGGGCATTTGATAATCCAAACGACATCACTACAAATTCATAGTGACCATACCGGGTTTGAAAGCTATCTTTGGAATATTTTCCTCTTTAATATTCAATTGATGGTACCCAGACCGAAAATCAATCTTCGAAAATACTGAATCACCATTAAGCTGATCAAATAGGTCATCAATCCTTGGAAAGGGATATTTATTCTTTACCGTTACTTTATTCAATTGACGATAATCTATACATAGCCACATCGAACCATCCTTCTTTAACAAACAATATCGGTGCACCCCATTGAGACCACTTGATCCAATAAACAACGATCAAGTAATTCTTGTAATTGTGCCTTTAACTCTCTACATAGTTGGAGCCATTCTATATGGGGCCATTAATATCAGCGCAGACCAGAAAAAATATCAATCTTAAACTCCACTTCTCGATCAGGAGGTAATCCAAGTAATTCATCAGGAAATACATTCGAAAACTCTCAAACCGTCGGAATATCCTCCAATCTAACTTCAGATGTTTGAGTATCAACGACATTTTCCAGAAAAGTCGAACAACACTTTTTCATCAACCTTATTACAGTTACTGCTAATATCACATTGGGCAATGATTTTACTTTTTTTCCGATTACGATTATTTCAAAACCCTTCACACCTTTTAAATATAGTCGCTTCTTAGGAAAATCTACCCAAAAATAATGCGTAAATAACCATTCCTGCCCAAAATAACCTCAAACTCATCAAATTGAAATTCCAAGATTCACCGGGAATACAACCCCTTGAAACTGTATTGAAAATTTATTCTTATTCACTTTACTCTAGCACTATGACCTAATGGATACCCCTATCATATCACTATCAATGTTTTCTACCTGAATACCCCTATTTTTACTAATTTCGAGCTAACATAGGAATGCGTAGAACTCAGATCAATCAAACAAATACATACTCATCATAAAGATAGAAAGTACCTGTTATAATCTCTTGGTTATCACGATCTTCTCATTAGGATCTACTATTGCTTGTATTTTCTTGGGATCTACTCTGATTCCTTCTGCTCAAATTACATGGCCAAGAAAAGAAAATTATGGTTACCAAAATTCACATTTGATAGCTTAGCCTACAATTTTTATCTTGTAATACCTGGAGTACTGTGCGGAGGTGGGCATTATGTTCCTTTTCTGACTTGGAGTAAATAAAATATCATCAATAAACACACAATTGATCTAAGTACGGTTAAAACACCATATTTATCAAATCCATAAATGTCTCAGGGGCATTTGATAATCCAAACGACGTCACTACAAATTCATAGTGACCATACCGGGTTCTGAAAGCTATCTTTGGAATATTTTCCTCTTTAATATTCAATTGATGGTACCCAGACCGAAAATCAATCTTCGAAAATACTGAATCACCATTAAGCTGATCAAATAGGTCATCAATCCTTGGAAAGGGATATTTATTCTTTACCGTTACTTTATTCAATTGACGATAATCTATACATAGCCACATCGAACCATCCTTCTTTTAACAAACAATATCGGTGCACCCCATTGAGACCACTGATCCAATAAAACAACGATCAAGTAATTCTTGTAATTGTGCCTTTAACTCTCTACGTTTAGTTGGAGCCATTCTATATGGGGCCATTAATATCAGCGCAGAACCAGAAAAAATATCAATCTTAAACTCCACTTCTCGATCAGGAGGTAATCCAAGTAATTCATCAGGAAATACATTCGAAAACTCTCAAACCGTCGAATATCCTCCAATCTAACTTCAGATGTTTGAGTATCAACGACATTTTCCAGAAAAGTCGAACAATACTTTTTCATCAACCTTTTCACTGCTAATATCACATTGGCAATGATTTTACTTTCTCTGATTACTATTATTTCAAAACCCTTCACACCTTTTAAATATAGTCGCTTCTTAGGAAAATCTACCCAAAATAATGCGCAAATAAGTATTCCTTGCCCAAATAACCTCAAACTCATCAAATTGAAATTCCAAAATTCACCGGGAATACAACCCCTTGAAACTGTATTGGAAAATTTATTCTTATTCACTTTACTCTAGAACTATGACCTAATGGATACCCCTATCATATCACTATCAACGTGTTCTACCTGAACACCCCTATTTTTAACTAATTTCGAGCTAACATAGGAATACGTAGAACTCAGATCAATCAAAACAATACATACTCTTCATAAAGATAGAAAGTACCTGTTATAATCTCTTGGTTATCACGATCTTCTCATTTCTTAGGATCTACTATTTCTTGTATTTTCTTGGGATCTACTCTGATTCCTTCTGCTCAAATTACATGGCCAAGAAAAGAAAATTCTGGTTACCAAAATTCACATTTTGATAACTTAGCCTATAATTTTTTATCTTGTAATACCTGGAGTACTGTTCGGAGTGGGCATTATGTTCCTTTTCTGTCTTGGAGTAAAATAAAAATAATCATCAATACAACCACAAATTGATCTAAGTACGGTTAAAACACCATATTTATCAAAATCCATAAATGTCTCAGGGGCATTTGATAATCCAAACGACATCACTACAAATTCATAGTGACCATACCGAGTTCTGAAAGCTATCTTTGGAATATTTTCCTCTTAATATTCAATTGATGGTACCCAGACCGAAAATCAATCTTCGAAAATACTGAATCACCATTAAGCTGATCAAATAGGTATCAATCCTTGGAAAGGGATATTTATTCTTTACCGTTACTTTATTCAATTGACGATAATCTATACATAGCCACATCGAACCATCCTTCTTTTTAACAAACAATATCGGTGCACCCATTGAGACCACTTGATCCAATAAAACAACGATCAAGTAATTCTTGTAATTGTGCCTTTAACTCTCTACGTTTAGTTGGAGCCATTCTATATGGGGCCATTAATATCAGTACCAGAAAAAATATCATCTTAAACTCCACTTCTCGATAGGAGATAATCCAAGTAATTCTCAGGAAATACATTCGAAAACTCTCAAACCGTCGGAATATCCTCCAATCTAACTTCAGATGTTGAGTATCAACGCCTTTTTCCAGAAAAGTCGAACAACACTTTTCATTAACCTTGTTACAGTCTCTGCTAATATAACATTGGGCAATGATTTTTTTCCTCCGATTACGATTATTTCAAAACCCTTCACACCTTTTAAATATAGTCGCTTATTAGAAATCTACCCAACCATAATGCGCAAATAACCATTCCATGCCCAAAATAACCTCAAACTCATCAAATGGAAATTCCATAAGATTCACCGGGAATACAACCCCTGAAACTGTATTGAAAAATTTTTATTCACTTTACTCTAGCAATATGACCTAATGGATACCCCTATCATATCACTATCAATGTTTTCTACCTGAATACCCATATCTTTGACTAATTTCGAGCTAACATAGGAATGCGTAGAACTCGGATCAATCAAAACAAATACATACTCATCATAAAGATAGAAAGTACCTGTTATAATCTCTTGGTTATCACGATCTTCTAATTTCTTAGGATCTACTATTGCTTGTATTTTCTTGGGATCTACTCTGATTCCTTCTGCTCAAATTACATGGCCAAGAAAAGAATTATGGTTACCAAAATTCACATTTTGATAACTTAGCCTCTAACTTTTTATCTTGTAATACCTGGAGTAGTGCGGTGGATATATTCCTTTTCTTCTTGTAAAAAAATCATCAATAAACACAACCACAATTGATCTAAGTATTGAACACCATATTTATCAAATCCATAAATGTCTCAGGGCATTTGATAATCCAAATGACATCACTACAAATTTATAGTGACCATACCGGGTTCTAAAAGCTATCTTTGGAATATTTCCTCTTTAATATTCAATTATGGTACCCAGACCGAAAATCAATCTTCGAAAATACTAACACATTAAGCTGATTAAATAGGTCATCAATCCTCGAAGGGGATATTTATTCTTTACCGTTACTTTATTCAATTGACGTAATCTATACATAGCCGCATCGAACCATCCTTCTTTTTAACAAACAATATCGGTGCACCCATTGAGACCACTTGATCTAATATAACATCGATCAAATAATTCTTGTAACTGTGCATTTAACTCTCTGTTTAGTTGGAGCCATTCTATACGGGGCCATTGATCGTAGTACCAAAAAATATCAATCTTAAACCCACTTCTCGATCAGGAGGTAATCCAAGTAATTCATCAGGAAATACATTCGAAAACTCTCAAACTATCGGAATATCCTCCAATCTAACTTCAGATGTTTGAGTATCAACGACATTTTCCAGAAAAGTGAACAACACTTTTTCATCAACCTTATTACAGTCGCTGCTAATATCACATTAAGCATGATTTTACTTTTCTCTGATTACGATTATTTCAAAACCCTTCAGACCTTTTAAATAGTGCTTCTTAGGAAAATCTACCCAACCATAATGCGCAATAACCATTCCATTGCCCAAATAACCTCAAACTCATCAAATGGAAATTCCATAAGATTCACCGAGAATAAAACCCCTTGAAACTGTATTGGAAATTTATTCTTATTCACTTTACTCTAGCACTATGACCTAATGGATACCCCTATCATATCACTATCAATGTGTTCTACCTGAATACCCTTATCTTTGACTAATTTCTATCTAACTAGAATGCGTAGTACTCGGATCAATCAAAACAAATACATACTCATCATAAAGATAGAAAGTACATGTTATAATCTCTTGGTTATCACGATCTTCTCAATTCTTGGGATCTACTATTGCTTGTATTTTTGGGATCTACTATGATTCCTTCTGCTGAAATTACATGGCCAAGAAAATAAAATTCTGGTTACCAAAATTCACATTTTGATAGCTTAGCCTACAATTTTTTATCTTGTAATACCTGGAGTAGTGTGCCCAGGTCGGTATTATATTCCTTTTCTGCCTTGGAGTAAAAAATATCATCAATAACACAACCACAAATTGATCTAAGTACGGTTGACACACCATATTTATCAAATCCATAAATGTCTCAGAGGCATTTGATAATCCAAACGACATCACTACAATTTATAGTGACCATACCGGGCTCTAAAAGCTATCTTTGGAATATTTCCTCTTTAATTTCAATTAATGGTACCCAGACCGAAAATCAATCTTCGAAAATACTGAAGCACAATTAAGCTGATCAAATAGGGCATCAATCCTCGGAAGGGGATATTTATTCTTTACCGTTACTTTATTCAATTGACGATAATCTATACATAGCCCATCGAACCATCATTCTTTTAACAAACAAATCGGTGCCCCCATTGAGACCACTTGATCTAATATACATCGATCAAATAATTCTTGTAACTGTGCATTTAACTCTCTGAGTTTAGTTGGAGCCATTCTATATGGGCCAATTGAAATTGGCGCAGTACAGAAAAAATATCAATCTTAAACTCCACTTCTCGATGAGGAGGTATCCAAGTAATTCATCAGGAAATACATTCGAAAACTCTCAAACCGTCGGAATTCCTCCAATCTAACTTCATGTTTGAGTATCAAACGACATTTTCCAGAAAAGTCGAACAACACTTTTTCATCAACCTTATTACAGTTACTGCTAATATCACATTGGGCAATGATTTTACTTTTTTTCCGATTACGATTATTTCAAAACCCTTCACACCTTTTAAATATAGTCGCTTCTTAGGAAAATCTACCCAACCATAATGCGCAAAAACCATTCCATGCCCAAAATAACCTCAAACTCATCAATTGGAAATTCCGTAAGATTCACCAGAATACAACCCCTCGAAACTGTATTGAAAATTTTATTCTTATTCACTTTACTCTAGCACTATGACCTAATGGATACCCCTATCATATCACTATCAATGTTTTCTACCTGAATACCCCTATCTTTGACTAATTTCAAGCTAACATAGGAATGCTAGAACTGGATCAATCAAAACAAATACATACTCATCATAAAGATAGAAAGTACCTGTTATAATCTCTTCGTTATTACGATCTTCCCATTATTGGGATCTACTATTGCTTTATTTTCTTGTGATCAACTCTGATTCCTTCTGCTGAAATTACATGGCCAAGAAAAGAAATTATGGTTACCAAAATTCACATTTTGATAGGTTAGCCTACAACTTTTTATCTTTAATACCTGGAGTACTGTGCGGAGGTGGCATTATGTTCCTTTTCTGTCTTGGTAATATAAAATATCATCAATAAACACAACCACAAGTTGATCTAAGTATGATTAAACACCATATTTATCAAATCCATAAATGTCTCAGGGGCATTTGATAATCCAAACGACATCACTACAAATTCATAGACCTACGGTTCTGAAAGCTATCTTTGGAATATTTTCCTCTTTAATATTCAATTGATGGTACCCAGACCGAAAATCAATCTTCGAAAATACTGAAATCCATTAAGCTGATTAAATAGGTCATCAATCCTGAAAGGGGATATTTATTCTTTACCGTTACTTTATTCATTGACGATAATCTATACATAGCCACATCGAACCATCCTTCTTTTAACAAACAATATCGGTGCATCCCCATTGAGACCACTTAATCCAATAAAACACGATCAAATAATTCTTGTAATGTGCCTTTAACTCTCTACGTTTAGTTGGAGCCATTCTATATGGGCCATTGATATCAGCGCAGACCAGAAAAAATCAATCTTAAACTCCACTTCTCGATCAGGAGGTATCCAAGTAATTCATCAGGAAATACATTCGAAAACTCTCAAACCGTCGGAATATCCTCCAATCTAACTTCAGATGTTTGAGTATCAACGACATTTTCCAGAAAAGTCGAACAACACTTTTTCATCAACCTTATTACAGTCGCTAATATCACATTGCAATGATTTTTTTCTCTGATTACGATTATTTCAAAACCCTTCAGACCTTTTAAATATAGTCGCTTCTTAGGAAACTACCCAACCATAATGCGCATAACTTCCTTGCCCAAAATAACCTCAAACTATCAAATGGAAATTCCCATAAGATTCACCGAGAATAAACCCCTTGAAACTGTATTGGAAAATTTATTCTTATTCACTTTACTCTAGCACTATGACCTAATGGATACCCCTATCATATCACTATCAATGTGTTCTACCTGAATACCATATAATTTCGAGCTAAATAGGAATGCGTAGAACTCGGATCAATCAAAACAATACATACTCATAAAGATAGAAGTACCTGTTAAATCTTTGGTTATCACGATCTTCTCAATTCTGGATCTACTATTGCTTGTATTTTATTGGGATCTACTCTGATTCCTTCTGCTGAAATTACATGGCCAAGAAAAAAAATTATGGTTACCAAAATTCACATTTGATCTTAGCCTACAAGTTTTATCTTGTAATACCTGGAGTTATGTGCGGAGGTGTTATTCTTTTCTGTCCTTGGAGTAAAATAATTCATCAATAAACACAACCAAATTGATCTAAGTACGTTGAAACCATATTTATCAAATCCAAAATGTCAGGGCATTTGATAATCCAAACGACATCACTACAAATTATAGTGACCATACCGGGTCTACTGAAATTACATGGCCAAGAAAATAAAATTCTGGTTACCAAAATTCACATTTGATAGCTTAGCCTACAATTTTTATCTTGTAATACCTGGAGTAGTGTGCCCAGGTGGATATATATTCCTTTTCTGCCTTGGAGTAAAATAAAATCATCAATAAACACAACCACAAATTGATCTAAGTACGGTTGACACCATTTTATCAAATCCATAAATGTCTCAGAGGCATTTGATAATCCAAACGACATCACTACAAATTTATAGTGACCATACCGGGTCTAAAAGCTATCTTTGGAATATTTCCTCTTTAATATTCAATTATGGTACCCAGACCGAAAATCAATCTTCGAAAATACTGAAGCACATTAAGCTGATCAAATAGGGCATCAATCCTCGGAAGGGGATATTTATTCTTTACCGTTACTTTATTCAATTGACGATAATCTATACATAGCCGCATCGAACCATCCTTCTTTTTAACAAACAATATCGGTGCACCCCATTGAGACCACTTGATCTAATAAACATCGATAAAATAATTCTTGTAACTGTGCATTTAACTCTCTGAGTTTAGTTGGAGCCATTCTATATAGGGCCATTGAAATTGGCGCAGTACCAGAAAAAATATCAATCTTAAACTCCACTTCTCGATCAGGAGGTAATCCAAGTAATTCATCAGGAAATACATTCGAAAACTCTCAAACCGTCGGAATATCCTCCAATCTAACTTCAGATGTTTGAATATCAACGATTTTCCAGAAAAGTCGAACAACACTTTTTCATCAACCTTATTACAGTCATGCTAATATCACATTGGGCAATGATATTACTTTTTTCCGATTATTATTTCAAAACCCTTCACACCTTTTAAATATAGTCGCTTCTTAGGAAAATCTACCCAACCATAATGCGCAAATAACCATTCCATGCCCAAAATAACCTCAAACTCATCAATTGGAAATTCCGTAAGATTCCCCAGGAATACAACCCCTCGAAACTGTATTGAAAATTTATTCTTATTCACTTTACTCTAGCACTATGACCAATGGATACCCCTATCATATCACTATCAATGTTTTCTACCTGAATACCCTATCTTTGACTAATTTCAAGCTAACATAGGAATGCGTAGAACTTTGATCAATCAAAACAAATACATACTCATCATAAAGATAGAAAGTACCTGTTATAATCTCTTCGCTATTACGATCTTCCCAATTATTGGGATCTACTAATGCTTGTATTTCTTGTGATCACTCTGATTCCTTCTGCTGAAATTACATGGCCAAGAAAAGAAAATTATGGTTACCAAAATTCACATTTTGATAGGTTAGCCTACAACTTTTTATCTTTTAATACCTGGAGTACTGTGCGGAGGTGGGCATTATGTTCCTTTTCTGTCTTGGAGTAATATAAAATATCATCAATAAACACAACCACAAGTTGATCTAAGTATGATTGAAACACCATATTTATCAAATCCATAAATGTCCAGGGGCATTTGATAATCCAAATGACATCACTACAAATTCATAGTGACCATAACAGGTTCTGAAAGCTATCTTTGGAATATTTTCCTCTTTAATATTCAATTGATGGTACCCAGACCGAAAATCAATCTTTGAAAATACTAAATCACCATTAAGTGATTAAATAGGTCATCAATCCTCGAAAGGGGATATTATTCTTTACCGTACTTTATTCAATTGACGATAATCTATACATAGCCACATCGAACCATCATTCTTTTTAACAAACAATATCGGTACATCCCATTGAGACCACTTGATCTAATAAAACATCGATCAAATAATTCTTGTAACTGTGCATTTAACTCTCTACGTTTAGTTGGAGCCATTCTATATGGGGCCATTGATATCAGCGCAGTACCAGAAAAAATATCAATCTTAAACTCCACTTCTCGATCAGGAGGTAATCCAAGTAATTCATCAGGAAATACATTCGAAAACTCTCAAACCGTCGGAATATCCTCCAATCTAACTTCAGATGTTTGAGTATCAACGACATTTTCCAGAAAGTCGAACAACACTTTTCATCAACCTTATTACAGTCGCTGCTAATATCACATTAAGCAATATTTTACTTTTCTCTGATTACGATTATTCAAAACCCTTCAGACCTTTTAAATATAGTCGCTCTTAGAAAATCTACCCAACCATAATGCGCATATAACCATTGCTTCCCAAAATAAACTCAAATCATCAATTGGAAATTCCATAAGATTCACCGAGAATAAAACCCCTTGAAACTGTATTGGAAAATTTATTCTTATTCACTTTACTCTAGCACTATGACCTAATGGATACCCCTATCATATCACTATCAATGTGTTCTACCTGAATACCCTTATCTTTGACTAATTTCTATCTAACATAGGAATGCGTAGTACTCGGATCAATCAAAACAAATACATACTCATCATAAAGATAGAAAGTACGTGTTATAATCTCTTGGTTATCACTATCTTCTCAATTCTTGGGATCTACTATTGCTTGTATTTTATTGGGATCTACTCTGATTCCTTCTGCTCAAATTACATGGCCAAGAAAATAAAATTATGGTTCCAAAATTCACATTTTGATAGCTTAGCCTACAATTTTTTATCTTGTAATACCTGGAGTACTGTGCGGAGGTGGGCATTATGTTCTTTTTCTGTCTTGGAGTAAAATAAAATATCACCAATAAACACAACCACAAATTCATATAAGTATGATTAAAACACCATATTTATCAAATCCATAAATTTCTCAGGGGCATATTATAATCCAATGACATCACTACAAATTCATAATGACAATACCGGGTTCTGAAAGCTATCTTTGGAAAATTTTCCTCTTTAATATTCAATTGATGGTACCCAGACCGAAAATCAATCTTCGAAAATACTGAATCACCATTAAGCTGATTAAATAGGTCATCAATCCTCGGAAGGGGATATTTATTCTTTACCGTTACTTTATTCAATTGACGATAATCTATATATAGCCACATCGAACCATCCTTCTTTTTAACAAACAATATCGGTGCATCCCATTGAGACCACTTGATCTGATAAAACATCGATCAAATAATTCTTGTAACTCTGCATTCAACTCTCTACGTTTAGTTGGAGCCATTCAATATGAGGCCATTGATATCAGCGCAGTACCAGAAAAAATATCAATCTTGAACTCCACTGCTCGATCAGAAGGTAATCCAAGTAATTCATCAGGAAATACATTCAAAAACCCTTAAACCGTCGGAATATCCTCCAATCTAACTTCAGATGTTTGAGTATCAACGACATTTTCCAGAAAAGTTGAACAACACTTTTTCATCAACCTTATTACAGTCACTACTAATATCACATTGGGTAATGATTTTACTTTTTCTCTGATTACGATTATTTCAAAACCCTTCACACCTTTTAAATATAGTCACTTCTTAGGAAAATCTACCCAACCATAATGCACAAATAACCATTCCTTGCCCAAAATAACCTTAAACTCATCAAATGGAAATTCCATAAGATTCACCAGGAATAAAACCCCTTGAAACTGTATTGGAAAATTTATTCTTATTCACTTTACTCGGATCAATCAAAACAAATACATACTTATCATAAAGATAGAAAGTACATGTTATAATCTCTTGGTTATTACGATCTTCTCAATTCTTGGGATCTGCTATTGCTTGTATTTTATTGGGATGTACTCTGATTCCTTTTGCTGAAATTACATGGCCAAGAAAATAAAATTATGGTTACCAAAATTCACATTTTGATAGTTTAGCCTACAATTTTTTGTCTTGTAATACCTGGAGTAGTGTGCCCAGGTGGATATTATATTCCTTTTCTGCCTTGGAGTAAAATAAAATATCATCAATAAACACAACCACAAATTGATCTAAGTACGGTTGACACACCATATTTATCAAATCCATAAATGTCTCAGGGGCATTTGATAATCCAAACGACATCACTACAAATTTATAGTGACAATACCGGGCTCTAAAAGCTATCTTTGGAATATTTTCCTCTTTAATATTCAATTAATGGTACCCAGACCGAAAATCAATCTTCGAAAATACTGAAGCACAATTAAGCTGATCAAATAGGGCATCAATCCTCGGAAAGGGATATTTATTCTTTACCGTTACTTTATTCAATTGACGATAATCTATACATAGCCGCATCGAACCATCCTTCTTTTTAACAAACAATATTGGTGCACCCCATTGAGACCACTTGATCTAATATAACATCGATCAAATAATTCTTAAACTCCACTTCTCGATCAGGAGGTAATCCAAGTAATTCATCAGGAAATACATTCGAAAACTATCAAACCGTCGGAATATCCTCCAATCTAACTTCAGATGTTTGAATATCAACGACATTTTCCAGAAAAGTCGAACAACACTTTTTCATCAACCTTATTACAGTCACTGCTAATATCACATTGGGCAATGATATTACTTTTTTTCCGATTACGATTATTTCAAAACCCTCTTAGGAAAATCTACCCAACCATAATGCGCAAATAACCATTCCATGCCCAAAATACCTCAAACTCTCAATTGGAAATTCCGTAAGATTCACCAGAAATACAACCCCTCGAAACTGTATTGAAATTTTATTCTTCTTCACTTACTCTAGCACTATGACCTAATGGATACCCCTATCATATCACTATCAATGTTTTCTACCTGAATACCCCTATCTTTGACTAATTTCAAGCTAACATAGGAATGCGTACAACTTGGATCAATCAAAACAAATACATACTCATCATAAAGATAGAAAGTACCTGTTATAATCTCTTAGTTATTACGATCTTCCTAATTATTGGGATCTACTATTGCTTGTATTTTCTTGTGATCAACTCTGATTCCTTCTGCTGAAATTACATGGCCAAGAAAAGAATATTATGGTTACCAAAATTCACATTTTGATAGGTTAGCCTACAACTTTTTATCTTTTAATACCTGGAGTACTGTACGGAGGTGGGCATTATGTTCCTTTTCTGTCTTGGAGTAATATAAAATATCATCAATAAACACAACCACAAGTTGATCTAAGTATGATTGAAACACCATATTTATCAAATCCATAAATGTCTCAGGGGAATTTGATAATCCAAATGACATCACTACAAATTCATATTGACCATAACGGGTTCTGAAAGCTATCTTTGGAATATTTTCCTCTTTAATATTCAATTGATGGTACCCAGATCGAAAATCAATCTTCGAAAATACTAAATCACCATTAAGCTGATTAAATAGGTCATCAATCCTTGAAAGGGGATATTTATTCTTTACCGTTACTTTATTCAATTGACGATAATCTATACATAGCCAGATCGAACCATCCTTCTTTTTAACAAACAATATCGGTGCATCCCATTGAGACCACTTGATCTAATAAAACATCGATCAAATAATTCTTGTAACTGTGAATTTAACTCTCTACGTTTAGTTGGAGCCATTCTATATGGGGCCATTGATATCAGCGCAGTACCAGAAAAAATATCAATCTTAAACTCCACTTCTCGATCAGGAGGTAATCCAAGTAATTCATCAGGAAATACATTCGAAAACTCTCAAACCGTCGGAATATCCTCCAATCTAACTTCAGATGTTTGAGTATCAACGACATTTTCCAGAAAAGTCGAACAACACTTTTTCATCAACCTTATTACAGTCGCTGCTAATATCACATTAAGCAATGATTTTTCTTTTCTCTGATTACGATTATTTCAAAACCCTTCAGACCTTTTAAATATAGTCGCTTCTTAGGAAAATCTACCCAACCATAATGCGCATATAACTATTCCTTGCCCAAAATAACCTCAAACTCATCAAATGGAAATTCCATAAGATTCACCGAGAATAAAACCCCTTGAAATTGTATTGGAAAATTTATTCTTATTCACTTTACTCTAGCACTATGACCTAATAGATACCCCTATCATATCTTTATCAATGTGTTCTACCTGAATACCCTTATCTTTGACTAATTTCTATCTAACATAGGAATGCGTAGTACTCGGATCAATCAAAACAAATACATACTTATCATAAAGATAGAAAGTACATGTTATAATCTCTTGGTTATCACGATCTTCTCAATTCCTGGGATCTACTATTGCTTGTATTTTATTGGGATCTACTCTGATTCCTTCTGCTCAAATTACATGGCCAAGAAAATAAAATTCTGGTTACCAAAATTCACATTTTGATAGCTTAGCCTACAATTTTTTATCTTGTAATACCTGGAGTAGTGTGCCCAGGTGGATATTATATTCCTTTTCTTCCTTGGAGTAAAATAAAATATCATCAATAAACACAACCACAAATTGATCTAAGTACGGTTGACACACCATATTTATCAAATCCATAAATGTCTTAGAGGCATTTGATAATCCAAACGACATCACTACAAATTTATAGTGACCATACCGGGCTCTAAAAGCTATCTTTGGAATATTTTCCTCTTTAATATTCAATTAATGGTACCCAGACCGAAAATCAATCTTCGAAAATACTGAAGCACAATTAAGCTGATCAAATACGGCATCAATCCTCGGAAGGGGATATTTATTCTTTACCGTTACTTTATTCAATTGACGATAATCTATACATAGCCGCATCGAACCATCCTTCTTTTAAACAAACAATATCGGTGCACCCCATTGAGACCACTTGATCTAATATAACATCGATCAAATAATTCTTGTAACTGTGCATTTAACTCTCTGAGTTTAGTTGGAGCCATTCTATATAGGGCCATTGAAATTGGCGCAGTACCAGAAAAAATATCAATCTTAAACTCCACTTCTCGATCAGGAGGTAATCCAAGTAATTCATCAGGAAATACATTCGAAAACTCTCAAATCGTCAGAATATCCTCCAATCTAACTTCAGATGTTTGAATATCAACGACATTTTCCAGAAAAGTCGAACAACACTTTTTCATCAACCTTATTACAGTCACTGCTAATATCACATTGGGCAATGATATTACTTTTTTTCCGATTACGATTATTTCAAAACCCTTCACACCTTTTAAATATAGTCGCTTCTTAGGAAAATCTACCCAACCATAATGCGCAAATAACCATTCCATGCCCAAAATAACCTCAAACTCATCAATTGCAAATTCCGTAAGATTCACCAGGAATACAACCCCTCGAAACTGTATTGAAAATTTTATTCTTATTCACTTTACTCTAGCACTATGACCTAATGGATACCCCTATCATATCACTATCAATGTTTTCTACCTGAATACCCCTATCTTTGACTAATTTCAAGCTAACATAGGAATGCGTAGAACTTGGATCAATCAAAACAAATACATACTCATCATAAAGATAGAAAGTACATGTTATAATCTCTTCGTTATTACGATCTTCCCAATTATTGGGATCTACTATTGCTTGTATTTTCTTGTGATCAACTCTGATTCCTTCTGCTGAAATTACATGGCCAAGAAAAGAATATTATGGTTACCAAAATTCACATTTTGATAGGTTAGCCTACAACTTTTTATCTTTTAATACCTGGACTATTGTGCGGAGGTGGGCATTATGTTCCTTTTCTGTCTTGGAGTAATATAAAATATCATCAATAAACACAACCACAAGTTGATCTAAGTATGATTGAAACACCATATTTATCAAATCCATAAATGTCTCAGGGGCATTTGATAATCCAAATGACATCACTACAAATTCATAGTGACCATAACGGGTTCTGAAAGCTATCTTTGGAATATTTTCCTCTTTAATATTCAATTGATGGTACCCAGACCAAAAATCAATCTTTGAAAATACTAAATCACCATTAAGCTGATTAAATAGGTCATCAATCCTCGAAAGGGGATATTTATTCTTTACCGTTACTTTATTCAATTGACGATAATCTATACATAGCAACATCGAACCATCCTTCTATTTAACAAACAATATCGGTGCATCCCATTAAGACCACTTGTTCTAATAAAACATCGATCAAATAATTCTTGTAACTGTGCATTTAACTCTCTACGTTTAGTTGGAGCCATTCTATATGGGGCCATTGATATCAGCGCAGTACCAGAAAAAATATCAATCATTAAACTCCACTTCTCGATCTGGAGGTAATCCAAGTAATTCATCAGGAAATACATTCGAAAACTCTCAAACCGTCGGAATATCCTCCAATCTAACTTCAGATGTTTGAGTATCAACGACATTTTCTAGAAAAGTCGAACAACACTTTTTCATCAACCTTATTACAGTCGCTGCTAATATCACATTAAGCAATGATTTTACTTTTCTCTGATTACGATTATTTTAAAACCCTTCAGACCTTTTAAATATAGTCGCTTCTTAGGAAAATCTACCCATCCATAATGCGCATTTAACCATTCCTTGCCCAAAATAAACTCAAACTAATCAAAAGGAAATTCCATAAGATTCACCGAGAATAAAACCCCTTGAAACTGTATTGGAAAATTTATTCTTATTCACTTTACTCTAGCACTATGACCTAATGGATACCCCTATCATATCACTATCAATGTGTTCTACCTGAATACCCTTATCTTTGACTAATTTCTATCTAACATAGGAATGCGTAGTACTCGGATCAATCAAAACAAATACATACTCATCATAAAGATAGAAAGTACCTGTTATAATCTCTTGGTTATCACGATCTTCTCAATTCTTGGGATCTACTATTGCTTGTATTTTATTGGGATCTACTCTGATTTCTTCTGCTCAAATTACATGGCCAAGAAAATAAAATTATGGTTACCAAAATTCACATTTTGATAGCTTAGCCTACAGTTTTTTATCTTGTAATACCTGGAGTACTGTGCGGAGGTGGGCATTATGCTCTTTTTCTGTCTTGGAGTAAAATAAAATATCACCAATAAACACAACCACAAATTCATCTAAGTATGATTAAAACACCATATTTTTCAAATCCATAAATGTCTCAGGGGCATATTATAATCCAATGACATCACTACAAATTCATAATGACCATACCGGGTTCTGAAAGCTATCTTTGGAAAATTTTCCTCTTTAATATTCAATTGATGGTACCCAGACCGAAAATCAATCTTCGAAAATACTGAATCACCATTAAGCTGATTAAATAGGTCATCAATCCTCGGAAGGGGATATTTATTCTTTACCGTTACTTTATTCAATTAACGATAATCTATATATAGCCACATCGAACCATCCTTCTTTTTAACAAAAAATATCGGTGCATCCCATTGAGACCACTTGATCTAATAAAACATTGATCAAATAATTCTTGTAACTCTGCATTCAACTCTCTACGTTTAGTTGGAGCCATTCTATATGAGGACATTGATATCAGCGCAGTACCAGAAAAAATATCAATCTTGAACTCCACTGCTCGATCAGAAGGTAATCCAAGTAATTCATCAGGAAATACAATCAAAAACCCTCAAACCGTCGGAATATCCTCCAATCTAACTTCAGATGTTTGAGTATCAACGACATTTTCCAGAAAAGTTGAACAACACTTTTTCATCAACCTTATTACAGTCACTACTAATATCACATTGGGTAATGATTTTACTTTTTCTCTGATTACGATTATTTCAAAACCCTTCACACTTTTTAAATATAGTCGCTTCTTAGGAAAATCTACCCAACCATAATGCGCAAATAACCATTCCTTGCCCAAAATAACCTTAAACTCATCAAATGGAAATTCCATAAGATTCACCGGAAATAAAACCCCTTGAAACTATATTGGAAAATTTATTCTTATTCACTTTACTCTAGCACTATGACCTAATGGATACCCCTATCATATCACTATCAATGTGTTCTACCTGAATACCCCTATCTTTGACTAATTTCTATCTAACATAGGAATGCGTAGAACTCAGATCAATCAAAACAAATACATACTTATCATAAAGATAGAAAGTACATGTTATAATCTCTTGGTTATCACGATCTTCTCAATTCTTGGGATCTGCTATTGCTTGTATTTTCTTGGGATCTACTCTGATTCCTTCTGCTGAAATTACATGGCCAAGAAAATAAAATTCTGGTTACCAAAATTCATATTTTGATAGCTTAGCCTACAATTTTTTATCTTGTAATACCTGGAGTACTGTGCCCAGGTGGGTATTATATTCCTTTTCTTACTTGGAGTAAAACAAAATATCATCAATAAACACAACCACAAATTAATCTATGTACGGTGGACACACCATATTTATCAAATCCATAAATGTCTCAGAGGCATTTGATAATCCAAACGACATCACTACAAATTTATAGTGACCATACCGGGCTCTAAAAGCTATCTTTGGAATATTTTCCTCTTTAATATTCAATTGATGGTACCCAGACCGAAAATCAATCTTGGAAAATACTGATGCACCATTAAGCTGATCAAATAGGGCATCAATCCTCGGAAGGGGATATTTATTCTTTACTGTTACTTTATTCAATTGACGATAATCTATACATAGCCGCATCGAACCATCCTTCTTTTTAACAAACAATATCGGTGCACCCCATTGAGACCACTTGATCTAATATAACATCGATCAAATAATTATTGTAACTGTGCATTTAACTCTCTGAGTTTAGTTGGAGCCATTCTATATGGGGCCATTGAAATTGGCGCAGTACCAGAAAAAATATCAATCTTAAACTCCCCTTCTCGATCAGAAGGTAATCCAAGTAATTCATCAGGAAATACATTCGAAAACTCTCAAACCATCGGAATATCCTCCAATCTAACTTCAGATGTTTAGGTATCAACGACATTTTCCAGAAAAGTCGAACAACACTTTTTCATCAACCTTATTACAATCACTGCTAATATAACATTGGGCAAAGATTTTACCTTTTTTCCGATTACGATTATTTCAAAACCCTTCACACCTTTTAAATATAGTCGCTTCTTAGGAAAATCTACCCAACCATAATGTGCAAATAACCATTCCATGCCCAAAATAACCTCAAACTCATTAAATGGAAATTCTATAAGATTCACCGGGAATACAACCCCTTGAAACTGTATTGAAAAGTTTATTCTTATTCACTTTACTCTAGCACTATGACCTAATGGATACCCCTATCATATCACTATCAATGTTTTCTACCTGAATACCTCTATCTTTGACTAATTTCGAGCTAACATAGGAATGCGTAGAACTTGGATCAATCAAAACAAATACATACTCATCATAAAGATAGAAAGTACATGTTATAATCTCTTCGTTATTACGATCTTCCCAATTATTGGGATCTACTATTGCTTGTATTTTCTTGGGATCAACTCTGATTCCTTCTGCTGAAATTACATGGCCAAGAAAAGAAAATTATGGTTACCAAAATTCACATTTTGATAGGTTAGCCTTCAACTCTGATCCCTTGAAACTATATTGGAAAATTTATTCTTATTCACTTTACTCTAGCACTATGATCTAATGGATACCCCTATCATATCACTATCAATGTGTTCTACCTCAATACCCCTATTTTTGACTAATTTCGAGCTAACATAGGAATGAGTAGAACTCGGATCAATCAAAACAAATACATACTCATCATAAAGATAGAAAGTACCTGTTATAATCTCTTGGTTATCACGATCTTCTCATTTCTTAGGATCTACTATTGCTTGTATTTTCTTGGGATCTACTATGATTTCTTCTGCTGAAATTACATGGCCAAGAAAAGAAAATTTTGGTTACCAAAATTCACATTTTGATACCTTAGCCTACAATTTTTTATCTTGTAATACCTGGAGTACTGTGCCCCGGTGGGCATTATATTAATTTTCTGCTTTGGAGTAAAACGAAATATTATCAATAAACACAACCACAAATTGATCTAAGTACGGTGGACACACCATATTTATCAAATCCATAAATGTCTCAGAGGTATTTGATAATCCAAACGACATCACTACTAATTTATAGTGACCATACCGGGATCTAAAAGCTATCTTTGGAAATTTTCCTCTTTAATATTCAATTGATGGTACCCAAACCGAAAATCAATCTTCAAAAATACTAAAGCACCATTAAGCTGATCAAATAGGGCATCAATCCTCGGAAGGGGATATTTATTCTTTACTGTTACTTTATTCAATTGACGATAATCTATACATAGCCGCATCGAACCATCCTTCTTTTTAACAAACAATATCGGTGCACCCCATTGAGACCACTTAATCTAATATAACATCGATCAAATAATTCTTATAACTGTGCATTTAACTCTCTGTGTTTAGTTGGAGCCATTCTATATGGGGCCATTGAAATTGGCGCAGTACCAGAAAAAATATCAATCTTAAACTCCACTTCTCGATCAGAAGGTAAACCAAGTAATTCATCAGGAAATACATTCGAAAACTCTCAAACCATCGAAATATCCTCCAATCTAACTTCAGATGTTTAGGTATCAACGACATTTTCCAGAAAAGTCGAACAACACTTTTTCATTAACCTTATTACAGTCACTGCTAATATCACATTGGGCAAAGATTTTACCTTTTTTCCGATTACGATTATTTCAAAACCCTTCACACCTGTTAAATATAGTCGCTTCTTAGGAAAATCTACCCAACCATAATGCGCAAATAACCTCAAACTCATTAAATGGAAATTCTATAAGATTCACCGGGAATACAACCCCTTGAAACTGTTGGAAGAACTTACATAAAGCGACAGCTGATGACTTTAGGAGTAAGGTTTTGTCTCATACAGGTTTTGGAACTACTACTCAAATAATGCAGATATGTTATGGAAAAATATGGCAAATTCCATCAGAGAGGTGGGCAAAAACACCTTTGGGTTGTCGACAGAGAAGGCCAAGGAACATAAAGAATTGTGGTGGTAGAACGACGAAGTCCAAACTAAGGTGAAGATAAAGCAAACTTGCTTCAAGGAGTTGCTACAATGCAATGACGACGAAGAAAGATCAAGAGCTAAATAAAGATACAAGGAGGCAAAGCGGGAAGCTAAGAAAATATTGACTAAAGGATAAGGCATACGAGGAAATGTACAAGAGATTAGACACCAAGGAAGGAAAAAACTGCATCTTCAGGCTTGCAAAATCCAAGGAGAATAGGAAAAAGAATATAGGTAGCATTAGGTTTATTAAGGACAACAATGGTGTTCTTTTAGTGAAAGATCATGATATTAAGAGGGTTTGGGGTAGTTACTTCTTTGGCTTATTTAATAATGGTGCCTCTCCCTGTAGAGATAGTAATGCTGATGGGTCAACTGACCATCATACTACGACCAATGACTGCCTTACAAGTAGGATTGGGATTGAGGAAGTCAAAATGGCCCTTAGAAAGATGGGGAGGGACAAAGTTGTTGGTCCAGATCAAATTCCTATCACTATGTGGTTAACCCTATGAGAAGAGGGAGTTAAGCGGTTGACCAACATCTTTAATATTATTTTAGAGACTGTCAAGATGCTAGAGGAGTGAAGAGAGTCTACAGTGATACCAATCTATAAGAATAAAGGAGATCCCCAACGTTGTGGTAACTACAGAGGTATTAAACTACTCAGTCATACCATGAAGCTATGGGAAAGAGTGATAGAGGCTAGGTTAAGACAAGTTACTAGGGTTTCGGAAAACCAATTTGGCTTTATGCCAGGCATGTCTACTACGGAGGCGATTCATCTACTTCGACGGTTTATGGAGAAATATAGGGAAAAAATATAGATCTTCACATGACGTTCAATGACCTTAAGAAGGCGTATGATAGCATACCCCGCGATATGATCTGAAAGACCTTGGAAACGAGACGGATCCCAACTGCTTATATCCGGGCGATTCGTGATATGTACTATAGATCTACTACATACGAAAGGACTACAATTGGCGACACCGAGGCTTTCTCGATGGAAATCAGACTCAACGAGAGGTCGGCTCTTAGCCCTTACATCTTCGTCTTGATTATGGACAACATCTATTGTGCAACACCAAACGGTGTTCCATGGTGTAAG
Source organism: Hibiscus syriacus (assembly GCF_006381635.1). Lineage (NCBI taxonomy): Eukaryota > Viridiplantae > Streptophyta > Magnoliopsida > Malvales > Malvaceae > Hibiscus > Hibiscus syriacus. The sequence continues at coordinate 272,980 of NW_024063064.1, forward strand.
CTTTTCCCTGACGACATTGTCCTAGTTGCTGAAACAAAAAATGAGCTGAATAGTATACTGGCTACCTGGAAGAATTCTTTAGAAGAAAAAGGTCTAAGGATCAATATTAAAAAGACAGAGTATGTATGTTCAAACTTCAATGGGAACCAAATGATAAAGATGTAGAAGTATGCATCGAAGGACACGTTTTACCTCAAATGATTGTTTCAAGTACCTAGGGTCTATGATACATAAAGATAGGGGTGTAAATGATGATGTTACACCGTATAAAGGCGGGATTGCTAAAGTGGAAGCTGTTGCTGTAGTTTTGTGTGACAAGAAGGTGCCGCTAAAACTTAAGGGAAAATTTTATAGAATGTTAATAAGACCAGGGTTGTTGTATGGATCAGAATGTTGGACAATCAAGAAGGATCACGTAAGGAGGATGGAGGCCGTTGGAATGAGAATACTTCGATGGACATGTAGTAGGACTCTGTGGGACATGATACCAAACTCTGCAATTAGGATGTCCTTGGGGGTGGTGCCTATATCAGAAAAATTGAGGGAGGGAAGACTACGGTGGTTTGGGCATGTCCTTAGGCGACAACCGTCAGATGCGGTCAGGAGGGTAGAGTCGATTACAGCCGACGATACCAGAAGGAGAGGATGACCAAGGAGGAGTAGGTAGACTGTTTGAGATCTGATTTGAAGGATTTAGCCTTTATCGAGGACATGACCTCTAATAGGAAAATATGGAGACTTAAGACCAAGGTAGCCGAGTAGTGTGGGTCACGACCATAGGGTGTAACATCTCTGTCTTCTTTTTAATTGCCTTTGTAGTATTTTCCCATACCTCTACTTTTTATACGTTTCTATCATTGGAATTTATGAAGGCTTAGAACTAGGGTAGGGAGTAGTGTTGCCTTAGTTTAGTTTTTAACCCTTTTTACTTTATTCCCTCTCGTAGTTTGCTAACGCTCACTTCTATGTATCATTCTCTTCATGTTTCCTCTTTTAAATTTAGCCAAGACTTACGTTTCTGTCCATATGCACATATATTTACGCGGGATTTATTTGCAGGGATTACTTCCCATTACACACGCGCATATGAAGACTGCATATGAAGAATCTTCAACTATGTATTTATTTATTTATTTATACATGCATTGTATTTTATGTTTACTTTTAAATTTTTTTAACTGTCGGAGGTCTTTCCACAAAAGCTGCTCCCAACTTGGCGTTGGGGGCAGCCTACTACCCTACCTCCCCCTTATCTTATTGCATATGGGAATAGGGTTTTGTTTTTGTTGTTGTTTTTTTTTTATTTTCATGTTTGCATGTGATTTTTCTTTCTCGACGAGACTGATTTGGAGAGCTGAGGAGGCTTGGAGGCTGCTGATGGAGCGTTTTGCTGGAAAGTGAAGGGACCACCGCTGGACGCTTCTGTCGTGGAGCGTCCTTACTGGAAAGTGAAGAGACCACTGTTGGATAATCAAAGGCCAGCTGGAGGCGGCGGTGGCTACTCACCCTGGCTAGTGGCTAGGGTTCTTTTTGTTTAGCCAACCCTAACACCAATTTGGGCCAGCTGAGATCCTTTGTCATATGGGAGCCGCTTGGGCTTAGTCTATGTCAATCAAAGGACTTCGCCTTGGGGTTTGGTTTAGTTTGGGAAAATATTTGGGTAATTTTTTGTTGTAAAAGCAATGGACTGTTTACTTTTTATTGGGTTTTGTTTGAAAATGATTTGGACATGTGGCTTAAAATTGGGTTTGGGTACTTAACGTATTTTTGGTATTTAATATCCAAAAATGTCTTAAATTGTTAATTTAGGCTCCAAACATGTGATCACAAAACCCCAACTTACAATTAGACGAAGATTTGAACTCGAGGTCAAAGGTAAAATTTAGGGAACAATCTTTCAAAAATGTCTCCCAACTCTCAAATTGAACTTCGATCGCCTTTAACCTAATTTGGATTGCTTCGATAAAATTAGGTATTACATGTATATTGTAATACCCCAAATTTTGGTCAGTGACCAAAATGTAACTTTTTAAAGTTTGATGGTTTATAAACTTAGGGGAAAGTATAAACTTTTTAGGGAATTTGGAAGTTTTATGGAAATCATATTTTATGGAATTAGGAAAAGGTTAAAGGTTAAAGCCGGTAAAGAATCGGTAAAATCAGATTGAATTGGAATTTTACAAAAATTTGAAGGATGTATAAAATGGTTGGAAATATTATTTTAATATTTTGGAATAGAGAAATTTGGTTTGGAAATGTAAAAATTTTCAAATTTAACCAAAACAATGGAATTTAGTGACTAAAACGCAATTTTTGAAAATTCATGGGAATTTTTGTAAATTAAAGTCAAAATAATTCATCTTTGACTTTAAAAGATGATAAGGATAAGGTGTATAGGTTTTATGGTGAATATGGAGATTCATTCATGGCAAAAATAGAATTTCCTATTGATTTGAATAAAAAAATGTCATTATGTGATATTATGCCATGTGATGGATTATTTAATATTAGACTATCAATAATGGTGGAGCATTTTCAGCTTCTTCCTCATGCAAGGTGCCGTGGGTTTTCTCCTAAGGTAAGAGAAAGCTTCAACTCAATTTTCAAGCAATTTACTTAGGATTTTTAGTAAGTTGTAAATAGAAAATTGTTATACGCGAAAAACTCTATCTTTTGGTACCAATATTGCATGGTAATCTTGTTGGTGTTCAAAGATCCCAAATTTAAGGGTTTGTGTTCATATAAGGGATCACGAAATTGATGATGAATATGGATGTTTGTGAGGTAGTAGATTCATATTTAAGCATGTATGATGATTAGAACATGTTTAATCTTTCTAGAACTTGTTCTTTAAGTTTTGGTCATGGATTGTTTGAGTGAGAAAAATTATGAAAAAATTATATATGGGTTATAAATGATGAAGAAAGTATTCTACAAGTCTTAGAAAAATAATTGAGGACCATTTTGTAAATTTTGAAAAGTTGGAGATCAATTCGTAAATTCTGGAAAATTGAGGGGTTATTGTATAAGTGTTATATGTGAAAAATGACTATTTTGGAAGTTTGAAAAGATTTGTGATTTAAGTACAACATTTGTATAGTTGGGGTACTTAAATGTAATTATGCTTTTGTAAAAGCATTTGAATGGAAATAAATTCAATGCTGGAATTATTGGTATTAAGAATGTATGTGATAAAATGGTGAAGGACCATTTTGTGTAAATGGGAAAAGTTGGTTCCAATGTTAAAAGGAATTATTAAGAGATAAGTATTTTGATAGATAACGAGTTTCAAAATATTATGGAGCTATTTTGGGATATGTTTATGTTAGTAAAAACTAACATATGTGTTGTGATGAATTTGTAAATTATATAGATCGTGATTGATTTTGATCGAAGCAAGTCAAATAGAAAATGGTTATTTTGGACAATAGTGAGGAACAAATTTGGAAAATTTTAAAGTGTCAAGGTGAGTGCAATACATGCATGAAATTATACATGGATGTTTTATACATCATCAGGAAGACTTGCGATAAGTCGACCTTATTTATATCAATATGATATATGTTATTTTTATAACTTCGACATGACATTGAAATGTCACGGTATGAAATTAAAATGCATTGATCATGAAAAATGTGATATTTTACCATGAATGTTTTCGGGTATGAACTGCCCAATGTTAAATTTGATATATACTTTGTCATGGATGGATCAAATAAAATAGACTATATACACAAGTAAGTCATTAAGGGACAGGGTATAGTTGGCATGCCATAGAGTATAGCAGTTGCAGGTTTATATTAGCAATATAGTGCATAAGGACAATAAGTGCAGGTTTATGTCCGGATTAGCACCATAGCGTAAGCTTAGTGTAGGTGGTGGCACGACCTTATGTGTAATGTCCGGATTAGCACTATGGCATAAGCTTAGTGCAAGTTTAGCACTACGGTGCAGTATATTACTCGAATACCCAGGGTCCTCAGGGTTTTATAATGGGCTATTGTTTATGGTTTTATAGATTATTGGTTAATAAATGGTAAGCATGAAATTAAGCTTACGAGCTTATGGAATAAATGGCAAGTATATTAGTAAGAAATTTTATACTCAGTTATATTATTTTGATCATGGTAAAATATTGGATATGCTGGTAATATGATTTTAAGGTATTTGGTTTTTATAATGAAATTCATCCATGAGTTGTATTGCATTGTTATTGTTTTAATTGCCTCACTAAGTATATACTTAGCGTGTGATGATTTTCACGCGTAGGTAAAAAGCCAGTAGAGGAATAAAGAGTTCAAGGCGATATCAAGTATCAAGAAGTATATTTCTATATCAGTAAGACATCCTAAGATGTAATGTAGACTTAATTAGTGGCATGTAATTATTAATGTTTTTATTTGCTTTGTTGAAAAAATTTGGAAACAAAATGAAATTGTTATGAATTTATATGAATTATTAAGTTGTATTGTACTGTTCATCACTATTCATAAAAAAATATTTTGCCTTAAACTTGTTATAATCAAATATAAATAAATATGATATGATCATTTTGATAATATTAATTATCATTTTAAAGTTTAAATAAATTTTGAAATGGAAAATGGTTTTCGAAATTCAGATAACATCTATAATCTGTATAGGTATAATTATATAGGTTATGGGTGTTACATATATATTATTGTTTTTATTTTCTTACATCACATATTTATTTATTTTTAAAATTTTTAATAACTATACATTTACGATGCACTTTATCTTCATATCATATTTTCTTGTCTTTTTCAGTCTTTATTATCAATTCTTTTGGCAGTTTTTCTTAGGGTTGGTTTTGATGTTCTCTTGACTGGTCAAGATTCTATTTATTTGTTATCATGGTGATCTTTCCTACTTTGGATCTTCAAATTGAATTTGGTTATGCAATTTTTGTTCAGAGATAATTTTCTCACAATACTCAATTCTGATTTTTGATGATTTTTCAGTAGTATGATCATATATTATGGTTCATTTATTGATGTAGTCAGATCCGTTTGTATCTATATTATGTTCAAATATTTTTGGATGGTTTTTAACTTTTTCCTTGAATAATTCATGTATGATCACAAGTAATTAGTTTCTTATGTTAATGCTTATAGAAAATATTTTAATTATAGGTCTAATTTACTTTTAGTTGTAAATCTTTATTATAATTTTAAATATTTTCTCTCTTTTTTTAATAAAATTGATTATTTTTATTTTAAACAATTCCTATCTCTAGAGTAAGTGGTTAGGAACTATCAATTAACATTTTCTATCTTTTTTAAATTGTGGATTCAAAACTGATTACTTTTATTTACATAAAAAAATTAATGTAATTGTAATACAAAGTGACGGATCCACATACAAATAAAGATGATCACGTGTTCATTTTAAAATTTAAATTTTCTTCAATTAATTACTTATTTTATTAATTTTATCAACATTAAAAATTTATTTATACACGCCTATTTAAAAAATTTGTTTTATAACACATTCACCTTAAAAAAATATTTTTAGATCTTCACTAAAAAAAATAGCTAGAAGAAGAAAAAACTATATTACAAAACAAAATAAATAAAAATCAATTTGCATATAAGCCATTTTTCTAATACCCTTCATTCCCATTGTTCGACCTCAACAGACCCATTTGTATACTCTGATTTGTTTAGGGTTCTTTTCGTTTTCCAAGTATCGAATCTATTTACTGTCGCAAAGGAGAAGAGCCAGCACTCGCAATCTGCAGCTCTCATATCTTCATAACTTTTGCAGGTAACCTTTAATTATTGTTTTTTCCTCCTTCAATTTTCCCTTTAATTTCTTTCATTCTGCAATTTCTTGTTCATTGTCTTTTTACTCATGATCTGCTTCTCCCCTTTCAAATTTTATACATTTAAAGTCGTTTATAATGTTTTTATTTGTCATGTTTAGATAAAAACCCATGGATCTAGTTACTCTAATTCCAAAAGAGCATGGTTTTTTTTATTAGGTTTGAACTTTTAGTCTGAATCTGAATCCCTTTGATATGTTTCTCCGAGTTTACCCTTTTTGCATGTCTAATATGGGGTTTTACTAAATCCTCTTGTTGTTACTGTAGAAATGAAAATAAACCAATTTTCATTGATGTTTAGTTTGCATTTAGAAATTTACTCTTGCTGAATCTGAAGACTCTGTGATGGGTTTTTATATACTTATGTTTATTAGTGTTTAAAGAATCTTTGTTATTTATTTTTCTTTTTCAAATCTATAAGTGACTGATTTTTCATGATCTTCGTTGCTTGGTCTATATATGTAATGCTTTGAAGTTGAGTTATCTGAAGATTGATAGAAACCCTTTGGTATATAGAAAATGGGCTTGTGGACGATATTGGAAGGGTTTTGCTTCTTGCAAATGCTTTGGCAATATTAAACGAGGATCGTTTTCTTGCTCCTAGAGGATGGAGTTTCTCGGAATTCTCTGCAGGGCGGACAAAGTCATTTAAAGGACAGCTTATTGGTCTCATTTATGCCACTCAATACATGAGAGTTCCTCTCGTACTACTCAATGCAGTCTGCATCTTTGTTAAGCTTGTTTCTGGTTGATGATGTTCAAGGTAAGATGCTCATGTCTATGATTGATGCTTGGTTGAATTTTGTATTGGGTTCTCAACCTAAGCTCCCTTGTTTCTTTGTATCCAAGAGCATGCTTATCAGTGGGGGATACCCGTTTTTATCGGTTTTGTTTTCTGATTTTGCACAATTTGACTTGGATATGAAACAGTGCCATTGTTAGGTGAGGGTGAAACAAAGGAAAGTGCTCGCTAATTATTTCTGAAGCTATTAATTAGTTAAAAGAGAAAGTTAAGTTTTATATTAATTTATCGGCATAATGTGTGAAGTTCAAATAAGATTTTAGCAATGCAAGTTCTATCTGTATTACATGATCAAAACATTAGCAGGCCAGAGCAGGAATGGCAGAAACTGCCTTTCAAACCTTTTTCCTGGTCTAATAAATTTTGAGTTCATTTTATGGACACTGAAATTAAGTAATTACATCGATCATTTGATCTGGCTATCCATCATACAGAGAGAAGTGGCTTATGGTGGGGGATAACTGCAATTGTTTTTGAAAGTTATCTTCATGCTTTTCTGCTGCTTCATATTTGATTATTTTTTCATTCAATTGTGAATTATTCTCCTCTTTTTGATCTTAAGCATGCCATAGATTTCACCATTTTAAGGAACGCTAGAGATGTTCATCTTGCTATGAATTTAATTGTTGTAGCAGTTCCTGACACTCTTAGAATGTGATTCCTTTATCTGTTCATCATTTGCAGAATTCTTGAAGTGGAATATGGAGCATAGGAATTTGCAGAAGTTTGTGAAGGACAGAAGCAGTCAGTTCAAAAATTAGGTGATAGGTCTGTTTTGCACTATTTCAAAAGTCGGTTGATATATATGTTTTTTTCTTTTAAGTTTGTATCCTCATTTTTAAATTCGAATTCAATCTTTCGTGATGGGATTTCATTGCCTGGAATTGTGATAACTGGGTAGATCTAGCATTTGTATCATTTGTAGACTTTGCACTGTCATTTTGAAATATACAATTTACTGTGTCTGGAATAGAATTCTATCATGTTGGCACCACTTAATTGCTGCTTTAAAGCTTGATATCTGAAAATGGAATTTGAGCTTGGGGGCAGGGAGGTTAGATTCCAAGTGGAGTTTTCTCATTGGTTGCATTTGCAAACCTTCTGAAGGTCTTGTTAAAAGCCGGGCAGGCAAAATTTCACCCATTGCCCTTCTTAATCACGTTTTCTGGAAAAAGTGCTCCGATGGAGTTCTGGAGAGAAAATGGCTGCAACGGTGCATTGGACAAATTATTTTCTGAAATGGGGTGAATGTTAGTGAACGTTGGAAGTCAGTCGGAGCACCTAGCATCTCCCGGAAGACGTCTGGAGTACCTGACGTCTTCAAAAGTTTCATGAAAACTACTGCCATGGCTGGCCTGAACCTCCGTCTCCGCCTCTCCGAGCTTCCATTTCCATGGAAACTACGATAATGCATTAAAATAGAAAGATACTGCCATAGCTCATGGCTGGCCAAAATCTCTCTCTGCCTCTTCAAACTTTTCATGGAAGCTACGATGGTGTATTAAATAGGACACACACCGATTCTTTCATGGAAGCTCCTGCCATGGCTGGTCAAACCAGCTACACTCTGGCCAGCTCCTTGATGACGCCAGGTACTCTGGCCGACTTCTCCCTCCACTGTTCATTTCACATTATTTAAGAAAAAAATTTATCTAATGTACCATTTCAGCCATTTTTCTTTTTTTTAGAATTTCATCGGAGCACTTTTGGCAACGCTTTCGACTAATCCAAATCAGACCCAAAACCAAAATATGTAACACGTGATAGATTCTTTTATTTAATATTCACATGATTGACATCAAATTCATTTTTTTTTTAATTTGACAAAATTACTAGTCACCATTTCCTTTTGTATTTCTTTTCAGTTTTGACTCAACGGGTGAGTTCAATTTTATTGAAACACTTTTTACCTCGATCAATATTCTTTTAAAATGCGTGTTTTGAAAAAAAGGGTTGTCATGATTATTTTTAGTTATGTGTGTCCAATAATCTACACAATCATTTTGATAAAAAGATATAAAAATTCTTTTTAAAAATGTATTTTCTAAAGTATGCGTTTAAAATGAATTAATTACATCATATATCCTTAAACTATAATTCTCGTTTTAATTAATCCTTTAACTTTTGAATATTCTAATTTTAATGCTAGATTATGACTTTCATTCTAAATTAGTCCTTAAACTTTTGAACATTTCAATTTCATCTCCAAACTATGACCCTCATTCTAAATTGGTCCCCAAACTTTTTTGAATCATTCAATTTCATCCCCAACGTTATCCAAATATGTAATTAGTTTCAAGCATAGTTTAACCTAAATTATATTTTTTCCGAATATATAATAATATAACTTGGCCTAATGATTTTACTAACGAATGATTTGATTAGTATATACATATAGCTTGGGATGAAATTGAAATATTCAAAAACATTTGGGGACCAATTTAGAATGAAGATCATAGTTTGAGGATGAAAATCAAAATGTTTAATAGTTTGATGACTAATTTAGAATGATATTCATAGTTTAGAGAAGAAATTAAAATATTTAAAAGTTTACAATTCAATTTAAAATTAAAGTCATAATTTAAGGAAGTGTAATACAATCAACTCGTTTAAAATTAGAGTAAAACAATTAGATTAAAGAGCTATATGCATAAAGTTATAAAAAGTTTACGTGTTGAGTCAAACGAATGGATGAAATAGTCAAGAATGAGTGAATTGACAAATAATTTTTTTGGTGGAAGCTTGAAGAGAAAATATAAAAATTGAACACAAGAATTTAGAGTGGTTTGACTTTATAAACCAAAGTCTACATCCACTACCTTAGCTATCCACACTAAGGATTTTCACAAATTCACTAATTTGTAGCTACTTTTGAGGATAAGTTGTAACCTTTCCCTCAAGAATTATACCTCAAATTCTTGAGACACTCTCTCAAAGAGAAAATTACAAATTGCAAACTTGTAAAAACCTCACTAGGAATGTATTTGAACAATTCAAGAACAAATAAGAACACTTGAGAAATAAATACAAATGAGTACAAAAAGTGTTCTTTGAAAGCAAAATGAATGTTAACTTGATTTTGGCTAAAATGTTTTCACTTTTTGACTTTGTAATCACTATTTTTTATCCCCAAAATTTTTTTATTATATTATTATTGCCGAAAAACATAAAAAAAATCATTAAACAACAGTAAACAATCCTTGAAGATCCGAGGCATTCAATACCCCGTTTCCTGTTGATGCCATCACCATTTCAACACCCTGCTAACTACTCCAATAGTGCCCAAATCAGAGATGGCATGTTTTTTTTTTAAAAGAATTGTAATATGGGTTGCTATAAAACCCCAAGCAATCTAATGTAAAAAGGGGGCCTTTCCTTATTATTTTTTTTGAAAAAGCAATGCAATGTAAAATGGGCTCTCAATTTTTTTGAAGAATCAAATACAAACAACATTTTTTCATTTTTTATATTCTAAACTAGTAAAGAAACCAAAATGAAGTTAAACAAAAAAGAAAAGGAGAGACCTCACCTCTCGGCCGGAGTCTTGTCGGTAATCGGTGCTTCCACTGGCCAATCCAAATAGTGAAAGGGTGCAGTGTATCCCCGGGAGCAACATACTCCAAAGGCAGCTCGATCCAACGGATGCTGGACAAGATCGGAAGGGTAAAAGTCAAAACGTTCTTGGCCATTTTCATGGAGTTAGACGTCGGTTTTTGCAAAATCGAGGCCAGATCTGAGAGACCGGAGTCGAGGCGAGTCTATCCATGTATTTTGGGCCTGAAAGGTTACCGGTGATGGTGACCGGCTCGATTATCGGTAGCAGAGCTCTCGTCGGTTTCTGGAAATGTAAAGAGAGGGGAGAGAATTTTGAGGATATAGAGAGTGGGGAAGCAAAAATAAAAGAAAAAAAGAGATAAAGGGTTTTTTTATAGCTAGGACCAAATGACACCGTTTTGGACCCACCCCGTACATTTTGGTTCCTAATGGTCAAACAACGCGCACATCCACTTAACTTTTCCCCGTATTCAATTTGGTCACCTATTTCGTTTTTTTTCATCTAATTGTAGATGCTCATTTTTGTCCGGGATTTTCTTGAATGTTAAAAATATAATAATGCATTTTTATTGTTTTTTATATATAGTTTAATATTTAAATATATATAGAGTATAAAATAATTATTTAATTTCTTATTTTATTTTACAGATCCAATACAAGATACAAATAATAGAAATCAAGGCCTGAACCAAAATGCTCAATCAGTGGGAGTCTAAATCATCAACAAATACAACAGCCCAATACATTACCATGGCCTTTAGTAGCTTCTCTTCCTCCAGCAGGGCAGGCACATCACTCTACACGTCACCAACAGCCACGTTAATGGCTTCCTCAGCTGACCATGTGAGACACGTCCATTGGCCCCATCGAGCTTATCCACAAGAAAAATAACAGATTGAGGACCTGTACTGAGGGGCTACAAACAAAAACGGTTATGGAGGGAGAGAACGTGGATTGATCAACAACATGAGCCACATAGAGAGGAGAGCAAGGCAGGCAGTTATGGAAAAGAAGGAAACCACATTAGAAAAATGAGATTCATCAACAACAAAAAGAGGGGGAATTTTTTTTTCTTTCTGGGAAGCAATGTAATAGGGAATGATTCATCACCCTTCTGCAAAAATTTTGGGAACTTATTTCCCTGTGAAATGAATATAAACTACGAAAAAGCAGGAAAGAAAGTTCCTTCAAAAGTTTCTCCATCCTTTTACCATCAGCAGTACATAATTTTCTTAAGGATTTTTTAGCATTCAAACCAAAGACAAAGCAATACAATCAACACAAAGCAATAGAAGATACCAAACCAAAAGGAAACGTTTTTGAGAAAGGAAAGGGAAATCGGTTTTACCTTGATTATCGGAGGATCTCATCAAAGTCTTGTAAATAACAGGAGTCATGCGGGCTTCCCTTTAAAGCTCGGGTCATCGGAGGTAGAGGAAACAGAGCGCATTCAAGCAAATCAAGCATTTTTTAATTCAAAAAAGACCAAGCAATAACCAATCAAAGAGATTATAAGGTATATTTCTTTTTTCAGTCAAGTTTTGAAATAAATAAAAAATAAAGAAGAATGAAAGGGATTCAATTTTTTTTTACCTAGGTTGAAAGTAAGGTTTACTGGAATAGTCTTTAGGAGCCATTGGAGTCGGGCTTGATTTGAGGGAGGGGTTGTTTATGCTGCAGGTCATTTTAAGCTAGAGTTAGGTTTGACTGGCTACTGTTGGCCTGAGCTTTAGTAGCCATGAGTTTTTTTGGTTTATGGTCTAGAGAGGAGAAGAGTGGCGCATGTTGTTTGGAGTGATGAATGGTTGTAGTAGAGTGGAGAGTGGCCTTTGAAGTGGTGGTTGATACAGTGGCCGGTGAAGACTCTAAGGCTTTTGGAGTCTCGGTTGTGGGAGAGGAAGGAAGCTATGGTGAGGGTTTTAATCAGGGATTTTGAGGAAGAAATAGGAGATTCGAGTTGTTTTAGGGAGAGGTTTTAGTTTTCTCGGTCGATTTTAGAGGTGGTCGGAAGGTGAGCCACTATGGAAATACGGTGGCCGACAAACATTTTTGGTTCCAGTGAGGAGCAACATTCGACAGTGAGAAGAAGAGATGAGAGGCGGCTGTGTGTTTAGGTTTAAGTTTAATCTAGGTTTAGTTTAAAATCGGGCTTTATAATATAACTTTAGGGTTAATTAGTGTTTAGCCACCATAACCTTAGGGATAAATTAAGTTTAGGCCCTCGCAATTTAGGCGCATTTTTGCAGAGCAGTCCCTTGTTTGTTTTAATTGTCTGATTTTTTTCGAATGTGCAGGCACTATTATGTTATTTTGCATTTTATTTTAACTTAAACTAAATAGGAGAAATTGCATATAGGACCTTAGTTTATGCATATTTTTGTATTTAGGTCACTGGATTATTTCTGATTTTGTAGATTTAATTTTATATTTAATTGAATTTAGTCATTATTTTAAGGTTAGTTTGTTTAGCTTAATTTAGTCCCTGTATTAGGTTGCTAATTCTAATTAGGTCCTTTGTCATTTTTTTTATTTTTTTTATTTATTAATTCTCTATTTTTTGTGCATTTTGGAGTTTTGTTCGATATTTAATTTTAGCTCATTATTTTTAGATTTCCTTTAATTTAATTTTTAAGCCTTTTAGTATAAATTGAACACTCAAGCAGATTACTTTTTGATTTTAATTCTTAACTCTTGAACTTTTTCATCTGGACTATTAGATTTAGATATGTATAAGTATGTGATTTTTTTTATTTGCGAATCGTATGACATTTCTATATGTGCATAACTTGACTCCTATCACATAATTGAATTAACGGTAAAACCCTTTCAATTTAAAATTGTTTTGAGGGGCTTGTCTTAGTTTATTAGAGAGCCGCTTTCGACGATTTTAAATTAAATGTGCATTCCATCAATGACACCTAAAATATTAATTCTTCACTTAAAATTTGGGAACGAAAGAAAAGTGGATGTTCGGTTATTTAAAATATTCGAGAAAAGATTGTTAGAACTTATCTAAGATCTGATCTCGATGTTTTTAAATAATCAAATATTCTTCTACTTTCTAAAAGGCTTGGTAATTTTAATTTAATCTATCTTTGTGCATTTGAATATTATAATGGAATTTTAATATTTTTTTATTTCGATTGGAGTAAGAATTGATTACCTCAAGTTATGAGGGATTTATTTCTTCTCGATATGAAATAATTTCATATTATTATATTTCATTATAAAATTCACATTTTTGTTGTTTTTTGGGATCAAGAACTAAATTAAATTTGAACTTACAAAATTCGTTGTAAAGACATTAATTAATCTACTAGGTACTGATTTAGGGCGTTGTGGGGGGTGCTAATCATTCCTCACACGTAACCGACTCCCGAACTCACTTTCTGGTAACACATACCTCAATTTGTTTTTTTAATTAAAATTAATTTTTTTAAATGACAAAACATTTTTGGGTCCCCAATCACACCCTAATCAAAGATTGGTGGTGACACCTCAAACCGTACTTTTCTATTGTAAAGGAAATCCCAAATTTTCTGAAACGAGAGATTTTTTAAATCTCATTTACTTTTTAATTAAAAATTAATCCGAAGAAATAAATTTAAAAAATGTGTGGTATTTAAAATCTCACTTTTTAAGAAAAAATCGTTTCGATAGCTTGACGGCTCCGCTGGGAACTTTTTTAGAGAGTTAGGCCGATAGTTGATTAATTAATTGTATTTGCAATTGAAAGTTATAAATTCATTCTAATTTGGTTTTTGGTCCCCTATTTGGTTTTAATATTGTTTGTTTATAATTTGATTACCATTAAATAGTTGTATTGATCTGTGTGCTAATGGTTTCAGATTAATTGTATATTTTGAAAGGATTTGGGAATTGATTTGAGTGTTTTGTGATTGTGTGTTTTTTCGCTTTTCCTCACACACTGCACAATTGCATTATCATGACATGAGCTAAAACCTCGCTCTGTCCAAATTAAGTAGGAGTGAGAGACTACCCCTTGTGTGGTTCTCACCTCCGCATGGGATAATGGATCGCTCATGGAGCTCACACCTTATAGTCCTCGTGATGGTATTCACCTCCGCACGGACATAAGGAGGTATGCTCCCTTGAATTGAACTCGATCCCTAAAAGCCTATAATAGGCCAAGATTAAGGGTTCAACATCCCAAGGGGCACCAAAAAGGACAATTCGAGAACCTATTACTTTAGAACCGAACCTAGCATATAGTGAACATAGAGCCCGGACTTAGGTCGAGCCTAACTCGAACCTTAGGGTTCCCGTGAGGAGGGTACATAAGGAAAAGGTTTTTGAGTCATTTATTTTCATTTTCCGAATAAATATATGCGAACTAGAGATCATGCGGTTATGTTTATTTTTCTCAAATAAGCATGCGAAATAGATATCATGCGGTTATGGTATTTTGTTCAAACAAAGCATGGGGGTAGATATCATTTTAGGTAGGATATAATAAAGCATGATTGGGTAGCCAGCATGTGAGGGTAGGTTTTATTTAATGTTTGTGGTACTTATTATTTTGTTTTTTATCTTATCTGTACTAACTCATTTTTTTATGTGCCTATTTTATTTTGATTTTATTGCATTTGCATCTTCATGTCATCCAAAGGTGTTAATTTGTAAGTGATTGACTAATAAGAAGGCTGGTCATAATGAGACAAGAAATTTTTAAGCATGTAGTCAAAACCGGGAGATCCAAAGATGTTCAAACGATCCATGAAAAAGGACATCCGATGAATGAAGAAATCTGAAGCTGATTGAATATTTCCTTAAAAGACACAAAGGGCGAGATGTTTACTCATGATATAGATATAATCATACCAAGGATGAGAAGACCCTTCATAAAGACATGAAGACCACTTCACATTGAAAGTAAAAATGGAGATTCAAGATTCAATTTAAGGACACCCGACAAAATATGCCGATAACTTTGGGGTGTAATGTTAGATTCCATGAAGAGTATGACTCAAGAAAATAAAGAAATGAAGAATCACATTGTAGTTTGACTACACGGTGTAATGAAATCTTGTAGTCTAAATGAAGGTTGTTCTATGGTGGTCACTTTTGGAATTAACACCTTTTGCATTTGCATTTGGCATCCACATTTGCATTTTCACTTCTTTAATTTAAGCATTTTTACATACATCAATCATGGAAACGTGAGGATAACTCTTGAAGGATAATGTGACAGAAGCTCTGAAAATAAATCGAAGTTACCCTGGGTGTGTTTCTGGAAAGATAAAAAGCAATGAATGAGATATTAGCACTTGTTAATAAGATCAAGAGAATCCAAGAACAACTCGTAAAGACCCAAAAACAAATGATTGATGAAGCAAGAAAGTTCCAAGATGAATCCAGAGAACAGATGTCCAAGTTGATGAGCATGATGGTTATAGCGATATATGGGGAGAAATTACTAGAGAACCATATTATCCAAGAAAAAATGAAGGCTTCGAGTGAAAATCAGAATGTTGATTGCGCCGCCGATGTGATGACAGCAGATGATCAAGAACCTATTGGGGAGTTTGGTAATCCAAGTCATTCCAGGGATTGGGTACGACTCCCGAAAATGTGATAGAGATCATGCTGGGAAAAGCGAAATCTAATAAGGTGAAATGTCACGCCCAGAGCCCCTACGCCGTAAAAGAAAAGAAGCAGCTAGTTGTTCGAGCTGACCAAAGAAAGTCCCATGCTTAAAAAATACTTTAAAAGTGTTCCAAACTCTATCTTGGATTTGTACCCCCATTTGATTAAAGGTCAATACTTCACACCGAGGCCAGTGAAAGTGCAACCAAACCCTTCTGCCCACAGTTATGATCAAGATAGTGTTTGTGATTTGTACTTGTACGCATTGGGGCATTCTACGGGGAATCGTAGGCCGCTGTTAAAGGAGATAGAGATGTTTGTGGAAAATGTGACGTTAACACAAAAATTGGTGGAACAGTGGATGGCGAGCTCGAGTGGGACATCAAAGAACAATATGTAGCATTTGTTTGAGTCAGATGTCGCTGTATTAGATGAATAATGGGGAATCTTAATTAGGAAGAGATCATTTAATTCCATCATGAAGATTTATTCCATTTGTAACATCTTGTTTGAACTTGTTTTTTTGAACTTTCTCATCTTTCTTTTTGTAAGGATGTTTAAATAAACTCATGCTACTTTAAAGAGGGTGAGCATTGAATTGAATTTGCAACTCAAAATTCTTTGAATATTAATTGAATTAAAAACACCGTAAATGATTGGAGTTATAGATCTTTGACAAAGTGACAAGATTGAAAACTGATAAAACAAGAACCTTGACCTTACCTCAGAAGATACACTCAAACATTATACCTTTCTTTTGCAGGGACCGATTTAGCCTTCCCCTCTCATAAGGGAATAAACAAGAGGCTTGGTATCAGGTATGTATAGGAGCAGATAACGTGGGGCATCTTTTGTGTATGACATTACAAAACTGACTAGATCACACTTTTGTTGATGAAGTTCAATGATGATTATGATCTTTACAGATGAAATAGTCGAGTAAGTGAATCTAGTTTAGTTCAGTTGCTTGGAAATTGAACTCTAAAGATGAGATTTTCTCGACTTTCAACACCCTAGACCATAACATGATCTTCTTGACAAACTCAAGAAATTGGATCCATATACCCAGATTATAATATTATATGTATACAATAAAGCTTGAGTTGTCCCTCTAGAGCAATTGGTTAAACGCCCTAACTTTATGGATAAGATTCAGCTAGCCTGATAAAGGTGATTATAATATATATACATTTAAGATTGAGATGTCCCTCTAGAGCAATTGATTAAACGCCCTGGCATTATGGATAAGATTTAGCTAGCCTGAGAAAGGAAAATTACAATAAAGTTGATTTCAGCTAGCCAAACGATGTCAAATTTATCTAAATAAGGAGTTTCGGCAAAGATGAACTAAAGGAGTTAAGGAACACCTGTTATAGTCAATTTCACACGAGCACTCAGGAATTTCATTTTTAGATCGATATTTCTGAACTGCCTTTGTTAGAGGAGTTTACGAAGCTTGAACAAATGGAAGATTTCAGAGAACTGAAATAGAAGTGTTCTAGAAAGTCTAGTAATTGATTATGCTAGTTGCATTATTTTTTCCGCATCCGATTAAAATACCAAGCCAAGAAAGAGGGGCGTGTCACGATGTCACAAGGACCGAGAAAGAAATGACATTTTGGTGGTTGAAACCTTAGAAAATAGGAAGTAAACTTGAAGCTAACCCATCAATTTAATACTTGTCAAGAGCTATAACTTTGAAAACATTAAAAAACTATTGATTCTTTTGACATTCTGTGAACTCATGCTTTTGATTTGATTTGATTTGATTGTGAGCCTGAATTAAGGGGTAATTTTTTACAAATTTTTTATATTCTTTCATTCTTTGATCCCTAAAATAAGAAAAAGGGGAAAGTTTTCAAACAGGACAGTCTCAAATGTGAAAGATCCTTGAAGCTGGTGATGCTTATTCTGCCTTTATTGAAGAAAGAATAAGCGATGTCAGAATAATGAAGCATTCCACAATATTGAAAGAAAGTGGTCCGAGAGATTAGAATGACTAGAGAATAAAACTTGTAACACTACTTCGTGATATTGTCGGTAACCCATTGAGAATCAGATAATTACATTATTTGAAGAATGGCACACATATCCTAGCTCATAACGAAATGCAAGACATTCTGTTAGAAGAATTGATCACTTGTTAAGTATCCGTGGCATCATGAAGAGATATCCTCAAGCTATTTGGCAACACTATTGTTTAGTGAAACCATAATGAAAATAGTCAAGATTAAGAGATTTGGACACGAAGAGAGCCATGAGTACCCACATTGGGCCATGACCAGAAACCCAAATCATGTTGAGATGACAAGATTCAGACCAAGAAGACATTAAGAATGAGTCTTACAACTTGAAGTGTCAGGGGCAAACCTTGAACATGGAATAGAGCTTAACTTGTAGAGGAAGCCAAACGAGTATCAATCAACAGCAGAGTCCAGAAAAATAACTCTGATAGTGCAATTGAGTCAAGGACATAAAAAGGAAGCAATGTCATATTTCTGATCATAACAATAATTTGAGAGAGAAAAAACTTCATTCGAAATGAAGACAGAAAAGAAAGACGACAAAAAGATAGGAGATGATCATATTATAAGTTGTTACGCTGATATCTAAGTAGACCCTGGAAAGAAGTGATCAAGTAGAAGAAGATTGAGTTCTCTACTTTGGAGACAAGGAAATTAAATAATCATTTATGCATTCATAATAACATCATTTGCATAAAAAATGCATTACATTTAATTACATTTGCATTTAAACACATGATTTTCACAAATCTTCAAGTGAAAAGAGAAGATTCATGATGTCAAAAGCCCGACAAGTTGAAAGGAAGATTTCAAATCTCAAACGCAAGGAATCATGTTTAAAAAGGCATACCCTGAAAAACAGAGAGGTCTAATCAATAGAATAAACATTACTTTGAAGTGAGGACCATCAAATATAGAAGAGAAAACAAAGATTCTCGTGCATGGAGAAGCAGATCAATCAATTAAAAGGCCTTGCATACATGAGATTGGGGCAAGTTAATCTTAAGCCTTCACGGAAGAGTAGTGAAGCAAGCCATCAGTAAGCCTTCTGAGCATGATGATTAAATCCTTTTGGTCATCTTTCAGGCTTTCAAGCAAGATGATAAGTACTTCGGGCCATCTCAAGCCTTCACGATAGAGTAGTGAAGAAAATAATCTTAAGCCTTCACGGAAGAGTAGTGAGGCAAATTAATCTTAAGCCTTCACGAAAGAGTAGTGAAGCAAATCAATCTCGAGTATGATCTCCACTGAAGAAATAATGAAGCATACTCATTTTATAAAGATTGTTCGAGTCCTATACTCCCTGAAAGAATAGGGAGAGGACACGTTTGCTGAAGATTGTTCGAGTCCTATACTCCCTGAAAGAATAGGGAACAAACACATTTGCTGAAGATTGTTCGAGTCCTATAATCTCTGAAAGAATAGGGAGCGGATATATTTTCTGATGATTTTTCAAGTCCTACACTCCCTGAAAGAATAGGGAGCAGACACTTTTGCTGAAGATTGTTCGAGTCCTATACTCCCTGAAAGAATAGGGAGCAGTCACGTTTGCTTAAGATTATTCGAGTCCTATACTCTCTAAAAGAATAAGGAGCAGACACGTTTGCTAAAGATTGTTCGAGTCCTATACTCCCTGAAAGAATAAGGAGCGAACACGTTTGCTGAAGATTGTTCGAGTCTTATACTCACTGAAAGAATAGGGAGTGGGCCTGTTTGCTGAAGATTGTTTGAGTCTTATATTCCCTGAAAGAATAAGGAGTGGACACGTTTTCCGAAGATTTTTCAAGTCTCACTTATCCTGAAGTTACAGAGGAGAAGATTAATCTTTTGAAGTTCTCATGGCTGAACAAACTTGATCATCTATTAATCTTTGCTCTATTCTCGTTGCACGACAATGAGCAAAGAGGGGCAGTTGTAGATGCTCGTTTTCGTCCGGGGTTTTCTTTTGAGTGTTAAAAATATAATAATGCCATTTTTATTATTTTTATATATAATTTAATATTTAAATATATAGAGTATACAATAATTATTTTATTTTACAGATCCAATAAAGATACAAATAATAAAAATCAAGGCCCGTACCATAATGCTCAATAAATGGGATTCTAAATCATCTACAAATACAGCAGCCCAATACACTACAATGGCCTTCAGCAATTTCTCTTCCTCCAACAGGGCAACCACGTCACTCTACACGTCACCAACTGCCACGTGAATGGCTTTCTCAGCTGACCATGGGAGACATATCCATTGGTCCCATCGAGCTTATCCACACGAAAAATAACAGATTGAGGACCCGTACTGAGGGGCTGCAAATAAAAACAGTTATGGAGGGAGAGAATGTGGATTGATCAACAACATGAGCCACGTAGAGAGGAGAGCAAGGCAGCCAGTTATGGAAGAGAAGGAAACCATATTAAAAAAGTGGGATTCATCAACAAAAAAAATAAGGGGAATTTTTTTTTTTGGAAGTAATGTAATAGGGAATGATTCATCACCCTTTTGTAAATTTTGGGAACTTATTTCCATGTGAAATGATATAAACTACGAAAAATAGGAAAAAAAAGTTTATCTATCCTTTTTACATCAGCAATACATAATTTTCTTTAGGATTTGTTTAGCATTCAAACAAAAGACAGAGCAATACAATCAACACAAAGCAATAAAAGATACCAAAGCAAAAGGAAACATTTTTGAGATAAAGAAGAAAGGGAAATCGATTTTACCTTGATTATCAGAGGATCTCATCAGAATCTTATAGATCACAGGAGTCGTGCGGGCTTCCCTTTAAAGCTCGGGTCATCGGAGGTAGAGGAAACAGAACACATTCAAAGAAATCAAGCATCAAGCATTTTTTAATTCAAAAAAGACCAAGCAGTAACCAATCAAAGAGATTATAAGGTATATTTCTATTTTTCAGTCAAGTTTTGAAATACATAAAAAATAAAGAAGAATGAAAGGTATTCAATTTTTTTACCTAGGTCAAAAGTAAGGTTTACTGGAATAGTCTTTAGGAGCCATCAGAGTCAAGCTTGATTTGAGGGAGGGGTTGTTTATGATGTAGGTCATTTTAAGCTAGAGTTAGGTTTGACGGGCTACTGTTAACCCGAGCTTTAGTAGCCGTGAGTTTTTTTGGTTTGGGGTATAGAGAGGAGAAGAGTGGCATCATTTGTTTGGAGTGATGATTGGCTATTGTAGAGTGGAGAGTGCCCTTTGAAGTGGTGGCCAGTGAAGTCTCTAAAGCTTCTGGAGTCTCGGTTGTGGGAGAAGAAGGAAACTATGGTGAGGATTTACAATCGGGTATTTTGAGGAAGAAATAGGAGATTCAAGTTGGTTTAGGGAGAGGTTTTAGTTTTCTCGGTCGATTTTATAGGTGGTCGGAAGGTGAGCCACTATGGCAATACGGTGGTCGGTGAACGTTTTTGGTTCCAGTGAGGAGCAACATTCGGTAGTAAGAAGAAGAGATGAGAGGCGGCTGTGTGTTTAGGTTTAAGTTTAGTTTAAAATTAGGCTTTATATTATAACTTTAGGGTTAATTAGTGCTTAGCCACCGTAACCTTAGGGATAATTTAGTTTTAGGCCCTCCCAATTTAGTTGCATTTTTTCAGAGCATTCCCTTTTTTGTTTTAATTTTCTGATTTTTTTTTAATGTGCAGACACTATTATGCTATGTTACATTTTTTTAAGTTAAACTAAATAGGAGAAATTGTATATAAGACCTTAGTTTTTGCGTATTTTTGTATTTATGTCACTGAATTATTTGTGATTTTGTAGATTTAATTTTACATTTAATTGAATTTTGTCATTATTTTAAGGTTAGTTTGTTTAGCTTAATTTAGTTCCTGTATTAGATATCTAATTCTAATTAGGTCCTTTTATCGTTTTATTTATTTGTTAATTCTCTTTTTTTTTGTGCATTTTGGTGTTTTATTCGATATTTAATTTTAGGTCATTATTTTTAGATTTCCTTTAATTTAATTTTTTAAGCCTTTTAGTATAAATTGAACACTGACGTAGATTACTTTTGATTTTAATTCTGAACTGTTAGAACTTTTTCATCTGTACTATTAGATTTAGATATGTATAAGTATGTGAATTTTTTTATCTGCGAGTCGTATGACATTTTTACATGAATTGTATGATACCCTCATATGCATAACTTGACTCCTATCACATAATTGGATTAAGGGTAAAACCTTTTTAATTTAAAATTGTTTTGAGGGACTTGTCTTAACATATTAGAGAACCACTTTCGACAATTTTAAATTAAAAGTGCATCCCATCAGTGATACCTAAAAAAGTGATTCTTCCCTTAAAATTTGGGAACGAAAGAAAAGGGGATATTTGATTATTTAAATTTTTCGAGAAAAGATTGTTAGAACTTATCTAATATTTGATCTCGATGTTTTTAAATAATCGAATATTCTTCATCTTTCTAAAAGGCTTGGTAATTTTAATTTAATCTATCTTTGTGCATTTGAATATTATAATGAAATTTTAATATTTTTTATTTCGATTGGAGTAAGATTTGATTACCTCAAATTATGAGGAATTTATTTATTCTCGATAGTAATAATTTAATATTATTATATTTCATAATAAAATTCACATTTTGTTATTTTTTTGGGATTAAGAACTAAATTAAATTTGAACTTATGAAATTCTTTGCAAAGACAATAATTAATCGACTAGGTACCGATTTAGGGCGTTGTGAGGGTGATAATCATTCCCTACACGTAACAGACTCTTGAACTCATTTTCTGGTAACACAACCTCAATTTGTTATTTTAATTAAAATTAATTTTATTTAAAATGATAAATGTTTTTGAGTGCCCAATCACACCCTAATCAAAGATTGGTGGCGAATTCTCGAACTATATTTTTCTATCGTAAAGGAAAGCCCAAATTTTTCGAAAAGAGATATTTTTTAAATCACATTTACTTTTAGTTAAAAAATTAATTCGAAGAAATAAATTAAAAAAATGTGTGGTTTTTAAAATCTCACTTTTTAAGAAAAAATCGTTTCAACACTAATTATTTTAAATTTTTTCATTGTTTCATATTTTTTTGTTTTTATTTTATAATACTAATTTTTGGTTTATTTTCTTAGAGGACCTCTATCTTAGCCGTGTTTTTATATTTTGGTTATGTTTTATTTATTTATTTCATCCCTAATTTTGCATTTATTTTAATTTAGTCACTTATTAATTATTTATTTATATATTATCCCCTAAACATTCAATAAAATTGTAATTTAGTCCCTAATTTTAATTATTTATTCAATTGCAATTTAGTTCCTATCTTCTTACTTTATTTAATTTAGACCCTTATTTTAAATTATCTGTATTAACTTATTTATTTTCATTTTAGGTTATTAGATTCAGGTGTGAGCATTCAGGTCGTTCGAATCAAGATTTTTGATGTTACATCTATTTATTTTAATTTATTTTATTTCCCTAGTTTATTTATTTAAATTATTTATTTAAATTAGGTTATTGTAACTAACATTCTAATTTTATTTTATTTCTTATTTCTTTTTAGGTACATGCATTAAAGAATTTTTTAATTTCATTTTAATTCATTTAGATCTTAACTTCTTAATATTTTATTTTTATTTTAGCCCTTTAAACTTTTTTTTTAATTTTCTACAATTTCTTGATTTAAGCTCTAATTTATGTTTTCTTTTATTTTAGTCCTTTATTTAATGAACTTTAATTCATCTTTGCATTTTTAAATTCCTTTAATTTAGTCCTTGATAGATCATTTGTCTTGTTTAGTCTTTAAATTTAGGCCCCTTTAAATTTAGTCCCTATACTTTTAATTTAAAAGAATTTTTGATTTGGCCCTCGCCTATGCTCGAGATCCAGAATTAATTATTCGATTCAATAATTAACTAAAATTAATTAGGATTAATATTAGATCCTCCATCTTAGGCCTAATTTCACATTTAGTCCTTAAATTAGGAGACTTCGAAATTTAGTCATTGCTTTTGCTCGAGGTTCCAATTTAATTCATCGAATTGCATAATTGATTAAAATCAATAGGGTAATGTTTAGAGCCTCTATTTTATGTTTAATTTGATTTAATCTAAGAGAATTTAAGATATGGTCTTTACTTTTGCTCGAGGTTCCACTTTAATTATTCGAATTACAATATTGATTAAAATTAATTTAAGTTAATGTTAGAACCTCTATTTTAGATTAAGATTTCAATTTAGTCCCTTTAATTTATGGAGTAATCTGACTTGGCCCTCACCTAATGCTCAAGGGACCATATTGATCATTCGATTCAATAACTAGTTAAAATCAAGTAGGACTAATATTAGAGCCTACATTTTTAGGTTTATGTTTATAGGTTCTTTAATTTTCATAATTTGACACGTTAAGATAGAGAAAGCCTTAATCTACCTTTAGTTTAATTAGGATTAATAGCAAATTGTTTGATTTCATCTTATTTTAAAACCTAAGGCAATGTTCCCTTTTTAGGGAGTCAATAGTATATTCCCCGCAAGTATGCTCAGGGGGTGACTACTGATGATTCCCGAAATAAGTTGACATCCTTTTCAAGACCACATCATGATTTCTAAAATATCAAGGCAATGTCTAGTTATTGGGCAAAGTAGTTGATCTCCCGTATTTATGCTGGGGGTGAATTCTATTGGCTTTAATAAACGAATACCCTTTTCAACTTTACATCCGTAATGATTTTTAAATTAGATAAAGTTTAAACTCAAAAATTTTTATTCTAAATATAGGATAATCAACTAGGTACCAATTTGTGGGCGCTATAGGGGTGCTAACCCTTCCCCACGCGTTACTGACTCCCGAACCTATTTTCTGGTTTTTATAGACCCTAAACTTGGTATTTTGATAAAAATAAACATTTTATTAAAATCACCTAATTTTTATGGTTCCCGATCACACCTTAAATGATTGGTGGCAACTTCTGACACTTCAAAATCTTTTCAAAGAAAAACCCTTAAGTCGCACCAGGTATTTCCCCACCCGGGCGAATAACGATGTCGACAGCTTCGCGACTCTGTTGTGGATCTATTATTTTCTAAAACAACTTGAGAGTCAAGCCACGAGTTAGTTGCCCTATATTTAGGATTCTAGAAATTATGAGTTTGATCTTATTTAATTTACAGTTCATTATGTTATTAAAAAAGTTTTATCTCTGGTTAATGCTTACACCTCTGTGAATTTATTTAGGACTATTGCATATCATAAATCTAAAGATTGGTATTTAATTTTGTTTGTTCCATTTTAAACTAGATTTGAATACATATCTAACCATATAAATCACTTATTCTAATTTGACTTATAAAATTTATAATGAATTTTCTAATCCAATTTCCAGAATCTGTTTTGAGCAGAATTTGCTGCCCTTTTTTCTGACCTATCATCGATAAAAATTCATATATTTTAGTATACAATTCGAAAGCAATCCCTGTTTTCTTTGAAAAAAACTAGATTCACATAAAAATACAACGGTATAAAAATCACCTCCTAATAGTTTTCATAGAATTTTTGGTGATTTTTCAAACTTACTGGCAGATTCAAAAATCTAAACATTTTCATTGTTTTGCATCCTTAATTTCTTTACCGTGGCCGAATGATATAGGCTAGTTTTAGGATGATTTTCACTTTGATTCAATTATGAATTCAACTTCTTACCGTCAATTCCATGTAATACTAACCAATTCCATATCAAGTTTAATTCAAACTACTCAATTCATCAAACCTAACTTGACCAAAAATTGTATAACCATTTCCAATGATTTTTAATCATCATATAAGCATGAAAATGAATCAACAACATTAACTACATCAAAATATATCGATAAAACTTCAAAACCTATAAAACTCCTCCATCCATCAAATTCAAGAACTTACGGTTTTAGGCATGAAAAATGTGAACTAAAGGTATCAAATGATAGAGAATTTCACGGAGATCAATTTAGTATTTTACGCTTTCATCCAAATTCCTAATAAATTGGCTTAAAAATCAAAAAGGAAATTTTTTTCTTACCTTTTGAGGAGCTCACATCCATGGAGAGAAATATGAACACCCAATTCTTCAATTCTCTTCATATTTCTTTATTAAATAAATTACTTAAAAATTTATTTAATGCCAAATTACCAATTTACCATTAAATTTCAATATCCTTACCATTTTACCCTTTAATTTCATGAAAATTACTAAATTACCATGATTTTATTTCTTTACATCATCATTGTCTAACATGAACAACTAATTTTCATCTACCAATTTTTCCCTTGCAATTTCTCAAAATTACAATATAGTTATTAAATCCAACGATCATATTTAACATGAAAATATCATCTTAAATTCAATGATCCATATTAAATCATTACAAATTAAGACATGGAAATGGAATTATTGACCTTGCCTTATCATCCTTTAAAACATCTCAAAAATCCGATTTTATCCGATTATCCGAATTTTCCTATACTTTATCTCTTTATAGCTTTTAATACACAAAATTCGTACGAAAAATCTAAAACCCACAAAAACATAATTCTTGGGGGTGAACTATTAATTTATGGGACCATATTACATAACTTTTTAAAATTACACTTTGGTCCCTAATCTTTTCCCAAGTTTATACTTTGCCATTAAACTTCCAATTTATTTATTTTGGCCACTAGCAAGATTTTAGGGTATTATAATTCTCCCCTTGAGAAAATTATTCCTCGAATTTTCAGTATGTACCTGATATAAAATGATGAGGATACTGGTTTCTTATCCCTTTTTCTCTTTCCCACGTAGCTTCCTTGACCTTATAATTTCTAAAGAACTTTAACAAGCGATATTGTTTTATTCCTTAGTTATTTTATTTAGATCCATGTTCTAGTCTCTTTACTGGTTCCTCCTTGTAAGTTGAATCTCAATCTTCTATGAAGTGAAAACATGTGAAGGATCCGAACGATACCATCGAAGCATCGATAGACGAAACACATTATGAATCTTATACAGTTTCGGAGGGACCGCTAACTGATAGGATACTGGACCAACTCTTTTCACAATCTCATATGGACCAATGAATCTTGGACTTATCTTCCCTTTTCGTCCAATTCGTGGAATCTTTTTCTAAAGTAATACTTTGAGAAATACCTTGTCATTAACCCGATACTCAAATTCTTTTCTCTTTAAGTCTGAATATGACTTCTGTTAATCGACTGCAATTTTGAGATTATCATGTTTAATCTTCACCTTATCTTATACTTCTTTATTCAAATCAGGGCCAATTGATCCTTGAGTTCGAACCAATTTAAAGGCATTCGACATTTTATTTCATATAAGGCTTTATAAGGAGCCATCTTAATACTTGTTGACTCATAACTATTATTATAAGAAAATTCTGCTAAGGGAAGATAATTTTCCCATGATCCTTTAAATTCAATTATCCACGCCTTTAACATATCTTCAAGAAATTGAATAGTTTGCTTTGATTGTCCATCTATTTAAGGATGGAAAGTAGTGCTGAAGTTAAGTTGAGTTCCCAAGGTCTTATGCAAAGACTTCCAAAATCTTAAAGTAAACCTTGAATCTCTATCAGATATGATTGAGATAGGTACTCCTTGTAGTCGAACAATTTTCTTAACATACAATTACACTTATCTATAAAATAATCTACTCGAACTAAAATGAAGTGTGTTAACTTAGTCAATTTATCCACAACCATCCAGATTAAATCCTTTTTATTGGGTGTCTAAGGTAGACTTGATACAAAATCCATTATAACTCTTTCCTATTTACACTAAGGAATGGAAATAAGTTGTAACAATCTAAATGGCATTTGATGTGTTTCTTTCACTTTTGTCATGTAACTTTTAGAAATAAACTCAGTTATTGCCCTTTTTATACATGGTCATCAATATCGGCTTTTCAAGTCACAATGCATCTTGTTTCCTCTAGTATGTATCGTCAAAGGGCTATAACGCACCTTGGAGAGGAGTTCATTCTTCAATTAAATCATTATTTAGAAAAACAAATTTTCCTCGATAGTACAAGCATCCATTAGGCTTAACTTCAAAGTCTTTGGTTTCACCTTCTTCTACTTGTTTGATTCTTAACATGTAATTTTCATATATTCTTTCAAGATCGTTTATTTGCCCTAATACAGAAGGCTTTAATCTCAATTTTACAATTAGCATTTCATTATCTTTTAATGACGGTCGTACATCCAAAGCATGTAAAATAGAAAATGTCTTTTGACTTAAGCATCAACTACCATGGATGAAAATCAATGATCACATCATAAGCTTTAAGAAGCTCAATCCATCTTCTTTATCTAAAGTCCAACTCCTTTTGAGTTAATATATACTTCACACTTTTATTATCAGTATAGATGTAATATATTTTATCATATAGATTATGACACTATATTTTCAAAACAAATACCACTGCTACTAATTTTAAATCAAGAATAGGATAATTCCTTTCATGTGTCTTAAGTTGCCTCTAAGCATAAGCTACAACTTTTCCTTCTTGCATTAATACACATCCCAAACCATTATGAGATGCATCGCTATATACCACATAATCCTTTCTTGATTCTAGTTGTACTAGCACAAAGGCTTCTATTAATATATTTTAAATGTCTCAAAGCCTTTCTTGGAACTTATCAGTCCAACAAATAATACACCCCATATTTCAGAGACATTCTTCAAAGTTTTCTATTCAACAATAGCTTGTACTTTCTTAGGATCTACTCTAACCCCTTCTACTGAAACTGCATAGTTAATAAAAACAACTTCGAAAAATCAAAATCCACACATTAATAGCTTAGCATATAACTTTTTCTTTCAAAGAGTCTGAAGAATGGTGCAAAGATATGCATCATGTTCATGTTCTTCTTTTGTCTTATAATAGACTAAAATATAATCGATCCTTAAGAGAGGATACTTTTTCTTTAAAGTTAATATATTCAATTAACAACAATTTATATATAATCTCATAAATCCGTCTCTTCCTCACAAACAATATTGGTGGTGCTCCCCAAGATGATACATTTGGTCTTATAAAACCTCGATGTAAGAATTGCTTTAATTTTGCCTTTAACTTTCTAAGTTCAGTACCAACCATTCTATAGGGGGTTATAAGTATAAGCATAGTACCAGTAGCAATTCAATTTATAAATTCCACTTCTCATTCTAGAAGTAAACCTAGTAATTCCTTTGGAATTACATTTGTCTCATATATAGTCAGGATATCTTCCCACTTATTCTTCAAGGTTTAACAATGTACCATATTAGCTAAGAAGGCTTGAAAACACCTTGCAATAATAACTTTTTAGTAGTTACTGCTAAAATCACATCAATTAATAGAATTTACATTTACCTTTTTTTCTAATCACTTATGACTTCAAAACCTTTCTAGTCTTCCAAGATCAATTATTTTAAGTGACAATTCACAATAGCATAGTGGGAAAATAACCAATCCATACCTAAGATTATCTGAAAATTTTCAAAGATAATTCAATTAAATTATCTAGAAACTCAACTCCTTATATCTTTAATGGACAGTTTCTCCATATACGATTCACCTTCATATTATATTATAAAGGGTAATTCATCACTATATCACTTGAGATCAATTCTAACATGATTTCTTCCTTTCAGATTGATGTAGTGCTTATATATGAGTTAGTAAAACCAATATCAATCAATACAAATACAAGTTTCTTAAAAAGATAATGCGTACCTACAATAATCTCTAGATCAACTTTAATTCTTAAGACATAAGGAAAAACTGTTCTTAAATACGATCCTTGTTTTTCTCATGAATAAGTTTTGGCCACATCTCAATTCTTTCATTAAGAGGTGAGGTATCATTCCATAAATGAAGGAAAATCTCTAACAACTAACCTTCCTAGGGTGAAATACTAAAGCCTTTTCTCGTCAGTTAGGGTTGATTAAAATCTCAGTCTTCTTGTTAACATTTTCAACTTCCTTATCATTCATCTTAGCTTCATCTTGAAGCTCAAAATTAATCGTTTGAGATGATATTTCTTCTTTTGACATCTAATAAAAACACATATTCATCTTAACTTACATCAGTAAGGAGTAACATTAATCAAATGATATAAACATCATATCAGTAATATTGATATCCTAGTGGCATGTACACAATTTTCAATTCAAATCAGACTTGGTTTAAGACTAGAATCAACTAAACCTACAGCTCTGATACCAATAAATGTAACACCTATTTCCCGAATACGTTACCGAATACGAGTCCAAGATGTTACATAACACTTTTCAAAACATTCGTTATTCGAAATTGGTAAAATTTTGTTTCTTTAAAAATCATTAACTTTAACAATAAAATCAAAACTATTTAATTGCATAACAATTATTTAAACATTCGAAACATGCCCATTTTAAGACAACAACATGATAATTCAAAACTTTTCACGCAAAGAGTGAAATTGCCTGAAAACTGCCTAAAACAATTCATTTTGATAGTAAATAAATCAAAATTACGAAAATACTAACTAGTAAGTTATTTTTATAACTAGTATTATCCATTTTAAACTAATTTCAAACATATTCATATCATATTTTACTTTCTGAAATCCACACATATAACTTTTACAGACCATTTAATATCATAGACATATCAAACATCACGACATATGTAATACATGCCAACTAGAAAATCAAAACAATAGTAGGATCTCATTACTAATACCATTAGATATTCCTTGATAAGTGATGCCAATATAAGATCCTTACTTCGCTCGATTTCCTTTACCTACACGTGAAATAATCACACGCTAAGTATATACTTATTAAGGCATTATAATGTTAATAATAAGACATATGTTCAATAAAATATAGAACATGTATCATTATAAGAACATTATATAAAAACATTTAATAAAATCAATCTGACTTATCCAAGTCATTTTCATATAAAAATTCAATTGTAAGTAATCAGTTCACATATAAGGCATTCAAAGCAAAATCAAAGTTCTCGATTAAAACTTTGCTTTGAATCAAATATATCAAACATGTACGTTTGCTTTTCATTTCAATTCACAGCCCAATGTATGATGAATGAGAATGCATGATACGTGAGTCGCATACGAGTGTGCGTAAATATGTAATCAAAACTGCCATGTAGATATTATGCACTTAAAGTTCCATGTAGAATATACAGGTACTGTAGAACTCAACATCATTGTGTCAATTAGTAAGATCATAATGGCCAACATAATGAATTTTCTCAATGCACATATAGTGTCGCGTAGAATTGCACAAATAGTGCCACGTAGTAGATGTTCACGAATGTACTATATAAGATTGATCAATAATCATTCCACCTCTTGGCATGCCAATTATACCACTAACTCTCAATGCACATACAACGGTCTTTATATTTAAATCCATATATCATTCATATATCATAGTTTTCATAGATAATATATGAAAATATCATATAAAAATGCATTGGGCAATTCATACATGAAATCATTCAAATCTTTTCAATAAAATATTAAGAAAATATCATAATATAAATCAAATCATTTTTCTTTTTCAAACTTTCAAGGTTGGCTCATGACAAGACAAATCATTCAAATATCATTTAACAAAGCATTATGATAATATATCATAATATGATTCAAAACTTTTTTCTTTCAAAACATTTGAGGTTGACTCATCACAAGTCTTCCTCATATCATATTTATAAAAGTATAATAAGAATGCACTCACCTGGTAATGCCTCAGTAGTAACCTTACTTAGCAATTCAAATTTCACTCCTGAACTTTTTCTTAACTTTAAGCATGCTTTTTTTGATTTTGATCACGATCTTCATGTACATCATTTACAAATCACATATAATTTCAAAGTACATGTTTGTATCTTACTAACATGAACATTGGCACACATTAGCATACAAATTTCTAAAAATTCTTTTGATTCTTAATCGATACTAAATCCATTTCATATAATCCATGTCGACCTTAACACTTCAAAATACAACTTCAATCCTCATAATACTCATATCAACCAATAGCTCACATAATCATTTCAAAATCCACAATCTAACCATTCAAATGAAATATTTTAGAATTCAGCCCAACATGTCAAATTTATTCACATGGTCCTCACCATTTAACTTCAAATTCAATCATCTTGTAACGTGGTCAATCCCTGACATTTTAAGCATAGTACATGAACTTCAATCAATTTCCAATACGTTTCTATAATTTCCATATCTTGACAACATGCACTACCCTTAAAAAAAATTATTTTGTATTAATATACACACTGGAATTTAATTCCATTAGTTCCATTTGAAACTAGATTTGAATACAAATCTAACCATATAAATCAATCATTCAAATTCGACTTGCACAATTTATACTGAATTTCCTAATCCAATTTCCAAAATCTGTTTTGAGCAGAATCTGTTGCCCTATTTTCTAACCTATCATCGATAAAAATCATGTATTTTAGTATAGACTTTGAAATCAATCCCAATTTTCTTTAAACGAAAATGATTGACATAAAAACATAATGGTAAAAAAATCACCTCCTAATCATTTTTATAGAATTTCTGGTGATTTTCAAACTTTTTGCTAAATTCAAAAATCTAAACAATTTTCATTTTTTACATCTTTAATTCTTCACCATGGCCGAATGATATAGGGTATTTTTAGCATGATTTTCACTTTGATTCAAGCATGAATTCAAGCTCACATCAATCCATGTAATTACAACCAATTCCATATTGGTTTTAATTCAAACTACTCAATTCATCAAACCCTAACTTGACCGAAAATTGTATAACCATTTCCAATGATTTTAATAATCACATATGCATGGAAATGAATCAAACATTACTACATCAAAATCTGTCCATAAAACTTCAAACCTAACCTCCCCTTCATCCATCCAATTCAATAACTTAAGGTTTAGGCATGAAAAAACATGAACTAAAGGTACCAAATGAAAAGAATTCATGGAGATCAATTTTTATTTCACGCTTTCATCCAAATTCCTAATAAATTGGCTTGAAAATATAAAAGGAAATTTTTTCTTACTTTTAGAGGAACTCATGTCCAAGGAGAGAAAGATGAACACCCAATTCTTGAATTCTCTTCATCTATCTTTATTAAATAAATTAATTAAAAATTCATTTAATGTCAAATTACCAATTTACCCTTAAAATTTCAATATCCTTACCATTTTACTCTTGATTTCATGTTAATTATTAAATTACCATGCTTCATAATCCCTTACATCATCATAGTCAACATACAACTAATTTCTCTCTTCCAATTTCCCTTGCAATTTTCCAAAAGTTACAATCTAGTCACTTAAATCCAATGGTTCATATTTAACAGGGACAAATCATCTTAAATTCAATTATCCATATTAAATCCTTCCAAATTAAGACTTGGAAATGACATTATAGACCATGCCTTATCATCCTTCAAAATATCTCAAAAATTCGGTTCGATCTGATTATCCAAATTTTTCTAGACTTTATCGCTTATATATATAATACAAAATTCGTTCGATAAATCTGAAATCCACGAAAACATCATTCTTATGGGTGAACTATTCATTTATGGGACCTCTACTAAATTTTTAAAATTACACTTTGGTCCCTAAACTTTTCCAAAGTTTTACCTTGCCACTAAACTTTCAATTTATTCATTTTGGTCACTAAAAAAATTTTGGGGTATTACAATTTTTTATTGCATGATTATGTAACATTTGGTTTGAATTTTCATCATTTGATTTTAAATGTTTGAATCCTAGTATTTTGATGAAATTCATTCTCTTTTGCCTTTCTTTTGTCTGTTTGCCTTTATGTGCTTAATCTTTACATCATTAATATGAAAATCAAAACGAGTTTAAATTTTCATGCATATATTCTCACTAGTAAATGGTATCATACTAACAATTGATATCTATATTAAATGCATTTTTTTGCTCGACAATAATATTTATGAATAAAAAAACAAGTTGAGTGCCTCATTAAAACCCTCGCTAGTCCTAGATGGAGGGAAAAAATACACTCAACGGGGTAGAAGAAACAAACAATAACGCTTTGAGCTCTAACAAAACCCACCAAGACGATAGCCAAACAAACAAACTTACCCAATTAGTACACAAAAAACCATAACTAGAAAACTCATGCACAGTTAAGACAACTTACACCTACAAAACACGAAACTTACCACCAAGCTTTGAACAAATCATCCCTCAACAACCTCATAAAAAACGTTCCCCATCTCCACGACCTCATTAAAGGAAGGTGATCCATTTTAGGACTACTTGGCAGTTTGACTCCACCACTAGGGCGCTTTACCCAACCAGTCTGCCTCTAAGAATACAAGCAAGGTCATTTTGATAGCAATGAGTTATGTATACAACAACAACAACAAAACCCTATTCCCATATGCAATGGGGTAAGGGGGAGGTAGGGTAGTAGGCTGTCCCCCAACGCTAGGTTGAGAGCAGCTTCCGTGGAAGACCTCCGGCAGTAAAAAAAATTAAAATAAAGATAAAATACAATGCATGTTTAAAAAATAAATAAAATACATATGTGAACAATCTTCATAAGTCCTCATATGCACGTCTGTAATGGGAAGTAATCCTACAAATAAACCCCTGCGTAAAATATCTCATATAGACAGAAACGTAAGACCCAACCAAAATTATAAAGAGGAAACATGAAGAGCAGAATACACAGAATTCAATAGCAGGCTTCGAGAAGGGATAAAGTCAAATGGGTTAAACCTAAAAATAAGGCAACACTACTCCGCTACCTTAGTTCTAGTCCTTCATTAATTCCAATGACAGAAACGTATAAAAGTATAAGTGATGAAATTACTACAAAGGCATTAAAGAAGACAAAGATGATACATCCAATGGATGTGACTCGCCTTACTCGGCTACCCTGGTCTTAAGTCGCCATAATTTCCTATCAGAGGTCATGTCCTCAGTAAGGGCTAATCATTCAAATCAGATCTCAAGCAGTCTTTCCATTTCTGCCTTGGTCGACCTCTCCCTGGTACCGTCGACTGAAATTGACTCTACCCTCCTAACGCATCCGAGGTTGTCGTCTTTGGACATGCCCAAACCACCGTAGTCTTCCCCCCCTCATTTTTCGGATACAGGCACCACCCCCAAGGACATCCTAATAGCAGAGTTTGGTGTCATATCCCATAGAGTCTACCACATACCATCGAAGCATCTCATTTATGCGGCCTCCATCTTCTTACGTGATCCTTCTTGATAGCCCAACATTCTGATCCATACAACAGCGCTGGTCTATTGCCATTCTATAAAATTTTCCCTTAAGTTTTAGAGGTACTTCTGTTACACAAAAACCAGTAGCAGCCCTCTACTTTAGCCATCCCGTCTTTATACGGTGTGAAACGTCTTCTCACACCCCCATCTTTACGTATGACCTTCTTGAAACCCAACGTTCTTCTATCATACACATCTTCTGTTTTTTCCACTATAAAATTTTCTTAATTTGATCCTTCTTTTTTTTTCCAAAGCTCCAGTAGCAGTCTACTTTAGCCATCCCGTCTTTATACGGTGTGAAACGTCTTCATCTACACCCCATCTTTACGTATCATAGACCCTAGGTACTTGAAACAATCCTTTGGGGGGAGAACGTGTCCTTCTATGCATATTTCTACATCTTCATCGTTTTGGTTCCCACTGAAGTTTGAACATAAATATTCTGTCTTTTCAATATTGATCCTTAGACCTTTTTCTTCCAAAGCTGTTTTCCAGGTAGACAGTCTACTATTCAGCTATGTTTTTGTTTCAGCCACTAAGACAATGTCGTCAGCGAAAGCATACACCATGGAACACTGTCTGGAGTCGCACAATAGATGTCGTCCATAATCAAAGCGAAGATGTAAGGGCTAAGAGCTGACCCTTGGTGGAGTCGATTTCCACCGGGAATGCCTCGGTGTCGCCAACTGTAGTCCTGACGTATGTAGTAGATCGACAGTACATATCACGAATCGCACGGATATAAGCAGTTGGGATCCGTATCGTTTCCAATGTCTTCCAGATCGTATCGCAGGGAACACTATCATACGCCTTCTCAAGGTTAATGAACACCATATGAAGATCTCTATTTTTTTCCCTATATTTCTCCATAAGCCTTCGAAGTAGATGAATCGCCTCTGTAGTAGACCTGCCTGGCATAAAGCCAAATTGGTTTTCCGAAACCCTAGTAACCTGTCTCAACCTAGCCTCTATCACCCGTTCCCATAGCTTCATGGTATGGCTGAGTAGTTTAATACCTCTGTAGTTGCCACAACGTTGAGGATCTCCTTTATTCTTATAGATTGGTATCACCGTAGACTCTCTCCACTCCTCTGGCATCTTGGCAGTCTCTAGAATAATATTAAAGATGCTGGTCAACCACTTAACTCCCTCTTATCCTAGGGCCAACCACACAGTGATAGTAATTTGATCTGGACCGACAGCTTTGTCCCTTCCCATCTTCTAGAGCCATTTTGACTTCCTCAAACCCAATCTTACTTGTAGGGCAGTCAATGACCGTTGTATGATGGTCGGCTGACCCATCAACGATACTATCTCTATAGGGGGAGGCACCGTCATTAAATAAGCCAAAGAAGTAACTACCCCACACCCTCTTAATATCATGATCTTTCACTAAGAGGACACCATTGTTGTCCTTAATAAACCTAATGCTACCTAGATCCTTTTTCCTATTCTCCCTGGATTTTGCAAGCCTGAAGATGTCGTTTTGTCCTTCCTTAGTGTCTAATTTCTTGTACATTTCCTCGTATGCCTTATCCTTTGCTTAGCCACCGTTATCTTGGCTTCTCGCTTTGCCTCCTTTATCTTTGTTTAGCTTTCAATCTTTCTTCGTCGCCAGTGCATTGTAACAACTCCTTGAAGCAAGTTTGCTTTGTCTTCACCTTAGTTTGGACTTCGTCGTTCCACCACCACGATTCTTTATGTTCCTTGCCCTTTCCTGACGATAACCCAAGGGTGTTTTACCTACCTCTCTGATGGATCTGCCATATTTTCCATAACATATCTGTATTTTTTGAGTTTGAAGTTCCAAAACCTGTATAGACAAACCTTACTCCTAAAGTCTGCCACTGGTCTAGAAAATAGACTCTAACATCAGCCAATTCGTTCTTAACACTCCACCACACTTGTTGCTCCTTGTTTTGCTACTCAGTCCACATTAAACTTGACAAAACCACTGCTGGAGGACACCAAACCATAGCATCCTTATTACTGATGCTGAGCGAGAGACATTTCAACGGGTAGTAGCACCAATCCTCCTCAAAGAGGATCTCACAATCATTGACTGCTTTTAGCCAAATGATGACATTGTGTAGTGTTTTATGCATATGAGATTTAATATTTATTTCTAATTATTCATAAAGTCTCTATAATGTATTATATTTATTGAATTTCATGTGTTACTAACTTGTTTTCTCTTATCTATGTTGAAATTCATTATTCTTCTTTAGTGTCAAAGTTTTTGTCCTAAAGCATTTATGAAATGTCTTTTTAAGACGGAGTTTTCCCAAATGCTTTTAATTTTATCTCACTCTCAATTACTATTTTGTGCTAAATGAACTTCAAATTATTTTTTATATAACAAAAGGTGTAGAAGTAAGTTGAAAAATTCAATTTAAAAAACAAAGCTCATAAAACAAGAGTTTGAACACAAAAATACTTTTTAGGGTAAATAGTACTAATACTTCTTGAAGTATCAATACTGCATGAACAATATCGATATTGTTCTTGTGGTACCGATATTACATATAAAAGAAGTATCAATACTCTCTTTGTAGTACCAATACTACCCTTTGATCTTAAACTTGTTCAAATTCCAAAATGCCAAAACGGTATTGATACTCTAAGGAGTATTGATACTACTTATAACAGTAGTATCAATACTATCCTCCATAGTACCCATCTTACACTATCCCAATGACTATATCTTTGGTTTTAACACAGGTAGTACGGATAGTCTAAAACAGTGGCGAATCCAAAAATATTTTTTAGGGTGAGAACACATATGTTAATAACACAAAATATTTTAATAGGGTGGGCACCATTAATAAAATAGGTAACTAACCGAAGAAAATTTAGATTTCAAGGTGCGTACTTGAATACATGTGGATCCGCCATTGCTCCAAAAGGAAATATCGATGCTACTATGGTCTAGGCATAATCCAATGCTGAAATTAACTACCATAACGACTATAATTCAAACCTAAGGGCTCCAAACAACTAGAAACTCATTCCAACATATAAAATCAATTCAAGAACACTTGAAGAATGTTACTACACCTATCCAAGCTAAAAGATCAAGAGAAAAGAGTTTTAATTCTTTATTTCTTCATATTCTATTCTATGCAGAGTGTTGAGCTTTATTAAAAATATTTGTATTTTTCTTGTGCTCATAAATCTTTCTTAACACCTACCTAAAGAGGTGTTCTTATTTACACATAGTAAACATTGTAAAAAGGGAGATGTTCTAGTTTAGCCTATGGAAAAACTAGAGAGCTGTAAAGGTTACACCTTATCCTTAAAAGGTAAGGATATATTAATGTATTTGTTAGAATTCCATAGTGTGGATGCTAAGGTAATTGATGCTAAGGTCTTCTTTATTTCCCTGACGATTATTCCAGAGAGCTTCATGTTTTTTGGATACTTGGGGCTTCAACTTATCACACCTACTGTTTTAGGCATGTGGATAAGATGTAGCATACAACATACCCCCAAGTCTATTGAGTAGAATCATCATGTGAAGACTTTCATTCGCTCATTCATATTTAGCTATCTTTCTTACTTTAATGATTCCCTTAAACGTATCGAAATATCATGACAACGAAGTGTCCCATAATTTATTTTGCCTATGGCAATTTATTACACAAATATTTAAACACAGGTTTTTAAGGGAAAAACGAGAGTTTCTAAGCTATTATTTTATTGGTTTCTTAAAGATTAAAGAGACACAATTGTGTTTATTAAGGCAAAATAGTTCTTCTCAAAGTTAATTCTAAACTGATCTTTAAATCTATAGAGTTCCAAAATAAGCGCCATGGCAATTGTCATCATGGGTTATCACAAAAAATTCTCAGAAATTTTAACCTATACATGCCATGGGAAGTACATATGCAAAATTACGATAATCTAATACCAAGTAAGGGTAACTCCCCCAAACTTGTTGAAGGCATCATCGCCATGGGAAGTACATATGCAAAATTACGATAATCTAATACCAAGTAAGGGTAACTCCCCCAAACTTGTTGAAGGCATCATCCCCAATGCAAACACTATCTTATATGCAATGCATATGAAAAAGAAATGAAAATGCAAACATTTAAATGTGAGGTGTGCATCATTAGTTATAAGTTCCTTCGGCATCTACTTTATGCTGGATAGTTTTTGGGAGTGTGTTTCACCCTTTTTCCTCTTCTCAATGACGATTGAGGTGCTGCTGCTGTGGGGTTGCTTTCATCAACTTGCTTCGTAGCCTCCTTTTTATTGGTGGGAGGCTGCTCATGCACTAGTTCCTTAGTTGTGAGGCTTTTCTCTTTGATGGTTGATCGTGCTTTGGAGTTGGAGGTGGCAGTACTGGTGGTACTGACGTGTATTCTTCAGATCTGTCAAGAGATGAAATGATTCAGTTTTCTATGGTTCGTACATTTTTTCTTTAACTTTTTTCGATGCAGAAGTTTTCATGGAAACTTCACTAAAATCCACTTCCACCGTATCCCTTCCATTTTTAGCATCAATTGCTGTGGCAACTAAGAAGAAATGTAGGGAAAGGAAAATCATGTTGAGGTTGATTTCAAGTAGGGCATTCTCGAGCACTATGTCTTGGTCTTGTATTGTACTTCCACAAGCATTATTGTTCGACCTCAAACTTTTCCATCTTTTGCAACAATTTGTTCAAGAGCTTTGCAGGCATCGTCGTGGTTGCCAAAGCATGCTTAGTGGAATTGGTGGCTTGGTTTCTTGGGCTTCTATTGTTACGTTGGCCATCGGTGACATTCTTTCCCCTCATAATCTTCATGTATGTAGACCATATCCGATGAGTGTATAATATTGCATATATTTATTGTTATTTACTCCTTATTTTCCTATTGGATATTAGTGATTTATCTTTATTTTGGGTTTATTTTGGATATGAGCTTTATTGGATTAATTATCCCAAAAAGTAGCAGATTTCAATGGTCTGGTCTGCATCTTCTAGAAGACGAACAAAATTATCTTGAATATTTAATTGGAATTTACCGGCATATGGTTATCCATAAGATAAAGTAGAATTCAACTAGAACTACAAGACCAAAATATTTATTTTTATCTTTTGTGATAAACCTTTTAGATTTAGGTTTTTAGTTTGATTATTTTATTATTATTATTTATTTAGAAATTAATTATTTTACTATAACTCTAGGAAGAATTTTTAGTTTGATTATCATTATTATTTTTATTTAGGAATTAGTTATTTTATTTACTTAGAACTCTCAGATTATAAATACCCCTTAGGTTCAACATTTGAACTCAGATTAGAATTTATATTTCCTTGGCTATTTATTGAAGTTATACTTTTCTTTCATCTCTTTATTTTCTTTTTACAATGTTAAACATGATCCAATCCATGCTTAGCTAAATTCCACTTAGCCTAAAGCTTTGCGAAGCTCAATTTGAAATCATGAGAATTGAGTCTTGTTCTTCATAACTTCATATAGCATTCTTTGGTTCTCAAAAAACTAGGAGTGACAATCGACTATTTTTTTAAAGTTACTATGTCTTCAATCCAAAAAATTGTCGTTGGCTTGAAGCTTGTTTTGGCTTACAGTTGGGAAAATGGATCGGTTGGTCTTAATTCGGCTTATATGAACAAACTTAGTGGAGGCCTG
The DNA here is from genome assembly GCF_006381635.1 of Hibiscus syriacus. Lineage (NCBI taxonomy): Eukaryota > Viridiplantae > Streptophyta > Magnoliopsida > Malvales > Malvaceae > Hibiscus > Hibiscus syriacus. Next base: position 313,753 of record NW_024063064.1, read on the forward strand.
CTAAGGGGAATCAAAATCGGGTTTAATTCTCAAAGAGACGCTATAACCCGAGTTGGGCTCTTCCAGCACTCAAAACTTTCTTGGTGCTAATGACGATAGACATGGTTAGTCCACCAAGGACCATATTTCGGAGATAAACTTGGACATTTTGGTTAACCTGAGAGAAGAATTAGTTACAGAGGTTGGGTTTAGTTAACTTTAACCGGCGTACATCAAGGAGAGAAAATCTATTTCGATGATCGATCGAATTTAAGGCTAAGCAAAGCCTAAAGGCTATATCATCTTAATTGAATTATTATACTTTTTATTTATTTTTTTTTCATCATTTATTTTTATTATTTTCATTATTTCTAAATCTCGCATATTTATTTTTCCAGTTTAAACTAAAGGATCAAAACAAGTAAATTTATCAAACTTCCTTTGTCCCTATGGCTTGACCTCTATTTCTTTATACTACTTTAATTATTTTTTTGAGATTAGAGCATTTATTTATTTGACAATTTCTATGCTTTTCAAATTGGTGACGCTACAGGGACTTTGGTAAAATTGTTAATATTGTTTCTTGTTCTGATCTATAACCAGATTATGTCCGATAGAATTAATAAATTACAAACGTGAAATCATAACACTTTCCCATAGATTACGTGGGGAAAAACTTCGGCGAATAGGACAACAAAAACAATAACTTGAACCTGAATTTGGAAAAATTTCTCATACCGAAGCTTTTTCACATGCGAAGGAGAAGAATTAATTCACATGGTTGATCTAACAAACCGAGAGCTTGTTGTGGCACCTGATGAACAACATTCGCTTTGCATCACATTCCCGTATGGCAAAACACCGTTCAAATTAAAGACATATTTAATTTTTCTTCTACTGACCTTTCATGGTTTGTAAAATGAAAACCCATATAAACATCTGAAAGAGTTTCATATGTTACGTCTGAGTATGAAACCACATGGAGTTTTTGAAGATCAAATTAAACTTCATTTTTTCTTAGCCGATTCAGCAAATGATTGGTTATTTTATTTACCTCCTAGTTCTAGTAATACATGGGATAATATGTCTCATTTATTCATTGACGTGTTTTTCCCTGCAGCTAGAGCAAGCAAACTAAGGAGAAGCATTGTAGGTATTCAACAAAAAGATAGTGAATCATTATATGATTATTGGGAGCGCTTTAAAATGTTATGTGCCAGATGTCTACAACATGGCTTGTCAGAATAAACCATTATTCAATACTTCTATGAAGGATTACTTCCCATGGAGATGAAAATGATCGATGAGGTAAGCAGAGGAACCCTTGTTACCATGACTTCTCAAAAGGCTAGAGATTTGATTTCCATAATGGCCGCCAATACTCAACAACTTTGTCCCTCTAATGAACCCACTCAACAAGTTCACGAGATAAGTACTCATTCCATTGAAGATAAGATTGATAAGCTTACTAATGTTGTTCACACTTTACATGCAGAAAAAACAAGTTCAACTCATTTATGTGGAATTTACATTATGCCAAATCATCTGACAGATTTTTGTCTGATGCTTTAAAAAGACAATACAAAACATGTAGAAGTTGTTGGGAACTCTTTAGGACTCCTCAAAGGTGTAATAACCCTACTCAAATACTTATAATATCGGTTGGAGGGACTATATGAACCTTAGCTATGGTTTAAATCCCAGATACAATCAACCTTATCAACCGCATAAATCATCTTTGGAGTTAATAGTAGAGAGGCTTGTGCTTAGATAGGAAAATTTTTAGAATAAGACCGAGGCTCACCTTCAAGAGGTCAAAAAATAAATGAGCTAGGTGAGTCAAAAGTTGGACATTTGGAATCCCAGGGAAATATTATCTGTCACAAACGAAACCAAACCACAAATAAAATGCATACACCATGACCCTACAAAGAAGAGTTGTCATTGAATATGGATCTCAAGAAGAAGTTGGCAAAATCCAAGAAGGAAAAAGGTCAACACAATTGATGGCTAAACCACTTGTTCCATCAAATTATGTCGTAACTCCACTATTCCCAGGAAGACTTGTCAAACACGACGAGGATACTGAAGAAAAAGAGATTCTTGAAGTTTTTCAAAAAGTCAAAATCAACCTTCCACTCAAGATATGCAAGATTTCTAAAATATCTGTACAGTAATAAGAGAAAACATAATGGGAACAAAAGGGTAAATTTGGGTGAGAATGTTTTTGCTATTATTCAACGAAAAATTCAACCAAAATACAAGAACGAAGGTCTATTTGCAATTCCTTGTAAAATTGGTAAGGTTGATATTAAAAAAGCTATGTGTGATTCGAGAGCTTCAATTAATGTTATGCCTTTTTCCATTTATAACTTACTGATTAGTGAACTTTTGAAAGAGACATGTGCAACGATCCAGCTACTGATAGATCAGTGGTATATCCAAAAGGAGTCCTCGAAAATGTCTTTGTAAAGGTAAATGAGTTAGTATTTCCCAGTTGAATTCTACATCATTGATATGGAGGATGATCGATCGAATACTTCTTCTAAAATTTTGTTCGAAAGATCATTCCAGAGTACGACTCAAACAAAGATCAATGTTAGAAGCATAATACTCACTATGGAGTTTAACAATGAAGTAGTGAAGTTTGATGTTTATAAGGCCATGAAATATTCTGACTCTATGGAAAATGTTAGTTTTATCGATATTATTGAACCATTTGTTGATGAATATATTGAACATAATTTTTTAATAATTTAGGCGGGGATTCAGAAGATGAAGTAGACAAGTCAAGTGAGTTAGAAAAAATTTCTAATGTTGATTTAAATTTGCACCTAAGTCTTTTAAAAGCTAAGATTTTACCTTTAATGTTTCTGGCACTAGAGTTGGAGTTGAAGCAACTACCAGATCACTTAAAGTATGCATTTTTGTGAGAAGGAAATAGTTTGTGGTTATCATCTCAAACAATCTTTCCAAGGCATAAGAGTTATATTTGGTAAAGGTCCTAAATGAGTATAAATAAGTGATAGGATGGACAATCACTGATACCAAAGGACTTAGTACTTCGACTTGTATGTATAAGATTAAAGTTGAAGACAATGCCAAGCCTTCCCGAGAAAGCCAGAGGAGCCTAAATCCTCCCATGGTGGAGGTGGTTACAAATGAGATTCAGAAGCTTCTCGATGCCGACATGATATACCCAATATCAAATAATAATTGGGTAAGTCCAATCCATGTGGTCCTTAAGAAAACCATAACCACAATAGTTAAGAACAAGAAAGGTGAACTAGTACCCACTCATGTTCAGAATGGGTAGAGAGTTTGTATCGATTACAAGAAGTTAAACTCATTATCTTGAAAAGATTATTTTTCGTTTCAATTTATTGCTCAAATGATGGAACGTTTAGCTAGAAAGTCTCACTATTGTTGTATTGATGGTTTTTCAAGTTTCTTCCAAATCCCTGTGGCACTAGAAGATCAAGAAAAGACCACATTTACTTGTCCATTTGGCACTTTCGCTTATCGTCGAATACATTTTGGTCTTTTTAATACACTTGACACTTTCCAGAGGTGCATGATAAGTATATTTTCTGACTACATCAAAAAAGGGATCAAAAAGTTTATGGATGATTTCATGGTTGATAGAGGTTTAATTTTGGAACATATCATTTCATCTGATGGGATTACGATTTATAAAGCTAAAACTGACATTATTTGTTCACTTCTATACCCACGATTGTGAGGAAGATTCATTTTTTTCTTGGTCATGCAGGTTTCTACTGGAGGTTCATCAAAGATTTTTTCAAGGTGACTCAAGCACTTTGCAATTTGCCACAAAAGGAAAAAGCCTTCGACTTTGACCCAGAATGCAAAGAAGCCTTCGATATCCTTAAAGACTCGACACCTATAGTTCGGCCACCCCACTAGGACTACCCCTTCAAGATCCTGTGTAATGTGAGCGATAGGAGCATATGATATGTACTTAGAAAAAATATCGAAAAAGAGTAACACGTCATCTCTTATGCGTCGAAAAATTTGGATGCGGCTCAGCAAAACTATTCAACAACAGAAAAATAACTCTTGGTTATTGTTTTTTCTTTAAAAAAGTTTCACTCATATCTTATGGGAACTAAAATCTTTGTTTTTTTGATCATGCAACTTTGAAGTATTTTTTTAGTAAGAAGGAGGTGAAACCTCACTTAAATCGATTGATTTTTCTTCAGAAGTTTAATATGGAAATCAAAGATAAGAAAAAATGCGAGAATTTAGTTGCCAATCACCTTAATCAATTACCTATTATAGTAGGTGCTGCGCCAATAAGGGAGGAGTTCCCTGAAGAGACATTATTTTCGATGCAAAGCGTACGCCCATGGTATGTGGAAATGGTAAATTACTTACCCATAGGAGTATTACCTTCACATTTATCACGTTCCATGTAAGTTGAATTAAATGTGAATCCTGATTATACATTTGGGACAATCCATATCTATGGAAACATTGTTCCAATCAGGTAATTCGAAGATGTGTTGTAGAAAGTGAGTAAATTCTATACTTTAACTTTTGTCATTATTATTCTTGTGGAGGTCGTTTGGGTCCAAAGCTAGCTACTATAAAATCTTGGAATATGATTTTTGTGAGGTAAATTCTATACTTTAACTTTTGTCATTATTATTCTTGTGGAGGTCGTTTGGGTCCAAAGCTAGCTACTATAAAATCTTGGAATATGATTTTTCTTGCCTAACATATTTCATGGCACTTATGTTTTCTGTAATCCTATGAAAAGTGTCAACACTTCTATAATTTAAGCTGAAGAAATGAAATGCCTCTTAATCCAATTCATATTTGTGAAATTTTTTATGTTTTGGGAATTGATTATATGAGACCTCTCCTTTCATCTTTTGGGAATTGTTATATAGTGCTTACTGTGATGTGTCTGATTGTGAAATTTTTTATGTTTTGGGAATTGATTATATGAGACCTCTCCTTTCATCTTTTGGGAATTGTTATATAGTGCTTACTGATGATTATGTGTCTGAATGGGTAGAAGCTAAAGCTACTAGTAACAATGATGCCAAAACCATTGTTGATTTTCTATTTTTTTTCCAGGTTTGGCACACCGAGGGCAATAATTAGTGATCGTGGGATGTTAACTGAATTGTTGAAGTACTCACAAAGAAATATGGAGTTACACAGAGAATCAACACATCTTACCATCCTCAGAAAAGTGGTTAGGTCACTTTGTAACTCGTACATTGGTCTCGATCCTCTCGTATCGTATTCACTCTAGTTTATTTTTTCCTCTTCTTTACCCTTCGATTTTGAGACAACATTGCCAAATCTTTATATAGTTGCAAAGGTACCCTCTTGATCAAGCTTGAGTGTTGTCGATTACTTTCTTTCCTGTTAACGGAATACTTACTGATAGAGTATTCGTAAGAGCTGCCAAGGCACTGACTGAAATGATGATATGATTATCCTCTTTTGGGAAGGATTACGCCTTAGATTGAATAATTCTAAAAAAGAAGAAGGGGGCGTTCTTCCTATCTTGAGGTAGGTATGATTACATGATTGAGGATTAAAGTAGGATATGCCCCTATATGATGTAGAGGGTATATGATTAGAAGACTGGCAGGAATACTTAATTAATGCTTACAACGATAGAAGGACTAAAAAGAACTTATCATCATTAGACAAAATGAGAGGGGTATGGGCCTACAGAAGGAAAAAGATTCACGCCCTCTACTTAATAAATGAATGAATCAAGACAATATTAGACTGGGAGGAAGACTGTAACTACTCTTGGACCACTTTGGCTTAGGGTTAAAGTGAGGGTAGTTATGATTCTAATTGGTAGTTAAGCTTACAAAGGATCAAGAAAAAAATTGAGAAATTAAGTTGATTCTCGATAAAATTGTGAAGCCTAACTAAAAAGATTGGAGCCTGAAACTCATCGATGTTTGTGTGCATGATTCCCTTCATCGTGAAGTTGAAACCGCGGGTGGCCCCTTCGTCGTGAAGTTGAGCCTGGTAATTGGATATCCTTTATCATGAAATTGAAATCCAATGTAAGTTGTACTGCTCCGAGTCCAATATTATCCGCTGTGAAGTTGAAATTGGTTCTGGAACTGGGAAATGGTTTGTTGACAGTCAGCCGCCCCTTCACTGTGAAGTTGAGCTTGTGTTGTCTCGAGTCTAATATCCTTCGTTGTGAAGTTAAAATTGACTCTGAATGAAACTGACAGTCAGCCGCTCCTTCACTGTGAAGTTGAGCTTGTGCTGTCTTGAGTCCAATATCCTTCGTCATGAAGTTAAATTGCCTCTGAAATTGGAAAAATGTTTGTTGACAATCAACCGCCCCTTTGTCGTGAAGTTGAGCTTGTGTTGTCTTGGGTCCAATATCCTTCATTGTGAAGTTGAAATTGGTTCTGAAATTAGGAAATTGTTTGTTGATAGTCAGCCGCCCCTTCATCGTGAAGTTGAGCTTGTGTTGTCATGGGTCAAATATCCTTCGTTGTGAAGTTGAAATTGGCTCTGAAATTGGGAAATTGTTTGTTGACAGTCAGCCGCCCCTTCATTGTGAAGTTGAGCTTGTGTTGTATTGGGTCCAATATCATTCGTTGTGAAGTTGAAATTGGCTCTGAAATTGGGAAATTATTTATTGACAGTCAGTCGCCCCTTCGTCGTGAAGTTGAGCTTGTGTTGTCTTGGGTCCAATATCCTTCGTCATGAAGTTGAGCCCCGAATGGCACAATATCCTCCGTCGTGGAGTTGAAATCATGTATGTGTGGGTGCGATATCCTCCATCATGGAGTTGAAATTGCGGATGGCCCCTTCATTGTGAAGTTGAGCCTTGACTTGAATATCCTTCGCCGTGAAGTTGAAGTCCAAGTATTATGTTCCAGGTGGACACAATTCCCTTCACCGTGAAGTTGAAACCATGGATGACCCCTTTATTATGAAGTTTGGCTTCAAGTTAGATATCCTCCGTCGTGAAGTTGAAATCTACTCTCGAGCAAATTGTGTTGCTTTGAGTTCAATATCCTTCGCTGAGAAGTTGATATTGACTCTAGCTGAAACCTGAAAAAGTTATGTATATATGTGATGCAATGAATGCAATGCTCTTAGGTGTGCCTAAAATGCATATGCAACATATGTTATCTTGGGGCTCTGGGGAGGAAACTCAATCTCTGATTGCCTATCATGTTGACTCTTGATTATGGAATCTAGAAGTTTTGATCCCTGATATTGAATTCTTCAAATGTTCAAATCTGGTGTGCACATTCTATTCGTTTCTTGATATGGGAAATGCTTCTCGACCATCTCAAGTATGTGCATGAGCCTTGGTCGGCTTTCGGATACATGTACTTTTTAATGAATCTTTGTACAGTAATATGCGATTATCTTTTGCATAAGTAGATAAAATCATTGAGTTTGAGTTCAATTCAAGATGCTCGAAAGGAATTGATTTAGAAAAAAAGATTGTCTTTTTTTATAAGAGATAAAAAGAACAAATAATACATGACAAACATTTTGGAAAATAAATACATGATGAAATATGAGATCTCGATAATGTGGGCACTTCTGAACTGAAAAGTCATCAGGTGACTTTGAACACAGCCTTTGCTAAGGGATCTTTGAAAATACGACAACGTTCTGGAGAGTGCAACCTTTCTCTGACTTGTTGAGTTTGTAGGAGATTCAGATGTCGGGATGCTTCCACTGTCTGGATTTATTAAACTGATATCCAAATCTCCCTTTTGGGTTTTCAACTTGGACCCATCCTTGGTTGCAAGACGCCCTTTACGGGTTTTCATCTTGAACCCACCTTATTTTTCTTTTCTTTTTTCTTTTGTTTTTGTTCTTTTGTTCTTTTTTCTCTTTTTCTTTTTCTTTTTTCAATTTAGGGCGCCCTTTCGGGTTTTCACCCTAAACATTTTTCTTTTTTTTTTTGTTTTTTCTTTTTTCAACTTAGGATGCCCTTTCGGGTTTTCATTCTAAGCGAAGTATTTTTTGACTGCATCCGAGTTGATGGGATGTGGCAGTTCAGGTCCATCCATTTCAGCCAGGACAAGGGCTCCTCCGGAGAAGGCTTTTTTCATGACATAAGGTCCTTCTCAATTTGGCATCCATTTTCCTCGAAAATCTTTCTGGACTGGCCAAATTCTTTTTAGTACCAGATCTCCTTCGCGGAATATTCTCGGGCGTACCTTTTTGTCATGTGCTCAGATCATTCATTTCTGATAGATTTGACCATGATGAATGGCTTTCAGTCTCTTTTCATCTATCAGGTTAAGCTGATCATATCTGGATTGTGCCCATTCTGCATCATCCAGTTTGACCTCTGTCAAGACCTGGAGCGAAGGAATCTCTACTTCAATGGGTAGCACTGTTTCCATTCCATAAGCTAGTGAAAATGGAGTTGCCCCAGTCGAGGTTCGTACCGAGGTTCGATAAGCAAACAAAGCAAAAGGCAACTTCTTATGCCAGTCTTTGTAAGTTTCAGTCGTTTTATCCATTATCTTCTTAATGTTTTTGTTTGCTGCTTCTACTGCTCCGTTCATCTTTGGTCTGTAAGTAGTGGAATTCTGATGTTTTATGTTGAATAGTTCACAAGCAACATTCATCATTTTGTTGTTCAAGTTTGTAGCGTTATCGATGATGATCCTTTCAGGTAGACCATAACGACATATGATTTCTATTTTTAGGAACTTGCAAATAGTGGACTGAGTGGCACTGGCATATGATGCAACCTCTACCCATTTCGTGAAATAGTCAATTGCTACGAGAATGAAACGGTGACCATTCGAAGCCTTGGGATGGATTTTCCCGATAACGTCCATACCCCACACAGAGAAAGGCCAGGGCGATGTCATTACATGAAGTGGATGAGGTGGAACATTGATTTTATCTCCGTAAATCTGGCATTTATGACATCTTCTAGCATAGTTGATGCAATCACTTTCGAGTGTGGACCAAAAGTATCTGCATCTTATTATTTGTCTTGACATCATATGTATATTTGCATGTGCTCCACAAACTCCATCATGTACTTCTTCCACTATCATTTTGCCTCTTCAGCATCGACGCACCTTAGCAGGACTTGATTATGGCTCTTCTTGTATAAGACCTCTCCGTCAAGGACGTATCCAGATGCCATCTTTCTAAGGGTTCTCTTATCAGTTTCGGTGGCTTATTCTGGATAACTCCGATGCTTAATATACTGCAGAATATCATAGTACCAAGGCTTAGTGTCTTTCACTTCTTCAATTTGGTAACAATGATCAGGGTACTCATACGACTGCATGTTAATTGAAATCATTTCAGACTCCCCGCCAGCCTTAAATGCGGCTGCCAAGGTAGCTAAAGCGTCAGCCATTTGATTTTCTTCCCTAGGCACATAGTGAAAGGTGACTTCATCGAATTCTTCAAGAAGATCCAGTATTAGCCTCCGGTATTCCATCAGCTTTGTATCCTTGGTTTCCCATTCTCCGCGAAGCTGATAGATTACTAACGCTGAATCTCGTATATCCGCAAGGTCTTTATGCTTTGTCCAGTGCAGCTCGAATTCCCAAGACACAGGCTTAATACTCTGTCATGTTATTGGTGCAATCGAAGTTTAGTCTACTGGTAAATGGGTAGTGATTACCTTATGGAGAGATCAAAATTGCCCAATGCCATGTCCTAATGCATTTGATGCACCATCGAAATGCATTCTCCAGGAACTGTCCGTTGAAGTACTTGTTTCTTCTAAGGATATAGCCATCAATTCTTCGTCTGGGAAGTCAAAGTCCAAAGGCTCGTATTTCTCATCGGTTCTACTTGCCAAGAACTCTGATATGAAACTTCCTTTGATTACTTTTTGGCACACGTACTCGATTTCAAATTCAGACAAGAGTATCTGCCATCGGGCTAATCTTCCAGATAGAGCATGTACACCCATAATGTACTTCAGGGGATCTAACTTGGAAATCAGCCAAGTAGTGTGGTACATCATGTATTATCGGAGTCTTTTTGTGGCCCAGACTAAAGCACAGCAAACATTCTCGATAGGAGGATATCTGACCTCGTAGTCGGTGAACTTCTTGCTTAAATAGTAAATGGCTCTTTCCTTCTTCTCGGATTCATCATGTTGACCTAGGACACATCCCATGGAGTTCTCGAATATGGAGAGATACAAGAACAGAGGTTTGCCCGGGATAGGGGACATCAGGACAGAAGAGTGAGACAAATACTCCTTTACTTTCTCGAATGCAATCTGACATTTTTCATCCCACGCTCCAGCGTTGTTCTTTCGGAGAAGACGGAAGATTGGATCACACTTTTCAGTTAACTGAGATATGAACCGTGCTATGTAATTCAATCTACCTAGAAAACCTCAAACCTCCTTCTGTGTTCGTAGAGGAGGCAGATTTTGGATAGTCTAGACTTTATCGGGATCGACTTCGATGCATTTTCTGCTTACCACAAAGCCTAATAGTTTCCCGGATGTTACCCTGAAGGTGCACTTGCTAGGGTTCAATCTCAGTTAGAACTTTCTCAATCTCTGGAAGAGCTTCCTCAAGTTCTCGACATGTTCATTCTCGGTTTGTGCCTTGACAATCATGTCGTCGACATAAACTTCTATCTCTTTGTGCATCATATCGTGGAACAGGGTCACCATAGCTCTCTGATATGTTACCCCAGCATTCTTCAGTCCAAAGGGCATCACCTTGTAGCAGAAGGTTCCCTATATTATGATGAACGTGGTTTTCTCCATGTCTTCAAGATGCATCTTGATCTGGTTATATCCCAAAAATCCATCAATGAATGAAAAGAAAGCATTCCCAGCTGTATTGGTACCAAAGTGTCAATGTGAGGCAAAAAAAAATTGTCTTTAGGGATCGCCTTGTTAAGGTCCCGTAATCGACGCACATACGAACCTTCCCGTCTTTCTTTGGAACTGGCACTATATTGGCCACCCACTCTTGATACTTAGCCACTTGAAGAAAACCAGCATCAAATTGCTTCTGGACTTCTTCTTTAATTCTAATGAGCATCTCAGGTCGCATCCTTCTCAGTTTCTGTTGCACGGGTTTGCACTCTGGCTTAATTGGCAACTTATGAACTACCATATCTGTGTCTAGTCCCGACATGTCTTGGTATGACCAGGCGAACACATCTCTATACTCCTGAAGTAAGACTATCCGGTTTTGTCTTGTTTCTATCATCTTCAGTGCCCAGATTCAAGATTTCGATCGCCTCCTTATGTGGTAGTATTTGCTTCTCTTCTCTTTCTACTATTCTCAACAATTCGGTAGGCAAGTTACACTCCTCTTCAGTGTCGCATTCATCAAATTCCCCGAGATAAATGGCCGATTCAAAATCCACTTTCGGATCAAGATCATCAATGTCTACATTATCGTTATCTGGGGTCCTGAAGGAACAAAGAAGATATCTGTGTGTGAGAGGAAATATCCCACATGAAATAGTCAATAATCAAATTCGAAAGAAAAATGGAAATGTAGTGCTGAAATGAAGAAAATAGACAATGTATTCCAAAAAAGAAATGAAAGAAAATTTGTTTGTCATGGACATAGTGAAAAATGCATCTTTTATTGAACGTAAACAAAATGTTTATTCACCCTTACAAAAGATCACCTATTGCCTCGGGTATAGGAAAATAGGGATAGTTCGAATATTACTCTGAAAGACTCTTGTAAACCATAGGTAGTTCTTCCATCGACCAACTGCTAGGCACGAACCCAGGTGGCAAAGGGCATATCCCGGATCTATCATTGTCAACATCCTATGTGGTCAAGACATTATCTTCCAGAGCCGTTTCTAACTCGGATGTGGTGGTTTCAAACACATAACCGCCTGACTTAAATGTGCGGTAAAGAGGCGGGAATGCCATGGGTTCCCGTTGAAGTTCACCTCCAATTAACCTGGCTAGTCTTCTTTCTCGGTTCTTCTGGACTTCCTTCATTTTTTCATAGGAACTGGGCTGAAAACTGAGCCCAAACTGATCTAACTTCAAAACAGGAAGGACTGGATTGATCTTTCCTTGTAGTAATTTCCAAAACCTTCTTCCGATCTTGGCGCCTCGTCCCAAAGTCTGCATGATCTCCATTCTGGTGTACTTGGAAAGTCAGGGTTTAGGGATTTTTCTTCCTTCTGCCACGAATATGGCATTCACAAACTCTAGGGAGTGGAAGGAGCATTCCACTGCTTCCTCATCTACTTCGATATAAGGGTCTCCGTAGTCACACTTGCCACGATATCTTCCTCAGCATGGATAATTTAACTTTTTAGTGCAGCGTAGAGGGTACTACACCTACTTGATCAATCCATGGCCTTCCCAATAGACAGCTATAGGATGGCATGATATCCATCACAAGGAACTCAACATCATAGGTGGTTGGTCTGATGGTCAACGGTACCTCGATTTTACTGACTATCTCTCTTTTGGTCCCATTAAATGCTCAAACCACATTTTGACAAGCTCTCATGTGAGAGGTATCTATTGGAAGCCTCTTCAATGTCACCAAAGGTATCACGTTCAGGGCTGAGCCATTATCGATCAACACACTCGGTAAGGCATGTCCCTTACAATAGGTAGTGATGTGTAATGCCTTAGTTCGGCCTCTTCCACTAGATGGAATCTCATCATCTGAAAACGAGATGAGATTATCAGCTTGAATATTATTCACCAGTGATCCATCTTGCTGACTGCTATGTCTTGTGGCACGAACATTTGATTAAGGACTTTCAACAGTGCTTCTTGGTGTACCTCTGAGTTTAAAAATAGTGCTAGCATTGAAGTACACGTAGGTAAGCGGTGGAGCTATTCTACAATGTTGTACTCACTGTGTTTTAGGATCTTGAGGAACTTTTTAGCTTCTTCCTCTTTTATAGGTTCATTGACAACTAGCACATCTTCTTTGAATGGCTCAAGTGGTCTTTTCCCCACTTTTCTATCACATCCTTTGGAAGTACTCACATGGCATTCGTACTTCCATGGCACTTGCCGATTGTCCTTGTATTGAAAAGGCCGAGGTGTTGTGATCACCACCTTGGTTGGTGTTGTTACTGTAATATTTGCCTTAGGGGTAATTATCAAAGGACTACCCCTACCAAATCTTTTGTCTGACGATTCTCCAGTAGCGCAAACCTCTGCTTCCAAAGAATCTTGAATTTCCTCATAAAACTCCAGCTCTTTCCAATCCATCATGAGCTGGACTATTGATCTGAATTCTAGGCACTCTTGTACCTTATGCCCCTCTTGGTTGTGGTAACAGCAATGATTACCATCTTCAATCCTCGTCACATGTGACTGGGGTGCAAGAAGCCCCGCTTTTACCATTTGGCTCCATACCCATGCCAAAGGAGTTTTAACTTTTGAAACACAAGTTTTGATTTTCTTGCCATTCTCGGTGGTGATTGCGTTGATTCAAGTCTCTAGATGATTAGGCAAGGGATTTTGGGCGGCGTTTGGTGTTCTGAAGTTGAAATGAATCCAATTCTTGTTCTGCATTCGTTGTACAATCCTCTTGAATGCGAGACAGTTTTCGATTGAATGCCCCTGCACACCTCCATGATATTCACAGTGGGCATTTTCGTCAAACCATTTTGGGTATGGGGGCTTTATCAGATCCATTGGGTAGGGTGATACCGCGTGAGTGTTGAAGAGTTGTTGATATAACTCTTTATATGACATGGAAATGGGTTGGAACTGCTCCCTTTCCCTTTCTCTCCTTGGTTCTCTATGAGTTTGGTTAGAAGTATCGGATGGTACAGATGCAGTTGTTTTTGAACTTGAGACCGTAACACCTTTGTTGGTGTTGTATGTGTTGACATTGTTGATCTCTCGCTCTTTGTTCTTCAAGGGAGGCTTTTTACTGGAGTCACCTCTATCAATCTTTTCTTGTCTTGTTGCCACTACGTGCCCGAAGTAAGGTGTCTTCAGGGTCTGTACAAAAAGCTTTCTAGTTTCCTTTACATCCAAGGGTGGATGAACTTGCATAGATAAATCCCTCCATCGCTGTGCGTATTGTCAGAAACTTTCCTTATGCTTATTTTCAGGCTCTGCAGCATAACTTGGTCTGGTCTCATATCATTTATATGTTTTTACTGCTCTAAGAAAGACTTGGCTAAGTCTTTCCATGTCTTGATATAAGTTCGGCTGAGCTGGTTATACCACCGGATAGTTGAACCGGACAGGCTCTCCTTAAATCAGTGGATTAGGAGTTGGTCATTTCCCCCGTATCCTGTCATCTTCCGACAAAACATAGTGATATGGGCTGAAGGGTAGTTGTTCCCGTCGAACTTATCAAACTCAAGAATTTTAAACTTAGGTGGAAGCACCAAATCAGGAACCAGGCTCAGTTCCATTGCGTCCACCCCATAATAATCATGGTCCCCTTGGACCATCTTCATTTGATCTTCTAACATTTTGATATTCTCTTCCATTTTCTTTGCCTTATCCTCCTTGTCAAAATCTGGGATAGGGCAGTCGTCCGGATGATTGTCAGGTTTTGCAGTAGAAGTCTGTAAATTTGCCACTGATACAGCTTTCCCTTTGGCGACAGATGAATCACCTTGCAGTCCCGGTAAGATCCCGGATAAGACAACCACTTGTGGGGTCGGTGGTATGGTTATCCCCTCAGATGCACCTTCTCCGGATGCACTTGTCTGTTGTTGTAAACTAGATAACTTAGACACGATCTGGTCAACTAAGGACTCCGTGCTTTTCTTAATGGACTCCATAGTACATTGACAGTTCTGAGCCATTTTGTCTTCAAATTTTTCAGCAATCTTGCTATGTTCTCCTCAATCTTCTCGATTCTGGCATCCATTTATTTCTTTCTGGCACGAGTGTGTGAGTGATGTGTATCTTGAGCTTGTGAAAGTAAGCTTAGTGTCTGAGACATGTTCTGTTAGTTAATATGAATGTAAAAACATGGAAAATAAAAAGAACAATCATGAAAATATAAAATGCAAAGAATGCAACGTATGATGAATGCATTTTGGAGGCATTGATCCAGAAAAGTGTCAATTATTATAAATAATCCTTATTTAGACAAAAATGTTTTATCTTTTAAGAGACATAAAAACAAATTAAAGGTACATCCGGACTAAATCCTCTAGACCCCAAACAGATTCTAGTAAGTTGACAAGTCTTCTGCCTTCGTCTGTCACTGGTTAAATGCCTTGTCGAACCACTCCTACTTCCCTTGCCATGCCATGAAGATGACGGGTCCTTCTGTACTTGATCTAGGAAATCTCGGATGGTTGCGTCTCTGGCCCTCACCCTTCGTTGTGCTTGCTCCCAACGGAAACGCCACTGTAAGCCTCTGTCGAAAGGCACTATCTGAAACTCGTTTGCCTGCCTCTTGAACCCATCTACAATAGCTTCTAACTCAGCTGTTTTCTTGTCATCCTTTTCATGTTGTTTCTCTAAGTCAGCCACTCAGATTATCAAGCGTTGGTTTTGATGTTGACTGTCTGTCAAGTGTCTTTGAGCAGTCTTCAACTGTTCATTCCAAGCTCTTTCATCTGGTCCCTCGAATTTTCTTTTCAGACTGTGAGCTTCGTCTTTCCAGTATTCAGAGGTTACCTTTAACTTGGATTTATCCTTGACTTTATCTTGATACCTCTTTCTCAAGTTTTCGAGCTCAAAACGAACTATTTTCTGCTCTTTTTCCAGTTCGTCTGCTTTATCTTTCTGAGAGTCGGCATCTAGCTTCCACTGATAACGTTCAACTTCAAGTTCTTTAACCTTCTACTTATTCACAGCTTCAAACTCTGCCTTGACTATCTCAAGTTCAGAAGGGACAGACCTGAGATGTTCCTCCATGGTCTGGGTGTCTTCACAGTCTAGCACCGGGATGTTGTCATTTTTTCTCAATCTTCGCCACTCACATAGCATACCAAACTGCACCCCAAAGTCCAAGTAATGTCATAGTGTCAGAATCCCCACACAGAAAAAAAAACGTCACCGAGGAACAACTATGGGGCTCTCTAAGTAGTATCTCGATCCTGAAGATGAGTGAAGACCTTCATCCACTTTTCCTTTGAAGAACCTTCTTGCCATTCCTAGTTTTGAAGGAGTTGAACACACCCAATGAACCTTCCTCCACCATCTCTTCTGCAATGATTGAGAGACCGAAAGGTCTCGGCTAAGACGGTCGGTGTTGGGTTGACTCGCCTTGGAAGTTATTCAAATAGTTCCACCACGGCTGCGTCGATGTACCCCAAAGTCTTTAAAAAGATTACCAAACCGTACAGACCTAGTGCAAAAAGGTATATAGTCTTCCATTCATCAGGGTGGTTCTTCATTATTTGCCTTATGTGGATCCACTCGATTCCATCCCCGCTACCTTTGTGTCGGAGTCGATCAGTTACCCATTTTTCATCAACTCCTGTAATCTTAGCCAGTCCATTCTTGAAAGGCTGACTCTTGATGTGTTTGATATATGCCCTCTCCAGTCTGATGCTTTCGCAGTGCAGTAGTGTAGCGTACTCTTCGATAGTGGGCACCATCTCCTCCCGGTTAAAGGTGAAGCAACTGTATCCCGGGTTCTAGAATTGAACTAAGGCTCTGATTAAGGGCTCATCAGTCTTAACATGAAGTAAAAGTGCTATGTCACCGTATCGTTAGCTGAACTTCTATATCTGGTCGTTCTTCCAACTGTCCCAGATGTCTCAAAGCTCTTGCACATTGTTTTGTTTTAGGCTGATAGAGGCGTAGTTCACCAGCTCTGTCACATACTTCCTTGAAGATCTGTCTCCTTTTTCCTTCTGAGTCTTCTCGGACCATAGTCGTGCCTCAGCGTTTTTAATCTCTTGTATTACAACACCTTTGTCCATTAATCCGAATTATTTTATGTATAACAAATGCTTTTTAGGGATCTATAGCCTCTCGTAATGATGAAAATGCTAAAAAACGAACACAAAGGCAAACAAGTCAGTAAAATAAAAATAAATAAATAAATAAATAAATTAAAAATGACGAAAGAAAAATAAGAAGATTAAGAAGGAAAAACATGGTTAGGGCAAAAATGTCCTAGGATTTGAAATGGGGTTTTGGGGTAGGCTCTAATTCTCTATGGTCTCCCGGTTTAGGTTCTAAAAAATGGTACCCGAGTTCTCCTTGCCGGGGCCCCCTTGGGCTTGCCAGACCCTTAGTCCTAAACCCATCACAGGCTTGTGTGGACTAAGTTAAAATCGAGAGGACACATTCCCTTATGCCTGGACGATGAATAAATTTACACGAAGACATAAGGTATATGAATCCCAAAGGCTACTTGCTAGGCCCGCACGGTGAATAAATTCACATGAAGGCTTCGCTTTCACCCCCACATAAAACAGGGTTTAGAGCTCGGGTATAGAGCCTTAGATGAAAAAACTTTGAAGGCCGAAATTTTGAGAAAACGATTAGTACAACTATTACTCGAAATATAATCAAAAGTAAGTAAAAGGATCGAAATATTACTTTAAAATTTAAACTTACCCTTTTCGTTAGAAAGACACTGGAAATTACCTTAGCCGACTCACTTACCTGTGTCCCAGCGGAATCGCCAAGCTGCCGGAACCGTCCTTCGGTTGGGCCCGTATAATCAAAAGTAAGTAAAAAGGATCGAAATATTACTTTAAAATTTAAACTTACCCTTTTCGTTAGAAAGACAACTGGAAATTACCTTAGCCTGACTCACTTACCTGTGTCCCAGCGGAATCGCCAAGCTGCCGGAACCGTCCTTCGGTTGGGCCCGAAATTGGGCTTCGACATGAATAATTGGGTTAGAGTCGCCACCAATCATTTATTTTAAAACAAATGGGTTGACTGGATACCTTACTTCTTACCTGATCTGTGTCTTACCAAAGATGTGCCGGATTCGAAAGTCGGTTACAGTCAAGGAAGGGTTAGCGCCCTTGAACTGCCCTTTCGGTATTACATAATTTCCAGTTGTCTTAATTAAGAAAGTTTTAACTTTAAATTAAAAGGTAAAGTAACGATCCCAACTACTTACAATTGATTGATTTGAAAGTGTACCCCCTTTAAAAGTCAAAATATGTGTTAGAAGAAATAAATAATAAAGAAAGTAAAACAAATGAAATAAGGAAAGTGATAAAAAATAAAGTAAATATACAAATGAATAAAATACATAAAATAAACAAAATGGAGAAAAATAATAACACATATATATACATAGCAAACAACTAAATAAAAATAAGATGATAATGCAAATAAATAAATAGAACAAATAAAAGAAGGAAAAAATAAAATAAAAATAGAGAATAAAAATAAAAAGAAAATAGATAAATAAATAAATAAAATAAAAAAAAGGTAAAAGTATATATATATATATTATTATATATATATAAGTAAAGTAAATAAAAAAAATAATATAGAATAGGAAATCAAAAGTAAAAGGAAATATATATATATACATATAGGAAATAAAATAGGAAATATAAATATATAATATTACTAACGATCAAAAACAATATATAATGAAATTAATAAAGCGTAATATATATATAACAAAAAATAATAAATAAATAAAATTTAATAAATAAATTTAAGTTGATAGGGGTTAAATTGAAAAGAAAGGCAAATTACATGGCCAAATTAAAAGGGAATTGGGTTTTAAAAATCGATTTTGGGGGGTCAAATTAAGATATTTAAACCAGAAGGGACCAAAACTGTAGTTTACCCCTTTAACAGCAAAAACACGCGGGTCAAAAGTTCTCTAGGTCGGGTCCTCGCGGTTTGAAGTATAAATGCTAATTTTTTTAAAAAACTTCATTTTCTCTTCTTCTTTAAGCTGAGGCCCCCCTTTTCTCCTTTTCTCTCACTTGCCTCATGTTTTCTTCAGCAATGAAGAACACGATGCCATCATTTCCAGAATCCGGCAGGTCACCGCCTCGCCGCCTCCGTAAATCGGCATCGGTCGCCGGTCATCGACGACGACCAAATGAAAAAATTTGATTTTTTGAAAGCTCTTTGTCTATGCTATTCAAAAATTGAACCATCTTTCAAAACAGAGCCTCGGGGAACCGTAGATCTAAGGGAAGAGATCTCGATTTTCCCCCTTTATATTCATCGGCTCAAAACCTTTTTACTTTCCGAATCAACAAGGAAGAAAATGACGCATGCAATCAACCAAACGACGAACAAAATAAGGTAAGAGCACTACCTTTATTTCCTTTCAAACGTTGTACAAAGATTCGGCTTGCTTCTCTGTATTTACTAGTATAAATTTATGATATTCGTGTGTGTAATCCTGTAAACTCTTTGTGATTGGTCCCCAAAACAGTGGGGATTACACTTATTTATAGCCTAGGATTCGTTTATATTTAGAGTCCTATTTACATTAGAGTTCTAATGCTTCTTGGTATCTTCTGTTATTTTGTGTGGGTGTTCCTTGCGCCGGAGTTTATGGGATTTGGTGGTTGTTGCACCGAGGGAACTGAGCTTGTTAAGCAGCTGGAGAGAGACGTGCCATAGGAGGCTTGCGGCGTTGATGGAGTGTGTGGAGCTAGGGTTCCCAAAACCCTAGCTGGACCGGTTCTGTTTGGGTCACATGGGACTTGGGCCTGGGCCAAACGGGCTAATGGGATGTACTGGTTCTTGGGCATGTATCATGTAAACAAAATGAATAAATGTGTTATATAATTATAATGGATAATATTATATGTATATTATGTAATACATATACACCATATATAATAACACATAAATACAAATGTAAACGCCCCGTGTATTATAAATTATGATATTACAATATTATGCACATATTATAATATATAATTTATGCGGTCGAAATTGAGTGTCTTCAGTAATAATGTATCTTGTTTCTCTTCTTTTGAAACACAACTTCGTATAACTTAATGCACAATGTTTAAATAAAATAGGCTCGTCCCAACAATAAAGTTTTACATTATGTAGGAACCACTTCTTGCATTGATAAGTATGACTGTAAGGTAATATTCTACTGATAAGATAATTAACAATGTTCACATACCATGGAGTTGTCGTGGCAACTAGTAACTACTCGAATGGAAAGTCATTGCATATTACTAGTTCTTTACTAAGTTAATTGCATCATATGCCTTAAAGTACAATTCTCGTTTAAATTAGTCCTTAAAATTTTAAATGTTTCAATTACATCCTTAAACTATGACTATCATTCTAAATTAATACTTAAGCTTTTGAACATTTTAATTTCATCCCCAAACTATGGTCTTAATTCTAAATTAATCCCCAAACTTTTTGAACATTCCAATTTTATCTTGAACTATTCGTATGTACTAAGCATATCTCTTGTTAATAAAATCAGTAGGCTAAGTATATTATTATATGTTTGAAAAAAAAATTAGGTTATACTTTGGTTAAATCTAACTACATATTTGGATGGATTTAGGGATGAAATTTGAAGATTTAAACATTTAAGGACTAATTTAGAAAGAGGTTCATAGTTTAGGGATGCAATTAGAATGTTTGAAAGTTGAAGGACTAATTTAAAATGAGATTCATAGTTTAAGGATGAAATTGAAGTATTAAAAAGTTTAAGGATCAATTTAAAATGAGGGTTATAGTTTGAGAACATATGATATAATTAATTCTTTAATACCTGTTGGTTTCCATGTTCCAATCTAGATAAGTGATCATCAACCTAGTTTTCTTTACCAACCTATCCATAATTTCAAGGTCAAAATCATACAACAATAAAATCCATCAAATTAACCTAGGCTTGGAATCTTTTAGCAACCAAATATTTTATAGTCGAATGATCTGTATGAACAATTACTTTGCTGCCTATTAGATATTACCTAAATTTATCGAATGCAAATACAACTGCTAGTAACGCTTTTTCTGTTGCGGTGTACCTTAATTGACATTATTAAAAGTTTTACTAGCATAGTAAATGACATGAAAGATTTTATCTTTCCTTGACCAAGTTCTGCTCCTACTGCATAGTTTTTATCTTCACACATTAGTTCGAATGGGATGGTCCAATCTATTGGCATTACAACATGTGATGTGGTAAGTCGTGCTTTAAGTTCTTCAACTGTCGTAAGACATAATTCATCAAAGTTAAATTTTCTGTTCTATTCCATTAATGAGTAAAAAAGGTTTAATTTTTAAGAAAAAAAATCTTTAATGAACCTCTGGTAAAAACCTTAATGTTCAAGGAAACTTGAAATTCCTTTTATTGAGTTTGATGTTGGCAACTTTTCAATTACCTCAACCTTAGCTTTATCTACTTCAATTCCCATGGTAGAGATTTTATGCCCTAGAACTATACCTTCGTTACCAAGAAATGACATTTGTCCCAATTGATGAACAAATATGTTTCCTCACAACGCTTTAATATCTTTTGTAGATTTCCAAGGTATGCGTTAAAGTTATCTCCAAAGATAGAGAAATCATCCATGAAGATTTTTAGAAAAATCCTCCACAAAATCTAAAAAGATAGATATCATGCACCTTTGGAAGGTGGCTAGAGCGTTGCATAACCCAAAAGGCATTATTCGAAAAGCATGTGTCGAAAGGATAGTTGAAGCTGGTATTTTCTTGGTCCTCAGGGGCTATGAAAACCTAGTTGTAACCTTAGCAACCATCAAGAAAATAGTAAAATGGTTTTCCCGCAAGACACTCAAACATTTGATCAATAAAAGGAAGGGGAAATTGGTCCATGTTACTTTATTTGGCTTACAAAAATCCATGCATACTCTCCAACCAATGATTTTTCTTCCTGGAATGAGTTCATTCACTTCCTTACTTACTACGATTATACCTCCCTTCTTTGGTATGCATTAAACCAGACCTACCCATGTGCTCGCAGATATTAGATATATTATACCAACATCAAGCCACTTAATTATCTCCTTCATCTTAACTTGTTTCATGATATGGTCATTTTTCTTTGCGGTTCAATAGAATTTCCATTGGCAATCCTCTAACAAGATCTTGTGCATGCGTATGGTCAAATCGATTCCATTCAAGTATGCATACGGTTCAACCTAATGCTTTCTTGTGCTAAGCAAGGACTCGTATCAATTTAATTTCCTATTTAGGCTGCAATTTAGAAGAGATTATCATGGGTAAGGTGTTATCCTTTCCCAACTCTCGCAAGGGTTTTAATTCTAACGAAGGTGGTTTTTCAATGGAAGTTTTAGGAGGATTAAATTCATTATTGGAATAATCTAAGGATTCAAAATATTGCCTTATTTGTTCATCGTCCACTTTGCTTAATGTAAAATTTCAAAGTCCCTTTCCTGCTCGACGATTTCCTCTTTTGGCAATTCATTGTTTGAAGTGTTTCCATGGCAATATCCTTTAATATTCATGTTTGCCACCGAATCAATGGTATTCAAGAATTGACATTCTTTCAGGCCATCAACACATTTTAACGTATTAAACACACTCAGGGTCACTTGTTGATTGTTCACCTTCATGGTAAATTCTCCCCTTTCCACGTCGACTAACGTGTGTCCAATTGCGAAGAATGTTCTTCTAAGAATTATCATTGCTTATTCATTTTCTTCACAATCCAGAATAATAAAGTTAGCGAGAAAAATAGATTTATCAACCTTTACCAAAATATCTTTTATTTTTCCTTCTAGGTGAACGTGGGAGCAATCGACAAGTTGTAGCATTATTGTGGTAGTTCTTGCTTCCCCTATTCCCAAACGTTTAAACACCTATTTTTGGCATAAGATTTGATGCTCGTCCTAAGATCGCATAATGTCTTTCCCACATAATTCTTACCAATGAAGCAAGATATTGTGAAGCTGCATGGGTCCTTCAATTTCGGTGGCAATTTATTGGCAAGCATTTCCATTCATCTTTCTATTAAGAGAACTATTTCGAAATCGCTCAGAGTTTTTTTTAAAACAATGTCTTTTAGGAATTTGGTGTAGTTGGGCATTTGCTCAATTGCTTCTATCAATGGCAAGTTGATGTGAATTTGTTTTAGGATGTCTAGGAACTTCTTGAATTGATGTTTTTTCTTCTATTTTCGAAGCCTCTGTGGGAATAGAGTGGTGGCCTTTCTTCAGGTAATTGGTTCACCTTTTTTCCTTGGACAATATGCGTTGTGGTTTATGTTGATTGTTCAAGGTTAGTTGCCACGACATCATGTGAGTTACTGTTGTCACTAGTTGGATCTATTGGCTAAATGGTTTCTTCATTGTCATCAAGAATTAAAATAATAGTTTCATCGTCACCCCAAACTTAGAATTTTGGGACAGATTTTCGATGCTCCATGACTCTGCATGGTTAATTCTGCATTGTTCATAAATGTGTCAGTTTTACTCATGAAGGCTTTTGTGTCATTTTATGTAAGCATTGATTTTATTGATAAAAGCTTGAAGGGTATCTTCCAAAGAACTCATCGAGGATGATGCGGTTGATGGTTGTGTTTGTTGAGGGTTTTTCCATGGCAAGTTTTGTTGGAATCCATGTTGTTCAATCATGGTATTTTTTCGAGGATGATTATTGAATTTCCTGTGCCCTGATTATCCCTCAAAAAATTTGGGTGTTACCGTCAGCCAGGATTTTATTTGTTTGAATAAGGGTTGTTGTTTCGATTGTAGTTTCACATAATAGCTAGATTTTAGATTTTGTGGGCTTTCTGAAAAATCATGATTAGTAGAACATAAAGCACAAAATAAATTAGCTACCTTAATCTCTTCAACACTAGATCGATATATATTTTTAACCAGACTGGTTAATAAGGCAATCTGTTCTAGGAGTGAATCTGTCGAATCTAGTTTAATAGCCATGAATTTTTTTCTTTCCCCTTATTGTCAATGTGAATTGATAGTCATTATTGGTAATTTTGTCTAGGATTTCTAATGCCTCCTCGAGACTTTGTCAAGAAGAGTGCTATTTGTTGAAGCATCTAACATCATTCTGGTTGATGTATGTACTCCGTTGTAGAACATTTCCTCTTGCGTCCAGTCTTTGAATCTGTGCAAGAGGCATTTGCACAAAAATATTTTGTATCTAACCCAACACTCGTACATAGATTCATTAGTTGCTTGATAAAATAAAGTACTGTCATTACTAAGTCCAACATTCATGTTTGGAGGGTTATAACTTAATAAGAAA
The DNA here is from genome assembly GCF_006381635.1 of Hibiscus syriacus. NCBI lineage: Eukaryota > Viridiplantae > Streptophyta > Magnoliopsida > Malvales > Malvaceae > Hibiscus > Hibiscus syriacus. The sequence goes on from NW_024063064.1 coordinate 337,832, forward strand.
CTTTGACATAAATCCTCTGAAGATTCTAAAGATCCAGATGGTACTCCGTTCAACTATGTTCTTACCCTATCCCATAGTGAATAAGAGAATAATTTTAGTTTAAGGAGATCTTTGTAGACTCTTCATAATTCTAAAAAAGAGTTATAAAATGCAACGTATCCTTAGTTAATTCATTTTTCTTATGTACATATCATTTGCATTTTTAGTATAATATGTCATACTTTGCATTCATTCGTGCATTGCATGTGGGAGCTAGGTTTTTGCATTTATTTGTTGTGATATGTTGCTTTTACTTGCTTTTGGGGAATTTGTGTTGTGATGACAGGTTAGGTGTTGAAAGAAACAAAGGACGAGGATCTCTGCCATGGTAATTTATAAGCTTTTGTACCAGAAGATTGTAGGGATTGCAATTTAATCTGTATCCGACGGATTCCAACCTGATTCGATCTGAAAAAAGCAGGTTTATTCTTCTAAAATTCAGATTAAGGTCGGGTCAGATCGAGTTTAGTGTGAAAGCTTTCAAGTTTGGTTCGAAGTCGGGTTTAGGGTAAAAAATCTTCAACCCGACCCGACCTGACTCAAATACTTTTATTATATAGTTTAAGTTATTTACAGAAATGCCATCCAATATATAATTGTGTTAGGGTTTCTTTATTTCATTTCTCCCATTCTGCCGCTGCTGCTGAGTTCTTTTTCCTATAATATTTGTTCATTTTCTCCTTGAAATCTTATATTTCAAGTGGATTTACGAGCAGAGGTAAAAATTAAAGATCCTTTAATCCTTGCTAAGTGCATCTGCTCGATCAAGCAACCATTTACCATCCTAAAATGTAGCCACTTACCTGAAAACAATTATGCTCAAATCTGTATATCTTTTCTCTTTTACAACGTATTTAGGAAAGCTCGTTTGTGAATGAAATGTTCCAAAATTACAACCCATGATCTAAAAGGCGATTGCCCCAAACCCTCTTACAAATTCAAAAGCATATGAACACAACCCTTTTACAATTTCAGGAGTAGAGGGTTATCTTTATGGAAAATTTCTTTTTTATCAATATATATATAGTTTTATATTTTCATTAATATATGTCTGGTCGGGTTAGTTTAAGGTTGGTTTTATATTTTATTTTTGGAGTCGGTTTAGTTAGGGTTAAATAATATTAAAGTCGGAGTTGGCTCGAAGTTTGTTTATGGTTTCATTGTCTTGAGTCGGAGTCGGAGCAGGCAAAAATATGACCCGACCCATTGTCATAGATGATTGCCATAGATGATCGGGAATTAGATAAACGAATTAACCATAGATGATCGGGAATTAGATAAACTCAATTCGTCTGGATGTTGTTTGAACGAAAAAAATAATTATCAGATTTAAAATTCAAAAATATCTAATAATTATCTAACACTTAAAATTTAAATGGAGGATATTAAATAGAGAAGAAGGCACGCCATGAAGGGAGTTGAAGAAGGACGTCTCGATAAAAACCTCCATTGAAGCACAATTGAGAGCAAATACAACTTAATCAATTAGGAATCCAGATCCCAATCACTTTTTTTTTTTTGTAAAAGGGGTACTTTGTATTAAAAACAATGCAAAATACACCACCTCATGGACCTCATTAAAAAACCTCCATATCCCTAAATGGAGGAAAAAGAGTGAACCAAGAGGTGAAAAAGAATAAAATCAAGGATACCATATAGCAACAAACAATTCACAACCCTAACCACACAAAAACTCACACAAAACGCTCATACCTACTGAACGTTACACAAGACCTTGACATTCATCGACACTCAACCCAATCACACAATAAACATCCAAAATATCCCAAAAGACCCTGATGGAAGAATAATCAGTGTATACTCTCAAAGAACACGACCCTGGACTTCACACAATCCTAGACAATCAAACACCAACCTCAAAAACAAATCTCGAGTAACCCCAAATTGACCGTGTCACTCCTTTCCAACTAACACATCCCACCTTTTCTTCAAATCAGAATCAGATAGCGAACTACCAGATAATTCAGAGGAATTTAGATCAGATTTCAGCAATTTTAATCTCTTCAACGCTTGATCTCTTTTATTTTTCTCAGCTTTCGAAAGAACTTTGTCTTGAATATCCAATAGCGAGCCAAATTTCTTCTATTTCCTATTCAACCTGTTGGTCAACACCTACTCGGAACTCGAACTCTCAAGAAGCCTTAGATTATCGGAATTTGACTTGGGCTGCCAGGATCTACTTCTGAACTTGGGACCGAGCACCCAAAAATATTGGCCAAGGCCCTGCTCGCCAACCCATCAAAAGATGCACTTGGCAAAACCACCGCCTTGCCTCCTAAACCAACACCCAAATCCTTGCCTTTCACGTGCATCATATTATAATTTATCAAAGCATTTTGATAGCCTCTCCACTAACACAAAGAAAAGTGCGCCCTAGCCCCATACCACATTATCTTGGATTTGGAATTAAAAAGACCCATGCTATTATTAAAATCCCTTTTCACTAACCCATCAAAAGGCATAACCGGACAAACTTGCACGTTGTCTTCTATGGCAGTAGACAACTCCACCTCAGCGCCCACGAGGCCACTACAAGTTGCCTCCAAAGCATTAGAAGCATCACATCTCTAACACAGTAAAACATGCATATCAACCCCATAACGCACTGCCTGGGGTTCTGAATCTTGAGCCCATAACTCTTCACAACTAGGACCAACACCAGCTTCCTCCGTAATAGGACACCTCAAACCACCACCAACGGTCAAGCCATCGAGAAAATCTCAAACCTCTTCCTGACTAGTCTCCATAATAGTGTTAGCACGAAAAGATTGAGTAGTCATACCAGCACCAACCTCCAACTTGGGAGACTTTTCTGATGAGACCTCAATAATCTCCTCCACGATGGAAGCCGGAGAAGCAACATCCCAAGCCATCGAAGACAAATCTTTCCAAACAGAATCTGGGCTAAAATAAGGTTCAAACTCAGAAACAAAATACTGACACAATCCTTTTTCCAACTACCAAATCGATTGATTCTTCCACTCGAGCTTTGCAGTTCGTTATAATCTGAAACAGAGCCCTATCAAACGATTTGGGATTAAGGGTCACTTCCTCAATGGAGATGAGTTCTCCCCATTTCTTTGCAATGTTTCTGAAAGTGGAATGGCTCCACACAAACAGAGGTATCCCCCTGCAAGATAGCCATGTTCGACAGCTGCAACATTGAAAATTCTCCGACCACACTTCCACTTTGTCAAAGCAATTTTTCAACTCTTCAGACTGGTTAAGTAGAGTATGATCCTACTCTCTTCATCTTCAAAAATGATTAAAATTGCTAAACCGCTTAACCTCATAATTTTCGGGCCTAATATTCCTTCCTTGTGCATAATAGCGGCCAGGTCTTTCATTTTCATAAATTTTTTACACCACCCTACTAGACTATCTCTAAGTGTAACTAGCTTATCCTCATCAACAACACCGACGATGGGAGCCTGAGAAAAACTATCCACCACCATTCTATTCTTAGCTCAGCCGGATTTGGACCCGAAGACTTCTTTCTCCAAAAAGCTTCTCGAGGTTGAAATCTCGCCATGAAGACCCGAACTTTATTACCTTGAATTATTGATCTATCGGCACAAATGATGGCCTTCCTCGCATCCTCCAATCTGGTAAAACGAACGAATCCAAACCTACTACCTCCCTTACTTCTTTTATTAGGGATGAAAGAATCGATCACCTTGCCGTATTTATCAAAAATTATCCAGAGACCTTGATGATGAATAAACTCTGGAATGTTAAAGATGATCACCGTAACACAATTTCTCACAAACGAACTTCTCGTCTTACTCGCCATCAAATGTTGATGATGTTGAGCTCAAATCTTGCATTTAGATCCCAATCAACTTTATTTTCCTTTTTTTCCCTTTCTAGTATTCTTTGGTGAACGTGAATGTTATTGCAAACAATGATGATGTTTTGTGTCCCATCCATGAAGTAAATTATTTAGGCTTGGAATTCTTTGGATGATTACTTTTGATATTTATGGATTATGTTTAATTCTTACTTATATTATTCTATTTTTATATCCGATTGGAGTTCATAACTCTATTCTATCATGATATTGAAATTTGTTTAATCGAAGTTTACTTTTCTTAATGCCGACAGGGTTGAAGATACTAGGTTACCAATTGGATAGTGTGATGGAGAATTCGATAGAATGTTAGGGACTTTTCTAGACATAGAGGTTGCGCCTTACATTCTAAATAGGTTGAACTTCATTAGTTTCATCTACCATAGCATTTATAAACATATAAGATTTCTAAGGGAAATGAACAAAACATAGTCATTGATTGAGAAAGGTTTAAATTAAACTACGACAAGCGGTATATAATGCATAATAATGTTATAGAAATTCACCAGCATCAAAGTAAGATTCCGTAGTGATCCCATCAATTCCATCTATCTTCAGTTTACATCTTTTATTCTTCATCTTGATTTTAATTATTCGTATTAGATTAATTCGAGAAAATTATTATTCTTTAGCAATAATTAGCAAATTGTACAGTCAAATCTCTTTGGGTTCGACATCTGACACTTTTTATCCAATTTATTGGATTGTTCGACGTGTATACTTGTATTATTTTGCATGCAACAAGTTTTTGGCGTTATTACTTGAGATTGTCATTTTGTATTAATTGTCTTAATTATTTGAGAGCCAAAAAGCCTTCTTGGTAAAGAAATTTATCCATTTAACGAAGAACTTGAATGAATTTTTCGCAGAAGAAGAGAATTGTGCAACATGGCTGGAGCATGGGATAATTTACCTCTTTTGCATAAGCAAGACAATCATGTTAACCAAAATCCATTTGTTGCTGCTCGATGTGATGATAAAGACCGCCTAATTAAGGGCCATGTGCTCCCTATTTTGGAAGACCTAAATCCCGATATTGCTTTACCATTCGATGATGTTTCAAATGCTTCAGACCGTGGGACAATTCAGGCGTTTACCGACAGAAGATCCCATATTACATTTACAATTATTTCTGGAAGTATACGATTTATTCAGACAACAAGGTGTTCTTGAAGATGCCTTGAGACTAAAATTATTCCCCTAGTCTTTGTGAGATAGAGCTAGAGGATGACTTAATGCTTTACCATCTAGATCAATGAGATCCTGGAACGACTTGTGCCAAAATTTTTACTCAAGTATAATCCACAAGCATGAATGTGATATTAAGAAATGATATAACATCTTTAAGGCAAGCATGATATAACATCTTTAAGGCAAGCAGAAGACAAATACTTGTACGAGGCATGGGAACGATACAAAGATTTGCTACAAAAATGCCCTATACATGGTTTCCAGCATTGGACTCAAAAGGATATATTTTACAATGGGTTAAATGAAAATACTAGAATGGTGATTTAGCTTTAGAAAACAAAACTTTTTTGGATAAGTCTTACAACCAGGCTTATGACATTCTGGAACGTATTGCCAATAATGATCATTAGTACCTTAATACTCGGATAAGGATAGGAAGACAAGCCTCAGGTGCAATATAACTTGACGATATTAGTTCTCTCTCTGCCCATGTATCGTCTTTAGCCAATATGATTAAAACAATGCAACAGACAAATAAGGTAAAAGAAGCAAAATCTATTGCCTTAACATGGGTTTATTGTGGTGAAGACCACATGTTTGACGAGTTTCATTCAAACTAACATCAGTTTATTATCTAGAGAATTATTATTGAAATAATAATCCTTATTCTACTACTTATAATGCAAGTTGGAGGAAACACCCAAATTTCGAGTAGAGTAATCAAGGTGCTGAAACATCACAAAATGTCTAGAAAAACGCTATGCAAGGACCACCAGAGTTCAACCAAAATCTGCCAACTCAAAGGATGCATCAGAATCAAGCTTCAACTTCTTCTTTAACCACGAAAGCACTATTGAAGGAATACATGGAAAAAACGCCACAATTCAAAGCCAAGTTGCATCCTTGAGATCCCTAAAAAATCAAGTTGGGCAAATTAAAAATGTCCTAAATTCAAGACCAAAAAGGAACTTCACCAAGCGACATTGAACATGCTTTGCAGAAAGGGAGTGAGCATTGCAAGGCAATTACTCTGAGAAGCAGCACCTAGTTAGAAGAACTTGATCAAAATACCATTACAAAATCAGACGACACAAAGACCAAGCACTAACTAGAGTGATGCAACAAAAAAAATAGATACTGATCGAAACATATCCCCCTCCCGTAATACCCAAAATTTTATCTAGTGACCAAAATGAAAAATTTGAAAGTTCAATTGCCAAATTGTAAACTTGGGAAAGTTTAGGGACCAAAGTGTAATTTTAAAAAGTTATGTAATCTGGTCTCGTATATGAATAGTTCATCTCCAAGAATGACGTTTCTATGGGAATAATTTTTTTGTATGAATTTTGAATTAAAAGCTATAAAGCGATAAAGTTTGAGAAAAATTTAGATAATCAGATCGAATCAGATTTTTGAGATATTTTGAATGATGATAAGGTAATGTCAAGGGTGTCATTTCCATATCTTAATTTGGAAGGACTTGATGTGGATCATTAGATTTAAGATAATTTTGACATGTTAAATATGAACCGTTGAATTTAAGTGACTATATTATAATTTTTGGAAAATTTTAAGGGTAGAATTGGAAGATGAGAAATTGTTTGCTCAGTGATGATGTGAAAACATGGTAATTTAGTAATTATCATGAAATTCAAGGGTAAGTCAGTAAAGATATTAAAATTTAAGGGTAAATTGGTAATTTAGCAATTAATGAATTTTTAATACCTTTATTTAATAAAGAAAGATGAAGAGATTTCTTCATTTTCTCCAAGCTTTGGTGTGAGCCATGCCAAGGTAAGAAAAAAAATTTCTTTTGATTTTTCAAGCCAATTTATTAGGAATTTGGATAAACTACAAAACCTTAAGTTCTCTATCATTTGGTGGCATTTGTTCATGAAATTCATGCCTAAAACCTTAAGTTATTGAATTGGAAGGATGAATGGGATGTTAGGTTTTTATGTTTTAAGGATGGATTATGATAGTTGATGTTGGAGAATCATTTTCATGCTTGTATGATGATTGAAATCACCTAGAAATGCTTATATCATATTCTTCCATGCTAGGGTTTATGTTGAAATTGGTTGTTTGAATTGAAATTGATATTGATATGGATTTGATTAAAAAGATTGGAAATAATGTTTAGAAGTTGAATTCATGCTTGGATCAAGTTGGAAATTAGTCCAAGTTGTTATGGTAGTTTTGGCCAAGATGAAATAAATAGAAAAAAAACTGTGGAAAATTATTTTGAGGTTATAATTGATGAATGGATGATTATGTAAGCATTAGAAAGTTAATTTGACCAATTTGGAAGTTTGTTAAAGTTTAAGGACTATTTTGCAAGTTTTTGGAATATGAGACATTGAAGTGAAAATTTTCAATTATGAGAACTCAATATTGAAATTTAATATTTGGGTGTTTAATTTTAAGATAAAATGTTGACATAAGATCAAATTGCAAATTTAGTAAACTGTGATGGTTAAATTCTAATGGATTACGAAATAAGGGATTGAATTGCAATTATGCAGATGTGAATATATTGAATTGAATATATTTTGACAATTCTGGAATGTTTGGGATTGACTTGAATAAGTAAAAATGATAAAGGACCAAAATGCAATTTGTAAGAATTGATGAAGAAGTTAAGGATGCAAAATAATGAAAATTGTTTAGATTTTTTAATATGGCGACCAAAAATTCTATAAATATTATTTTCTGGTGATTTTTATATCGTTGTTTTTTTATGTCAATCTAGTTTTGTTTAAAACAAACGGGGGTAGATTTAGAATTGTATAATGAAAGATATGAATTTTTTATCGATGATAGAACATAAAACATGACAGCAGATTCTGCTCAAAACAGATTCTGGAAATTATATTAGAAAATTCACTATAAATTGTACAAGTCGAATTAGAATGGTTGATTTATATGGTCAGATTCGTATTCAAATATTGTTTTAAATGGAACAAACATAATTAAATTCCGGTGTGTAGATTAATACATAATGTCGGAACCGTCTTTCGGTTGGGCCCCAGAATTTGGCTTCGACTTGGATTAAATGAATTGGAGTCACCACCGACCATTTAAAACGAATTTAGGTAGGGTGGACACCATCTTACCTTATATGTGTTGTACTAGAAACGTGTCGGGTTCGGGAGTCGGTTACGGTCAAGGAAGGATTAGCACCCTTGAACCGTCTTTTCGGTACCAATTAATTCATCGGTTGTCTTAATCTCGAAAATCAAAATTGAAATTGAAATTTAAAAATTCAATTCGAATTAATTATCTTTGATCGATTGAAAGTATCCCTAAAAAGTCAAAAGTGTTGGTTGTAAAAATGAAAATAAACATGAGAAAAGAATAATAAAAAATATTAATATAATAATATTAATAAAAAAATGAAATAAATAAATATATAATAATGTAAAAAGAAATAAAAATATTAAAATTAAGAGAAATGAAAAATATATATAAAGTAAATAAATAAAAAATGAAATAAAAAGAATAAGTCAAAAGTTGTTACATCTCCCATGTTTTACGTGTATAGAAACTGGATTTGCAATGAAAATGCTCTGCCACTCCTCGTGCTTTTAGATACTGGCTTTGGATCCTCCACGCTTATTTTGTTGTCCTTTTCTTCCCTCAGTTTTTCCAAATCGTTGCCCCTTCCTCTGATTTTGGTTCCACGTTTTTCTCTATGTTTTCCTCTTGATGCTTGAGTCTATTTATAGTTTAAAGAAACATATTTTTAGCTTAGATTTAGAGTCATACTTGGACTCAAATGCTTCAGTTTTAGTGTTTCAATAGGACTCAAATACATTGGTTTTAGTGTTTCAATAGGACTCAAATACGTTGATTTATTTTTTGAATCTTACTAAATCAGGGTTGTTGAGTGTGGGGCCTGTAAAATAAAAAAAATAAAAAAAATAATAATAATAAATATAATATAATATAATATAATAAAATGTTTTTGTAAACCCAGACAAAAACGGGTGTCTACAGCTGCCCTTCTTTGCACATTTTTGTGTTAATAAGAATAGGGCAAAGATGAAAAAGACCACCAGTTTTTGTCCAGTTCTCTTTGATTTGAGACTTGATAGTGTTTGTTGTGACACTAAGTCGATCCATTGGGCACGATATCCTTCTTGAAGTTGAAATCGTGGGTAAATCGAAAAGTGACTCTTTGTTGCCAATCTTGGTCGACCTTGGTCTTCTTCTCGATTTAAAGACCTGGGTGTAAAAATTGATCGGAAAGTAGTTCCTTGCTAATGCAATGTGGTTGATATGCCCTCAAGCTAAATGAAATCAAACTCGAAGGTCTTTGGCAGATATCCCTTCTTGCCTTGAGCTATACTGCAAATGATGGTGCCTTTGAGAACTCAAAGATTTGATGTTTCAAGAGAAACATTTTCAAAGGTTTTTTTTCTTCAAGAGAAATAATTTCGAGGGTTTTTTTTTTGTTTCAAGAGAAACTGTCTCAAGAAAAACTTAGTTCTAAAAGAAACTGTCTCAAGGGAGACAAAATTTGTTTCAAGGAAAAGATATTAAAAGATTTTGTTTCATGGGAAACTGTCTCAAGAGAGACAATATTTTGTTTCAAGGGAAACTATCTCAAGAGAGACAAAACTTGGAAATTGTCTCAAGAGAGACAATGGTGAGCACGATTCCCTTCATTGTGAAGTTGAAACCGTGGATGGCCCCTTCGTTGTAAAGTTGAGCCTTGGAATTGGATATCCTTCGTCGTAAAGTTGAAATCCAATATGATGTTTCGAGGCCAATATCCTTCGCTGTGAAGTTGAAATTGATTTTGAAACTGGAAAGTTTGTTGACAGACACTCCTTCTCTGAGTTGGATATTCTCCGCCGTGAAGTTGAAATCCAATCTGGAGATGGATGCTGCTTGTGTATATGATTCCCTTCGTCATAAAGTTGAAACTGTGGGTAGCCCCTTCGCCGTGAAGTTGAGCCAGGAATTAGATATCCTTCGTCGTGAAGTTGAAATCCAAGTAAGTTGTATTGTTCCAAGTCCAATATCCTCCGCCGTGAAGTTGAAATTGGCTCTGGAACTGGGAAATTGTTTGTTGACAACCAGCCGTCCCTTCGCTGTGAAGTTGAACTTGTGTTGTCTTGAGTTCAATATCCTTCGCTGTGAAGTTGAAATTGGCTCTGAAACTGGGAAGCCCATTTGTCGTGAACTTGAGCCTCAAAATGGCATGATATCCTCTGTCGTGGAGTTGAAATCGTGGATGTATGGGTACGATATCCTCCGTCGTGGAGTTGAAATCATGGATGGCCCCTTCATCGTGAAGTTGAGCCTTGACTTGAATATCCTTCATCGTGAATTTGAAATCCAAGTATTGTATGTTGCGGGTGGACACGATTCCCTTCGCCGTGAAGTTGAAACCGTGGATGACCATTTTATTGTGAAGTTTGACTTCAAGCTAGATATCCTTTTCGTGAAGTTGAAATCTACTCTCGAGCAAATTGTGTCGCTTTGAGTCCAATATCCTTCGCTATGAAGTTGAAATTGACTCTGAATGAAATTGGAAAGTTATTTGTCGACAGACAGTTGCCCCTTCGCTGTGAAGTTGAGCAGCCACCATCAATTTCTGAATGTTCTTTGAATCGAGTATCTTTCGTCTTGAAGTTGAAACTTGACTCTAAAACAAAAATTATGTATGTGGAAAAAACGTGATGCTCTAAAATGCATGCATAATGAATTAGTTCTTGTTTTATTCATCGGACATAATCTCCTTTTTTGTCTGCTGGTTCCTGCACGTGGAGGAAAGACCTTCGGAAGATCTGATAATTCACATCAGGATATTGAATTCCCAAAGATGCCCCAATATTCGATGTTGAATCTCAAAAAATGCCCCAAAATTTGATGTTAAATCTCAAAAAATGTCCAGCATTTGATGTTGAATCTTCAAATATGCCCTCATTGTTCCTCATTTCTTGCTTCAGCATTGATTCTATGCATGAGCTTGGTGTTTGAGAGCCACATGTCATTTACCAAGATCCACTCTAGAGAGATTGTCTTGTTTTGGAAAAAAAATGTTTTTCCTTCTCTTTTAAAGGAAAACATCAAAAAAGAGTTTCGAAAAATGTTCAATCAAAAGTTTTGAAAATATCGTCCCTTTCACGGTTTTACAATTGAGACAAATCATAAAACTAGAGTTCATTGGATATCAAAGAATTAATTACATTGTTAATCCTTCAATAAATTCTAGCTATTTGACACGTGCCAAGATCAAATCTATTTTTGGGAAATGGTTAAGTAAGAAAAGGATAAAAAAGTCTCAGGTTATTGTGTTTGGTCAAAGGTTTGGCATTTTTGTTTACTTGATGTCAAAGGTTTGATGGGGTAGCTTGCATGCTCCTCTATTGGAAGTGTTCTCCGATTCCCAGCTTTCATGGTCACGCTCGGATTGTGCGATGCCTTATCAAGGAATTTGTGTGATCGCCTCAGCTGCCCAATTTTTGTATTCGAGTCGCCTTTTCAAGTTTTCAACTCGAATTCTCCTTTGGTTTCAAGACGTCATTCGTAATTTACGTCTTGAACCCCCCTTTTCTATTTTTCTCTATCATACATTAATTACACTGTTTTTTGCAAATCAAGATTAATCCTGATGGGTGGGATAAAATCTGAAGATAGTCTCTTCTGTTTAGAAATCCATGTATGATTAGAAGGGTCTTTTAAGGCACGTAACGTAGGCCATGGTTCATGGTTATGAAAGAAAGGGATAAAAGGCCCAAACAAGTGTTTAAGGGTGATTGAACCAAGGATCAATTCATTCTGATTCTTCAATCATATCTTGCTCAAATTGAATCTACTCGTATGTGTCTTTCTCTTGATGCTCTATGATCTTCGAGTGGAGTGATTCAGAAATGATTATGCTTGATCAATCTCATAGTTTGAATCTCGATGCGTCGTTTGAATCGAGAGAATCTTTGCATATGCATCTTGTCTTCTTTTTCTTCAATTTTCCTTTTTTTCTCTTTTTATTTTCTCTTTGTTTTTTTCTCTTTTTGTTCTTGATTGAATATTCTCACTTAGCATTTGGTTCACCTTTTGGTATCTCATTTGAATCGATGTCTTCACTCATGCGAGCAGATTTTCTCCACCTTGCCCCCCAGTGTGGAGGGTGATCCTAGGTTAGGGTTGAATCAGAAGAAGAAAAATACTATAGGCTCAAAAGGGGACATAAGGGATATATATTTTCTCCTGTTGTGAAGTGGTAAAGAAAGAAAGCCGTTCATCATTTCATACATGGAAGCTTTCATAGAAGAGGTATCCCCAGGGGGATAGATTTTCAGGATTAATTTTATTCACATGAAAACAGTGTAATTAATGCATGATAGAATTATTTCGAGTTCTTTCTGCTTATTGCCCCCAACATGTCTCAATGTTCAGGCTCCCTACGAGATGCCTCAAGTTATGTCTTAGAAGAATGATCATGTTCAAATGAACAACTCAATGCCTTGGGTTTTAATGGTATAAAAATGTCAATTTTGAGTCTAAAAAGACAATGGTATGACTTTATTGACTCAAAGAAAGGTATGGGTGTATCAAAAAGATAAAGACATTATTAAAAAATTTCAAAGGGAGGTAATGTCAAAATTTGGTCTTTTTGGTAATGACCATGAGTTATTTTGGGTAAAGAATCAATGTATTTTGGGGTTTGAGACAGGATAAGAGAGGTCTAATCTTGTCATATGTCAAAAATCTATAATTCTTGAAGAATTAAAAGAATTCTTAATTCATTTAATATTCGAAGAACTAAAGATTAAAATTTGTTCAATTGCTCCACCTTAGAAAGTGGCATAAATTCAGTCGTTTAAAAGATTAAGCAAACATGAAAGATCAAAGACGTGTTCAAACAAAATAATCCTCTAAGTGCAAATGATATATGCAATGCCCCCTTCTTCGGCTGTCCATGCTCCTGAATCCTATCAGGTTTTGGATCTCGTGGCTTCAGCACATCGTAGCCCTTAGGATATGTGGACTCTTTTCTCAGATCATCCTGGCAGGCTTAGTCGTACAACCAGCTGATCGGCCTCATTCGCTGTGATTTCAGTTTATTTCTTTTGATGTTACAATCTTGCTTCCATGTGGTGTCATGTGGTTAAAACCACTTTATCGAATCCTCCATGAAGAAATTTCATGTTTATGAAAATGCTTAAAAACGAAATGTATATGCAAAATGCAAAATGCAAAAATGGATGAAATGTTCGAGGCATTAATCCAAAAACATGTCTGTTATTATAAATAATCCTTATTGGGGATAAAAGTGTTTTATCTTTTAAGAGACAAAAATATCCTGACAGCTTCTGACATGTTGACTAGTCTTCTGCTTTCGTCTGTCACCAGTTGAATAACCTGTCGAACCGCTCTGGCTTCTCTGGTTGAACCGGGCAAATGTTGAGTTGCTTTTTGTATTGGCCCAAGAAGTCTCGAATGACTGCATCTCTAGTATTTATCTTTTGTTGAACCTATTCCCAAAGAATATATCATTGGAGCCCTCAATTGATAGGAACTATGTAAAGTTCATTTGTCTGTTTCTTGAATTCGTTGGCAAGGGTCTCCAATTTCAGCTATCAGTTTGTCATTGTTGTCTTTGAAGGAACTCACTTCATCTTGCCCCTGCAACCTCTGCCAGTTAGTTCTTCAAAGATAGACTTTCATTGTGCTTGATGTAGACCCAGTTCATTCTGAGTCCTTTATAATGCAGCAGAGTGATACACTCTTCAATTATCGGCACCACGTCTTCTGGATTGAATGCGACACATAGTCGCCTTGTAGACTGTCATCTGTATTTTCATCTCTTGTATTACAACCCCTTTGTCTATTAATGCAGATTATTCATGTTTAACAAACACATTTTTGGTGGATCAACGCCTCTTTTAAATGATGCAAGTGATGAAAATAAAATAAAATAAAATAAAATAAAAATAAAAAGAGTTAGTGAGGTGAAAATAATAAAAAATAATCATAAAAAATAAAAGTCCTACCCCACATGATGTTTACCCCACATGCTTTAATTCCTACACGGACATGATCTCTATCCCGCATGCTAATTTCAAACAAATCCTAACGCATATTTGTCTAGTTTGCATGCTTTGAACAGAAAATAAAGCATGAAACAAAGCAGCCTTGGGTTTGCAATGAGGTTTTGGGGTGAGCTCTAATTCACCATAGTCTCCCGATTTTGGTTCTATAGAAAGGTACTCGAGTTCTCCTTGCTGGTTCCCCCTTAGGTTTGCCAGACCCTTAGTCCTAAACCCATCACAGGCTTGTGTGGACTAAGTTAAACTCGAGAGGATACATTCCCTTATGTCCATACAGAGAATAAATTCACACGAAGACATAAGTATATGAATCCCGAAGGTTACTTGCTAGGCCCATACGGAGAATAAATTCCCACGAAGGCGTCGCTTTCGCCCCCACATAAAAGGGTTCGGAGCTCGGGTATAGAGATAGAGATGACAATTTTGAAAAATCTGAAATCATTAAAAATGTTAGTACAACTATTTATTTGAAAAAATAATCAAAGATAAATAATAAGGATCGAATAAATAAATTAAAATTTAAACTTGTAATTTTCGCTAAAAAGACAACTGGAAATTAATTTCGGCCTGACTCACTTACTTGTCCCCAGTGGAGTTACCAAGCTGTCAGAACCGTCTTTCGGTTGGGCCCCGAAATTGGGCTTCGACTTGGATTAAATGAATTGGAGTCGCCACCGACCATTTAAAACGAATTTAGGTAGGTTGGACACCATCTTACATGATATGCGTTGTACTAGAAACGTGTCGGGTTCAGGAGTCAGTTACAGTCAAGGAAGAATTAGCACCCTTGAATCGCCCTTTCGGTACCAATTAATTCATCTGTTATCTTAATCTCGAAAATCAAAATTGAAATTTAAAAATTCAATTTGAATTAATTATCTTTGATCGATTGAAAATATCCCTAAAATGTCAAAAGTATTGGATTGTAAAAATGAAAATAAACATGAGAAAAGAATAATAAAAAATATTAATATAATAATATTAAAAAATGAAATAAATAAATAAATATATAGCAATGTAAAAAGAAATAAAAATATTAAAATTAGGAGAAAATGAAAAATATATATAAAGTAAATAAATAAAAAATGAAATAAAAAGAATAAGTCAAAAGTTGTTACATCTCCCATGTTTTGCGTGTAGAGAAACTGGATTTGCAATGAAAATGCTCTGCCACTCCTCGTGCTTTTAGATACTGGCTTTGGACCCTCCACTCTTATTTTGTTGTCCTTTTCTTCCCTCAGTTTTTCCAAATCGTTGCCCCTTCCTCTGATTTTGGTTCCACGTTTTTCTCTGTGATTTCCTCTTGATGCTCGAGTCTATTTATAGTTTAAAGAAACCTATTTTTAGCTTAGATTTAGAGTCCTACTTGGACTCAAATGCTTCAGTTTTAGTGTTTCAATAGGACTCAAATATGTTGGTTTTAGTGTTTCAATAGGACTCAAATACGTTGATTTATTTTCTGAATCTTACTAAATCAGGGTTGTTGAGTGTGGGGCCTATAAAAATAAAAAAATAAAAAAATATTTTTAATAATAATAATAAATAAATATAATATAATATAATATAATATTTTTTAGACCCGGACAAAAACGGGTATCTACACATAATATAATTCTTTAAGGGTAGTACAAGTTGTCAGAATATGGAAATTTTAGAATTGAAGTGGAAATGGTTAGAAGTTGAAGAGTAATGATTAAATGTAGGATTTAAGTTATATTTTAAGTATTATGGTTAGCATTAAAGTTGCAAAATGTATTTAGTATCGAATATGTATCGATATAATTTTTATGAATTTTATTACCAGATTGTGCCTATGTTAATAAAATACTAATTAATGCTTAGGAATGTATGTGATGTATAAATGATGAAACATGAAGATGGAGATCAAAGAAAGGTTAAAGCTAAATAAAAAGTTCAAGAGTAAAGTTAGAAACGCTAAGTAAAGTTACTAGTGAGACATTCCAGGTTAGTGCATTTTACTTATTCTATATAAGTATGATATGAGGAAGACTCGCGATGAGTCAACCTTGAATGACTTGAAAAGAAATTGATTTCAATTTATTTTATTATAATTCATATTATTTTGCTTAACGACTTCTTATGAATGATTTCGGGTATGAACTGCCCAATGCATTTTTTTATACATATTGATATATTCGTATTTATGAATACTTTGATATTTAAATGATATGTAAATGTGATAGAAAAGCCCATTGTATGCATATTGAGATTTATATTGTGTGATACTTGATTTTGATAATATTTTAAAAGATTCTAATAAATGAAAGATAAATGATTTAAAGAAAATACTCATTGTAAATGCATTAAGAGTCATAGGTATAGAGTTAGAGAATTATAAGAAATTTGACACATTACCTGACGTTACGTATGTGACGGTGGTGTCACTAGCAGCTGTATTATATTTCTAGCACATAACTTGACGTCTGTGTAATGGTGGTTCTATTATATGATACTGAGCATGTAATCTGGCATCTGTGTGATTGTAGTGCATTGGTAATTAGCATGTAACCTGACGTTTGTGTGACGGTGGTGCTAGAGTACCGGGAATACATTTTATGGAACGAATCTGACGTCTATGTGACGGTGGTGTCTGCACATAAATGATAATGGTGTGATGTATTCCTTATAAGTGACACATTGATATTGTGTTCTATAGTATTTGTGCATTATATGTGTATGCTACTAGCAGTTGTAATATGTTTATAGCATGTAACCTGTCATCTGTGTGATGGTGGTGATATTATATGTACTGAGCATGTAACCTGACGTTTGTGTGATGGTGGTGCTATTATATGATACTAAGCACATAATCTGATGTTTGTGTGAGGGTGGTGCGTTGGTACTCAGCACGTAACCTGATGTATGTGTGATGGTGTGCTAAAGTATTGGGAATACATTTTATGGCATAAGTCTAACGTCTATGTGACAGTGGTGCCTGCATGTACGTGAAGATAGCTCGATGTATTCCTTATAAGTGGCACATTGATACTGTGTTCTACAGTACTTGTGCATTATATGTGTATGCTCGTTTAACTCGCATACCTTGCATTCTCAGTGGTTTAGATTGGGCTATAAAATGAAAAAGTGAAAAGTATATGCTATGAGAAGAAAATGAATGATACATGCTATGAAATAAATGAAGTGAATGGAACTCTGTTTTGACTTTAAATGTTTTATGATGATTCTTTGAATCATAGACATATGTTAAATGACGTTTAATTTCAAATGTACATGCATTATATTTTTTTATAAAAATGTTTTATTACTGTTTTATTTTAATGATATTAATATTTTAATAGTAGCTTAATGCCTCACTAAGTGTATACTTAGTGTGTGATGATTTTCACACGTAGGTAAAGAAGAGTGTTCGGAGTAATGAGCTAGGCCCAACATCAACTTTTGAAGATCAAATCCGCTCCAGAATCAATATGATATCTGTTTGAATGAAGATAATACTAATTGGCGTGTATACTAAATGGTTGTGATACTTAAAAATAATTATGTTAGAATTTGGTTTTGATGGATAGTTTTTATTATTACTGTTTATAAATAAAGATTAACTGATTAATATTTTAGTTAAATGATTTTTAATTATTTGGAAATGAAATATTTTAAGATCTTTGATAATAATTGAATTATTTTAGAAAGAAAAAAAATTTACTAGTTTTCAGAAAAACCTAATTTGAAAGAATTATATGACATCTTGGACTCGTATGCGGTAACGTATATGGAAATGGGTATTACATGTCCACCATTTCCTCAACGTCTACAATAGCAAAAAAATAAGAGAATCAATTCAAGAAATTCCTCAACATGCTCAAGTTACTTCATGTTAATATTTCATTAGAAGAAGAACCAGAGCGAATGCCAAACTATATCAAATTTATGAAGGAAAATCTTTCGAGGAAAATATGGTTGGTGAGTTCAAAACATTTTCACTCACTAAACGTATATTGCCATGTTGAAAAATTAACTGTCGACAATGATGAAAGACCCAGGGAGTTTCACCATTCCTTATTCTATTGGTAACCAATACAATGGGAGAGCATTAAGTGATTTAGGCATAAGTATCAATCTTATATCAAAATCTATTTTTTAGAGACTTGGAGTAGGAAAAGCTCAACCCACCACAGTAGCACTTCAGTTACATGACATGTCTTATGCACATCTTGAATGTAAAATCGAGGATGTACTGGTAACACTGGAGAAATTTATTTTTCCAGCTAATTTTATTATTTTAGACAATCAACCTGACAAGGATGTGCCTATTATTCTTGGTAGACATTTTCTTGCCATGGGAAAAACATTGATTGATGTACAGAAAGAAGAACATACCATGTGAGTAAATGATCAACAAATAACTTTGAACTTCCTCGAAGCCTTGGAATGTACCAATGACATTCAAGATTGCCATGCACTCGATGTCATTGTGACAAACGTCAAAAATTGTCAAAAATAAAGCTTTTTTCTCAAATAAATAAACTAAGAACATAGTATAGAGAAGAAAGGGTCGATCTATAAGGACTTAGAAATTTCCAATATCGACTTGAATTGATCTTGATACAAGAAAACTATAAAAGTAAAATAAAAGGGGTTTAGCAAAATAAATTGAAATAAATAAAAATAATAAAGGTAGATGATTAAAAATAATTATGATGAGAGATAGCTTCCAGCTTTGCTTCGCCTCAATTTGTTTCGATCAATAAAATAGATTTTAGTTCGGGATTCTTGTCGGTTACAGTCTATAAGACTCAACCCTTGTAACTTACTATTCTCTCCTGTGAACTAATTTCCAAAGTCAATTCTTGGAATTTAATTCTTGTTTGGATTAACAACGACAATCGATGTTAACACCAACACTACTTTAAGTGCTGGAAAAACCAATGCTCAGATTAAGGTATCTCAATGAGAGTCGAACCTTATCTTGATTTTCCTTAGCAGACCACCGCTAATTTTTTTCTTAGGAAGTTGAATTTACTACAAGCTGATTCTTCTCCCCAACGGTAAATCAAAACAACATTCAAGCCAAGGTGAAATCTTTGAATTGAAATTGTTGAGATATTTAAAGGAAGGGCTGATTGACAATCCTAGTTTGCAAAAAAATAAAGAAAGTTATCTGAACGTAAGAAGCGCTTTTCAATTCTCACGAAATGGATTGAGTTATCGCTCAGCTTTTGGCTAATTGGAGTTTAGCCAAGGATGGATTGGACCATGCTTAGCATTATGAAAAGAAAATAATGAAAGAAAAGTATAACATCAATAAATAGTCAAGGAAATAAAAATTTCAATCTGAGTTCAAAGGTTGAACCTAAGGGTTATTTATAACCTGAAAGTTCTAAGTAAATAAGATGAATAATTCCTAATCAAACTGAAAATCCTACCAAGATTTCTAATAAAATAATGAATTCCTAAATAAAATAATAATAAAATAATCAAACTAAAAATCCTAAATCTAAAAAGGTTTATCACAAAAAATATAAATAAATATTTAAGTCTTGTACTTCTGGTTGAATTATTCTTCATCTTATGGATAACCTTATGTTCAGGTAAATTCTAATTAAATATTCAAGATAATTCGCTCATATTCTAAAATATGATGATGGACCATTGAATCAACTACTTTTTGGGCTAATTAATCAAATAAAGCTCATGTCCAAAATAAAGATAAATCAGTAATATCCAATCGAAAAATAAGGAGTAAATAACAATAAATATATGCAATATTAAAGACTCATCAAATTCCCCCTTAGTTATTCAATGCTTGTCCTCAAGCATATTTCAATCTCCATTTCCATTATTTACTAAAGATTCACTCAAAATGTTTTGACAAATCTCAAGTTCAGGCATGAGTTGAAAAAGTTCGACAATATAATCAAATAAAAGTGATAAGCTAATCCAATGAAAAATAATTAACCAAATGAATAAGAGTTAGATATGCAAAGCTTTTTCTATTTGATAGGGAGATGAAATTGAACCATGTTTAGTTTCCTCATAAGAAGTGATTGGTCGAGTGTTAGTTTTATATGCCTTCCCTTTTGTATCACTCAATCTCTCTCTTGTTTTTTTGTATTCAAGCACTTATTTCCTCTTTTTGTTTTTCATTTTTTTTGTTTTTCCTCCCCTTTTTATGCTCTTCTCTTTATTTTTTTAAAACTCTATAGTCTCGACTCGTCATCGAACCTTTATACTAGAAACAAGATGACTGCCCAAGCACCTCGCCCTAGTTCTCCAATTCGGCCACATTCAAATGATTTATAACTCACAATCGTCTCACAAAGTTATACACCTAAAGATGACATTAATCACTAGTGAAATAAGCACAAACTCATATTTAAGAAACAATAAGAATTATACCACAAGGTTAAGGCTTTTATCAAATCATCTTATCGACTCAAATCAATTATTCATGCATAACAAAGTTAACGCAAGCTTGTAAATAGGGGATTATGACAAAACTAACAAGTCAACCAAGGTCTGGAACAATTATAAGCATCGAAATATCCATTAAATCAATATGAATAAGCAAGGTGAAATTCTCACTCTACCCCCCACTTGAAGAGTATTGTCCCAATACGAAAAAAAATAAAGCACAAAGTGAAAGAAAGTAGAATACTCCCCATGTCAAATCTGATGAGACACTAATAAACTCATGGTCATATCTCTGAGCTTGATCAAAATACCTGGTGTATCTAACATTACTAATGGGTTGCCTCCCATTAGAGCACTTTTATTTAACGTTGTTAGCTCGATGACCTAATTCAGCCTACATGTTCCTCTAAAATAATGTCCCCGATCACAAAAGCTTGATGTTTTTATAGTATAACTTCAATCGTTGGCCATTTCATTTGAAAAAAAAACTTCTGAATCATCATGAATTTCAAGTACGCCATGGGGAAATACTTGAGTCACAGCAAAAGATCCTGACCACTTTGTTCGCAATTATCCTGCAAATATTTTCAATTTAGAATTAAAAATCAATACTTTTTAACCAATATTGAAATATTTAAATGAAATTTTATGATCATAAAAATCTTTAGTTTTATCATGATATATTTGTGCACTATCGTAAGCTTTGCGACAAATTTCTTCAAGCTCTTTAATGTGCAGTTTTCTTGCTTCATCGATTGTATCATCTCCATATTTAATTCTTTAACTTCCCAATAATCTCCGTGTTGAATTCTTTAACTTCCCAATAATCTTAATGTTCTAATTCAACTGGTAAGTGACACGGTTTACCAAAGACTACGCGATATGGAGACATACGAATGGGACCTTTGTAAACGGTATGATATATAAGGCATCGTTGATTTTCAAACTCCAATCTTTTTTATTTGGCTTCATAATATTATCGAGGATCAACTTAATTTCTTGATTAGAAACTTCCTCTTGTCTATTAGTTTGTGGATGATAAGATGTAGCAATTCGTTGAGTGACTCCATATTTCTTCATTTATGCTTTAATGATTTGATTGATAAAATGTGTTTCTCGATCACTAATTATCTCCCTTAGAGTTCCAAACATGGAAAAAATATAATTCTTTAGAAATTGGACGGTTGTTCTGGAATCTTTATTATGAGTAGCTTTATCTTCTACCTATTTTAATACATGATCAACAGTTAGAATAATGTATCAATTTCGAAAAGATCAAACAAATAGACATGTATAATCAACACCCCATACATCAAATATTTCACAAACATGTATCGGATTAAGGGCATCTCGTTACGACGACTTAAATTACCTGCACGCTTATATTTTTCACAAGATTTACTATATAAATATATGTCATGAAAAATATTAGGGCGTCATGAAAATTGTTAGGCCAGAAAAATCCACTTTCAAGAATTTTGTGTGTAGTTCTTTTTTATCCAAAGTGACCTTTGGAAGAGTAAGAATGACAAAAATTAAGGATAAAATTTATCTAACTTTCATGAATAGAACGTTGAATTACTTGATCTAAGAGATGTTTCCAAAGATATGGATAGTCCCAAATATAAAATCGAGACTTTTGTTTGATACAACTTACTTTAGATTGTGATGGATCGGATGAAAGTACTCCGGTGGCTAAATAATTCACCATGTTGGCATACCATGGTATAGTTGAGTGCGCCAAGAATGAATGTTTTTCAGGGAACTCTTCTTGAGTAGGTTCATCGAAATGAGATATAAAGAGTCAACTTAGATGGTCGGTGACTAAATTTTTACATCATTTCTTATCCTTAATTTGAATATTAAACTCTTGCTATAGTAAAATCCATCGGATTAAGTGGTTTTGCCGTCTTCTTGCTCAAAAAATATTTCAATGTTGCATGCCCAGAATAAACAACAATATTAGTACCAAGAAGATAAGAACAAAATTTATCTAATGCAAAAATAATAGTAAAATCTCATTTTCAGTAGTCGGTAATTTATTTGGATTGCATCTAGCGTCTTAGACGTATAGGCTATCACGTGAAGTTCTTTGTTAATTTTGTGCCCAAACATGACTCCCTCACTTGAATCACTCGCATCACACATAATCTTAAAGGGATAATCCCAATTAGGTGGTTAAACTATTGGTGCTGAGACGAGTTATTCTTTGAGGACATCAAAAGCATCTTTGTAGTCATTGTTAAAGTCAAAAGATTTATCCTTTTGTAAAATATTGCAAAGCGGTTATTCTATCTTGGAGAAATTATTGATAAACTTGCGATAGAAACATGCATGATAAAGAAAATAGAGACCTCCCTCACAGTTGTGGGGTATAGGAGTGAGCGAATAATATCAGTTTTGGCCTTATCGACCGCAAATCCATCAGAACAAACAATGTGACCAAGAATTAAACCTTATCGACCATAAAGTGGCATTTTTCATAATTAAGCACAAGGTTATATTCAATACATTGTTTGAAGACATTGGTTAAATTCAAGCGATACTCATCAAAGGAATTATCATATACCAAAAAAGTCATCCATGAAATCTTTAATTCCTTTCTCTATGTAATCAAAAAATATACTAAGCATGCATCTCTGAAATATAGTGAGGTCGTTACAAAGGTCGAAAGGCATTCGTCGATAAGCGAATGTGCCAAAAAGACATGTGAATGTCATTTTTTATTGGTCTTTAGGTGCTACTAGGATCTGAAAGAAACTTGAAAATCCATCGAGACAATAATAGTGAGATTTACCAACTAAACGTTCAATCATTTGATCAATTTTTTATAGGCCCTCAAAACTCTTACTAAGTTCTTTTCCTCATATTTTGAAAGCTTATTTCAGATAATTACTGGGCGGGTAGTGTTATCTCATAGGAATGCATATTTGAGATGGTTCGGTAACTGCTTCAGCTCAATTTTTGGTGCCTGTAAAATAAAAGGTAAAATTTTAGACTTAAATTGAGGTAGGCGTAAATCAGAATGAATGGATAAAATATTTTCCAACTCTCTGATGTCTTCTTTGTAATTCTCTAGCTCCCTATACAAATCATTAGATAAGTTAGTTTCAACAAAATCATCCACCAAAGGCTCAATATCATCAACAAAATTAATGCTTGCAACATTATCTAGATATTTCATTGCCTTGTAATCATCGAACTTAACAATTTCACCATAGAATTCCATAGTAAGAATTTCACTCCTAACTTCAATTTTTGTATGTGTAGTGCTCAGGAATGGTCGACCAAGAAGGATATCAAAGGAAGTATTGGTTCTGTCATTTTCCATGTTAATGACATAGAAATCCGCTGGGAAAATTAAATCATTTACCTTAACCAGTACGTTCTCAAGGAGGCCTTTGGGATAAATGATGGATCGATCAATAAGTTGAATCGTAACTCTAGTTTCCTTCAAAGACTCAGCAGAAAGCGAGTTCTATACAGAAAGAGTCATAACATTTATGGAAGTACCCAAATCACACATAACATGTTTAATTCCTACCTTACTAATTTTACAATGAACAAAAAACATACATTGATCCTTTAGTTTAGGTGGAAGCCTACATTTAAAAACAGCTAATACATTTCACCTAAATTTACCTTTTCATTTCCAGTAAGTCTCCTTTTAGTTGTGCAAAGATCTTTCAAGAATCTGGCATATCTCAGTACTTTTCGGATTACCTCAAGAAACATTATATTTATCTCAACTTTTCCAAAGACATCAAAAATCTCTTTTTCCGCGGCTTATTTGTTGTGTTTAACTAACCTTGAAGGAAAGGGAGGTGGAATGGAATAAGGAGATAGCACGGAAGAGGTTGACGATACATCTCTATTTTTTCTTTATGATATTGCATCAACTTCTTCTTTGTGGGATCTTGATTCTTCTTCTTTTTATTTCTATGTCAACTTATTTTTTATGAGAGCTTGCTATAACATCTTCTTTTTATTAGGATCTTGTGACATCATCTTTAGGGATTAGTGTAATAACAGTGCACTTCGAAAGGTGATGGCACTAATGTTTTTCTCATGGTTTTACTTCGGTTTGATATGGTAGCCTTCCCTGCAATTGCATTCGTCCCATGGACTAGGCTAGTTGGGCCATTTGCTTATCTAACTCTTGTAGATGAGCTTTAGTTCGATTTTGAAACTTCTCTTGTGACAGTGCCAACCGCTCGACGATGAATTATAATGATGATATCATATTAATACAATTGATTTGGTCTAGGATTTTGTGCATATCTGAAGTTCGGATGATCCCTCTTCCCCATATTATAGATTTTTGCATTAGGATTACCGTCTTTGCAGAGGTTCTGAAAATCTGTCAACTGCATTCACTTGTGTGGTAGCGTATTCTTGTAACATTGGATAACAATATATGGGATGGTCCGACATTATGCATATTCCGCAAATTCCAACGATGCATGTTTTGTATACAACAAGAGTTTGAACAATATCAACCAACTTATCAATTTTATTTTATAATGAAATTGCACTTATCTCGTGAACCCGATGAGTAGGTAGTCTAGAAGAGCCAAACCGTTGAGAATTAGCGACCATGGTAGAAATTAGATTTCTTGCCACACGTAGAGTCATATTCAAAAGTGCTCCTCCACTAGTTGCATCAATTATCTTCATATCCAAAGGAATTGAATTAGTCCTTTATAGAAATATTGAAGAAGAATCTGTTCGGCGAACCCATGCCGTGGACAATTAGCACAAAGTTTCTTGAATTGTTCTCAATAGTCGTATAACGACTCTCTATCCTTTTGTCAGATTCCTAAGATACTTCGCCTTTATTCACTTGCCTTCATCGTAGGGAAGAACCTATTAAGAAAAAGGTGATTCATATCAGCCTAAGAAGTAAAAAAATTAGGCAGTAAGTAAAATAACCAATCCTTACCCAAATCGACCAAGAAAAAAATAAAAAGAATAAAGTTTAATTTGATCATCGGACCTATGGTTTCATACTGGAGCAAGCCATATGAAATTCAATAAGGTGTTTGTGAGGAATTTCACTCGGTAATCCATGGAAAGTAGGCAGAAGATGGATCAAGTCGATCTTGAGTTCAAATGGTGTTTCTTCATTCGTAAAATGCTATGCATATTAGTTGTTGTTCGTAGGTGTCGTAACTAATTGTCGGATTGTCTGATTAGCAATAGGGATCCGTTTGTTGTCCTGTTATTGTTGTTGTATTCTTTCCCTAGGCGTGCGTACATGTAGTCTTCAAGCTACTACTTCAATCTCAGGTTCAAAATCAACTACTTTGCCTGAATTCTTCTTAGTCATAAATCAAAACAAACAATATCAGTAATTTGCCAGAGTCCCCTGCAACGGCACCAATTTGACAAGCGTCAAAATTGTTAAATAAATAAAGTTTTTTCTCAAATAAATAAACTAGGAATTTAGTATAGAGAAGCCGTAAGAACATAGAAATTTCCAATATCGGTTTGAATTAATCTTGATCCAAGAAAACTATAAAAGTAAAATAAAAGGGTTTAGCAAAATAAATTGAAATAAATAAAAATAATGAAAATAATAAAGGTAGATGATTGAAAATAATTAAGATAAGAGGTAGCCTCCATCTTCGCTTCGCCTAAATTTGTTTCGATCACTGAAATAGATTTTACTTCAGGATTCTTGCATGTTACAGTCTTCAAGGCCCAACCCTTGTCACTTGTTCTTCTCTCCTGTGAACTAATTTCCAAAGTCAATCCTTGGAATTTCATTCTTGTTTAGATTAACAACGACTATCGATGTTAACACCAATGCTACTTTAAGTGTTGGAAAAGCCCATGCTCAGATTATGGTATCTCAATGAGAGTTGAACCTAATCTTAATTTCCCTTAGCGGGTCGCTGTTAAGTTTTTTCTTAGGAAGTTGAATTTGCTACAAGCTGATTCTTCTCCCCCAATGGTAAATCAAAACAACATTCAAGACAAGGTTCAATCCTTGAATTGAAAGTGCTGAGATATTTAAAGGAAAAACTATTTGACAATCATAGTTTGCAAAAAATAAAAATAAAAACACCTGAATGTATGAAGCACTTTTCAATTTTCACGAAACGAGTTGAGTTGTTTCTTAGCTTTGGTCTAATTAGAGTTTAGTCAAGCATGGATTGGATCATGCTTAGGATTGTGAAAAGAAAATAATGAAAGAAAAGTAGAACTTCAATAAATAGCCAATGAAATATAAATTCCAATATGAGTTCAAAGTTTGAACCTAAGGGGTATTTATAACTAGAAAATTCTAAGTAAATAAGACGACTAATTCATAATCAAAATAAAAATCATATGAAAAGTTCTAATAAAATAACTAATTCATAAATAAAATAATAATAATAAAATAATCAAACTAAAAATCCTAAATCTAAAAGGCTTATCACAAATTATAAAAATAAATATTTTTGTCTTGTACTTCTGGTTGAATTCTACCTCATCTTATGGATAATCTATGTCAGGTAAATTCAAATTAAATATTCAAGATAATTTGCTCATCTTCTAGAAGATGCTAACTAGACCATCGAAATTTGCAACTTTTTGAGCTAATTAATCTAATAAAGCTCATGTCCAAAATAAACCTAAAATAAAGATAAGTCAGTAATATCCAATCGAAAAATAAGGAATAAATAACAATAAATATATGCAATATTGAACACTCATCAAAACTCCTTAATTAATGTAGAGTTCTAAGAATTAGGTTGTGAAAATTCAAATGATAGTGGAGAATTATGCTATAGCTCGGAAGAACTAAATTTATTCAACAATAATGATGATGAAAACTTGGTAACAAATACAAATGTGCCAACAATTCATCAGTTGGACGCGAGGTTAGGAACATGATTTGAATCCTTGGATCTAACCAGTTAGGATTTTAAATCGTCCAAAACATCAGAAGATGAACATCCATATTTGGAGTTAAAACCTTTGCCACCCCAACTGAAGTATGTTTATCTAGGAAATAATAATTCATTACCAGTGTCAGAACGTTCATTTAGCCTTGAGTCCGACTGGTTTTAAATCTATGTGAGTCGCCATTAATCATTTTTAAGGTGAGATTAGTCCACCTAAAATTGAGTTATTTTAATAAAACTTTGAGTTTTACAAAAATAACCAAGTTTCGATCTACAAAAATAAAAAATGAGTTCGGGTGTCGGATATGTGAGGAGAGGATTATCAACACATACCATCCAAAATTGATACCTAGTCAATTACGCTTTGTTTTAATCTGAAAAATTTTGAGTTTGAACTTTATTTAATTAATGATCTATTATGATGCAATCTTTCTTTTTTATTTGAAAAGGATATCGATTTGCTCAGAATTAATAATGGTCACCTCCGAGTGTAAGCGGAGATTATATTGTTAATTCCAGTAAATGAATATTACCTTAATTTTATAAATAAGTGTATATGAATTTTAAAAGGAAATTAATTTATTTCAGGAATCAACAATGGTCACTCCCGAGCATAAGCGGATATTATATCGTTAACCCTAAAATTTTGTCATTGCCTTAATGGTTTTAGAACTGAGATTATATCGTTAACCCTAAAAATTTGACATTGCCTTAATGAATTTAAAACTGATGGAATGCAATCAATCAAATAGATTATTAAACCTAATTTTAAGGGACTAAAAAGAGCTTAACCTAAAATTGAAGCTCTAATATTAACCTTAATAAATTTTAAATTTTATTAATCGAATAATTAAAATAGAACCCTGAGCATTATCGGAAACTATTTTAAAAATTCTCCTAATTACTTCAAATTAAAGAAATAAAACTAACTAAATCTAAAATTAAAGGCTTAATCTAAGTAAAGAGCATATTATTTCTTAAGGACCTAATTGAACTAAATATAAAGTCTATGCTCTAATATTAATCATAAGTTAATTTTAAAATTTTAATAATTAGTCGAATAATTAAAATAGAACATCAAGCAAAAGTGGGGACTAATTTAAATTACTCCCTAATTAATCTAAATGAGTACCTAAATAAAAAATAAAACTTAAGGGGTCTCATCTAAAATCAAGAACTTAAATCTAAGATTCAAACAAGCAAATGCAAAACTAAATATCAAAATTAAAAATATTATGATTAATTTTAAAATTTTAATAATTAGTCGAATAATTAAAATAGAACATCAAGCAAAAGTGGGGACTAATTTAAATTACTCCCTAATTAATCTAAATGAGTACCTAAATGAAAAATAAAACTTAAGGGGTCTCATCTAAAATCAAGAACTTAAATCTAAGATTCAAACAAACAAATGCAAAACTAAATATCAAAATTAAAAATAATTAAAATGTGTAAGAGGACTAAATTAAAAGAGTGCAAGATACAATGCTAAAATTAAAACAAAGAAAGTGACAAAAAATTGAAATAATTAATATCTGAAATTAAAACCAAGTAGGACCAAATAGCATTAATTCAAAATAAGAAGCCAAGGGAATAATCCCCAACAAAGATTCGAACACGGAGGCACGGGACAGGCGCAGGCTTGTCAGCCCCAAAATTCAAAATAAAAACCCCATATTTTGCATTTGGCCTCTTTACCCCCTTCTCACATTTTTTGAAATCTCTCTCTCAAGCTCTCAAATTCTCTGCACTCTCTCTAAAACTCGCATGAATAAACATCAAAATTTGAGATACCCAACCCCTTTTTAGATCAAATACCCCCGTTTTTCCCTGGTCCATCATCAGTTCATCTTCAAAACTCCATTTGTTCCTTAAAAACACCAAAAACACGAACCGAACTTTTTTTGCGATCAAATAACAAAAGGAACACCAAAATATATTTTCTTTCTCTTTTTAAGATCGAATGAAATCCTTTCCCAAGAACACCACCAAGAACAAAACTCGGTGTTCTTTAACCCTAAATCTAAAATCCAAATCCGAAAGGAATTTCCCAAAATTTCTTCAAACCTAAACTACCCCCAACCAAAACCACCTTCTTTCAAAACACTCTGACCAGCCAAACAACTCGACTCCCTTTTCTCGGCGATCGTTCGTATTCCAACAAAGATAAGTGCTCTCTTCTTTTTTCCCCCCTTAAAATCGGAGATATGGAGATCATTTTCTATCAAAACATCGTGATTTGGTGTTGAAAAGGGGATTTATTTTTCCTTTTTTTGTTTCGGTGTTAAATTGAGATATCTTTATCCCTATGTTCGGATTTGGTTCCATTGTTTTGGAAGGAAGATCTTTCCAAAATTGTTCTTGCCAAAATCATTAATGAAATCTTGAGATGGGAATATTGTTCTGTGCATAGAGGCAGATGTGTCGGCGCGTGGTACTATTTGCATTAGCGCGTGCTTTTCACGCGTCGTAGATCAGACGGTGATGGTTACTCGATGCTTCTAATGTAATATGGACCATTGGATCAACAAGATAGATCCAACGACCATGGATCGACTGCACATATGGAGACTTTTAGGGTTTTATTAACCCTAATTTGCCTGAAATCTGGACCCTTGATCTTGCCTTCAGTCCGACTGCCTTGGTGAAGGTGGTGCCAGGGTTAATCACAAAAGCCTAGCATGTTCGAACTGGATATGAACTTCTCTTGCTGGGCTTCAATCGGGCTTACTTGTTGGGTCAGACAATCTTGCTCTGGTGGGCTCCTGCCATGGACCTTAGCTGTTGAACTCTTTATTTGGGCCTTCAAAAATAAATGAAATCCATTAATTCATAATGAGTAATGTTAATAAATATAAATATACTTAGTAAATAATAATAATAAATATAACTAAAAAAATAATGATATATAATATCAGGGGTATATACAATAACAAGTTATAATTTTTTATTGGCCGCCTCATCTTGAGAGCCTGCTACTAAGAGGTGTCTTAAGGAGCTGTGGAATTTACTGCGACCTTACAAATAGGGATGGTAAACTGGTATAATTTCGTGATTTTGTATTGTATTCACTTCAATTGGGACAGGGATAGGTATAATTTTAGTGGATAGTGGGCATATGTGAATTTAGAAAGTGGTACCCGTCGCGGGTAGTGGACGGGTGATGAGTTTGAGATCTTACCCGTCCCACATCCGCCCGCCTACTAAATACCCATTAAATTTTGGATCATTATAAATTTAGTATAATTTTAGGGTTTGTAATTTATGTGTGTCAAAGAACAAAAATATTATGTGTTTGTCATTTATGTTTCTAGGTTTTAATTATGTCTTTTATTATGGTGTTTTATGTACTTTAAGATTTATGTTAACAGTTAACTCATATAATCTTTTGTTTATTTTATGTTTGTTGTTTATGTATAACTTAAGATTGATGTTAGGCGAGTCTAGCCGAGTACGTCTCTAGTTGGGTAGTGAGTGTGGGGATGGATTTAAGAATGTACTTGCTTGGGCGGGTGTGAATTTGAAAAATTTTACCTATCATAAGTAGTGGACAGGTGGTGAATTTTAAAATATTAGGTGGATATGAAGATTGAGGAGGGGTATCCGCACCCGTCCCACCCCTTTACCATCCGTACTTCCAAAGAGAGGATCCTAATGTGGAATTTTTTTATGAATTTTGTTCCATGCTTTCAGCTTCTGCATTTTCAACGAATCGCTAATAATCCTTTAGTCCCTCAGTGCATGTCACAAGTGGAGTCAACAGTGCATGTGACTAGAGAATGT
This sequence comes from Hibiscus syriacus, assembly GCF_006381635.1. Taxonomy (NCBI): domain Eukaryota; kingdom Viridiplantae; phylum Streptophyta; class Magnoliopsida; order Malvales; family Malvaceae; genus Hibiscus; species Hibiscus syriacus. The sequence continues at coordinate 369,064 of NW_024063064.1, forward strand.
TTTTTTGCAAGAAATGCCTTGCTTGGACAAGGTTTCTCTTGGTCCAATGAGGTTAATGCGATGAATATGCAAGAGTGGCTAATGTGGTGCGCTACTGCTGATTGGGATCGTCGCAACCTGGATCCGCCGTGTCTGTTGGATTCGTTCTGCTTTTGACGATAAGGGTGTTTTCTACAACTTTCTCCCTTGTCTTTGTTCTCTTCTTCGTTAGCTTCAAGTGATTCTTTTAGATGAGCAGAGGTTCACGCCATCTCCTGAGCTGCTTTTCTTTTCCTTCAAGTGTATTTTAGTTTTTTTGAAGTCTCTGTGGCTTCGGTTAATTTTTGTTTTTACTTTACCCTTTTGTGCTTGCAATTGGTGAACAACTCATTTGTTTGTCTTTATTTTGCTCCTAATAAAAGCTCAAGGACAGTTTTATCCAATATATATATGTATGTATGTATAGAATATTTAGTAATAAGTAAATAAAATATACAAATATAATATATATAATAATAACTATTTCTTAATATATAAAACGTAATATATAGTAATATATATAATACATACTAATATAATACAAACGTGCAGAAACATATAAATAATAAATAATAAATTAATATAATAGAAAAATTAATAACAATGATAATAATAAATAATAAAAATTTAATATTTGTCTCCGGAAGAAAATGAGTGTTTACAACTATCCCTCTTTGTCCATAATCTTATAACAAAAATAGAAAAAAAGATAAAAAGACAAATTTTTATTCGGTCTCAACTCAAACATATGAAATATGAATAAACTTCTCTCTTAGAGATGGACTCTGAAAAGAGTCTCATTCCTATGATGCCAAGAAGGTGTTCGTTTCTTCGTCCATAATCATCAAGTCTAAAAATGATCTTGCTCTCTTAAAATGAGGATGTCAAGTCATAATCAATGGCTGATCTGATCCCTCATCTGAAGGACGCCAAATCGGGGAACGATCTTGTTCCTTCATTTGAGGGACGCCAAGTCGTGAACGATGCTTGCAGGGATGGAGCCATAATTAGATCTTAACAAAAGTTAAATCTTTTTAACAATTTTATGTTATATACATAAGTTTACATTTATTATTTGTTTATTTCAAAAAATATAAATGATAACATGAAATATGAATATTAGTTATATTATTTATATGAAATAACAAATAAAAAATAAAAATAAAATTTAAGTAAATAATAAAAATAAAATTACCTTGAAAATTTTCTTGTTATTGCTGTGAACATAAAAATATTACAAAGTTCACTCTCTTTTTTTGAATTTTCCCACCCGAGGGGGTTTTACAGATTATCATTCGGGTTTTATATACCCGTTTTACAACAAATTACATGATGGCTATTTTTGTTGCTTCTGTAGAGTGTTGGAGTAGCTGAGAAGTGGCATGCACGGGTGGCTTCGGCAGTGAGCCAAAGAGGGGTGGCCTCTTGTTGGGTCAGAGGAAGGGTGATTATTGATTGGGGCAGGGGAAGGTGTCCACCTGTTGGGGAGTGGGTGGCTGTCTAGAGCTAGCCTAGACCCGGGTCGGGTTTTGGTTTGGGGCTTGGACAAGTTTTGGGTAGTTGAGCTTCGGGTTTGTTGTATCTGGGCTTTTTTTGGTTTGGGTTGTTTGGATGTAAAATAAATGAGAAAAATGGTGATTACATCGAATTACCCATTTGAACACCCCTAATAGTATGAAAGAATATTATATGCTTACAAGAACTCCAGATTGCTAACAAGCAAGTAAAAAAAGGACTCATAATAGAATTGACGAAACTATCTCAACTATATAAAATATTCAATTATGTAAAAATGCAATTACTTTAGGCAAGAACAAAGAAACCCAAAAACTACAACCATAGCAACTACAACTATGTAAAAAAGCCAGTACATTATTAAAATAAAATTGACAAAACCATCTCAACTATACAAAAAATTCTATTATATTTAACAGAAAAATAAAAGTATCAAAAAAGATAATATCAATTGCCTGGTTATTGAAATTGATGAACCGCTTCTAGTACTATAATCTGGTGCAAAACAAGAAAATAATTGTAAAATAATATAATTCTAAAACAAGATTATTTCAAAAGTAAAATACATAGAAGAAGATTTATATTTCACTTTCTTTATAATCTTTTTTAACACTAAATCAAATATTTTTATAAAATACTCGATTATATTTAACAGTAAAATAAAAAAAAGTTAAAAAAAAACTCAATTACCTGAATATTGAAATTAGCAAATTGCTTCTACTATAATCTGGAGCAAAACCAAAAAAAAAAATTGTAAAATAATAGAATTCTGAAACGAGATTACTCAAAAGTAAAATACAGATAAAAGTATTTTTATTTCACTTACTTCATAATCTTATTAACCCTAAATCAAATTAAATATACAGATTCCTCTATGAAGTGGCAAGCCTTAACTAAGGAAATAAATAATTTATTATGAAAACGTAGAATGTCTTGCTATGTATAAGGAAGGTGGAATTTTAATGGAGGGAATTTTAAGAGGGAGATGAAAATTTGCCTCCAATTTTAAACGTATGTATATCACTTTAATATTATTAGTAAAAAAATAAAATAGTAAAAAATATTAAAAATTGAATAAATTCAAAATATTTAATTAATTTAAAATAATAAAAGATATTTTTTAGTAATAAAAATAGTTTGACATAAATATTTGACTTTTCCTATACGAGCATAAATACGACTTGTGTTTATGAAAGGCTTCATTGGTCTTCTCTTAATCAAGCATAAATATTTGACTTTTTCTTATGATTGAATTAATATAATTATGGTTGATTGTGCCATTAAGGGTTAGCTTATAAATAACACACAATTTAAAAAACGGCTTTACGCTTGTATGTTATATTCAACAATTAGTGAATAAAGATTAAACTCAATTAAAGTTTCGTCAATACTTGAATAGATTGGACTCTACTTGACTTGAGCTCGAATTTTATTCGAGTTCTTAATAAGCCGAAGCGAAATATTTGATATAATCTCACAAATAACTTGAAAAAAAATAATATATTAAATTACTAATTTGTTTAAATTAAATTATTAATAAAATTAATATTTATATGTTATTCATTTTTTTGAAAAATATAATATGAAGTTTTCATGTAATGTTTTGAGTTCAAGTTTTTTCAAGTTCGAGACGAGCTTTAATTTTTTATTTCGAGTTGGAGTCGAGCTTTCAAAATTTTAAGCCGGTGAGCTTTTAAAGTCAAGTTGAGCTTCAGTTTTTTATTCTGAGTTAGACTTAAACTGACAATTTTAAGTTTGCGAATTTTTAAGTTGAATAGAAATCAATTTTAAACTTTTCGAGTCGATTCAAGATCAAAAATACTAAAGTTTGACTCAACTTGTTTGCAACCCTACTACTACGCTTCTCATGAAACAAATATTATAATTAACTTACTTTCTAAATATGTATTTTTAACCAATTTGAATGCACACATCATAATTTATATTAATTTATCAACTATATTATATAATATAATACAAATTTATTTTTTAAATAAATTATTTTATCATATATTAATAAAATAAATATATTTATTTTTCTTAAATTTAAGATAATATTGACGATTTAAATTTTTTTACTGTTTCATAAACTTAAAAAAAAATTAAAGTCGGTTCCTCTTTTCAAACCTAAATCCCTAGATGGCACAATTTTAAACTCTAAATTTTATAATAACTACACCCACACAGCATCGTTCTGATGAAAGAGTTAGATAAGAGACATTGATAGTCTTTTGAGTTCTGATTCAAGGTGATTTTCTTGGATTTTGAATTTGAGATAATTTAATATAGAATAATGTCAATAAAATTAAAAATATAAAAAATATCGGTAAATTACATTGTTTAATAAGGTTTTTAGATTATCTTATTTTTAACATTAAGTGACATAATTTTATGATGTCTTTTAAAATCATCATATAAAAAAGAGAGATAACAATAAGTGATAAATAATTAATTTCGTCATGTTAAAAATATTTTTTGACAATAATAAAACTTTACTTTTAATGTCTTATAAAATATGACAAATTAAATTGTTATGAATAAAACTTATTTGTGACAAATGTGCAAAATCACTAATTGAAATTGAATCATCATTATAATAAATCGTTACTGATACTTTTTTTTTCATTGGAGACAATTTTATAACGTCATCATTTTATCTAAATGTCATTAAAAGGTTTCCCACCGAAAAATTTGGTAGGAAGATTTTGGCGCCAAATATATAGTGACGAAAATCAGTGACCATTTTTTAAATTGTCATAAAAGATATAACATTAATCAATAAATAAACGAAAAGAAAAAAGTCACTAGGCCTATAAATGAACTGAACATCCAGCGAACCGTTCATGAACTGTGCAGCGGGAAGTTCGTTTATGTTCGTTTATTTATTAAATGAACGAACATGAATAAGATTTTACGTTCGTTTAATTAAATGAACGAACACGAACAAATGACTCGTTCGTTCATTTACGTTCGTGAACGTTCGATTATATGTTCGTTCATTTATGTTCAAACAGAGGGCAAGTTGAATATGTTACGAAGATTATTGAAGTTGTTTAGATTTCAAGAAGATTGTTTTGTTGAACAAATTAACTTTAAAACTTTATTATGTTCATATAGCTTATTTATGATTTATGTATGTTTTTGTCGTATTCGAACAAATTAGCTCTAAAGTTGCAGGTTATATTAATGAATTTTAAGTTGTTATTCTTGTTGTTTACTTTTTTTTTTACTTTCATTTGTTGTATTCGAATAAGTTTGTTTTTTGTGTTTGTGTTGTTCGTTTATATTCGTTCGTTTGTGTTCGTTTTCGTTCGTTTATGTTCGTTTATCATTTAAATGAACGAACATGAACAAGCTATATTCCTTAATGAACGAACATGATTTTTTTTTGTTCGTGTTCGTTTATTTATTAAATGAACGAACATGAACATACCTCCGTTCGTATGCGTTCGGTTCGTTTACAGGCCTAAAAGTCACAATATAGTATGTTTTGTGACATTATACACAACGACATATAGAAATTTCGTCACAAATTGACAAATTTATTGTAGTGTCATTATGATTTATTCTTTTCTTTGATCTCCAACAGTTCATGCATGTTCATATGCATTTTTTGATTTTCCAAAAAATGAATCGATCCCCTGCAAGAAGGGATTGATCATTTCGGGCAAAAGATCGATCCCCCTTAATGGATGGATACCTTGATGAAATTTGGCTTTTGAAATGCAAACTTGACTTTTCATTCATTTATTGACTTTTGATTTCGTAATTATACATTTGATTTAAGTCAGAATTACATCAGATTTGTTCTTTTACTCTTTAATAATGTTATTTACATAATGAATCCTTCACTTTCATATTTTCTATTGTGTCCCATGTTTTGAAATGATTACGATTTAGTCCTTAAATATCGTATGTTGGTTGAGGGGAGAGTTTGGTTGGTTAAGGAAAATATGAGATGTTAGAGTTTGGTTCTACTGGATTGGTCATTTTTCTTTTATATTTGTACACTTTTACTCACTAAATTAAAAAACTTCAGTTTTTTTACTTACGTTATCAATTTATTAAATTATGATCACTTATGTTATCAATTGTTACATTTTGGTCAATGAGTTGTTAACTCTCGTTAGCTTGATGATATGGCATGTTAGTCAAAAGAGGTTAATTTTTAATTTTACCCCTAAACTTTAGAAAGAATACTATTTAGACCTTAAACTCTACATGAAGTATCATTTTAACCCTTAAACTTTAGATAAAATATCAAATTGACCATTGAGTTCGACCAAAGTCTCTCTTCGTTACACAACTCACAACCGTCAATGTCAAACACCATCAGTCGACATCGACCACCGTCACATTCGACTATTAGACTCTAAATTTTCTTGTTCTCTCAATTTTTACATTCTGAACATGAATATGGTATCTGTTTCACTAGGAAATATGTAAAACTAAAAAAATATAGCTTATAACCCTTTAAATTCCTTTAAAATTAAACTATAATAATAAATTTATCATTAATATTTCTTTAAAAAAAATACATCAAAAATCAAAATTTATATCATATTAAGTCCATAAATGTTTTGTTTATTACATTGTTATGTTATAATTTTTGTTATATTTATAGTATTAGTAGTAAATTTTTAATATTTGTAAATTATAATAATATTTTAAATAGTTTTATTATTTTTAAAATAATACAAAATCAAAGTTAGTTTTTGAAATTTGTGATGGAACTCCAAACCAATTCTAACCTAAACTAAATTTAAGGCTTATATTACCAATAAGTATCTAAAATATGTCTTCTTTTCTATCTAAGTACCTAAAATATTTTTGTGGTCAAAGTAAGTACCAAAAATTATATTTTTTTTGTCAAATTAAGTACCTAAAGTTAATTTTTTTTCAAAAATATGTACTTAAAGTATTCAATCTTTTTCATCTAGGTTTTAAATAGTTAACACATGGCACTTTTAAAACAGATACTTTAGGTGCTTAGATGAAAAAAATTGAATACTTTAGATACCTCTTTTGACTAAAAAATACTTTAAGTACTTACATGAAAAAGATAAATACTTAAAGAACGAAGGATTTTTGTTATCGTCTTTCTCAATTCCGATTGGGTCCGGATCCTTGGTGCTGACTGAGATCTTGGCAATTGAGCATGCTATTAAAGTGTTCCTTTTCTCAGTTTGGTTTGTTAAGTCTAATCTTATTGTCGGTAGTGATTGTGCGAATGTTGTGGGTTGGATTTCAAATCCCTCCAAAATCCCTGCCGAATGGATCAAGAGAATTCAATAACTTTCGGCTATTATCTTGTTAGAAAACATTGTGGATAGATTTATCTCTAGGAGTTGTAATATCGAAGCCGATACCTAGCTAAGTTGAAGAATTTTTTTGTTATGCTAGTAAAAATGTTTAATGTTCACTTTCTGTTGGAAAAATTGAATGAATTGATGTAACTAATTAATTATATGTCATGTCACTTGGTGAATGAACTTAATATTTGGTTTAAAGTTGCATCTATTCAATCATACCTATTCAACAATTCTCTTCATGAAAAGATTAAATCCTTTTATGAAAAGATTAAATCCTTTTATGAAAAGGTTAAGCCCTTTACATCAAAGGTTAAGTCATTTCATCGAAAGGGCTTAACCTTTCAATCAATTTTCTCTCCCTATCTATAGGGTATGTTAGGCACAATGAGACACAAGTTACACAAGTTTAGAACTTTGGAATAGGAAAAAAACTTAGAATATTCCTTTCAAATTCATTTTTCCGGTGATAGAGAAAGGCAAGATTGTGTTCGACTGATCACTATGGTTTTGTTTGCTGCTGTGATCGTTTGTTGTTGTTTCCTGGGAGACCGACATCCAACATTACTCAAATCACCTGGGAGAGGACAAGTTTGTCTTAAGGAAACTATTCATACAGGCCTCAACAAAAATCCTTCTTCAATTTATGTTACTCTACTCATCCAATTCAGTGTCTAAATATGAGTAAATCAATTTCTTGCCTCTACTTTAAGTTTTATTTATTTTCTTCTTTCGATTATATATAATAATATTTGTTATTATTATTATTTTATCTAGGATTAACATTTTGTTTAATAATCTTAAGACATATTCATATTTTTTTATTCTAATATGAGAGGTCATACAAATGATTGTATTATTGAAATTATAGCCAAGGTGAATTACTAACGAACGAACATATGTGAGGCTTGTGCTTTGTCTTTTGTGGATGTCTTGCGCTTTAAACCATAAACTGTCCAAGCCGTGCATGATGTAAAACATTAAAAGTTCTTGAGTGAATGTGCACCAAGCTTTTTTATTTGTTGTTGTGCACATAGCTTTGTCCTTTGTTGATGCTTAAAGTTGGCAACAACGAAACTAAGGATGAATTAGGTACCAAGTTACTCAAGCTATGTTATCATTCTGTTAATATGAATACGAATCAAAATAGTTTTAACAGGAACTTCGACAAGTTAAGTCTTATAAGACACACAAGTTTCCAGATTTTTTTTTTTTTTTCTAAGTTTTTTCAATCATGATAAAGAATATTGTTGGAAAGACTTACTCAGATATTAAGATTGCTGCTGATCGAAAAAAGTATACTCAGATCTAAAGAGGAAAGACATCGAATATGAAGATGGTGAATTTTTTTTTCTAAAGTATCACCTTGGAAGAAGGTGTTACACTTTGGACAAAAAGGAAAGCTGAGCCTGAGGTTTATTGGTCCTTATGAGATAGTGAAAAAAGTTGGTATGGTAGCATAACAACTAGCTTTACATCCAGAAATGGATAAAATTCACAATGTTTTTCATATGTCAATGCTTAGAATGTATCCTTCTTATCCTTCTAATGTTATCACTCCGAAAGAAATTTATATCATAAAGTGGAAGAAGCTGCTTGGGAGACAAGAAAGCAATGAGAGAAAAATATCCTCATTTATTTGAATCATGTACGTAAAAAAGTTTGAGGATGATTTGTTCTCTAGGGGGAGTTGTAGTACCCAAAAAATTTCAATTAGAGACAAATAAATAAAATGAAAGTTTGGTGGTTAAAGTATAAACTTAGGAAAAGTTCAAGAACTAAAATGAGAATTTTCTCAAAATATGTATTTTTATTCTTTAAATGAATAGTTTATCCCCAAGAATGAATTTTTGGTTTCACTCGAACTTTTGGTATGAAATTTATGTAAGAAGATATAAATTGTTAAAGTTCTGGAAAACTTCGGATAAACATATCGAATAAAAAATTCAAGAAATCTTGCTAGATGATGGAGCAAGGGAAAATAATTCATTTCATGTTTTATAATGATAAGATTCAATATGGACCGTCTGATTTAAGTTGAATTTCCATGTTAAATCTAAGTCGTTGGATGAAAATTGCAAGATTGTAATTATGAAATTTTACAATGGTAAAGTTTTAAACTACTAAATCCATGGTTTAATCTTATCCCCTGAAAGAATAATTTGACACGTGAAACATTTATGAGCATTGAATTTAAAGGGTAAAATGATCATTTGGCAATAAAATGAATTTTAAATTCATTTGGTTATTAAATATGACAAATGGCTAAAATAAAAGAAATAAAAAGTTCATGAATTTGGTTCATCTTTCTTCAAGCTTGCCGTGAACACCTAAGGTAAGGGAAAAAAAACTTCCATTTGATTTTTAAGCATTTTGGTTTGGATTTAAAGTGAAGCCGTTAAATACAAAATTGATCTACATAAAATTCTCTTCCAATTGGTACCATTTTTTCATGGTTTTCTCATGTATATGATTGTATTTGGAAGATGTTAGGTTTTAGGGTTATGTTGATTCATGATATTTAAAGCTTGAATATGATGGATTAGGTGTTGTTTTGTCATTTTCATAGTTGAATGATGATGAAAAACCATTGGAAATGATATATGAAGGATTTGACAATTTAGGGTTTTATAGAATTTGGAATTTTGGTATGGTTTTTATTGATGAATGATTCATAATGCTTAGATATGATGTTTAGAAGAAGAAATCATGCTTGAATCAAGATGGAAATCATGTTTAGGTTGACCTAAGGTATTCAACCATGTTGGATAATTTAGAGAAAAATTATTCGATATTGTTTTAAGGTTTTACATGATGATTAAAGGTTGTACAAGTTTTAGAATGTTTCTTGGATAAAAAAATGCAAGTATGAAAACGTTAAGGACCATTTCAAAATTTTTGAAAAGAATAGGGTTTGATCATGGGATTGATTAGAAGTTGATATTGTTTGAAGCTTGAATCCTAAGAAAAATGTGAAGGGACCATTTCAACTATTAAAGAAAATATTTGGATAATTTTTGAAAGAATGCTTTTTAAAGTGTTTAAATGTTTTGATATTGTTTGAAGCTTGAATCCTAAGAAAAATGTGAAGGGACCATTTCAACTATTAAAGAAAATATTTGGATAATTTTTGAAAGAATGCTTTTTAAAGTGTTTAAATGTTTTGTTATTGTTCAAGTTTCATTTTGATGGTTAGAATGGAAAATTTGAAGTTGATATGTGAAATGCCCTTCTATTTGGAAATTAAGATATTTGAAGATAATATGAGGTTTTGGTGAAATTTTGATATTTAAAGTTGATTTGAACTCTAGGAAGTGTAGTTAATTTTGATTGAACATTCAAAGGATTTTTTTTAAAAATTCTTTACTTGTATGCGCATGGCAGTGGTAGAGTATTAATATGTACTTTGCATATATATATATATATATATAGATTTCGAGCAAAACCGAGACCAAAGTAATCTCAAAGCTAAAAAAAAGGTTAAAGATTAAAGCTTATATATCTACTTTAGGTTAGCTGGTGGGGTATTAAAGGTGAGTGCATTTATATATTTTTATTATACATATGTTTTAAGGAAGGATTACGATAAACAACCTTTAATATTTTGATATGATACTACTTTGATTTATATTATGATATATTCATAATATATTTATGTTCAGTTTGAAATCGAATGTTTCGGGTATTAACTACCCACTGTACTATTATATATAAATATTGTTATTTTTTATACTTAAATAACATGTGATTATGAGTAGAAATGCTCAAGTATATATATTGAGAGTTTTGGTATAGTTGGCATGCCATAGATATAGCAATTGCATATTGATTTGGTACTTAGTGCATATGATTTATGATACATTTATAGCACATATGTGTTGATGGTGTTATTGTACTCATGAGCTTAGGGACACTAATACATATGCATTGATGGTATCTTTGTACATATATGATATGGCATTTAAAAGTGTATTATCCGTGACTCGCATACCGTGCATTCTTATTTATTTACTTTGAGCTATGATATAAAAGGATTTGAAAAGTACAAGTTATGTCAGACATGTTTGAAAATTAATTATACTTGATTTAAGCAGGAAATACTTTTTATCCGAAATGATGATTTTTCAGGTTATCTTTGAATTGTAAATGTCTTTGATACACGTCAATTTTATATTTTCATATACAATTATATGATATGTTTTGTATTATTATTATTATTATGTTTATATTGTATTATTTAATTAATACCTCGTTAAGTTATACTTAGAGTGTAATTGGTTTACAGTTGAATATAGTATCGGAAGTAATGAGGAGATACACATCATTTTCAATTCGAGGAAACTTTACAGGCTACCACAATAATTACATCTTGACGTATTTTGAATTCTTAATTGGCATGTATATATGTTTGGTAGTCAATTTTGCGATGTTCGACTCTGTCACTTTTTTAAATGTTATTAGGATAGGTATGAATGTTTGAAATTGGATTTAGATAGTTTAAAAGTTTATTTTATATTTTGTTATGTTTATATGTGATTATAACTATATTTATTAAATTGGAATTCTCGAGTTATTGGTAAGTTAGAAATAAATATTTCTAATGATTCTTAATATTTTAAATTGGTTTAAATAAATATTTGGATAATTGTTTTTTAAAAGAAGCAAACTTTTACTAAAATTGAATAAGGAATGATTTAAAAGTTTCACGTGACATTAACAACTCGTGTTCGGTTGTCGAATACGAAAAGAAGGTGTTACAATTGAAGTCATACCAATTTAATTAGATACGATGGTTGGCAAGGCTTAATATAATATGGGACCACATCTCGTGCCTCTATTAGCTGATCATATAAACAATTATATGATAAGGACCACTACCTCTTGAATGATTCTTAATATTTTAAATTGGTTTAAATAAATATTTGGATAATTGTTTTTAAAAATAAGCAAACTTTTACTAAAATTGAATAAGGAATGTTTTAAAAGTTTCACGTGACATTAACAACTCGTGTTCGGTTGTCGAATACGAAAAGGTGTTACAATTGAAGTAATAACAATTTAATTAGATACGATGGTTGGCAAGGCTTAATATAATATGGGACCACATCTCGTGCCTCTATTAGCTTATCTTATAAACAATTATATGATAAGGACCACTACCTCTTGATTTTTGGCCATCATATAAATGTGACTCAGTAGGGTGAAGAAGCTTTTAAAATCGGCTTTGAGGGCTGAACTACCACAGCGGGGTTTTTATCCTTCTTCATTTTCAGTCACTTGGGGTACTCTAAAGATTGTTGCGCTGCTGGAGAACATAGGTTTTCTTTGCTTGAAATTCAATAACTCTGTCTGGATGAGATCTCTGACTTTGTTTTCCTAATGCATCGCACTTCTGTTAAGCTTTTAATTGCGGATACTAAAATGAAGCCTAAACTAAATGTTAGGTATGAATTAAGAAAGCATAGTTTGAGTACTAAAAGAGAATAAAAGTAATACTTTAGGTACTAAATTTATAGTTTACCTTTAAAAAATCTGAAAAGAACCATTTGACTTGCAATTCTTGGGTTTGGAAATTCCTACACCAACAAAGAAAAAACCACAAGTGTACACTAAGAATTAGAGTGACAAATTCGAATTTTAATATCTTCGATTTTTACCAAATCTGAGGAAAGAAATGTGTAAACTCAGCTTCCTTTGGACCGACTCTCTTCCACTCTGGCAATGACAGCCCCGTAGCAAACTGTAGTTTGTCCATTTTTCCCAGAAAAATACATACAACTGTTTTCTCGGTGTCTTCTTCACAAAACGTTGGTCCTCATAATCAGAAATGTTGATACTAAAAAGCTATAGATGTTGTTTTGTTAGTATTGTAAATGACAAGCTTATTTTTTGATTGTGTCCTCCTGCTGCCATGCTATTGCAAACACTCCCTGCAACATCACTGAAAAGGTTGTTTCAAAAAGCGTTTTCAGAACAAAATTTCTTTAGGAAAAATAAAAACTTATGTAAATCTGTTTTTCCAGCAATTTTACCCAGATTATGTGTTTGAAAAAAAAATTCTCAAACTAAGGTACTCAAAGAATTAATCATTTCCTGCACTATTGTGAATGCTACAGTGTCAAAAGGACGTTAGAACTACAATGCAACTTTGGACATGCCATGCACATAGACACCCTGTGAAACTAAAGAAGCACTGCAGTCCATACATCTTTCTCTAGTGAAACCAAAGAAGGTGCACGCAATACATGTGTCAACTCCGCGAAACCAAAGAAGTGTATTGCAGTCCATGCGTCTTCTCCAGTATTATAGCAAATGACCTATTTGAGAAAATAATCTCAAGAGTGCAACATATGGGGGATTGGTTTTTTCTACTGCCCTACATGAACAATTTTACCCTGTTTTCCCCTCTATTTGAGGCTGCAATAGAATAGAAGTGCTTAATGAGTTTAGCAGCTCATGAGTTGTTTGAACTTGACTCAATCAAAATTTGGTCAATATTCTATTCGAGTTGATTCGATTTTAACTCGAACTCGACTCAAAACCTTAACGAATTGAGTCAATAAAGTCTAACTGTGAAAAAGGATAATTTCCATATTGTGTTAGGACCAATAATCTATACTTTCTCATCCATGATATTGCTTTCATTACGGAAATGTCTGTTTTGATAGTAGCTGTGAAGGTGGTCCCTAGACAGGCAAGGGGAATCCAATATTTCACCTGTGGCATGGACAAAAGTTCATATGCATTGTTTTCTTTGGCAGTTAATGTGTCCTTCATTAAGCAGCTGCTGCTGCCCACGTAGGAGACATTGTCAGTACATATTTCACATTCGAAGGACAATTTGTACACTCATGTCCAAGAAAATTCTTCCCGAGCCTGGGTCCTGTATTTTTTTTTATTTTCACTCGTCCCGGATAAGAGAAGAAAATGCAAATTTTTTAAATTCAATTCCTACCGACGTATTTTCTTAAAAATAAGGCTTAATATAAAAATAAATATATAAATTATATCACTTTTTTAAATAGGTGTCTTAACTTTTTCCTGGCTAATCCAAATATCTAACATTACAAATGTTACCACTTTAGGTATCTCGACCGTAACGACTATTAAAAACTCCGTTAAGTACACATGTCACGTTTTGGTAATTTTTAAATTTTTTAAAAATTTTAAAAAAATGTTATATTTAAAAAACCTCTAATTTCTCTTAAATTACAAAAAAAACCTCAAATATCTAAAAATCATAAATCATTAACCCTAATCCATCGACATCATCCTTACCAGCCACGACCACTGTCGTCGATGTCGTTCTTTTCATCTCCATAGTCAGGCGTAGTCATCCTTGTTGTCGATTGGCCATTGTGATTTGCAACGTTGAGGTTCGTCGAGGAGTCGAGTCGATTGGCCATCTATTGGCTCATGTTCCAGTGGATTTTTATGATGTTATTGGTAGTCGTGTGGAGATGAGGTCGGATGGAGATTCGACGACGACAAAAGCGGTGGCCGACGTGAGTTTAGAGGTTGAAATTAGATTTCTCAAAGTTTTGGGGTTTCTTTTAAAGTTTTTTGAAAATTTTTGGGTTTTTTTAAAATATAATTTTAATTTTTAATTTAAGTAAAATTTTAAAATTACTAGAACGTAACTTGTGTCACTTAATGGAATATTTTAACGGTCATTATGACCGAGACACCTAAAGTGATAATGTTTGTAACCTTAGATACATAGATTAACTAAAAAATTTTTGCCACTTATTTAGAAAAACGATATAGTTTGGACACATATTTTTATATTAAGTCTAAAAATAATCGTATGGAACGAATTAACGTGATTAAGCCTCGATTCCATTTGTTTTTTTTTAACAAAAGAGGTCACACTTTAAAATAGGGAAAGATTTTAGACTAGAATTATAATCACATTGGTTATCTATTTTCAATATTCTGATTCTACAAACCAACAAGATTAAGTCCTAAATTCAGTTCATTTTTTTTATTTTAATAAAAGAAGTCAACGTATAAAGATAGGAAAAGAGGAAAAAAGACTTTAAAGTTAAATCTTATAAATATATTTTTAAAGATGATTATAAATTATGAAGTGATTAGATTAGGTTTAATTTAATAAATAATTATTATACGAATTAACTAATTTGATTTCATAATTAAATTAAATTAAGTTGTATTAAAAGAATGTCATTTTGGAATAGAGATCATGTTCTTCACGAGCACATTTCCTATATTTTCACTGTTAAGATTTAGGAAAATTCTATGTCGATGAGTACCGTCGAACATCATTAACGATGAACACCATTAATTTAGTTTACAAAAATATAAAATTCTAAACGTGTCAATGTATAATTATAAATTAGTTAAAAATTTAAAGCTAAATTATTTAAAATTAAATACTAATTACATTATTTTCCATAATATTTTTTATCTTAAATGCATCATTCCCCCCTAAAGTATGTCATTTGTACCGAGTTACCCCTAAAGTATTTTTAGAGATGTTTTGCCCCATAAAGTTTATAACGTTAATCTGTTTGCCTCAAACCGTTAACCTCGTTAAAAATAGCAAGGGTAAATTACATATTTAGCCACTTAACTATTTTTACTGTTCTGTTTTGGTCACTCAACTATTTTTTTCTCAAAATCATCACTAAACTTAAGTTTTTGTTTTGTCTTAGTCACCTAAATCGATTCGATTTATTTTTAAAATGTGTAATAAATAAGAATTCATTTATATCACATTTTCTACTCGACACACAAATAGTCGACCCTTAAATATTTAAACACAACCAAGCTAATAATTTTTACATTATAATTATATATATATGAGATAAAAATTATTTAATATATAAATATCACAAATCAAATAACAAGTTGAGTCATACTCGACCCATGAATGTTTAAACTCAACCGAGCTAATTTTTTCTCTCTTCAAAGTTATTTTAAGACATAAAATTTCATTCAAATATTAATTAAAATTTTAGATAAAGACGGTACAATCAAAATTAAATTAAAGAAAAAATGTTTTTTCCATGAAAAGATGACAAGCAAGAGACACAATGAAACATTTTTTAATGAAGAAAAAAAATAAGCTCATTTGTTCATGCTACCTATACTTTGACGTTGATACCTTAATTCATTATATTATTGATCTTTAATATTTATTTATATATAATTCTTAAAAAAAAATTGTTGTCACGGTGCATTCAGATGATGTTGTTTCCTCAAATGTATGCCTAGTAGCTAAAGATGAAAATGATTCATGGTAATGGAATAGAAATACTAGTATAAGTATTTTACATAAGCTTGTACAAAATGATATAGTAAGGGGTTTACCAAAGATAAAATATGATCTAAATAAAATCCATAATGTATGTGTAAAGGGAAAGCATAGAATAGTTTCCTTTGAAATCATTATTAATGTTTCCTCTAGTAGAGTGTTGCAATTTATTCATATTGATTTATTTGGGTTAATTAGGACTACTATCTTGGGTGGAAAATAATATGTCATTGTTTTAGTTGATGATTAATAATGAAAAAGGTTACTCAATTTCCAGTATAAGGAGTGATTATGGAACCAAATTTCAAAATCTTGGTTTTGAATATTTTTGAAACTCTACTGGTATAAGTCATAATTTTTCAACACCTAGAACCCTTCAATAAATTGGAGTTGTTGATGAAAAAAATATAATTTTGAAGGAAATGGCTAAACCCATGCTTTGTGAAAACAATTTTCTAAAATATATTTGACGAAAGCCGAAAACACCAATTGCTATATTGTAAATAGATTAATTATTAGGCTTGTTTTAAAGAAAAATGCATACGAAATTTTCAATAATAAAAAACCTAACATTGGTTATTTTTACCCTTATGGGTGTAAATGTTTGTTTTAAATAATGGAAAAGACAATCTTGGTAAATTTGATGCAAAAAGTTATGAAGGAATGTTTCTTAGATATACCATGAATTCTAAAGTTTATCGAGTCTTTAATAAAAGAAATCTAGTGGTTGAAGAGTCTATTCATATTGTTTTGGATGAAAATCTCCTTCCGAGGAAGAATTCTTGTGTTGATGATGATATATGTATTATAAAATCAAATGAAGTTAGTGAATCACCATTGAAAGAATAAATGAAAGAACAAACTCGAGATGCTCTCATGGAACTAACTTTAGAGGAAAGTGAGATTTTTTACCCAAAAAAGTATAATTATGTAAAGGATACTGATATTTTGAATGATTCGTCCAAAGGGTTATGTCAACACTCATTTTTTCGTCCCGCTATTATCTTATTATTATATTATTATTATTATTAATATCATTATTAATAAATACAATTTTATTTTCTATATGCTTGTACAAGCCCTACGCCCAAAAGTAGTCTGACCCAATTACTTAACCCAAACCTGAAGACGAAAGTACATGTTCTAACCCAAGACCCGAAGCCCAAATAGAGCAGGGCCTATTCTGGAGCCCAAACTAGCTTAGGGTTTAGCCTTTGGTTCCTACCACCACTCGTCTCAACCGTTAGATATGAACCCATTCAATGGTCTAGATTGAGTAGATGATACCACCCATTTCATACACTCCCCGGCCACCGTCGCTGCTTCCAATCCAAAGCCCTGTAGTGTCAGAAGACCCTTAACATATCAACAAGAAACCAAATTCTGCACCACACACAAATATCACATCTTTGTAATAATTTCGTAGAGAACAACTAGAAAAAAAATTATGTAAAAGTCGGGGCTTATATAAACCTCGAACCAAATTTGTAAAAAAGGTTCCACTATTCGATTTCAGAATCAATAAAGGAAAACGCCGAAAGCCTTTTTTTAAGGTATTTGTTTTTATACTTTGTCAGTTTCAAAAAAAAAAGAAAAAGGGAAAAATATTATCTTGCATGTGTTAAAAAACCAAAGAAAAAGTGGGAATAGTTTACCTGAGTCATGTGGAGGGGTCTTCGCGGCGGTCGGAGGCCCGAAAGCTGAACAATCGGGATATTTCAGGGGTTTTTTGGGTTTGTTTATGCTCATTTTAGCCTAGGGTAGATGTCTAGGGTTGTAGATCTAGGTTTAGCGACAGTCGGACGGCGGTTGAAAGAGGTTAGGGGTGGCCGGCAGTGGGCTGGTCGATTGTTTTGAGAAAAAAAGGAAAGAAAGTTTTAAAAAAAACTCGGTTAAAACGAAAAAAACAAATAAGTTGTTTTATAGGGTAAATTAGAGGGAAATTGCACTTAGGTCCCCTAACTTACACATGTTTTTATGAAAAGGTCACGTATATGTCATAATTTACCCATTTTTATTTATGCTTTGTAATTTTTGGTTTATTTATTGTTTAGTCCTCCTAGTTTAGTCATGTTTTTACATGTTAATCACCTGTAGGGATTGTTTTTGTGATTTACCCATTTTTATGCATGTTATATATTTTTAGGGATATTTTTCATATAATCCATATATGTTTAGTGTGTGTTTGCATTTTGGTAATGAGTAGTGGATCTTTAATTTTTTAAAAATATTTAGGGACTTATTTAGTAATTTTACATTTTTATTCGAATATGTATATTTTAGGCAAAAAATGGAATATTTAGGGATTAGTCCCTTTATTTTATGCATGTTTGTAGCTCGAGCCCGAGTATGTTTTTTATTTATTTTAATTTGGCTATGCAATTTTAATTTATTTTTAATTTAGTCGCCATGTTTTATTTATTTTTATTAATTGTAATCTTAGTACATAATTTTGAAAATGCTCATTTTAGTCACTTGTATACTTTATTTTTTTTAATTTTGGCATGATGGTTTGATTGTTTATGTTTTATTCCTAATTTTATTTTTATTTTAATTTTTGCATGTTGATTGCATGTTGATTGCATATTAGTTCATTTTAGCCCTAATTAATTTCAAATGATATCCTCACAAGCATCACTTGACTCGAATCAAAATAAATTGACTAAGGGTAATATTCGATCATTTTAATATTGTCGTAAAGTGATTATCTTAACGTATAAGAAAGTTATTTTCGATAATTTTAAAATGAAAGTCTATCTCATTTAGTGACACGAATTAAATGGATTTCATTTTTAAATCCAGGGATTGAGAAAAAGACCATGTTCTTTTAATTAAATTCATCGAGAATAGAATGTTAGATCAAATCTAACGTCCTATCTCGAGATATTTAATTAATTTAACATCCTTATTCTCATTAAATATTGGTAAAATAAATAATTAATTTTACTTGCTTGATATACACTTTTAATTCTCTTTATTTTTGCATGTGTTTTCCCTGAAATAATAACATTCCAATCGATATTGAGAATAATAATATCTTTTCATTTCGTTCGGAGTAATAAATGACTGCTTTAAGACATGAGAGGTCATTTATTCTTGATTGGTAATAATTTGATATTTTCATTTTCTCTCAAATTAATATCGATTTTTAAGATGAAATAATGATATCTCTTTTTTCGATTAGATCAACAAATGACCGCTTTAAGGTATGAGAGGTCATTTATTCTCGTTTGGAAATCATTAGATATTATCGTTTTCACTTGAATCGATATTAAATTTTAAGATGAAATAATAATATCTCTTTATTTCAATTGGTGTAATAAATGATTGTTGCAATGCATGAAAGGTGATTTATTCTCGATTGGAAATAATTAGATATTATCGTTTTCACTCTTAAAATTATTTTTGGTGTTGTTATTTTGAATTAATAGTGAACTTTAGAATGAAATT
Organism: Hibiscus syriacus; assembly: GCF_006381635.1. Taxonomy (NCBI): domain Eukaryota; kingdom Viridiplantae; phylum Streptophyta; class Magnoliopsida; order Malvales; family Malvaceae; genus Hibiscus; species Hibiscus syriacus. The sequence continues at coordinate 388,633 of NW_024063064.1, forward strand.
TTAATATTTCTTTATTTCGATTGGAGTGAGAATCTATTGCTTCAAGGTATAAGAGATCGATTCTTCTCGATAAGAAATAATTAAATATTATTATGTTTTGTCCAAATATTCAAAGAATGTTATTTTAGGGGATCTTATATTAAATTAGATTCAAACTTGTAAATTTTATTGCAAAGACATTTAACTAATTGACTAGGTACCGATTTAGGGCGTTGTGGGGTGCTAATCCTTCCCCACACGTAACCGACTCCCTAACTCGAATTTTGGTAACGCAGGCAACAAGTTTGTTATTTTAATTAAAATTAATATTTTATTGAAATGAAAAATACATTTTTGGGTGCCCAATCACACCCTAATTAAAGATTGATGGTGACTCCTCGAACCATGTTTTATCATTAACCGATAACCAAAGAATTATTTCGAAACGAGACCCACATTTCCCCTTCAAAAAAACGTTTCAGCAGCTTGGTGACTCCGTTGGGGACATTTTTTTAGAGAGCCGGTCCATTAGTCGACTAATTATTTGTCTTTGCTAATGAAAATTACATGTTCGCTCTAATTTGATTTTTGATCCCTTTGCGTGGTTTGAATAATTTTCACTTTTAATTTAATTAACCACTAAAAAGTTGTATTGACTTGTTTGTTGATGTTTTCAGAGTAAATAATTGGTCAGGGTTTTGAGTTTTCTGTTTAGTGTTGTTTGTTTTATTTTCGCTTTTTCGTACACACTTCACAACTACATTTACATAACATGAGCTAAAACCCGCTTTGTCCTATTTAAGTTGGAGTGAGAAGCTACTCCCTCGTGTGGTACTCGTGATGGGTTTCATCTTCGTATGGACATAAGGAGGTGTGTCTCCTCGAATCAAACTTGATTTGAAAGCCTGTGATGGGACATGATTGAGGGTTCGAGAGCCCAAGGGGCACCGACAAGGATAATTTGAGGACCTATTACTTTAGAACCGAACCCAACATGTAGTAAACTTAGAACCCAGATAGAGCCTTACTCATATCATAAAAAAACTATGAGAAGAGTACACAAGGAAAAGTCTGTTTGAATTTTTTAATTGTTATAGTGTAATTTTAATTCTCGAATAAATATATGCGAACTAGAGACCATGCGGTTAGTTTATATTTCGAATAAGCATGCGAACTAGATGAAATGAGGTTAGGATTCTCTATAAACAAAGTACATGGGTAGAAACCATATTTGGGTAGAATCTACTAAAGCATGAATGTGTAGCCAGTATTTAGGGTAGGTTTTACCAATAATTATATTATGTCCGATTAATGTTGATCCGTGACTGATGTTCATATAGAAGGCTAATAATATGGAACGAAGGATTCAAATAGAGGTAGAATTGAATGCATACGTTCTGAGATGGTCTAAGAAGTTACAACTAACAAATGGAGACAATTTACAGCCTGGGTATGTGTCAGATATGATTGGGTACACTCACATCAATGTCAATCAAAATGATCTGAATGAGCTAAACGATATTTGGGGAAGTGGGAAGCGTCTAATAAGCAGTTATTTTATCAACTCTATGGGGACATCTTGTATCTCTTAAATATTTCGATTGACCGAAACCTATTTAGAGCTCTGGCGCAGATATGGAACCCCACCTATAGTGTTTCACTTTTGGCTGATTGGACTTAACACCTACCATAGAGGAGCACCACACCTTGATTTGTTGTCCGAGATTCCAAGTAGTCAAGGTGTACACCAAGCCACTAAATACTCATTCCTTCAAGAAGAAAATGCTTCTAATGATCGACATGAATAAAGATTGGGTCGTAAGAGGCATAAAAAAGAAGGGAGATAGTGAGTGCATTACCTGGACCGCTCTGAGAGAAGTGATCGAACATCATCCCGACCAAAGAAAGGAGATTGACTTGTTTAATCTGGGTTTTTATGGGCTAGTCATATTCTTGAAGGTTCTGGGGCATGTTGATGTATCAGTGGTTGACTTGTTTGAGAGACTAGACAGACATGTGAATCCTGTCCGGCTATCTTTGCAGAAGCCTTCTATTCCCTAAACTCTTACAGACGAGAATGAGAATGACGCTTCATAGGGTGTGTACCACTGTTGCTAGTTGGATCCTCAGTCACTTCAAAAATGTCGAGAGGGCACCCGATCGAATCTTCTTATAAGGGTTTTCACCTTTGAAAGATTTCATTTCTCGAGAGTGGCCTGGGGGTTTCTCCGAGGAGAAATGGATGGTCATTTTCAAAGACAATCGAGATAGTGATATTTCGTGGCGTGCTTCGTGAAACGTCTCCTCAGAATACTGTATAGATATGGAGAAAGAGATTGGGTTTTATTACCAGGCATATGGGGTTCTATGGGGTATGCTCCGTTAATGGTTTCCAGGCAGTGTGGGTTTAGATAGTTCATTCTCTCAACTTGGAATTTATCCGGATATGGGTTCACATTCAGATGAGAATAATACAAGAATAAAGTTAAAGGGGTTGTTGATGCTTGAAAGCAAACTCGTAGGGTAAATCTCTTTACCTTCGATTTTAGTATGTCACAAGAGAACGAGGAGTAGAGAAGCAACAGAGTTAATGATAATATCCTGTCGGTCAATCCCAAAAATATTCAGCCTATGGAAGAACATCTCAGAGTGGTACCATCTCCTCTGGAACAAGACATGATTGATTTTGAGGCTAAAGGAAACATTGGAATGAGACGTTACAGAGGTTAGAAGAGGACTCATACCAGAAAAGCTTAGAAATCTATATCCAAAAGGTTTGAGCTGACCAGATCGAAAAGTAGAGAAGCAACTCAGATTGGATTTCGATGATCTCTAGTTATCTTACCAATGAATGATCAAGGCTCCGATGACCACTAGCTCAAGTAAATCTCTGGCTGAATGGAGACAGGAGGTGGAGACTTTAAAAATATAAGTTGGGGAAAACAATGAAGAGCTTAAGAAGAGCAGGCATCAGCCAAAGCTACTTTCGAAAGAAAATAGTGCTCTAAAGCAACAAATACAAGAGAGTCGGGCCCAAAGGAGAAATTGAAAGGAAGAGTCTTAAGTGTAGAGACAACCTTGTGACTATACCAAAGTCGAGAAAGTAGTTTAAACCGTGCGAAAGTTGAAAACTTGATGAAACATGTGAATGAACTCGTTGCCATGGTTCAATATTTTCAAAGAATAGCAAGTAATCTGTCGATAGTCCCCTATTAAGGAGTTATACAGTGGAACCATCATTGGGAATAGACTCAGTGGAGAGTTAAGTAAAGGGATGACCTCATCGCTAGCTACCTACAACATGCTCAAAGAGTGGCTCAATACTTAGATGAATTATCACATGAAGCTGATGCTGTATGCGAAAAATTAGAGCCGAGACTGAAGAAGCTCATAAGATCATATATTTATTATGGCACATCCAACAATTAGGAGAGATAACTCATATTTATTTGTGGTATTTTTAAGCATTGTAACCGAACTTCGTTTCTAATATAAAAAGTTATTCTAAGGAATCGTTCCAGAATTAATACCTTGCATTGCATTTACATTGCATCCACATCGCATTTACTTTTTTGCATTGCATTTTATTCATTAATAATCATATTTTTCACATTCATTAATAAAATACCAATATTAATAAAAAGATTGTATGGCATAATATTGGATACTTCTAAGCATTTGTACCATACTCGAAAAAAGGCAATGGACGAGCCCAAATCGAGAAGACTCAACTCGAGATCCAAGAGAATTTCAAAAACGTTCAAGAGGAGATATGAGAGAAAATGTTGAAGGCACATAATGATATGATGGAAAGGCTTGCAAGTATGTTGCAAAGAAAGAACATAAGTCCGGAAAAGACCATAGTTATCAGTGCTACTGTCGAGGAACCCATATATCCCCTAGGCTTCAAACCATGGGCTAATCACAGTGAGGCACCGGTTGTTTGTTCCTCTGATGAACCCTTGTATCCCCCTGGCTTTATACCACGACATGTCCCAGCGCAATAAGCAACGACTGCTCAGCCAGAAAGAATACACATAAACCTACCTGGCTCTTATGTAAACCCGTACTCGGTTAAAGACATCTCGGATCTTAATGAGGAGAACAAGAAAAAATAGAGTAACCAATTTAAGGAGTAGTGGGAATAAATGAAACATGAGTTTCAAGCTATGAAAGAAGACGTTAGCATGTATGAGATCAATGCCAAGGAGTTAAGTTTGGTTCCTAATTTAGTACTGCCACCTAAGTTCAAAATTCCAAATTTCGAAAAGTTTGATGACATAAGTTGTCATTCTGTACACATTACCATGTTCTGTAGAAAAAGGACGGGCAACGTGAAAGATGATCAACTATTAATCCATTGCTTTTAAGAGAGCCTGGTAGGATCGACCATCTGTTGGTGTAATCAGTTGAGTCGGGCTCAAATTAAAACCTGGAAGTATATGGCTAAAGCTTTTCTAGAGCAGTGTAAACACGTGAAATATGTGAGGCCTAACCGAATCTTGTTATAAACCATGGAAAAGAGGTTCAACAAAAGATTCATGTAATATGCCCAAAGGTCGAGGGATGTGGTTGTGCAAGTTCATTCAATGCCTGAGAAAGAAGAAACTAACATGCTCTTCATGAACACTCTGAAAGCCCCAATATTTGGCCACCTCATAGGAAATTCATCCAAGAACTTTGCTGATATGGTCACAGCAGAAGAAATGATTGAGATGGAGATCAAGAGTGGGAAGCTTGACGGAGGAGAATCTAGCAGGAAGCCGCCAGTGAAAAGGAAGGATAAATAGGTCAGTAATGTGAGGAAGTATGACTCTAACAACATTATCGTATCTCAACCTCAAGCCACCTGGTCGTTTACACAGAACCCTATCAGACAAGGGGTAAGAGAACCAAGACAGGAAAGGAAGAGACTTCAATTTGACCCGATCTCCATGACCTATAAAGAATTATTTCAAATCTTGTATGTATGAAAAGCATGTGGTGTCTCCTTACTACACTTCACCAATGTAGCCTCCTTACCCAAAATGGTTTGAAACCAATGCCCAATTCGAATACCATACGAGGGCTTCAGGACTTTCAATTGAAAATTGCATTACCTTCAAAAAGATTGTGCAAAGATTAAGGTAGAGGAATGCCATTAACTTTTATGATAGTGAGCAACCCAATGTGGCTCAGAACCCACTACCGAACCATGCAGGGACATATATCAATGCAATTACCGAGAATAAAGGAAAAATGTTATAATCGAAGTGAATAAGGTGAAGTCTCCCACGCATTGGGTATGGGGGAAGATGGTAAAGGTAGGCTTGCTGGCCTCTAACGCGACTGACAGGAGTACGCACGCATGCCCTTACCATAGCTGTGAGGGTCATGCCATGCAAAGGCTGATGGATAACAAGGATATATAATTTTACCAAGAAGTTGCGGAGGAAGAAGAAGCAGATATTTACGCTTCCGAAGGTCCATCCGAGGGAGTCTATAATGCCAATTGCCCTCTGGTCATGACGCCAGAAACCGGGTGGTAGAGAGGGTATCCCCTAAAGTGGTGATCACACCCCCATCATCTTTCCTATATAAGGACAATAAACAAGTCCCCTAGAGGTACGAGTGCCACTAGATAATGTGGATGTTTCAGAGGTTGCCAGAGGAGAGGTGGATGAGGTAGGTAACTTCACCAGAAGTGGGAGATGTTAGTCTCTCAATCATACTAGTGAACCTGAGAAAAGAACTACTGCTGATAAAGGGAAAAGGGTTGAGATACTACTAAAAGATGATGAGCCGGTCATTAATGAGCCTGTAATAGAGAACAAGGCTTTGGAATTTTTAAAAGTTTTAAAGCATAGCGAGTACAACATCGTCAAACAATTACATAAGTTGTCGGCTCGTATCTCGATCCTGGCTCTTCTATTAAGATTTGAGGCACACTGAAATACCTTGTTAAAAGTCTTGAATCAGACTTTCACACCAAAGGATACTCTAGTGGAAAAGATAGACTGACTGGTTACAAATATCCAAGCTGATAATTTCATCTCTTTCTCCAATGACGAGATCCCGTCCAAGATGATGGGCAATCCCAAGGCCCTGAACATTACCATCAACTGCAAGGGGCATGTGTTATCACAAGAGCTAATCGACAATGGCTATTCCCTTAATATGATGTCGTTAGTGACCCTGAAGAAGTTTTTGATCGATATATGCACATGAGAAATTACCAAAGCATGGTTTGAGCTTTCGACGGAATGAAGATAGAGGTGCTGGGGAAGATTACTATCCCTTTATCCATAGGCCCATCAACTTACGAGGTTGAGGTCATTTTCATGGACATTATGCCAACCTATAATTTCCTATTAGGAAGGCCTTGGATCCACCAGGCAGGAGCCGTGCCATCCACTATGCATCAGAAGCTCAAGTTTGTAATTAAGGGGAGAATGGTGTGACTTAATACCGAGGAAGACATCATTGCTTCCGTATCTACCATCGCTCTATATGTCAAAGTGGAGGAAGAAGCGGTCAAGTGCTCCTTTAGATCCATGGAATTCATTAATGAGACCTTTGTGGCTGAAGGGAAGAAATATCAAAGCCCATACTATCCAGTTGTACCAAAATGGAATTGAAAATGACTTTGGGTAGGGGAGCCAAGGTTGGAAGAGGGCTGGGGAGCCACCTACAGGGATACGTTAGTCCAGTCTTTCCCATCATCAAAATAGACCATTTTAACCTAGGATATCACCGACCTTAAAGGAAATGTTAAAAAGGCATTCAGAAGAGCCAGGAGAGAAGGAAAGCCAGGCTAGCCAAGGAGGTTATTAAGTGGGAACCTTTGATTTTCCCACCGCTATATGACACCTTCATACCGGGGGCCATATGTTTCAGGGGTCTTGTTATTTAAAGAACCAATTGTTGAGAATGCCTTGATGGATTAGGGAATAAATATGATATCAGAGGATAACATTGAAGAAGGATAAACCACAGGCATTTATCCAACACCGCTATACTTTGTGCTAAATAATTGGACTACAGAAGAATTACCAATAGTTTACAAAACATTTTCAGAGTAATGCACAAAAACTTTACCTATTGTCTAAACCCCAGGGCAATATGTGATCTTTCGTATTTGTATATGTATATATATCCTCTCGTTCGTTATTCTTTCAGGACCTCCGGTATCAATAGTATGAGTGCTGATGACTCTAACCCAAAGATAGATTTCGAACTGCCCATATGCCATGGGGAAGTTGAGGGTTACGATAATGATGAGGAATGTGACTTACCTTATGAACTGATAAAATGGTGGAGAGAGAAGATAAACAGATTTTGCCTCATAAGAGTCCGTTGAAATTGAATATAGGATCAGAGAAAAATAATAAATAGATAAAATTTGGCACCACCTTATCTGCTGAGGGATGGCAAAGTCTGATTGAGTTTCTTCAAGAGTAAAAAGACTTGTTTGTTTGGTCATATGAGGACATGTCAGGTTTAGTTACTGAGTTAGTGGTACATAAACTTTCGATAAAGACAGAATGTAAATTAGTACAACAAAAGCTCAGAAGGATACGACTTGAAATGCTGCTGAAAAGTAGGCAAGTATCCGAAATGAGTAGAAAACATTGTTCCAGTACCCAATAAAGGTGGGAAACTTCACATGTGCGTCGATATATAGATCTTAATCGGGCCAACCAAAAAGATAATTTCCCTTTGCCACACATAGACACCCTGGTGGACAATGCTGTTGGAAACTCCCTATTTTCATTCATGGATGGGTTTTCAGATTATAATCAGATAAAGATACATCCAGAATACATGGAAAAGACTACGTTTGTCACCATGTGAGGCACATTTTACTACAAGTTAACTCCGTTTGGGCTAAAGAATGTAGGACAACCTACCAAAGAGCCATGGTAACACTCTTCCATGATATGATGCATAAAGAAATAGAGGTCTATGTCAAAAATATAATTATTAAGGCCAATACGGAGGAAGAACACATCGAGAATCAGAGGAAACCCTTTCAATGATTAAGGAAGTGCCAATTGAAACACAATCCAAGTAAGTGTACCTTCGAGCTAACGTTTGGGAAACTCTTGAGGTTTATAGTAAGTAAAAAAGGGGATAGAAGTAGATCCAGACAAAGTCAAAGCTATTCAGGATTTACCACCCCCACTAATGTGAAAAGAAGTTCGAGGATTCCTAGGAAGATTAAACTATATCGTCCGGTTTATTTCACAATTAACCAAGAAGTGCGATCCTATTTTTTGCATTCTCCACAAAAATAACCTAGGGTATGGAACGATGATTGCCAAGGAGTTTTTGAAGTAATAAAGGGAAATTTATTGAACGCTCCAGTCTTAATGTCACTAATCTCAGGCAAACCATTAATTCTTTACTTGTCGATCTTCGAGAATTCAATGGGGTGTGTATTAGGGCATTATGACCAAACCAAGAAAAGTGAAAGAGCAATCTACTACCTCAACAAAAAGTTCACTGATTGTGAGGCAAGGTACTCACCAATACAAAAGTTGTGTTGTGCTTTAGTTTAGGATACTCGAAGGCTCAGGAAATATATACTATATCACACTACTTGGTTGATCTCTAGACTTGACCCCCTAAAATACTAGGGTTGTACCTCCTTTATATGGGAGATTGGCTCGTTGGTAGATTTTATTGTCTGAATTTTACATCCAATATATAATCCAAAACACAGTTAAAGGAATTGATGTAGCCGACTTCATTGCAAGCATGGCTTCTGAAGAGTATGAACCGTTGAACTTTAATTTTCCAGATGAAGATTTGATGGCTATTTCAACTGAAGAGCAGTTTCCTCTACTGATAAACATTAGAAGATGAATTACGATGGTGCCTTGAATGCGTTGGGGCACGAGATTGGGGTAATTCTGGTCTCACCTAGTGGAGAACACTATCCTTTCACCAGCTGGTTGAACTTCGATTACACCAGCTACATGGCTGAGTATGAAACATGTATTATGGGTCTTAGAGATGCCATTGAGCGTAAAGTAAAAACACTCAAAGTATATGGGGATTAACCCTGGTAATTTATCAACTTAGAGGTGAATGGGAAATGAAATATACCAAGTTAGTGGAATACCGTAAGTTGGTCCTAGAGCTCATCAAAGAGTTTGAGGAAGTGACATTTCATTACCTCCCCAGAGAAGAGAATCAAATGGAGGATGCTCTAGCCACTTTGGTAGCAACTTTCAAAGTCAATAAATGCTCAAGTATGATGCCTATTGCGATGCAAGCTTATGAGTATCCATCCCACTACTTAGCATATAAGATGAAGAGGATGGGAATATTGTATTATGACATCCTGTAATACATCAGATATCAAAGTTACCCTCAACAGATAATTGAGAATGACAAAAGAACTATTCGAAGAATGGTTGCATGATATGTGCTTGATGGTGAGATATTGTAAAAGAAAAGTCAGGATTAGGTCTTGTTGCGATGTGTGGGTGTCAAATAAGCTAAAACGATAATTGAAGAAGTGCATGAGGGAGTATGTGGTACCCATGCTAATGGACTGCAATGGCTAAACAAATAATGAGATTTGGGTATTATTGATCGAATCTGGAAACTAATTGTATCAATTACACCAGACAATGTCACATGTACCAAATTTATGGAGACATGCTCCATACCCTCCTCATCCATTGCATGTAATGACTGCTTCTGGTCGTTCTCTACGTGGGGCATGGATGTTATTGGGAAAATTTTACCTGAAGCTTTTAATGGCCATCGTTTCATATTGGTGGCAATGAACTACTTTACTAAGTGGGTAGAAGTGGTTTCCTAATGTCACTCAGCCAACAGTCTACAAGTTCTTAAAAAAATAGATTATTTGTCGGTGTGGGTTACCCGAAAGGATCACCATCGACAATGCCTTGAATTTAAACAATAAGATGATGGAGTCAATATGTAAAAAATTTCAAATAAACATCATAATTCCAACACTTATCGCCCAAAGATGAATGGGGCGGTAAAGGCAGCCAATAAGAACATCAAGAGGCTTATAGAGAAAATGACTGAGACTTATAGAGACTGGCATGGGAAGTTACCATTTGCTCTGTTTGCCTATCAAACTTCAGTAAGGATGTTAACTGGGGAAACCCCATTTTTTTTAGCTTATGGGAAAGAGGATGTGCTACCTATCGAGGCTGAAATTTCGTCACTTCGGGTGTTATCAAATGTTAAGCTAAATTAAGCATAATAGGTTTAAACTAGGTATGACCAACTAGATTTGATTGAGGAGAAAAGATTAAAAGCTATATGTCATGGGAAAATGTACCATAAACGTATGATGAGGGCACATAATAAAAAGGTTCTCCCACGAGAGTTTCAGGAGGGAGATCTAGTACTGAGAAAGATTTTGCCAATTCAAAAAGACTTTTGAGGTAAATGGATGCCAAATGGGAAGAACCCTATGAGGTAAAGAAGGCCTTTTCTGGAGGAGCTTTGATCCTCACCAAGGTGGATGGACCAGAGTTACCTAACACTGTGAATGTTGACGTAGTTAAGAAGTACTTCGCCTAAAAAAGGAAAGAAAGAAAAAGAAAAAATATAGAGAAAAAGAAAGAAGAAAAAAAATGAAAAAAAGAAAGAAAAAAGAAAAAGAATTGAGAAAAAGAAAAAGAAAAAGAAAAAGAAAGAAAAGAAGAAAATAAAGAATAAACAAAAAGGAGGGTTCAAGATAAAAACCCGTAAAGGGCGTCTTGAAACCAAAGGAGGTCTCAGGTTGAAAACCCGCAAAGGGCGGCTTGAGAATTGTGTAATTTAGAATTCTTACATGGTGGAGGTTCTGAATTAGTTTTGAAGACTTTAAATGTTGGTTAGGGATAGGACTGAAAATCGAATAGGCTTGGATAACTAGAAAGTAAATGAGATTCAAATACTGGTTTATGGCATCCAACATTCGGGGAATTTGGTAGTATAGGGGGAACTTCACACCCTTGCACATTGTCACAATCCTTAAGATCCGTTTGACATAAGCTACAGTTGATTCATTCTGTGGTGTGTCAATTCAAAAGCATTCGTACTATTGATATATGAGGATACATACTGTGTTTTCTTTTGATTATTCTAGTTAAAAGTTTGTCATGTATTTACCCAAAAATTCTTTATTTATAAATAAAAATAGGTCTTTTCAAGTTAAAACCATGTTGCAAACATCCTAATTGAAAATAAAAGCATGTAGATTAATTCCGAAAACATGAGATCTTCGTGCATTATTGTACAAAAGTTTTGGAAAAATGCAGGTATTCCGAAGCTGAAATGACTTTAGCACAAGGATTACATGATGTTGGGCTACAGGAAGTTAAAGCCTTGGGATACACGTAAAAGCTCAGCAAGATGGGATAATCTAAGAGGTTTGTCTCTGATCAAGTAGTTGGTCATGAGTAGTGCCTGGGTTCAAGGGTAAAGTGAATCAGAGTCACGTTTAACCAAAGAGTGTCCGACCATAGTTGTCAGTCAGGCTGAATTGATGTTGATTTTTTGTACCATAAATTCGACTGAATTACAAGGCCTTCGACAAAAGAGATTTATCATTTGAAACGAAAATACCTTAAAAAAGGAGCTACACCCTTGCAAACATTTTAGGCATAAATAGAATCATGACATAAATGCATGATAATGATAAATGCAATTGAGTGCTTACAAGTTCTCCAAAAAGAACGGATGGAGGTGTAAGGACCCAGCATAAAAGTAATCAATTCATATTTCCATATATGGTGGTGGCAAGACAAGCTCCCACAGGAGAAATCGCTTTCCAAAGATTATCCTCCCGAGACTTTCAAGTATGATGTTTTCGAATCCTCAAACACATACTAACAAGGGTTAATGATTAATTTTCAGATTTGATATTCTTGAAGATAAGAGAAGCAAATCAAACTCGATTGAATCTTCCCTGAGTGACAGTGGAATGAATCAACATCCCCATATCTGATTTTCCCTCAAGAAAAAGAGAAACATATCCTTATTTTTCAAGATTTGATATTCCCTGAGTAACAGTTGAACAAGTCTGCCTCGATTCAATCTTCACTAAGTGACAGTGGAATGAATCAGCATCCTTAGATCCAATTTTACCTTTAGAAAAAGTGAACTGATCCCTCTCTTCTAAGATTTGATATTCCCTGAGTAACAGAGGAACAAGTATGCCTTGATTCAATCTTCCCTGAGTTAAAATGGAATGAATCAACGTCCTCAGATCTAATTTTCCCTCAAGAAGAAGTACAACATATCCTTCTTTTCAAGATTTGATATTCCCTGAGTATTAGTGGAATAAGTCTACCTTGATTCGATCTCCCCTAAGTGATAGTTGAATGAATCAACATCCCCAAATATGATTTTCCCTCAAGAAAAAGTGGAACATATCCTTCTTTTTCAAGATTTGATATTCCATGAGTAACAGTGGAACAAGTATGCCTCGATTTAATCTTCCCTGAGTGAAAGTGGAATGAATCAATGTCTCCAGATTTGATTTTCCATCAAGAAGAAGCGGAACAAATCCCTCATCAAATTCCAAAGCATGAAGTTGACCGGACGAAAACTCATGGTTTCTTCGTCTTTGCTCTATTCTTGTTGACACATGAATGGACAAAGAGGGGCAGATGTTGACACTCATTTTTTCATCCCGCTATTATTATATTATAATACATTTATATTTTATGGAGACTTATAGAATCCCCAAGCCCAAAAGCAGTCTGACCTAATTACTTAACCGAAACCCGAAGCCCAAAGTACATGTTCTAACCCAAGACTCGAGGTCTAACTGGAGCAGGGCCCATTCTAGAGCCCAAACTAGCTCAGGGTTTTACCTATCTCTACAGCCATCGCCAGCTCCCAGTTGTTAGATTTGGGAGAGATCCAACGGTGCAGATCTCCTAGATCTAATGACCCAAATTAACCCTCAGTTAGGGTTTACCATTTGGTTCCAGCTGTCACTCATCTCAGACGTCAGATTTGAACCTATCTAATTGTCCAAATCGAGCAGATGCTACCGCTCGTTTCACCCACTCCCCAGCCACCGTCGTTGCCGCCAATCCGAAGCCCTGTAGTATTAGAAGACTCAAAATATGTCAACAAGCAACCAAATACCATACCACACAAAGATCAAATCTTTGTAATCATTTCATAGAGAAAAAATCAGAGAAAAAATATGTAAAAGTCATGTCTTATATAAACCCCAAACCAAATCTATAAAATAGATTCCACCCTTCAATTTCAAAAGCAATAAAAAAGTTTGAAAGCTTTTTTTAAGGTATGTTTTCTACTTTGGCAGTTTTGAAACAAAAAAAAGGAAAAATATTATCTTGCATTGTTAAAAAAAACCAAAGAAAAAGGGGGAATAGTTTCTTGAGTCATGTGGGGTCTTCGTAGCAGCCAAAGGCTCGAAAGTCGAATGGTCTGGACCTTTCGGGGGACTTTTTGGGTTTGTTTATGGTCATTTTAGCCTAAGGTATGTGTTTAGGGTTGTAGACATAGGTTTAGGGGTTATTTTAGTTCATTTTAGGATTTTCGGCCACTATGTGTGGTGGCTAGAGTGGCGGCCGGACGGTTGTTGGGGAGGTATGGGGTTACCGACATTGGTTCGACCGATTGTTTTAAAAGAAAAAAGGGAAATAAAGTTTTTTTTTAAAAAAACCCAGTTAAAATGAAAAAAATAAGTTGCATTTATAGGGTAAGTTTGGGGGAAATTGTGCTTAGGTCCCCCTAACCTACGAGCGTTTTTACAAAAAGGTCACATGTAGGGACATGTTCCATAATTTACCCATTTATATTTATGCTTTATAATTTTTAGTTTATTTGTTGTTTAGTCGACCTAGTTTAGTCATGTTTTTACATGTTAGTCATATGCACGTGTTGTTTTTTGTGATTTACCCATTTTTATGCATTTTTATATTTTAGGGTTATTTGTCATATAATCCCTATATATTTAACATGTTTTTGCATTTTGGTCATAAGTAGTGCTTTTTTAATTTTTAAATATTTAGGAACGATTTACTAACTTTACCTTTTTTATTCGAATATGTATATTTTATGCTAAAAAATTGGAATAATTAGGAATTAGTCCCCGTAGTTTATGCATGTTTATATTTCGAACCCGAGTATGTTTTATTTATTTATTTATTTTAATTTGGCCATGCAATTTTAATTTATTTTTAATTTAGTCCCCATGTTTTATTTATTTTTATTAATTGTAATCTTAGTATTTAATATTGAAAATGCTCATTTTAGTCACTTGTATACTTTATTTTCTTTTAATTTTGGCATGATGGCTTGATTGTTTATGTTTTAGTCCTACTTTATTTTTATTTTATTATTTGCATGTTGCTTTCATGTTAGTTCATTTTAGTCCTAATTAATTTCACATGATATCTTCACAAGCATTACTTGAGTCGAATCAAAATAAATTGACTAAGGGTATTATTCGATCATTTTAATATTATCGTAAAGTGATTGTCTTAACGTGTAAGTTACGTTTGATAATTTTAAAATGAAATTCTATCCCATTTAGTGACATAAATTAAATCGATTTCATTTTTAAAATTCAGGGATTGAGAAAAATACCATGTTTTTTAATTAAATTCATTGAGAAAAGGCTATTAAATCGAATCTAAGGTCTCATCTTGAGATATTTAGTTAATTGAACATCCTTATTCTCATTAAATATTGGTAAAATAATTGATTAATATACTTGCTTGATATACGCTTTTAATTCTCTTTATTTTGCATGTGTTTTCCTGATAGGTTTTTGAAATAATACATTCAAATCGATATTGAGAATAGTCATATCTTTTCACTTCGGTCGGAGTAATAAATGACTGTTTTAAGGCATGAGAGGGCATTTATTCCCGATTGGAAATAATTTGATATTGCCGTTTTCTCTCTAATTAATATCGATTTTTAAGATGGAATAGTGATATATCTTCATTTCGATTTGAGCAATAAATGACTGCTATAAGATATGAAAGGTCATTTATTCTCGATTGGAAATAATTAGATATTATCGTTTTCACTTGAATCAATTTGAATTTTAAGATGAAATAGTAATATCTCTTTATTTGAATTGGAGTAATAAATGAATGTTTCAATGCATGAAAGGTCATTTATTCTCGATTGGAAATAATTAAATATTATCGTTTTCACTCTTAAAATTATTTTTGGTGTTGTTATTTTGAATTAATAGTGAACTTTAGAATGAAATTTTAATATTTCTTTATTTCGATTGGAGTAAGAATCGATTGCTTCAAGGTATTAGAGATCGATACTTCTCGATAGGAAATAATTAAGTATTATCATGTTTCTTCCAAAAAATTAATGAATATTATTTTTAGGGAATCTTAATTTAAATTAGACTCGAACTTGTAAATTTCATTGCAAAGAAAACTAATTAATCGACTAGGTACCAATTTAGGGCGTTGTGGTGGTGCTAATCCTTCCCCACATGTAACCGACTCCCAAACTTGAATTTTGGAAACGCAAACCGCAAGTTTTTATTATTAAAAGTAGTATTTTATTAAAATGGAAAACACGTTTTGTGTTCCCAATAAGACCCTAATCAAAGATTGGTGTCGACTCTTCGAACCTCATTTTATCATTAACCGACCATCAAAACAATATTTTAAAACTAGCCCCCTCTTTTCCCCTTCGGAGAAAACTGTTTCGATAGCTTGGCGACTCTTCTAGGGACTTTTTTTAGAGAGTCAGGACATCAGTCGACTACTTAATTGTTTTTGCAAATGAAAATTACAAGTTCACCCTAATTTGATTTTTGATCCCTTGTGTGGTTTGAATAAAATTTTCACTTGTAATTTAATTAACCACTAAATAGTTGTACTGATCTGTTTGCTAATATTTTCAAAGTAAATAATTGTTAAGGATTTTGATTAGTGTTGTTTTATTTGTTTTCACGTTTCCTCACACACTGTATAGCCGTATTTGTATAACATGAGCTAAACCCCGCTCCGTCCTATTTAAGTATGAGTGAGAAGCTACTCCCATGTGTGTTTTCACATCCGTACGAGATAGTGGATCGCTCATGGAGCTCACATTTTATGGTCCTCGTGATGGTTTTCACCTCTGTATGGAGATAAGGAGGTGTGTCCCCTCGAATTGAACTCTATCTGAAAGCATGTGATGGGTCAAGATTGAGGGTTTGGTAACAAAAAAAGGCACAAAAAAGGACAATTCACGGACCTATTACTTTAGAACTTAACCTAGCATGTAGTAAACTTGGAACCCAAATAAAGCCTTACCCAGTGGATAAGAGTCCCGTGAGGAAAGTACACAAGGAAAAACTTATTTTGATCCTTTTAATTTTTGTAGTGTAATTTTGATTCCTGAATATATGTATGTGAACTAGATGCCATGAGCTTTGGATTTTCTATAAACGAAGCATGTGAGTAGAAATCATGTTTGGGTAGGATCTACTAAAGCATGATTGGGTAACCAACATGTGGGGCAGGTTTTATCGATAAATTATATTATATGCTATTAATTTATTTATGATTACTGACTAATTTTCTCTTGTCCTTTTGTTTTATTTTGTTTTCATCTTGCATTGCACTATTCATCCCATTGGTGTTGATCCGTGACCGATGTTTATTTAAAAGGTTAGTAATATGGAACGAAGGATTCAAAAAGAGGTAAAAGACAATGCACACATTCTATGATGGTCCAAATAGTCCCAAAAACGAACAAAGACAGTTTATAGCCTGTGTACATGTCAGGTCTAATTGGGTATACTCACATCAATATCCATCAAAATGACCTGAACGAGCTGAAAAAGATTTGGGGAAAGTAGGAAGCATCCAATAAGCAATTGTTTTATCAAATCTTTGGTGACATCTCATATCTTATAGACGTTCTGATTGACCAAAATCTGTTAAGAGCTTTGGTACAGTTCTGGAATATCACGTATAGTTGTTTCTTTTGGTAGAGTTGACATGACACCTACCAAAGCGGGGTACCACGCCTTGATCCATTATCCGAGATTCCAAGTAGACAAGGTGTACACTAAGCCACCAAATACTCATTCCTTCAAGAAGAAACAACTTCTGATGACTGGAAGAATGAAGAGTGGGTTGTAAGAGGCATCAAAAGAAGGGAGATAGCGAGTGCATTACCTGGACTACTCTGAGAAACGTGATCGACCATTCTCCCATTAGATGAAAGAAAATTAACATATTTCCTTTGGGTATTTATGGGCTAATCATATTCCCGAAGCTTCTAGGGCACGTTGATGTATCAATAGTAGACATGTTCAAGAGATTGGACAGAGATGGATCCCGTTCTAGCTATCATGACAGAAACCTTCCGTTTCATAAACTCTTACAGACGAGAAGGAGAAAACGATTCAGAGGATATGCATCGCTGTTTCTAGTTTGGATTCTCAATCACTTCAAGCATGTCGAGAGGGACATGGTCGAGTGTTTCTGGAAGGATTTTACTTTTGAAGGATTTCTTTTCTCGAGATTGGCCTGGAGGTTTCACTGAAGAGAATTGGATGGTAATTTTCAAAATATCTGAGACAGTGATATTTATGCCATGCTTCGTGGAACCCAGAGAAAGAGATTAGGTTTCGTTGCCAGTCATATGATGTTTTATGGGGTGTTCTTTGTTACTGGTTTCCAGGCATTATAGGTCGAGATAGTTTATTCCAGAAACTTGGGATTTATCCGGTCTGAGTTTACTTTAAGATGAGAGCAGTATAAGAATAAAGTCAAATGGATTGTCGATGAATGGAAGCACACTCGTAGAGTAAATCGCTTTACAATCGACTTAAGGTTGTCACAAGAGTACGAGGAGTAGAGAAGCAATATAGTTAATGATAGTATCCCGATGGTCAACCCGGAGAATACTCAGCCCATGGAAGAACATTTCAAAGTGGTATCATCTTCGCTAGAACAAGCCAAGCTTAATTTCGAGGCCGAAAGGAAATAGTGGAATGAGATTTTATATATATTGGAGGATGAGTTGTACCAGAGAAGCTTAGAAATCAATATCCAAAAGGGTCAAGTTGACCGAATTGAAAAAGTAAAGAAACAAATCATATTGGACTTCTATGACCTCCAATTGTCTTACTAGTGAATTGTCAAAATTCAAGTGACTGCTAGTTCAAGTAAGTCTCCAGATGAATGGACATAAAAGGTTGTGATTTTAAAAAGATAAATTGGGGGAAGAGCTTAAGAAGAGTAGACATCAGGCGAAGCTACTTTCCAAATAAAAGAGTGCACCAGAGTAACAATTGCAAGAAAGTTGAGCGCAGAACAAGAAATTGAAGGGTAGAATCTTGAGTTTAGAGAAAACTTTGCGAGTAATGAAGTTGAGAAAGGAATTTAAACCGTACAGAGGTTAAAAACTTGAAAAAATGTGTGAATGAACTCAAGGCCATGGTTCAAGAGTTTCAAAGGATAGCAGGTGAACTACCAATTGTCCTCTATGAAGGAGTTATACAGTGGTGCCATCGTTGGAAACAAGCTCAATGGAGAGTTAAGCAAAGGGATGACCTCATCACGAGGTACATGTAGCATGCCCAAGGAGTGGCTCAGTACTTGGTTGACTTATCACATGAAGTTGATGTTGTAATCGAAGGATTGGAGCCCGAGACTAAAGAACCTCATAGGATTCTAGATTTACTGGGGCACATCCAACAATTAGTAGAAATATCTCAGATTTATTTGTGATATGTTTAAGCCTTGTAACCAAACTTCGTTTCTAATATAAAAAGTTGTTCTAAGGAATCGTTCTAAAATCAACACCTGCATCCACATTGCATTTACTTTTCGTGTTGTATTTTATTCATTAATAGTCATCCTTTTCACATTCATTAATAAAATACCAATATTAATAACAAGATTGTATGGCATAATACTGGACACTTCTAAGCATTCGTACCATACTCAAAAAGGAAATGGATGGAAGAATTACCCATATTGAGATGACTCAACTCGAAATCCAAGAGAGTTTTAAGAAAGCTCAAGAGGAGATGCAATAGAAAATATTGAAGGCATAAAATGATAATGGAAAGGCTAGCAAGTATGTTTCAAGAAAAAAAAAATATGGGAAGAGACTCTTGTTATCGGTGCTGCTGTCAAGGAACCCATATATCCCTCAATTTTTTAACCACATGCTAATCGTGGAAAGGCTCCCACTGTTGGCTCCTCCGAAGAATCCTTATATCCACTAGCTTTACACCACTGCACATTAGGGCACAACAAGCTGCGACTGCTCAACCAGAAAGAATACATATAAACTTACCTGGCACTTTTGTAAATCCGTACCCCGTTGAAGATGTCCCAGATTTAGATGATGAGGAAAAAAAGAGCAGAATAACCAATTTAGGGAGGAATCAGAATAAAGGAAACATTAGTTCTGAGCTATGAAAGAAGATTTTGGCCTCTATGGAATCGATGTCAAAGAGCTAAGTCTGGTTCTTGATTTAGTACTGCCACCCAAGTTAAAAATTCTGGATTTCGAAAAGTTTGATGGCTCAAGATGTCCTTCTGTACACATTACTATGTTCTACAAAATAATGATCGACTAGTTGGGAGATGATTAACTGTTAATCCATTGCTTTCAAGAAAGTCTGGCAGAATCAGCCATCCATTTGTATAATCAGTTAAAACAGGCTCAAATTAAATCCTGGAAGGACTTGGCTATAACTTTTCTAGAGTAGTATAAGCACGTGAAATATTTGAG
Source organism: Hibiscus syriacus (assembly GCF_006381635.1). Lineage (NCBI taxonomy): Eukaryota > Viridiplantae > Streptophyta > Magnoliopsida > Malvales > Malvaceae > Hibiscus > Hibiscus syriacus. The sequence continues at coordinate 408,331 of NW_024063064.1, forward strand.
ACATACCCAGATCCTGTTTCAAAGCATGGAGAAGAGGACCAATGAAATCTTCAGGCAATATACCCAAAGGTGGAGGGATGTGCTTGTACATGTTCATCAATCGCTTGAGGAGGAAGAAACTAACATGCTCTTCGTGAACACTCTTAAAGCCCCCTTTTTTGGCCACCTCATAGGAAATTCATCCAAGAACTTTGCTGATGTGGTCACAGAAGGAGATATGATTGAGATGGCGATCAAGAGTGAGAAACTTGACGGAGGAGAATTTAGCAAGAAACCGTCAGCAAAAAGGAATGATAATGGAGCTAGTAACGTGAAGAAGATTGACTCCAATAACATTATTGTGTCCCGACCTCAGGCCACCAGGTTATCTACAAATAACCTTCCCGATATGGGGAGAGAACCTATGTAGAAGAGGGAGAGACTTCAATTTGACCCGATCTCCATGACCTATAAAGAATTGTTTCAAATATTGTATGATAAGCATGCAGTGTCTCCTTACTACACTTCACCGAAGTAACCTCTTACCCAAATTGGTTTGACACCATTACCTTCAAAAAGATTGTACAAAGATTAAGGGAGAGGAACATCATCAACTTTGGTGATAGTGAGCAACCCAATGTGGCTCAGAACCCACTGTCGAATCAAGAAGGGACATATGTCAATGCAATTATCGAGAAGAAAGGAAAAAGGTTATAACCTAAGTGAATAAGGTGAAGTAACCCATGCATTGGGTATGGGGAAGATGGTAAATGTAGGCTTGCTGGTCTCTAACGCGACTGACATGAGTAAGTATGCATGCCCATACCATAGCTGCAAGGGTTATGCCATTCAGAATTGTGCTTAGTTTCGAGCCTTAGTGCAAAGGCTGATGGATAACAAGGAACTGGAATTTTACCAAGAAACTGCTGAAGAGGAGGAAACAATGATTTATGCATCCGAAGGTTCATCCAAGGGTATCTACAATGCCAATTACCCTCTGGTTATCACGCCGAAAACATGTGTGGTAGAGAGAGCAACCCCTAAAGTAATGATCACACCCCGTCGTCTTTCCCTTATAAGGAAAATAAATAGGTCCCCTGGAGGTATGAGTGGCAGCTAGATAATGTGGGTATTTCAAAGGTTACCAAATGAGAAGTGGATGAGTTAGGCTACTTCACCAGAAGTAGGAGATATTATTCTCCCAATCATACCAATGAACCTGAGAAAAAAGCTACTGTTGATAAAGGGAAGAGGGTCGTATCTCAATCCTGGCTCTTCTGGAGTAGTTACACAAGATATCGGCTCAAATCTCGATCTTGGCTATTCTGTTAAGCTCCCAGGCACACTGGAATGCCTTGTTGAAAGTCTTGAATCAGACTTTCGTACCAAAGGATGTGCTAATGGAAAAGATAGACCGGCTAGTTGCGAATATCCAAGCTGATAATTTCATCTCTTTCTCCGATGACGAAATCCCATCCAGGATGGTAGCAATCCCATGGCCCTGCACATTACTGTCAGGTGTAAAGGGCATGTGTTATCCTGGGTGCTAATCGAAAATGGCTTGACACTAAATGTAATGCCATTGATAACCTTGAAAAATTTATCGATCGATAGTACGCACATGAGGAACTACCAAAGTATCATTCGAGCATTCGACGGAACAACGAGAGAGGTACCGGGGAAGATTGATATCCCTTTGACCATAGGCCCATCAACTTACGAGGTCGAAATCATAGTCATGGATACCATGCCAACCTATAATTGCTTATTAGAGAGGTCTTGGATCCACCAGGCAGGATCCATGTAATCCACTCTACATCAGAAGCTCAAGTTAGTAATTGCGAGTAGACTGGTGTTCCTTAATACCGAGGAAGACATCATTGCTTCCGTATCTACTACCGTTCTATATGTTAAAGTGAAGGGAGAAGTAGTTGAGTGCTCCTTCACATCTTTGGTGTTTGTTAATGACATCTTCATGGCTGAATAGAATAAAATATCAAAGCCCAGGTTGTCTAATTGTACCAGAATAGGAATAAAATAACTCTGGGAAGGGGAGCCAAGGCTGGGAGAGGGTTGGGGAGCCATCTACAGGGATCCGTCAGTTCAGTTTATCCCGTCATCATGAGAGACTGCTTTGGTCTGGGATACCACCCAACCTTAATGGAAAAACCGAGAGGTATTTAGAAGAGCTAGGAGAGGAGGAAAGCCAAACTTTTCGTTGAGGATATTAAGTGGGAGCCTTTAACTTTTTTGCCAATATGCGACACCTTCATATCCATAGGTCATATGTTTCAAGGAGTCCAGTCACCTAAAGAGCCAGTTGTTGAGAATGCCTTGAGAGATTTGGGCATAAATAAGATATCAGAGAAGGAGATTGAAGAAGGAAGAACTATGGTTATTCATCTGGCACAATCAGGCTTTGTGCTAAATATTTGGATTGCAGAAGAATTACATGTAGTTTACAAAATCTTTTCAGAGTAATGCACAAAAACTTTCCCTATTTCTAAAACATGGGGCAATAGGAGATATTTTGTAAAGGGTTAATCTATTTTGTTTTTAATATTTAATGAAAGATGCATTCTTGTCAATTCACAAAGCGCAAACATTCTTCTATGCATATTTTTTCATTCTTTATTTATTATTTATTACTATTTCATTTTATTTTTTATATGGGATAAATTGTCATGTATTTGTATATGTATATATATATATCCTATAGTTCGTTATTTTTTTAGGAACTCCGGTATCAATAATATGAATGTTGATGACTCTGACCCGTAAATAGATTTCGAGCTGCCCATATGTCAGGGGGAAGTCGAGGGTTATGATAATGATGAAGAATGTGACTTACCTTCTGAACTGCTAAAACTGGTGGAGAGAGAAGATAAACAAATTTTGCCTCATGAGGAGCCCATTGAAATTTTGAATATGGGATCAGAGGAAAATAGGAAAGAGAACAATTGGCACCACCCTATATGCTGAGGGACGACAAAGTCTGATTAAGCGGCTTTAAGAGTACAAAGACGTGTTTGCTTGGTAATATAAGGATATGCCAGGTTTAGATACTGAGTTAGTGGTGCATAAATTGCCGATAAAGCAAGAATATAAATTGGTACAACAAAATCTCATAAGGATGCGACCCGAAATGCTAATGAAAATTAAAGATGAAGTAAAGAAGCAATTCGATATTGGATTTATGAAAGTAGCCAAGTATCCATAATGGGTAGCAAACATTGTTCCAGTACCTAAAAAAGATGGGAAAGTTTGCATGTGCATCGACTACATATACCTTAACCAGGCCAGCGTAAACGATAATTTCCCTTTGCCACACATAGACACCTTGGTGGAAAATACTGCTGGAAACTCCATATTTTCATTTATGGAAGGCCATTTGGGATACAATCAAATAAAGATGCTTATTGGAAATATGGAAAAAAACTATATTTGTCACCATATTGAGCATGTTTTTCTATAAGGTGATGCTGTTTGGGCTAAAGAATGCAGGGGAAATCTACCAAAGAGCCATGGTAACAGTGTTCCACGACATGATGCATAGAGAAATAGAGGTCTATGTGGACGATATGATTGTTAAGGGCAAAACGGAGGAGGAGCATTTAGAGAATCTGTGGAAATTTTTCCATAGATTAAGGAAGTGCCAACTGAAACTCAATCCAAGTAAATGTACCTTCGGGGTAATGTCTAGGAAACTCTTAGGGTTTGTAGTAAGCAAAAAATGAATTGAAGCAGATCCGGACAAAGTCAAAGCTATTCAGGATTTACCGCCCCCATAAACACAAAACGATGTTCGAGAATTCCTAGGAAGATTAAACTACATCACCGGGTTTACTTCACAATTAACCGAGAAGTGCGATCCTATTTTTCGGCTTCTCTGCAAAAATAACTCAAGGGTATGGAACGATGATTCCCAAGGGGATTTTGAAGTAATAAAGGAATATTTATTGAACGCTCTAGTCTTAATGACACCAATCTTAGGCAAACTATTAATTCTTTACTTGTCAATCTTCGAGAATTCAATGGGGTGTGTATTAGGGCAGCATGACCGAACCGAGAAAAGAGAAAGTGCAATTTACTACCTCAGCAAAAAGTTCACTGACTGTGACATAAGGTACTCACCAATAGAAAAGTTGTGATGTGCTTTAGTTTGGACTACTCGAAGACTCAGGTAGTATATGTTGTATCACACTACTTGGTTGATCACTAGGCTTGATCCTCTAAAATATCTAATGGGTGTACCTATTTTATCTGGGAGATTAGCTCGTTGGCATATTTTATTATATGAATTTGACATCCAATACACAAGCTAAAAAAGTTAAAAGAAGTGTTGTAGCCAATTTTATTGCAAGCAGGGCTTCTGAAGAGTATGAACTGCTAAACTTTGAATTTCCAGACAAAGATTTGATGGCTATTTCAGTTGAAGAGGCAGTTTCCTCAATTAATGAACATTGGAAAATAAATTTTCATTGTACCTTGAATGCCTTAGGGCACGAGATTGGGGCAATTCTGGTCTCACTTGGTGGAGAACACTATCCTTTCACCAGTCGGTTGAATTTTGATTGCACACACAACATGGCTTAGTATGAAGCATGTATTATGGGTCTTAGAGCTACCATTGAACATAAAGTAAAAACACTCAAAGTATATGGGGATTCAGCCCTGGTGATTTATCAACATAGAGATGAATGGGAAATGAAAGATACCAAGTTGGTGGATTACTTTAAGGTGGTCATGGAACTCATCAAAGAGTTTGAGGAGGTGATATTTCATTACCTCTCTAAAAAAGAGAATCAAATGTTGGATGCTCTAGCAACTTTGGCAGCAACTATCAAAGTTAATAAACATTCAAGTATGATACCTATTGAGATGCAAGCCTATGAGTGTCCATCCCACTGCTATAGCATAGAAGAGGAACAAGGAGAGGATGGAAATCCATTGTATTATGACATCCTGCAATACATCAGATATCAAAGCTACCCTAAGCATGCAACTGAGAAAGACAAAATAACTATTCGAAGAATGGTTGTAGGATATGTGCTTGATGGCGAGATATTGTACAAGAAAAGTCATGATCAGGTTTGGTTGAGGTGTATGGATGCTAAAGAAGCTAAAACGATCATTGAAAAGAGCATGAGGTAGTATTTGGTACCTATGCTAATGGACATGCACTGGTAAGACAAATAATGAGATTTGGGTATTATTGGTCAACCATGGAAACTGATTGTATCAATTACGCCAGAAAATTTCACAAGTGTCAAATTTATGGAGACAAACTCCATACCCCTCCTCATCCATTGTACGTAATTATTGCTCTGTGGCCATTCTCTATGTGGCATGGATGTCATTGGGAACATTTTGCTCAAATCTTCCAATGGGCATCGTTTCATATTGGTAGCAATAGAATATTACACTAAGTGGGGAGAAGCAGCTTCCTATACAATTTTCACTCAATCAACAACCTACAAGTTCTTAAAGAAATAGATTATCTACCAGTATGGGTTACCCAAAAGGATCTTCACCGACAATGCCTTGAATTTAAATAATAAGATGATGGAATCAGTATGTAAACACAAATTTCAGGAAGGAGATATGGTACTGAGAAAGATTTTACCAATTCAGAAAAACTTTCGAGGTAATTGGATGCCAAATTGGGAGGGACCCTATGTTGTAAAGAAGGACTTTTCCGGAGGGGCTTTGATCCTCACCAAGATGGATGGACCAGAGTTACCTAACCCTATGAATGCTGATGCAGTCAAGAAGTACTTCGACTAAAGAATGAAAAAATTAAAAGAGAAAAAGAAATAAAGAAAAAAAAAGAAAAAAGTGAAAAAAAGATAGAACAACTGAAAAAAGAAAAGAAAATTGAAAAAGAAAGACAGAAAGAAAAAAAAAAGAAAAGAAGGAAAAGGAGAATAAACAAGAGGAGGTTTAAAGTTCAAAACCCGTAAAGGGCGGCTTGAGAATTGTGTAAATTTAAAATTCGTGCATGGTGGAGGTTCTGAATTAGTTTTGAAGACTTTAAATGGTGGTCAGTGTTAGGAGTGGAAATCAAAAAGGCTTGGATAACCAGAAAGTAAATGAGCATAAACTATTGGTTCATGGCATCCAACATTATGAGAATATGGTAGTAGAGGGGGAACTTCATACCCTTGTGCATTGTCACAATCCTCAACATCCCTTTGACAGAAGCTACACTCGGGTCATTCTGCGGCATGCCAGTTCAAAAGCATTTGTTCTATTGATATATGAGGATGCCTATTGTGTTTTTTTATTATTCCACTTAAAAGTTTGTCATATATTTACCCAAAAACTCTTTATTTATAAATAAAAATAGGTATTTTCCTTGATTAAAACCATGTCATCATAATTGAAAATAAAAACATGTAGATTAACATGGGAAAGATGAGATCATCGTTCGTTATTGTACAAAAAGTTTTCGAAAAGTGCAGGTATTCTGAAGCTGAAAATGGCTTTAGCATGAGACTTACATGATGTTGGGCTATAGAAGGTTAAAGCCTTGGGATACAAGTAAAAGTTTATGAAGGCGAGATAATCCAAGAGGTTTTGTCACTGATCAAGTAGTTGGTAATGAGAAGTGCCTAGGTTCAAGAGTAAAGAAAATAGAGTCACTTTCAACCAAAGAGTGTCATACCAGAGTTGTCAGTCAGGGTGAACTGTTGTTGATTTTTTGCACCCCGAATTCGACTGAATTACAAGGTCGTCAACAAGAGAAAGTTCTCGTTTAAAAATAAAATACCTGAAAAATAACTGCACCATTGTACACATTTTAGGCATAAATAGGATCATGACATAAAATGCATGATAATGATAAGTGCAATTGAGTACTTACAGGTTCTCTAAAAGGAAAAGATAGAGATGTAAGGAATCAACATAAAAGTAGCCAATTTAGATTTCCATGTTTGGTGATGACAAGACAAGCTCCCACATGAGAAATCATTTTCAAAATATTATCCTCCCAAGACGTTCATGTATGATGTTTTTGAATCCTCAAACACATACTAACAATGGTAAATGTTTAATTTATCGATTTGATGTTCTTGAAAACAAGAAAAGCGAATCAAACTCGATTTAATCTTCCTTGGAGAAAAGTGGAATGAATCAACATCCCCAAATATGATTTTTCCCTCAAGAAGATGCGTAACATATCATTCTCTTTCAAGATTTGATATTCTCTGAGTAACAGTGGAACAAGTATGCCTTGATTAAATCTTCCCTAAGGAACAATCGAATGAATCAATGTCCCCAGATACGATTTTCCCTCAAAAAGAAGTGGAACAAATCCTTCTCTTTCAAGATTTGATATTCCCTAAGTAATAGTGTAACAAGTATGCATCGATTCAATCTTTCCTAAGTAACAGTAGAATGAATCAACGTCCCCAGATCTAATTTCCCCTCAAGAAAAAATGGAACAAATCCTTCTCTTTCAAGATTTGATATTCCCTAAGTAATAGTGGAACAAGTCTACCCCGATTCAATCTTCCCTGAGTCACAGTGGAATGATTCAACATCCTCGATCTAATTTTCCTCAAGAAGAAGCAGAATATATCCCCCTCTTTCTAGATTTGACATTCCCTTAGTAACAGTGGAACAAGTCTGCCTCGATCTGATCTACCCTAAAGAATGGAGAATATCCCTTATCAAATTTCAAAGCATGGAGTTGACTAGACGAAAACTCATTGTCTCTTCATCTTTGCACTATTCTTGTTGACACAAGAATGGGCAAAAATGGGGAACTGTCGACACTCGTTTTTTGTCACATGTAATATTATTATTATTATTAATTAAATTTTTTTATTTATTCTCATGCCAAAATTACAACCCAATTGAAGCCAATTACATCATACCCAAACCAAACCCAATCAGCAGACCCAGATATTATGCAACCCACCTGAGTGAAGCCCAAACGACTAGGGTTTGTCACCCTTAGCCTAGCACTGTTCGGAGTGAGAACCATCAGATATGGACCCATCCAACGATCAAATCTGGAGTTGATTAGGGTTTTACCCTATCTCTACAGCCATCATCACTCACCAACCACAATAGAGCCTTCCACTATCGTTTCCACCTGTAGGCTGCCACCAATGCTTTCACCAACCAAGTCCCATTCCAGTGTCAGATGCACAAGTTAGCAAACACCAAATCAACACATAAAGCACCCCCAAACCAATACGCAAAACCTTAATCATTTTTTCCTTTGTAATCATTCGAAAAAAAAGGAAAAAACAAATCTGTAAAATGTGTTATAAAAACCACAAACTATGTTGTAAGAAAATGCTTCTTCCCTTTCGTTTTTTGTCGAGAAAAAGTAATACAAATAAAAAAGTTAAAACTTTTTGAAGGTAATTTTTTCTAGTTTATCTTTTACAGTTTCAAAACTAAACAAAATGAAAGAAACCTTGCATGAAAGAAATACTAAGGGGTCGAGAGGTTTACCTTAGTAGGGAGCCGAATCGAGGCCAGTTCGAAAGGTTAAAGAATCTATTTGGGGTTGTTTAGGGTTTTTAGGTAGCTTTAGGCTTGGGTCCATGTTTAGGGAGATAGATCGAGAGGTTTAGAATGGTTTAGGTTGATTTGGAAGCTCCAACCATCATGTGCGGTGGTCGGACGACAGTCGGGGCATAATAAGGCTACCGACAGTGGGCCGGTTAAAGGCATTTGAGAGAAAAAAATAGATTTTTTTAGAAAACCCTGTTGCAAAAAAAAAATCAAAAGTTGTATTATAGAGGAAATTTCGGGGAAAATCACTCTTAGGTATCCCAACTTTTAGCACGTTTTTACGAAATAGACATGTGTATGAACCTGGATTTAAATTTCCCCATTTATTTTTGTTCTTTGTAATTTTTGGTTTAATTACTGATTAGTCACCCTAGTTTGGCCGTGTTATTGCGTGTTAGTCACATATAGAGGCTGTCTTTGTAATTTGCCCACTTTTATACATGTTATATATTTTTGGTCTAATTTTCATTTAGTTCCTCCATGTTTAGTGTGTTTTTACAGTTTAGTCATGTGTATTTACTGTTTTATTTTTTAAAAGTACTAATGGATTAATTTAGTAATTTCCCCTCTTTTATTTCGAATACACATTTTAGACTAGAAAAATGGAATATTTATTAAATAGCCCATATAGTTTCTGCATGTTTATATTTGGAACTCGAATATGTTTTTTATTTATTTTAATGTGGCCATATAATTTTAATTTATGGTATTTTAGTCCCCATGTTTTATTTTTTAATTTTTTTAATTTTAGCACTTAATATTGAATATGTTCATTTTAGTCAATTATATATTTTATTTGATTTTAATTTTGGCATGATGGTTTGATTGTTCATTTTAGACTGTGATTATTTAGTTTTCTTTAAAGCTACAACAAAACCATCTCTATTAGTATATCGAGAACTCGATCCCTTGTCTCTCTTAGCATGATGGGAAGTTGAAGACATTGCAACTCTTTTTCCTTCTGCATATTCTGCTCTACTGCTAGAGTCTCATCTTGAGCTCTTTCAATAGCCTTAGCTCGGTTTATAACTTCATGCAGGCTAGGAATATTTATCGCCAACATCATCTATTTCAACTTTGGCCTCAAACCTTATATGAACCAATCACGTCACCTTGTCATTGGGAACTACCTCAGTAGTAAAACGACTCAGCTTGTTGTACTTAGCCTCATACTCATTCACTGCTTGATCATCTTGTTTCAAATTAAGGAGCTTCAACACCATCGCCTGCCTAAACTAACTAATATACTTGTTCTTAAATTCCTCCTAAAAGAACTGCCAGATTACTTGCTCCGGTGGTGCATACATCGTAGTATTTTACCACCACACTCGAGCTGATCCTTAAAGTAAAGATACAACTCCACCCATCCTTTCAGAATCTGAGCAGTGAAGACTTTCAAGCATTACCATAACATCATTTAGTCATAAATTAGCCTCCATAGTACCTTCATCCTCTTCTCCCTGGAACTCAGAAGCTCCCAAACTTTTCAGCTCTTTTGGGATCAACATTCGTGGTACTGGAGGAGCAGGGGGAGGTGGAAGAGGTTGGAACCGAGTTAAAATGGGATCGAGAGCTTGTATAAAAGCTCTAAACTCAGGTACGGGCATACTCTGATGTGTAGGTGCACTAGTATTTTCAAATGGAATTGGATGCTCACTATTAGCCTCGTAACTTTCGCTACCAGATCCTTATCTAATTTCTTGTTCAGTCACACTTCGCAAGTTTGAAGATTTTGACATCTATAGGACATACATAATAATAACACTCAAGTTAGTAAGGAGTGACATCAATCACACTTTAATGACACCATATCAATAGCCTGTAGTTCTGATACCAATAAATGTAACACCCATTTCCCATATACGTTTTCATTCATAAGTCACAGGTGTCGCATGACTTTTAAAAATAAAAAAACATTTCTTTATTTGTAAACCCATAATATTTTGATTCGAAAACAAAACAAAAGATTTTCATTTATATAATAATAATAAAACATTTTTTGTAACATATTACAAAAAATATCACTTTAATACATTCGAGAGCATTTTCTTAGGTTCATATACATGCCAGCTAATTATCAAAATAGACATAAATGTCCTACATTACTGATGAGGCAACCTTTGATTGATGTCCACTGCACTCATTACTCCACTAGTCTTTACTATTTCCCCACATGTGAAATCAACAAATGCTAAGTATTTATTTAATAAGGCGTAATAATACAAGATGAATTATGTTTAAATATACAAGCATATCACAATTTATCAAAGTACAAATGAACATTGTATAATTCATATAAATACATCAAATTGGCTTGGTAAAACCAATCTTCATTCAAATAGCATGATAACTATTTTTAGTATGCCCAACATACCTATCAATCAATATTTTCCAATTTATCCTTTATTTTCCCAATGTATGTCAAATGAGAGTACAAGGTACATGCATTGCATCGAAGTGTCGAAATGGAAATTTACAAAATTATTATGAATTCCATGGATTACACACATAGTGCCGAAATGGTTATTCATAAACACATTATGAACACCATGGGTTGCACATTTAGTATAGAAAATGCATCGATATGCATTAAACAAAATAGATCGATAACTTATATACGTAATTGTATATCGAAATAGTAATTCACAAACTCATTATGAATACCATGATTCAACATATAGTGCCAAAGGTACACATAGTATAGATACGAAAAATGCACCGTTATGCATTAAACAAAATCGATGGATACCATCATACACGAAGAATGTCGAAATGCACCTATGACTCTCAATACATATACAATGGGCTTTTAAGTCAATTTCACAGATTTAAACATTTTATTCTGTAATATCGATAACCATTGAACAACTTCAACATTCATCTATTCCTTTTAGAGCAGTTCATACTCTAAAATTTATTTGTAATATCATTTCCATACACATTATGAAAACATATCAAATACTATAAAACATGCTTTATCAAAACATTAGAGGTTGACTCATCACAAGTCTTCCTCATTTCATAGAAGTACAAATAAATGCACTCACCTGATATGTCTCACTAGTATGCTATAATGATGTCTGACTATTCGGTAACTTTATCCTTGCCCTTTTGCTTGCTTGACTCTAGAGCTTGGTTACGATCTATACAAGCATCCATTAATTACACATATCATACAAATGTTAGTATACTTTCTAACATTTTTACTTTTAATAATACTCAATAGTACTATTATTTTCAATTTCTATTAAAATTCATCCTATCTTAAAATTCCAGGCTCAATAGTATCTGTACCCCTACTATGGTATCAATACTTTTATACTATAGTACCGATACTCCCTTCATTATTGATACCATTATGTATTCTAGAATCCATAGTATCGATACTTTCCTCTAAGTATCGATACCCACAACAATATCGATAATAATTGCATCAGTATTGATACTATTCATCCTATTTCCTCAAATTTAAACGTATAGTATTTGTACTGTTCTTCCAGCACCGATACCCTTTCCCATATTTTCCATTTTCCATTTTGATTTTTATCCAAATTTTCATTTAAATCTCTTACTTTTATCTCCAACAATACCATTAAACTCTTCCTTACTAAACCCAACTAACTTTCCTTCATTAATCTTCCTACAACATTTAAAATCTTCAAAGAACACTCCAACCCAAGAATCACAATACTTTTTCATACATGGTTTTAATCACAACCAAGGCTTCTAATCTTTCATTTACTTCTTTGACAAGTCAAATTTATTTGTACACTTCAATAAAAACTCATATTTTATTGTATCACTAAAAACCCATTTTCTTAAATCTCAAATAACTCACTAATCACTTAGTTTTAATCATCATTGAACTTTCCTTAAGCCTCTATATCACTTAAGGTTCCAAAACTAGCCCATAAACTAAAGGGAAAACAAACTTGAAGAAAACTTACCTTTGGATGTGGAGGAGAGCACGAGACGAGCAAAAGAGAAGAAGAAGAAGATAACATATCTAACTTTCCCTTTCTCCTCTTTTTAAATATCCCTAATAAAAATAAATTTTAAATCCATTTCCCTCTAAAGGACCAAAATGCCCTTTCATTCTTTCATTCTTACTAATTAGTCTTAAACACAATATTCACAATTTATTTATTGTACTTTACAATATATTCAATTTAATCCTCCAAATTTAAATCCTTTCAATATAGTCACTGACCCGATGTTTGGGGCATTATAACTTTAAAATGGAATTTTAATATTTCTTTATTTCGATTGGAGTAAGAATCGATTGCTTCAAGGTATGAGAGATCTTCTCGATAGGAAATAATTAAGTATTATTATGTTTCGTCCAAAAATTCAAAAAATGTTATTTTTAGGGGATGAAATTAAATTAAACTTGAACTTGTAAATTTCATTGCAAAGACAGCTAATTAATCAACTAGGTACCGATTTAGGGTGATAACCCTTCCTCACAAATAACCGACTCCCGAACTCGAATTTTGGTAACGCGGACAGCACATTTGTTTTTTTAATTAAAATTAATATTTTATTAAGATGAAAAATACATTTGGGTGCCTAATCACACCCTAATCAAAGAATGGTGGTGACTATTCGAACCATGTTTATCATTAACTGGCCATAAAAAAATATTTCAAAACGAGCCCCCTTTTCCCCTTTGGAGAAAACTATTTCGACATATATACTCTACCTTCCATGCCATTGACATTTGGGGGGTTCACTGCTCCATAGCAATAAACAGACAACATTTCCTCAAATCACATTCGGTTACATCGTAAACATTTCCTCCTCATCTTTGGATAATGGTATAGACGATTGATATGATATTTGTGACTATGCAATCTCATCTTACTAAGATGACTTCTCAACAATTGGTGTTTCTATCGATGTACATGGACTCCCATTTTGATATAATGCTCTATTCGACATGGTAGGATTCATGCTTTTGCTCGAGACTTGTCATCATTCTATTCATCGTCTTTCGACGTATACCCTTCACTTCTGTTGGATGCATGAGTTACTTGGTGTTTGGTTAGATGCTTATGTTTATGGATTTATGGATATTTAGTTTCACACACTTTGACTATTTTTATACTTTAATGGATTTTGTAACCCCCTCAGACTAATACGGGTGGCCCGATCTGATCCATGGTGTCACATTAGGGCCTCCGGAGCAACCACCGTAAATATTTAGGAAAAATTTAAATTTTTTTGCTAAAACAATTAAAATCATAAATCAATTTATAAATACAAAAGAAAAATTTTCCAATATTAAGAAATAAAATAGGTTTCAGACTAATATATAAAAACAAAATAAAACCTACAAGCCCTCTAAACATATGCACCATACTAGTAAGCAACGCCGATGGAACTCCCTTACCGATGCTGATAGTTACACTAGTTCAATCCTTTTAACCTGAAAAAGTGAGTAATAGAGTGAGCTTTGGAAAGCTCAATAATACAGAACTGACAAAAAGATGATGAAGAACATGCAGATAATAGGCAAGCATTAAAACTTCTTTATAGATCCAAACATCTATAGGTTTTCAGAATGAGTTGAGGTTCCATGGATATTTCTTCGAGTAACATGCATAAAGATTACAGTTCAGATGAAATATTCAGAGAACCAGATTCATGAGAACAAAATAGGGTGTCTAGTGTGTTTTCACAAAACTAGTGAAAAATGCAGATCTTTTAAAACAGTAACAGTTTAAAACATATGTTTAAAACCATAGTAAAACCCTCCAACCGAATGCCATATGCTGTTCCCCAGAACTGCATAACCTAAGCGAGCACCTTGGGGCCTGAGATCCTACCCAAGAAAGTTCATGGGGCCACAGGGCCTACCCAAGATATTTCTCGGGTCTGAAGAGCCTACCCAGGGGTCGCCTTAGGTCCATAAAGAATTCTTAGTCAGCGCTGAACCTATACAAGAAATTATCGGTAGCGACTGAACCTGCCAGAGTCTTCATACCAGATCCTAGAGTACCACATATAAAATAATTTCATTCAGTAAATTGAGATATCAGAAAATAGAGCATAGATCATAGATTAGAATAGAAATCAGAGAAAATATCCATGTGATAAGGGAACACACTAGAGGTTCCAGATATTATTCGGAGGTGATTGGTATTTATAATATAGGGAGTTATGAATTTCTATAAACTAATTTAATTCAGAAATTAGATTCCCATAATAGGGTTTAATAGTTGACAAATTCATCAGTTATTCAAAACTTGATTTATCAGGATCATAAACTATTGAGATATTTTCGGAGGCACTATGCAATCAGAAAGGTATTCAAAATCTTCTATATCATAATTATTGAAGCTTTAAACATAACATGAGTGTTCCCATTATTCAGGCAAATCAGGGGCATTTTAGACAATTGGTTTTTGGAGAGTTATTAGTAATTTAATCCAATAAAGGAGCAACGATGATTCATGGCTTTTAAGATTCATTTCAATCATATTCAAATGGTATTAACTAAACTTATGAATTGAAACAGTCTCCAAGATGATCAACCTACTTGAGTCATCCTCCCCATCATTTTATAGGTGATATCATATTAAGGTTTTCTCAGTGTTTCCAGAATTTATCCAATAAAGTTCGCTTATTTCTAGGTCATGAAGGTATTTGGTTCATTTTCGTACTTGAGATTACTACAGTCGCCTTGAAGCTCTAAGTATTTTAGTCTTTTTGGGGTTAAGGGGTATTTCATTCATTTGTATATTTCGGTAATTTTTTTTTCAATCCAAGCTTATGTATCTTTTTACGTAATTTGACAGATATAACCGTTCAGAGTTATTTGAGACTTCAAGATTTAATAATTTTGAATTTTTAGAATTTCAAGTCCCATTTGAGCTACAAGTCCTAACTCTACAATATCAGTCAATCATTCGGACCGTGATACTTCACTATTATTCATTTCTTAACACTGAATGCACTAGATGAACTAATCAATATTAGGATCGTCGCTGAATGGTTCTTAGGGAGAAAAACAGGTATTCCAATGAGTAATCAAGTCGTTTCCACAATTCGAATACATAAAATACTTCCACTTAGTTCAACTAGGTCATATAATATAGTCATCTTACACTTCGAGGGTAATTTGGTCATTTTTACCTCATAAGGGTATTTTTCATAATTTCTTAACAAGTCATTTCGATATTAATGTTTTTAACAATATCAAATAGAATTTAGAAATTCTGAGATTATTTTTTTCCATATAATCACCGAACTTGAAATCATTTCTATCAGTCCTCTTACGTCTAAGATTGTAGTTCGAGCCTTATTCAGTTTACTTTACTTTATTTCACATTCAGATCGAGCTTAGAAAATGATCAACTACATACTTGTGACCAATTATATCCATCCATGCCGTAATCAATACCAGCATGTTCCATAAAGCGTGAAAAATATAGTAATGTACTACCTCGATTTTTGTGCCCCACCATCAAACGTTTTAACTCCATTCGATCACCCTAGATTTAATTCAATGTCTAATAATTCCTCAGATACACAACAACAGAAATTTCATTAGAAATAGCTTAATTCGATTATTAAGATTATTAAATTTGCCCTTAAATTTGGGTTCTAGACCCTGAACTCTCTAGAAGTTTCAAAATTAACCTACAACTTGTAAAAAATTAAAATTTGGTCCCTGACTTTTTCCCTTGTTACTACCTTAATTCAATTCTTATGATTATTAAATTTTTGCCCCTAAATTGGGGTGTTAAAGATTTGGTTTTCTTTGGATGTTTTTTATCTTTGGGTTGTTTTATTTGGATGGATTTGACATTAATATGATTTTATGTTTTGAGACATATTTACATATTTGATTATGACAATGTTTAAGTTTATGAATATTTGTTGACTTTTCTCAGTAAATTTTGCTCTTGATCTTATAAGTTCATACTTATATGTATCTTCCTTCTATTTAACTTTTTGATTTAAGAAAAAAGGGGAGAAATATTATAGTAAATAGGAGTATTTTTTCAAAGGAATCTTAAATTTTTTGGAGAAATGTTTGAGTAAATAGGAGTATTTTTCAAAGGAATCTTAATTTTTTCAACGTTTTGTAATATCAACTAGGGGGAGCTTGTTTAACATACTTTGATAGTTTTATATACCAAAAGTGTTTAATAAATTAATAATTTGTAACATTATATTTGACTCGAATAATTGAGTATATATATCAAAAACTGCATCTTTCTCCTTGTTTTCTTGAAATTATTTTTCACATACTGGAAATAATTTTAAAACAAAATTTTCTAAGGATTTCAATCTTTAATCGAGTTAAAAATGTTTTTACAGAATTATAGTATCCATACTATAAGAACAATACATACACTTTTCATATGGTATTGATGTAGTATCAATTCTACATCTTTAAAATCACCAAGTAGTACTTATACTACACTAGGTAGAACTGAAACAACCTATTGTTTTGAGAAAACAAAATAAAAAAAATGGTAATGATACTCTATATAGTATATATACTACTTATAATAGTAGTAACGATACTTCCCTAATGTTTTAAAATTCAACATATTGCAGTATATATAAATGGCATCTAAGGATTTCGAACTTTAATCGAGTCTAAAATGATTTTACATCATGATAGTATCAATATTATAAGAACAATATATATATTGTGCATATGGTATCGACATAGTATCCATTCTACATCTTTAAAATCACCACGCAGTACTTATACTGCACTAGGTAGTACCGATACAACCTATTGTTTTTACAAAAAAATAAAAAATGGCAATGATACTCCATATAGTATCGATACTACTTATAACAATAGTATCGATACTTCCCTTATGTATTAAAATTCAACATATTACAATATGTATAAATGGCATCGATACTATCAAGAATGTTGATACTATTTACATATATATTTTTTATCATAATAGAGGTCTCGTTAAAAGCTCCCTGTGACTATGCTTTGTACACCGAATATCCAAGTGCACTCTTAAGTTTCGATTTGTGAGATGATCTAAGCAACAAAAATGTTGTAGATCTTTAAAACGTTGAAGATCGAAAAGTTGTCAACTCTGATTATGTTGTTTCAACAATATCTGATTCCGATCTCAGTTTCCTCTTAGCAAACAATTTTGCTAAGGGGTTTCACAGAAAGTCAAATTGCTTCAATAAGCTAATCCTTCTTCACACGTTAACCATAACAACATCCAGACCAACGTCGACTTTTGGTTTTGAAAATTGTTTTGATTTGAAAATAAGCCCAGAAAATAGAGAAAAATCTGAAGCGATTTAAGATCCTTACAATTCTCATGTTTGGAATTGAGCCTTCGTTTTAGCCTTCGGCTTAAAAGAAAATTAGCTAAGCATGACCAAAGTCATATTTAGCATATTTAAAAACAAAATTTTAAAAGAAAATAGAAGAAGTATGCGCAAAATAGAGAGAAAGCTAGAGAGAAAAAGAAGATTTAATTTTCAGATGTGAGAGATATGTTTTAGGCTTACCCTGAGAGGGTATTTATAGCCTTCAAATTCCTAATATTAAGATAAAGATAATTCTTAAAATAATATCTTAAATCCTAATTAAAACACTAAACTATTTAGACTACAATTCTAAAGATAAAATAAAAATAATATCCTAAAACATGAATTTAATTCAAATCTGAATTGCAGAAACGTGTTGCTGATCTATTTGTTCTTCTAAAACACTTGACTCAGTAAGACCCTGCACGAAAACAAGCATAACACAACCAAATCGGCAGTAATAAATCTATAAGATCGAAGAATTAACGAGCAAATATGATTATTTCAGAACACTCATTAACTTTCCCCTCACTTATTCAATGTTTGTCCTCAAGCATTCATCAATTAACATATCAAAATCATAGGTTGCCAACTCCAATTTCAATTTATTTCCCAAACTTCCAATCAAACTAAGTCCATGACATTTGTCAAATTCAAGTTACAATCAGGCAAAGACCCAACTAAGAAAATTTAAACTAAGCAAGATATCCAAATTAATTACCAACTTCAATGAAATATGACTCAATAACTCACAAAGATTCACATATTTCAGCTCAAAGTGTTTGGGGTATGTGAAATTGCTCAAACCGAAACTAACCAAAACATTACCATAGGCTCGGAATCAAATCAAGTATCCAGTACGAAAAATGAACATAATGTAATAATCAAGGGGTCTTAAACAAGGTGTAACAAAGTATAGGTTAGGGTAGGGGAAAAGGCCAAAAAGAAAGGTTTAAAATACCAAAACAAAATATCAAAATAATTAAGAACAATCCACGAATTAACATGAAGCACAATGAAAAACAAAACAAAGAAAAAGATAGATGAAAGGCAATTAAAACGATTGATTTTTCCTTCTTCTTATTTTCTTTTTACGAACGAATGGTCTGTTTCTTTTTCTTTTTTTTCTTTTTTTTCAATTTTTTTGTTGCAAGAGTATTTTTTTCAAGGAACAAGAGTGATACAAGATCTCAAGTCCTTGTAAGGGTGTGAAAAGAGAGGAAAAATAAAAAGAAGGGCTTCGGGTTTAATTATGAGGTGTAAAACAAAGAAAGGGAAATAGGCTCAAATATGGTACACTAGTGGGTATATAAACAAGTAGGCTTTTTGGGAAAAATGGGTTTATCCAAGGTGCCCCTATCACATTAAAACATTGCGTTCAACATTTAGTCTCGATTTGCATTGCGATTACAAGTTCTAGAACATCCTAATTACTCTGGCACACACAAGTCAAACAATGAGCACGAAAGAAGATGTATGCTCGTTAGGCTCAAATATCACAAGAAAAGTTTATATGCACTGAGTCACGTTCATCTCTATCGATAAAAGCATGAAATATCAATACTCAGCAAAAAATTCACCAGCTATAACAATCACCAATCATGCAAATTAAATTCGATCAAAACATTATCACAATCCAAAAGGAAGCAAGAGTATAAAGTGAAGTTCAAGATTAGCAACCAACGATCCCAACAGATCAATATCAGAATAACTCAATCTCAAACAATCAAACAAGTCAAGGAAAATTTTGAGGACATGTTTATCCTTCCCCTACTCACATAATCCATTTTGTCCCAAAACATATATCAAATTTAAAAACAAAGAAAGGGAAAAGGAATACTCCCCAATCTAGTGGCGATCGCGGCCACGACCTTGTTAAGATGATCCCGTGCGAAGGTAAGAAATATTCGACCGGAATTCGAATATGTTCAGAGAAAAATAAAATAAAATTAAGCATATGATAAAAAAATAAATGGAATGAAATAAATTTTGCTATAAATAAAGCGAAGTTAAAATGAAAATAAAACGAAATGGTTGCTTCCCATAAAGCACTTTTGTTTAACGTCGTTAGCTCGACGACCTGATTTTTCAGATTGTGGGTTCCTCTAAATTGATTTCTTTGGTTAGACCAACCGGATCATTTTCATAATATGGCTTCAACCTTTGACCGTTAACTTTAAATCGAACTCTTGAGTTATATTCAACTTCAATAGCACACCATGAGGAAATACTTGAGTTACTGGAAATGGTCCGAGCCATTTTGATATGAGTTTTCCTACAAACTTTAAATTTGGAGTTAAATAACAAAACCTTTTGACCGACATAAATATTTTTAAAATAAATTCTACTATCGTGAAATTCTTTTGTTTTTTCTTAAATATCCGAGCACTGTCATAGGTATTTTTCGGATTTCTTCAAGTTCTTAAATGTGTAATTTTCGAGCTTCACCAATCGCATCCATGTACATGTTACACTGTTTAACAACCCAATAAGCCCAATGTTCTAAATCAACTGGTAAATGACATGGTTTACCGAAAATAATTCGATATGGTGACATCCCAATGGGAATTTATAAGAGGTTCGATATGCCCAAAGTGAATCAGTTAATTTTAAACTCCAATCCTTTCAGTCCGGTTTAACATTTTTTTCAAGAATTGTTTTAATTTCCCGATTTGATACTTCGACCTATCCATTTGTTTGTAGATGGTAAGCGGTAGCAATTCTTTGAGTTACTCTAAATTTCTTCATTAGCGATTCGATTACTAGATTGATGGAATGAGTTCCTCTATCGTTTATTATAGCTCGTGGCGTGCCAACCCTGGAAAAAATAGTATTTTTCAAAAAAAAAAATAAATTTAGTTTTAGCATCATTTTTGTGAGTAGCCTTAGCTTCACCCATTTAGAAACATAATCTACAGCTAAAATAATATAGGTATTTCCAAATGACGAAATAAAAGGACACATATAATCAATTCCCAAAACATAAAAAAATTCAAAAATTTGTATAGAATTAAGCGGCATTTCATTCCTACGGCTTAAATTACATGTACGTTGACATCTTTCACAAGTTTTACGAAATATATATGAGTTTCGAAAGATGTTAGGCCAAAAGAAACCACGTTTAAAAAATTTATGAGTTGTACGTTTTGGCCCAAAATGACCACCGCAAGAGTAAGAATGACAAAATTGTAAAGTTGAATTTACCTCCCTTTCGGCAATACATCATCGAATTACCTGATCCGAGCAGTGCTTCCATAAATGAGGATCGTCCCAGATATAGTATCGAGATTCACGCTTTATTCGATTGAATTTAGCTCTCAATAAATCTAATGGTAACTTACATGTGGCCAAATAATTGACCATATCCACAAACCATGGAGATATGATTTGCACCACCATCAGTTTTTCTTCAGGAAATTATTCTCTCAATGGAGTGTCAGATGTGGAAAAGGGAATTCGACTCAAATGATCTGCTACCATATTTTCGCATCCCTTTTTGTCTTTGATTTCCAAGTTAAATTCTGTAAAAGAAGGATCCATCGGATAAGCCTATGTTTTTCTTCCTTTTTGTTCATAAAATACCTTAAAGCTACATGATAAGAAAAAACAGTAATTTTAGTGCCAAGCAAATAAGATCTAAACTTTTCCAAAGCAAAAATTATAGCAAAAAGTTATTTTCCGTAGTTGAATAATTTTTCTGAGTCGAGTCCAAAGTTCGAGACGCATAGGCTATGCATGTGGCTATTTGCCTATTTTTTTACGGAGAAAGTCTCCAACGCTAGTATTCAATGCGTCACACATAAGTTCAAAGGGGTAATTCTAATCTGGCGGCTGAATAATTGGAGCTGAAATAAGCTTTTCCTTTAATGAATCAAAAGACTCCTTTCATTTTGAATAAAAATTAAAGTCTTGATCCTTTTGGAGAAGATTGCATAAATGTTATGCTATCTTCAAAAAGTCTTTAATAAACCTGTGGTAAAATCCTGCATGCCCAAGAAAAGAACGAATTTCTCTCACAATTGTAGGGAAAGGAAGTGAATGTATATTATATGTTTTATCTTTATCAACAACAATCCCTTTAGAGGAAACAATATGACCTAAAATTAACCCTCTATCAACTATAAAATGACATTTTTCATAGTTTAAAAAAGATTATATTCTAGGCATCTTTTAAGCACATTAGTTAAATTATCAAGACATCCATTAAAAGAATTACCATAAACCGTGAAGTCATCCATGAAGACTTCGATGCCTTTTTCCACATAGTCGGGAAATATACTTAACGTGCATCTTTGGAAGGTGGCCGGCGCGTTACAAAGATGCATCTATCTATAGGCAAATGTACCGAAGGGACAAGTAAAAGTCATTTTCTCTTGATCCTCGGGTGTTATTGGGATTTGGAAAAAAAACCTGAAAACCCATCAAGGCAACAATAATGAGTTTTCCCATTTAATCTTTCAGTCATTTCGTCTATAAAGGGAAGAGGAAAATGATCTTTTCGAGTAAGAGAGTTCAACTTCCTGTAAACAATACAAACTCATCATCCATTTTGAACTCTTGTTGGCACTAACTCCCCTTCCTGATTTTCGACCAGTGTGATTCTCGTTTTCTTGAGAGCCATGAATTAGACTTTCCCAATTACTATCAGATATCAGATAGATTACTTCAGCATCAAGGAGTTTCTGAATTTCCTTATTTATTACTTCCATCATCGTGGATTTAATCAGCGTTGTCCTACACGTGATGTCTTTGCTCCTTCTTCGACTTTGATCTTGTGCATGTAAGTCGAGGGACTTAATCCTTTAATGTCGGCAATGGTCCATCCTATGACTTCTTTGTGAGAGTGCAACACAATTACCAAGTCTTCATCTTCTCCTTCAAATAATTTACTTGAGATGATCACCGGTAAGGTTCAATTTTCACCTAAAAAGGCATATTTCAAATGTTCCGGTAACTGCTTCAATTCTATCTCAGGTGCCTGTAAAACAAAAGGTAAAAGTTTAGTTTTAGATGAAGGTAAAGAAAAATCAAAATTGATTGAATGATTATTTTCAAACTCTCTTTCTTCTTCTTCGTGGTAAAGTTTAGTATCCTTGGAAATATTATAAGAAAGATTAGATTCAATATATTCATCAATTAAGGGATCTATAACACCAACAAAATTAATTCTTTCAATATGATACGGGTATTTCATTGCTTTGTAAACATCAAATTCAACGATCTCGCCATCAAATTCCATTGTCAGTATACCACTTCTAACACTGATATTTGTATGTGCCGTGATTAGGAATGGTCGACCTAAAAGTACTATGGAATAAGTATCCGACCTATCGCGTTCCAAGTCAATGACATATAAATCTGCAGGAAAAAATAATATGTTGTTCTTTACTAAGACATTTTCCATCACTCCTACTGTATAGATCACAGATCGATTAGCCAACTATATGGTTATTTATGTCTCCTTCAAAGGCTCGTTAGTAATCATTTTATAAATAGAAAATGGCATAACGTTGATTGAAGCCCCTAAGTCACACATTGCACATTTAATTTTAAAATTACCTATTTTAAAAGGTATTGTGAACATACCTTGATCCTTCATCTTTAGTGGGAGCTTTCGTTGAAAAATTGTAGAGACATGTTCTCACAAATTTACCTTTTCGTGGCCCATTAATTTCCTCTTTATAGTGCAAAGTTCTTTTAAAAATCGAGCATACCTTGGTACTTGTCGAATTACTTCAAGAAGAGGTATGTTAACTTGAACTTTTTGTAACACCTCTAAGATCTCTCCTTCTTCAGTTATTTTATCATGCTTTATCAACCTTGATGGGAAGGGTGGTGGTGTGATTTCATGATAAGGATATGCGTCAGACGTACCTTGTATTTCTGAATGTGGAGTTTCTTCTTGTTCTTCCTGAGGTACGAATTGTTTTGTTGGAACTTCGGGTGAGATGATTGTTCCACTTCGAAGTGTGATGGCACTAACATTCTCTCTCGGATTTAACTCCGTTTGAGAAGGTAGTCTTCCTTGTGATTCCAATTTCCCCATAGTTTGAGCTAGTCGGCTCACTTGGTTATCAAACTCTTAAAGATGTGTCTCGGTTCGACTTTGGAACTTTTCCTGGGATGGAACTAGCTTTTCCTAGGACGTAACCAACTTTTCTTATGAAATTGCTAACTTTTCTTGTGAAATTTCTAACTTTCCTATGATTTCCTCCAATGATGGCTTTTGCATTTGTTGTTGAGGAGGAGGTCTTGGTTGATAAGTTGGCCTTTGATTTGTCAGATTATAAGTATTGCTATATGGGTTGTATGGTCTTTGTGGAGGACCTGGAAAGTTTCCTACGACATTGATTTCTTCATTGCCTCCTTCTTGTATCATCGGACAGTAGTCCGTCAGATGGTCTAGCTTCGTACATATCCCACATACTCTTGTTGCTCCAGACTTTCCTGCAACAAGTGAATGAACTATTTCAATTAATTTATCTAACCTATTTTTAATGGAAAAGTTACTAATCTCGTGAACCCGTCGGCTGGGTTCACTTGAAAACTGTTGAGAGTTTGCTGTCATGGTTGAAATTAATTCTCTCGCTGTTGTGGGGGTCATGTTGACTAATGCTCCTCCGCTGGCGCATCTACCATTTTCAATTCCATTACTAAAAGACCATCATAAAAGTATTAAAGTAACATTTGTTCATTTAATCCGTGTTGCGGACAACGTGCACAAAGTTTTTTAAATTGTTCCCAATAGTCATAAAGATTTTCTTCGGTCTTTTGTTGAATAGAAATAATCCTCCTTCGTAACTTGCTTGATTTAGTCGCTATGAAGAACCTGTCAAGAAAAAATCAACTCATGTTAGCCTGTGAATTAACTAAATTTGGAGGTAAATAAAATAGCCAATCTTTAGCCAAATCGGCTAAAGAGAAAGGGAAAGCTCTCAATTTAATTTGATCTTTGATAACTCCCTGTGGTTTCATGCTAGTGCAAACTATGTGAATTCCAACAAGTGTTTGTGCGGATCTTCAAAGGGAAAGACGTGAAAAGTGGGAAGAAACTGAATAAGTTCCGTCTTTAATTGAAACCGAGTCCCGCCACTAGGAAAATTGATGCATAACGGTGTCTGAGTGACAGGAGCTGCGTCTAGCTCTCGGATCATATGTTCTTCTTATTCCATCGGGATTTGATATTCGGTGTATGTGTTTGCTTAAGAGTTTGTTTGGGTTTGATTCTGTTTTTGAACTCTGCTCTCATTTTTCTTGTCTTTTTCTTTTTTCTCTAAGCGTTTGTGCGTGGATTCTTTGTGCTGGTGTTTTGTTCTCCGAGTCTAGATCTGCTAATTCACCTGGGTTTATTCGAGTCATAAATCAAAAACAAGAAAAAATCAGCACTTGTCGTTAGTCCCTGGCAACAACGCAAATTTGATAACCATCGTTTTGCTATCAAAATAATTATGGCTTCTTAATAAGTAAAAAGGGAGAGTAGTATAGAGAAGCAGGGTCGATCCACAAGGACTGTGGTATTTCTGATTTAGTTAAACTCTTTCTTGATTTAGAAAAGATAGAATAAAATAAAATAAATAATAAAAAGGGAAAGATAATAATAAAATAATAAATAATAATTTTAAAGATAATAATAATGATAAAAAAAGGGTTTTTAAATTATTTAAAGAAATAAAAAATAAAGATTAAATAAACAATTAAATAAATAAAATAAATTATAATAAAGAAAACTTATGGTAAAAGCAGTCTCAGACTTCAGCTTTGCCTCAAATTCCTCGAATTATCGAAATGATAAAAAAGGGTTTTTAAATTATTTAAAGAAATAAAAAATAAAGATTAAATAAACAATTAAATAAAATAAATTATAATAAAGAAAACTTATGGTAAAAGCAGTCTCAGACATCAGCTTTGCCTCAAATTCCTCGAATTATCGAAACAAATCTTTACTTCAAGATTCACATGGCTACCTGTCTACAAGGACAAATCCTTGTGACTATGCTTTGTACACTGAATATCCAAGTGCACTCTTAAATTTTGGTTTGTGAGATGATCTAAGTAACAACAATGTTGTAGATCTTTAAAACGTTGAAGATCAAAAAGCTGTCGACTCGGATTTTGTTTAAAAATAATTGATTCCAATCTCAGTTTCCTCTTAGCAAACAATATTTCTAAGGGTGTTCACAGAAAGTCGAATGTACTTCAATAAGCCAATTCTTCTTCCCACGTTAACCATAACAACATCCAGACCAATGTCGACTTTTGGTTTTTGAAAATTGTTTTGATTTAAAAATAAGCCCAGAAAATAGAGAGAAAAATACGAAACGATTTAAGTGCCTTACAATTCTCACGTTTGGAATTGAGCCTTGGCTTTAAAGAAAATTAGCTAAGCATGGCCAAAGTCATACTTAGCATATTTGAAAATAAAATTTTAAAAGAAAATAGAAGAAGTATGCGCAAAATAGAGAGAAAGCTAGAGAGAAAAAGAATATCTTAAAATTTCTAAAAATAAGCTAAAGATAATTCTTAAAATAATATCTTAAATCCTAATTAAAACACTTAAAACTATTTAAACTAAAATTTCTAAAGATAAAATTAAAATAATATCCTAAATCATGAATTTAATTCAAATCCAAATTGTAAAAACGTGCGGCTGATCTATTGGTTCTTCTAGAAGCGTTGATTGTACCTTCTAGAAACTGCCACGTCAAACCGTGTCATGCCCAGAGTCGTGCCCATGTCTCCAACTGTAACCCCCTAGACCCAGCCTATGCATTTCGACTAAGTCTAAAGGAACACATTAATGATTCTTAAAGACCCTTTTTCAAAAATATTATTCGATAATTAAAATCATGTTTCAACTGACATTTATAAAATTATAGTAATTTAGCAATAAAAACCCAACTCATGAATATAAAACTAAAAAGAAACAAATTAATTTAAAACATGTCGTAAAATCCAATTCACGATAAACAAAAGGTAATCATTATAAAATCCAATACTTTAAAATAAAGGCCCATGTTTCGATAATAAAGTCAACTTGCATGATAAAAACATTACATTCGGATGATCTATCTGATATGTACTGAACCTTCAAGTGCTTGCTCTGGGTATTTAACCAAAGGTATCTGAAAGGGGAAAACATTTCGAAAAGTGAGCTAGGCTCAGTGTGCCCCAACTATAGAAAATCATAGTAGGTAAATAAACGATTAATAGTTCAGTAAATCTTAATAAAATCATAATGAAGTTTAAATTTCGAAACTTGTAGTTTAAACCCTTCTACTGTACACCATCCGTATTTCCCCAGAACTACGTCCGTAGGGCTACCTTAAGTGCACAGCAAAAAAGGAAGCCAACCTAAGGATAGGCTTTTGGGGCCTGTATCCTTAGGTCCGTAGGGCTTACCCTAAGCACACAACAAAGGGAGCCAACCTAATGGAGCATCTTAAGGCCCGAGAGTCTACCAAAGAGTCCCATTAGATCCATAAGGTTGACCAGCTTGATCATAGTTATACCTCTGTAATTCAATCTAATCCCAAAATCAATATTTCAGAAAAAAAACAATTAATACAGTAAGCAAAATTTCCATAAATCCGTAATCACCATTATCATATATCAGTGAATACCAATAATCATATATCAGTCATTGTCCATAAACCATCACCAGTAAGTCGGTGCATCAATAAAAAGTAAACCATAGATTTCAATGTACCATAGTTCAAAATAGATAAAACAATTAAGTAGTACATAGGGAACACACCTCGATAATAGGGTCAAACTGTAGATCTACTGAGTACTGGCCTCGCCACGCTCTGCTATAATTTTCAAACCTAATTCATAATAACACTACATTACTAGTGGGAAACATAATTAATTTCTGAAATCATAAGATTTATGGGTCTTACGAGTAAATACTGGCACACGCGGTCTAACTGATTTAGAAGAGTTGGGTCGAGCGATCAGGAAAGTCTCTTGTACCTTTAAATAACAATAACTAAAAGCCTCAAGCCTTAATTTAATCATTCGAAGCTAAAACTCTTAAGTACAAATGGGTTTGACTGATAATTTGGAGGCTTTCAAGTTTAAATTTGGCCAAAGGACTGCGGAATCGGAATCAGGATGTCGAAAAACATAAAATATGACTTTTAAAAAATTTGACTTTTTGGTCAAAGTCAATGGATTTGACCGACGATTTAAGGCTTTCGGGTTCGAATTTTAAAAACGGACATCGGATTCAGACTCAGGATGTCGAAAACATAAATACAACTTTTTGAAAAATTTAACTTTTTGGTCAAAGTCAACGGTCAACGAGTCGGGTCGGGTCAACGGTCGGGTCGAACAGTTTGGACCGGTCATACCGGTCAACTACCCAAAACTATGTTTCGAAGCTCCCCCACGTACAGGGGCGGCGCGTGGGGCACGTGAGCCCTCTCTAGTGTCCTAAAAATTCCTGAAAAATTTCTAAAAATTATTTTAAGCAATTTTGAGACACTTAACAAGCTCGGTTCAAAATTTTCAATGGTGGAGAGCTCGATTTCAACAAGTCTGAAACTTCGACTTCATCACCTCCCTCATACGCCGGTGATGACAAAGACGCGACGGACACCGATGGACTCGGAACAACACAAGGAACACGATGGTGCGGGAGGTGTCGAAAATGGAGCAACGATCGATATGAATTGATGTTTTTCACGATGATTTTTTTAAAAATACGTCGAAACTTTAAATTGAAATTCACAGCGTTTGACACCGTTTCACTACGATTGGTTTATAGGTTATGTTCACAACTCGATAACGAACACGATGGCGGTTTTGAATCTACGATCGGAGGTCGGACGGCATCAATCGAGTTTGAAAGAAGGGTGCAGGGAAAGGGAATTTGAGCTTTTGTTTTATGATTTCAAAATCAGAAAACACGTATATATCATAAAACCTGTCGACACCTTGAAATATCAGTTTGTGGGTGGAATGATGTACTATAATCCAATCTCGTACCCAAAGTCGTATGTAGTGCCTTCCAAACCTCGAAGTAAATCTCGGATCTCGATCAGAAATGATAGATAATGGAACACCATGTAATCTGACAATCTCTGAAATATACAACATTCCAGCTTGTCCAACGTATAATTTACCCGCACATGAATAAAGTGAGCTGATTTTGTAAGTCTATCAACAATCACCAGACTGAATCCTTTTTCGAACGAGTCATAGGTAGGTAGTAACAAAATCCATAGTAATACGCTCCTATTTCCATTCAGAATCTTGATAGGCTGTAACAAGCCTGACAGATGTTGATGTTCTACTTTAACTTGCTGACAAGTCAAATACCTAGCCACAAAATCTGAGATGTCTTTCTTAATGCCGACCCAATGATACCTCTCTATCAAATTCCGGTACATCTTATCTCCACCGGGTGCATAGTATATGACTACTGTGAGCCTCATTAAGAATAATCTGCCTAAACTCAGCATCATCAGGCACACAATATCGACCCTTAAAGCATATAACTTTATCCTGATCAAGGGTATAATCTTAGATTGTCCATTGCTCCACTTGCTCAAAAATAGGAAGCAATGAGCTATCAAGAGGTTGCTTAGCTTTGATCTCATCAACCAAGGTCGGCTTAACTTGCAATTCTGCTAACAGAGTGCCATCCTCATATAAATTCATCCTGGCCATTAAGACCTCAATCCGTTATCGTCTTTCGAGTCAAAGCATCCGCTACAATGTTAGCTTTACCAAGGTGATAATCAATCACGCAATATAATCCTTTAGAAACTCTAGCCAGCGACGCTGTCTCAAATTAAGCTTCTTTTGAGTCAGAAGATACTTTAAGCTCTTATGATCCGTAAAAGTGTAACACTTCTCTCCATAAAGATAGTGTCTCCAGATCTTCAAGGTGAATATCACTGCTACTAGCTCCAAATCATGGGTCGGATAATTAAACTCATGTGGTCGCAGATGACGGGATACATAAGCTACCACCTTACCCTCCTACATTAGAACACAGTCGAGTACTAAGTGTGAAGTATCACTATACACTGTAAAATATTTTTCGGACTCTGGTTGAATCAATATGGTGCTTGAGGCAAAATTGCATTTAATTTCTCAAAGCTCTCCTATTGTGCCTCACCCCAAACGAAGCAGCAATGATCAAGAAGCCCTCGATAAATCATCGATAATATCCGGCTAAGCCAAAGAAACTGCGGATTTCAGAGATTCATGGGTCATTTCCAACTTATAATAGCCTCGATCTTTCTAGGATCGACCTGAATACCTCGCGCAGAAATAATATGCCCCAGAAACGATACTTCTTGAAGCCAAAACTCACACTTGCTCAACTTGGCATATAGGCGATGCTCTCTCAAGGTCCACAAAACGACCTTCAAATGCTCATCATGCTCTGCCTCAGTCCGAGAATAGACCAGAATATTATCAATAAAGACGACCACAAATTGATCCAAATATAGCCAGAACATACGATTCTTAAATCCATGAAAGCTGCAGGAGTGTTCGTCAAACCAAAAGGCATCACTAAGAATTCATAATGACCATATCTAGTGCGAATAGCTGTCTTTGCTACATCAGATCCTTTAACTTTCAATTGATAATACCCCGAACGAAGATCAATTTTAGAGAATACAATAGCTCTCGTAATTGATCAAATAAGTCATCAATCCTGGGCAGTGGGTACTTATTCTTGACTGTTATCTTGTTAAACTTCCGATAGTCAATACATAACCTTAGTGACCCATCCTTCTTTTTCACGAACAGAACTGGAGCTCCCAGGGTGAGGTACTATTTCAGATAAATTGTCGATTGAATAATTCTTGTAATTGGACCTTCAACTCCTTAAGTTCCTTTGGAGCCCTACGATAAGGTGCCATGGAAACAGGTGCAGATCCTAGATAAGTCTCAATCTCGAACTCTACCTCTCTATCAAGAGGTAACCAAGGCAACTCTTCCGGAAAGACATCAGTAAACTCGCTAACTGTACGAATTTCCTTAATCGTGGACAAGGCCTTTAGTGTTCAAAACACAAGCAATGAAAGTCTCATATCCCTTCCAGACCATATGTTTAATTTCCATAGTAGAAACTATATTGGAGAGATGGCCGCGCGTTCACCAATTGACACCACAAACCGACCATCAGAAGTTTTCAGAGTAGCTCTCTTGTATTCGTATCCAAATTTACCTTGTTTTTATTCAACCAATCCATCCCAAGAATTAGATTGAACTCCTCTAAAGGAAGTTCCATAAGATTAGCGAGAAAAATTTCTCCCTGAACCTCTAGAGGACAATACCGAAATACTTTATTCACCATCACAGACTGTCCTACTGGAATCGTAACCATACCAATATTATTTGTGTCCTCAATTGGAATCCGAAGGTTTCTAGACAATGAACTTGATACTAGGAGTGGGTGGAGCCATTGTCTAGTAATGCAAAGTATGGGATAGAATAAATAGTAAATGTACTGCAATAACCTCAGGCTCATCTCTGTTATCCCGACATTTGGTGGCGTAAACCAAAGCTGGTTGCTTGGCCTCTGGAACTGCAGGCTCTTGACTCTGCTGGGGTCTAGCTCTACTATCGGCTCTGGATACTGATCCAGAAGGTTTCCATGATTACGACCTCTAGCTGAGGTCTGAACTGAATACTGAGAACGCACATGAGTCTGGGTAGCAATCCACTCAGATGAAACTAACTATGGACAATCCCTCCAGAAATGACCCTGGATCCACACTGGTAGCGTACCTCTATTTTTTACGACACTCTCCTGTGTGTCATTTACCACAATACTCATAAAGGAGCCCATGAGGCCACGATGATGAACCACCTTGACTGATAACTGAGGGGTGACTGTGGTGCAGACCTAGAACTGGTATTGCTTCTCATGGACCTAAAGTACGAGTCTTCTTTCCGGGACGTGTAGAAAATTGATCAGGCCGAAAATTTCCCATGCCACTCTCGATCAACACGGTCTCTAGTAGGAGTCAACGTCTTTACCCCTTTAGCATTTCTCTCTACTTACCAAAACATCAATCTCATCCTACTGAGTCACAATATGCCTGCGTAGTTCATATCTAAGTCCGAGGGAAAATTTACGACATCTATCTCTCAGTAGATACCATACTGAATACATACTTCAACACGTCTCTGAGCTAAATAACGCTCTCCTAGAAAATGGTTCCTAAAACGCTCCTTAAAGAAATCCCAATTCAGAAGATCATTCGGACACTACTGACCACTGACTCCCACAGGTATGGGCATTTCCATCTAACATCGCTACTGCACCAGATATCTCTTAGTTGGGTCCAAACCCAACTGATCCATGCGTCTTTCAGTATCCTGGAGCCAATCTTCTGCTTCAGTAGGAGCTCCTTCAATCTTTCCTCAAAAAGTTCTGACTCCATTAGCAATTAGAGTCTGAGAAATAGGAACCTCGGATACAACACCAGCAGCTCTGACTACTCCCTGAATCAAATACAGAAACTATCTGCCAAAATTCTAATCCAATACAACTTTGGTAGACTCAGGCTAAATATCAGTTGATCCTCTAATCGGAGTAGTCATGCCAATACCAGCGGCAGGAGGCATATTCGTCAGGGTCGTAAGAGCAGGATCATCTATCGAAGGTGGGGAATATACTCGTATCTCATCGATCGGGTCTGCAAATCTAGCCACTTGACCTCACCCACGGTTAGATCGACGTCCACGTCTAGCACTCATTTTGGTGGATCTCGAGTTTACTACAAAAAATAAAACTTAGCGTTAGATTAGCACTTAGAGTCTCGAACACAATTAAAATCGTAAAAACTTTATGACATGGCCTTAGTGACTTGTTTTGTAAAACCTTTCAAAACTGTAATTTCAGTTTGGACTCATACACAGTCAGAGGTTTAAAAACCAAAAGCTCTTATACCAATAAATGTAACCCCCTAGACCCAGCCTATGCATTTCAACTAAGTCTAGATGATCACATTAATGATTCTTAAAGACCCTTTTTCAAAAACATTATTCGATAATTAAAATCATGTTTCAAATGACATTTATAAAATTATAGTAATTTAGCAATAAAAACCCAACTCATGAATATAAAACTAAAAAGTAACAAATTAATTTAAAACATGACGTAAAATCCAATTCACGATAAATTGAATATCAATAGCAAAAGAGTAATCATTATAAAATCCAATAATTTAAAATAAAGGCCCATGTTTCGATAATAAAGTCAACTTGCATGATAAAAATATTACATTCGGATGATCTATATGATATGTGTTGATCATCCAAGTGCTTGCTCTGGGTATCTAACCGAAGGTATCTAAAAGGGGAAAACATTTTGAAAAGAGAGCTAGGCTCAATGTGTCCCAATAGTACGATAAAATCATAGTAGGTACAATAAACGATTAATAGTTCAGTAAATCATCATAAAATCATAATGAAGTTTAACTTTTGAAACTCGTAGTTTAAACACTTCTCCTGTACACCATCCGCAGTTCCCCAGAACTGCGGTCCGTAGGGCTACCTTAAGAACACAGCAAAAAATGAAGCCAACCTAAGGATAGGCTTTTCGGGCCTGTATCCTTAGGTCCGTAGGGCTTACCCTAAGCACACAACAAAGGGAGCCAACCTAATGGAGCATCTTAAGGCCCGAGAGTCTACCAAAGAGTCCCATTAGATCCATAAGATTGACCAGCTTGATCATAGTTATACCTCTGTAATTCAATCTAATCCCAAAATCAATATTTCAGAAAAAAAACAATTAATACAGTAAGTAAAATTTCCATAAATCCGTAATCACCATTATCATATATCAGTGAATACCAATAATCATATATCAGTCATTGTCCATAAACCATCACCAGTAAGTCGGTGCATCAATAAAAAGTAAACCATAGATTTCAATATACCATATATCAAAACAGATAAAACAATTAAATAGTACATAGGGAACACACCTCGATAATAGGGTCAAACTGTAGATCTACTGAGTACTGGACTCGCCACGATCTGCTACAGTTTTCGAACCTAATTAATAATAACACTACATTACTAGTGGGTAACATTATTAATTTCTGAAATCATAAGATTTACGGGTCATACGAGTAAATATTAGCACAAGCGGTCTAACTGATTTAGAAAAGCTGGGTCGAGCTGTCGAGCGATCATGAGAGTCTCTTGTACCTTCAAATAATAATAACTAATCAGCCTCAAGCCTTAATTCCATCATTCAAAGCTAAAGCTCTTAAGTACAAATGCATTTTTTGGGTTTGACTGACAATTTGGAGGTTTTCGAGTTTGAATTTGGTCAAACGATTGCGGAATCAGAATCAGGACGTCGAAAAACATAAAATATGACTTTTTGAAAATTTTGCCTTTTTTGTCAATGTCAAAGTCAAAGTTAACGGGTTTGACCGACGATTTTGGTGCTTCGGGTTTGAATTTCGAAAAAAAGACTTCGGATTCAGACTTAGGACGTCGAAAAACATAAAATATGACTTTTCAAAAAATTTGACTTTTTGGTCAAAGTCAACGGTCAACGGTCATGGTCAACAGGTCGGGCCGGGTCAACCGGTTACTGCCCAAAACTGTGTTTCAAAGCTCCCCCACGCGCGTGGGGGCGCGTAAGCCCTCTTCCGGTGAACAAAAAATTCCCGAAAATTTTCCAAAAATTATTTTAAGCAATTTTAAGACACTTAAGAAGCTCGGTTCAAAATTTTGAACGGTGGAGAGCTCGATTTCAACAAGTCTAAAACTTCGACTTCCTCACCTCCCTCATGCGCCGGCGATGACGAAGACGCGACGGACACCGGTGGACTTGGAACGACGCAAGGAACACGATGGTGCGGGAGATGTCGAAAACGGAGCAACGATCGGTGATGAATTGACGTTTTTCACGATGATTTTATTTAAAAAAAAAAGTCGAAACTTTAAATAGAAATTCACAGCGTTTGACAACGTTTCGCTATGATTGGTTTACAGGGTTTTGTTCACGGCTTGATAACGAACACGATAGTGGTTTCGAATCTACGATCGGAGGTCGGACGACATCAGGATCGGGTTTGAAAGGTGGGTACAGGGAAAGGGAATTTGAGCTTTTGTTTTCTGATTTCAAAATCATAAAACACGTATATATCATAAAACCTGCCGACACTCCTTGGAAGAATTCAAGACTTAATCCCTGAATTTCCTTCAACTTCTAAAATGGCCTATAAGTTTTCAAAACTTTTAATTAAACCCCCAAATTTCACCAAATTACACCAATATAAATATATATTTTTCTCTTATTTCCGGTTTGTTACACCAACCGTGACTAAATAATAATAAAAAATTGCAGAATATGCCCGTTTTACTACTAATTCTGGAGAGTAACCATTCAAAACTTTTAATTAAACCCCCAAATTTCACCAAATTACACCAATATAAATATATATTTTTCTCTTATTTCCGGTTTGTTACACCAACCGTGACTAAATAATAATAAAAAATTGCAGAATATGTCCGTTTTACTACTAATTCTGGAGAGTAAAACATGCACGAAAATAAGCATAACACAACCAAATCAGCATCAATAAATCCATAAGATCGAAGAATTAACTAGCAAATATAACCGATTCAGAACACTCATCAATTATCCTATCACGATCCTTGAAACTTTTAAGCTACAAATGAAAATTTGAACGTTGAACAAACAATCTTAGTGGTACACATCTATTATACTATATTTAAGAAATTTCAAAGCATTAAGTATGCTAGTCTGCTATAAACTTGTATGCAAGAAAGACCGGTATCAGAGTTTAATTCGAGCATCCCTTATGATGTTTTATGATGATGTGATTACATGATGGTATTGTAGCAGGATGATAATGAAGATTATATGCATGATATACTAAGACATGTTAATGATAATAATCTAGATAAGACAATTGTTATAAAGTTAGTTATGAAACTATTATGATGGAAATCACCTTAATGAACTAGAGGTATATCCTATATTAGTAACTATGATCCATAATGAATTTAGAAATACTATGAATGTTGATCATGATAAAAAAAATGAATATGGTATTCTGATGACTTGAGATACTAGTCTGCTGTAAACTTATATGCGTTTATAATCTTTAACATTATTATCATAGTTCAATTTACTTATTTGGGGTGTAGAGTTTAGCCTATCTCAAGTCATCATAGTACCTTATTCATTTTTTTATCATGATCAACATTCATAGTATTTCTAAATTATTATGGATCATAGTTACTAACATAGGATATACCTCTAGTTCATTAAGGTGATTTCCATCATAATAGTTTCATAACTAACTTTATGACAGTTGTCTTATCTAGATTATTAAGTATAAATCTATCATTAACATGTGTTAGTATATCATGCATATAATCTTCAATATCATCGTGCTACAATACCATCATGTAATCACATCATCATAAGGGATGCTCCAATTAAACTCTGATACGGGTCTTTCCAGGTGAGGTGGATAATAGAGCACAATACGTTGCAAAATTGCTCCACTATGGTGGGTAAATCCAAAGGTCCAAATGCACCATAGTGTTAGATCGATGTCAGGTGGTGTAACCTCTGCTGGATGACAAACCTGAAGGATCACACTTAACATCAATGTCGAGTACTCTCCGCAAGATGGATAAACCATACGTTTAAATGAACCTATTCATATGAGATCGACAATCCCAAACAACCACGACAAGTCTGTTTGACCTAAGTCATGTCATTATACCAAACAAACTCTAACCATGTTATTTGGGCAATAATAAAATCATGACCCTTTACCTTCACCATACCATAAATATTGGAAACTAGTGATCTGTCATAATACAAGCAATGGTTTTAGCTATTCATAATCGATATAATAATAATCGAGATGACTTGCCTCAGGCCTCCCTAACATCATACATTATGTCATGCAATATGAAAATTATTTTTCAGTCATAGAACATGTTTCAATCATTCTTAAGCATTTATAAATTCATTTACTATCCATATGGGTATTCTAGTATTTCTTCCTAGTTAGGGTATTTTAGTCTTTTTCTATAGGTAAAGGCTTTCTAGTAATTTTTATTCTCATACGAGTGTTTTTAATTATTTCTTTTTTCTGTCACTTCATTATACTATGCTATTGTGATCACTTTAGTATATAAGGGTATTTCGATAAATTTGTCTATAAGGGCCATTAATCCTTTTTTTTCTAGTCACAGGGGCATCTTAGATAATTTATAGCTTACATCCTTTTATCCTTTCCTCGCATCACATTTTAATCATTTAACCTATAAGACATTTTAGAAATTGTATACTATTTAATCATTTGTAACTCAAATGCAGTTTGGGAATTTGACCTCAAAAAACATTAGTCTTTTCTTATTCACATAGAAACCATAGTCATTTCCATCATTTCCTTAATCATAGGAGTACTTGTGCCCTTTCTTACTCATTGTAACTTATTCTTTTCATTACCTCATATCATTTCACTCACTTAGGCATATAAGGGTAACTTAGTCATTTCACCCTCTAAGGGAATTTTAGTAAATTTTGACACATGAAAGCATATAAGACATTCTATAGCTTATAAAAATAGCACTTAATTAATTATCATTTTCCTTATAATCTATGGTTTTCTTTATCCATGAATATAACCAAGGGGTATTTTGGTTATCTACTTATTCAAGGATAATTCAGTATAATATTACGACTTATCATGTAATTACTAATGTCTTTTGATATTATCTTAAGTATTAATTTTTTCATATTGATTTCTAATTAATTATAAACATTATTCTAAACTAGGGACAAATTGGTAATTTACCATATTAATATTTGAATATTAAGTCGAGCATCCACATATGACATGCAAGAGAACATAATTATGAAACTCGTGAAACAATTTTGGAGTTTGAGATGTACTCACCTTAATTTTCTAAATTTGAGCTTCTAACATTTTCTCGCGAAAATTGACGATACAAAATATGAACACTACCCCAAATGATTTCCCTCAATGTAAAAATAACAACTTAATATATATTTAATAATTCTATACACTAAATTGATCGAATTGAAACTGTATGGATCAAAAAAGCATCAAAATCAAGTAATTAGAGCTAAATTGAAGTCTTACCCAAATACACGGGACCAAAGCTATGATTTACCCTTTAAGCCAAAACATGAGGTTCTCTAGCGGGTCAACCAGGTTGCGGGTCAGGCATTGGTTGGGTATCCCAAAACAATGTCGTTTTGATCCCTAAGTTGTCCCTCCAACATTACGTCGTTTTGAAGGTGTTTATAAACCCATTTTAAGTCATTTTCCCATATTTCCCTTTCTTCCCAAATTTCTCTAAAGCTTGGTCGGGTTCTATAGAATTTGTCTATTCACCTTTATGTCGGTCCAAGTCTGGCCACCATGTCAACCATTATCGTTGGTCGGGCCAAAATGCCAAGAGTGCATTAGGAATAGTGCCCTAGGCCTATTGTATGGACATGTTATTTTGATTATTGATTTATTATTATAGTTTGCATGCTTTTTTGTATTAATATCCTTGAATATCATTGTTAATTATTAAAAATATCTCTAATCGGTTATTATTGAGGAACAATAATAAAATAAAATTGATATGTAGTTTGATAAATATTTATGAGATGGATATGTGAATGAGGTTCAAACCAAATTCATATGAATTTGTTGAGAATAAATATTGGCTTGACTCATTTTGAGATTGATACTTGGATCAGTGTCATATTTATCTTCAAAAATTATGTCAGTAAATTCTTATACCTAAAATTGTTGTAGTTCTCAAAATGACGATGATTATGTTTTGTCATAGTCAAACGTTGTCTTTAATCAGGCGATTATAAAAGTTATTCTTGAATATGACAAGAATCATGTAGTGAGATATAAGTGGTTAAGATAAAATTTATCTCTCTTATCATAGGAGAAATATCTTAGGGGTCCTCGACGATTGAGATTGAAAAATGTATGGTCATACTCAAATGAGTTGATGGAGATCAATTTCATTTGTTTAGTCAATTCAATTTTTAGTCAATTCAATTGGGCATCGAGAAACTAAAAATAGAATGATATAAGGTTAACATTTTAGATGCCTTATATTCTATCAAGATATTTTGAGATAAAAGGATCGTGAGATGAGTTGCGTTAAGGGTGTCTTGGATCATGAGCTTTTTATTTAACTTGGGTAGTCATAATGTATTGCTGAGGTCACTTATGACTTATTGGATTAAATATGATTTTATCTACTGCCTATGTTAGTATATAGGTTCACACACCAAGAATGTATAAGAATAATTGTGGTTATCGCACTCAATAATAATGTAAGATAATGAAATTATTTTAAATTATATTATAAAGGATTATTTATTATACAATTTTAATTTATAGAAGTTAAATTTATAGTCTAATGTAGCACATTTTATTTATTGTTATTTCCTTATTTGATTTGAAAATAATACTAAATAAATAATTATATTAAATAATTTTGAAATTATATTAGGATTTGGTTGATTTTAAATTCCTTAAGAGATAAGGAATAATTTAAATTATTATTTATTTAAAAACGTTTTAATTAAATAATAATTAATTATGATTTGAATTATTATTAATATTTAAAAGAGCTTTAAATAAATAGTAATTACAATTAATTAATTAAAAAAGATCTAATCCTAATTAAATTGCATATATAGATTATATATGCATAGAGTTTAGGTTAATGCAATTTTTCAGTCATCTTAGGAAAAGGTATTTTGTGTTTAGAAATAAAACAAAAAAAATCTATTTTAGGAAAACCTGATTCAGAACTATAATTCTGATAACGTTTTTCTCTCGTTCGCGTGTGGATTCTTGTAGAGGGTTGTCATCGACACCTTTGGCATAGAAAGATTGGTGAATCAACTAAACTAAGGTAATTTCTCTATTGTCCTTTAATTGTTAATATGATTTGCATGATATCCTAAAAATTTCAGGGCATGTTTATAAAATATTTCAATGCATGTTGTTCCAGTAATGATCATAGCATCCCCTCGAATTACAACATAATGGGCCTTCAACCCAAATCTAAGGTCTGGTTCATCAGATTCAACATCCAACATTGTAGATCTAGGGAAAACCCTTTGACCTATACGAACTTTAACTTCTCTGATCTCTTCCATCGACCATTCGATGACCTTCATTTCACAATATGTTGTTCACTTGGTCAAGAGGATCATCACAACAACTGGGATCTCCCAAAAAACTTCATAGATCACTCAGAGTGAGATCCTTATGCTTCACCTGTAAAACCCCTAAAATTTCAAATTATGATGATTGAAAATTATCTTTTGATATTTAAATCAAGTTTCTGAATCAATAAGTTTGATTTAGAATAAATCCTGAAATAATTAAGTTAATTTTTGAAATTACATGAAGAATGACCAAAATACAAGAATTATGAATTTATAATTTGAAGGTAAGAAAAGTTAGAAAGCTAATTTATGTGCATGCTTTTGTTAAAGGAAAAAAAGCCTTAATTTATCTAAATTTAAAAGATGATGATTCACCTCCTTAGATGTCAATTGATGTCATTTTTGGATAAATATTTGATTTTAAAAATTTGCAAAATTATAGCATTTTGGGTATTTTTCATTCAAATTCATTAAAAGAGAAAATCATTTCACTACATATTCTTCGTTACTATTTGCTTCACTAAAGAATCACCTTAAGCATTAATAGCTTTCCAAGGAAAATCCTCACAATCTAGCCATTAGAGTTTAATTCTAATCACATAGTTGGCAATCTCTTGCTATTAGTTTACATTTTGTACTAATTTTATTAAGTTTGGAGCCTATGTAACCCTCCTACACTCAGCTTAGATAGTACAACTCAATCTCAAAGTTCACAATAATATAAATTAACAGAAAACATAAGGTTTTCTATGTTCATTTATAATATTATATCCCAAACACTTATATAACATGCAGTGGAAAAAATATGTATATTTCAATAATAAAACCGAGTTTATATAAAATAATGCATGCCAAATAAAGTCCAAAACACATAAAAACATAACATCCCGAAATCTCAAATACATAAAATAACAAAATCTGAATAATATGATTACTGGAAAAAAAAAGTCTGAAAATGTTCATACGATATCTAGGAAAATGCTATTAGTTGATCCTCTAAGTAGCAGTCATAGTCCTAAAAGCCAAAGGGATCTTTTGTTGTAGATAAATATGATGGGGATGTTACCCTCCTAAGAGGTATCCAAATAGAGAAGAGGAAACAAGATGGGGACGTTACATTCTGAAGAGGAATCTAATAAAACAAGAAAAATGACGGGGACGTTACCCTCGAATAAGGAACCTTAGACTTTCGTAGATAGTATTAATACAGTAATTTACACCATTAAACAGATCATGCATAATACAACATTATTCGGGAATCAAATATGCTTGCATAATTTACAATAGTAAAACAGAACACATCATGAATGAGTAATCATATAGTACATGTCTAGGAACACACTTATAACAACTAAATGATATTGACTAAGCCTTACATTTTCCATGGAAAATGGTAATAGGTCAAGCGAAATGAGAACCTAATAGTAACATAGTACTATGGGAGAACTAGAATAATATATCTAAATTAAAACAGACTAGTAATTTATTAAACAACACTCATGTTTATCTCAAGTCGAGCTGAGCCAAACAGAGATGATCTAGATCTACTAGAGAGTGATACAAAGACACATGACCGCCTTCAAACATAATATTAGAGAGTATGTCCTTAAATTTCAGAATTTACTTAACATAATTATAACATAAAGCAATAAAAGATACAACACGAGACTTTCAGGTCAAAATTTGGAAAAAAAATGAAGTGAAACTAGACTCAAGACGTCAAAAAACATAAAGTAAGAGTCAACGTAAAAAGTCAATAAAAAATCAATTGTCAAAGTTAACAATCATTAGTTAACGGTCAACGGGTAATGGTCAACGAGTAAACAGTTTTGGTTCGATCAACGTTTCAAGACGGGTTCGATTCAGGATCAGTTCAGTCAAATTGCTTCAGTTCATGGCTAGTTAAATTTAATACCGGTTCAGGACCAACGATTGCTGAAACTCCCACACCCACATTGATGACGCTTATGGAGTGTGGGAC
The DNA here is from genome assembly GCF_006381635.1 of Hibiscus syriacus. Classification (NCBI taxonomy): domain Eukaryota; kingdom Viridiplantae; phylum Streptophyta; class Magnoliopsida; order Malvales; family Malvaceae; genus Hibiscus; species Hibiscus syriacus. The sequence goes on from NW_024063064.1 coordinate 450,330, forward strand.
GACTTCTGATGGCCGGAATGACACCAAAATTTATATATCTACAATTTAAAACATGAGGATTCCCTTATCAAGGTTGGTTCATGATAGAAATGCCAGAAACACAATTTTGCAACAACCTGAGACAAAACACCTTTCCAAATCGATAACATCAATGAGCACGAAGAAACCATCAATACCAAAATGACAATGGCAGCCTGGACAGTGTCAGAGCGACAAGAAACCAAAAATGGCGATGGAGAGTGTAAAACAAAGACTTGCAAACAGCTGGAAATTCAATAAAATGGAAAAAGAAATAAAGATGTAGTATAATTCCCTAAAAAATTGGGTTAATTTTTTAAGTAGTCACTAAACTTTTGGGAATTCGCACATAGACACCAAATTAAATTAATCTTCCAACTAAACCCCAAAAATAAAGATGTGGTAACTCTCCCACCCTTTAAAAAAAATTTATCCTTAAAATTTTACCTATCAAGAAAAAAATGAGGAACTATAATGTGATGTACTCTTAAGTCTCCTAGGTGGCCTCCGTAAGGCTACTATTACTCCAAAGTAATTTAACAATCGATATTCGCCTACTCCTCAAAACTCGATCCTTATAAGCAAGAATCGAAATAGGCTCCTCCTCACAAGTCAAATCAAGCCTCAACTCAATATCTTCAATAGAAATAATATGGGACGGTTCAGAATGATAGAGCCTCAACAGAGAGAAGAGAAAGAAATCATGAATACACTTAAGCTCTGGCGGTAACTCAAGCTGATATGCAACTGGTCCAACTCGATGTAAAATCTGATAAAGTCTAATGAACCTTAGGCTCAACTTTCCTTTACGACCAAATCTAAGTATCTTCTTCTAAGGTAATATTTCGAGAAAAACTTGACCACCCACACTAAACTCAGTATCCCTTCTCTTTATATCAACATAGGACTTTTGCCTACAAAAATTATACTCCCATGTAACTTGAAAATTGACAAGGCACACTCTCAACATATCCTCTAGAATATGAATAATCCACTTAGACTGACCATCAAACTACAAGTGATAAGTTGTGTTAAAGTTTAATCAGATACCTAAAGCCTTATGAAGAGACTTCTAGAACCGCGACGTAAACCTCAGATCTATATTAGAAATAATAGACAGATGGACCCCATGAAGACAAACAGTTTCATAAATATACAATCGAGCTAATTTATCAAGAGTGTAGTTACATGCTAGAAGACATAAGCATGCTAAAGACATGGTAATAAGTTGTAGGTACATGCATGATTATAATCAAGTGTTACCTACTTAAGGTTCAACAATTCTATAACTATAGTATGAGTCTCATGCTTCCTTTGGTCTTCAACTAAGGGCCTCACAATGAATATACGTATATTGTATCTCTAACCACAATAACATATAACTATACATAATTATATGCAACGCGCAATCATTACACGTGATGATAATACTCAATGTCACCATAATCATCATATAGTAACCATACAACACAAGTAAGACTCATAGTGTAGTTCAAGGTTACCTTGGCATCACGAAACTTACACCACTCTAGCTTACGAGAAGGTACTCTAGGTAAGATTTGGGTCACATAGCATCGAAATCCTACATCCAAATGGCACACTTTGCCAATTACCTTGGGTTAGTATGGGTCAAATAGCATAAGAACTTCACACCCCAAATAGCACACACATTACGATTGCTGAGGGTGAGATATAGGTCACGAAGCATCAGCATCTTACACTCGGCTAGTCTAGAGTACTTAGGAAATGTCTAGTTTATGAAGCATCAGAGAAACATCCAACTAACATTTAAAGTGCTCTCGCACTAATTTGGATATATACGTATATTTCTCAAACAATTGGACGATCGTTACGTACACAAGTAACTTAGGTGTCCTCATCTTTTCCGGAATGTCAAACAAAGACAAAGGTTTTATGGAAATCTTACCTCATAAGTTTATTATGATTGTCACACATATAGCATTATTATCACATTTTAATATCTTCTTTACTATTAAGCTCTTTTATAGAGCTAAATGTCATATCACACATCAATCAATTCCACACAAGGGTAATCAAGGTAGTTTGGCTACTTACTATCATAGCTTAACACAACCGGGTGAGGTCATCCCCTCACACGCCACTGCCTCATTCGTTCTCTCATATAGAACATTATGCAATTGCTTATTAGTCTTTTAGTGTTGTATGCCTCATAGCAATTAATATTCATGGCTACCCACTTAGTATATTATTACTAGTAATACTCTCAACTTGGGGTTGGTTATTCGATAAAGACTCTCTAGCTCTCATTACACTTCCCTCAATTCACCCTTTAGTTGGAGGACAACTTGCATATAATATCTTTATCGATATTGTATGGATACAAAACTTTCGATATAGATACCAAGCCTTCGATATGGATACCAGTTCATTCGGTATGGATACCAGTATTTCAGCATGAATACCAGGTATGGATACCAGTCTTTCGGTATGGATACCAGTCTTTCGGTATAGATACCAAGAATTCAATATCGATACCAAGACTCTAGTATCGATCCTTTTACCCTTAGTATCAATATCGATACCAGTTTATCTAGTACCGATACCGTGGCCTAGAAAACCTAGTTTTCACCCAGAATATGAACATTATCAATACTAAATGAACAATATCGATAATATAACCCAGAAAACACATAATAAGGCACGTAGAACACTAAAAGAATCCTCCCACACAGAATAGTTTGGTCACATATCGTGTTCTAAAGCTTAGGGAAGTTATTTAAGGTCATCTAGCACTATAAAAACACTAGCTTTGCAATAAAAATGTCATATAGGGTATAAATCAAGCAAGAACTCAAACATGCTTAAACACCCAAATCTCAACAAACATCATGATAATGGAATCCAACATCAAAAAGGATTAGAAATATACTACATTGATGTTATAATCTCGAAATGAAGCTCTTTTCCTCAAATACACTTGTTTTCTCATTCTCCTCTTCAACTAGGATGCTCACCACACTTCTTCTAACCAAAACATGAAAAAAAATGCTTTGAATCACCAAAAAACAGTTCGTGGAACATAAAAGAAGACCTTACCACCCTATCTTTGATCCTTGAAGCTTGAAGAAAAATTGAAGAAGAATATGATGAAGAAAGAAAAAAAAGAAAGGAAATGGTGAAGTGTTTATCTTTTTTCCACACAAAACCTATGCCTAAGGTCAAATAAAATCTCAAGAAATCATACTTATTTTCAAAAATAGGCTAATTACACTTTTAGTCCTTTTAGCCTTAAATATAAAAATCCCATTACTATAGTTAATCGGGCCCATATTAAATCTAATCAAGCCCACCTTTGTCCAGCGACTTTATTATATACTCCATACGGTCCACCTACCTCTGTGGTCAACCTGAAACTACTCACCTAGAATTCAAGGTGTTACGCATCAAAAGTGCAATTAGAACCAAAACTCTGCTCAACCCACTTCAAGAACGAAAGCAATGATACATCAAACATTTCATTTGACTTAATCTCAGTCCCCAAGGTATGTTTAGTTCAAAGTTTAACTATCAAAGTAACATCATCTTACAAGCTCATACTAGCAAACATAGCCCTCAAATCAGTAGTTACCCCACGACTCAAACCATCGATGACTACACTAGCCTTCATCGGGTGATACTCGATCTCAAAATCAAAGTCTATCATAAACTCTAATCAATATCGCTCTATCAAATTGAGATCCTTCAGAGTTAACTAGTACTTTAGAATTTTATGATCAATATATAACACTTCTGTTTATAAATATAGTTCTTAATATTTTTAGCGCAAAGACCACTGCAACCAACTCCAAGTCATGAGTAGGATAATTACACTCATGTGGCATCAACTGATATGACACACAAGCTACTACCTTCCCATCTTGCATAAGAACATAACCCAAAATAGTGTGAGAAGCATCATTGTAAATTGTAAAATCTTTCTTGAATTTAGGTTAGATCATAATAGAGCTTGAGTTGGAACTGATTTTAATTACTCAGAACTCGACTGTTGAGCTTCATTCCACACAAAAAAATTTCTTCATTAAATTTTGTCAAAGGAGTTGTAATAATAGAAAACCCATTTACAAGCCTCTAATAATATCCTGGCAAACCCAGGAAACTATGTACCTTTGACACATTTTTAGGTTGCTTCCATTTCATAATAGCATCAATCTTTTTAAGGTAAACACAAATGTCCTTGGAAGTAACAATGTGGCCCAAAAACATTACTTCACTAAGCCAAAACTCTCACTTATTGAACTTCATGTATAATTGTTTCCCTCAAGGTCTGTAAAATAACCATTAAGTGCTCATCATGTTTTGTCTCGGATTTAGAGTAAACCAGGATATCATCGATAAAATAATGAGCTGATCTAAATATGGTTAGAACACCCAATTTATAATATCCATGGAAGAAACAAAAGCATTATTCAACCCGAACGGAATCATTAAGAACTCATAATAACCATATCGAGTCCAAAAGTTTCTTCGATAGATCATAATCTTTCACCTAAAGCTGGCAATAACCAGATCGAAGATCAATCTTAGAGAAAATAGTTGCACCTCAGAAAAGAACAAATAAATCATTAATACATGGTAGCATGTATTTTTTAATCATCAGTTTCTTAAACTTCTGATAATCAATGCACAAATGCAATGTACCATCTTTGTTCTTAAAATACAACACTGGAGCTCCCCATGGAGATGTACTAGGGGAGATGAAACCTCAATCCAACAACATATACAATTAGACCTTTAATTCTCTTAATTTCTTAGGTTCTATGTGATAAGGCACCATAGACACCGATGCAATACCAGGATATAGTTTAATTCCAAACACTATTTCCCTCATAGGCGGTACACTAGAAACTTTTTTGGGAGGACATCTAGAAAGTCTCTCATTGTACGAATCTTTTCAATTCTGAACTTAGCTTGCCTTGAATCCAAAATATAAGCAAGGTGCGTTTCGAAACCTTTCTAGATTAATTTCTTAGCTCCCAAGGCTGATATAACATTAGACAAGTAACCTCATCGCTCACCGATCAAAATAACTTCAATATAATTGGAAGTCTTCAGAACTACTCTTTTACGTTCATTGTTTAAGTTAATTTGATGCTCTTTTAGACAATTAGTGCAAAGATTCAAAACGAACTCATCTAGAGAAAGTTCCACAAGGCTTACAAGAAAGATTTCTCCACAAATATTAAGAGGACAATTTTGATAGACTTTGTCAACCATTACGGGTTGACCTTTAGAAGACTAATCAGTAACATGATAGATAAATGGATCAACAAGAATTCCAAGATTATGTATAACAGAATTCACAATGTAAGAATACATAGACCTGCCATCAAGCAATGTTAAATAATAAACAAAATGAAGGGTAAAAGTACCTGCAATGACGCCTGGTTCATGATGATTCTCACGGTATCTCATAGCATAAGTACAAATATACCTCAGGCAGGTCACCCCTACTCGACGAACTCAATACAAATTCAGATGATGCAAGTCTTCCCTGACTATGACCCCTCAGTTTCTAAACTTTTCTTTGAAAACGAGCAGGAGTTTGAAATGTTGGAGAAAGCTATGAACAATAACCTAAGAAATGATCAGTGGAACCACATCTAAAATACACTCTCGTCTTCTTACGATACTCTCCATCATGATACCTTCTACAAAAAGTACAAATATGTACAACCCGCTGTTCAGTGAAACACCCCTACTCACCAATTGACTAAAATATTCTGTAGGTCTAGACCTAGAGTTATCATGTATTGAAGCATCATTTTTCAAGCGCTTGTTAGACGAGAATAAGAACCAGAATGACCCTTAGAACCTTATTGTTTCCTTTTATTTCAATTACATTGTTCCCTAGTGAGATCCTACATCTCCTTAGCAGTTTTAGTCGATCAAAAAGGATAATAAAACTCACTTATGATGTGTGGCTACCTTATTTTGAATCTCAATACATAGACCCTTCTCAAACCATAAGCATTTATCCTCCTCGGTAATACTCAGTCCAATGGAATACTTATTGAGACAAAAAAACTCCAACTCTTAATCCTTAACTATCATATCACACTACTTTATATCTATAATATCTTATTTTGTATTATTTCTGATAATAACATCCAGGAAATTCATTCCAAAGAGCCCTTCGAAAATACTAATAAGTTAATTGGTTTGTCGGAGTAGTCATCTCAATGGAATTCCACCAATTCCTGGTATCATACTTCAACAACGAAACTAGTGTATAAAGTCTCTTCCCCTCAAGATAGTTCATCTCGTTGAGGAATGCTCAATCTACTCAATCAAGTACTCCCCAATAGAAGAAAATAGTATGTGGGTTTACTCTTAGTAATAGGTGAATCCTTAGTTAGAATAGAAGAATAAATCACTCGAGTACATTAGTCACCCTTAGAAGAAGTTGTCTCAACCTCAGGAACTGGAGGATCCCTATAAACACAAGTCAATCAGCCTTTATGACCTAGAGCACTCCCACCACTACATGATGGTACATAAGAACATAGACCACTAAGAGGAGGTATACTATCTAACAAGTCTAAATATCAAACATAAATAAACACTAAAGTTAAATTCAATATTGAAGTCTTGAAAAAAAATATTCCCACTAAAATCTCATATTTGCAAACAAACAAGTTTAAATTGTTTATCAAATTTTATACTCAGAAAATAGTTTTAGAAAAAAATTTCTATACCCAAAATATTTATGGTGCATGAAAAAATTATTTCATATAACAAAATAAGTTTTTACGAGTAACACGATTCAAGAGTTAAACATGTACTCTGATACCACTAAATGTAACCCCCTAAACCTAGACTGGATGGTACGACCAAAACGCTAAGATCACAATAGTATAAATAAATAGAAAACTTAAGTTTGTTGATAATATCATATCTAAAAACAGTTTCAAATATAAAATCAAGTTTATATAAAATAATGCATGCCAAAATAAAGTCCTAAACACATAAAAACATGACATCCTGAAACCTCAATTACATAAAATCACCAATTCAAATAATAAGATTATTAAAAAATAAAGTCAAAAAATGTACATACAATATCTAGGAAAATGTACTACTAGTCGGTCCTTCAAGTACCAATCGAAATCCTAAAATCCAAAGGGATATTTTGTCGTAGATAAATAGGATGAATACGTTACCCTCCAAAGAAGAACTAAAATAAACAAGATGGGGATGCTACCCTCTTAAAAGAAACTCAAAACAGAAAACATAAAATAGGGTAGAGACGTTACCCTCCGAAGAGGAACCTAATACTTCCAAAGATAGCCTTAATATAGTAATTTACACCAGTCAATAGATCATGCATAATACAACCTTGTTCAGGAATCAAATATGCTTGCATAATTTACAACACTAAAATAAAACACGTCATGAAAGAGTAATCATACAATACATGTCAAGGAACACACCTATAACAGCTAAACAATATCGGCTAAGCCTTACATTTTCTACTTTTAGTAGTACTAGGTCCTATGAAATAAGAACCTAGTAATAAAAGAATACTCTGTCAGAACTAAAATAATATATCTAAACCAAAATAGACTAGTAATTCATTAAACAACACTTATGTGTATCTCAAATAAAATGTGCATAATTGAGCTGAGCTGAACATAGATAATCTAGATCTACTTGAGAGTGGTGCAGAGACACATGACCCTTCATAATATAATATCAAAATGCAAGTCTTTACATTTTAGAATTTACTTAACATAATTATAACATAAATCAATAAACGATACAAAATAAGACTTTCAGGTCAGAATTTGGCAGAATAGACCGTGAAAATGGACTTAGGACGTAAAAAAAATTAGGATTAAGGTTAACAAAAAAAGGTCAATGATCAAATTCAATGGTCAACGATCAATGTGTCAAAAGTTAATGTAACCCCCAAAACCCGACCTAGACGTTATACCCAAATCTAGGCGGTTACATATCTTATTCATAAATTTCTTTTCTATTTAAAATAACGTTTAAATCTATATACAATATAATATGTAATTAGTCATAGGAAAAGTTCATACGATAAACATCCATATATCAATATATACATCTATTAGAAAAATCGTATAAAATATATACATAGCAAAATACCAGTAATACATATATATCGAGACAGAGGAAAAAACAAGTTTCACCAAACTATAACAAAAATGTATATAGAGCTATATTTATACAAAAATAGGAGTAGTCGGTTCTACTGTTGCCAGTTCTGCTACTATCTGAAGAGGTCAAAATTTACACAATAAGCTAAAAACCCTAGTGTGCTCCTTACGGTGTATAAAAACATTCAAATAAAATACTTCAGTACAATTAGTTTATCAAACATGTTTTAAAAATATGAACACTACCCTCATCTGATCACTAGAATGTGTAGGTTCCCCATAACCATACACCCACCTGTACCCCCGGTAAGGGCCTTATACACGTAGCATAAAAACCTGCGGTAAGGACTTACCCTGAGCACAAACCTGAGGAGCCTGGGTAAGGACTTACCTTGAGAACAATGCCGAGGAGCCTACGGTAAGGACTTACAAGTCATAAACTAGGTCTGAGATAATTCCTCCAATAATACTCCCAATAACAGTAATAAACAAGTATGTATTAGAGTGAAAACAATAGTTTAATTTAGTAAAACATGAAAATATTTCATACTAAGAAATCAGATACAAAAATAAAGAATTCAGAGATCATATCAGAATTGTATAATAAATCTGATATTAGATAAAAAGTATTTAGAAAATCAAGTGTCGCTTCGTAAATATTCAGTATTATCAAAAATCTAAAAAAGTTCAGATGAACAATTTAAAATAGTAATGTAACACCATTAGGAAACACACGTGTACCGGTTTGAGTATTTTGAAAAGCGAGCCTACTACTGACTCTGTCGATCACGATCAACGGCATCACTAGATCATACGAATCATAAAAATCCATATCGAAATCCTAATATGAATAATAACAATAATAACATATATTTAAACAATTTACAGATAACTACGAGTAAATCTGGAGGAACGATGATCGTGCGGATCTGACGTACGAGAAGCACCGGATCTAACTGACCCTTGGTCGTGTGAAATATGAGTACCTTCATAAAAATATATTCTCGAGTCAATTCCATAATCAAATCTCAATTAAATAAGAAAAAATGCTAAAAGTACTAAATATTTTTGGATTAACGGGCTCAATTCGGGACTTTCGGGTTAGAATTTGGCAAAATGGATCGCGGAATCGGACTCAGGGCATAAAAAAACATTATGATAGAGGTTTCAAAAAAAAGACAACGTCGGTCAATGGTCAACGGTCAGTTAATGGTTGACCGTTTTAGTTCGGTTCGAGTCAAATCGGGTCAAATCGGATCAGGTTAGACAGGTGGGTCGGGTTGGCCCATTATCAAGTAGTCCACTAGGCGACGGAACTTCCCCTCACTCACGAGCGACGTGTGGGGGGCGTGGAGAGCCTTCGAGAGTCGAAAAAGTTACAAAAAAATTTCTATGTACTTTTTAAGGGGTTTTGAGACACTTACCAAGCTCAGTTCACAACGGTTGATGGCGGAGAGCTCAATTTCAAAATTTCATAAACTTTATCTTCCTCACCCCCTCACACGCCGACAACAACGGAGACAAGGTGGACACTGGTGGACTCGAGACAACGTAAGAACACGATCGGTGATGAAACAACGTTTGAAATATTTTGCTATAAGAGGAAAACTTGAAAAGAGAGAAAATAGGGTTTTAAAATGAGGAAGCTTTCTTGATTTGGGGGTCATATATTCCCTAAAAAAAGAAAATAGTAAAATTACACTCTAGTTCTTTAATTTTTGATATTTTTTGAATTTGGATTTGAATTTAATCAAAATTTCACTTTGCCTATGAATTTAGTTAAAATTTTAATTTAGTCCTCGAAAGAATTTTAAGAAAAATTTTAAGCCCTGAGTTGGGGTGTGACAGTCAATGGATTCAATTCGATAAGCGGTTCAAGATCAATTTGATTCAAGATTGGTTCAGTCAGTCCGATATAGTTCAGGATCAATTTAGTCAAATAGGTTTACTTTTGGACCAACGGTTACTAAAACAACTTCCACACGCTCAGCGACGGCACTTGTAGTACCTAGGACGACCTCTGGCTGCCGGAATGACACTAAAATTTTTAGATTTACATTTAAAAACACATGGAGTCCTTTATTGATGTTGGTTCTTGATGAAGACTGCCAAAAATATAATTTGGCAATAACCCCTTCCCAAATCAATAATGCCAACAAACAAGGAGATACCAACAACACCAAACGAGCGATGATGATGCCCTAGACTGAATGGCACTAGCAGTGACACCCACAATAGCTTAGATAGTGACGAAACGATAAGAAATCGAGAGTGCACAATAGAGAGGGTAAAAGAAAAAGTTGCAAGCGGTTAGAAGTTTTAAAAATTAGTCAAAGAAAAAAAAGAAAAATAGCGGTAGTATAATACCCTAACATAAATTAGGTTAATAATGTAGGTAGTCCCTAAACTTTCAAGAATTAATACATAAACACAAAATTAAATCAATCTTCCAACTAATCTCAAAAATTAGAGATGTGACAGTCTAAGTGTTATTGACCCATGAACCCTAAATATAAAGGTTTGTATAATTTAGAGGTGTTTCTTTATAACTAAGTTAATCTAAGGTTCATGGTAATTTTTCCATTATTTTTGGGCCTTTGGGACATTAATGCCTCATGCATTAACCGTTAATGTCCCTATGTCATTTATTTAGAAGCTTGATACTTTGTATTCTTGATGATTGAATCCATAAATCATATGTTTGTTTTCATGTGTCCAAGGAACGATTGAAGGAACCTTCAACCAAAAAGGAAAATCAAAGGTCTTGAATAATAGAATTGTGAGTTCAGGGTACATCAGTGAGTGTAGTTACATGTATGGGTAACTTGGTGTCACTCTAAGTCAATTTTGGTAATCATTTTAATATGTGAAATCATCTGGTATGTTTTGAGCACATATAGAGCAATGATTGGCAATGAAAACATTAAGATAAAGTATGGTAAGTATATGTATGTATCTCATGTCATGTTTTGTGATGATATGTTATGATTTGTTCATTTTTCTTTGACATGAATATTAAGCAAGCATGTATCAAGTGAAACTTAAACTTCTATGTGATTTTTAAGTAAGAAATCGAGGAAATGATTAAAAACAAATTATGTTATGAAAAGGAGCTAAGGCTCACTTGGTAAGCCAATTTAAGAAATGATTATGATCAGTTAAAAATAAGTATCACGCTTGGATGATAAGTTTAGTTTGGATACAATTGGCATGACATAGAGTCCATTTGAGCTCATGTCGAGGATTTAGATTACAGTCCATGGATAACGATCCTTATTTGGCGATGTAAAGGAAATTCATGTACCCATATCTAATTATAATTCCAATGGGCTAAATTATTATTTCATTATATAAGTTTTTTTCTATAAAGTGACATGATATGATATGTACATTATATGTTAAATTACCATTCAAGAATGTTATGAATAAATTTTCATGTCATGATAATTTTCGTTGCATCATGATACTACCCTACTAAGCTAAATAAGTTTACACATCTTTCGTAACCGATTTTCGGCGATACGACGAGTCTCGACTTTTTTTGTGAAAACCCAATTTTATAAAAGAAATGTTTCGGAGTCGCCATCGACCTTTTGAGTTGGGTAGGTCGAATACCCAAAATTTTTTTAAAAGAATTTTTAGGAAAACTTCATTAAAAAGATTTACCGATCCACGTGTAACCAGAAATTTATTTTTTAGTAAGAAAAAGGGTTCGGGGGTCGATTACGTGTGAGGAAGAATAAGCACCCCCACAATGCCCAGAATTGGTACCTATCGATTATATATTGTCTCTAAATAGTAAAAATCTAAGAATTCGAATACTATTTAAATTAAGATTTCGTTCTTCCGAATTCAACCATATAATATTATAAGACAAAAAATTCTAAGCAAAAATAGAAAATATTCCTATATTTCCAATTGAAGAGAAAATACTCCCTAAATACTTTAGGACGAATATTTCTCTTTTCCATTAAAAAAAGAATATAATACTTTTTCCTAAGAATTCAATATTAAAATAATTTTTATTCTAAAAAAGAAAGAAATTAAACCCATTAATCTGAATTATTATTATTAGAAGAGATAAGGGATATTCAATTATTTAAAAATACCGAGACTAAATCCCTAATAAAATAGACGAATCGTCTCGATAAGTTTAAAATAGTGAATATTTCCTTTTCCCTTCAAAATTAATTAATTTTAAATGAAATGGAATTTTTTAGTTTTTTCTAGTGGGATATTTATTTATTTTAAAATATCGGAAAAGGACATCTAGTTGTCTTAAGACTGTCCCTTCTTAATATTTTAAAATACATAAATATTGCCCTTAATCCCATTATGTAATCAGTTAAGTTATACTAATGAGGCTTTTAAACAAAAAAATATGATACATTTAAGCACTTGGAGAAAAATAAATTAATACACATATGGATAAGATACCAATTTTAAGGTTATAGATACATATTTTCTAAATATTATATTAAACATAGAACATAATATTTATTCTAAAATATAAAAAATAACATATTAATATCATGCTCTATATACAATATTAAGCATAAAATAAAGTAATATATAATATAAGCAAAATAAATATTTAAAACATAAAACATACTTTAATGATACAAATAAATAATATACATATGAATCACCCATAAAATAGCGACAAAATAATTATAAAGTAACGTGGGTATTATAAACATTAATAAAACGATATTATAGTATGAAACAAAAAAAATCACAATATAATCTCACCATAATCATAATAAAACCCTAAATATATGACTAAAATGGAAGATCACAAATATCAGCAGCTAATTTCGAACAAAAATAATACATCCAATCAAAAGACTAAATTAAAATAATGCAAAACCAAGTATCCAATTCGTAAATAAAAAGAAATGGTGACTATATCGCAAAAAGCGCTAAAACTATGAGGACTTGAGGCTCGATTATCCATAAAAAATGGCTAAAACGATGATCACATTAAATAGAAAGGACCAACAGGGTGATTTAACCTAAAACTAATGATTTAAATGCAAAACACGCTAAAGGTCTAGGGACTTTAGCGTGTTTTACCCAAAAAATCTAAAATATCAATACCTCCCCCTTTCCAGAACCATCTCGCCCCGAAAATCTCAACCCTAACTCTTCTCTCTTTCCTCTTCTCTCACCCACGACAGCCTCTCACATAAGAAACCTAAGCCTCACCTCCTTCACCGCCTCGACCACCCTACATGGGTGGCCATTCTAGTCTGACCAAGGCCCCAAGAGGTTGGGAAAACACAAAAACAACCTCTCCACTTCAACTCAACCCTCTCATGCAAGAGCCAAGCCTAAGACCGACCACCGTACATGGTGGTTCTTCGTTTCTCAGTCCACCTACGACTCTACCCTCTCCCCGATGATTCTATACACCGACGCATACCCTAATAATAAGGTAATCTAAACCTTAAATCTCATTTTATTTATTTTATTTTCGAAATAACATAGAACCAAAAGTAAAAACAAAATATTAGAATACCTTCAAGAATTTGATTGTTGAAAAACTGAAAGAAAAAAGATCCCCTCTCTTGTTACATAATTCAGTCTTTATAACATATTTTACATCGGTTTTTTAAAAAAAATAAAAAAATCCCAGATTTACTGTGGTGCTATTGTGTTGATGATGGTATGCTTTTAATGCCCCGTATATTCCGGGGTTTTATTGATATCTCTGACAGATCTGACTGGCGCGACTGTGGCGGTGGCAAGAGGCTTGGGAAATGGCGACGAGGGCTATAGGTATGATATCTCTAGGGTTAGGTTTGTATCCGGGTTTGGGCCTGTACTTGGGTCAACGTGTCTGATTTTTTTGGGCTGGGTTGTTTGGGTTTTAGTTAGGGCCTATTGGGATTGAGTTTTTGAGGTTTGGGTTATAGGATTTAAGATATAAAAAATGGTGTTTACAAATGCCCCTCTTTGCTCATTACTGTGAAACGAGAATGAAGCAAAGATATAAAAACACCATTTTTCATATTGGTCTCTTCTTGTCACATTGCAACATCTTCAATGCAAATGTCAATTCTTCTCTTTCCGTGATAGTTGACCCAATAGTGATGCCGATCCAGCTCCTTATGTAATGGATTTAGATGACAATGTTTGATACATCTCATTATGTGATAAACGAAGTGTTGGTGATGTTCCAACTCCGTATGTGATGGAAACAAGTTAAGGTTGAACAAGTTCTTCTCATTATGAACTTCTTTTCCCTCATCGGATGAGTTATTCTCATTATGAACTCTCCACTGAAATGTTGAGCCCTCAAGTGTGGTGTTGTTGATTCAACTCCATATGCGATTAATCAAGCTAAGGTTGAACAAGTTCTTCTCATTATGAACTTCTTCTCCTTTAGGATGAGTTATTCTCATTATGAACTATGTTGGAAATGTCACTACAAGAAAATTTACCTTTAATGACACACGAACGATGACACACGCTAATTTATGAATTACAAAACATGTGGGACATAAATGTCATGTTTTTTAAAACATGAACGATTTATGACTTATAATAATGTGTGTCATAGTTAATAGTCATAATCCAAAAATTTTGCAAAAACACGGAGTACACTTTTTAATTGTGTGTCATCTTTAGAGTCGTATTCTAATTTCCCTCATTACTTTCATCCTTTCTTGCTTCTTCCCCGCCTAATGTTTTCCACTCCTTTCATTCTCTCCTTTTCTCTCATACTTTTCATCCCGATTCTCTTTTTCTTGTTAGGCCCGAGTTTGAATCCCAACCTCTGCCGTCCATTTCCTCCTCCGATGAACTCGACGATCTTGTCTCTTACACCACGCCACCGTCTCTCCCTCCACCTTGTCCCACATCTCCTCCTTCTCCTCCCCTAAAATTGATTTCCTTTTCTTGACCAACACAGACCTCCATTTCCTCCCCTTTGGAACTGTTTCTTTAGACACGCTAAAACTTCTCTTTACCGACCCCATCATTAACGTGACTCAGCCTCTGCCCGACACCATTTTTGGAGACCGCTTTATCCCAAACGCCAAACACACTTTTCGGGCATCGTTTTCCCCACCTTTGTTTGGTATCTCCTAGCTAACTCATATTTTTGGTTCAGTTTCTTAGAGATTCTTGTTTTGTTTACTTTACTTTATAATAAAGGGAAAAAAGGTTATTTAGGGATGCCCAGTGATTGGGAGGAATCATGGATGAGTCAAATTTACAAACTAATTTATGGACTAAAAATCAAATCTTTAGTTTATAATATTATGAGGTTTATGTAGCTGCTGTAATTTTCAGCTTCTTTTTGCTAGAGGATAGGTGGGTTGACTTAGATAGTTGTTGGTTGTTCATTTATGGAAACCGTTTTTAGTAACTACTAGTTGTTTTCCATGAAAAAATGACCCCTCTTTAAAATAAAACCAGGTTCATATCATGAAATTCCTATTCTTCTTCTTTTTTGAAACTTTTCTGTCGTGTTATTTTATGAAACTAATTTTTTGTGTTCCAAATTATTCCTGTTGGTGTTTCTGATTATATTTGCACTGGAAAATACTGTCAGGTTGATGCTAAGCTGGGTTTTAGTACTTACCATCAACAATGGGAAACTTGTTGAAGATAATAATAAATATAGTTAAAGATGATGGTTCAAAGCAAGTAAAGGTCAGCTTCTAAAAGCTTAATCATAAACTAAGCAATGTAACTCTCTGTTTTTTCCAGTGATAAATGATTAGTTTGTAATTTGAATCCTTTGGGTTTATATTATCCATGATCTAAACATTTTGGAAGATTGTTTCTCCCACTAGAATGGTCTTTTTTTAAAGCTTTTACAACTGGAAGTGTCATTACCCATTATTCATTACCCCCTTCATTGATATCATTTGCTATATGCAATTTATCATTCATTTGTTTCCTTTATTATGGTGACCTTTTAATTGGTCTCATTTGTTCGTCACAGAGATCTTCAGCTTGAACAGAATCCAATGGCTTCAAATGGAGAGAAATGCGTGAACATGGTTGGTGTGGTATTTGTATGTAGTGCATGTAGTGAACATATTATTTAATGTTTGAGCATGATTTTAGTTAATAGTTTAAAATGAACTTTTCATCTTTGAAGTAGTCCATACTGGATTGCTTTGCACCTGTGAGTTAATAGTTTTCCTTATGTAGAATTTAAGTTTAATGTATTATGTAACTTGGTTGTCGGCCATTTCTGTAATTACCATATAATATTTCTTTCCTACATCATTTTCTAGAGGAAATTCTTGAAGCTTATCTTGTAGTTTTAAGAATGTTTATTGTTGTTACTGCAATTTGGAATAAGGAAGTTAATACCTGGAAATTGTTAAAGGTCATTAATCATTTTGATCAATAGGTTTATTCTTTGTGTGCTCAAATCAAATCTCTTCTATTAAGCTCATGGAATTGATTGTATTAGCAAAGTCTAGGTGCTAAAGAAAAATATTATGCGCTTTTCATTAGTTCCATCTGTCTTTAGATATGGTTTTATATCATGCTTTGTTATCATGAATATTTAGCCACTTTTAATGTTATTGGTGCACCTATCATTATTTCCATGTGCCTTATTGTTAATCACTTATATTTATATATCTTTTGAACATGAGAAGTGCAACATCTGAACTTTCATTTGCGCTTTGATGTATAATAATTATATTAAGTATGTTTTATTAGACAATAATTGCAATTTCTGAGTCTTTAATCCTTTTGTAGTACACTCCTGCAATTGATATGTGGAGTATAGGATGAGTATTTGCTGAGATACTTACAGGAAAACCACTTTTTCCTGAAAAAATTATGGTGCACCAATTGGATCTCATGATCGATATGCTTGGCACTCCCCCTCCTGAATCTATATCAAGGGTTATTTATCTTGTTTCTTATATTTCACTTGATTTATTTTCACTTCAACCTGACACTGATTTCAAGCTTTATTACTGAGATTCTAATTGAGAGATTCTAAGTTCATGTCTTTACCTTTTCTTATAAAGTATTTTCCATTTTTTGCAGGTCATTTCGAATGGGAAGTATCTTGATTTATGTCTTCGCATGCTTGTCAGCAATTTCACCCCTCCGCCTCATTTCTTGGATAAACTAAAACTGCCACGCAGTCTTGAGAGGAAGGGCCAAGTTCTTTCTCGGGTACACTTGGCTTTCAAAAAGATACTTGATTATGTCCCTCTTTCTCCCTTGAGATTATTGACCTTAGTTCTGCAAGGAATGCCAACAATTTATCACAAGGACCGAGTAAGTTGAATTTTCTCAGTAGGGAATTTAGATGTCCTTTTATCATCAAATTTTTATGATTTTTTCTGTTCTGGTCGGAGTATATACTGTCTTTAAAAGTCAATGTTGTTATGATTTGTGCGTATTCATTCGATTCCAGTCCCCAAATGGATGACAATATAAGACACCATTCGATTTAGTTTTAGTGAAGTTCTTCAATGCAATTTTCGGAACAATTATATCATGCTTCTGTTGCTTTTGTGCTACAACTGACTGTTTTTATGATTGAAACTTTTTAAGAACATCGAATCTAAAGCTTATCCACTTTTTTGTAGGCGATTGTGATATATGTGGAGAACATGTTAAAATTAGAGAGTGGTGAAATTGGAGAACTCGTTGGAAGCACAATGCTTATGGTTGTGGTGGACCGACTGATAGAACTAGATGTAAGTGAATTGAATTTTCCTTGGAATAAAAAATT
Source organism: Hibiscus syriacus (assembly GCF_006381635.1). Classification (NCBI taxonomy): domain Eukaryota; kingdom Viridiplantae; phylum Streptophyta; class Magnoliopsida; order Malvales; family Malvaceae; genus Hibiscus; species Hibiscus syriacus. Next base: position 468,237 of record NW_024063064.1, read on the forward strand.
GTTGGCTTTGTGTGCCGGTGAGTTTATTGGAGTTTCATATAGGTGGAGATCGGATGGGATGCCATTTTGCAAGATGATTTCAGCAAAGACATATTTGAGATGGAGCTTGAAGATATGGATGACATTGAGGAAAATGATGAGCCTGATGTTGGATAGGTATAGTCAACATGTTTCTGGTTTTTAATATGTACCTTTGCACCTTAATATTGTTCTAAAACTCTAGTAACCAGTTTATGATGTAAAAATGATGGAGTTCATTTTGTAGTTTTGGTTAAGCTGTAAGAGTCTGGCTGGAAACAACATTGCTGAACTGCTAGATAACCTACTGGTTTCAACTTTTGAACATCTTGAATCTTGTGAAAGGGAAGGCCACTTAGCTAAGGTATTTTGTGAAGTTAATATTTCCGTGTCCTCTTCATGCTGAATCCTTCTACCTGATCATCTTTAAGTTTGTTTAATTGTTGTATAGGTATTTGAAACACTTCTCCAGTAATTTCAGATAACAGTTCTGAGTGCCTACAAGTCAAAATTTTCTCAGGTAATACTTAGTTTCTTGAGATTCTTGTTCCTAATTCTTGGTGAACATCTGAGTACTATTTGGATTTTGTTTTGTTTTTTTTTTATTTTCATAATACAAGCAAAAAGATCTCATGACTTGCAAGTAATTCAACTTTTTCTTTACCCTAATGTTTGTAGTTTGTTATATTCTATGCTTGCGCATTAGATCCTGAAAACTGTGGTATGAGATTTGGCACAATGCTTGTAGAATTATTTGTCCAATACTCACAGCCCCAACCAACCAGGTAAATTTTTATTATCTGAAAGCTTTAATGAATATTAGACGTCTTTTGTAGGCATATATTCCTTGAGTTCATGCTTCTTTGCTATAATTTGCACATTTGGAGGAGCATTATGGTAAAGGTGAAAGAAGTACTCCACTTCTAAGACATCATGCTTCTTTCCCTAGGTATGCTTCATAAAATTTTAGGAATCATGTTAGTTCCATAAATTCTCCCCCAAACTTAGTCTGTCTAGTTCATGTGTCATATTTCAATTTGCCTGAATATCGTCTTTACAGAGAGCGAGTTCCTGCTCCCAAGGATGAATGTAGGATGCTATTATTAGAAATTCATCTATGATAACATCTTGTCTATTCATATTGATAAGAATTGTTATCGTAGCGAGTTCTAGTTGATGCAATTTTTACTTTCACTTTCTTGTTAGATGCGAAATGGAGAAAAATGGGATTTTATGATGAATAAGACATATTGAAGCATTGTGAGTCTGATGAATTTAGGAAGCAAAAGAGAATTCATTTTGCCACGAGGATTCATGGTGCCAAAGGTTAAAAAATTAGAGCTATATTGGGGAAGAACATAAGGTTAATTCAGTTATTCATACCATATATTTTTTTATTGAAAGCATAGACATCGTTGATTTTCGCATCATATAGTGCATAATGTTATTATTCGTGGTGATATTGTTGTGAACAAAGTTGGTCCTTTTTATAATGCTATTGATTTGATGACTTTGCATAATGTTATTATGCTTCAAAGAATGCAGATGTAAAATTGGTCATTTTAGTACTCTTTAATAGTTAATTATATACTTCACTTTAAATAAGTATAAATTATATACTTATTTCATATTTTTTACTTAGGTTGGGATGGAAAGGAAGAATACACAGATGATGACATTGATGATATTCACAAATAATGTGTATCTTATGTGAAAACTTTATTATGCTGTGATATTTTGTATCGACATATGATTAATACAATATTTTTTATAACATAATGTGAATATATTGTATGCAAGTGGAATGCTTATATATAATATGATACATATATTTAGTATTATGAGGCATTAAATGTGATTTAGTTTGATTATTTGTCAATCTACAATATATATATATAACACGCAATGTAAGTCATACATGTATGTCATAAATTTATGACACACAAATGTATGTCAAGTAGATTTATGACGGGGGCTTTAATGACGTTCAATGTAAGTAATACATGCGAGTCATAAATTTCTGACACACAAATGTGTGTCATCTTTATTTATGATGGGGCTTCATGACGCTCAATGAACGTCATAAATGCACGTCATAAATGTGTGTCATAAATGCGTGTCATAGATTTATGACACACAATTGCGTGTCATAAAAAAATCATGTCGGTGGCTTCAACGATAGGCATTTGTGTGTCATCTGCACCCATAGATGACGCACAATGCGTGTCATTAAAGGAGTTTTTTCTAGTAGTGGATTCACCTCATTTTGGGGTGAATTTGAAAGGAACATGCTCTTCTCATTACGAACCTTCTCCTTTAAGACGAGTTATTCTCATTATGAACTCTTTTGGAAATATTGGTTCACTCCTTCTGGGGTGCATTTGAAAGGAAAAAGTTCTTCTCATTATGAACTCTTCTGGAAATGTTAGTTCACCTCATTCTGCAGTGGATCATAGTTGTTGTTCAATATCTCTACATTTCTGTCAAAATATTCAAAGCATTTCAATGAATATGAATGGGTGAGCATGCTCCTATTTATAGATGCCTACTGATGTATGCATGATATCGTTTTAATATTGTGAGCTATGTTATCCTGCAAATCTTCAATTCAAATGCGTCATTTGATCTTTCATTTGCGTTCCAAACTTTACTTGGGCTACTTTATACAAGTTCTCATTTTTCTCATTCCCATACAAATCCTTTTCTGCTTCCATTTGAACTGCTCATCTATATTAGGTGGATAATTTCTTGATATGATTATGACTTAGCACACTCCAAAATATCATTGTTTTCAATGTTCTTTTCAACATTTCATCTCTCACACACATTTTCCTTGGCCATGTTTTACCCTACACTCTTCGACTATATACACGAGTATTATGGTCCTGACTTACTTTAGACTATCTGTAGTGGAAATATTAGTTCAAAGTAATACAAAGAAATCTTTTATTTTCTTTTTAATGCCATGTCAATCTACTTACAAGATGTTTATGCGTATGTAGAAAACAAATAGATTTGAGCTTAAAATAACAAACTTCGAGTTTACTGGCAAGGAATTGAATTTACAAAGTGATGGCAATCATATAAATAGTAGTAATTTAGAACTACAACTCAGATGTCCCTATGGACCAATAGCACGAGTGTTCCTGAACCAATCGACTTTATATAATTCAGAGCATTAAATTGAGCTTCTATCTGGAGGACTTCAAGGGTTTCCAAATGTCTGTAGACGTGATTTTCTGACAAAATATCAGACTCTCAAGAGGATTTATCTGTCTGATGCCTAATCTCAAAATTCCTTTGAGTCGCCTTTTCAGGTTTTCAACTCAAAGCCTTCCTTTGGTTTCAAGATGTCCTTTGTGGATTTTCATCTCGAACCCTCGTTTTTCTTTTCATTTTATTTCTTATTTCTTATTTCATTTTCATTTTTTTCATTTTCCATCTTTTTTTCATTTTTCTTTTTCACTTTTTCATTTTTTCTTGTTTAAGCATAGTACTTCTTCATAGAGTCTGAGTTTACCGGATTTCTCAGTTTTTTCCATCAATCTCTACCAAAATCAACTCTCCCCCATAGAAGGCCTTATTGACAACATATGGACCTTCCCAATTAGGCATCCATTTCCCTTAGAAATCTTTATGAATTGGCATGATCTTTTTTAACACCATATCACCCTCTCGAAATTCTCTTGAATGAACCTTCTTAACATGAGCTCTCATCATTCATTTTTGATGCATCTGACCATGATAAATAGCATTTAATCTCTTTTCTTCAATGAGATTCAACTGGTTAAACTGAGCCTGAACCCATTCAGCTTCATCCAACTTCACTCTGTTAAAATTTGAAGTGATGGGATTTCTACTTCCACTAGCAATACTGCCTCTATCCCGTAAACTAAATAGAAAGGTGTTTCCCCTATCGAAGTTCGTACTGTAGTTGATATGCATACAAAGCAAAGGGTAATTTTTTGTGCCAATCTCTGTAAATATCAGTAGTCTTTGTAATGATCCTCTTAATATTTTTATTTGATGCTTCCACTGTTCCATTCATATTTGGACGGTAGGTCACTGAATTAGAATGTTTTATCTTGAACTGTGCACAAAGTTCTACCATCATTTTGTTATTCATATTGGTGGCGTTATCTGTGATGATTCTTTCTAGAAGCCCATACCAACAAATTATCTTCTTTTTTTTATAAATTTGCAAACTATCGATCTCGTGACATTGGCATACGAGGTGGCCTCAACCCACTTAGTGAAGTAATCAATTGCCACAAGTATGAAGTGATATCCATTCAAAGCCTTTGGTGTAATTGCCCCAATGACATCCATGCCCTACATAGAAAACGACCATGGTGCAGTCATCATGTGCAAAGATGACGGAGGTGTATGGATCTTATCTCCATAGATTTGACATTTGTGACATCTTCTTGCGTACTTAACACAATCTAAATGCATAGTGGCCCAACAGTATCCGTATCTCATAATCTTCCTGGCCATAGAAATCCCATTTGCATGCGTTCCAGATATCCCTTCATGTATACTTATTGCTTCTTGGGCATCCACACATCTCATAAAAACTTGATCACTACCCTTTCTGTACAAAACTTCCCCATCCAAGATATATCTAGCAGCCACTCTCCTTATTGTCTTTTTATCAATCTCAGACCCTTGTTGTGGGTAAGTTTGATGCCTGATGTATTGCAAGATGTAATAATACCATGACGACCATCTACCTCTTCTTATAGGCTATAACAGTGTTCCTGGGTTTTATATATTTTCATTTTAATTGGCATCATGTCAGCTTTTCTATTTGCTTGAAACATTGCAGCCAGTGTGGCCAAAGCATCTGTCATTTGATTATCTTCTCCAGAGAGATAATTAAAAGCATCTTTAAATTCTTTTACCAATTCAAGGATCAATCTTTTGTATTCCACTAATTTCAGATCCTTTGTTTCCTAGTCTCCTCGCAATTGGTACACCACTAGTGAGGAATCTCCATATACTTTGAGCATTTTAATTTTTCTTTCCATGGCTGCTCTTAACCCCAGATACAAGCCTCTTATTCTGCCATATTATTGGTGCAAAAGAACTTCAATCTTCTTGTAAAAGGATAATAATCATTTTCTGAGGAAATTCATACCGCTCCAATTCCTCGTCTAAAGCATTGCATGCCCCATCAAAATACAACCTCTAAGACTTATCATCTGAAATTTTTTCATCCTCGGTTGTGACACACATAAGATCTTCGTCGGGAAATTTAAAGTTTAATGACTCATAATCATTCGAGGCACGACTTGCAAGGAAATCCGCTATGGCACTCCCTTTGATTGCTTTTTGGTTTACATAAACAATGTCAAATTTGGATAACAACATCTGCCACCTAGCCAATCTACTAGTTAGAGTCGGTGATTCCATCAAATATTTCAATGGGTCAAGTTTCGATATCAACCAAGTAGTATGGTACAACATGTATTACCTGAGTCTCCGGGTAGCCCATACTAAAGCACAACATAGCTTTTGAATTGCTGAGTATCTAATCTCACAATCGATGAAATTTTTGCTTAGATAATAGATGCCTCTCTCTCCTTCCAGATTCGTCATGCTGCCCCAACACCCCATCGAATTTTCAAAGACCGTTAGGTAAAGGATTAATGGTCTACCAGGGACTGGTGATACCAGAATTGGAGCATTGGACAAATATTTCTTGATTATCTCCAAAGTTTTTTGACACTAGTCATTCCAAACTTCAGGGTTGTTCTTTGAAGCAATTTAAAAATTAGGTCGCATTTCTCAGTTAATTGCGAAATGAATCAAGATATATAATTTAACCTTCCCAGGAAACCTCAAACTTCTTTTTATGTACGAGGCGATGGAAGATCTTGAATGGCCTTTACTTTTTCCGGATCGATTTCAATTCCTCTTTGACTAACCACGAAGCCCAAGAGTTTCCCTGACATTACCCCGATGGTACATTTATTTGGATTGATTTTCAATTGATATTTTCTCAATCTTTGAAAAATCTTCCTCAAGTTTTGAATGTGTTCTTCTTCAGTCTTGGATTTGGGAATCATGTCATCCACATATACTTCAATCTATTTATGCATCATGTCGTGAAAAAGAGTCACCATAGATCTTTGGTAAGTTGCCCCGGTGTTTTTCAAACCAAATGGCATCACTTTATAGCAAAATGTGCCCCACATAGTCACAAATATGGTTTTTCCATGTCTTCAATGTTCATTTGTATTTGTTTATAGCCCGAGAAGTCATCCATAAAAGAAAACCATGAATGCCCTGCAGTGTTATCCACTAGAGTATCAATATGAGGCAATGAAAAATTATCTTTTGGGCTTGCTCTGTTGAGATCTCTATAATCCACGCACACGCGGACTTTTCCATTTTTCTTTGACTCTAGGACTATGTTAGCGACCCATTACGGATATTTTCCTACCTGAAGAAACCCGGTATCAATCTGTTTCATCACTTCCTCTTTAATTTTTTAACAGCATTTCTGGCCTCATTCTTCTGAGCTTTTGCTGAACTGGTTTACACTCAGGCTTTATCGAAAGCTTGTGCACCACTATGTCTGTACTCAACCCTGGCATATCTTGGTAAGACCACGCAAAGATTTCTTTGAATTCTCAGAGTATATCTATTAGGTCTCGTCTTGTTTCAACTGAAAATGCACTGCCAATCTTTACTTCTCTCTTTTCATAATCAGTTCCCAAGTTTATAATCTTAGTCTCCTCCTGGTGAGGTAAGATCTGTTTGTCCTCATTTTCAACCAGTCTTAATAGTTCGTTAGGAACATCACATTCTACCTCATCCTGACACTCATTGATTTCTTCTAAACATATGGGCCGCTCCAAGTTTATCTCAATAATAAATTCAGAAACATTCAGGCTATTGATGTTATGACACCTGCAAAGGGAAAAATTGAATCGAATATATATTTGGGAAGAGAGACAAAATTTATGAAATGAATGTAAAGAATGAAGAATGAAAATGTAAATAATGATGGCCATTTGAGAAACAAAAAATATGTCTTTCATTGAAAGCAAGTAGAGTTAACATAGCTGCCCTTACAAAAAGATTCCTTAATACTCGCGGGCACAAGTATAAGGATTAGTTCTGGGTATTACTCTGAATTAATCTTAAACACTACAGGGAGATCCTCTGCAGTCCAGTTTTTCAGCGTTTCTCATAGGAAACAAGGACGGATTCCAGCCAAATATTTTTTTGCTTTGTTTTCCCCAGTTATTATGTTGATGACCAAACCCTCCATGGCTTCGTCAAACAAGTCTTTGCCTTTCATCTACTCTCAATCATCAATTGCTCTGGCTAACTGTTGCTCCATATCGTACACTCCTGTAAACTTGATTGAGCTCTTTAGGGGAGGAAAAGACATATAAACCCACAGAATGTCCTCTCCTTTCAGTCTAGCTCTTCTTACTTCACCTCTCTTCTTTAATTCTTTCTTTCTTTGCTGAAAATCAGGCTCAAAACCAAGCCCAAAGAGGTCTCTCTTCATCATGACAAATTTAGGATGTAAAGTCCCCTGCAAGCATCTACCGAGACCCTTTCCAATTTTAGCTCCTTTTCCTAGAGTCTCTCGCACAGTTAACTTAGTGCAATTTGATAAACAAGGATGAGGAATCTTATTTCATTCAGCAATGAAAGTAGCATTGAAAAGTTCTAAGGCTCTGAAGGAACACTCTAGGGAATTCTCATTGGTCTCAATGTATAGAGTGTCAGTTGTTAGGAAAGCAATGATCTCGTCCTCTGCCGCAATGTTGATCAACTGGGCATCTATCACAAATTTCAATTTTTGATGCAAGGACGAAGGGACTGCCCCAGCAGAATGAATCCATGGTCTCCCAAGCAAGCAGTTATATGATGGGTTGATGTCCATTACCATAAAATCAATATTGTAGATAGTTGGTCCAATCAACGGTGGTGCATCCATCTTTCCAAGCACATCGCACTGGGTTCCATCAAAGGCTCTAACAACATTTTGGTAGGCCCTCGTATGTGAGCTGTCCACTGGTAATCTTTGTAATGTGGCCATAGGCATAATATTGAGTGCCGACCCATTCTCAATCAAAACACCTGGTAAGACATGACCATGGCAGTGAATTGTGATATTGAGGGCTTTTACTGATCCCATTCCGCCATCAGGAATTTCATCATTAGTGAAAGTTATGTAATTATCTACAGCTATATGCCCCACAATTCGATCCAACTTGTTCACTGTTATATCCCCAGGCAAAAATGTTTGATTAAGCACTATAAGTAGAGCATTCCGATGTACTTCTGAATTCATTAACAGATCCAGAATCAAAATTTGTGCTTGTTACTTATGTAGCTGCTCTACTACACTATAGTCACTATGTTTTAAGAATTTCAAGAATTCTTGTGCTTCAGTTACTGGCTCATTGATTAGTAGTGGGGGCTCATCATCAAATATCTTTTATGGTACCACTGTAGCTTTTCCTTTTGGTTTCACATTGTCTGTTTCTTTTGATGTTTCGGGAGAGTAGCACCTCCCAGTTTTTGTACAGTGCTCTACTTCACTTACTATTTCATTTATCAAGTTGTGTCCTAGTGTTTTCTCATTTTCTTCAGCTACTTTTATTTTCTCTAGAGAACCAGATCCCTTTATAATTAAAACATTGCAGTGTAGTTCCAAGGCACCTTGCGGGTATCTTTAAATGGAAATGGTGAAGGGGCCGTGATAACAACTTTTGGCTTCACTGACACGGAATTCATTACAGATGGTCTCATAGTGATGACTACAGGCTTGTTTGTCTTATGCATTGGCTTGGAATTTTCTGTTGTGCAAACATCTTCTCCTCTTATTCCCTCATATCTCTTAAAGATTCTATTTCCTTGTTGTCCATCCACTTTTGTAGTAATCCCCTAAATTTAGGGCAAAGCTAAATTTTGTGTCCTTCTTGGTGATACTCATAATAATTTCCATTCAGTGGGCTTTGGTTTAGAATCTTGTTGAATTATGTCGGCCTGATAAAGTTGTTGAAATACCCAACTGAAGGGATATTTGATTTCATCAACAACCGTCTTTGCTTTTCTCCTATTGTCCTCAAAGACTGCATTCACACCTTTACCTCCATGATTCGATAATGGGTGTGTCGATACATCTGGTGAGTCAAATTGTAACCCCCCCAGTATTAATCAAATTTTGCAACAACCTTTTTGAAGGCCAAACAGTTCTCAATAGAGTGACCAACAATTCCGTCGTGGTAAACACAATGTGCATTTACGTCATACCAATGAGGGTACGGCGGTTACAGATGAGTCAAACGATAGGGGCGTACCACATCTGCCTTTAACAAAGAGGCGTATATCTCAGAGTAGGGTACTAGTAGTGGTGTGAATGACATTCTCTCATTATCCTTGCAAGGTCCCCTGGAATCATTTCTGGTAATGTTCGTGTCATTCCTTTCAGTTCTTGGTTGGGTTATTGTGACACTTTTTGAAGTATTCTTGTTGTAGACATTTGCATTATTAACTTCATTTTCTTTTACCAGGTATACTAGTTTTTTTGAACTGGACCCATCAACTGCCTCGATCTTGCCATTTTTTATAGCATTCTCGATGAGCTCCCCGAGATAACCAGATCAACAAAGTTTTTGGTGGAATTTCCAAGCAAATGCCCTAAGTACGGAGCCTTCAAGGTGTTGACAAAAATTACAGTAGCTTTTTTTTCGAGTAAAGGGGTTGGACCTGTGTGACTACGTCACGCCACCTCTGGGCATATTATCGAAAAGTGTCATTATTTCTCTTTTTCATATTCTGAAGAGTCCATCGATCAGGAACCATATTTGTGACATGGCGATACTGTTTTAGGAATGCCTTTTCCAAGTCTATCCATGATTTAATGTGAGCCCTAGTTAATTGGTTGTACCACTTGGCGACAGATCCTTTCAAACTGTCTTGAACATAGTAAATCAATAGCTTTTCATCTTGCACATGGTCGCCATCCTTCAGCAGAACATGGTGATATGAGATGAAGGGCATGTGGTACAATCTTATTTTTCAAATTCAGGAAACTTGAACTTCATAGGGATGATCAAGTCTGGGACCAAACTGAACTCTCTGGCGTCGGACCTATAGAATGGTTCAACCACTTCTACCGATTTTACCCTTTCTTCCAAATTCTTCAACTGTTGAGTTATTTCTTCAATGGCTTTCTCCATTTCGGCTAACTCATTCAAATCTGGTATTAGGTGCTCAGTACTAAATTCTCCTAGCCTTACATTTGGAACAGGCTAATAGTTGTTTGGGAATATGGATCCCGTTTGGTGTTGTTTATTCTCATTGCTGATATATGCATGAGATCGGGCTTCTTGAGGTACCGAAGAGCGAGAAGAGATGTGTATAGTTGTGAAACCCGGAGGAGGACCAGATTCTGTTGTGATCCCTGGAGGGGGTAAGAAATCTTGGTTAGAGGAGGTAGGATTTCCAGCATGACTCTTTTCATCATGTTTCTTGAATATGTCCTCTATTTTCTGCAGCATATCCAGTTGTGAACTGGAAATGTCGGCCTCAATCTTTTCAAATTTACTTCTCATTTCTGCCTGCATGACTTTCTTCTCTTGCTCGAGAAGGTTCAATTTGTCATCCATCTTCTTACTCACTTTCCTGGTATAGTAAGGATATTGCTTTTCTTTGTTGCTAACAGGGGCCAGGATAATCACGATTGGAAACCTTACCGTATTATTTTGGTGTTTTTAATTAATTAATGCATGTCTTAATACAATATTTAAAATTCATACATAAATAAATACAATGAAGAATAAATGTATGCAAGAGGTATTTATCCCAAAAAGTTAATTTTCATAGAACAACTTCCATTCTAACAAAAAGTTTTCATTACATAATAGTTCATTTCTACAGATACGGCTTAGTTCAACTTCCATTGAAACAAAAAGTTCCATTACATAATAGTTCACATATACGGCCTAGTTCTTCTATTAAGCTCCGCAATTTCACTAATCAACCACGACATCTTCTTCTCACACTTAGAAGCCGGATTGATATGGTGCTTGAGGACTTTTGCTTCAACAGCTAGTTCTCCAATGTATCTGGAAACTTCACTCATCTGTATTATGGCCTCGGCTACCATGTTGCTTATGGCTGCATTTTGTTCTTTATAAAAATCATTTGATTTTTGCCATTGTTAAGTAGTTCCATGAAGATTTCGCTTTAACTCATTAATTCATACTTGACAACTCTATAGTGCACTTTCCAGATGTTGAATTCGCTTTCGCAGTAAGGTATTCTCTTCAAGACTTTCCCGAAGATCACTCGGTCCCCGGAGAACATTTTCTTGGAACAAGGATTCTTCGAGTTGTAGGATGTAATCACTGAATTATGTATGTTTAGCCCGACACTAAGCCAGATCCTCTTCAAGTCTTGTCTGTGTTTCTTGTATCCTTTGATTGAGACTCTGCACTTCTTTATTTTTTGTCTCCACACTTTTTTATCCAGCTGTTGGTTATCTCTTTCCTTGCTTCAAGCATAGTATTAAAGTGTTTCTTTTCCAATTCCCATATATTCCTTTCAGTATCAAATTCTTCGATTTTTTGTGCTCTAACATCAAGTTCGGCAAGCATGTTATTCATTTCGGCTTGAAATCCTCTGAACATGATGGTCTTCTCAGCCTCGTACCCCTCAAGAATGTTATTATTTTGTCTTCCAGTTCTTTGACACGATCTTTCTCCCTTTTTAATTCTTCCATAGCTTCGCGGCTCTCAGCTTTATATTTTATGATCCGCTCCCTCTTATCAAGATGAAGCTCTTCTTTTTTTATTTACCTTTCTCTAAGCTCTTGAGTACACGAACATTCTTGCCTTCAAATTTTCGACTCGATTTTTCTCTACGTTTAACTCTTTGGTTAATTGTGCTGACGCTCTTCTTGACCCAACTGTGGACCTAGATTTTTGTAGCTTGTAGTAATCCTTCTTCAGATCTTTTAAATCTGATTCTATTTTTTCTTTTCTCACTTTTAGCTTTGCAAATTGTGCAGTATGAAAGTCAGTATCGATACTCAACATGTATTTGTCTCGTCGCATCTGTTCCAGTTCTTTCAACCAACCTTCTTTCTCGGCTTCGAACTTCGCTCTCAAGATCTCTACCTCTGATGGGACTATCCGATTTATTTCCTCCATAGGGACATCCTAATTTTGGTCAGATAAAGGAATATTTTCATTCTTTCTAACATACCTCCACTCCTCGTAATCTGGTGTCAACATCACCTTGGCTGCCTCAGCTCTAGTACGAAAAGTCTTCTTCCATGCTCTAACTGCCTCAAGGATGTTTTTTCTTATAATTGTTTCCGTGAAACACGAACTCAGATGAGTGCAATCCAATAATGATTGGAACAAATTGAGGGCCATCATATTGCCTCAAAACCAAAAGGGGTGTGTACTCAATTCCTCCCTACAAACCAAGCAACATCACCCAATTGTAGTCACGCATTTATAGAGGAGCTCACTTTGTATTTGCCAAGGGGCACGACAAACAATGTCTTTGTCTCGCATATTTCTAAAGACATCTATCCACATGTCTTTAGTGACTCCTTTTGGCCAATCTTGCTCGAGGAATTCTCTCAAAGGAGAGTATTTGGTACTAAACGATGATATGAAATCTTTTCAATTTTCCAAAAATGACTACGTATCCAGACATATAGTAGTTGTACACACCCTGAAAATTGACCACCTCCAAGCTTCGACAAGCATTCAAGGATCAAATGGTCTCTGCTAAAATCACAGGAGCAGGGTTGATCTATTTTAATAACTGTTCAAATAAATCCATAATTGCAGCCTCAATATATCCCAAGGCCTTTGGGAAGATGACTAAGCCATAAATACCCAGTGCAAAGAGGTCAAATCGAATCTTCTCGTCAGGATGACTTTGAATGATTTCTTTAATAGCAGCCTAAGAAATACCTTCGCTTTCTCATTTTGTTTGAAACAAGCAACCACCCATTCCTCACGCACTCCTATAATTTTTTCTAATTTGATTCTGAAGGGTTGAGTTTTTATGGACTTGGAATAAATTCGATTCTCTTGAGCCTCTTCTATGTGCAACAAAGCAATATATTGTTCGATGGTAGGAACCATATCTTCTTGATTGAAAGTGAAGCAGTTATACCCTGGATTCCAAAATTGAATCAAGGCTCGAAGTAGCTCATCCTCTATGTCAACATACAACAGATAGGAAATGTCCCAATAACACTAGTAAAACTGCAGTTTCTTGCTCGATTCCCATTTTTCCCTAATGTCTCGTTAGTCTTGGACGTCATTTCTTTTAAGAGAAATAGGAGCATAACCCAATAAATCTAACACATGATCGGCTTGCAAACTGTCCCTTTCTTATCTTTGCAGTGCTTCAGACCACTGTCGTACCTTAGAGTTTTGAACAATTTGACTCAAATACTTTTCGTCCATTAGTGAAAGCTTTCCAATTTGACGATTAACTAAAGATCAAAACCCTCAATCTTGAATGATACAATGCATGTAGAAAAAATAAAAGAAAAATCCAAAAAGAAAACGAGTTAGTACGGTAATGAGTTAATAAAATTTTGGAAAAATACCTACCCATCATGATAGCTACCCAACATTCTTTTTTAATAAATAGCAATCCTACCCAAACATGATTTCTATCCCATAAAATTAAAATAATAAGATAAACCTTAAACTGCATAATTTTCTAATTCACATGCATTTATAAAAATAAATAATATATTAAAAGACAAAGTTTAGAGTTAATTTATCCTTTATGTACACTTATTTGGGAACCTATGGATAGACTTTCGAATTGGTCTTAGATCGGGTGGGTTTCTACGGTTTATTACATACAGAGTTTCGGTTCTAAGAGTAAAGCTACTGAATTATCCTTGTTGGTTCCCCCTTGGGTGGGCTAGACCCTCAATCCTCACCCATTATAGGCTTAAGCGATCGAATTCAATTCGAGGGGGCACATTTTCCTATGCCTTACATGGAGAATAAATCCTCACGAAGGCATAGGACATATGAACCCCATAAGCTAATTGATAGGTCTGACATGGAGAATAAATTCTCACGAAGACGTCGCTTTAACTCCCACTTAAAAGGAAGAGCTCGGGTATATAGCTTATGTTATGCAATGCAAGTGTCGTGTGTGAGGAGAAATTATCAAACCTTTGACAAACAACCACACAAAAATGAACTAAAGTGAATCCAAGACTTTAATATCTTAAAATAAATCAAATGCACACATTAGTATACAAAATATAAAATTAAATAACGATTGAAAGGAATCAAAGGAATCGTAAATTAAATACAACTGACTTCTCAATTTCTAACTATAGAGACAATATATAATGGATTTATGGCTTGACCCTCTAATTCCCCAGCAGAGTCGCCAAGCTGTCGTAACCGATTTTCGACGATACGACTAGTCCCGACTTTTTTTTTGTGAAAACCAATTTTATAAAATAAATGTTTCAGAGTGGCCATCGACCTTTTGAGTTAGGTAGGTCAAATACCCAAAAATTTTCTTTTAAAAGAATTTTTAGGAAAACGTCATTTAAAAGATTTATCGATCCACGTGTAACCAGAAATTATTTTTTAGTAATAAAAAGGGTTCAAGGGTCGATTACGTGTGAGGAAGGCTAAGCACCCCCACAATGCCCAAAATTGGTACCTATCGATTATATATTGTCTCTAAATAGTAGAAATCTAAGATTCGAATACATATTTAAATTATGATTCCGTTATTCCGAATTCAACCATACAATATTATAAAACAAAAATTCTAAGGAAAAATAGAAAATATTCTTATATTTCCAATTGAAGAGAAAATACTCCCTAAATACTTTAGGACGGATATTTCTCTTTTCCACTGAAAAAAAAGGAATATAATATTTTTCCTAAGAATCCAATATTAAAATAATTTTTATTCTATAAAAGAAAGAAATTAAACCCATTAATCCGAATTATTATTATTAGAAGAGATAAGGGATATTCAATTATTTAAAAATACCGATACTAAATCCCTAATAAAATTAGACGAATCGTCTCGATAAGTTTAAAATAGTGAATATTTCCTTTTCACTTCAAAATTAATTAATTTTAAATGCAATCAAATTTTTTAGGTTTTCTAATGGGATATTTATTTATTTTAAAATATTAGAAAAGGACATCTGGTTGTCTTAAGACTGTCCCTTCTTAATATTTTAAAATACATAAATATTTCCCTTAATCCCATTATGTAATCAGTTAAGATATGCTAATGAGGCTTTTAAACAAAATAAAATATGATAAATTTAAGCACTTGGAGAAAAATTAATAAATACACATATGGATAAGAAAACAATTTAAGGCTATAGATACATATTTTCTAAATATTATATTAAACATAGAACATAATATTTATTCTAAAATATAAAAAATAACATATTAATATCATGCTCTATATACAATATTATGCATAAAATAAAGTAATATATTATATAAGTAAAATAAATATTTAAAACATAAAACATACTTTAATGATACAAATAAACAATATACATATGAATCACCCATAACATAGTGACAAAATAATTATAAAGTAACAGGTGTATTATAAACATGAATAAAATGAATATTATAGCATGAAACAAAAAAACATCAAAACAGAATCGCCATAATCATAATAAAACCTAAATATAGGACTAAAATGGAAGATCACAAATATCATCAGCTAATTTCGAAAAAAAATAATACATCCAATCAAAGGACTAAATTAAAATAATGGAAAACCAAATACCTAATTCACAAATAAAAAGAAATGGTGACTAAATCGCAAAAAATGCTAAAACTAGGAGGACCTGAGGCTCGATTATCCCTAAAAATGGATAAAACGCTTATCACATTAAACATAAAGGACCAACAGGGTGATTTAACCTAAAACTAATGATTTAAATGCAAAACACGTTAAAGGTCTAGGGACCGTAGAATGATTTACCCAAAAATTCTAAAATATCAATACCTCCCCTTTCCAGAATCATCTCGCCCGAAAATCTCAACCCTAACTCTTTTATCTTTCTTCTCCTCTTACCCACGGCAGCCTCTCACCGATGAAACCAAAGCCTCACAGCCTCAGCAACCATACATGGGTGGCCATTCTAGTCCGACCATGGCCCTAAGATTTTGGGAAAACACAAAAACAACCTCTCCACTTCAACTCAACCCTCTCATGCAAGAGCCAAGCCTAAGACCGACCGTCGTACACAGTGGTCCTTCTCTTCTCAGTCCACCTACGACACTACCCTCTCCTTGATGATTTATACACCGACGTATACCCCAACAACAAGGTAATCTAACCCCTAAATCTCTATTTTATTTATTTTATTTTGAAATAGCATAGAACCAAAAGTAAAAACAAAATATTAGAATACCTTCAAGAATTTGATTGCTGAAAAACTGAGAGAAAAAAGATCCCCTCTCTTGTTACATAGTTCAGTCTTTATAACAGATTTTACATAGGTCTTTTTTTTAAAAAAATAAAAACAATCCTAGATCTACTGTGGTGCTACTGTGTTGATGACAGTGTGTTTTTAATGCCCCGGATATTCTGGGGTTTTGTTGATATCTTTGACAGATCTAAACGGTGCGATTGTGGAGGTGGCAGGAGGCTTGGGAAATTACGACGGCGGTTGTAGGTATGATATCTCTAGGGTTAGGTTAGTATCCGGGTTTGGTCCTGTACTTGGGTCAACGTGTCTGATTTTTTTATTTGGGCCTCGGTTGTTTGGGTTTTAGTTAGGGTCTATTGGGCTTGAGTCTTTGAGGTTTGGGGTTATGGGATTTGGGGTATGAAAAATGGTGTTTACATCATCTTCAGTTTAACATTTCAGGAAATCAATCTCAATAGTTCATTATCGTATCTAGAGGTTGCAAGTCACTCATAGTAAAACCAATGTAAATGATGTTTTGATTAATCTCCTAGATGGTAACATATGCTTTTTGATGTTGTCTTAGCTTAATTATGCATGTTTTGAGTATGTATGTGTGTGTATATATATATATATACTCATGTTAATGTTTGGCATGATAAGTTGGAAATGCTTTGAATGACTATGATGGTATGTTTTGATTTGATGATTTGTTTTTGGTAGTCACACATGATTAATAAGTTCATTTTGACGGTTTTTATTATATGATCATGCTTAATGATGATTTAGTATTTAAAATGTAAGGTAAGTTGCATAAATATTATTAATAACAAGCTAAGAACATGTCGAACCATGTATTTGGTTATGTTGGGTTAACAAGTGCATGTTGAGTGCAATTTGATGTTAAATATTAATAATTTGAATTGTTAGGTGAAGTTACAAGTAATTTGAGGTGTCTTAGAGCTTAAGAGATTTTGAGGCTTTAGGGGTTCTAGTATCGAAACCTAGTCTTCAGTATCGATAACAGTGATTCCAGAATGACTTTTAGTATCAAAACCACATTTAGTATCGAATCTGGGTTCCCGATATCGACACCATACCCCCAATATTTATATTGAGCCCTAAAATTTGAAACTTTACATTTCACTTCTTAAATCATAACTTTGTCATTTTATGTTCTATTCGATCTTCGTTTTTTAATTCATATTTTTGAAAGAACAATTAATTAATAGATAAATGTATATTAAAAATGACTGTTTTGAATCACCCTTGTAATCTTTATACTTACATTTTATTCCCTCAACTATGAATCAATTACAATTTCATCCTTAATACTATGGAAAGTATTAGTACCTAATCAGGAACTATTTTGGAAATTATTTAATAACGGTGATTAATTCATGTTTTTTTCTCTGAGATTCATGTGTATCATTGAATGTTTAGAAATGTTTGTTTGAATCCAACTTTCGATCTTTGATTTCATTTTTGATTCGATTTTTGACTAAGCATGGTATAAGGTGTTACATCACCAATTTGTTATCTTCTTTCCTTATTTTTGCTTTCGATTAGGCTTGATATTTTGTTACATCTTTTACAGATTGTTGCTATACTCAAGAAATGATGCTCGTCACCAACTGTTAGATTCTATCGTCAAGGATAGAGCTACTGGTGGCAAGGTAGAAGGCCATCATTTGGTTGATATTGTTGCAATGGTTTCGGTATTTCCAAATGGCGTATCGTTGGTTGGGACGCGGCTACTAGGCCAGAGATAAGCTTTATATTACTAGTTGGTTGGGTGGGTGAATCGAGATGCTAAGCTGGGTGAGTGGATTGTCAAGAGTTGAACAGAGCTACTTGATGAGGTTGGCCGAGGGATGAATTAGTCGGTTTGATTGCTTTATTTTGTCGAATGGCTTGGTTGGGCGTATGAGGGACATAGGGTTGTAATCTTGAACCTTGAAATTACCCCTAAAATTTAAGGATTTTACTCTGAAATTTTTAAACTTTTAGGACCCCAACCCCCAAAATATATCTTATACGAAAATAGCAACTTTTCTAATAAAATAATAATATTTATTAATTCCAAACCAATCAATTAAATTCTCATCTAGAGAGGTAATCAGGCCATTTGGATCGAGTTTGGTTGAGTTATTTTGGGTCTAAACTTCTTCAGTTTAGATTCATTTTAGGTCGAATCAGATCTGGTTAGGAATTAGTTTGGGTATATGAAAATTCAATTTGGGTCTCGTATCGGCCTGGGTCAAAATGTATCTGTTGGTTTTCAAGTCGAGTTTGTAGACACCCGTTTTGTATGGGTTATTATTATTATTATTTAATATTATTATTATTTTATTATTATTTACGTTTTTATTTATATTAATTTTACAAAAAAGTTATAGAGAAAAATAAAAAAGTAAAAAAGACAAAAAATGAAAAAGTTGCCCATGCTTTGCCCCTCCGCCTGCACGCCTCTGTTGCTGCCCAACACCAAACACGCATAGCAACTGAACCACCGAGCACTCCGCGCCGATGATGCCACCAGCACTGACCGCAAGCTTTATCTCCGGTGATTTCGTGCCCTCGGCCAAAACACCACCTGCAAGCAAAAATGGATAAAAAAACAAAATAATCAGAAACAAATGTAAAGGGAGGCAAACAAAAGGAATTGGGGGAATTTCATTTATTTTGGGGTGAATTTTTGTTTCGGGTTATAAAACCCACAGAAAAAATGTAAAGAGAGGATATATTTTCATTAAAAAACAATAGTGTAACCCCACCATTAGAAAGCAACCAAGTGGTACCAAAAGAAGAAATAGATACATTTTAAAGGTATTCTTTCATTCTTCCTTGAGTCTGTAACAAACTTTTTCCCCTTTGATTTTTAAATCAAACTAGAAGAAAAGGGGTGGGGGTTTTGAGGTGTGTAGAAAGAGAGAGAAAAGTGGTTCGTTTACCTTAAAAAAGGGTTATCATCGGTGTTGTGACCATCGGGGAGTTGATGGTCGTGTCCTTAAGTCGATTAGTGGTATGGATATTGACTTAGGGGGTTTATTTTGGTCGTTTAGAATGGAGATAAGAGGAAGATATAAGCGCTTAGGTGTTTTGATGGGTAACCCAGCCACCACAATAGTGGTTGGAGAGAAGAACTGTGTCCATATAGGGCATTGGAGTTTTAACCGAGAAGATGAAAAATAAAGAGAGGTGTTTTTACGTCCTTTAGACCTTTGGGGTTTTATTCACAAGTCGTTCTGACGTCGGTCGAGAGGTAGGGCACTGCCGTCGGGGTGGTGGTCGGTGACGTTAGGTCATGGGTTGGTGAGGACGACCGCATGGTGAGGGGGAGATGTGTTTGAGAGAAAAATAACTTTTTTAGATTAGGGTTTTCATATGAAAAAAAAAGATAGGTCTTATATTAAAGTTTAAGGGCTAATTGTGTTTAGATCCCTAATATTTAGGCATATTTTTACGTTTATGTCACTAATGCCTATCTTGTTTTATTAATTTATGATTTAGACTCATTGTTTTATTTTTGTTTCGATTTGGCCACTTCTTAATTTTTTGTTTTTTTGAATTAGATTCTGTTTTGTCACCTTGTTACATTTAGGTCACTTATTTTTTTTTTTTTCGAATTAGCTACTATTTTTTATTTTCTTTTATTTTAACCAATATTTTTATTTATAATATGCTAATTGTTATTTTATTTTATTTTATTTTAATACTTTATAATTTTAAACGTTAAGACGTCTTTGTGGTGACCCGCCCTGGGGTACGATCCACATTATTATGGCCCGGATAAAATTCTAACTACTAATTTCTAACTTTGCTAATTTATTAACCACTCACTACTAACTTTGCTAATTTATTAACCCCTAACTCTAATTACATTCAATTCTATTAATTTATGTTATTTACATTTATACCCTTTAATTTTGTTATTTTAATTTCAGCCTTATATTTTTAATTAATTTTGATTTACTTCCTTTATATTTGTTATTTGTTTGTAATTTTGTTCATTTTCAATTTTCTTCAATTTGGTCCTTGAACTTTGATTTTAAATTGAATCTTTAGATTTAGGTTTCAAATATTTTAGTCCTAATTTATATTATTTTATCTTTTAGAGCTAATCCTTAAATTTATGTTTCTTTTAATTTAGTCTTTTATTTAAATGTTTATGTTTTAATTTTGATCCATGATTTGCTGTTTTTTACTATTAGTCTTGTATTTACTCATTTCATTTAATTTTTAGTCTTGTATTTGGACTCGTCATATTTATATTATTGTACTTAGAGCACTTTAACAAATTTAACACATACATACACTATATATTTCATTTCATACCTACGTATTTTGCTTTTATTTAAAATAGTATGTATACATATTACTTGTTTTGTATTATCTTTTACTATTTATTATTTATAATTGTTTTGGCAGCATTATATATACACTTAGTGTTAAGTATATTTTGTTAGATTCGATCGTAAATATCTTAAAGGTAATATTACTTTGTGAGGGGAACCCATGGAAACACGCCTTAACTGACTAGGAGTGTGTTTTTAGGATTGCATGTACTAAATGATATTCCTTTTTGCATTCGAATATTTTTAGTGTACTAAATATATTTATTTTTATTTAAAAATAGGGTAACAATCTTTTATATGGATAACCCATAAAATCGCGCCATAAATAACAAGGAGTGTGCTTTTGAGGATTGTCCATACGAAGTAATTCCCTTTTTCGATTTTTTTCTTCTAATAGAATAATTTAAATGTATATTCAAATTTGTAAATTTCAATATTTAGATGATGTATAATCGCTCAGGTACCAATTTTAGGTGTTGTGGGGTGCTCATCCTTCCCCACGCGTAACCGACTCCCGAACCCTTTTCAAAATGAGTTTATGGTTAAATGAATATCACTTTTTATCTTTTAAGATTTTTTCTTAAAATTATTTTAATAGATGTTTTTAGGTTTCGACCTACCTAATCCAAAGGTCGATGGAAACTCCAAATTTATTTATTTGTGAATTTATTTTAAAACCTAATATTTTCAAAAATTGAGTTGGATCACTCCCCGCCAGAGACCCAAAAAGTTTAAGGACATTCTGATAGTTTGGTGACTCTACTGTGGACGTTAAGAGTTTGGTTGTAATCGATTATACGTCATATTTTTAGTTGAAAATAGTAAATATGAATGATGTTTAAATTTTGATCCTTATGTTTTTGTTTGATTCGCATCACATCATACATCTTTTACTTATTTATTAGTTGTACTAATGTGTAATTTTTGTGTTTCAGATTTTAAACCTTTTTTAGTCTGATTGTTTTTGGATCGAGGAAAAGGATTGTGAGTTTCCCCTCACACACACTAAAACCATGAATAATTAGAGCCTTCTAACAATGCTATGTCCCATTAGGTATGGGTGAATGCTACCTTTATGTGAGAAAAAATATTTTTCTCTGCATGGGATTTAGCAAGTAACCTGTGGGGTACATATGCCTTGTGTTTACAAGCAAAACATTGAGTTTCCTCGCATAGAGATGGGGAAATGCATTCTCTCGAATTGAACTTGATCCGTTTAAGCCTATAATGGGTGAGGATCGAGGGCTTGGCAAGCATAAGGGAGCACCAACAAAGGACAACTTGAGAACTCTTTTAGGAGTACCGAAACTCTGCCTGTTTTGTACTGAATTTCTATCCAAGCCACAAAGGGGAAACTCACTCTGACCTTTCCTCAAATTTACTTATTTAGTTATTTATTTATTTCGAAGAATAAGAACTAGAATTCATGCATTTAGGTTTGTTTTTACTGAATAAGCATAAGAACTAGATGAAACGAGGTTAGGATTTTTACGTTGAACAAAGCATGGAGGTAGAAAACATGTCTGGGTATAATTGTTATGAAAGCATGTCAGGGTAGATACCATGTTGGGTAAGATCTTTTATTTTCGTAAATATTTTTTTTGGCTAAGTTCTAGGTACAATGTCTTTTGTTTTATCTTATTTTTCTCTGTCTTTTGCTTGCATTTACATTTTCACATCATAACCAAACAAGGTGTTAATTCGCAAGTGATTGACCAAATTATAAGGTTTTCATATCGACATAAGAGTTCCATAACGAGGTAGTCAAATCTGTAAGGGCGACGACTTACAAATAATTTGATCGACGAAGGAAAAGCTCAAAGTCGATGGAAGACTCCTATTAAATGAACAAAGATCGAGATGATACCAAATAGTTAGATTCTAGTTGAATCAAGAATGAGAAGATCCTTCACGAGATATCAATGATGCTTTCCTATTAAAGAATCCCTCGAAAATGTAAGTCTGGAGATCCAACAATCACAATAGGTGAATTAAAATGAAGATAGACGGATCAACACTATGAGAAGTCCAACAACGACTATGAGGACAATATCAAATCATGAGAAAGGCCTAGATCAAGTAAACGAAGAAAATGAAGTTCATTTGTCTAGTGTAAGGAGAACTTATGGTCTGATGAAGGTTGTTCTATGCTGGTTGCTTTTGTAATTAACACCTTGTGCGTTTGTATTTGCATTTGCATTCTTGTTTTGCATTAGCTCATTAATTTATGTATTTTTCTATTATTTCTTTTATAATAATTCTTGTCACTTTGTTATCTTATTTGTATTAACTTGCTTTTATGTTTCTTTTCTTTTGCTTGTATCGCATGATCATGGCATAATCAAAAGGTGTTGCTTTTGAGTGGTCATCAGATTAAAAGTTTTTCATCATGATCAAGTACAATATAACACAACTAGGGAATGACATATTGAGGAAGCTTCCAGAATAGTATATAGTTATGCACTCAAAGATCGTATGTCCGACGAAGAGTAAAAGGAGATAAGAGAGATGAGAGAACAAATGTCCCAGATGATGGATAGAATAGTTGCTTTGGCCAAAAGAAAAGAGATTTATGTAAAAGAAAAGAAAGAGCTATATGAAAACAATCATGTGATTTCAAATACACAAGAGATTACTTTAGAACAAGTTGATCCTAGCTAATCTGAGAAATCACGTACAATCACCATTTGTATCAACAAGTTGTCTAGAGACACAAAGGAAATGATGATAAATGTAGAAGTTCAGAAAGATGAAAAGAATTCATGCAATTAGAACTTATTAGTATTTGAGAGTCAACTCCTAATGTCAGGGGAAATAAACATGAAGACTCCAGTTCAATCTAAGCCGAGAGGTGTTCTCATTTTGATTATATCCCTATATCATATAAGGAGTTGCATGATGAGCTTTTAGAAGCCTAAGAGGTAGCCCCGCATTATGTGAAACCTTGACAACCTCCATATCCAAATTGGTATGACGTCAACGTTCGTTGTGAATATCATGTTGGAGCTCAATGACACTCTATTGAGAATTGCATCACCTTTAAGCATTGAGTCCAACGTCTTTTGGATAATGGAATATTAGAGTTCGAGATGAAAGATCAACCTAGTTTGGTACTGATTGTCCTAATAAGATGGAGCCAAAAGTGTTCAAAGGTAAAGGTATCAGTGGGGGCATTCAGGAGGAAGACTGTTTGATAAAGTACGAAGCTCAATTGTTTCATTTGAGGATTGAAAGTAATAAATTGAATAGAGATGGAAGCCATGCGTGATGGTTTTCAAATGATCAATCAAGCCTTTAGAAGTGTTGGTATAGGAAATACCCCAGATGAGTGGGCAAAAGGGGTATCCAACTTGAAAAACAATACTGAACAATGGAGAAATAATTGCAAAGTGCGTGAAAGTTTAGTCAAGAAGTTCTCTTACGATTACATATTGTGGAAAAAGGGTACAATACAGCCGTTAATGATTTGGGAAGATTTCAAGCCAAAAATCAGATATTGAATATGTCTATAGCCAATATGAGAATTATACTGAGCTAGAGACACTAGAGTCAAGATCAAGACATGAATCAAGATTGTAGATGATTATGGATATCTTGTACGACAACTTTGTAACCACAAACACTTTCTTACAAGGAATAATTAATAACAATGTCTACAGCTTTGAGATTTGACACGTAAGATGAAGGAAAAAGACAACGTCGTTAAAGAAGCTATTACCCAAGACAACAAATATGGCCCACAAATTGGTTGATTTAGTTGGCTTTGCAAGAGAATTGAAGCAGATTGACAACTTAACACCTGAGCACGAATGGAAGATAACTTGGCTTTTGAGAGAGATAAAGAAGTTGGGAGTGAAAGTTATCCCTTATATGTAAAGTTTTTTTGATGTACCGAAACCTTTGTGTTCAATGAAAGTTGTTTTAAGATGGTCACTATGGAATGACACCTTTTGCATACATGCATTTGCACCGCATTTATTTATTTAAACATTTTATATGTATTCGTTATGAAAAAATTAAAATAATTTTAAGGTCATGTGACAGTAATACCAAGATCATTCATTCATACTACTTCCTCATCATCATGAAAAAACAAGGAAACAATGGAACAATCTCATGAGAAATCACAAGATCGGTTGTGAGAGTAGTTGGGGCAGCCTACTACCCTACCTCCCCCTTACCCCATTACATATATGAATAGGGTTTTGTTGTTGTTGTTGTTAGTTGTAAGAGCAGTTGATCAGGTTACAACAAGATATGAAGAATCAAACATTGAGTTCTCTACAAGATGTATCGAATCAAATGATCTAGATGCTGGCAACCAAGACCGCTGATAGAGAGAAAATAACTTATAAAGGATATTAGTGTTAGCATACTAATGCATCGAGAATGACAACCTACCCTAGAGCATCCCACTCGAAAATAGGGAATAGCCTCATTAATCGTGAGAAATTTGAAGATAAATTTGAGCGGTTAAAGGAAGCAATTAGAGCTATAAAAATGTTAATATATCTCACAAAGAGCTAGAAGTGAGAGAGCTAAGCCTGATACATGATTTGGTCATCCCAAATGAATTTAGGGTGCCTAATTTTGAGAAATATGATGGTACCAGTTGTCCCCTAATTCATCTATAAATATTTTGTAGAAAGATGGAAGGGTATTTAAATGATGATAATTTGTCGATTCATTACTTCCATGATAGTCATTTTTGGCCAACTGTAGTATGATACAACAGTTTAACAGAGAGTAGATCAAGACATGGGTCGATCTAGATAATGCCTTTCTG
Organism: Hibiscus syriacus; assembly: GCF_006381635.1. Taxonomy (NCBI): domain Eukaryota; kingdom Viridiplantae; phylum Streptophyta; class Magnoliopsida; order Malvales; family Malvaceae; genus Hibiscus; species Hibiscus syriacus. The sequence continues at coordinate 493,840 of NW_024063064.1, forward strand.
GGGTAATATCATTATGTTAAAGGCTTAGCCCCAAAACGTCAAGATCTTTAAAGAATAATGATGAAAGCTACTGAAAGCTTTAAAGGATATGCCCTAAGATGGAGAGGGTGGCAACACAAGTTCAACCTCCTATGTTAAAAGAAGAAATATCATACATGTTTCATAATTCTCTTCGAACTCCTTTTTTTGAGTTAATGCTGGAATATTCAACAATGGACTTCGAGAATCTTGTGATAGATGGGAAGTTAATTGAAAATACAATCATCAAATGAAACTTGAAAATCACTTTCAAAAGCCCAACTGGTCAAGAAGTGAAAGCTGATGAGGTGAATGAATGTCACGTCCAGAGCCCCACAACCATAAAAGAAAAGGAGCAGCTAGTCATTCAGACCGACCAAAAAAAGTATCACGATCAAGAGGAACTTTGAAGGTGTTCCAAACTTCTATCTTAGATCTATACACCATTTGATTAAAGGTCAATACCTCACACCGAGGCAAATGAAACTGCCACCAGACCATTCTGCCCACAACTATGATCAAGATAGTTCTTGTGATTTCCACTTGGGGGTATATGGGCATTCTATCGGGAATTGTAGGCCGATTTTAAAGGAGATAGAAATACTTGTTGAAAATGGAATGTTGACACAAGAATTGGTGGAGCAGTGGATGAGGAACTCGAGTGAGACATCAAAGCACAATATGTAGCACCCGATTCAGTCAAGTGCCACTGCACTAGATGAAAAATTGGGTGCTTTCTTGAATCAACATATGAGGATGTTATTCACCCATCAAGGAGCTCAAGTACACCTTTTTCAAACCAACAAGTTTTGTTTGGATCAGTTTTCTCACCATTTCTTTGTTTTTGAATTATTTTAAAGTTTTTAGTTAAATGAACACTACTCCTTTTTAGACTATGGGCAATGAGACTAATTTCATTTTAAAGTTCAATAATTACAATAAAAAAGTTAATAACTTTTGAAAAGTGATAAGATTGAACTTCTAAAAACCATAAATGTGATCATGCTTCAGAGGTTACACCCAAACATCATTACATTCCCATGTAGGGACCAATATAGTATTCTGCTACCACTAAGAGACAATCAAGAGGTTTGGCATTCAGGTTTGTATATGAGCAGGCAACTTGGGGTATGATATTGCAAGACCAATTAGGATACACTTCTGTTGAAGACATTCAGTGATGATCATAGTCTTCACAAATGGAATGATAGAGTGGATGAATTTGGTTTAAGTTAGTCGTTTGGGAACTGAACTCTAAATTTAGGATTTCCTAATCATCTTCAATACCTAGACTATAATAAGTTCTTCTCAATAAGCTTAAGAAATTTTACATCCGAGTACTTAAAAGGTTAATGAATTATTATTATAAAATAAATTAATAAAGATGAGCTATTTCACTAAAGAAATTGGTTTTAAAAGAAAATCAAAAGCCATGACTTTATGAATAGATTGCATTAAAACCATGACATTGATAGGATACCTGGCAATTCGGTGTTTGCTCCATTGTGATTGTCAAGTCAATTACTATGTGACGAGAAGAATCCTTCAACTATGCCTGAACAAGGGTAAATTTAAATAAATAAGTTTCAAAGAATAAAGGTAGTATTGCCTATGGTTTGAATTATAATGAGTTTCAATGGAAAATAGACTAAGGGAGTTGAGAAACATTTATTATAGTCAATTTCACACAGACACTCAGGAATCTTGTCTTTAGAATGATGTCCGTATAGTACCTCTGCTAAATGAATCTATAAAGTCTGAACAATGGAGGATTTTAGAGAACCAAAATAGAAGTGTTCTAAAAGTTTGGTAATTGAATATGTTAAGTTGCATCATTTTGTCTGTATCTGACTAAAATACCAAGCCAAGATAGGGGACATCTCACATTATTTGCAAGAACTAAGAAAGGAGAGACATTTCAAGGATTGAAACCTTAGAAAAATAAAGAACCAACCCAAACCAAAACATTCATCTTAACACTTGTCAAATAACTATATATACCATATGTATTTTTGGAAAAACAATGTATATTTGTTTACCCAGTATTCATTGAATTAATCATTTTTTTAATTGTGAGCCAGAAGTAATGGATATTCTTTTGTTTTATAAAATTGTTCACTCTTTTGAAGCTTAAAAATAATAGAAAAGAGGAAAACATTTTTAAACATGACAATCTCTCTAAAACGAATGAGGTCCCTGTAAATAGACTTGTTCGACCTCAAATAAAAAAGTGAGAGGAAAGAATAAGAGCCAAAATAAGAAGAATAAAAGGCATAGGAGAAATGAATACATCCTTTGTTTTTTTTCGAAACCATGAAGTTTGAAAGATCAAAATACCAAAAAAAACTTCACATACTTTGTTGTGACATATCAACATTAGTGATAAATCATGAAGCATGCAATTGCCTTAATAAGTTGGTATTGTGATTTTGGATAAATAATGTGAGGTTGAGATCTGTCAAGGATAGAATTTTGGCACCCAAAAAGGGATGAGTCATGACAGGGGCATGACCAAAAATCCAGATCATGTTGAGATAACAAGGTTCAAAAAAAAATATTGAGAATGAGCCTCACAACTTGGAGTGTCAAGAAAAGACTATGAATTTGAGAAGAGCTTACCTTGTAGACAAAGCTAATCCAACATCAATTAAATGTAGAGTCCTGGAAAAATAACTTCGATAGCACAATTGAGTCAAGGACAGAAAGGGGCATCAAGGTCATATTACTAACCGCATCAAGAATCAGAGAAACGAAACATTTTCCTGAGACTACAATGCAAATGAGAAGAAATTAAGACACAATGACATAAGTTGATCAGATGGCTCTTCAAAAATGCAAGCTTAAAATTATAAATTGATATACTTATATATGAGTAAGCACTAGGGAATAGATATCAAGTAGAAGAAGACCGAGTTCTTCACTTTAGACTCAAAGGAAAATTGAATCAATATATATGCATTCATGAAAACATCATTTACATAAAAGAAAATGCATTACATTGATACATTTAATTGCATTCGATTTTCACGCATAAACACATTGTTTTAACAGACCTTCCAATGAAAAGAGAAGACTCACTATGTCAAAATCCTAACAAGTGAAAGCTAGAATTCAAACCTAAAATATAGGGAATCATGTTTAGAGAGACATGACCTGAAGAACAGAGGGACCAAATCCACATAAGAATCATTACTTTGAAGTGGGGCATATTACCCGACCATTAAGTTGTATTGAAAAATATGAAAATGATTTCAAAAGTTTCTAATTTAAATCTTTTCTGAAAAGTGATTTTTTTTTTGGAAAAGTAAGAAAACAATTTCCAAAGTTTCTTACTTAGTTAATCCTTCGGGCCATCAGTAAGGCTTTCGAACATGATGATTAAATCCTTCGGGTCATCTATCAGTCTTTCAAGTAAGATGATAAGTCCTTCGGGCCATCTATAAGACCTTCAGGTAGGATGTTTTTACATGATTTTTGAAAAATAAGAAAGCCATTTCCAAATTTTTTTATTTAATATTTTCAAAAAAATTGAATTTTTTGAAAAGTAAGAAATTATTTTCCAAAGTTTCTTACCTAGAAACTATTTCCAAAATTGATAAGTCCTTTGGGCCATCAGTAAGTCTTTTGAGCATGATGATTAAATCCTTTGGGTCATCTGCCAGTCTTTCGAACAAGATGATAAGTTCTTCGGGCCATCTATAAGACTTTCAGGCAGGATGTTTTCACATGATTTTCGAAAAATGAGAAAGCGATTTCCAAAGTTTCTCTTTTAATATTTTTAGAAAATGAAATTTTTGAAAAGTAAGAAAGTATTTCCAAAGTTTCTTACCTAGTAATTTGTTTCCAAAATTTGTAAGTCCTTCTGGCCATCAGTAAATCTTTCGAGCATGATGATTAAATCATTCGGGTAATTTATCAGTCTTTCACGTAAGATGATAAGTCCTTCGGGCCATCTTAGACCTTCGGGCAAAGATATTTTCACATGATTTTCCAAAAATGAGAAAACAATTTCCAAAGTTTCTCATTTAGTAGTTTCAAAAATGAAATTTTTGAAAATTAAGAAAGCGATTTCCAAAGTTTCTTACCTAGTAAACTATTCCAAAATTAGTAAGTCCTTCGGGCCATCAGTAAGTCTTTCGAGCATGATGATTAAATCCTTTGGGTTATCTGCCAGTCACACTTGTGACAGCATCAAGATGGAACCGAACAAAAATGTGTAGTCTTTTTATCTTTGCCCTTTTCTTGTTAACACAAGCATGGGCAAAGAGGGGTAGCAGTAGACACCCGTTTTGTCCAGGTTATTATTATTATTATTGTTGTTGTTGTTGTTATTGTTATTTAATATTATTATTATTTATTATTATTTATAATTTTAATATATATATATATATATATACAAAAGCAAAAAAGACAAAAAAATGAAAAAGTTGCCCTTGCTTTGCCCCTCTACCTGCACACCTCTGTTGCTACCCAGCACTAAACACACTCAGCAACTGAACCGTCGAGCACTCTACGCCAATGACACCACCAGCATTGTCTGCGACCTTTATCTCCATCGGATTTCACGCCCCTCAGCCAACACACTACCTGCAAGCAAAAACGAAAAAAAGAAAAAAAAAATAAGAAACACATATAAATGGTTGCAAACAAAAGGAATTGGGGGGAAATTTTATTTACTTTGGTAAAATTTTTGTATTTAGGTTATAAAACCCACAGAAACAAATGTAAAGAGAGGACCTCTTTTTCATTAAAAAAACAATAGCGTTATCTCACCATTAGAAAGCAACCAAGCAATACCAAAAGAAAAAATAGATACATTTCAAAGTTATTCTTTCATTCTTCCTTGAGTCTACAACAACATTTTTCTCCTTTGATTTTCAAATCAAAATAGAAAAAAAGTGAGGTTTCGAAGAGTGCAGAAAGAGAGAGAAGAGTGGTTCGTTTATCTTAAAGTGTTGTGGCTATTGGGGAGTTGATGGTCGCGTCTTTAGGTTTATTATGGGTTTTCATGTTAACTTAGGGGGTTTATTTTGATCGTTTAGAATGTAGAGAAGAGAAAGAGGGAGGCGCTTAAGTGTTTCATTGGGTAGCTCGGCCACCACGGTGGTGGTCAGACAGGAATTGTGTTTGTATAGGGCATTTGGGGTTTCGATCGAAAAGATAATGGAGAAAAAAAGGTTTTTTTAGGTCTTTTAGACCTTTGGGGTTGCGTTCACCAATCGTTCTTGTCGACACCCATTTTCGCCAAGGGATCTTATTAATTTAATTATTATTAATTATTAGTATTTTTATTTTATTGTTATTATTATCATTATTTTATATTTATAACATTTTTATTTTTATTTTTGCAGGCCCAATTAGAAAAATACTCCCAAGCCAAATTACAACCCAAAATACAAAGCAGCCCAAGTATGGCCCAAAAGGTTGAACCCAAAGAAACCCTAGGATTTCATACATTTCCCTCGGGCGTCAAATGCTCTGAACCATTAGATCTGGACCCTTACAACTTTCCAGATCTAATCCAGACTAGGTTTTCCTATTTTTGGTTTCCAGTGCCGCCGTCGACGACGAGCCCAGTCCAGAAGCAAGTCGCACCGATCGTCGGAGCCACCAAGCTGAGCTGGGTCAGATTTTAACGAAATTGAGGCATTTAATGCCTTACAAACCGTGCAAGGCAACCATACCTCCCTGCCACACATGTCAATCAAAATAAGTGTTAGAAGATATTTTATTTATTTTAATCTCTATAAATATGGGTATAAAACTCGAACTGTTGTAAGAAAAATGACCCCTTTTCATTATTCAAAAGGAATACAAGCAAGTTTAAGGGTTTTTCTTGTTTTCATTTTCAAATTAAAAAATAAATAAATAAAAGTAACATTTTCTAAGTAAAAAAAGAAGAGGAGAGTAATCTAGAGTTACCTTAGAGAGGTGAGTCTAACCGAAAGATCGATTCATATTCGTGGCTGTCGGAGTATGGGAGAGCCGAAATGTTGGAGAGTTTTAGGGGCATGTAGAGGTTACATTTGGGGGTTTCGACCCTAGATTTGTGTTTAGGAGTATAGATCTTAGCGTTTATGAACTTTTGGGATTCGTTTTTGAGTTCCAACCACCCTGTTTGTTGGCCGAAATGACGGTCGAAGCGACGACGTAAGGTAGCCGGAGAGGAACCGGTCAAGGGAGAAACGGGAGAGTTTCGGTTGAAAATGGGAAAAAAGAAAAAAAATGAGTTTTATATGGGAAGTTTAGGGTAAAATACTCATAGGTCCCCTATAATTTAGCGCATTTTTGAATGTTGGTCACCTACGAGGACCAAAGTTGTTATTTACCCGTTTTCATGCATATTTTATATTTTTGGGATGTTTTTGTTTAGTCCCCCATAGTTTAGCGTGTTTTTGTATGCTGGTAACCTATAGGGACCAAAGTTGTTATTTACCAATTTTCATGCATGTTATGTATTTTTTGGAATATTTGCTATTTAGCCCCCCTTATTTAGACGTGTTTTTTTTCATTTTGGCCATCTGTAGTGATTATTTAATTTTTTTTTGTATTTTTCGATTGATTTAGTGATTTACGCATTTTTGTTTAAAAATATGTTTTATGATTGTAAAAAAGGAATAATTATTAAATAGTCATTACAGTTTCAACATATTTTATATTTTGGTCCCGTATCTTTCTTATTTTTATTCATTGCAATTTTAGCACTTAATGTTAAATAGTTTCATTTTTATCACTTTTGCACTTTATTTTTTTAATTTTTGATATGATGATTTATTTGTTTACATTCTAGTCATATTTTCATTTTGCTTTATTTTAATTTTGCATCCTTCTTTTATGTTATTTTATTTTAGTCACTAATTAGTTTTGTTATCTCTATTAAATTAATTTGCATGGTACCCTCATAAGAATTTCTTGATTCGAATCAAAATAATTTGACTAGGTTGATATTTGTTCATTTTAAGATTGTCGTAAAGTGAATGTCTTAACGTATAAGAAAATTACTTTCAATAGTTTTAAAATGAAAGTTTATCTCATTAAGTGACATGAATTAAATTGATTCCATTTTAAAATTTGGGGATTTTGAAAAAGATCATATTCTTTTATTTAAGTTCACCAAGAAAAGATTGTTAGATTGAATCTATGTCTTGTCTCAATGTATTTAAATAATTGAATATCCTTATTCTAATTAATGGTTGGTAAAATAATTAATTATTCATATTTATTTAATATATGTTTTAATTTTTGTTTTGTTTTGTATATGTATTTTTCATGATTTCAAAAATAAATAACACTTAAATTACTATTGAATTTTAGGATGAAATAGTAATATTTCTTTATTTGGATTGGAGTAATAAATGATTGCTTTAAGGAATGAGAGGTCATTTATTATCGATTGGAAATAATAAAATATTATTCTTTTCTCTGTTAAAATTCAAAGAGAATGTTTTAAAAAAGTCTTAGATTTAATTTCTTTTATTTTATTGTTATTTATGTACTTTGATTTTTGAATTAATAATGAACTTTATGATGGAATTGTAATATTTCTTTATTTCGATTGGAGTAAGAATCATGTGCTTTAAAGCATGAGAGGTCAATTTTTCTCGATAGGAAATAATTAAATATTATTGTGTTTTGTCCTAAAATTCGAAGAATATTATTTGTATGGGATATTAAATTAAATTTGAACTCATAAATTTCATTGCATAGACAACTAATTAATCGATTAGGTACTGATTTCCGGCGCTGGGGGTGCTAATCCTTCCCCCATGCATAACCGACTCCCGAACTCAAATTTTGGTAACACAAACTATAAAATTGATGTTTTAATTAAAATTAATACTTTTATTAAAATGAAAATACGTTTTTGGTAGCTCAATCACACCCTGATCAAAGGTTGGTAGTGACTCTGCGACTCACGTTTTATTATTAACAGGTCACTAAATTATTCGAAACGAGATCTTTTATGAACCAGATTTTAAAAAAAATTAATTTTTTTAAGAAAATCGTTTCCACAGTTTGGCAACTCTACTGGGGACGTTTATTAGAGAGTCAAGCATTAGTCGATTAATTAGTTGTCTTTGCGATGGAAATATGATTCGTTCTAATTTAATTTTGATACCTTGTTTGGTTTAAATAAAAATTTTGGGGATTAACCACTAAATATGAGTACTGAATTGTTTGCTAATGTTTTAAGATTAAATAAATGTTCAAGATTTTGAGAATTTTGTTTTGCATTGTTTGCTTTGTTTTCGATTTTCCTCACACAATGCACAGCTGCATTTGCAGAACATGAGATAAAACCTTGCTCCATCCTATTTAAGTAGGAGTAAGAAACTACTCCTTCGTGTGGTTTTCACCTTCGTACAAGATAGTGGATCACTCCTGGGGCTCACACCTTATGGTCCTTGTGATGGTTTTACCTCCGTATAGCCATAAGGAGGTGTGTCCCCTCGAATTGAACTCGATCTAAAGCATGTGATGGGTCAGGATTGAGGGTCTGACAGCCCAAGGGGGCACCAAGAAGGATAATTCTATAACCTTTTACTTTAGAGTCAAATCCATCATATAGCGAACTTAGAACCCAAATAGATCCTTACCCAAACCTTAAGAATCTCGTGAGGAGAGTACACAAGGAAAAGCCATTTTGAGTCTTGTAATTTTTACAGTACAATTTTAATTTATGAATAATTTTATGCAAACTAGAGATCATGCGGTTAGGTTTATTTTTTTTTGAATAGCATGCAAACTAGATACCATGAGGTTAGGATTTTCTATAAACAAAGCATGTGGTAGAAATCATGTTTGGGAAGGATAATTGGGTAGTCAGTATGTGAGTAGCATTTATTAACAAATTGTGTTATGTTCGATTTATTTCTTTATGATTACTTACTAATTTTCTTTTAGCTTTTTGTTTTTATTTTTTGTATTGCACTATTCATTTGATGGTGTTGATTCGTGATCAATGTCCATATAGAAGGCTAGTAATATGGAACGAAGGATTCAAAAAGAGGTAGAAGACAATACAGATGTTCTGAGATGGCCCGAATAGTCCCAGTTAATAAATGGAGATAGCTTACTGCCTGGATATGTGTCAGATCTGATTGGGTACACACACATCAATGTCCGTCAAAATGACCTGATCGAGATGTAAGAAATCTGGGGAAAATTGGAAGCATCCAACAAGCAGCTTTTTCATCAGCTCTATGGTGACATCTCCTATCTTCTAAATGTTCTGATTGGCCACTACCATAGAGAAGTGTCATGTGTTGATTCGTTGTTCGAGATTTCAAGTAGACAAGGGGTACACTAAGCCGCCAAATACTCATTCTTTTAAGAAGAAACTACTTTTGATGATTGAATGAGTGAAGAATGGGTCGTAATAAGCATCAATTGGACTGCTCTAAGAGAAGTAATTAATCGTCATCTCGACAAGTGAAAGAAGATTAACCTGTTTGCTCTGGGTATTTATAGGCTAGTCATATTCCCGAAGGTTCTGGAGAATGTTGATATTTCAAAGCTTGATTTGTTCGAGTGGTTGGACAGACATGTGGATCTCATTCCGGCTATTTTAGCAGAGACATTTCATTCCTTAAATTCCTGCATACGAGAAGGCGAATAATGGTTCATAGGGTGCGCACCACTATTGCTAGTTTGGATCCTTCATCACTTCAAACACGTGGAGAGGGTGCCTGTCGAGTATTCTTAGAAGGGTTTTATCCCTTGAAAAATTTCCTTTCTCGAGAATGGCCTGGGGGTTTCAGTGAAGAGAAATGGATGGTCATTTTAAAATATATTCGAGACAATATATATTATGGCATTCTTCATGGAATATTTCTTCAGACATACTTTGTAGGTGTGGAGAACGAGATTGGGTTTCGTTACCAGGTATATGGGGTTCTGTAGGGTATTCTCCTTTATTTGTTTCCAGGAAAAATGGGTTGAGACAGTTTATTCCGGCAACCTGGGATTTATCTGGTCAGAGTTCCCATTCAAATGATAGTAGTACAAAAGTAAAGTCAAATGGGTTGTTGATGTATGGGAGTACACTCATAGAGTAAATCTCTTCACCTTGGACTTAAAGTTGTCCCAAGACTACGAGTAATGGGTAGGCAACATAGTTAATGATAATATCCAGATGGTCAATCCTGAAAAATACTCAACCTATGGAAGAACATCTCAGAGTGATACCATCTCCGTTAGAATTAGCCAGTTGTGATTTTGAGACTGAAAGGAAATAATGGAAAGAAACGTTATGAAAGATGGAGGATAAGGTTTACCAAAGAAGTTTAGAAATCAACAACCAAAAAGGTTGAGCTGACTGATTTGAAAAAGTAGAAAAGCAACTCATATTGGATTTCGATGATCTCTAGTTATCATACCAACAAATAGTCAAAGCTCAAATTGACACTAGCTCAAGTAAATCGCCTGCGGAATAGAGACTGGAAGTGGTGAGTTTAAAGACGAAGTTGGGGAAAACAACAAATAGCTCAAGTATAGTAGACATAAGGTGAAGCTACTTTCAAGAGAAAATAGTGTATTATAGCAATAATTGTAAGCGAGTGAAGCCCATAATGAGAAATTGAAGGCTTGGGTATTGAGTTTAAAGACAACTTTGCGATGATACTGAAGTCAAGATGGTAGTTCAAACCGTGTGGAAGTTGAAAACTTGAGGAAGTGTGTGAATGAACTTGAAGCTATGGGTCAAGATTTTCAAAGAAAAGCAAGTGAATTGCTGATAGTCCCCTATGAAGGAGTTATACAGTGGCGCCATCGTTGGGAATAGGCTCAGTGGAGAGTTAAGCAAAAGGATGACCTCATCGAAAGCTACCTAGAACATGCTCAAGGAGTGGCTCAGTACTTGGTTGACTTATCACTCGAAGCTGATGTTGTAAGCGAAGGATTGGAATATGAGACTGACGAAGCTTAGATAATTTTCGATTTATTTCAGTAGATGTAGCAATTAGGAGAGATAACTCAAATCTATATGTTATATGTTTAAGTTATGTAACCAAACTTCATTTCTAATTATAAAAATTTATTCTAAGGAATCGTTCTATAATCAACACCTAGTATTGTGCATTTTTATTTTCTACATTGCATTTACATTTTCTGTATTGCATTTACTTTTCGCACTACATTTTATTCATTAATAGTCATATTTTTAATATTCATTAATAAAATAGAAATATTAATAAAAGGATTGTATGAGAGAACACTGGAAAATTTTAAACATCCATACCATACCCAAAGAAAGGCAATGGACGAGAGATTGGCCAAATTAAGAAGACTCATATTGAAATGCATGAGAGTTTTAGGAAAGATTAAGAGAGATGTGTGAATAAATGTTGAAAGCTCAGAATGATATGATGGAAAAACTTGCAAGCCTGTTACAAAGAAATATTACAAATCGAGCAGAGACTTCAATTGTCAGTGCTAGTACTGAAGAGTCTATGTATCCCCTAGGCTTTGAACCACAAATAATCATAGAAAGGCTCCAACTGTTCATTCTACCAAAGAACCCCTATATCCCCAAGCTTTACACCACCACATGTTAGAGTATAATAAGCAACAACTGATCAGCCATGAATAATACACATAAACTTACCTGGTACCTCCGCAAACCCACATTCAATCAAATATATCCCAGATTTTGATGAATAAGGCAGAAAAGAGCAGACAAAGTATGTAGACGAGAAATGGAACCAGCTGAAAGATGAAATCAGGGCTATAAAAGAAGACACTAGCATGTGTGGGATTGATGTCAAAGAGCTAAGTCTGGTTCCTGATTTAGTGCTGCCTCCCAAGTTTAAAATTACAGATTTTGAAAAAGTCGATGGCATAAGATGTCTCTATGCACACATCACTATGTTCAACAGAAAAATAATCAGCTATGTGGGGGATTATCAACTGTTGATCCATTGCTTTCAAGAGAGTATGATAGGTTTAGTCATCTCATTTGAGTAGGACTCAAATTATGTCCTGAAAGTATTTGTCTAAAGCTTTTCTAGAGCAATATAAACACATGAAGGATATAAGGCTTAATCGAATCATGTTGCAGATCATGGAAAATAAATCTAATGAAAGATTCAGACAATATGCTTAGAGGTGGAGAGATGTGGTTGTAGAAATTCATCTGCCACTTGAAGAAGAGGAAACCAACATGTTCATTGTAAACACTCTGAGAGATCCTTTCATTGGCCACCTTATAGGAAATTCATCCAAAGGTTTTGTTGGTATGGTCACAACAGGAGAAATGATTGAAATGGCAATCAAGAGTGGGAGGCTCGACGGAATAGAGTCCAGCAATAAATCACAAGTAAAAGAAAGGATAATGAAGTTAATAATGTGAGGAAGTATTACTCCAATAAGATTATTATGTCTTGACCTCAAGCCACAGGGTTATCCACATAGAACTCTACCCGTCAGGGACCAGAGAACCAAGAAAAGAGAGAAAGGCTTCAATTTGACCTGATTCACATGTCATACAATGAATTATTTCATACTTTATATGAAAAACATGTGGTGTCACCTTCCCATACATCATCGATGCAACTTCCTACATAGCCAGTCATTTTTCTGTGGGTTCGAGGAAATTCAATAAAGAATCACATTTCCTTTAAGAAGATTGTCCAAAGATTGAGGTAGAAAAACGTCATCAACTTTGGTGAAAATGAGCAACCAAATGTGGCTGAGAACCCACTGCCAAACCATGCAGGTACAGGGGTCAATGCAATTGCTGTGGAAAATGAAAGAAGTTTATAACAAAGGTGAGTGAGGTAAAGTCAGCCATGCATTGGGTATGGAGATAGATGATTAAGGAAGGCTTGTTGGTATCTAACGTGGTTGATAAGATTAAGCATGCATGTCAATATCACAACCGTGAGGATCACACCATACAAGATTGTTCTGAGTTCCAAGATATGGTGCAAAGAATGATGAATGACAAGGAGATAGAATTTTACAAAGAAACTATTGAAGAAAAAGAAACATATATTTATACATCTTCCAAGGGAGTTTACAATGCCAATTATCCTCTTTTCATCTCACTAAAAACTCATGTGGTGGAGAAAGTAATTCCTAAGGTGGTAATCACACCCTCATATTTATTCCCTTATAAATATAATAAACAAGTCCCTTAAAGATACGAGTGCAAAATGGATAACGTGGGTACCTCAGAGATCGCCAAAGAAGAAGTGGATGAAGTAGGCCATTTCACTAGGAGCGGGAGATGTTATTCTCCCAATCATACCAAATAACCTGGGAAAAGAACTACCGTTGATAAAGGAAAAAAGTTTAATTACTCTTAAAAGAGGATGAGCCGGTCATTAACGAGTTTGTGACAGAAAATGAGGCTATGGAGTTTCTAAAATGTTTGAAACATAGCGAGTATATCATCTTTGAGCAGCTGCACAAGCTACTTTCTCGTATCTCGATTCTTGCTCATTTACTAAGCTTTGAGGCACGCCGAAATGCTTTGTTGAAAGTCTTGAATCAGACTTTTATGACGAATGATGTACCCGTGGATAAGATAGATAGATTGGTTGCGAATATTCAAGCTGATAATTTTATCTCTTTTTTTGATAATGATATTTCGTCTGGGATGATTGGCAATCAAAAAGCTCTACACATTACTATCAGGTGCAAGGGTCATGTGTTATCCCGAGTGCTAGTTGACAATGGTTCTGCACTGAATGTAATGCCATTGGTAACCTTAAGGAAGTTGTCAGTAGTTAGTACACACATGAGTAATTCTGATAGCGTTGTTTGAGCATTTGACGAAACAAAAAGAGAAGTGGTGGGGAAGATTGATTTTCCTTTGACCATAGGCCCATCTACTATGGACATTGTGCCTACCTACAACTGCCTATTGGGAGAGCCTTGGATCCACCAAGCAGGGGCAATTCCATCAACACTGCATCAGAAACACAAATTTGTAATTGAGGGGAAATTGGTATACATCAATGCTGAGGAGGAAATTATTGCTTCTGTGTCCACTACTGCTCCATATATTGAAGTAGAGGAGGAGGATGTTGAATATTCCTTCAGATCCCAAGAGTTTGTTAGTGCCACATTCGTGGCTGAGGGGAAGAAGATATCAAAGCATAGACTGTCCAATTCTACCAAAATATAATTAAAGATGACTATGGGAATAGGAGCCAATACTAGAAAAGGGCTAGGGAGCCGCCTACAAAGATTTGTTAATCTAGTTTTTCCCACCATCAAAAGAGATTGTTTTGTCCTTGGATATCATCCAAACATTGACATAGAAATTGAAATGTACTTAGACGAGCCAGGAAAGGAGGAGAGTAACATTAGCCGTGTAGGATATTAAATGGGAGCCTATGATTTTTCCACTACAATATGATACTTTTATATATGGAGTCCATATGTTCCAAGGAAGCCAATTTTCTAAGGAACCAATTATTAATAATGCCTAGGGAGATTTAGGCATTAATGTGATATGGATGATGACAGTGAAGAAGGAAGAGTTGTAGGCATCTATCCTGAACCACCAGGCTTTGTCCTAAACAATTAGACTGAAGAGGACTTGTAGTTTACAAAACTTTTTCAGAGAAATGCACAAAAAATTTCCCTGTTGTATAAACTCGGGGCAATAGGTGATCTTTTGTAAAGGGTTAATCTACTTGTTTTTAAATCTACATTGAAAGACGCATTCCTATTAATTTACAAAGTGGCAAACATTCTCCCGTGCTTTTTTTCATTCTTTATTATTTATGTATGTACTACTTCATTCTATTGTGATATGGGACATATTCTCCTGTATATGTATATGTATATATATCCACTTGTTTTTTATTCATTAAGGACCTAAGGTATCAATAGTATGAATATTGATGATACTGACCCGGAGATTGATTTCAAGCTGCCCATATGTCAAGGGAAAATCAAGGGTTATGATAATGATGAGGAGTATGACTTACCTTTTAACTACTAAAAATGGTGGAAAAGGAAGATAAACAGATTTTGCCTCATGAAGATCTCACTAAAATTTTGAATCTTGGATCATATGAAAATAAGAAAGAAGTAAATATTGGCACCACCCTATATATCGAGGGACGACAGAGTTTGACTAAACTGCTTCGAGAGTAAAAAGATGTGTTTGCTTGGTCATATGAGGACATGCCATGTTTAGATACTGAATTGGTAGTACAAAAATTATCGATATAGCTGGAATGTAAACCTGTGCAACAAAAGCTCAGAAGGATGAGACACGAGATGCTACTGAAAATTAAAGAAGATGTAAATAAGCAATTCAATATTAGATTCCTTAAAGTAGCCAATTATCCTGAGTGAGTGGAAAACATCGTTCCAGTACCAAAGAATGATGGGAAAGTTCATATGTATGTTTACCACATAGATCTTAATATGACGAACCCGAAAGATATTCTTTCCCACACATAGACACACTGACGGACAATACTACTGGAAATTCCCTATTTTCATTCATGGAGGGGTTCTCTGGTTACAATCAAATAAAGATGCATCCTGAAGATATGGAAAAGACTACGTTTTTCACTATGTGGGGTACGCTTTTCTACAAGGTGCTTCCGTTTGGGCTAAAGAATGCAGGGGCAACATACCAAAGAGCCATGGTAACACTGTTTCATGACATAATACATAAAGAAATAGAAGTTTATGTTAATAATATGATTGTTAAGGGAAAGATAGAGGAATAACACATAGAGAATTTGAGGAAACTCTTCCAAATATTGAGAATATGCCAGCTAAAACTTAATGCAAACATGTATACCTTTGGGGTAACGTCTGGGAAACTTTTAAGGTTTATAGTAAGCAAAAAACAAATTGAAGTAGTTCCAAACAAAGTCAAATCCATTTAAAATTTACCACCCCCATAAACACAAAAGTAAGTTAGAGGATTCATGGGGAGATTTAACTACATTGTTAAATTATTTCATAATTAACCGAGAAGTGTGATCCCATCTATCTCAAGGAAACCATTAATTCTTTAGCTTTCAATCTTTGAGAATTCAATGGGGTGTGTATTAGGGCAGCATGACCAAACTGAGAAAAAAGAGAGAGAAATTTACTACATCAATAAAAAGTTCAATGATTGCGAGGCAAGATACCCACCGATTGAAAATTTGTGTTGTGCTTTAATTTGGACTACTTGAAGGATTAGGTAGTATATAATGTATCATACTACTTGGTTGATCTCTAGACTTGACCCTCTAAAATATCTAATGGGTGTACATGCTTTATCTGGAAGATTGGCTCCTTGGAAGATTTTATTGTATAAGTTTGACATCCAATATGTGAGCCAAAAAACAGTGAAAGGGAGTGCTATAGTAGATTTCATTGTAAGCAGGGCTTTTGAAGAATATGAATCGTTGAACTTGGATTTCCCAAATGAAGACTTTATGGCTATTTCAGCTGAAGAGGTAAGTACTTCTATGATGAACATTCAAAGTTGAATTTTGATGGTTCTTCAAATGACTTGAGGCATGGTATTGGGGCAATTTTGGTCTCACCTGGTGAGAACACTATTCTTTCACCAGTTGGTTGAATTTTGATTGCATAAGCAATACGGCGAGTTGAAGCGTGTATTTTGGGTCTTAGAGCTACCATTGAGCGTAAAGTAAAACAATTAAAGTGTATGGGGATTCGGCTCTGGTAATTTATCAACTTAGAGGTGAATGGGAAACGAAAGATCCCAAGTTGGTGGAATATCGTAAGTTGGTCGTAGAGCTTATCAACGAGTTTAAAGAAGTGGCATTCCATTACCTCCTCATAGAAGATAATCAAATGGTGGATGCTCTAGCCACTTTGGCAATAATCTTTCAAGTAAATAAACATTCAAATATGATGACATTGAGATGCAAGCTTATGAGTATCCACCCATTATTATAGCATAGAAGAGGAAGATGATGGAAATCCCTGGTACTATGATATCCTTCAATACTTCAGATATCAAAGTTATCTCGAACAAGAAACTGAGAATGATGAAAGAACTATTACAAGAATGGTTGTAGGGTACGTGCTTGATGGTGAGATCGTGTACAAGAAAAGTCATGACCAGGTTTTGTTGAGGTGTGTGGATAACAAAAAGTAAAAACAATCATTGAAGAAGTGAATGAGGCAGTATGTGGTACCCATGCTAATGAACATGAAATGGCAAGATAAATAATGACATTTGGGTATTATTAGTCAACCATGAGAATCGATTGTATCAATTATGCAGAAAATGTCACAAATGCCAGATTTACTGAGACAATATCCATACTCTGCTCGTCCATTGCATGTGATGACAGCTCCGTGGTGATTCTCTATGTGGGGTAGGGATGTCATTGGAAAAATTTTGCCTAAAGCTTCAAATGGTCATTAGTTCATCTTGGTAGCAATAAACTACTTCACCAAATAGGTAGAAACCACCTCCAATGCAAATGTCACTCAGTCAACAGTCTGCAACTTCTTAAAGAAAGAGATTATCTGTTAATATGGATTACCAAAAAGAATCGTCACTAACAATTCCTTGAACTTAAACAATAAGATGATGGAATCAATATCTAAGCAATTCAAGATAAAACATCATAATTCCACCACTTATCACCCGAAGATGAAAGGGGCAGTAGAGGCAGCCAATAAGAACATCAAGAGGCTTATAGATAAAATGATTGAGACTTATAAAGACTGGCATGAGAAGTTACCATTTGCTCTATTTTCCTATCAAAATTCGGTATGGACATCAACTAGGCAACCCAATTTTCTTTAGCCTATAGGATGGAAGCTACGTTACCCATTAAGGTAGAGATTCCATCACTCTAAGTATTATCAGAAGTTAAATTAGATGAAGCAGAATGTGTACAATCTAGGTATGGCCAACTGAATCTGATTAAGTATAAAAGATTAAAAGCTATCTATCATGGACAAATGCACCAGAAACGTATGTCGAGAACACATGAAAGAAAGTTCACCCACGAGAGTTTTATAAATGAGATCTGGTACTTAAAAAGATCCTGCCAATTCAAAAGGAATTTAGAGGTAAATGAATGCCAAATTGGGAGGGGCCTTATATTGTGAAGAAGGCCTTTTCGGAGGAGCTTTGATCCTCACGGAGATGGATGAACTAGAGTTACCTAACCCTATGAATTCTGACGCTATCAAGAAATACTTCACATGAAGAAAGAAAAACGAAAAAGAAAAGGAAAGAAAAATGAAAAAGAAAAAAAAAGAAAAAAATAAATATCAAGATGAAAAGCCGTAAAGGGCGTCTTGAAACCAAATGAGGTCCCAAGTTGCAAACCCGCAAAGAGAGGCTTGAGAATCATTCAAATTCTGGATTTGTGCATGGTGATGCTTCTGAATTAATTTTGAAGATTTGAGAAGTGATATTAAATAGTGATCAGGGTTAGGACTAGAGATTGAAATATGCTTGAATGACCAGAAAACAAATGGAAATCACATGATATTCAAATATTGGTTTACAAAATTTAACATTTGGGGACTTTGGTAGTACAGGGGACATCACACCCTTGCACATTGTCACAATTCTCAAGATCCCTTTAACAGAAGCTACACTTGAGTCATTTGTGGCGTGCCAGTTCAAAAGAATTTGTATAATTGATATCTAAATACGCCTGCTTTATTTTCTTTTAATTTTTCCAGTTAAAAGTTTTCCATGTATTTACAAAAAAAACTCTTCACATTTATATAAATAAAAAATAGGCATTTTTTCTTGTTAAAACCATGTTACAAGCATCCTAATTTGAAAATAAAACATGTAGATTAATTTGGGAAACATGAGATTAGTGTGTATTATTGTACAAAAGTTTTGGAAAAGTGCAGGTGTTTTGAAGCTGATAAGGGTTTTAGCATAAGGCTAACATGATGATGGGCTACAGAAAACTAAAACTTTTGGCTACATATAAAAACTCAGCAAGTTGGGATAATCCATGATGTTTGTCGCTGATCAAGTAGCTTGTCATGAATATCGTCTTGATTCAAGCAGAAAAAGGATCAAAGTCATGTCCAACCAAATAGTATATTATCAGGATTGTCAGTCGGGGTGAACCGCTGGTGATTTTTTGCACAAGATTTGAATGAATTACAAGGCGATCGACAAAATAATGTTCTCATTTGAAAAAGAAAATACCCTAAAATTGCATCATTACACACACTTTAGGCATAAATAGGATCATGACATTCATAAAATCATGATGATGATAAATGCAATTGAGTACTTACAGGTTTTCCAAAAGGAAAGGTTGAAGATGTTAAGACCCAATACAAAAGTATCCAATTCAAAGTCCCAAAAAGGGAAAGGTTCAACTTGTAAAACCCCAACCCGTATCTGGAATATGTAAACCCCAGATCAATCAATACCATAACACATTTATCATGCAATAGAAAGATACCTGCAATTATTTTTGGATCATCTCGATCTTCAGTGGTCTTAAGATTATACACTCGAGCAGTGGAGCGTACTTCCTGTTGAGTAGAGGACTCTGGCTGACATCTGGCTGTACCTCTTTCCCTCTGAGACATTGAAGCAGATCGCTCCGACTGAGCAGGCTCTCCAGTCCTCAATGGACAATCTCCCTGGAAATGTCCTGTTTCCCCACTTCAGAAACAAGCTCCGGATTTTACTCTGTATATCCCCCATGATATCTACCACATGTCTGACACTGTCTCTGCTGAACTTTTCCATCACCAGACCCTACTGATTGAGTTTGTCTAGCTCTCATATGATTTGATCCTCTAGAAGAAGATGCCACTGAATCTGATCTTGCTTGAGACCGAAAACCAGAATCTCTGCCTCTCTTGGGCATGCAGAACTTGACGAAGCCTAGTTCTTTTATACGAATGGGCTCTTTGCTTCCCAAACGCTCATTTTAAGCTCTCTCAAGAGCTTTATCATGGTTTACTACCTCTTGAAATGAGGACAAGTTTAATATAATTAGTATCTCCTTTAACCTTAGGCACAAACCCTCAACAAACCACTCGCATGCATATTTCTCTGTTAGAATCAATTCAATCGCAAAAGGACTTAATTTGTTAAATTCACACTCATACTCATACAAATAAGGTTTATTTGCTTAAGGTTCAAGAATTCCTACTTCATTTCCGTGATGAATCGATCTCCTATGTACTTGTACTTAAAATCTTAAAGAAACAAATACCATGTTACTTGATCACTAGCCATCCTCAGGATAACATTCGTCCACCAGATTATCGCTTGCCCACGAAGCAAGGAGACCACTCCATCTAGCTTCTCCACATCAGAACATTGGAGTACCTCTAACATGATTTTTACAACATTGAGCCAAAGGTCCGCAGCAACAGGACCTTCCTCGGCTTCTCCTTTGAACTTAGGAGCTCCTAATCCCTTTAACTCCTTTGCAATATTCATTCTCTGAGTTAGGAGGCTGGAGGTTGAAAACGTCAATATAGAATCCAAGATCCTGAAGAAGACGTCTTGGTCTTGCACATGCACTCCAGAAGGTGCCCGTTCTTCACCTTACCTGGCTAGGGCAGGTGATTACTACTTTCCGCTAGTCTATCATCTCCCGCATCACTTCGGGAACTATCTTGTCTGGACATCTAATAAGATATAAACAACAACTCTATTAGCATAACATCATACTTATTACTCTTATCAGATTAAAAGTTCTTACTATTATATTGGCATGTACACATTTTAAGACACTTTAGACTCCGGTTTATGCCTAGAATCAGCTAAACCATAGCTCTTATATAATTAAATATAACACCCCTAACTTGTATCTGACCCGGACATGAATCTAAGGTCTCACATTGACTATTTAAAACATAAACATTTATAAAAACTATATAAAATTTAAACTTTCATTAATATAAAGTTAACCATTTACATCAAAAAGTTCAAATGTTACCAATTTCGATCAGAGCATACGTACTTTACGACTCTATTTACATGCCAACATATCTATTACATAAAAAAACATACAGTGCAAAGTACTTCTGATCAGATCTTCAAGTGGAGATATGCTGCTATGCAGATCCTAAAGCTAATCCTCTTTCTTTTCAGTACCTATGTGTAAAAACACTTACACGCTAAGTCATAAACTTAGTGAGGCATAAACATATAACAATGAATTTCCTATAAATATGAACATGCAGTCTAACTATTCAAATACAATTATGATTATCATATCGTAAATTAATAATGCAATATATGAATCAATATAAACAATAATAATGTATGAATATACAATCATGTAAATACTCTTTATATCTTTTATAAGCCCATGTACATTACTGAGAACTCAAGGTATACGAGTACTTTGAGGTTGTGCACACATATGCTGTCACCACAGCTTGTATAATAATCCACTGAGTGGCATGTGAAATTTATGTCCGAAGACATAGTTATGTGTCTATACGTCCCGAAGGACATAGGTAACCCTCGACTCTTGGCATGCCAACTATTCCTATAGCTCTCATATCACATAAATGGGCACTATCATTATGCTTCATATATTCATGATTTATATCATTTCTCTTATGATCATATATTTATTCTCTTCTTCACTTATCACATATATCTGTGTAAACATCTATCTCATATCATATCACATATGTTATTTAAGTATATACACATGAATCACATAACATGTATCAAATCATATAAACATATATAACTGATACATGTCTATAATGATCATAACATATGCATGTTCATAACTATCAGACCATAAAACTAAGATAGGAAATAGACTTATCACAAGTCTTATTTTCATTGAGCTACACCTATAATATGCACTCACCTTAGCCTCATTTAATTTACAAATCCACCTCTATGATTTCCTCTCTTTGGATTGAATCCTAACTCTGTGGTTGTACCAGAACTTGCTTGTGCTCGATCTATACACAATCATATATAATTATTTCAGCATTCCAAATCTTGTGATTCTATCTTAATTTCTTATGCTAAAAGAAAGGTCTAATTTCATTTTCTATTTGAAGTAGCATCGGTACCCCCTATAGGGTATTGATACTTCCCCATCTGTAGTATCAATACCAGTCTAGGTATTGATACTCATTTTGCATTCGATGTTTTCTGGTATCAGTACCTTCTTTATGGTATCGGTACCTATGGTACTGATACTACCTTTCTAGGTATCGATACCCTTTGAATATCTTTGTTAATTTCAGACTTATGGTATCGATACTGGTTGAAGCAGTACCGATACCAAAAGCCCATATTTCACTTTTAAACCCAAAAAATCGCTCTTATCAGCTTAAACACTTCATATCTTAACCCCATTAATACTCTTAACTCAAGTATACATGCACAAACCAATTTATATGCATTTAACACCTCTTTATCTTCAAAATCTCATCCTCTATATGGAAATCAAGAATCATACAAAATTTTCAACATGTTCTAATTTCAATTCTATCACTTTATATTTCTTAATTAAACTACTGACAAGTCAAATTTAGTTTCAAATTCCACTTATCAACTCTTTTCCAATATTTCATTCATAAACTCCTTATCTTTAATCTCTCTAACTTCTTCATCTTATGGTTTTACTATAACTTAAGCTTTCTTTAAGCATAAATATCATCTAAGGATCATAAACCCACCTTAAATTCAGAAAATAATCAACTCACAAGGAAACTCACCTTTTGCTATACGTCTCATGGCAGAAGAAGAAGAGTGGAGAAGAGTTCTCTGGAAAGCTCTCTTTTAATCTTTCATTTCCCACGTGGTTCTAATATAACCCTCACAAATTAATTATCTTTCTATCAAATGACCTTTTTGCCTTTCATTTTTTCTTCTTTGATATTTAATCCTATACAAAATTTACAATATAAGTCCCTAAACAATTCATTTATCTACTTTGGCCAACAAATTCTAATGTTTTTCAATTTAATCACTAACGCGATATTGAGGATATTACAAATCTCCCCCTTAAGAAAATTTTTCCTCGAATTTTTATTGCACAAAGAGATAAGGGTACTGATTCCTCATGTCGTCTTCACGCTCCCACGTTGCTTCTTCTACCTTGTGATTCCTCCACAACACTTTGACCAATGGAATAGTCTTATTCCTTAGTTGTTTTACCTCATGAGCTAATATTTTAACCGGTTCCTCCTCGTAAGTCAAGTCAACTGAACCTCTATCTCTTATGGTGTATAATTTTGCATACTTATCCATTGATAAATCCATTCTTACTGGAATAAAAGGGGTTGATTTAGTCAATCTATCCACAATCACCCAAATTGAATCTCTTTTGTTAGGAGTCAAAGGCCACCCCGTCACAAAATCCATCGTCACATTCTCTCATTTTCATTGAAGAATAAACATTGGTTGCAATAGTCCTGATGAAACCTGATGTTCAGCTTTGACTTGCTGACAAGTCAAGCACTTGGAACAAATTCCATAATACTTTTTTTCATTCCTGGCCACCAATATCGACTCTTTAGATCCATATACATCGTGTTTCCACCGGGTGCATCATCAATGGGCTACAGTGAGCTTCGGTTAATAGTTCATTCTTCGACTCATCATCATCTCGAATCACTACTCTCCCTCGATAATACAAATTCATATTGGCTTTAATCTCTTAATCATTATACTCTCAATTCTTTACTTGTTTTAATATATTCAAACACTTTTCATCTCTAGCTTGCAATTCTTTAATTTTATCTAGCCATGATGGCTTGAGGGTTAATTACACACAGATTGCACCATCACCATCCAATGACAACTTATCATCTAAAGCTCGTAGAACTGCAAATGTTTTTTGACTTAAAGCATCCACCACAACATTTGTTTTCCCATGATATAAATCGATTACCACATCATAGTCTTTTAGAAATTCCATACATCTCCTCTATCTTAAATTCAACTCTTTTCTGGGTCATCAAATACTTCAAGCTCTTATGATCAGTATATAAGTAGCAACGTTCACCATATAAGTAGTGACGCCAAATCTTAAGAGCAAACAACATTGCAACCAACTCTAGATCATGTGCTGGATAGTTCTTCTCATGCGGTTTCAATTATCGCTATGCGTAAGCCACCACTTTACCATCTTGCATCAACACACATCCCAAACCATTATGGATACATCGCTGTAAACCACATAATTCTTGCCAGACTCAGGTTGAACAAATACTGTAGCTTCTATCAAAATCTTTTTCAACATATCAAACTTTCTTGACATTCAAGAGTCCACGCAAAAGCCAGACCTTTCCTCATCAACTTAGTTAAAGATAAAGCTATCATCAAACAGTTCTTAACGAACCTTGGATAATAACCGACAAGTACCAGAAAACTTCGAACTTCAGATACATTCTTTGGAACCTCCATTCTAAAATGGCTTTTATCTTCGGAGGAACAACATGAATTCCTTCAGTAGAAATTACATGTCCAAGGAATGTTACTTCAATCAACCAGAACTCACATTTCTATAGTTTGGCATACAACTTCTTATCTCGTAGAGTCTGCAAAACTATTCTCAAGTGTGCACTATGATCTTCATTCATTTTCGAGTACACCAATATATCATTGATGAATACCACTACAAATTGGTCCAGATAAGGTTGAAATATTCTATTCATCAAATCCATAAAGGCAGCTGGTGCATTCGTAACTACAAAAGGCATTACAATGAACTCATAATGACCATACCTTGTTCTAAATGTGGTCTTTAGAATATCTTTCTCCTGAACCTTTAATTGTGATATTTAGATCATAAATCAATCTTAGAGAAAACTGATGCTCCTTTAAACTAGTCAAACAAATCATCAATTCTAGGGAGAGGATACTTATTCTTGATAGTTACTTTATTAAGTTGCATGTAATCGATGCAGAGAGGCATTAACCTACACTTTTTTTAACCAACAATACTGGAGCTCCCAAGGGTGAAACAATCGATCTAATGAATCCTTTGTCCAACAATTCCTGTAACTAAATTTTTAACTCTTACAACTCTTTTGGAGCCATCCTGTATGGTTTCATTGCAATGGGCGCAGCTCCATGCATTATCTCGATCTGAAATTCCACTTCTATATTCGGAGGTAACCCCGGCAACTCTGCTACAAAAAACATCGGGAAACTGTCTGACTATAGGGATTTTTTAACCCTTTCTCATTGGTTCTAGTATCCAATACATTAACCATGAAACCCTAACATCCCTGTAATAATAGCTTCTTTGCTGACATCACCGAGAGAACATTTGCCAATAGATTCCATCTTTTACTGAACATTATCACTTGTAATCCATCTAAACTGATTAGTGTTACCCTCTTCAGTCTACAATAGTCATTTGCATGATAGTGATATAACTAGTCAATTCCTAAAATCACTTCAAATTCGTCAAAGGGTAATTCCATCAAATTAGCAGGGAATTCAATTCCCTAAATCCGTATGGGACACCCTCGACATACTCGATTTACCAGAGCATTGTACCCTAACAGATTTGGCAGTATCACATCATTACTAGTAGTTTCTAATTGCATTCCCAATTCTCTCAACAATTTACTACTAATATATGAATATGTAGACCCCAGATCAATAAATACCATAACATATTTATCATGCAATAGAAAGTACCTGTAATTATCTCTGGATCATCCTGATCTTCAGTGGTCATAAGATTATACATTCGAGCAGTGGAGCATACTTCCTGTTGAGTAGAGGACTCTAGCTAACTTCAGTCTCTTCCTCTACCTCTTCCTCTACCTCTTTCTCTCTGAGACATCGAAGCAGATCGCTCCGACTGAGCAGGCTCTCCAGTCCTTAATGGACAATCTCTCTGGAAATGTCCTATTTTCCCACATCGAAAACAAGCTTCGGATTTTACTCTACATATCCACCACGATATCTACCACAAGTCTGACACTGTCTCTGTTGTGCTCTTTCATCACCAAACCCTAATGATTGAGTCTGTCTAGCTCTCATCTGATTTGATCATCTAGTAGAAGATGTCACCGACTCTGATCTCACCTAAGACCAAAAACCAAAACTCTACCTCTCTTGGGTGGTGCAAAACATGATGAAGCCCCAGTTCTTTTAGACGGATGGGCTCCTTACTCCCCAAACCGCTCATTCTGAGCTCTCTCTAGAGCTTTATCCAGTTTACTACCTCTTGGAATGAGGACAAGTTCAACACAATCAGTATCTCCTTTAACATTGGGCTCAAACCTTCAACAAACCACTCGCATGCATCTTTCTCTGTCAGAATCAATTCAGCCACAAAATAACTTAACTTGTAGAATTCACACTCATACTCATACATAGTGTGGTTCATTTTCTTCAAGTTCAAGAATTCCTTCTTCATTTCTTGAAGAAATTGATCTCTATGTACTTGTGGTTAATCTCTTCAAGAAATAAAGACCATGTTACTAGATCACTAGCTATCCTCAGGGTAACATTCGTCCACCAGATTCTCTCTTGCCCACGAAGTAAGGAGACCACTCTATCTAGCTTCTCCACATCAGAACAGTGGAGTCCCTCTAACATGATCTTTACATCATTGAGCCAAAGGTCCACAGCAACAGGACCTTCCTTAGCTTCTCCTTTGAACTCAGGAGCTCTTAATCCCTTCAACTCCTTTACAATCTTCATTATCTGAGTTGAGGAGGCTGGAGGTTGGAAACGCAATAATATAGTGTCTAACGTCTTGAAGAAGATGTCTTGGTCTTGCACAGGCACTCCAGAAGGTTCCCGTTCTTCACCTTGCCTGACCAGGGCAGGTGAATTACTACTCTCCACTAAATTATCATCTCCCGCTTCACTTCGGGAAATATCTTATCTGGACATCTAATAAGATATAAAAATAACTCTATTAACATAACAACATGCTTATTACTTTATCAGATCAGAAGTTCTTACTATTATGTTGACATGTACACATTTTAAGACCCTTTAGACTCCGGTTTATGCCTAGAATCCGCTAAACCATAGCTCTGATACCATTAAATGTAACACCACCAACCCGTATATGACCCGGACATGAATCTGAGGTCTCACATTGACTATTTAAACATATACATTTATAAAAAACTATAGAAAATTTAAACTTTCATTAATATAAAGTTAACCATTTACATCAAAAAGTTCAAATGTTACCAAAATCGATAAGAACATATGTACTTTACGAATCTATTTACATGCCAACATATCTATTACATAAACAAAACATACTGTGAAAAGTACTTCTGATCAGATCTTCGAGTGGAGATATGCTGCTCTACAGATCCTAAAGCTAATCCTATTTCTTTTCAGTACCTACGTGTAAAAACACTTGCACGCTAAGTTATAAACTTAGTGAGGCATAAACATATAACAATGCATTTCCTATAAATATGAACATGCAATCTTACTATTCAAATACAATTATGATTATCATATCATTAATCAATAATGCAATATATGAATCAGTATAAACAATAATAATGTATGAATATACAATCATGTAAATACTCTTTATATCTTTTATAAGCCCATGTACATTACTGGGAATTCAAGGTATACAAGTACTTTGAGGTTGTGCACACATATGCTGTCACCAAATCTCGTATAAAAATCCACTGAGTGGCATGTGAAATCTATGTCCCGAAGGACCTATCCATATGTCCCGAAGGACATAGGTACATGTCCATATGTCCCGAAGGACATAGGTAACCCTCGACTCTTGGCATGCATACTATACCTATAGCTCTCATATCACATTCATGGGCACTATTATTATGCTTAATATATTCATGTATTCATATCAATTTTCTTATGATCACATATTTCTTCTCTTCTATCACATATCACATATATATGTGTAAATATCTATCTCATATCTTATCACATATGTTATCTAACTATATACTCATGAATCACATAACATGTATCAAATCATATAAACATATATAACTTACGCATGTCTATAATGATCATAACATATGCATGTTCATAACTATCAGACCATAAAACTAAGATAGGAAATAGACTTATTACAAGTCCTATTTCCATTTAGCTACACCTATAGTATACACCCGCATTAGCCTCACTTAATTTCCAAATCCACCTCTAAGATTTCTTCTCTTTGGAACGAATTCTAACTCTGTGGTTGTTTCGGAACTTGCTTGTGCTCGATCTATACAAAATCATAGATATACATATCGGTATTCCAAATCTCATGATTCGATCCTTAATTTCTTATGCTAGAAGAAAGGTCTAATTTCATTTTCCATTTGAAGTAGTATCGGTACCCTATAGGGTATCGATACTTCCCTAGTTTTAGTATTGATACTAGTCTAGGTATCAATACTCATTTTGCATTCGATATTTTTTGGTATTGATACCTTCCTTATGGTATCGGTACCTATGGTAACGATACTACCTTCCCAGGTATCGATACCCTTTAAATATCTTTGTTAATTTTAGACTTATGGTATCGATACTGGTTGAAGCAGTACCGATACCCAAATCCCATATTTCACTTTTAAAACAAAAAATTCACTCTTATCAGCTCAAACACTTTATATTTTAATCCCTTTAATACTCTTAACTCAAGTATATATACACAAACCAATTTTTATGCATTTAACACCTCTTTATCTTCAAAATCTCATCCTCTATATGGAAATCAATAATCATACCAAATTTTAACATTTTATAATTTCAATTCTATCACTTCATATCTCTTAAATCAACTATTGACAAGTCAAATTTAGTTTCAAATTCCACTTATCAACTCTTTTCCAATATTTCATTTATAAACTCTTTATCTTTAATCTCTCCTAACTTTTCATCTTATGGTTTTACTATAACTTAAGCTTTCCTTAAGCTTAAGTATCACCTAAGGATCATAAACCCACTTTAAATTCAGCAAATAATCAACTCACAAGAAAACTCACCTTTGTTATATGTCTCACAGCAGAAGAACAAGAGTGGCGAAGAGTTCTCTGAAAGCTTTCTTTTAATCTTTCATTTCCCACGTGGTGCTAATATAACCCCTCTCAAATTAATTATCTTGCTATCAAATGACCATTTTTCCCTTCAATTCTTCCTTCTTTGATATTTAATCACATACAAAATTAACAATAAAGTCCCTAAAATATTAAATTTAACTACTTTGGCCAACAAATTCTGATGTTTTTCAATTTAACCACTAATCTGGTATTGAGGATGTTAAAAATCTCCCCTTAAGAAAAGTCATCCTTGAATTTTTATTGCACAAAGAGATGGGGTATTGATTCCTCATGTCCTCTTCACGTTCCCACGTTGCTTCTTCTACCTTGTGATTCCTCCATAATACTTTGACCAATGGAATAGTCTTATTACTTAGTTGTTTTACATCATGAGCTAATATTTTGACCGATTCTTCCTCATAAGTCAAGTCAAGCTGAACCTCTATCTCTTATGGTGTATAATTTTGCATACTTATCCATTGAGAAATCTATTCTTACTGGAATAAAATGGGCTAATTTAGTCAATCTATCCACAATCACCCAGATTGAATCTCTTTTGTTAGGAGTCAAAGGCAACCCCATCACAAAATCCATCATCACATTCTCTTAATTCTATTGAGGAATAGACATTGGATAGAATAGTCCTGATGGAACCTGATGTTTAGCTTTGACTTGCTGACAAGTCAAGCACTTGGACTCAAATTTGTAATACTTCTTTTCATTCCTGGCCACCGATATCGACTCTTTAGATCCATATACATCTTGTTTCCACCCGGGTGTATATTCATTCTTCAACTCATCATCATCTGGAATAAATACTCTCCTTCGATAGTACAGATTCCCATCAGCTTTAATCTCATAATCATTAAGCTAACCATTCTTTACTTGCTATAATCTCTTCAAACACTTTTCATCTCTAGCTTATAATTTTTAAATTTTATCTAGCCATGATGGCTTGAGGGTTATTCTGCACATATTGCACTATCACCATCAAATGAAAACTTAGCATCTAAAGCTCATAGGGATACAAACATTTTTCAACTTAAAGCATATGCCACAACATTTGCTTTCCTAGGATAGAAATAAATTACCACATCATAGTCTTTTAGAAATTCCACCCATCTCCTATGTCTTAAATTCAACTCTTTCTGGATCATCAAATACTTCAAGCTCTTATGATCAGTATATAAATAGCAACGTTCATCATTTAAGTAGTGACGCCAAATCTTAAGAGCAAACACCAATGCAGCCAACTCAAGATCGTGCGTTGGATAGTTCTTCTCATGTGGTTTTAATTGTCACGACACGTAAGCCACCACTTTACCCTCTTGCATCAACACACATCCCAAACCATTATGGGACGTATTGCTATAAACCACATAATTCTTGCCAGACTCAGGTTGAACTAATACTGGAACTTCTGTCAAAATCTTTTTCAACATATCAAAACTTTCTTGACATTCAAGAGTCCACGCAAACGCTACACCTTTCCTCATCAACTTAGTTAAAGGTAAAGCTATCATCGAAAAGTTCATAACGAACCTTCGATAATAACCGACAAGGCCCAGAAAACTTCAAACTTTAGATATATTCATTGGAACCTCCCATTCTAAAATTACTTTTATCCTCTTAGGATCAACACGAATTTATTCGGTAGAAATTACATGTCAAGGAATGTTACTTCATTCAACCATAACTCACATTTCGATAATTTGGCTTACAACTTCTTATCTCGTAGAGTCTGCAAAACTATTCTCAACTGTGCACTATGATCTTCATTCATTTTCGAGTACACCAATATATCATCGATGAAGACTACTATAAATTGCTCCAGATAAGGTTGAAATATTCTATTCATTAGATCCATAAAGACAGTTGGTGCATTCGTAACTGAAAAGGCATTACAATGAACTCATAATGACCATACCTTTTTCTAAATGTGGTCTTTGGAATATCTTTCTCCTAAACCTTCAACTGATGATATCCAGATCGTAAATCAATCTTAGAGAAAACTGAAGCTCCTTTTAACTAGTCAAACAATCATCAATTATAGAGAGAGGATACTTATTCTTGATAGTTACTTTATTAAGTTGCATGTAGTTGTTGCAGAGACGCACTGACCTATCCTTTTTTTAACAAACAATGTTGGAGCTCCCCAGGGTGAAACACTCGGTGTGGAAAAACATCGGGAAACTCTCTAACTATAGCGATTTCTTCTAACCCTTTTTCCTTTGTTCTAGTATCCAGTACATTAACCATGAAACCCTAACATCCCTATAATAATATCTTCTTTGCTGACATCACCGAGATAATATTTTCCAATGGATTCCATCTTTCAATGAACATCACTTCCAATCCATCTGAACTGATTAGTGTTACCCTCTTCAGTCTACAATCGACATTCGTATGATAGCAATATAACCAGTCAATTCCTAGAATCACTTCGAATTGTTAAAGGGTAATTTATCAGATTAGCAGGGAATTCAATTCCCTAAATCCGTTTGGAACACCCTCGACACACCTGATTTACCTGAGCACTGTGCCCTAACGAATTTGTCACTATCACATCATTACTAGTAGCTTATAATTGTATTCCCAATTCTCTTACCAATTTGCTACTAATATATGAATATGTAGACCCCAGATCATCAATACCATAACACATTTATCATGTAATAGAAAAGGTACCTATAATTATCTATGGATTATCTCGATCTTAGTGGCCTTAAGATTAAACACTCAAGCAGTAGAGCATACTTCCTATTGAGTAGAGGACTCTGGCTGACTTCTACCACTTTCTCTCTGAGACATTAAAGCAGATCGCTCAGACTGAGCAGGCTCTCCGGTCCTCAATGGAAAATCTCTCTGGAAATGTTTTGTTTCCCCACATCTGAAACAAGCTCCGGATTTTACTCTATATATCTCCCCACGATATCCACCACAAGTCTGACACTGTCTCTGCTGTGATCTTCCATCACCAGACACTATTGATTGAGTTTGTCTAGCTCTCATCTGATTTGATCCTCTAGCAGAATATGACACGACTCTGATCTCGCCTTAGACTGAAAACCAGAATTTTTCCTCTCTTGAGTGGTGCAGAACTTGATGAAACCCCACTTCTTTTAGATGG
This sequence comes from Hibiscus syriacus, assembly GCF_006381635.1. Classification (NCBI taxonomy): domain Eukaryota; kingdom Viridiplantae; phylum Streptophyta; class Magnoliopsida; order Malvales; family Malvaceae; genus Hibiscus; species Hibiscus syriacus. Next base: position 525,926 of record NW_024063064.1, read on the forward strand.
ATGGGATCTTTACTCCCCAAACCGCTCATTATGAGTTCTCTCTAGAGCTTTAGCAAGATTTACTACCTCTTGGAATAAGGACAAGTTCAACACAATCATCATTCCTTTAACCTTGGGAGTAAACCATCAACAAACCACTTGCATGCATCTTTCTCTGTCAGAATCAATTCAACCGTAAAACAACTTAACTTGTTGAATTCACACTAATGCTCATACACAGTAAGATTATTTGCTTCAAGTTCAAGAATTCCTACTTCATTTGCTTGATGAATTGATCTCTTATGTACTTGTGCTTAAACTCTTCAAGAAACAAAGACCATTTACTTGATCACTAGCCATCCTATGGTAACATTCGTCCACCAAATTCTTGCTTGCCCACGAATCAAGGAGACCACTCCATCTAGCATCTCCATATCAGAACAGTGGAGTCCCTCTAACATTATCTTTACATCATTGATCCAAAGGTCCGTAACAATAGGACCTTTCTCGACTTCTCCTTTGAACTCAAGAGCTCCTAATCCCTTTAACTCATTTGCAACATTCATTCTCTGAGTTAGGAGGTAGAAGGTTCGAAACGTGTCAATATAGCGTCCAACGTCCTGATGAAGACGTCTTGGTCTTGCACAAGCACTCCGAAAGGTGCCCGTTCTTCACCTTTGGCCAGTGAAGGTGAATTACTACTCTCTTACAATCTATCATCTCCCGCTTCACTTTGGGAACTATCTTGTTCAGACATCTAATAAGATACAAACAACAACTCTATTAGCATAACAACATACTTATTACTCTTATCAGATCAGAAGTTCTTACTATTATGTTGGCATGTACGTATTTTAAGAAACTTTAGACTTCGATTTATTCCTAGAATCGGCTAAACCATAACTCTGATACCATTAAATGTAACACCCCCAACCCGTATCTGACTCGGACACGAATCTGAGGTGTCACATTGACTATGTAAAATATATACATTTATAAAAAACTATAGAAAATTTAAACTTTCATTAATATAAAGTTAACCATTTACATCAAAAAGTTCAAATATTACCAAAATCGATCAGAGTATACGTACTTTATGACTCTGTATACATGCAAACATATCAATTACATAAACAAAACATACTGTGCAAAGTACTTATAATCTGATCTTCGAGTGGAGATATGCTGCTTTGCAGATCCTAAAGCTAATCCTCTTTCTTTTTAGTACCTAGGTGTAAAAACACTTACACGCTAAGTCATAAACTTAGTGAGGCGTAAACATATAACAATGCATTTCCTATAAATATGAACATGCAATCTAACTATTCAAATACAATTATGATTATCATATCATAAATCAATAATGCCATATATGAATCAGTATAAACAATAATAACGTATGAATATACAATCATGTAAATAATCTTTATATCTTTTATAAGCCCATGTACATTACTGAGAACTCAAGATATACGAGTACTTTGAGGTTATGCACGCATATGCTTTCACCAAATCTCGTATAAAAACCCACTGAGTGGCATGTGAAATCTATGTCCCAAAGGACCTATCCATATGTCCCGAAGGACATAGGTACCTGTCCATTTGTCCCGAAGGACATAGGTAACTCTCGACTCTTGGCATGCCAACTATACCTATAGCGCTCATATCATATATCATTGGCACTATCATTATGCTTCATATATTCAAGTATTCATATCATTTCTCTTATGATCACATATTTCTTCTCTTCTATCACATATCACATATATACGTGTAAACATCTATCTCATATCGTATCACATATGTTATTTAAGTATATACACATGAATCACATAACATGTATCAAATCATATAAACATATATAACTCATGCATGTCTATAATGATCATAACATATGCATGTTCATAATTATGAAACCATAAAACTTAATAGGAAATAGACTTATCATAAGTCTTATTTCAATTGAGCTACACCTATAGTATGCACTCAGCTTAGCCTCACTTAATTTCCAAATCTACCTCTATGATTTCTTCTCTTTGGATCGAATCCTAACTCTGTGGTTGTTTTGAAACTTGCTTGTGCTCGATCTATACACAATCATATATATATACATATCAGCATTCAAATCTCGTGATTCGATCCTTAATTTCTTAAGCTAGAAGAAAGGTCTAATTTCATTTTCCATTTGAAGTAGTATCGATACCAGTCCAGGTATCGATACTCAATTTGCATTCGATATTTTCTGGTATCGATGCCTTCCTTATGGTATCGGTACCTATGGTATCGATACTACCTTCCCAAGTGTCGATACCCTTTGAATATCTATGTTAATTTCATACTTATGGTATCGATACTGGTTGAAGAAGTACCGATACCAAAGCCTAGATTTCACTTTTAAACCTAAAAATTCACTTTTATCAGCTCAAACACTTTATAACTTAACCCCATTAATACTCTTAACTCAAGTATACATACACAAACCAATTTATATGCATTTAACACCTCTTTATCTTCAAAATCTCATTCTCTATATGGAAATCAATAATCATATCAAATTTTCAACATGTTCTAATTTCAAATTTATCACTTCATATCTTAATTCAACTATTAACAAGTGAAATTTAGTTTCAAATTCCACTTATCAACTCTTTTCCAAGATTTCATTTATAAACTCTTATCTTTAATCTCTCCTAACTTCTTCATCTTATGGTTTTACTATAACTTAAAATTTCCTTAAGCTTAAGTATCACCTAAGGATCATAAGTCCACCTTAAATTCAATAAATAAACAACTCACAGAAAACTCACCTTTGCTATGTCTCACGGCATAAGAAGAAGAGTGGAGACGAGTTCTCTAGAAAACTTTCTTTTAATCTTTCATTTCCCACGTGGTACTAATATAACCCATATAAAATTAATTATCTTGCTATCAAATGACCATTTTGCCCTTCTATTCTTTCTTCTTTGATATTTAATCCTATACAAAATTTATAATATAAGTCCCTAAACTATTCAATTTATCTACTTTAGCCAATAAATTCTGAAGTTTTTCGATTTAATCACAAACCCGATATTCAGGAAGTTACATAACTGAAACTCAAATCAAGGCAGATTCCCATATTTGGAAAGAAAAATCAATTTCCAAAGATTATCTTAAATTCTAAAACATTAATATGATGTTTTCAAATTCTCAAACATATACTAACAATTGGTAATGCTTAATTCTCATATTTGATATTATTAAAGAAAAAAGAAGCAAATCAAACTCGATTCAATCTTCCTTGAAGAATAGCAAAATGAATCAACGTTTCCATATCTGATCTACCCAGAAGAAGCAGTGGAGTAGATCCCCTTTGTCCAAATTTGATCCTCCCTAAAGAAGTAGTAGAACAAGTCTAACCCGATTCAATATTCCCTTAAGAACAGTTGAATGAATCGACATTTACATATATGATTTTCACTTAAGAAACAACATAACAAATTCTTTCTTTCAGATTTGATCTTTCCTAAAGAAGCAATGGAACAAGTCTGTCTCGATTCAATATTCCCTGTAAAACAGTGGAATAAATCAACTTTTCCAGATCCCTAAAGGAGAAATAAAGCAGATCCCTTATTATTCCAGATTTTATCTTCCCTTGAGGAACAGTGGAACAAGTCTTCCTCAATTCAATATTCCCTAAAGAATAGTATAATGAATCAACGTTTCCAGATATGATCTACCCATAAGAAACATTAGAGCAGATCTTTTTTCATATTCTATCTTCAAAAATCTCTCTTAAGATGTTCATTTACAGTCTCATTTGAGACAATGTCAGATTGCCAAGTACAAATTTAACCCGACGAAAACTCATTCTCTCTTCGTCTTTGCCCTATTCTTGTTAATTACTGTTAATTATATTTCTATTATTAATATTATTTATTTTATTTTATATTTATATTATTTTTATTTATGCGGGATCAAATTACAACAAATACTCTGGGCCAAATTACAACCCAAAATACCAAGCAACCCAAGTATGGCCCAAAAGGTTATACCCAAAGAAACCCTAGGGTTTATAGTTTTAGCTCAGCCAACAAGTACTCTGAACCATTAGATCTGGACCCATCCAACGGTTCAGATCTAATCCAGGTTAGGTTCACCTATTTTTGGTTTGTAGTCGCGCCATCATCGTCGAAGAATAACCTGTCACCGCAGAAGAGCCCAGCCGAGAAGCAAGTCACAATGATCGTCGAAGCCACCAATCCAAGTCAGGTCATATTTTAACGAAATTTGAGGCATTTAATGCCTTACCAACCGTGCAAGGCAACCATATCTTCCTGCCACACAGGTCAATCATCAACAACCATCAATCAATTAAATATATTTTATTTATTTTAATCTCTTTAAATCTTGGTATAAAACCCGAACTGTTGTAAGAAAAAAGATCCCCTTTTCGTTTTCTAGAATCAATACAAGCAAGTTTAAGGTATTTTTTTCATGTTTTCAGTTTCGAAGTAAAAGGAAAAAAGAAAAAAAAACTAAGCTTTCCTAAATGAAATGAGAAGAGGGGAGTAGATCTATAGTTACCTTAGAGAGGGGAGTCGAACCGAAGGGTCGGTTCGTCTTCGCAACAGCCAAAGTGGGGGAGAGCTGAAACGTTAGAGAGCTTTAATGGCATATAGAGGTTGTGTTTAGGGGTATAGATCTGAGCATTTAGGGACATTTGGGTTTTTTTGGGAGCTCTGGCCACCGTGTGTGGTGTCTGGAATGGCGACCGGAGCGGCGGCGTAAGGTGGCAGGAAATAAATCGGCTGAGGGAGAAAGGGGAGAGTTGAGAGAGCTTTAAAAATATAGTTTCGGTTGAAAATGAAAGAAAAAAGAGAGGAGAAAAGTGAGTTTTATAGGGGAACTTTACGGTAAAATCATGCATATGTCCCCCATAGTTTAGTGCGTTTTTGCATGTTGGTCAACTGCGAGGACCAATGTTGTTATTTACCCATTTTCGTGCATGTTATATATTTTGGGATATTTTATGTTTAGTCCCCATAGTTTAGCTTGTTTTTGCATATTGGTCACTTGTAGGGACCAAAGTTGTTATTTACCCATTTTCATGCATGTTATGTATTTTTTGGAATATTTGCTATTTAGTCCCCTTTATTTAGCCATGTTTTTCATTTTGGTCATGTGTAGTGATTATTTAATTTAATTTTAAAATTTCTGGACTGATTTAGTGATTTACGTATTTTTCTTTAAAATATGTTTTAGGCTTGTATAAAAGGAATAATTATTAAATAGTCCCTATATTTTCAACATGTTTTATATTTTGGTCTCTGATCTATTTTTTATTTAATTTAACTTAACCATGTATTTTTTATTTTATTTTAATTTGGTCCCTTATCTTTCTTGTTTTTATTCATTACAATTTTAGCACTTAATGTTAAATATGTTCATTTTTGTCACTTTTGCACTTTATTTTATTTTAATTTTTTATATGATGATTTATTTGTTTACATTCTAGTCATATTTGTGTTTTGTTTTATTTTAATTTTGCATGTTGCTTTTATGTTATTTTATTTTAGTCACTAATTATTTTTGTTATCTCTGTTAAATTAATTTGCATGGTACCCTCATAAGCATTTCTTGACTCAAATCAAAATAATTTGACTAAGTGTAATATTCGTTCATTTTAAGATTGTTGTAAAGTGACTGTCTTAATTATAAGAAAGTTACTTTCGATAGTTTTAAAATGAAAGTTTCTCCCATTAAGTGACACGAATTAAATTGATTCCATTTTAAAATTTGGGGATTGAGAAAAAAATCATATTCTTTTAATTAAGTTCACTGAGAAAAGAATGTTAGATCGAATCTCAGGTCTCATCTCGATGTATTTAAATAATTGAACATCCTTATTATCTTTAATGGTTGGTAAAATAATTAAGTAGTCATGTTTGTTTGATATATGTTTGTAATTTTTGTTTTGTTTTCGGTATGTATTTTCATGATTTCATAAATAAATAAGACTCAAACTAATATTGAACTTTTGGATGAAATAGTAATATTTCTTTATTTTGATTGGAGTAATAAATGATTGCTTTAAGGCATGAGAGGTCATTTCTTCTCGATTGGAAATAATTAACTATTATTTTTCCTCTTAAAATTCAAAGAGTATGTTTTAAAAAATCTTAGATTTAATTGGTTTTATTTTATTGCTATTTATGTACTTTAATTTTTGAATTAATAATGAACTTTATGATGAAATTGTAATATTTCTTTATTTTGGTTGGAGTAAGAATCGTCTGCTTTAAGGTATTGGAAGTCGATTCTTCTTGAAAGGAAATAATCAAATATTATTGTGTTTCGTCATAAAATTCAAAGAATATTATTTGTATGGGATCTTAAATTAAATTAAATTCAAACTCGTAAATTTCATTGTATAGACAACTAATTAATCGACTAGGTACTGATTTCCGACGCTGTGGAGGTGTTAATCCTTCCCCACGCTAACTGACTCTCGAACTCAAAATTTGGTAATGCAGACAGTAAATTTTTTGTTTTAATTAAAATTAATACTTTTATTAAAATGACAAATACGTTTTTGGGTGCCTAATCACACCCCAATCAAAGGTTGGTTTCGACTCCACAAATCACATTTTATTATTAACAGCTCACTAAATTATTCGAAACTAGATCTTTTAAGAACCAGATTTTAAAAAAAATATTTTTTTGAAAAAAATCGTATCGATATCTCTGACGCCGGTCGAAAGGTAGAGCGCCATAGTTGGAGTGGTGGCCGGCGATGCTAGGTTGTGGGTTGGTGAGGACTGTTTCATGGTGAGGGGGAGATGTGTTTGAGAGAAAAATAACTTTTTTTAGATTAGGGTTTTCATCTGAAAGAAAAGGAGAAAAGATAGGTCTTATATTAAAGTTTAAGGGCTAATTGTGTTTAGATCCTTAATACTTCAGCGTATTTTTATGTTTTGGTCACTAATAATTCTCTTGTTTTATTAATTTATGATTTAGACACATTGTTTTATTTTGTTTCGAATTGGCCACTTCTTAATTTTCTGTTTATTTTGAATTAGATTATGTTTTTGTAACCTTGTTACATTTAGGTCACTTATTTATGTTCTTTTTCGAATTAGCTATTTTTATTTTCTTTTATTTTGTCCACTTTTTATTTATAATATGCTCATTGTTTATTGTATTTTATTTTATTTTATTTTAATGGTTTATTATTTACTATTATTGTAAACATTAATACGGCCTTGTGGTGCACATTATTATGGCTCGGATAAAATTATAACTACTAATTTATTAACCATTGACTACTAACTTTGCTAATTTTCTAACCCCTACTTTGCTAATTTATTAACCCCTACTTTGCTAATTTATTAACCCCTAACTCTAATTTCGATCCTTTTAATTTCTTATATTTACATTTTTACCCTTTAATTTATGTTATTTTAATGTCAGCCTTATATTTTTAATTCATTTTGATTTACTTCCTTTATATTTGTTATTTGTTTTTAATTTTGTTTATTGTCAATTTTCTTCAATTTGGTCCTTGAAATTTGATTTTAAATTGAATCTTTAGATTTATGTTTCAAATATTTTAGACCTAATTTATATTATTTTATCTTGTAGATCTAATCCTTAAATTTAGTCTCTTATTTAAATGTTTTTGTTTTAATTTTGATCACTGATTTGCTATTTTTGACTATTTAAACGTATATTTATTCATTTCATTTAATTTGTAGTCTTGTATTTGGACTTGTCATATTTATATTATTGTACTTAGACCCCTTTAACATATTTAACACACACATACACTATATATTTCATTTCATACCAACGTATTTTGCTTTTATTTAAAATATTATGTATACATATTACTTGTTTTTTTTATTATCTTTTACTATTTATTATTTATAATTTTTTGGTTGCATTGTATATACACTTAGTGTTAAGTGTATTTTGTTAGATCCGATCGTAAATATCTTTAAGGTAATATTACTTTGCGAGGGGAATCCATGGAAACGCGCCTTAACTGACTAGGAGTGTGTTTTCGAGGGTTGTATGTACTAAATGGTATTTCTTTTTTGCATTCGAATATTTTTAGTGTACTAAATATATGTATTTGTATTTAAAAATAGGGTAACAATCTTTTGTATGGATAACCCATAAAATCCCACCTTAACTAACAAGGAGTGTGGTTCGGGTCAACCATTAGATGTTCGGATCAATTCAGATCGGTTTCAATTCGGTCAACCTTTAAATTTTCAAGTCAACCATTATTTCTCTTTGTCGTCATAACTTTCTGTACTTCTCTTTATAACTTATAATTCTAGAATTTTATTGTCACAACCCAAATTTAGATCTAGAAGTTTTAGTTTTAATCAATCAAATAAATAAATCTTTAAAATCAATAATTTTATGTGAATATATATTGCCACAGTCCAAATTCCGAGCTAGAAGTTTTTTCATCAGATATAGAGATGTTCTTTTAAGTGAGGAAAGATTATATTGAACCATTAAATTATTACTAGAAATGATGGTTAACTAGTAATATAATATAAAATGAGAATAAAACATACATCATTTTACTATTTATCAATGCTAAAAATAGATAATGGTAATAATAAAAATAAATAAATTATTCTTTCACTTAGACTCAATTATCATGATAAAATCATGTCGAAGTTCGATTTATATCGGATATGGGTAAACTAAATTCGGGTTGCTTTTGGGTCGGTTTCGGTTTGGTTCAAGTTATTTCGGGTTTCATATCAATTTTGGGTCATACTATTCAGGTCTATATAGGGTCTCGAATCAGGTAAATCGATTCAGATAATTGAGTATGAGTCAAATTTACTAGGTCTAATCCCATCACACGCACATATATATAATACCTTTAATTTATAAAATCCTATATATATATATATATATATATATATAAGATCATGTTACACAACGTAAAACTCTTTTAGTTTTACACATATTTAAGACCGTTGGATGAGTGAAAATAGATGGTTGAGATTAACAGTAGGAAATGAGAATATATTCATTGGGGGGAAACAATGAGTCAATCTCAATCATCTATTTTTCATTCATCCAACAGTCATAAAGAGTTTTATATTATGTAAGTGGATCCTAACCCATATATATATAATAAACCACCTCAATTTCTTAAGTCGGTATTTGAATGAATTTCTAAATATTCACTCGATATTTAAAAATAAATATGAGGCATTCGCTTGATATAAAATACATTATATATATATATATATATATATATATATATATATATATATATATATATATATCCACTTAAATCTTGATTTGCTATTCAAAGTAATTTTAGGAATATTTATATGGTGTTCAAAACCATTATGAGATATTCAATATATTGTAAAAATATTCAATATCATGTTTAGAAAACCAAGTTTCATAGAAAATCAATTGAATACTTTCAAACATTGAAAAACATTGAAAATCATTTAATATCGATATTGTAAAGACAATCACAGGTACAACGGTTTTGAGAAGTAGGAAAAAAATCAATTTCATGAGCATAACGGATTTGAGAAGAAAAAAGAGAGTTAAGTTCGTCACATTGATTAAAAATGAAAAAGATAAAACCACCAATGATGATCAAATTTGGGATTTTGCCTCAAACTCCTTGTACTTTTAGAATTCATATCAAGAAAGAGATTATTAAAGTAAATATCATAAAAATAGGAAAAAAAATTGTCGATTTAGAGTATGAAACATAATTTGATTAGATTTCTTGCTATGCAAGTTTTCTTTGTAAGTACTATCATAAAAATATATACTAGGATTACAATTATTTGTTAAATTGTTCATGGAGATTACTTTTGTATTTTTCTATTTTTATCATTCATGTAAATTCTCCTTTTTGTCCGTAGTTTTTTCCGAAATGATTTTCCACATAAAATTTTTAATATTTTATTTTATTATGCGGTTATTATTCTTATTGTTATCTTCTAACAAAGAAAAATAAAGAATTATAAATACTAAATTCTTGTAATATATGTCAACACACCTTTTCGTCATACTAGGATTCAAACTCCTAAAAATAGGATATAATTTTGGTAGGATTCAAACTCCTAAAAATATGATAGAGTTCTACTATTATTTAAACTCCTAAAGATAGGATCCACAAGCATTATAAATAGTCATTGTAACTCACAATTGTAACACATTCGGAGAAGGATTTACGAAATACCAAGCAAAAAAGTACAAGCAACTCGTAGCCATTTTTCGAAGCATTTATATTTTGAAAGGTAAAGTTCATACCTTCGCATGTTATTTTTCCTTACCCTTACTGTGTTTTGATTCGAAAGAAAACTGAGAGAAGTGTTTTTGGCCGATGAACGGGGGTGTTTTCGAGATCTATTTTTGTAGATCTAGTCCCCGAGGCTTGTGTTTTTGAAAAACTATTCGGATTTTTATAAACGGGTCGTGTGGATCCGCGTGTTTTGTCATTTTTTTCTTCGATTGGCTTTTAGTTTTGACCCCTAATTCATTTTTTATTTTAATTTAACCTTTATTATTTATATGTATATATATATATATATATATATTAATTATATTTTTTTATTTATTTATTATAATTTTTTTCAATTTTTTTGCGTTATATTATATTATTTTCTATTTATTATTATTATTATTATATATATATATATTATATTTTTTTTTATCTATGTTTACTTATTTACTATATTTTTTACTATATTTTCCTAACGTTATATATATAAATATTACTTCATTTTATTTTATATTTCTATGATTACTATTTTTTAGATAATATATATGTATATTTATTTTTCATTTATTTATTATTATTGTTACTATTTAGTATTTTATTATATTATACATACATTTTTATATATAATTTTTATTTTTTTTTATTTTTTTATACTATTTATTTATTTTCATTATGTTTTTAGTTTCTTTGCTCCTAATTTTTTTTAAAACACTTTACCTTTTTTATTCTTTTTTGTATATTTATATTTTTTCTTAATTTATTTTATTTTATTCAATTTCATTTTTTTATATTTGTTTCATCCAATTATTTTATGTTTATTATTATTGGTTTCATTTATTTCTTTAGTTTACTCTTTAGTTTTGTTACTTTCTTTTTATTATTTATTTTCTTTTCACATCTTATTTTAAAGGGTATTTCCGTAAACTCATTAAGGGTAAGTAATTCGGATCAAATTTTACATTTTAATTTAACTTGCAATTTTCTTAATCAAAGACAACTAGAAATTACGTAGTACCGAAAGGGCGGTTCAAGGGTGTTAATCCTTCCTTGACCGTACCGACTCCCGAACCTGACACATCTTTGGAAAGATTCAAATCAGGTAAGAAATAAGGTATCCGATCAACCCATTTTTTTAAATAAATGATCAGTGGCGACTCCCAATCTACATTTTTCAAGTCGAAACCCAATTCCGGGGCCTAACCGAAAGACGGTTACGACACTTGGCGACTCCGTTGGGGACACAGGTAAGTGAGTCAGGCTAAGGTAATTTCCACTTATCTTTTTAATGAAAAAGGCAAGTTTAAATTTTAAGGTAACATTTCGATCCTTGTTACTTACTTTTGATTATATTTTTGAGTAAATAGTTGTACTGACCATTTTTTTAATGATTTCAGCCCTTAAAGATTTTTCATCCAAAGGCTCTATACCCGAGCTCTGAACCCATTTTACGTGGGAGTGAAAGTGACGCCTTCGTGTGAATTTATTCATCGTATAGGCCTAGCAAGTAACCTTCGGGATTCATATACCTTATGCCTTCGTGTGAATTTATTCTCCGTATGGGCATAAGGGAATGTTTCCTCTTGAGTTTAACTTAGTCCACAGAAGCCTGTGATGAGTTTAGGACTAAGGGTCTGGTAAGCCCAAGGGGGCACCGACAAGGAGAACTCGAGTATCTTTTTTTAGAACCTAAACCCGGAGACTACAAGGAGTTAGGGCCCACCCCAAAACCTCATTTTAAACCCTAGGATGTTGAAATGATTTTCTGCTTTACTTTCTGTTCAAAACATGTGAACTAGAAATTTATGCGGTTAGGACTTGTTCAAAATCAACTTGCGGGATAAAGATCATGTCCGGGTAGGAATAATAAGCATGTGGGGTAGATATCATGTGGGTAGGACTTTTATTTTCATGATTGCTTTGATTATTATCTTTACCTTACTAACTCTTTTCATTTTTTCCTCTCTTTTATTTTATTTCCATCATCTGCATCATTCAAAAGAGGTGTTGATCCACCAAAAAACGTGTTCGTTAACCATAAATAATCTGCATTAATGGACAAAGGTGTTGTAATACAGGAGATTAAAAACCCCGAGGTACGACTATGGTCCGAGAAGACTCAGAAAGAAAAAGGAGACATCTTCAAGGAAGTTATGTGTCAGAGCTTGTTAGCTATGCCTCTTTCAGCCTAAAACATAACAATGTGCAAGAACTTCGAGACATCTGGGACAGTTGGAAGAATGATCGAAAATAGAAGTTCAGTCAGCGGTATGGTGACATTGCACTTTTGCTTCATGTTAAGACCGATGAGCCCTTAATCAGAGCCTTGGTTCAATTCTGGAACCGGGATACAGTTGCTTCACTTTTAACCAAGAGGACACGGTACCTACCATCGAGGAGTATACTACACTATTGCACTGTGAAAGCATTAAACTGGAGCGAGCCTACATCAAACACATTAAGATCAACCTTTAATAATACTGGCTAAGATTGCAGGAGTTGATGAAAAGTGGGTGACTGACCAACTTGAAACAAAGGAACGGGTAAGGAATTCGTGGATCCACATAAAGAACTAATGAATGACCACCCTGATGAATGGAAGACTATAGACATTTTTTGCACTAGGTCTGTATGGCTTGATCATCTTTCCAAAGATTTTGGGATGTATTGACGCAGCCGTGGTGGAACTGTTTGAGCAACTTCTGAAACGAGTCAACCCAACACTAACCATCTTAGTCGAGACCTTTCGGTCTCTCAACCATTGCCGAAGAGCTGACAGAGGTAGATTCATTGGATGTGTTCAGCTCCTTCAAGTCTGGATTCACAGCCACTTCTGGAACACTAATTGGGTTGCCTACTGCCGATTTAGCACTACGTATTCACCTTTGAGAGAGTTCATCACTATGAAATGGCATGAAGGAACTTCAAAAGAGAAGTGGATGAAAGTCGTCACTCATCTATCAAGACCGAGATATTACTTGGAGAGCCCCCTGGTTGTTCCTCAGTGACATTCTTTTCCAATGTAGGGACTCTGACACTATGACCTTACATGAACTTTGGGATGTAGTTGGGTATGCTCCATTGTTAGCACTTAGACATTATAGGGCACGTCCGTTTGTCCCAGCAAATGCGGACTAGCTAAATCAGAGTTTGAGTATCACAGTGAGTTTGAGTATCACAGTGACAACTATAAGAAGATGATCAAGGAAGCAGTCGATTCATGGAAGAAAGTATTCCGGATGGATGTGGTAACTACCAGAAACATGCTTGCTCCGGACTATGTGGAGTGGCGAAGATTGAGGAAAAATGACAATATCCCGGTGCCAGACTGTGAGGACACCTGAACCTGGAAGAACATCTCAGGCCCGTCCTTTCTGAACTTGAGATAACCAAGATAGAGTTTGAAGCTGTGAATAACGAGCTGAAGCATAGGGTAAAGGAGCTTGAAGCTGAGGGCTATCAGTGGAAGCTAGATGTCGACTCTCAGAAAGATCGAGCAGATAAACTTGAAAAAGAACAGAAAAAAGTCTGTTTTGAGCTCGAAGACTTGAAAATGGGTATCAAGATAAAGTCAAGGATAACTCCAAGTTGAAAGTGGCTTCTGAATACTGGAAAGATGGAAGCTCATAGCCTGAAAAGAAAGTTCGAAGGGCCTGATGAGAGAGCTTGAAGGAACAAATGAAGATGCCCAGAGGCGATTAGCAAACAGTCAGCATCAAAATCAATGCTTGAGAATCCAGATGGCTAATCTGGAGAAAGAACATGAGAGAGATGACAAAACAATAGCTGAGTTAGAAGCTATTGTAGATGGGTTCAAGAAGAAAGTGAGCGAGCTTCAGATAGTGCTCTTCGACAGAGGTTTACAGTTTCGTTTCCGTTGGGAGTAAGCACAACAAAGGGTGAAGGCCAGAGACACATTCATCCGAGACTTCATGGATCAAGTACAGAAGGCAGCTCGTCATCTACACGGCCTGGCAAGGGAAGCTGGAATGGTCCGACAAGGCATAAAACCAGTGACAGATGAAGACAAAGACTTGTCAATCTACTAGAAGCTGTTCGGGGTCTAGAGGATTTAGTTCGAATGTACCTTTGATCGTTTTATGTCTCTTACAAGATAAAACATTTTTTTCTAAGTAAAGATTATTTATAATAATGGACACTTTTCTAGATCAATGCCTCGAACATTTCATGCATTCTTGCATTTTGCATTTTTGCCTTTTTGCATCTTCATATACATTTTCAAGCGTTTTCACAAACATGAAATTAAGTCATGAAGGACTCGATGAAGTGGATTTAACCACATGGAAGCAAGATTAATATTAAAGCCTGATCACTGATGGTAGGACAAAGCCGGCCAGGATGATCTAAGAAAAGAATCCCCATATCCTAAGGACTACGATGTTGAAGCTGTTAGGTGTTACCACTTAAGAAGCCCCAAACATTCCTCAGAGAACTATAAGGCGCTGAATCGTAAGATCCAAAACCTGATGGATTCAGGGGCATAAACGGCCGAAGAAGAGGGCATGGCATATACCATTTGCACTTAGAGGATTGTTTTGTTTAAACGTCTAATCTTTCATCGTTTGCTAATCTTTTAAAGGATTGAATTTATGCTACTTTCTAAGGTGGAGCAATTGAACAAATTCTAATCTTTAGTTCTTCGAATATTAAATGAATTAAGGATTCTTTTAATTCTTCAAGAATTATAGATTTTTGACATATGGCAAGGTTAGACTTTTCTTATCCTGTCTCAAACCCCAAATAAATACCTTGATTCTTTACCCAAAATAACTCATGGTCATACCAAAAACCAAATTTTGACATTATCTCCTTTGAAATTCTTAAACATTACCTTTATCTTTTGATACACCCACACCTTTCTTTGAGTCAATAATCACACCACTGTCTTTTTTTAGACTCAAAAACCTTCTTACCATTAAAACCCAAGGCATTGAGTTGTTCATTTTAACATGAGCATTCTTCTAAAAACCAACTTGGGGTATCTCGCGGGGAGCCTGAACATTAAGACATCTGGAAAAAAAAGAAGAAAAATTCATTCAAAATAATTCTATCATACATTAATTACACTGTTTTCATGTGAATAGAATTAATCTTGAAAATCTATCCCCCTATGGATACCTCTTCTGTAAAGATTTACATGTATGAAATTATGAACGACTTTCTTTCTTTATCCCTTCACAACAGGAGAAAAAATATACCCCTTGTGTCCCCTTTTGAGCTGTAGTATTTTCTTTTGATTCACCCTAACCAAGATCACCCTCCACACTGGGGGGGCAAGGTGGAAGAAATATGCTCATATGAGCGAAGACATTGATTCAGATGAGATACCAAAAGGTGAACCAAATGCCAAGTGCGAAGATTCAATCAGAACAAAAAGGGCAAAAACAAAAAAAAAAAAACAAAAAAAAGAACAAAAAACAGAAAGAAAAATGGACAAAAAAGCACATGCATAGTTTCCCTAAAGACAACTGGTACATCAAGCTTCAAACTATGAGATTGATCAAGCACAATCATTCCCGAATCACTGAATCACTTCACTCGAAGATCATAGAGCATCAAGAGAGAGAAACATTTTGAGCAATATTGAAGGCATCAGAATGAATTGATCCTTGGTTTAACAGCTTGAAACACTTGTTTGGGCCTATTTATCCTTTTCTTTCATAACCATGAACCCTGGGCTACATTACGTGCCTTAAAAGTCCCTTCTAATCATACATGGATTTCTAAACATAAGAGAATATCTTCAGATTTCATCCCGCCTATCAGGATTAATCTTGTTTGCAAAACAATGTAATTATGTATGGTAGAGAAAAATAACAAAGGGGGTTCAAGACGTAAATCCTGAATAACGTCTTGAACCAAAGGAGGATTCGAGTTGAAACCTGAAAAGATAACCTGAGACCTTTTTATCATTTCCTTACTTAATCATTTCCCAAAGATAGCTTTGATCTTGGCATGTATCAAATAGCTATAATTTATTGAAGGATTCACATTGTAATTAAACATTTGATATCCAATGAACTCTAGTTTTATGATTCGTCTCAATTGTAAAACCGTGAAAGAGACAATATTTTCAAAACTTTTGATTAAACATTTTTTGAAACTTTATTGATATTTTCAGAACTTTGAAGATAAAAGAGAAAGAAAAACATTTTTTTCAAACAAGACAGTCTCTCTAGAGTGGATCTTGGTAAATGACATGTGACTCTTAGACACAAAACTCATGCTCAGAATCAATGTTGAAGCAAGAAATGAGGAACATTTGGGGCATCTTTGAAGATTCAACATCAAATATTGGGGCATCATTGAAGATTCAACATCATAATGCAAATTATCAGATATTTTTCAGGAGATAAAATATAACCAATTCATGTTACATGCATCTTATGCATACATTTTAGAGCATCATATTTATCATTTTCCACATACATAATTTTTACAGCTTTTAGAGTCAAGTTTCAACTTCAAGACGAAGGATACTCGATTCAAAAGCACCTTTAAAGATTCATGTTGGTTGCTTAACTCAACAGCAAGAAGCTACACTTCGACCAACTCGACAGATTGAAAGTTTCTCTCGAAACAACACAATTTGTTCGAAAGTGGATTTCAACTTCACGACGAAGGATATCTAGCTCGAAGCCAAACTTCACAATAAAGGGGTCTCCACGGTTTCAACTTCACGGCCAAGGGAATTGTGTCCACCCACAACATACAATACTTGGATTTCAAATTCACGACGAAGGGTATTCAAGTCAAGGCTCAATTTCACAACGAAGTGGCCATCCGTGATTTCAACTCCATGACGAAGGATATTGTGCTACTCGAGACAACACAAGTTCAACTTCACAACGAAGGGACGGCTGGTTGTCAACAAACAACTTCCCAATTTCAGAGCCAATTTCAACTTCACAGCGAAGGATATTGGACTCCAGACAACGTAAGTTCAACTTCACGACGAAGGGACCGTTGGTTGTCAACAAACAACTTCTCAATTTCAGAGCCAATTTCAACTTCACAACGAAGGATATTGGACTCCAGACAACGCAAGTTCAACTTCACGACGAAAGGACCGCTGGTTGTCAATAAACAATTTCCCAATTTCAGAGCCAATTTCAACTTCACAGCGAAGGATATTGGACTCAAGACAACGCAAGTTCAACTTCATGACGAAGGGACCGCTGGTTGTCAATAAACAACTTCCCAATTTTAGAGCCAATTTCAACTTCATAGCGAAGGATATTGGACTCGAGACAACGCAAGTTCAACTTCACGACGAAGGGACCGCTGGTTGTCAACAAATAACTTCTCAATTTCAGAGCCAATTTCAACTTCACAACGAAGGATATTGGACTCCAGACAACGCAAGTTCAACTTCACGATGAAGGGACCGCTGGTTGTCAACAAACAACTTCCCAATTTCAGAGCCAATTTCAACTTCACAACGAAGGATATTGACTCGAGACAACGCAAGTTCAACTTCACGACGAAGGGACCGCTAACAAAAAATTTCCCAATTTCGGAGCCAATTTCAACTTCACAGCGAAAGATATTGGACTCCAGACAACGCAAGTTCAACTTCACGACGAAGGGACCGCTGGTTGTCAACAAACAATTTCCCAATTTCAGAGCCAATTTTAACTTCACAGCGAAGGATATTGGACTCCAGACAACGCAAGTTCAACTTCACGATGAAGGGACCATTGTTTGTCAACAAACAACTTCTCAATTTCAAAGCCAATTTCAACTTCACAACGAATGATATTGGACTCCAGACAACGCAAGTTCAGCTTCACGACGAAGGGATCGCTAGTTGTCAACAAACATCTTCCCAATTTCAGTGCCAATTTCAACTTCACAGCGAAGGATATTGGACTCGAGACAACGCAAGTTCAACTTCACGACGAAGGGACCGCTGGTTGTCAACAAACAATTTCCCAATTTCAGAGCCAATTTCAACTTCACAACAAAGGATATTGGACTCGAGACAACACAAGTTCAACTTCACAACGAAGGGACGGCTGGTTGTCAACAAACAAAATCCCGATTCCAGAGCCAATTTTAACTTCACGACGGAGGATATTGGACTCGGAACAATGCTACTTACTTGGATTTCAACTTCACGACGAAGGATATCCAATTCCAGGCTCAACTCCACGACGAAGGGGTCACCCACGGTTTCAACTTCACGATGAAGGGAATCGTGCACACAAGCATCATCCATCTTTATATTGGATTTCAACTTCATGACGAGGGATATCCAACTCAAAGAAGGATTATCTGTCAATAAAGAACTTCGAGTTCGACTACGCTCAGCTCCAAGGCACATCATTTACAGCATAACTCAAGGCTAGAAGGGTTATCTGCCATCAAAATTGTCGAGTTCGATTCCATTCAGCTCGATGACACATCAATCGCACTACTTTCCAGTTGCAGTCGAGGTTTTCAAGTCGAGAAGAGGACCTGGGTTAGCCGTGCCTGAGTGACAAGCAACCATTTTCAAGCAGCATAGCTTAAGTCAAGAAAAAGCTATATGTCAATGAAGATTTTTGAGTTCGATTACGATCCAAGGTCTTTAAATCAAGAAGAAGACCGAAGGGAAACGGGAAGCCATGTGCTGATTCAAATTCTGAACTACGGCTTCAATTTCATATCATTTCAAGATGAACTCGACTTCATCATGGAGGGAGTTATTGAAACATCAGAGTCTATTTTCAACTCCACTGAACGAAAAGTGTGTCTTTTAATCTTTGTCCTATCCCCGTTATACGACTATGGGCAAAGAGGGGCAGCTGTCAACACACCTTTTCATCATACTAGGATTCAAACTCCTAAAAATAGGATATAATTTTGCTAGGATTCAAACTCCTAAAAATAGGATAGAGTTCTACTATTATTTAAACTCCTAAAGATATGATCCACAAGCATTATAAATAGTCACTGTAACTCACTATTGTAACACATTCGGAGAAGGATATACGAAATACCAAGCAAAAAATTACAAGCAACTCGTAGCCATTTTTCGAAGCATTTATATTTTGAAAGGTAAAGTTCATACCTTCGCATGTTATTTTTCCTTACCCTTGCTGTGTTTTGATTCGAAAGAAAACTGAGAGAAGTGTTTTTGGCTGATGAACGGGGGCGTTTTCGAGATCTATTTTTGTAGATCTAGTCCCCGAGGCTTGTGTTTTTGAAAAACTATTCGGATTTTTATAAACGGTCATGTGGATCCGCGTGTTTTGTCATTTTTTTTTTCTTCGATTGGCTTTTAGTTTTGACCCCTAATTCATTTTTTATTTTAATTTAACCCTTATTATTTATATGTATATATATATATATAATTATATTTTAATTATTTATTATAATTTTTTTAATTCTTTTGCGTTATATTATATTATTTTCCTATTATTATTATTATTATATATATATTATATTATTATTTTTTATCTATGTTTACTTATTTACTATATTTTTACTATATTTTCCTAACGTTATATATATATATTACTTCATTTTATTTTATATTTTTTATATTTTTTTTAGTTAATATTATGTATATTTATTTTCATTTATTTATTATTTGTTACTATTTAGTATTTTATTATATTATACATACATTTTTATATTTTTATATATTTTTATTTTTTTTTTTTATTTATACTATTTATTTATTTTCATTATGTTTTTAGTTTCTTTGGTCCTATTATTATTTTTCGCTTTTTAAAAAAACACTTTGCCATTTTTATTCTTTTTTATATATATATTTTTTCTTCATTTATTTTATTTTATTCAATTTCATTTTTTTATATTTGTTTCATCCAATTATTTTATGTTTATTATTATTGGTTTCATTTATTTCCTTGGTTTACTCTTTAGTTTTGTTACTTTCTTTTATTATTATTATTTTCTTTTAACATCTTATTTTAAAGGGTATTTCGTAAACTCATTAAGGGTAAGTAATTCGGATCAAATTTTACCTTTTAATTTAAATTGCAATTTTCTTTATCAAAGACAATTGGAAATTACGTAGTACCGAAAAGGCGGTTCAAGGGTGTTAATCCTTCCTTGACCGTAACCGAATCCCACCCGACACATCTTTGGAAAGACGCAGATCAGGTAAGAAATAGGGTATCCGATAAACCCATTTGTTTTAAATAAATGATCGGTGGCGACTCCCAATCTACATTTTTCAAGTCGAAACCCAATTCCGGGGCCTAACCGAAAGACGGTTACGACAATATAGAAAAATAATATTTAGTTTACATACGTAATTACTTTAAGAGTATATAATCATTTTGTATATTCTTTTACATTACACAATTTTAAGAGGTTCAAGTTTATTAGAGGTACTTATATTACATTAGAATGTTAATTTTGGTTTCTACTATTAAAAATGTATCTTAGTCTCTATACATTTAAAAGTAAATATTTCAGTATTCATTTTTGTCATTCGACCGTTCTTATCGTTTATTTTTCTTAGGGTTGGATTTGACATCGTCACGACTGATTAAGATGATATTCATTTGTTATCCCACTTGTCTTCCCTCTTTTGGACCCACAAATTGGACTTGGATATGTAATATGTGTTCGTATATAGTTTTGATTTGTGTTTATTGGTGGTATTTTAGTAGTTTAAACCCCCAGTTGTGGTTCATTTGCAGTAGTAGTCAGATCAGTAGTAGTAGTCAAATCTGTCCGTATCTACCAATTTTTCAAGTTTTCTTAAATGAGATTTTTACTTTTTCCTTATATGGCCCTTATATAATCCTAAGTGACTAGTTTCTTGAATTAATGATTTAAAGAGAATATCCTAATTATGTGTTTAGTTTACAATTCTAATTACGAACCCTCATTAAAGAAAAAACAAAACGAACAAATATTATAACACCCATTTCGTGTAATACGTTTTCGTATACAATTCATAGATGTCACATGACATTTAGAACGTTTACTTATTTGTAAAACTCATAAAAAAAATTATTCGAAAATAAAACAAAACATTTTGATATAATAATAAAATAATCTTTGTAACATATTACCAAAAATTATCACTTTAATACATTCTAGAGCATTTTTCTTAAATTCAAAATATATTCCAACTAATTTTCAAAATAGTCATAATTTTCCTACTGTTACTGATGAGTCAACCTTGGATTGATGATAGCTATAGCTGCACTCCTTACTCGACTAGTCTTTGCTCTTTCCTACGCGTGAAATTAAAACAAACTAAGTATTTACTTAGTGAGGCAATATAATGTAAATGAACTGCAATTCATACATAAGCATATAATGGCTATTGAGATACGAACTAAATCATAT
Organism: Hibiscus syriacus; assembly: GCF_006381635.1. NCBI lineage: Eukaryota > Viridiplantae > Streptophyta > Magnoliopsida > Malvales > Malvaceae > Hibiscus > Hibiscus syriacus. The sequence goes on from NW_024063064.1 coordinate 547,506, forward strand.
ACTTCATAAAAATCAATTAACTATGTCAGTTAAACAAAGTTTCATTCATAGAGACATCGAAACTATTCTTAGTATGCCCAGCATACCTATCTTTATGTATATTTTTCCCAATTATCCTTTATTTTGTCAATATAAGTCAAATAAGAATGTAAGGTACATGCACTGCACTGAAGTGCCGAAATGGTCATTCACCTTTTATGAATACCATGAGTGGAACCTTTTATGCCGAAAATGCATCGTTATGCATTTAACTTTTTCATTAGGGGCACCTTTTAGGCAAAAAATGCACCGCTATGCATTTAACTTTAATTAGTGACACCTTTTAGGCCAAAATGCACCGTTTGCATTTAACTTTCATTAGAGGAACCTTTTATGTCGAAGTGCACCGCTATGCATTTAAATTTCATTAGTGGCACCTTTTATGTCGAAATACACCGTTATGCGTTTAACTTTCATTAGTAGCACCTTTTATTTTGAAATGCACCGTTATGGATTTCACTTTCATTTTAGAGCAATTCATACTCTAAAACTTATTCATAATATCATTCCTATATACGTTATGAAAATATACCAAAATTTTATAAAACATACATTTAACAAAACATTTGAGGTTGACTCATCGTGAGTCTTCCTCCTTTTATTACAAGTATAATAAATGCAGTCACCTGATATGCCTCGCTAGTACACTGTAATGATGTCCGACTATTCAGCAATTTTATCTTTTCCCATTTTCTTGCTTTACTCAGGAGCTTGGTTATGATCTATACAAGCATCCATTAAGTATACATACCATACCAATGTTAGTATACTTTCTAAAATTTATACTTTTAATAATACTCAAAAGTACTATTATATTCAATTTCTATCAAAATTCATCCTATCTTAAATTTCTAAACTCAATAGTATCGGTACCCCTATAATGGTGTCGATACTTCTATACTATGGTACCAATACTCCCTTTCAGTATCGATACCATTTCTGTATTTTAGAATCCATGGTATCGATACCTTCCTCTTATTATCAATACCCATAGTAGTATCGATACTAATTACATCAGTATCAATATTGTTCATCCTAATTCCCCTATTCTAAACTCATAGTATCGCTACTGTTCTTCCAATACCGATACCCTTACCCAGATTTTCCATTTTTCATATCAATTTTTACCCAAATTTTGTATAAATCTCTTACTTTTACCTTAAACAATACCATTAAACTTAACATCAGTTAACCCAACTAACTTTCTTCTCTTTAGCTTCTTATAACATTTAAATTCTCGAAAGAACAGCCCAAACTAAAAATCATACTACTTTTTCATGCATGTTTTTAATCACATCCAATGCTGCTAGTCTTTTATTTACTTATTTGACAAGTCAAATATACATGTAAACCTCAATAAAAACTCATATTTCAACATATCATTCAAAACTCCATTTTCTTCAATCTCAAATAAATCATCCATCTCTTAGTTGTAATCATCTTTAACTCTTCCTTAAGCTTCCACATCACTTAAGGTTTCAAGATCAAACCAAAATCTAAAGGAAAAACTAGCTAAATGGGGCCTTACCTTTGGTTATGGGGAAAGCATGGTCACGGGGAAGAAGAAGGAGAAAAATAGAACTTTGCCAGTTTTCCCCCCATTTCTTCTTACCAACTTATTAAATATCCCCTTTTAAAAGAATATTAAATTCATTCATTCTAAAGACTAAATTGTCCTTCCATTATTTCATTCTTACTAATTAGTCTTAAACATAATTTCTAAATCATTTCTTATAATTTATCAATTATTCAATTTAATCCTTCAAATTTTTAAATCTTTTCAATATAGTTACAGACCCGATATTTGGGGTATTACAATTATCCCCTTAAGAAAATTTATCCTCGAAATTAAAGAAGTACCTGAAATGAAGAGGTGTGGAAATTATTTCCTCATGTCCTCCTCTATTTCCCAAGTAGCTTCTTCTACTTTGTGGTTTTGCCAAAGAACTTTAACTAAAGGGATCTTCTTGCTACGCAATTCATTGTTTTCTCTAGCCAAAATCTGCATTGGTTCTTCCTCGTATAAAGGGATCTTCTTGCTACGCAATTCATTGTTTTCTCTAGCCAAAATCTGCATTGGTTCTTCCTCGTAAGTTAAATCTGGTCGGATCTCTATTTCTTTGGGTGTGATAACAAGGGATAGATCTGATCGGTATTTTCTGAGCATCGACATGTGAAAAACATTATGGATTTTGTCCATATCTAGAGGCAAAGCTAACTGATAAGCTACTGATCCGACCCTTTTCAAAATCACATAAGGTCCAATGAATCTCAGACTCAGCTTTCCTTTGCACCCAAACCGCAATACTTTCTTCCAAGGCGACACTTTCAGAAATACTTTGTCTCCCACTTGAAATTCAATTTCTTTTCTTTTTAAATCAACATAAGACTTTTGTCGATCAGAGGTTATCTTTAGATTATCCTGGATAACTTTCACTTTCTCCTCTATTTCTTTCATCAAATCCGGACAACTAAGTCTCGATCTTTTAGTTCAAACTAATTTAACGGTGTTCGACACTTCCTCTCATACAAAGCTTTATACGGAGCCATCTTAATACTAGATTGGTAATTGTTGTTTTAAGCAAATTCCGCTAAAGGCAAGTACCTTTCCCACGATTCTTTGAACTCAATCACACATGCCCTTAGCATATCCTCCAATACCTGAATAATTTGTTCTAATTTCCCATCTGTCTATGGTCGAAAATTTGTGCTATAATTCAATCGAGTACCCAATGCCTCATGCAAGGACTTCCAGAATTTTGAAGTAAACCTTGGGTCTTGATCATACACTATCGATATAGGCACTCCATACATCTGAACTATCTCTTTTATATATAATTCCGCATATTTATCCATTAAGTAATCTACCTGAACTGGAATAATGTGAGCTATCTTAGTCAATCTGTCCACAGTTACCCATATCGAGTCTTTTTTACCTGGTGACCAAGGTATCCCCGAAATAAAATCCATTATAACTCGTTCCCACCTCCACTCAGGGATGGATATCGATTGTAGTAATCTGGAAGGCACTTGATGTTCAACATTCACTTGCTGACATATCAAACATTTTGCAACAAACTCCGATACAACTCTTTTCATACCAGACCACCAATAATGACTTTTTAAATCTGATATATCTTATTCTGCCTGGATGCATCGTCGAAGGAGTACAGTATGCCTCAAAAAGAATATTTTTCTTCAGTTTATCATTATCGGGAATACAATGTCTTCCACGATAATATAAACACCCATCAGCCCTCATTTCGAAGTCTTTCACCTCTTCTTTTTCTACTTGCGCCATTCTCGCTAAGCATTTCTTATATTGACCTTGCAGCCTTTTACCCAATCCAAAATCATCAACTTTAACTTAAGTTCAACAATCAAGACAACTATCTTCCTTTAAAGGCATACGCGCATCCAAAGCCCTTAGAGCAACACAAGTCTTTCGGCTAAGTGCATCCGCTACTACATTAGCCTTCCCGAGATGATAATCGATAATCAAATCATAACCTTTTAAAAGCTCGATCAATATTCTCTCTCAAATTCAGTTCTTTTTAAGTCAGTAAGTACTTTAGACTCTTGTGATCTGTATAAATATGGTACTGCTCATCGTACAGATAATGATGACAAATTTTCAAAGTAAACATGACTGCTCCTAATTCCAAGCCATGTGTCGAGTAATTTCTCATGATTCGTCAGCTGTCTTGAGGCATAAGCCATAACTTTTCCATCTTGCATAAGCACACATCTCAACCCATCATGAGATGCATAACTAAAGACTACATAGTCTTTACCAGACTCAGGTTGTACAAGCATTGGGGCCTCTGTTACGACTCTCTTTAGCATTTCAAAACTTTCTTGGCATTTCTCCGACCAAAAAAAGGCACATCTTTCCGTAACAACTTAGTTATCAGCGAAAATAACATTGAGAAGTTCTTCATGAACCATCTATAATAAAGAGAAAGCCCCAAGAAACTCTAAACTTCTAAAACATTCTTTGGGGGTTACCAATCCACTATATTTGAATCTTTTTGGGATCTACTCTTATGCCTTATGCGGACCAAGAAAAGCAATCTTAGCTAACCAAAATTCACACTTGGACAATTTGGCATACAACTTATTTTCTCGAAGTATCTGAAGAATCACTCGAAGATGAGCATCATGTTCATCTCTTGACTTGGAATACACACAAATATATCTATAAATACCACCACGAATTGATCCAAGTATGTTTGAAATACTCGGTCCGAAAAGGAAGTACTCAATCCAAATGGTATTACCACAAAGTGTCCATACCGAGTCTATAAAGCAATCTTTGAAATATCATCCTCTTTTATCTTTAATTGGTGGTACCCCGACCTCAGGTCTATCTTAGAGAACACTGCTACGCCTTTCAATTATCGAATAGATCATCAATCCTCAGAAAAAGATACTTATTCTTTATTGTTACTTTGTTTAACTGACAGTAGTCGATGCATAATCGCATAGACCCGTCCTTCTTTTTCACAAAATTACAAATACTCCCCAATGAGAAACATTGGATCTGACAAATCCCTTATGGAGTAGCTCTTGTAATTGGGATTTTAATTCTCTTAACTCTGCTAGAGCCATTTGATAAGGATCCATATAAATAGGTTTGGAACCCGGGTAAACCTCAATCTGGAATTCCACCTTGCGATCTGGAGGTAAACCTGGTAAATCTTCCAGAAAAACATATGGAAACTCCCTAACCATTGGAATATCATCTACTTTCACTTCCGATATTTAGTGTCTATTGCATTAGCTAGAAAAGCTATGAATCCCTTAACATCTCTTTGCAGTCATGGCTGATATCACATTGGATGGGGATTTCTCTTTTTCGTCAATCACTACTATTTTGAAGCCTTCCACATCCTTTAAAAATAATTGCTTCTTGTGGCAATCAACCCATCCATGATGTGGAGAAAACCAATCTATGCCCAAAATGATTTCAAACTCATCGAAAGGAAACTCCATTAAGTTTGCCAGGAACACAATCCCTTGAATCTTTATCGGGCATTTTCTACATACTCGCGTTACTCTCGCACTATGACCCATAGGGTTTATCGCTAACATCTCACTAACAATTGGTTCTAAAGGAATTCCTCTAGCTCTAACCAACTTTGTACTAATATATGAGTGTTTTAAACCAGGGTCAACTAAAATAAATACATGTTCATAAAAAAGATTGAATGTACCTGTTAAGATCTTTGTGTCATCCTGATCCTCATTGGTCTTAATATTGTAAATTTTGGCAACTCCTTGAGTCTCTTTTCATGGTATTGATTCAGATTATCATCTGGATCTACCTCTTCCTCTACTTCTATTAGAAGCCGCCACCAATCTCTCAGGTTGGACTGACTGGATTTCTTAGGACAATTTCGAGTAAGTGACCAGTCTACACTGGAAACAATCTCCATTGAGAAATCTGCATACTCCACGGTGCAATTTACCACATGTCTGACATGGAGTTCTCTCTACAAATGCTCTACCCGAGCTAGCAGCAAAAGACTGGGATTGTTTAGTTTTATGCGAAGCTACAACAGAACCATCTCTATTGCCTCTCTTAGCATGATGGGGAGTTGAAGGTATTCCAACTTTTTCCCCATCTGCATATTCTGGTCTGCCGCTAGGGTCTCTTCTTGAGCTATTTCAATAGCCTTGCATTGGGAACTACCTCAGTAGCAAAATGGCTCAGCTTATTGATTCTGCCTCGTAATCATATACTGCTTGATCACCTTGTTTCAAATTAAGGAACTTTAGCAGCATTGCCCATCTAAACTGCTCACCAACATACTTTTTCTTAAATTCCTCCAGGAAGAACTGCCAAGTCACTTGCTCCAGTGGTTAATACATCGTAGTATTTGACCACCATACTCGAGCTGATCCCCGAAGTAAAGATACAGCTCCACCCAGCTTTTTCGACTTTGAGCAATGAAGACTTTCAAGCATTGCCATAACATCATTTAGCCATAAGTCATCCTCCATATGACCTTCATCCTCTTCTCCCCAGAACTCAGGAGATTCTAAACTCTTCATCTCTTTTGGGATCAACATCTTGGTACTGGAGGAGTAGGGGAAGGCGGAGGAGGTTGGAACCATGTCAAGATGGCATTGAGAGCTTGCATAAAAGCTCCAAACTCAGGCACGGGCATACCTTGATGTACCGGTGCGCTAACATTCTCGGATGGAATCAGATTATCACTATTCTCCTGTAGCTTTTGCTACCCGATCCTCCTCTATTTTCTCATTTTGTCGCTCTTCGCGAGTTCGAAGATTCCGACTTCTTCTAGTGCATACATAATGATAACACTAAAGTTAGTAAAGAGTAGCATCAATCACACTCTAATGACACCATATTAATAACCTTGACAATCTTAGTGGCATGTAATCTTTTTAAAGTCAAATAAACCCGGTTTGGGCCAAGAATCACTAAACCTGTAGCTTTGATAGTAATAAACATAACACCCATTTCCTGTAATACGTTTTTGTACACAAGTCACAGATGTCACATGACTTTTAGAACATTTACTTATTTGTAAAACTCATAACATTTTTGTTTCAAAAATAAAACAAAACATTTTGATATAATAATAAAACCTTCTTTGTAACATATTACCAAAAATTATCACTTTAATACATTCCAGAGCATTTTCATTAAATTTAAAATACATGCCAACTAATTTTCAAAATAGACATGATTTTCCTACTGTTACTTATGAGTCAACTTTGGATTGATGATAGCTGCTGCTGCACTCCTTACTCGGCTAGTCTTTGCTCTTACCTACGCGTGAAATTAAAATGCACTAAGTATTTACTTAGTGAGGAAATATAATGTAAATGATCTGGAATTCATACATAAGCATATCATGGCTATTAAGATATGAATTAAATCATATACTTCATAAAAATCAGTTAACCATGTCAGTTAAACCAAGTTTCGTTCATATAGTCATCGAAACTATTCTTAGTATGTCCAACATACCTATCTTTCTATATATTTTCACAATTATCCTTTATTTTACCAGTGTAAGTCAAATGAGAATATAAGGTACATGCATTGCACCAAAGTGCTGAAATGGTTATTTACCCTTTATGAATACCACGAGTGGCACCTTTTATGTCAAAAATGCACCGTTGTGCATTTAACTTTCATTAGTGGCACCTTTTATGCCAAAATGCACCGTTATGCATTTAACCTTCATTGGAGGCACCTTTTATACCAAAAATACACGTATGCATTTAACTTTCATTAGTGGCTCCTTTTATGCCAAAATGCATCGTTATGCATTTAACTTTCGTTAGAGCACCTTTTATGCCGAAATGCACCATTATACATTTAACTTTCATTAGTAGCACCTTTTATGTCGAAATTCACTGTTATACATTTAACTTTCATTTTAGAGTAGTTCATATTCTAAAACTTATTCATAATATCATTCCTATATACGTTATAAAAATATAGAAAAATGTTGTAAAACATAAATTTAACAAAACATTCGAGGTTGCTCATCATGAGTCTTCCTTCTTTTATTACATGTACAATAAATGCACTCACCTGATATGTCTCGCTAGTATGCTGTAATGATGTCCAACTATTCGGCTATCTTTGCCCTTTTTCTTGCTCTATTCAGGAGCTTGGTTATGATCTATACAAGCATCCATTAAGTACACATACCATACCAATGTTAGTATACTCTCTAACATTTATATTTTTAATAATACTCAGAAGTACTATTATATTAAATTTCTATCAAAATTCATCCTATCTTAAATTTCCAGACTCAACAGTATCGGTACCCCTACCATGGTATCAATACTTCGATACTATGGTACTGATACTCCATTTCAGTATCGATACCATTTCTGCATTCTGGAATCCATGGTATCAATACCTTCCTTTTAGTATCGATACCCACAACAGTATCGATACTAATTGCATCAGTATCAATATTGTTCATCCTTTTTTCCCAAATTTAAACTTATAACATCTAACAATACCAAATTTCATTTAAATATCTTACTTTTACCTCTAACAATACCATTAAACTTAACACACTTAACCCAACTAACTTTCCTCCATTTAGCTTCTTATAACATCTAAATTCTCCAAAGAACATCCCAAACCAAGAATCGTACTACTTTTTCATACATGTTTTTAATCACATCCAACATTTCTAATATCTTAATTACTTATTTGACAAGTCAAATATACTTGTAAATCTCAATAAAAACTCATATTTCAACATATCATTCAAAAACTCATTTTCTTCAATCTCAAATAAATCATCCATCTCTTTTATCCTACTCATATTTCAACATATCATTCAAAAACTCATTTTCTTCAATCTCAAATAAATCATCCATCTCTTTTAATCCTATTTAACCCTTCCTTAAGCTTCCCCATCACTTAAGGTTTCAAGATCAAACCAAAAACAAAAGGAAAAATAGCTAAATGAGGCCTTACCTTTGGCTGTGGGGAGAGCACGGTCACAGGGAATAAGAAGGAGAATAAGAGAACTTTGCTAGTTTTTTCCCCATTTCTCCTTACCAACTTATCAAATATCCCTTTTAAAATAATATTAAATTGTTCATTCTAAAGACTAAATTGTCCTTCCATTCTTCCATTATTACTAATTAGTCTTAAACACAATTTCTAAGCCATTTCTTATAATTTATCAATTATTCAATTTAATCCTCCAAATTTTAAATCCTTTCAATATAGTCACAGGCTCGGGGTATTATAAACATATTCTTCGTATTTTCGTTTACAAGAATGTAAATTGAATGAGTTTCCTATATATTAATCTTAGGATGAGTCTGCCACACTCGACTAGCATTGATGAGCACCATTAACGATGAACACCATTAATTTAATTTATAAAAATCTAAAATTTCAAAAGACTCAACATATAATTATACATTAGTTAAAAATCTAAAGGTAAATTATTTAAAATCAAATATTAATTACATTATTTTCCATAATTTTTTTGGCTTAAATGTATCATTGCCCTCTAAAGTATGCCATTTGTACCGAGTTGCCTCCTAAAGTACTTTTCAGGACTTTTTATTCCCTAAAGTTTAATTTGTTACATCGTTTTCCCCAAACTGTTACCTCTTTTAGAAATATAAAGGGTTAATTACATATTTAGCCACTCAACTATTTTTACGGTTCTATTTTGATCACCCAACTATTTTTTCTCTTAAAATCATCACTAAACATAAGTTTTTATTTATTTTGATCACGTAAATCGATTCAAGTTTTTTTGAACTTGCTAACTTTTGTTAACTTGGTCATTATATTTTTTTCTTTACAGTAATCTCTAAACTTGATTTCTTTTATCATTTTGATAATATGTCGCATGACACAATCTTAAAATTTCAGATCATTCAAATAACTAAATATAAGAAAAGTTACAAAGTTTAGAGAATATTGTGAAAAAAAGTTTCATAATTCAAGTTGATAAAAGGTACTAAAGTGTAAGAAAAAATGTTGAGTTATTCCTAATTTATATTACGCATGTCTAGATATTGGAACTCCAATCAGAGTTGTTTAATATCATTTACAAAAATTATAAAAGTTAATTTATGTTTTGAATAATTCAAATTTAATGGTCTTAATATATATATATATATAATAAAACTCAAATTTCATATTATTTATTAAGTTTGAATAGAATGCAGGTTGGACATTTCTTACAAATCATAAGATTGAATACTGAATTTATTTCGGTGGATAATTGCTTAATTTGTTGAAGCATTCACACTAATAGTTTTTGCGATCAACCCTACTTAATTAAACCATTTTAACAAGTTTAATTTGCAAAAAATATATTATTACAATTGCGAGTGGACAAACTAATTATTAATTGGTCTAGTGGGATGAGACATAAGATCTTTTAAATAATGTTAGAGTGTTCGAATTCTATTGTTGTGAATGAAAAATTATATTAAAAATGTCACATCTATAATAAATCTTTATAATAACTTATCTAAATTAATCGATCAATAAAAAAATACTAATGATCAATACATGAACGAAAGCTTACACAACGTAAACCCAATAACTATTATATTACACATTTGACTAATACTAAGTAAATCATGCTTTAATCCATTGACATATAACACAGTCCTAATAAGTATGGTAGAATTTCTACCAATTGAATTGATTCCTTCTATGTGGCTTTGGAGTTGTCACCAAAGGTTACTACACCTCCACTTTTATGCTTGAGCTCTTTGAAACGATTCTTATCATTGATCATATGTCTTGAGCATTCACTGTCAAAGTACCATGAATTTGTAAAAATATTTTGTGCTTTGTTGCAATGCTTTTCCACCTCACTACAACAAATTTACTTATTTGTAGCATCTATAATATAATAATTTTATTCTATAAATAACGAAAATAAAATCTTTATTTATTTATATCATCGCCAATAATATAATAATTTTATTCTATAAATAATAAAAATAAAATCGTCACAATTTTTATTTAACAAAATAAAAAATATATATATATATTACAGTTAAATGATTTTTTTATAAATTACATTAAAGGAAATGATTTTTATAAATTACTATAATGGAAAATTTTTATACAACAGAGGGCAAATCTTTTTATAAATTAAAATAGAGGACAAATATTTTTATAATTTTGAATAGAGTACAAATCTTTTTATAATTTACAATAATGACATATACTTTTTACAAATTACAACAAAAACTCATTTTTTACATATTATAATAACAACCTATATTTTTACAATCACTACATTTTGATCCTTTATGTGTAGAATACCAAAAACCAACCCATATATCTCAATCTCGGTCGCCACGGTATCTTGGTCACCACTTCGTCTCGGTGCGAATTCTAAAATTTTGTTTATATAAAAAAAACTAACTAAAAGCAAATCATGAATGATCTTTATTAAACTTAATTAATTTTTAACAGTGCACATATAACCATAAAACAATAAAAAATGATGGTTCAAATAATATAACATACCTCCAATTCCAATTCCAAGCTCCACCAATCATTGAGAGTCTCACAGCTTTTATTTAAAATGTGTCTAACAAAATTATCAAAATATTATGGTTATAACTCCAACCAATAAACTTTTCTTAACTCAACAAAAAAATTGAAAAACAAAAGAAATCAAATTTACAAAGAGCTAAAAGAAATACATTTATATGCAACAACATCCGATATACACCACGATACAAAGACAACAATGATCCTTTAGATTTCACTATATTGACCACTTTTTTCCTTGTTAGAGTTAGAACCATGGGGGATGATGTTGGTTTAGAACAAAAACGAATAAAAAAAACAACTGAGAGAAAAACATATACCATTGTAAAATAAAAAAAAACCCAAGCTTTTTATTGATGAATTCTGCCAGAATCTTGTCGGAAGTGAACTCAAATAAAAAAAAGAAATAATGGAAAATAATAGATATATGTGTGTGTGTGAAAATTTTGGAAAAAAACACATGAAAACCCATAAAATAAATTACCATGGTCTCAAAAGAGTGAGGATAATGAAGGGAAAAAATGAAAGAATAAAATATGAGTAGAGATGAAGAGCAAAAGGTGAAAAGGGGGGGGGGGAAGAGAAGAGAAAATAACATACTTGGTGAACGGTAGAAACAAATGTAGAAGTCAGGAAAACAAATCTAAATAACATATAAATAGGGAGTGGCATTTTCATAAATAAATTTATATTAACTTAAAATTAATGTGATATAATTTATGGTATTATTATTATTTTATTTAAATGAATTGTATATTTTCTTTGTATCTCTTATTAATTATATGTTTATGGTATAATTTAAACTAAAAATTATATTATGTATATAACAATATTTTTAAATAAAGCATTTCACTTGATTTTAAATAAATAAAATTATTTTTAGTAAGATTTAATTTTGGAGATCATAATTTTCTCATTTAGGGTTTGTCTTATTTTTCTCTATTTGTTCTTAGTCATTGTCAATATTTTTCCTTTTCTTTTTTGTGATTGGCGCCGACACTAGCCTTGGTGCTGGTCGTCGACCACCGGTATTCATTAATTTTCTTTTCCTTTATTATAATGTATCCTTTTTTCTTGTTTATTAATTTTAATAATTATGCACTTATGGCATGTCTTCTTCTGCCTTTATGACACGTTTTCGGTCGTTTGGTCGTTGTTTTCGTTTATTCTTTTTTCACTGTTGGATTTGACATTGCCCACGACTAATCAAGATGACATTTATTTGTTATTATGTTAATCTTACCTAATTTGGACACTTGGATTGAATTTGGATACGTGATTTGCATTCGTGAATAGTATTTTCACATTGTTTGGTTCTGATTTATGATTTATTGATGGTCTTTTAATAGCTTCACCCCTTTCGTGGTTCGTTTACCGATGCAGTTAGACCTATTCGTATCTATCTTTTTTTCAAGTTTATTTGGTTAGGTTTTTAACATTTTCCTAGTATGTATGGTCCTTGTGTGATCTTAATTGGCTAGTTTTCCCGTGTTTAGTAAAATGTCTTTATTAAGCATTTAGTTTACAATTTTGATTGTAAACCATAATTGTAAATTGGATATTTTCTATTTTTATACAATTAGCGACTTTTATCAAGAAAATTAGAGATCATTTTCAAACTTTCACTAATATTTTTAATTCTAACTTATCGTATAAAGTATTTTATAATTTTTTAACAAGTATATTACTCAAGAATTGCCATAAGAGTTTTGTTAAAATTTTTGTGTTAAAATCTTGTTCACTTTAATATGAATTTGTGTTATTTTAATTTTAAAAAATTCAATATGTTTATTAATATTAGCGTATGTGTGAGTAAATATCAAATTTTAATAATTGGACACAAGTAAAAAACGAGTAAAAAAAAGAAAGAGACAATTTTGATGAATGATATTAAAATGAATGGTTTAATTTTCTTTTTAAAAAATACACTAAAGTGACAGGTGAGGCTCAATTTATAATAAATAAAAATAAATAATATTATAATACTTTTAATTAAAATGTATATTATTAAATATAAAAAAATAATTTTTTTTATTTATTTTATATTAAGATTAAAAATATAACTTCTATTATAATTATCATAAAAAAACATCTTTAATAATTTTTAAAGAAAACATATTTTTAAAGGAAAAAAGAAAAAAAAAAGTTGAAATATACCATTTTAATGTAGTTGTATTTATCATTTATTTTAAAATATTTTTAATAATGTTTTATATCATTTTAAGAATTTTTAAATAAAATGATTGATTCATGATATTTTCCTTGATGTTGGAAAGTGATAATTTTTTAATCTTTTTATTTTAAATACTTTAACCGTATCATTTATGAAATGATAATTTTAGGATTCTTATCCATAATAATCAATGATAATTAAGTGAAATTTTATTTTAAATGATATTTTAATTTTATTTACTTTATTTGGAGTATGTATCTAGATTTTATTTATTTTCTATTTAAAAACATCAACATTGGCCGTTTACATTTATAGCTTCCTTTAGGACAAAATTGACGACTGTGAGTAAAACTTTTACAAACATCATAATATGAGTAAAATTGGAAACACTAACAAATGTCTCTAAATTGTATTTTTCATTAATATTATTTGATTTTCTTATTAGCACTCAATTTTGACATAAAAACGTATAAATTATTTCTCCGAACGAGAAAAATCAATCTTAAATACGCATATAAAATTTAAATATATATTAACAAAAAAAGGAATATATATATATATAGACACTCATTTTCGTCCAAGACTTCAAAGGGCTTATTTAGTATATATGATAATATTTATAACAACTTCAAAATATACAATGTATACAGTTTTTGAAGATATATAGTATAGTTTTCGAAAATATTAATTTTGAAAACATATAATATATAGTTTTTAAAAGATGTATTTTGAAAACATATATAATATAAATAATCTTTGAAAACATATTATATTGTTTTTGAAATATAATATATATTATATAGTTTTTTAATATATACATATTATTAGTAGCAGTAGTTTTATTTTCCTTTTTCTTAATTATTTTTATTTTTTAGGTTCAATAAGAGTCCGAGTCTAAAAGGAGTCACGATCCAGCGAATGTAAGGGTCAAAGTCAAGGCCTGCCTGACCCAGCAGACCAATACTGGGAAGCAAGGAGTAAAGTCTGAATACCCAGCAGGCTACTAAACCGGGCAAACAAGAGAACCAAGGTACGTTAGGGTTTTACACATAACCCTAGCGCTGCATCATCAAGAGCCTATAAATCAGGGAGTAAATCAACGGCCAAAAAAGCCCGAGAACATTCTAGAATACAGAATACCACCAGCAAGAAAACAGACTGCGCGTGAAGACCACGCACCAACCAAAAATCATTCCCGTATTTTTTTCAACCGCAATTTTAGGGGAAAACTTCCCAAAACACTAACTGAAGCAACAATCAACACCAAAATAGGCACCACAATCAAATCAAAACAAAATCAGGAATAAATATTTTCCTGAAATTCCCGGCCAACACAAACAATAATGAATCTGAGCAAATTAGGGATGAGGGAAACAACCCCCGGTGAGTGGCTATATATACATGCATCGAACAATTTAAAAGGGTCAGATTTTGAAGAGGAAAAACCTAAAAAAAACGAGAAAACGAAAGGGATACTTAACTTTGTGAGGGAAGGGAGACCAGGAGACGAACAACCACCAGAACTCAAGGCACCGTTGGTAAAAAGGTGAGGCAGTCGAATAATTTTGACTTAGATCTACGTCAAGGAGGCGTTATTTGATGATATGGTCGGTAAGATTGGCTTGGGGTGGCAAGGGCTTTCGAACGGACTAGGATAGCGTGCTCCAGCCACCATGGGTGATGGATGAAGCGGCAGTCGACGATGATCCAGACGGTGGTTGGTCACCGGCAGGTGGCCAGTTTTCAATCGGCTATAGGAGAGAGGGGAGATAGTTTAGAAGATATTGAGATTTTTTTTAAGAAATATGATTGAATTATATTTTTGTGATTTTAGTGGTATTTATAAGGGGACCTTAATGTAATTACAAGATTTTTAAATTATTTTCACCATCCCTCTAACTTTGATGTGTAATTTATTTTGGTCACCTATTATAAATTGACCCTTGAATTTTGAATTATTTCGATTTAATCCTTGATTATATATCTTATATTTTGTAATTTAGTCCCCTAACCTTTTGTTTTTCTCTTGCAACTCATTTCTAAAATTACTTTGATCCATAAATTTTAATTCATTTCAATTTGATCCTTTAATTATTTATTTATTTTAAAATTTAACACTTTTTTATTTTTATTTTCTCTTTTTAACATTTTTTAGTTTATTTTTTTATTTTCTTAATTTAACCTTTTTTTCTTCTCTTTGATTTACTTAATATTTATTTATTTTTGTTTTACAATCTAACATTTTTTGACTTTTTAGGGGCAATTTGAATCGATCAAAGGTAAGTGATTCAGATCAAATTTTAAATTTTAATTTAACTTTTAATTTTTTCAATTAAGACAATTGGGAAATTAAATTGGTACCGAAAAGGCAGTACAAGGTTGTTAATCCTTTCTTGACTGTAATCGACTCCCGAATCCGATATATTTCTGGTAAAACGAATATCAGGTAAAATGGTCAATTAAGGTATCCAATCAACCTACTTTTAAATGATCGGCGATGGCTCTACCATATTTTATTTAAGTCGAAGCCCGATTCTGGGCCCACCCGAGGGAGCTGGGGATCAGTAAGTGAGTCAGGCCAAAATTAATTTTCGGTTGTCTTATTAAGAGAAAATTGTAAGTTTAAATTTTAATTTATCTTTCGATCCTTATTATTTACCGTTGATTATTTTTTCATATAAATTGGTGTACTTATTTTTTAATGATTTTAGGTGTTTCAAAAATTCATATCATGCTCTATACCCAAGCTCTAAACCCTTTCGTAAGTAGAGGTGAAAGCAATGCCTTCGTGAGAATTTATTCTCCGTACATGCCTAGAAAGTAGCAATCGAGATTCATATACCTTATGTCTTCGGGTGAATTTATTCTACGTAAGGAGATAAGGGAATGTGTCCTCTCGAGTTTAACTTGGTCCACATAAGGTTGTAATGGGCTTAGGATTGAGGGCCTGGCAAGCCCAAGGGGCACCAGCAAGGAGAACTCTGGTACCTTTTTTAGAACCTATACCGGGAGACTACAAGGAATTAGAACCCACCCCGAAACTCCATTTCAAAACCTAGGATGCTTGAGTTATTTCCTGCTTTATTTTTTGTTCAAATTATGCAAACTAGAAATGTATGCGGTTAGGACTTCTTCAAAAATTAACGTGCGGGATAAAGTTCATGTCGGGGTAGGAATAAAAGCATGTAGGGTAGAAATTTTTATTTTCGTTAGTATTTTACTATTGTTTTCATCTTACTAACTTGTTTCCTTTTCATCTTTGTTTTTTTATCATTTGCATCATTCAAAGAAGTGTTGATCCGAAAAAAGTATTCGTTAAACCCAAATAATTTGCATTAATGGACAAAGGGGTTGTACTGCAATAGGTGAAAATGAAGAGGTTTGTCTATGGTCAAAGAATACTAAAAGGGAAAAGGGAGACAGTGTACAAGGTAATTATGTGTCGTATCTGGTTGGTTATGCTTCTGTTAGCCTTAAACAGAACGATGTTCAAGAGTTGTGGAGCATTTAGGATAGCTGGCAAAATGACAAGAAATAAATATTCTGCTAGTGATATAGTGATAACGCACTTCTACTCTATGTCAAGATAGACGAGCCCCTAATTCAAACCTTAGTGCAATTTTGGAATCCGGGGTACAATTGTTTTACATTAAACTAAGAAGACATGGTGTCCACAATTGAGGAGTATACTACTTTACTACACTATGAATGAATCAGAATGGACCATGTCTACACCAAGTACATCAAAAGTTAGCCTTTCAAGAATGGGTTGGCAAAGGCTGTAATGGTAGATGAAAAGTGGGTAACTGAACAGATTCAGCACAAAGGTAAAGGAGAAGGAATTGCTTGGACCCATATCAAGCAATTAATGAAGAATAATCAGATGAATTGAGGGTGATTGACCTTTTTGTACTAGGTATCTACAGCTTGGTTATCTTCCAAAAAAATTGGGATATATTGAGGTAGCTGTGGTGGAATTGTTCGAACAATTGCCTAATCAAGTGAAACCTGCACCAGCAATCTTAGCTGAAATTTTTCGTTCACTAAATCACTGTAGAATGACTAGTGGAGGGCAAATTATTGGATGCACTCAACTTCTTCAGGTTTGGATCCATAGTCATTTCTGGAAGACTGATGGGATTTATTACCACTGATTCAACAC
Source organism: Hibiscus syriacus (assembly GCF_006381635.1). Taxonomy (NCBI): domain Eukaryota; kingdom Viridiplantae; phylum Streptophyta; class Magnoliopsida; order Malvales; family Malvaceae; genus Hibiscus; species Hibiscus syriacus. Next base: position 564,933 of record NW_024063064.1, read on the forward strand.
CACTTACTCTCATTTGGAGGAATTCCTTACACAAAAGTGGTTAGAATGCATTCCGAAGGGAAAATGGGTAAAGGTATTCATGCACCTTCAAGATAAGGACATTGTCTATAAAGCCCCGTGACTGACCATAGTGACATCCTTTATCGATGTGGAGACTCAAGAATCATAATGTTACTTGGGCTATGGGGAGAAGTTGGTTATTCTCCGCTTTTAACACTTCGGCAGTATGGGGCACGTAAGTTTTTCCCAATTACGCATGAGATATTTAGATCAGAGTTTACATACCATCAGGATAACTACAAGAAGAAGGTCTAAGATGTAGTTGAGTCATAGAAGAAAATATTTTGTATAGATGTTGTAGCTGCTAAAGACATGCTTAGTTTGGATTATATAGAATGGAGGAAGCTAAGGAAGAATGACACCATTCCCATACCAGGTTATAAAGATACTCAGACCATGAAAGACCATCTTAAACCAGTTTAATCTAAATTATAGGTAGTAAAGAAAGAATTTGAAGTTAAAAAGGAGGATCTAAACAAAGACTAAGAGAACTCGAATTTGATAGGTTCCGATTGAAGTTGGATGCCGACACTCAAAAGGATCGAGCGGACATGTTGGAAAAGGAACAGAAAAAAAATCTACTTTTGAGTTGGAAGATTTGATAAAATGGTATCAAGAGCAAGTTCAGAATAATTCCAGCTTAAAAAGGTCTTTCGAATAATGGAAAGAAAATGTTAGCATCTTGAAAATGAAGTTTGAGGGACCAGATGAAAGAGAAACACTGAAAAAGAAGTTAAAAAGTTCCCAAAGACGTTTTTTAGAAAACACATATGAGAACAAGTGATTGAAGACCAAGTTAACTAATCTGGAGAGGTCCCTTCAAAGGAAGCAAGAACATGATGGAAAAATTATAGCTTAATTGGAGGCCATTTTTTACAAGTTCAAGAAGCAGGCAAGTGAGTTCCATATAGTTACTTTTGATGGAGGACTTCAATGGTGTTTTCGTTTGGAGCAGGCTCAGTAAAGGGTGAAAACTAGAGATATGATTATTCGAGACTTCTTAGAGCAAGTACAGAAAGTGGCACACCACTTGCACGGTTTGGCGAGAGAAGAAGGAGTGGTTCAACAAGGTATTCAGCAGTGACAGATGAAGGAAGAATACTTGTCAACCTATTAGAAGTCATTCGGGGTCTAGATGACTTTATCAGAATGCACCTTTGAGTTTTTTTGACCTCCTAGAAATAACACTTTTGTCCCAATAAATATTATTTATAATGACATAAACATTTTTTTATCAGTGCCTCGAAACTTAAAGTATCAAGCATTATTGCATATTTCGCGTTATTTTTCTTTTTTTTCATTTCTTTACATTCACATTAACTAAAAGAAAACGTCTCATCAAAAAGGGAACAAACACTAGACATACCACCTCAAGCATTAGACACACCTCATCCTCACAATACTCCTTCAAAGAAGATGAAAATGGAAGCTAAGATTGTCAACTCAAAGAGAACATACTAAGGTTACAAAGGGAGCTTGAAAAAAAAATAAGTCAGAATAATCAAAGCACTTTAGAATCAATCAATAAAAGCCAAGAATCTTTGGTTGATCGAATCGTCGCAAAGTTATCTGGTTTGAATCAAGAAAGTACTCATGGAGCAGGGGCATCTGAATGGGTGGTTGTACCACCTACTCCGTAATCAGTTATTTCACCTAGAATCTTACCAGGACTTTAAAGGGACTCATTTGCTGCAAAAACATAAGCTTCAGTATCCAACCCTCAAAATAATCCTGATGATTATCATATTCCAAACATTGATGAGGAGGATAAAGTAAAGAAGATAGAGGAAAAGATCAAGCATTTCAAGATAAAATGAAGACAGTTAAAGAAAATTACAATTATTATAGAGATAACGCTCTGGAACTAAGTTTGGTCCCAGATTTGATTCTCCCAACGAAGTTTAAACTCCCAGATTTTGAGAAGTTTGATGGGAACAATTACCCCTCGCCAACATTACCATGTTCTGTTGAAAGATGACAAGATATGTCGGAAATTATCAGCTCCTGATTCACTATTTTCAAGAGAGCCTGACATGTTCAGCCATACGATGGTATAATCACCTGAACCATTCACACATCAGAACATGGAAAGATATCGACAAGTCGTTCTTGAAGCAATACAAGCATGTAACTGACATGAGACCAGGTCGTGCCATGTTACAAATATGGAGAAAATGTATAACGAAAATTTTAGACAATCTTCACAATGAGGGAGGGAGTTAGATGTGCTAGTTCATCCATATTTGGATGAAAAAAAAAACAAATAGCATATTCGTACATACACTGAAGGCTCCTTTCTTAGGGCATCTTGTTACAATTACATCTGGGAATTTTTTTTATTTGGTGATGGCCGGAGAGATGATGGGAATGACCATTAAGAACAGAAAGACAAAAAGAGGTAGGTCAAGTAGAAAACATCCCATGAAGAAGAGAGAATGAGAGATCAACAACATCAACGCTTTCAACACTGACAAAAACATTACAATGTCCAAATTAAAACTAGTTGCAACTGTACCGTTAGGTACTTTTAGACAAGATTCGAGGGAACCAAGGAGAGAAAGAGGAAATGAGCATTTCTATCCTATTCCCATGACATATAAGGAGCTTTATCAATAGATTTTTGACACATATGTGGTGTCACCATGTCCAAAGGAACCTCTAAAGTCCCTATACCCTAGGTGGTATGATGAAAATGTACACTGTGAATATCATGGAGGTGTTCCATGCCATGCTATTAAAAACTGCCTCGTCTTTAAGAGGATTGTCCAAAGAATGCGTAATAGGAACTAGATTCATTTAAACAATTTAGAATCACCCAATGTTGCACAGAACCCTCTGTCTAATCACCAAGAGAATAGGAAAATACAATCACCAAGGAGAAGGATAAGAAGTTCAAACCAATATTTCGAAGTGAAGTCACCTCTGGCTTGGGTATGGAGGCAAATGATAAATGTGGGAGGAACTAGATTCATTTAAACAATTTAGAATCACCCAATGTTGCACAGAACCCTCTGTCTAATCACCAAGAGAATAGGAAAATACAATCACCAAGGAGAAGGATAAGAAGTTCAAAACCAATATTTTCGAAGTGAAGTCACCTCTGGCTTGGGTATGGAGGCAAATGATAAATGTGGGGGTTTTTGCACCACATACTAGCACATCAGATTACGAAGGTGGCAATCATTGATGTTATCACAATAAGGACGATCATGATATACAAGAATGTGTAGAATTTAAAGCCTTGATCTAGCAAATGATGGACAGAAAAGAACTAGAATTTTTCGATGAAAGCAATGACACTCCCAAAGCGGATGTTTGTACAATTGGAGATGTATCTGAAAAGTGAATGTCGCAATCGAGGAACGGGGTATCTTGGGATGAGAGAATAGGAGATCATCACTATTACCATAGAGTTGTGTTGCCTATGAAATAATGTCTTGTTTGAATTTATCTTTTATATGATTGAACTTTTTTAAAATAACATTTATTTGAGTAAAAGAGAATTGTTTGAAATTCAGTGAATATCAAGTAAAATGAAATGCACTTTTTTAGAAATGAGGTTATAGCCTTTTAACATATGTCGAGATCAAATTCCTTTTAAAAATGATCCATATCTTTTACTCAAAAAAGGAAAAAAATTCTCATGCATACAAGTATGGAACTAGACAAGATGTGGGATCTTTGATGCATGGCATTATAAGACCAGTTAGTTTACATGCCTGTTAAGGACGTTTCCGTGACGATACATAATTTTCATAAATGAAATGGTGGAATAGACAAATTTGTCTTAGATCAGTTGCTTAGGAATTGAGCTATAAAGATGAAATTTTATGATGTTCACTAACACCTAGACTATAACAGATTCTTCCTAAAAACTTAAAAAATCTCAAAATCGAATAATTAACTTGATATTAATGAACGATAATGTTAACAATGCTAGGGGCACTCTGCTAAAAGTAGTAGGTTGTTAATCTTCGGAGGTAATGTCTGAAACAGCTATGGTGGTAATGTCCGAGCTTATGAGGTGAGTTTCGTTTGAGTTATTCAAGTTGAAGACTTTCTAACACTTCAATCCTTTAATTATTGGTATTCCGCTAAAGTAATGGGTAATGTTAAGTTTCATAACTTTATGAATATGAGTACATTCAGATCATAACACTAGTCTCTATGTGTCGAGATTAATCTCCCAGCAAAATCTAAAGCGAGGACATCAAGTCTAACACATTATAATTTAAAGAAAGGTGATAAGGCATGAAATAAACGCGGACTTGAAATTAAATTTTGATTAAAGGTGGACTAATGGAGTCAGGAAACATCTTATATAGTTGACTATACAAAGGCAATTAGAGGTTTTATTTTTAGATCGATATTTCAGTGCTATCTCTGCTGAAGGAGTCTGTAAAACTTAAACAAATTGAAGATTCCTGAGAACTGAAATAGAAATGCTCTCTAAAGGGCCTTATAGTGGAATGCATCAGTTGCGCTATTTTGTTTACATCCTATTTGAAAATCATGAAAATCAAAACCAAATCGCATTGCCTTCTCATATCACCCATGGATCGTGATACTTGTCAAAGGGCTATAACTTTTGAAAATAACTTGTTTGGTTTATTTATTTGATATTCAGTGAACTGATACTTTGCTTCAATTGCCCTGATATCATTTTTATACCAAACCTTTCAAAAAAGGGGAGATATATCTCAGACAAGACATAGTTTCTTGAAAAATCAGTTGAAGGACCTAAAATGATGTGGGGCATCTCCAGGTTTCCAATCTCTTCTCTTTCCACCACCCGAACCTCCTGTCGTGGTTTCTATCAAACTAGAGCTTGACATTGCGAAGAAGAAGGTAGTGTTCAAATCCATGGTTAGACGTACTACTAGATCAAAGGAACAAAAATAATCATTTTAACCAATCATTTCAAAGTAAGTATGAGCAATACAGATGGTTGCTTTATCTAACACACTGTCTCTATTTACTATGAAGATGGTCATCCAGTAAGGGGCAAGAGACCTACAGTAATGAGTTGGCCAGAAAGAGTTTAGCCCCTGATGATGATAAATTCATTCGCTGCCGGGTCCCTCCTGAAGTATGAGTTTATTGTTTTACTTTAGCATTCCATAAAAAAGAGAAACAACAAAAATGCAAGCCCTGATGATAATAACAACCCAAATGAGCGTGAAATGAAGTAAGAAAGATGCGTATAACTCAACAACGTTTAGAGTAATTATAAGATTTGTTGTCAAGATTCCTATGTAAGAAATTCAAAGTACTCTGCGAGTATAAGAAGCTGAGAACTCACAAGAAGCACTGAGGTTGCATGATATAATTTAAAGGCAGCATGCCTTCTTGTTCTCCAGTAATTTTCCATGAGAATAGGAATAATTTTAGAGATACTAGAGGAGGAAGCCTTGGCTTTGTCGTTTGAGCTTCCAAGCCATTTAAGGAGGTCTTTCACTAAATCTTGAAGTGTCAACCACGATGTTGATTCAACCAATTCCAGTCGCTAATCATCAACCAAAATGCAAAAGATTCTTACTCCCTCTAGTAAACAAATGTTAAAAGAAAACATAAGAATATATGGATTAAAATTGATACATACAATCAGGAGCGCAAGATCACTAGATTGAGCCAAGAAATGAGCAAATTTCAGAAATGTACCATGAAGCTGCCAATGTTGGGGCATGATTGATTCCAAGGATAAGACCAGCACACAAAGAATGAGACTCTGTCCAAGAAATAAAACAAGAACTAATTCATTGTACGTATATCTTAGACATACTTAACAGCATCACATTTATCATCTTTCGCATACAGAATTTTTGTAACCTTAGAGTCAAGTTTTAACTTCACGATCAATGATACTCGATTCAAAAGCGTCTTCAAAAAAATTGATGGTGGTTGCTTAACTCAGCGGCGAGGAGCTACACCTCAACCAACTTGACCTATAGAAAGATCGATGGATCTTAGAATCAACTTCAAATCAGGTTTTACGGGTTCGAGAGATAATTCATAACAAATTTAGTTTAGCTTAACTCAACGGCGAGTGGCTAATTTCCAGTTAAAGTTTTCAAGTCAGATTTCAACTCAACGACATATGATATCCAGCTGACAGACTACCTAACTTGGCTTTCTCGTAAAGAGGAGTCACTCGAAGAACATATCACATGGCTTTCCCCTGAAGGGGAGTTATCCAAAAGATCATATCGCCTGGTTTAAACCAGTGAAGGGGAACCACCTGAAGAATATACCGATTGGCTTTCTCACGAAGTAGAGCCATCCAAAGAATCAAGATCAACTTAAACCATGAAGGGGAGTCATCTCACCTGAATTTCCCATGAAGGGTAGTCATCTAAAGAATTATGACCAGTTTAGACTCATGAAGGGGAGCCATCCTTCACTTGGAGGAACCGTTCATAACATAGATCAAAGCGAGAAGAGCTATCTATCAACGAAAACTTTCGAGTTCGATTCCATTCAGTTCGAGGGCATATCAACCGTATGGTAGCAGCGATGAGCTAATTTCTGGTTGAAATTTAAACCAAGGTTTTTAAGTCAATAAGAAGACCTAGGTTGGTTGCGATTTAGTAACAATGAACTATCTCCCAGCCTAATTTACGACATAGTTTAAGTCGAGAAAAAATGTTTGTTAACGAAAACATTCGAGTTCGATTACATTCAGATCGATATTTGATAAAAAGAGTCGACTACAACATTGAGTCAGATTTTAAACTCAGGAATCGATAACCCTCACAAGAACAGGCTTGCTTTCAAGTCCATTTATACCAAACGAAAATTTGTGTCTTTTTATCTTTGCCCTATTTTCGTTACACAATAATGGACAAATAAGGATAACTACAGATACCCATTTTCGTTTGAGACTTCAAAGGGCTTATTTAGTGTATATGATAATATATATAACAATTTCTAAATATACAATGTATATAGTTTTTGAAGATTATAGTATAGTTTTTGAAAATATTTTTTTGAAAACATATAATATATAGTTTTAAAAATGGTTTTGAAAACATATAATATAGTTTTTAAAAGACGGTTTTTGAAAACATATATAATGTAAATAATCTTTGAAAACATCTTATATTGCTTTTGAAATATAATATATATTATATAGTTTTTTAATATATACATATTATTATTAGTATTTTTATTTTCCTTTTATTTTTAAGGCCAAATAAGAGTCTGAGTCTAAAAGGAGTCACGATCCAACGAAGGTAAGGGTCGAAGTCAGGGCATGCCTGACGCAGCAGGCCAAGACCGGGAAGCAAAGAGTAAAGCTTGAATACCCAACAGGCTACTAAACTGGACAAACAAGAGACCCAAGGTCAACAACCAGGGAAGCCCCAGAACATTCTAGAATACACAATACCACCGGCAAGCAAATGGACGTCATGTGAAGACCACGCGCTGACCAAAACATCATTCCCAAATTTTCTCAATCGCGATTTCAGGGGAAAACTTCCCAAAACACTGACCGAAGCAACAATCAACACCAAAATTTGCAGCACAATTAAATCAAAACAAAATCGGGAATAAATATTTTCCTAAAATTCGGCCAACCTGAACACAATGAACCCAAGCAAATCGGGGATGAAGGAAACAACCCCCAGCGAGGGGCCATATATACCTGTATCGAATAATTTAAAAGGGTCAATTTTCGAACAGGAAAAACCTACAAAAAATTGAGAAAACGAGAGGGATACTTTGCTTTGTGATAGAATAGAGACTAGGAGACGAACGACCACCAGAACTCAAGGCACCGTCAGTAAAAAGGTGAGGCAGCCGAACAGTTTCGGCTTAGATCTACGCCGAGGGGAGTTATTTGATGATCTAGTCGGTAAGATTGGCTCGGGGGTGGCAATGGCTTTCGAATGAAAAGGATAGGGTGCTCTAGCCACCGTGGGTGGAGGCTGGAGTGGCGGTCGACGGTGGTCCGGACGATGGTTGGTCACCGGAGGGTGGCCGGTTTTCGAGCGGGTATAGGAGAGAGGTGAGAGAGTTTAGAAGAGAGAGATATTGTTTTTTTTAAGAAATGTGATTGAATGATATTTTTGTGATTTTAGGGGTATTTATAGGGGGACCTTGGTGTAATTACAATATTTTTAAATTATTTTTGTCATCCCTCTAATTTTGATGTTTAATTCTTTTTGGTCACATATTATAAATTGACCCTTGAATTTTGAATTATTTCAATTTAATCCTGATTATATTTCTTATATTTTGCAATTTAGTCCCCTAACCTTTTGTTTTTTCTCTTGCAGCTCATTTCTAGAATTACTTTGATCCATAAATATTAATTCGTTTCAATTTGATCCTTTAAATTTTTATTTATTTTTATTTGTTTCTTGTATTTCTTTTAAAATTTAACACTTTTTTCATTTTCATTTTCTCTTTCTAACATTTTTAGTTTTTTATTTTTTTATTTTCTTAATTTAACCTTTTTTTCTTCTCTTTGATTTAATTAATATTTTTTATTTTACAATCTAACATTTTTTGACTTTTTAGGGGCAATTTTAATCGATCAAAGTTAAGTGATTCAGATCGAATTTTAAATTTTAATTTAACTTTTAATTTTCACAATTAAGACAATCGAGAAATTAATTTGATACCGAAAGGGCAGTACAAGGGTGCTAATCCTTCTTTGACTGTAATCGAATCCCAAATCTGATATATTTCTCGAAAAGCACAGATCAGCTAAAATGGTTAATTAAGGTATCCAATCAACCTAATTTTAAATGATTGGTGGCAGCTTTAACACGTTTTATTTAAGTTAAAGCCCGATTTCGGGCCCACCCGATGGACAATTACGACAATATATATAAAAGCATAATGCATAAGTATGAGAAACAAGTAAGAGATATTGAAATTATGAGCTTAAAATCCAAAAATGTGTTAATAAAAACATCGTCACTAAGATATTGAATTAGTGGTGCATCCAAGATGTCACAAAAAAACATTTCCCACTAATTATTTTATGTTTATTCTCGGTGTCAAACAGTAATTGATGCAATCTTTCAATATCTTTTAAAACTATCATATAAAATATAAGAGATATAACAATAAGTGACAAATAATTGTTTTCGTCATGTTAAATATATTTTTTGTAGCATTGGTCAACATTTATATCTTATAAAATATTATGAATTAAATTGTCACGAATAAAACTTTTTATTGACAAATTGACAATGCCATTGATTCAAGTTATATTGTCACTAATATTTCCATTTCATTAATGACGATTTTACAATGTCACCTTTTTGTCCAAACGTCATTGAAAGGTTCTCCACTAATTTTTTTGGAGGTAAAATTTTGCTCCAAAGATATAGTGGCAAACATCAATAACCATTTTTTAAAATTGTCATAGAAGATATACCACCAATCACTAAAAGAAAATAAAAAACTTCATGTTTATAGTATATTTTATGACGTTATACGCAACTTCATTTAGAAATTTCGTCATATTGAAAATTTGTTGTAGTGACTAGAAATATTGATTAATATTTTATTTTTGGTACTCAAATTCTTTTGGGTCAGGTATTAATTTTCAATAATCTAGTCTCCTTAGCTATCTACTTTCCTAGGATATCCTTATCTTTAGTAGCAACAAGCCCTTTAGGGACTCGTATCCTCCTGACAACTTTCCCATTAGAGATTCTTTGGGACTTCTATGTTCATAATCTAATGTTATTTTTAACATAATTGGATTTTAAAGTTTGACCTTTTAAAAAACAGTTTGATCCACCTTTATTAAAACAAGCTTTGAGATCACCAAGTTCCTTCTAATGATCATCATGAATCTTTGAAAGTAAGTTATGGATATTTTGATTTTTCTTTTCAAACTCTTCAAGTTTGACTTGCATATCTTTCATATTACTTTCAATTTCAATGTTGGTCTTAGATAAAATATATATTTCATTTTCGAAATATTTTTCTTATGCTTTAAAAACAATCTCAAATTCTAAGGCAAACTCATCATAAGCCTCTTGTAGTTCATCAAAAGAATATTCATTTAAATTAGATGACCAAGAGGTTGTCATAGTTTATCCCTCAATGGCCACAAGATACAAGTTGGATACCTCTTGTTCTTTTTTATCAAAGCACTCTTCATTGCTCAAAGTAGCTACATGGGCCTTTTGTGCCTTCTTGGTAGACCTCATTTTATTTAGTTGACACTCAAATTTGATGTGCCACAATTTCTTGTATTCGTTCTCTTTGGTTTCTTTCTTAAAGCCCTCATTTCTTTGAAATATTATTCCCTTGTTAGACTTAATGAATCTTCTAAACCTTTTGGAAAACATTGTCATTTCTTAAGCTTCTTCCTCACTTAAATCACTCTCTTATTTTGTAGACTTGAGAGCAATTCCAACCTTCTTCTTTTCCATTTTCTTCTCTTCTTCTTTCTTGAATCTTATCTCATTGGTATGGAGAGAACCAATGAGATCATCAAGTGTAAGAACTTTTAAATCTTTGGCTTCTTCAGTAGTCAACGTCTTTGATTCCCAATATATTGGAAAGTTATGAAGAATTTTTTCATTATTTATTCATTTGGGTAGAATTTCCCAAAACCCTTCAACTTGTTGATTATGGAGGCAAATCAATTAGACAAGGCTTTGATGTCTTCGTCGAGTTTTATTTTAAAATTCTCATAGTTGAGTGTGAGAATATCAATATTAGATTCTTCACTTGGCTTGTACCTTCATGTGTGACTTCAAGATTATCTCAAATCTATTTCTCATTTAAGCATGAAGACACTATATTATATTCATCGAGGCCAAGTGAACAAAAGAGAATGCTTGGCCTTGAGTTGAACAAGTCTTCGATCTTCACCGGTCCATTACGACTTGTTCTTTGGTACAATAAGTTATCCTTGTACTTTTGAAGGAATGGATGGTCCATCGACGATGACATCTCAAACCAAATAATTATATCTTGAATAAATAACATAATCTTATTCTTCTAATATGAATAGTTTGTACCATTGAAATAAGAAGGCTTGAAAATGTATTGAGACTCATCATAAATTATGGAAGTAGATGAAGTGGTCATAGATAATAATAAGATTGAATTCTTCAAAGGATATTCTGAAGAGGTGGTTAAACCTTCCAATGAGTTAAGCTCGGATACTATTTTTTGAGTCAATCGATCCAAACAAATATGCAAGAGGGGGTGAATTTACAATTAAAAATTTGATGAAAGCTTTTTACAAGAATAAGGAAAACTGACACAAGGAATTTTAGAGCATGTCAACTTCTTCAATGAAGTATACACTCATTACCTTAGCTTCCACACTAAGGATTTCAACAAATTCACTAATTTTTTCAAACCTTTTAGGACAAGGTGTAATCTTACAACACACTAAGACTTGTACCCCAAAGTCTTAAGTGCGCAACACTTCTAGTAAGAGATAAAAAATAACAAACTTTTAGAAACTCTTCCAAGGAATGTGTTTGTTCCATTCAAAACAAATAGAACACTCGAGTGAATAATACAAAGAGTACAAAAGTGTCATATGAAAGAAATAAGAATGCAAGTACAAGTTGACTTAGAATTTGGCTCAACTTGAATGCTTTGACTTTCTATTCTTTTAATTTTGTCTTTATATGATGCTTAGGATATTGTTTTTTATACATATTCATTCAATTCTAGTCGTTTGGGTAGTTATAAGAGTTAATAGAGTTGTTGGGGATGAAGTTTCCCATAATAAATGATTCCTATATGCCAAGAGTATTGGTACTATAACCTTAAGTATTGATACTACGTGCATTATATACAAAAATATAGTCATTGGCAAGAGGAGTTTCAATACTATTCTCTGCAGTATCAATACTACAATTATAAGTACTATCAATACTACTGATAGTATCAGTTTCGTTTTTTGTATATTGGAATATGTTAAATTTCAAAACATAAGAGAAGTATCGGTACTACCATGTGGAATATCGATACTATATTGAGTATCAATACTATATGGAGTTTCAGTACCATTTTTGTATATTGTTTTGTCAAAGCAATAGGTAATATCGGTACTACTTGGTGATTTTAAAGCTATAACATCAATACTAAATCGATACCATAGGAACAATTTGGTATTGTTCTTATAGTATCAGTACTATAGTGTTGTAAAATAATTTTTGACTTGATTAATGTTTGAAACCCTTAGAAAATTTTGTTTTAAAATTATTTTCAAAATTTGACAAAATATTTCAAGTAAACAATGAGAAAGATTAAGTTTTTGATCTTACAAAAAATTTATATATATTCAAATTGAATATAATCTTAAAAATTATTAAATTTATTAATTACTTTTGGTATATCAAAATATCAAAGTATGTTTAAAAGATGCTTTGGTACCAATGTGTTAAAAGATAATGTCAAACATGGCAATCGAACAATAAAATAAACACTAAGAGTTTATGCGAAAAACTCTTTCGGGAAAATCACTAGTAGAATAGGAGAATTTTCACTAATATCAAAAATAGAAGAGTACAAGAGAAATCTCTCATGAAAAAATTAACATCTAACATTAATATGTAGTATATATTTATAAGGATAGTTACTTGATTACAAAGAAAACTTGTATAACAAAAAATCTACTCAAATTATGTTTCTTACTCTAAATCAACATATAGTAGAATAGGCTTATTAATTTCAATAAAAATAGATTTCATACTCCATAGTTTAGGTCAAACTCTAACGTTCTTCATAATTAAACTTAGAGAAACTTATTATATGGGTAAGTTTTTATTCATTCAAATCTTTAAAAAATAACTAGTCACTATTTCAAAAAAAAATATTTAAAGTTTATTTGTATAAAATATTACTAAACATTAGGTTTGATATAAATTTTATCATCGAACATTAATTTAGAGTAAATTGTATCATTGAGTTTTAGCTATGATTCAATTATAACACTAGGTCGTCAACTCATTAACGATAAAATGATAGAACTGTTTGGTGTTAACACGTGCTAGTGTGGAATATACAAAAATATTTTTTTATTCCACCTTATTATATTCTTCATCAAATTTGGAGTTTTTTTCATTTATCTTTAGTCATAATCAAAAACTATCACTCTCCATCATCTTTTATGATCACCCTAGACATCGATGAACTTGTCTCATTGTCTTCTACCATTGTTTTGCTTATATTTTTTTAATATCTATTTAAAATTCATAGAATTAAAAAAATCCATCATTTTCAAGGTTTGAGGGTTTTCTAATATTTGAATGATTTGAATTATTTGTTCAAAAATCTAAACATTACAAAGCATTCTTTCAAGAAGACAAACAATATACCTCAAAACTAGATTCATCCAATGACTAATAGAGGAGATGAAAGTATTATAATATCAAGCCTTTAGGAAAATATTCCTTGATTTTTAGTGAGTTTCATGAAAAAACTAATCTAACAAGAAGAAAAAGGAGGTAGAATGCGAACGTTCAAGTACCAATAGCAACCAATGGTGGTCATTGATTGATCAACAACGACAGTCAAAGTCTTCAACAATTGCCTGTAAGGACCAAAATGATACAAAAACTAAATACTAATCTGTAAAATAAAATATTTTAATATTTAGTGAAAAAATCGATACAAAAGCTAAAGTTCACGGGAAAATAGGATATTATATTTAAACCAAAATCAAGATTTAATACTATAATTGAAACATTTTAAAGTTCAGTCATAAACTCAATACATATCCTGAAGTTCTACTGTACTAACCTCAGATTAATAAATAAAATTCAAGGAAATATAATTACTTCAAACAAACACAAACAAATTCCATATTCATGTTTATTCAAATTTTCCCATATTTACCAGTTCAAAAAATCCAGCAAATTAAAGGCTTATTTAATTTAATTTAAATAGAAATTAAAAACAATAATTTTTATATTATATTCCAGTTAACTTATCACATTATTTTTTTTTCAAAATTCTTGAACTTTTAACTTTTGTGATATTAATTTTAATTGGTTATGTTTTCAAGATATATATTTAAAAATTATTATATTAAAAAATAAATAAAAAATATTTTAAAAACGTTTTTATCTAATATAAATTTAACTTAATAAAATCAGAGCTAAAAATATTCAACTGTTAAAAATCAAGGCGTGGAAAGTTTATTAGGTCACATTATCATTATTTCACTTCCATGCTGCTAAAATAATAAATACAAATATGGGATAACATCCTACAATTTTCATGGGGACCAATCTCCACTATCAAGGGATCGAGCTTTAAGTTTTATGAAAATCAGATTTAAAAGTGTTCATCAATCTAGGATTTCATGTTTGAATCATGGGATTTAATTCTTCAATTTTATATTATTTTTTTATGAACAAAACTTGTCAATAAGGAATTTGTTATGAACAAAACTGGCTTTCTGAATTGAAAGAAAAATTATAATAAATAAGGGATATTTTCTGAAGAAAAATTATTATAACTTGTCAATTGTATTGGTACAATAGCAAAAGACTTCTATTAAAATGAAGGCTTCATTAACATTAATATGTTTTAAAATTTTGATTGTGTGTATTCTTTTCCTTCAATTAAGATTAGGCATGTTTTTATCGAGGTACATAATTTGCTTTTAGATGTTTATAATATCAAATAAAATCAATTTGTCTAACAATATATATATATATATATGTGTGTGTGTGTGTGTGTAAATTTGATATAAGATAAACTATTACCTTTCTATCACATAATGAAAACCCTACAAAACCCAAGTAAAAACTCATGCAGAAGATGTCTAAACACATGAGTACCCAACAATACATATATGAAATACAGTAAAAAGCAAAACTCAAACTTACTTGATTTGGAGTTAGCCGTCGAATCTCCAGATTTTATTTATTTTATTTTGAGGAATAATATATTTAGCTACCAAAGGAGAAATTCAAAGGGATGGCATGATCCAAAATTGTGGATAATAAAGGATCAATGCGATCCCTTTGGATGCCTCCTCTAGCTGCTACCTTCTCTTCGCTCAGACGCTCTTCTTTTTTATTTCTCATTAGAAAGTGGTTTGGGAGGGGGAGAGGCCTTAAATATAAAAATATCGTCTTTTATTTTGGGTTTTAATTATATAAATTGGGAAATGTTAATTTACCAAACAATATATAAATAACCAGGGCTGAGTGCAGTACGGTAAGATATAGTACACGTTCAGTAAAAATATGTTTAAAATTAGAATATTAGAGCAATAATATTAGATCTCACAAATTTGATTTGTACCGATTATCCGAACCAATTTATCCGATCCGAGATATGATATAGACCCGGAAAAGATAACCTAAAATTAATCTGAAACATGAAATAATCTGAATAGAATTGAAAGAGACTTGAATTTTATTTGGACCGAAAACAACCCGAATTGAAATTAACCCGAACAAAAAGCAATCCAAACTGAAAGTAACATGAACAAAATAAAAACAAATTTAGTTTACCCATAAATAAGTTGAATCGAAATTTAACCCAATTTTAACCTGATAATTGAGTATAAGTGAATGGATAATTTATTTATTTATTTATTTATTTATTATTATCTATTTTTAGCATTGATAAATAGTAAAATGATGTATGTTTTATTCTATTTTATATTATACAACTAGTTAATCATCACTTCAAGTAATAGTTTGGTTCAACATAATTTTTCCTAAGTTATAAACCCATCTTTTATATCTGATAAAATAACTTCTAGCTCTGAATATGGACCGTGACTATATATTCACATAAAACACTTGATTTAAAGATTTATTGATTATATTGATTAAGACTAAAACTTCTAGTTCTAAATTTAGGATGTGACAATATATATTCACATAAAATTCTTGAATTATAAGTAATAAAGAGCGTCACCAAAAGTTATGAAGACGAAGAGCAACCCGAAAATCTAATGGTTGACCTCAACCAAAACTAACCGAACCGATATTAACCCGACTCGAAGTCAATCGATCCAATATTAACTCGATCCGAAAACTAACTGATTTGATTTTGATCCGACCCGATACCTGACCTAAATTGAATTTTCGTATATCCGAACTGAATCTGAACCAGATCTGATCCGATCTGAACCAAATCTAACAAAATAGTCTAGACCTAAAATGATATGATTCAAAATAAATCGATTCAAACTCGGTCCGAATGATCCAACTACCACCTCTAGACATTATTATTAATAGAAACAATTTTAGACCTGGAACATTAATCATAAAAAAATATATATTATTAATGGAAAAAGTTTTTACTTGAGAGGGTCAGCTATCCATTCTTACAAATTCCCAACAACTTGGTGGGTTGGAAACAATAATTTTACTTGTCATTTGCTTATTTTAATGAAGGTTTGTGGTCCATTCATGTTTCAAGGGATATACATTTTCATTTTATAAATTTATTTATTTACGATCATAGGAATATATGTTAATTTAATCCGTGTCACTTAGAATTTTATTTTTTTATTTCGGATCCAACAATATATATATATTATGTTTTAGCTTTTCTTCTGTCAGTTTTATTTGCTGCTGTTTTCTCCCAGTCTTATCACTACCTAGTTAGTTCCTAACTAGAAAAAGTAAGATCACTACTTTGATCTGTTTCCATTGTGATGATTTTTGTGCATGTAAAAGTATTCTAAGGCCAAATGACAAGATTCCTCTAACCATAGTCTTTAGAGCTGATAATATCCCCGTATTCGTACTATAATAAATGTTATTACTTTCTTGTTTATAATTAAGATCCACTCAGATTATGTAAATTTTTTGTTTTTCATAAATATAAGATCGTTAAATAAGTGAAAATAATGACTGAGATTAACTCCTTGTTTATCCCAGTAAATATATTTTCATTTCCTACTATTAATCTCATACATCTATTTTCAATCATCTAACAATCACAAATCTATATAAAATTAAAAGAGTTTTACATTATGTCGCAATATCATATATATATATCAATAATTGCATCATATGTCTGCAAATTATGATCCTCGTTTTAAACTGATTCTTACACTTTTAAATACTTCAATTGCATCCCCAAGCTATGATCCTTATTTTAAATTTATCCCCCAAACTTTTGAATATTCTAATTTCATCCCAAATTCATCCAAATATATAATTAGTTTCAACCATAGTTTATTTTTTAAAACGTATAATAATATAACATGGCTAACGATTTTATTAACAAGAGATGTAATTAATATATAATTTAAGATGAAATTGAAATATTCAAAAAGTTTGGGGATTTATTTAGAATGAAAGTCATAGGTTGGGGATGAAATTGAAGTGTTTAAAAGTTTATGAACTAATTCAAAATAAGAATAATAATTTGAGGACATGTAATGGAATTGATTTATATATATATATATATATGAGGGGTGAGCGACAATGTTAACGGCTATAATTTCTCCATAAATTATGATATAAGCATATGAGGGGTTTCTTAATTGACATCTCTAGATCATCATGATGCTATGGTGCTAGATCTTGTCCACCCTATTGTTAGCATAAATGGACCACATGCATAGTGCACCTTTTATTTTATTTTTTTATCATGGTGATATAAAGACCCCACCACCCAAACATATTTACTCCCCCATGCCTCAAATTTTGTAAAAGCTTCAATATTTTGGTAGGGTTTTTGTTCATCTTCCCTTATTATAAAGGCAAGATTTTTATTATAAATAATTTGGATTAATTCTAAGATATTATTTGTTTAGATTTTTTTAATATATTAATAAATACACACTCTATAGACTCAGCTGCTCGAACCCAAGAGAAAATAACATTTCCTTTAAGTACTGAGGTCACTTGATGAATTCTATAAAAGTAGAACTTTGGATCATACGTATAAGAAAATCTGATAATGGAAACCTATGGAATTTGGGTTTCTATTTGAAATTAAAAAAATGAATGTTAATTAATTGGTAAAGGTAATATCAACTTATTATTATTATTATTATTATTAAACTAGGGTGCTTATAAGTGATAATATATGTTCTAAATACTCTCAATCATTTGGTAATGTACGCTCAAATATCTTGCAATCTCTAGTGCTCGAACCTGAGATCTCTAGAAATAACAATCATTCCTTTAACTACTAAGGTAACTTTATTCATGTTAATGATAATACCAACTTAATTAAAAGCTTAAGTAATAAGGTATATATATATTATATTGTATTCTTTGCTTCTTATTTGAAATACGTAATTTATCCCCATACTGATTGTTACTCACATGGTGCAACAAAAGCATGCATATAGCCTACATGAAATTTTATTCATTTAGTGCAGTTCTCTCCTGCCTTATCCGGTATTGTTGACAAATTTTATTCGTCTGCTTTAATAATATTTCAATATTAATTATTCTGTTTTTCTTCTCATTTTTGTACTTTTGTTGATTTGAAATTATCATTTGGTGGTCCTACAACTTCTAATTTGTACAATTTACTCTTTTATTGATTGCTTGAAGTTTGGACCACATAAACACTGGACTATCACTTGTCTTTCTAAGATGAAATCCAAATTTCATTGCTTCTTCTGCACCATAATTTGAACCAGCTGTGGCATAATATTAAATCAATAATACTAACATAGTAAATCATCTTTCTCTCTCACACACACACATATATCATGTTTTTCTCAAACACACGGGAATTTTTAATTGGTATAATACCAAAAATAGCCCCCAACATTTACTAAATGATCATTTTTCCCATATTCTTATTTTTTGGAGCATTTTGGCCCCCAACGTTTCACTTTGAGGCAAAAAACTTCCTCTATAGATAATTTTTTTAGATAACACAAGATTAATGCTTCAAAATATGATTCTTTTTTATACTAAAATGAAACATTGAAGGCTAAAATGGCCTAGAAAAAAATAAGGGACAAAATAATTATTTTGTAAAGTGTTAGGAGCCTTTTTGCTCCAAAATGAAACGTTAACGGACAAAATAATCCAAAAGTTAGAATAGGGGGCAATATGACTATTTTAACAAATGTTGGGGGCTAATTTTGGAATTATGCCTATTTAATTTTGCAAGTTTTTTATATACCGAAAAGTTTATTATACTATCATGTCCCATTATCATTTACCAATGTACGCTTGACATGAATACTCTAAAAAAGAGTCAGAGTTATATATAAGACAAATGATTATTTTATGCTAGAAGCGAATTTTTAAAAATTTTAAAGGGGTTAATTTATAAAATTATAAAGAAAGAGAAAAATAAATTATCAATAAAAATATAAAAAAATATAAAATATATGATAATTTAAAATATTTAGGGTAACTTCTAACATTTTATCGATATGTAACATGTTAAGAAGTGTGTATCTTCTCGGTTCTTTGAACCAGATGTTTAGACAATGAATGTAAAATCTTGTAAGCTAACTACCTAGCCTTAGGACCAAATCCTTTTTATGTCTTCAAATTTTTAATATTGGATTTTAGTTTATCAAAATTTCTAGTCATCTGCTGTTTTTGTGAATGGCACATGGAGGGATCTTAACTAGGAGTGTCTTTCATATAAAAGGACAATTCAATTAGTGCAAAGGGACACTGCCCTGCCCTACCTTACCCTCACTATTCCTATGGTTTTCAAATTGGTTTAAATGTGTTGCAAGTGGGGCATTGAATGCATAAGAAAATTAGGGTTCTTTTTCTTTTCTGTTCACTATCATGTATATATATATATATTGAATATCGAAAATGGCCCTAATATTGTCGATATCAATCATTTTATTGGCATATGTTCTTTGAGACATTGTAATCACCAAATTTTTACTACTATATAATACAAATAATAAAAAAAAGAAAGAAAGTAAAATCCCTTAATATCCAGGGCATTCAAAGCCCCCGTTGTAGCTGCACCAACTGCTCCACAGTAGCATCTCCCCTGCTCCACGTCTATGGTCTCATCACCAACCACACAAACAAACCAACAAAACACTAGCCGTGTATTATTTTACATGTAATATGGGTTAAGGAAACAGATTGTAAAGAGGGCCTTCTTCCCCATTATTTTCTTTTGAAAGAAATAGAACATAAAAAATAACATTAAACAAGGGTATTCATTCTTTTTTTTTTTGAGTAGTTTTTTCTTCTTCTTGGTTTTGTTGTTCAAATAAAAACATTAGACGGAAAGAGAGAATAATACATTTACCTTAGGAGAGTGACCCTGGCCGACGAGGGTCATCACGTTTAAGGCCAATTCAGTCGTTTATGGGGTTGAGTTTTAGTTTGGTTTAGGGTCTCG
This sequence comes from Hibiscus syriacus, assembly GCF_006381635.1. Taxonomy (NCBI): domain Eukaryota; kingdom Viridiplantae; phylum Streptophyta; class Magnoliopsida; order Malvales; family Malvaceae; genus Hibiscus; species Hibiscus syriacus. The sequence goes on from NW_024063064.1 coordinate 585,261, forward strand.
GTTAGATTAGATTCCAAAGAGTGAAAGGGGGCTTTTTGGGTTCGTTTTAAGGAGATTGGTGGTCGTTTGGACCACCATGGGTGGTGGCCGAGAGGAGGGCCGTCGAGGGACGACGGTCGACGTCGTGGGGGCTTGAGTTTGGTCGGCGGTGGCTAGGGTTGGAGAGGAGGAGCTAAAGTTGAGAGGAAAAGGGGGAGAATTATTTTTTTTGTTCAACCTGTTTATGGCAATGAATAATTGGGATTTTTAAACTTTTGGGTAAATTATGCGCTAGGTCCTCCATTTCTTGTAAACTTCATGATTTTGTCACCAAAATTAAGGGTTAATTACGTTTAGGTCCCCAAACTTTAGGTGCCTATTTACATTTTAATCATTATTCTAGGGTTAAATTACTCTTTGGTCCTCATCTGTTTAGAGTCTCTTTTCATTCTAGTCATTTAAATTATGGAAAAATCACACTATGATCCCTCCATGTTTAGTGTGTTTTTACATATTGATCACTATGTATTTTTTATTTTATTTGTTATGGTTTTGGCCTCTGTGTTTATTTTATTTCAACTTAGTCATTTATTTATGCTTATTTTATTTCGAATCAGTCACTAACTTTTATTTTCTTACATTTTAACCATTATTATATTTATTTATTTATTTATTGTTATTATTCGAATCGACCTTGTGGTGACCCAATCCTGGGTACGATCCATATTATTATGGTTTAGACTCTATTAACATCTGATCACTAATCGCTAACCACTAACCGCTAACTTTTTATTTATTTATTTTATGTTCGAACCATAGTACGACCTTGCAACGACCCACCCCGGGGTACGACTAGCATTATTTACGGTCTGAGTTAAATATTAAAAATTAACACTAGCATTTTATTTTTGTTTCTCTTTTATTTTTGTTATTTAATTTTATGTATCTTTAAATTTATGCCTTTTATTTTTCTTTATTTTTAGTCCTTACATTTTATTTGCTTTAATTTTCTGATCTTTTATTTTGTCCCTTATTTTTTAGCAATTTAATTTCAGTCCTTTAAGTAATGCACTTTAGTTTCTGTCTATTTTATTTTAGTCCCATGAAGATATATAAGAATGTTTCATATTTTTATTATATTAAGTCCCTTATTTTGCTATCTTGCATTTTGGTCCTTATGTTATTTATGATTTTATTTATGATTCTATTATATTTATGCACCAGTAATGTGTGATATTTATTTTGTTCATTGTTTTTCATTTGTATATTTTTGCCACTAAAATTGAAATTTTTATCATTGAGCATGATTAGTTAACTTGTTTAAATATTTTTGCACTTTGCTTAGCATATTTAGATTTTAAAATTGTTAAATGTATTTCTATGCCGATTTCGATTAATTTTACATTAGATGGATTACAACATTTCCCTAAATTTATTAAGATTTATTTTTTCTCGTTTTCCATGTAAATTTGTTTGCACGTTTAGATCTAGATGCTCCAAATATACATAAAAGCCTCATAAGCATAACTCCACCAATTTCAGAATTGGATTAAAGGTAGTATTTATTTATTTTAAAATATTAAGAAATTATCATCTTCAAGTAACTAGATGTCATATTCTGATATTTTAAAATAAATAAATACCCTGCTAGAACAACCTAAAAAATCGAGTATGCATAAATTAAATCAAGAATAAAAGGAAAAGGAAATGTTCCTTTATTTAAACTTTGTTGGGATTTTCGGAAGCTCGATTCGACAACCGAAACGTTTTGCAAAGAGGGGCACGGTATTTGAGTTTAGGGAGTAATGAGATTGAAAGATAGAAAATTGACAGTAGTTTAGAGTGGTTCGACTTTCTAAACCAAAGTCTACGTCAACTACCTTAGCTCCTCACCAAGGATTTTCCAACAAATTCACTAATTTGTTCTTTCTTTTGAGGACAAAGAGATAACCTTACAACTCCCTAGTTTTTCTGGGCTAAACTAGAACTTTCCCTAGCTTTTACACGGATAAGCTAGAACTTTCCCCTTTACAAAATGATAAAAGATGTAAACAAGAAAACCTCTCTAAGGTAGGTGTTTACAAGATTGAGCTCACAAGAACAAAATATTTACAAGAGAAAGATGAAATAAGAATGAAAAACTATTCTCTTGTGTTTGAATGCTTGGATAGTTGTTATCTTACTTCTTAAAGTGTTCTTAGCTTGTATTTATAGCTTGGAATGTGTTTGATGTCGTATATAACCATTGGGGATGTTTTGGAGCCGTTTGGGGATGATTTTTCTACTTAAAAAGGTTACCCATAACATGGTGCATCGGTGCACTATCATGGTGCATTGATACCCCTTCATTAAATTCAAATAAACTAGCCGTTACAAGTTGTTTCAGCCTTTGTGCATGGATGCAGTAGGATGCATCGATGCACAACCTTGATGCATCGATGCACAAAGGATGCATCGATGCACTAATTGCATTCGGTGTTTGAGTGCATGGATGCACTGCATGGTGCATCGATGGACTAGTGCAGGTGCATGGATTCACTGCAAGGTTGCATGGATGCACTACAGGGGTGCATGGATGCACTTTGACACCCTTTATCATTTTGGCTCAAATCTAAATTTAATGGACTTTGAATTATTTTTGAAACCTTTTAAAACTTTGAATAAATTCAATTAAGTCCAAAAACATTTTGTAAATTCAATTCAAGTCCAAAAACCATTTTTGATATAACAAAACATTTGAAAAATTGTTTTTGGAAAAACTCCCCTTAATAAATTGTTTAATGAAAAAGATATCAATTGTTAACAATTGTTGGAAAATATATGAAAATGTTAAGCTCCCCCTTTTTCATTTAGAAATTGATTTTTTTTGGGATTTTCGGAAGCTCGATTCGACATTTGGAACGGTTTTCAAAGAGGGGTCGGAACGGTTTTGAGTTTAGGGAGTAAGGAGATTGAAAGATAGAAAATTGCACAGCGATTTAGAGTGGTTCGAATTTCTAAACCAAAGTCACTACCTTAGCTCATCACCAAGGATTTTCCAACAAATTCACTAATTTGTTCTTTCTTTTGAGGACAAAGAGATAACCTTATAACTCCCTAGTTTTTCCGGGATAAGCTAGAACCTTTCCCCTTTACAAAATGATAAAAGATGTAAACAAGAAAACCTCTCTAAGGTAGGTGTTTACAAACAAGAACAAAATATTTACAAGAGAAAGATGAAATAAGAATGAAAAACTCTTCTCTTGTGTTTGATTGCTTGGGTAGTTGTTCTCTTTCTTCTTCAAGTGTCCTTAGCTTGTATTATAACTTGGAATGTGTTTGATGTCATATATAACTGTTGGGGATGTTTTGGAGCCGTTTGGGGATGATTTTTCTACTCAAAAAGGCTGCCCATAACATGGTGCATCGGTGCACTATCATGGTGCATCGATAAACCTTCATTAAATTCAAATAAACTAGCCGTTGCAGCCTTCGTGCATGGATGCACATCAGGATGCATCGATGCACAGAAGGATGCATAGATGCACTAATTGCATTCGGTGTTTGAGTGCATGGATACACTGCATGGTGCATCGATACACTACTGCAGGTGCATGGATGCACTGCAGGGATGCATGGATGCACTTTGACACCTTTTAACATTTTGGCTCAAATCTGAATTTAATGGACTTCGAATTATTTTTGAAACCTTTTAAAACTTTTAATAAATTCAATTAAGTCCAAAAACATTTTGTAAATTCAATTCAAGTCCAAAAACCATTTTGCCTTAAATTGTTATATCGAAACATAGTTCAACAATCTCCCCCTTTTTGATATAACAAAACATTTGAAAAATTGTTTTTGGCAAAACTCCCCCTTAATAGATTTTTAATGAAAAAGATATCAATTGTTAACAATTGTAGGAAAATATATGAAAATGTTAAGCTCCCCCTTTTTCATTTAGAAAATGAATTTTTCAAACCAAACTTCTCCCCCTTTTTGTTATATTAAAAATAATTTGATCTTTGAAGTTCAAAATCACTTTGGAGTGTAAGTGGTAAATTTTACATTTAAAAATCATTTGAAAAATCAAAGCTTCCCCTCAATAAATGCATTCCAATCAAAATTTAACTTTAAGAACTTGACACTTAAAAAGAAATTGAATTTCTAAAAAGAATAACAAATATGTTAGTAGCACATAAAATTCAATATATCCAAGACTAAAATACTTTATGCAATATCAATTGTTGAAATTTGATAACAATACCATTTGTTAAAATTAAGTGCATATGCATAAATTTTTCCAAAAATATTATGCATTTTGAAAATTTTGATATCAATTGTTAGAGAGATATCATTTTCATTTAAACCACATGCATAAACATTTAAATTTAGGTCAAAATTTTAAAATTTGTTAAATCAATTTTTTTGAAAATTTGATATCAATTGTTAGAGAGATGTCATTTGCATTAAAACCCATTTTGACCAAAATTTCATTATGATGAACTAAGAATTATGTAAAATCATTAAATCATTAAAATGTTCATCATACCAATTATTTTTAACATACATGAGATTAAAACAAAACATAATCATTTAAATCCAAAACTCATGCATGCTTAAAATCAAATGAGCAACTAAATAACCAAAATTAAAAACATTAAGCTTAGAGGTTACCCATTCCTTTTTCATGTGTGGCTAGAGCATCTTGAATATCATCACTTTCATCACCATTGCTCCCACACACCTACAAGAGACATTTAAGTAGCTTTTGATATCCAAATTGCTTTGGATCCTTGAACGTTAGTTTCAATGCCCCTTGTTCTTTTGGAATCCATACTTGTCTAATTTTAAAACGATTTCCTTTCTTCAAAGGACAAGTATGTTCCTTATGACCATGATAATGACAATGTGAGCATATTGTCATTATTGAACTAAATGAATTATTTAAAATGATTTATTTTTCTTTTGTTAAGCATTCAAGCTTAACTTTTAAATCAAAATTTTCTGTTTCAAAACTTTCAATTTTTATTTTTGAAAGATCTAAATCCTTTTTCAAAATTTCATTTTGGCTTTCAAAATATATTTTTGTTTTCAAAAGAAAATCGTTTCGATTTTAAATTTTGAAATCATTTTTTTATATTTGGAGTTCATAGTCTCAAACTCCGAATATAACCTATTAAAAGCATCTTGTAACTCATCAAACGTATATGAATTAAATTCATTTGAGTTAGAAGATACCTCAGACTCTTCATGAGCCATTAGAGACACCACCTTTGTTGGTTCTTCTTTCTTGTTTCCATGGATTTCCTCGGGCTTATTCCAAAGCTCCTTGGCATTTGAACATGAAGAAACCCCTTCATAGATTTCATGACCAAATGCACAAAACAACATGTGCATGGCCTTGGCATTAAGTTGAGCTTTCTTCCGTTCTTTGTCACTCCTCTTCTTCTCTTCTTCTTTGGAGAAGAGTAGCCGTTCTCGATTATCTCCCATGCATCAGATTATTAGATTGGATGAATACCTTCATTAATTTCTTCCAACGATGATAGTTGGCTCCATTGAAGTATGGAGGTTTGTCGGTTGGTAGGGAGTCTTCCACGTAGAATGAGTCAGAGGTGGAAACCATCTTCTCGGTTGTGTCAGGAATTGGTAGAGCTTCTTCTAGGATCGTCTCATGGTGGTTAAACCTTATAACAAGTTAGGCTATGATGCCAATTGTTGGGATTTTCATAAGCTCAATTCGACAACCGGAATGATTTGCAAAGAGGGGTCGGAACGGTTTTTGAGTTTAGGGAGTAAAGAGATTGAAAGTTAGAAAATTGCACAGCGATTTAGAGTGGTTCGACTTTCTAACCCAAAGTCTACGTCCACTACCTTAGCTCCTCACCAAGGATTTTCCAACAAATTCACTAATTTGTTCTTTCTTTTGAGGACGAAGAGATAACCTTACAACTCCCTAGTTTTTCCGGGCTAAACTAGAACCTTTCCCTAGCTTTTACAAGGGATAAGCTAGAACCTTTCCCCTTTAAAAATGATAAAAGATGTAAACAAGAAAACCTCTCTAAGGTAGGTGTTTACAAGATTCAGCTCACAAGAATAAAATATTTACAAGAGAAAGATGAAATAAGAATGAAAAACTCTTCTCTTGTGTTTGATTGCTTGGATAGTTGTTCTCTTACTTCTTCAAGTGTCCTTAGCTTGGAATGTGTTTGATGTCGTATATAACCGTTGGGGATGTTTTGGAGCCGTTTGGGAATGATTTTTTTACTCAAAAAGGCTTTCCATAACATGGTGCATCGGTGCACTATCATGGTGCATCGATACCACTTCATTAAATTCAAATAAACTAGTCGTTACTAGCCATTGCAGCCTTCGTGCATGGATGAACATGGGGATGCATCGATGCACAGCCTTGATGCATCGATGCACAGAAGGATGCATCAATGCACTAATTGCATTCGGTGTTTGAGTGCATGGATGAACTGCATGGTGCATCGATGCACTAGTGCAGGTGCATGGATGCACTGCAGGGATGCATGGATGCACTGCAGGGGTGCATGGATGCACTTTGACACCCTTTAGAATTTTGGCTCAATTACGAATTTAATGGACTTTGAATTATTTTTGAAACCTTTTAAAACTTTGAATAAATTCAATTAAGTCTAAAAACATTTTGTAAATTCAATTCAAGTCCAAAAACCATTTAACCTTAAATTGTTATATCAAAACATAGTTCAACAAACTTGTTGAGACAATTCGTCTATTTTTTATTAGGGATTTGGTCTCGACCCTATTAAATTGTTGAACATCCCTTATCTTTTGTAATTAAATATATAATTTGGATTAATTGGCTTAATTTCTTATTTTGATCGAATCAAATTATTTAATATCAAATTCTTGGAAGGAATTACTATATTCTTTTTATTTCAATTGGAAATAGAAGTATTCATCCTATAGTATTTTAGGGATTATTTTCTCTTCGATTGGAAATATTGAATATTTTATATTTCTACTTAGAATTTTCTGTTAAATAAAAATTGTATGGTTGAATTTGGAATAATGAGATCATAACTAAATTTATAGTCGAATTCTTAGATTTCCACTATTAGAGACAATTTATAATCGACGGGTACCAATTTTGGGCATTGTAGGAGTGCTTATCTTTCACCATGCATAATCAACTCTCAAATCCTTTTTTATTACCAAAAAGAATGAATTTATGGTTACACATAGATTGGTGCATCTTTTAAAATGATGTTTTCTTAAAAACTCTTTTAAAAGTTAGTTTATGGGTATTCGACCTACCTAACCCAAGAGGTTGATGGCGACTCTAAAATCTTTCTTCACAAAATCGAATCTTTCACAAATAAGTCGAGACACGTCATATCATCGAAAATCAATTACGACGGCTTGGCGACTCCTATGAAGACTTAGTCAATCAATCCCTAAATCGATTATATATTATCTTTATAGTTAGAAACTGAGAATTCAATTTTATTTAATTTACTATTCCTTTTATTATTTTTAATTCTTTATTTTATTTTATATCATTCTATACTAATGTTTGTATTTGATTATTTTTCAGATATTGAAATTTTGGTTTCATTTTAGCTCGATTTTTGTGTGGTTGTTTGTCAAAGGTTTGAGAATTTATCCTCACACACAACACGTGCATTGTATAAACATAAGATTTAACTCGAGCTCTTTGCCCTTTAAGTGTGAGTGAAAGTGATGTCTTCGTAAGAATTTATTCTTCGTATCAGACCTACCAAGTAGCTTCCAGAGTTCATATGAGGATTTATTCTTCGTGTCAGGCATCAAGAAATTTGCCCTCACCCAAGGGGCACCAACAAGGACAATTCGAGTACCTTTACTCCTAGAACTGAAACTCTGCATATATTAAACTGTAGAAACCCACCAGATCTAATATCATGCCGAAACATTGTCTATAGGTACCCAAATAAGTGTTCATAAAGGAGAAATGAACTCTAACATTCGTTTTTTAATTTATTCAATATATTATATTTGAATAAATGCATGTGAACTAGAAATTATGCGGTTAGGATTTTAATTTCCTCTATGTGTTTTATTCATTGTATTTTATTGTTCATTTACTAGTTGAATTTAATCTTTTCATATTTCTCTAACATACATTTCCTCTCTTTGATTATTTTTTTTGCAAACTTCTTTTCATTGTCATGTTGCTTTATTTTGTGTATAAACCTTGTGTTAATTCCCTGTTAAAGATGAAGATTTCAACAAATATTAATTCACATCTTCATTCTTGAAAGAAGTGGATCTCAGCAAAGATTAGAGAACCTTCGGGTCAATATATTCGGGTACTTCAAACACAATTGTCACTAACATATGATAACTTTTTTTACAGGTTTAAATCCATCACAGAAGGAGGTGGATCAGCATTTCCAATGGAAGGGTTCATAATGAGAAGAATTTATCCAAATAAGAAGAATAAGTTCATAATGGGAAGAACTTGTTCACCATTTTCTCGATTCCATCACAAAAAGGATGTGGATTAACATTTTCAATGAAATGGTTCATAATGAGAAGAATTCATCCAAAGAAAGAGAAGAAGTTCAATGAGAAGAACTTGTTCGACCTTTTACTCAAATCCATCATAGAAGGAGGTGGATCAATATTTCTAATGGAAGGGTTCTTAATGATAAGAACTCGACCGAAGAAGGAGAAAAAGATAATAATGATAAGAACTCGTTCACCTTCTTGCTCGATTATATCATAGAAGAAGATATATCATCATCACGTTTTGCTCAAATCCATCACAGAAGGAGGTGGATCAGCATTTCCAATGGAGGGGTTCATAATGAAAATAACTATCCAAAGAAGGAGAAAAGGTTCATTTTGAGAATAACTTGTTCACCCTTTTGCTCGATTCTATCACAGAAGAAGGATGATCAACATTTCCATAAGAGTTCATAATGAGAAGAACTCATCCAAAGGAGAAATTTTATAATGAGAAGATCGAGTTCCTTTCAAGTCCATCACAGAAGAAGGTAAACCAACATTTCTAAAAGAAGTTAATAATGAGAAGAACTTGTTCAACTTTTTATTCAAACTTGTCACATAAGGAGGTGGATTAGCACTTTTAATAGGGTTCACAGTGAGATGAGATTGTTTTAACGAGTGAAAGATTAATAATGAAAAGCATTTGGGGGATAATAAAATTCAGGTTGCTAAGATGGTTAAAATTGGGGCTTTATGTCTTCGCTCCATTCCCGTTTCACAGTAATAAGCGAAGAGGGGAAGTTGTAATCACCAATTTTTTACTACTATATAATACAAATAAAACAAAAAAGGAAAAAAAGAGGGAAGTAAAATCCCTTAATATCAGAGGCATTCAATGCCCCGGTTGTAGCTGCACCAACTGCTCCACTGTAACATCTCCTCTACTCCACGTCCATGGTCTCATCACCAAGGAAAACCACACAGAAGAACCAGCAAAACGACATCCATGTATTGTTTTTTATTTTTTTACATGTAATATGGGTTATAAAACCCAAGGAAATAGATTGTAAAGAGGGCCTTCTTCCCCACGATTATTTTCTTTCAAAAGAAATAGATCATAAAAAAACATTAAACAAGGGTATTAATTATTTTTTCTTATTTTTAGTAGTTTTTCTTCTTCTTTGTTTTGTTGTTGAATAAAAATAATAATAGAATAAAAGGGAGAAAAGAATATGTTTACCTTAGGAGAGTGACCCTCGTCGGTGAGGGTGGTCGCGTCTAGCGCCATGTCGATCATTTTTAGGGTCATGTTTTAGTTTGGTTTAGGGTCTTAGTTAGATTCCAAAGGGGTTATTTTGGGTTCTTTTTAAGGAGATTGGTGGTCGTTCGGACCACCATGGGTGGTGGCTGAGAGGAGGGTTGTCAAGTCGTGGAGGGCTTGAGTTTGGCCGGCAGTGGCTAGGGTTGGATAGGAGAAGGAGTTAGAGTTGATAGGAAAAGGGGGAGAGCTATTATTTTTTGTTTAACATGTTTTTGGAAGTGAATAATTAGGGGGTTTGTTTAAAACTTTTGGGTAAATCATGCGCCAAGTCCTCCATTTCTAGTGAACTTTATGCTTTTGTCACCAAAATTAAGGGTTGATTACTATTATGTCCCCATACTTTAGATACCTATTTACATTTTAGCCAATATTATAGGGTTAAATTTCTCTTATGTCCTCAACTGTTTATAGTCTCTTTGCTTTTTAGTCATTTAAGTTAAGTAAAAATCACGCTATGATCCCTCTATGTTTAGTGTGGTTTTACATATTAGCCACTATGTATTTTTTATTTTATTTGTTTTGGTTTTGGCCTCTGGGTTTATTTTATTTCAACTTAGTCACTTATTTATGCTTGTTTTATTTCGAATCAGTCACTAACTTTTATTTCCTTGCATTTTAACAATTGTTATATTTATTTATTGCAAATATTCGAATTGACCTTGTGGTGACCCGATCTGGGGTATAATCTACATTATTATTGTCCAGATTATATTAATATTTAACAACTAATCGTTAACCACTAACCGCTGACTTTTTATTTATTTATTTATTTATTTATGTTCAAACCATAGTACAACCTTGCGATGACCCGCCCCGAGGTACGACTCGCATTATTTATGGGGTGGGTTAAATATTAAAAATTAACACTAACAATTTATTTTTATTGCTCTTTTATTTATGTTATTTAATTTTATGTACCTTTAAATATGTGCCTTTTATTTTTCTTTATTTTTAGTCCTTACATTTTATTTGCTTTAATTTTTTATCTTTTATTTCTCTCCCTTATTTTTCAGCAATTTAATTTCAATCCTTTAGTTATTGTACTTTAGTTTCTGTCTATTTTATTTTAGTCCTATGAAGATATATATGTGCAAGTTTCTTATTTTTATCATATTGAGTGCCTTATTTTCTATCTTTCATTTTGGTCCTTATGTTATTTATGATTCTATTTCTTTTAAGCACCTGTAAGTGTGATATTTATTTTGTTCATTGCTTTTCTCATGTTTACATTTTTTCCACTAAAATTGAAATTTTTATCATTGAGCATGATTAATTAATTTGTTTAAATATCCCTTCACCTTGCGTAGCATATTTAGATTTTAAAATTGTTAAATGTATTTCTATGCCTATTTTGATTAATTTCACATTAAATGGATTACAACATTTCCCTCAATTTATTAAGATTTATTTTTTCTCTTTTTCCATGTAATTTTGTTGTGCATTTATATCTAGATGCTTTGAATATACAGAAAAGCCTCATAAGCACAACTCGACCGGTATTATTTATTTATTTTAAAATATTAAGAAAATATCATCTTAAAGTAGCTAGATGTCCTATTCAATATTTTAAAATAAATAAATACCCTACTAGAAGAACCTAAAAATCGATATGTATAAATCAAATCAAGAATAAAAGGTAAATGAAATGTTCCTTTATTTAAACTTGTCGAGACAATTCGTCTAATTTTTATTAGGGATTTGGTCTCGACCCTTTTAAATTATTGAACATCCCTATCTTTTCTAATTAAATATATAATTTGGATTAATTGGCTTAATTTCTTATTTTGGTCGAATCAAATTATTAATCTCAAATTCTAGGAAGAAATTATTATACGATAAAGTTTTTAGTGATTATTTTCTCTTCGATTGGAAATATTGGAATATTTTATATTTCTCCTTAGAATTTTCGTTAAATAAAAATTGTATGGTTGAATTTGGAATAATGAGATCATAACTTAAATTTATATTCAAATTCTTAGATTTTCACTACTAGAGATAATTTATAATCGATGAGAAACGAATTTTGGGCATTGTGGGGTGCTTATCCTTCTCCACGCGTAATCGACCCCCGAACCCCTTTTTTATTAGTAAAAAAGAATGAATTTCTTGTTACATATAGATTGGTGCATCTTTTATAATGATTTTTCTTAAAACTCTTTTAAAAGGCGGTTCATGGGTATTCAACCTACCTAACCCAAAAGGTCGATAGCGACTCCAAAACATTTTTTTTCACAAAATCAAATCTTTCACAAATAAGTTGAGACACATCGTATCGCCAAAAATCTGTTACGACAGACATGTTACAAAAATTATATATATATAGGGGTTAGGATCCACTTAGTGTAAAACTTTTAGTTTTATAACTTTTTAGGACCGTTGGATGAGGAGAAATCAAAAGTTGAGATTAACTCTTTATTTTTTCCAGTGAATATCTTCTCATTTATTATTGTTAATCTTAACTTTTGATTTCCCTAGTCCAACAGTGTAATACCCATATCCCTTATACCTTTTCGTACACGAGATACAGAGGTTACATCACTTTATAAAACTTTTGTTATTTGAAACCCATAAAATTTTGTTTCAATTTGAACAACTACAAACTATGATATTCGTATTAGTAGAATACTACAACTATCACTTAAGTATAATAAAAAATATTTACTATAGTTTAATTACATGCCAACTAAGTTTTCAAATTGAATAAGATTGTCATAATGTTACTGATGAGCCAATCTTTAATTGATGAAAGTTTTTGCTACTGCTGCAATCCTTACGCAACTAATCTTTGCCTTTACCTACGCGTGAAATAAACACACGTTAAGTATTTACTTAGTGAGACATAATTCTGTAAGGAGATTAAAATTAAAAGTCAATAGCTTATGAATACTGAATGAAGAATTTGATTGCATCATTCATAAAAACCTGTTAAACCCTTCTCAGTTAAACCATAATCCTTTCATACCATCATGGAAATTATTCCTAGTATGCCCATCATATCTATCATTCTATATATTTTCCCCTTTATTCTTTATTTGCCATATGTACATTAATAATGAAAGTACTATATAAGTATTTCACCAAGGTGTCAATTGATCATGTATATTTTATAATCATTATGGCGACACCTTAAATATTGTTATTACATCGTTTTGTATTTTCATTTGGGCATCCTTTCATGCCCATTATTTTCTGTTTACATTTTCCTTAATAACATCCATTCATAATAGTTATGCATTGTTATACATTATATATAAATATATATATCATCCCTTCATATCACTTATGCACCATTCTTATCACAATACATTATAATTCCTTTATTATTTTACCCAAAGGTATTTAACCTTTCATCTAACTTGCATATTTGACATTTTTCTGTCAAATGCACAGTTAGTCATTATTCTTTAACTCAACAGTGTTTAACCTTTCATCTTTTACTCAACAGTGTTTAACCATTCTTCTAACTGGCATAATTGACACCTTTTTGCTAGTTGCTCAGTTAGGCCATTTTTCTTTTACTCAACAGTTTTAACCGTTCTTCTAACTGGCATAATTGACACCATTCTACCAATTTCTCAATTAGGCCATTATTTGTTTACTCAACGATATTTAGCCATTCATCTAACTGGAATAATTGATACCTTTCTGTCAATTGCTCACTTAGGCCATTAATCTTTTATTTTGGACTAGTTTCTACTCTAATAATTATTTATAATATCCATTAACTCTTTATAATTTATTATAAACCTTATACATTTGTACTCTTAGTGCTAACATGGTGACTTAACAATTTCCTATTCATGTTCATTTATTAAGATACACATGTAGTGCCTATACGGTAGTTCATCAAATCATGATGAATTTCATGGATTTACATACAAAGTGCCTGTACAGTTATTCATCAACTCATGATGAATTCGAGAAATACACACTTAGTGCCTATACAGTTATTCATCAACTCATGATGAATTCTATGGAATGCTCACTTAGTGCCTTTACGGTTATTCATCAACTCAATATGAATTCTGTGGAATGCACACTTAGTGTCTATACGGTTATTCATCAACTCATGATGAATTCCGTGGAATGCACACTTAGTGCATGTACGGTTATTCATCAACTCAAGATGAATTTCGTGGAATGCACACTTAGTGTCTGTACAGTTATTCATCAACTCATGATGAATTCTGTGGAATGCATACTTAGTGCCTGTACGATATTCATAAACTCATGATGAATTCTATGGAATGCACACTTAGTGCATGTACGATTATTCATCAACTCATGATGAATTTCGTGGAATGCACACTTAGTGCTTATACGATTATTCATTAACTTATGATGAATTTCGTGGAATGCACACTTAGTGCATGTACGATTATTCATCAACTCATGATGAATTTCATGGAATACACACTTAGCACCTTTTGGTAATCACCATATTTACATTAATAAATCATATAACTATGTCTACCGTGTCATATTCGTACATAATTAAATGAACTCACCTGGATTGTCTCTCTATTATACCCAAAATGCAAACTTGATCACTCCGGTACTTTGCCTTTGCCTTTAGTTTGCTTGACTCAGGAGCTTGATTTCGATCTACTCAAGAATCCATTAAATACATGTATAATATCAATTGTTAGTATATTACCTAACAATTATACTCAAAAGTTATTCAAGAGTACATATTATTAATCTTCTATAACAATATCAGCCTATTTTTAACATTTCTAGTTCACTTGTATCAATACCCCCATCATGGTATCGATACTACTATACTATGGTATCGATACTCTATCACGGTACCGATACCATTTTTGCATTCGATGTTCAATGATATCGATACCATCCTCATGGTATTGGTATCGATGCCACTTGAATAGGTATCGATACTATAGTATCGGTATTATTCTATTAGTACCGATCTCGTGACCAGAATTTCCAGTTTTCAGCCCGAATATCACCCAAATGGTGTCAAATTTCGGTATGTTTACACCATACAATACCATTAAGCTTTTATTTAGCTATCCATATTAACTTTCTTTCATTTAGTTTCTTAAAGTATCTAAACTCTTCCAATAACATTAAATTCTAAAAATCATACCACTTTTTCTAGTATGTTATTAATCATATCCAATGTTTCTAATATTTCATTTACCTCTTTGACAAGTCAATTTTACTAATAAACATAATAAATACTCATATAACAACATATAATTTTAAAACCCATTTTCTTATATCTCCAATATTTCCTTTATTTCATAGTTTTAATCTCATATAACCTTTCCTTAAGCTTACCTATTACTTAAGGTTAAAAGAACCAATGAAAATTAACCGAAAACATGAGCTAGATGAAACTTACCTTAAGCTATGGAGGGACACTCTCACCCACAAGAAGAATAAAAAGAAGAGACAATAAGTTTTTCCCTTTCCGCATTTCTTAAATCCCTAATTTAAATGTGTTTTAAATTCATTTCACCTAAAAGACCAAAATTCCCTTTCAATAAACTATCTCTTACAAATTGGTCTTACTTAAGTCATTTCTTATACTTTACCAATTACTTAATTTAGTCCTCCAACTTTTAATTCCTTTCAAATTAATCACTGACATATTATTTGGGGTATTATAATTCTCCCCCTTTAAAAATTTCATCCTCTAATTTAATGACTTTATGCGTTTACCATAATAATTCAACCAAGGAATTGTTTTGTTATGCGTTTACCACAATAATTCAACCAAGGAATCTTTTATAATATAATCAATGATCACTTGATACACCTTTAGAGATTTTGAACATTTATTCTGTCTCATTTTCACTCTCTTTAATTCCACAAGTATTTAAGGCTCGTGTGATTAACATCACTATAGTATCACTCACTATATTGACAATGACGCCAAATCTTTTAAAGCAACTAGACTACTGCCAACTCTAAATTATACTTAAATAATTCCTCTTGATTCATTTTATACTAAATCATAGAAACATGTTCAATACCTTAATAACCAATGACCTTGAATTTCCACCCCTCGATCTGGAGGTAACCCAAGATATTGATCTAAAAAGACATCTATAATTTTCCAATTTTGGAATTATCAAACAATCCTACTTTTTTTATTTGAGTATCTATCATATTAACTAGACATCATTCTCTTCACAATCATTATCAATGTCACTTTAAGTAATGATCTTAACTCATCAATTTGTAATTCCATAAAATTTACCAATAACATAGCCCCTGGAATCTTTATTAATTGTCTAATACCTTTCACTCACACTCGTACCATGACCCATAAAAGTTTATGACTATCATTTTACTCAAGATTGTTCCTATAGGAATTCCTCTAGCTCTAGCCAACCTTGTACTAATGTATGAGTGCATTGGTCAAGGGTCAACTAATACCAATATAGGCTTATCAAAAGTTGAAAAGTACCTGTTAAAATTTTCGGATCATCCCAATCCACATTGGTCGCAAGCTCCACTAAGAAGTATGCATACTCCCCAATGTACTCTTCCACATGTCTGACATATAATTCTTTCTCTAACTGCTCTACCTAAGCTACCAGTAACCGATTGAGACTGTTTTGTTTTTTGTGAAATTACAGTAGAACCCTATTTTTTCTAAATCTCTCAAACTTGAGCCCTTGCCTCTCTTAACGTAAAGGGGAGTTAAAGGTGTTCCAACCCTTTTCCCCATCTGTAAACTATGTTCGTTGCTAATGTCTCCTCTTGAGCTCTCTCGATAGCTTTGGCTCGGTAATAACTTCTTGAAAGTTAGAAAACTCAAAGCCAACATCATTTCCTTAGCATTGAATGAGATTGGCACTTTGGGATGAATTAAAGATGACACCGATGTTTTTATTAGAGCTAATAATATAATTACAAAGGAAAGACGAAAATTTCTTGATAAAAAATTATAAGAAGAAAATGAAAATATTAAGGACTTTTGAGGTCAAGTTTGACGGATGTTCGTATTATCATGGAGACTTTGTATTCCTCACGATTAAGAATTTAGAAAGATATTTTTGTTGAGGCATTAAGTCCGTTGAATATGCATACAGGTGGAAACAAGAGGTGCCAAGATTTAAAGAGTCAGTTGGGTGGTTTGGTTTGAAAAAGCCATCACGATTTTTTTTGTAAAATGTCTGACTTACAATTAGAGGAAAAGTTGAACATCAAGTATCTTCTAAATTATTTCAATCAATCTCGATTCATGAATGGAAAACGGATCAAGGGAAAAATATTTACTTTTAGAAGAATTTGGTTGCAATAACAGTTGTTAATCGAACATCAAGATGGTTGTATACGAAGCTTTATTTGGGAGAAAAGGTTAAACATCATTAAATTAGTTTGAGTTAAAAGATCCAAATCTAGTTGGCACTGATTTAATGAAAGAAATTGATTATAAAATGAAAGTTACCTAAGAAAATTTTTAACATCACTTCCGATTGATAAAAGTCTTATGCATATCTAAAGAGAAAAGTGATTGAATAGCAAGAAAGTGAAAAAGTATTTCTGAAAGTATCAATTTGGAAGGAAGTGTTGAGGATGGGACTGAGTCTGAGAATTATTGAAACTTATAAGATTTTATCAGTTAGCTTTTGTCTCCTGAAATAAACAAGACCTATAATATTTTCATGTGTCATTGCTTATTAATTACCGATCAGATTCATTGCATGTTCTTACATTGGGGGAAAGTAGAGATTCGATCAAATTTGAATTATGAAAAAAACCAATACAGATATGGACTTGAGAAATCCAGAAACCGCGTAACAAAACGATTCCTCTTGTTGAAGTGTTATGGTAAAAGCATAAAGTCTTTAAATTCGAGGATGAATTTTCTTAATGGGGGAGAATTGTAATTCCCCAAATATCATACTAGTGACCTTATTGAAAAGATTTAAAAATTTGAAGACTTATTTGTATAAATGATAAAAAGATAGGAAATGATTGGAATATTGTTTAAGACCAATTTGAATAAATGAATGAATATATAGGGTATTTTGGTCCTTTAAGGATAAATAAATTTAAAATCCATTCATTATTAGGGATTTTAGTAAGAAAAAGGGGAAAGTAAAACAAATAGAGTTATCCCTTTCTTTCTTTCCCGTGCAAGGACCATCCTCCATAGCCAAAGATCGTAACCAAACTACCGAGTCAAGAAAGAACAAGGGAAAATATAAAGTTACCAAGTAGTTGGACAACCTTAAAGCATAAAACTGAGGCATACCAGGTGAGTGCATTTATTATGTACATTAATAGTTATAAATGTATGTTGTGAAAGGTATACGTTGTAATTGTATATCAATACTATGTGTACTATAGGTACTACGTATGCAACCCACGGAATTAATCATATGTTGATGAACAACCACTCAGACACTAAGTGTGCAACCCATGAAATTCATCATAAGTTGATGAACAACCATTCAAGAATGAAGTGTGCAACCCACAGGAATTCATCATAAGTTGATGAACAAGTGTTCAGGCACTAAGTGTGGAACCCACGAAATTCATCATATGTTGATGAACAAGCATTCAGGCAATAAGTGTGCAACCCACAGAATTCATCATAAGTTGATAAACAATCGTTCAGACACTAAGTGTGCAAGCCACTAAATTCTTCATAAGTTGATGAACAACCATTCAGGCACTAAGTGTGCAACCCACAAAATTCATCATAAGTTGATGAACAACCGTTTAGGCATTAAGTGTGCAACCCACATAATTCATCATAAGTTAATGAACAACCGTATAGGCACTAAGTGTGCAACCCACAGAATTCATCATATGTTGATTAACAACCGTATATGTACTTTGTGTGCGAACCAAGAAATTCATAATAAGTTTTTGAATTTCTGTATAGACATTGTGTGTGCAAAAATTAAGAAATTCATAATATGTTTATGAATTTTTGTATGGTCACTACGTGTGCAAACTATAGAGTTTATAATAAATTGAAAGAGTTAATTGATATTATGAATAATTATTTGAGTAGAACCTGTTCTAAAATAAATGACTAAATGCATAACGGTGCATTAAAGGCATGAAAGGATGCCCTAAATGAAAATAATGAATAATTACTAAAGAATATAGGGAAAATGTAATGAAATAAAAGTATGTTGGAAATACCAAGAATGTTTGCGATGATAGTATGAAAGAAATTTGATTTAAATAATAGAGACTTATGTAATCCTTATGGATGATACGAATTAGTTCAAAACCAAATAACAAAAAATATACTTATATATACGTTAATGTTCATTACAATATTATGCTCACTAAGTATATACTTAACGTTTGTTGATTTCACGCGCAGGTAACAGTAAAGATTAGTTGTGTACTAGGAGCAGTAGCAGCTATCATCATTCTAAGGTTCACTCTCATCATTAACAATAGGACAATAGGTTTATTTTCAAAAATTTCTGGCATGTAATCGAAATTAAGAAAAAAATTGCTCTAGAATGTATTTAAAGTGATAACTCTGGTAATAGGTTTCAACGACTGTTTATTTTTTAAAAAAATTTCAAACAAAATTTTATGGGTTTTACAAATGGGTGAATGTTTTAAAATATTCATGTGACACCTATGACTTGTGTACGGAAATGTATACGGGAAATGGGTGTTACATGCCACAATTAGATGGACACTTAAGAAGTGATTAGTTCTTCTAACAAAAATGTTTTGAATATTTGTCTTGAGCTGCAATATATGCCATTTTCAACTAAGTCGATCATCTACTTCTTGATGGATTACTGACAACGTCACAATGAAGTGTTAGAAGTTCTATCCTCCAAGCAAAACAAAAATGTTCATTTCTTCCGGCTTACAAGCAAAACAAATTTTAAAACAAGAGTTCATTTAATATCAAATAAGTTAAATTTTCTTTTAATACTTAAAAAATTATATAAATTTGGAAAGTGTAAAGATTAATGTTGATATAAGGCTTAGGTTAACTTGGGAAGGTAAAATGTTAGGTTGATTCGGGGAGGTAATGTGTTTCAGGTTGGCTTCTTTGGTTGAAATCTTGCATCCTTGATTCTGGTGTTCA
This sequence comes from Hibiscus syriacus, assembly GCF_006381635.1. Lineage (NCBI taxonomy): Eukaryota > Viridiplantae > Streptophyta > Magnoliopsida > Malvales > Malvaceae > Hibiscus > Hibiscus syriacus. The sequence continues at coordinate 605,081 of NW_024063064.1, forward strand.
TTGATTTGATGCAGTAGCTGGTATTCTTATCTTCTGGGAATGTTCACCGGTTCCCAGCCCTTGTAAGCTCCTTTGGGTTGTGCAGTACATCATCAAGAGATGTATAAGATCGTCTTCTGTGCAGTAGTTCACAATATTCGTATTCGAGCTGCCCTTTCAGGTTTTTGACTCGAATTCTCCTTTGGTTTCCCTTTCATCAAGAGATGTATAAGATCGTCTTCTGTACAGTACTTCATCTAAAATTTTGCATCTTGAACCCTTCTTTTGTTATTTTTTCCTATCACGAATTAAATATTTTAGAAAACTATTTTTTGCAAATAAAATTAACCTTGAGGGGAGTAATAAAATATGAAGATAGTCTCTCCACTTAGATATCCATGTATGATTAGAAGGGACATTTCAGGCACATAACGTAAGCTAGGGCACACGATTTTGAAAGAAATTGATAAATAGGCCCAAGCAAGTGTTTAAAGGTCATTGAACCAATGATCAATTCGTTTGTTGTCTTCAATCTTGTCTTGCTCAATTTGAATATGCTTGTGTGTCTTTTATTTACTTTTATTTTCTTTTGGTGTTCTATGATCTTATGGTGAATTGATTTTGGATCTTTGAACTAGTTATACTTGAAGTATTTGATATGTTTTCTTTCTTATTTATTTCTTTGCTTTCTTTTCTCTCTCTTTCACTTTCTTTTCTATCTCTTCTTCTTTTTTTCTCTTTATCTTTTCTGCATTTTTTCTATATTTTGTCCCTCTTTTTTTCTGTGTTATCAACTTGATTTGACCTTTGAGGCTTTTCATTTGGTCTACCTTGTGTTATCTTATTATTTCTCACCATGACTTGCCTCTCTAACAAAATATGAATTGATGGCTTTCCTTCTTGTAAGTGGATTTCCTTCACCTTGTCCCCCGGTGTGGAGGGTGATCCATGGTTAGGGTTGAATCATAATAAAATTATTCATGCTCAAATGAGGACAACAAGGGATATATTTTTTCTTTTTCTTTTTTTGAAACGATAAATGAAACAAAGTCGTCCATTATCTCATACATGGAAGTCCTTGTAAAAGAAGTATCCTCAGGGGGACGAGTATCAGGATTAACCTTATTTACATAAAAATAATGTAATTAATGCATGATAGAATTATTTCAATGATTTGCTGTATTTCTACTTCACCTTGCTCCTAGTATGCCCTAATTATTTGATTTATCTGGAAAAAACTTGATTCGTAATATTCTATCTTATATTTCTTACAGGAATAGTTCTAGTACACACGACCATCTTATACTTTAAGCCTCTCGATTTTATTGAGATTGGGAAATGAATGCTACTTCTGTGTCTAGGAAGGAAATGTGTGACTTTAAAGTCATAATTCTGAAAAGGTAATGTTATGGAAAGGTTATTTCTATATGAGAAGGTAAAAGTACGGATTTTGGTACCTCGGGGAGGATAAGAGCATGACTTTGTGGTTTTATAGGTAACTGATGTCAAGGTTCGATCTTTAGTAGTAAACATGTGTTATTTCGGGTAAGGAACCAAGCAATGGTTCTTTCAGCTTTGGATGGGGCATGGAAAGTCTAATCTAACCTTTAATTCATTCGATATTCAAGGAGTTACAAGATTAAAACTTGATTTATTGCTCATAACCTTGGAAAACATCATAAGTTCAATCAACAAAATATTTATTGAGAAAATAATGAAAGAACAAAAACATGTTCAGACAAGACAAAACCAGTGCAATAAGGTTTCATGGTGGATGAAAGATTTTTTCCCTGGTTCGCACCAAGATGTCTCATTATTAAAGGTTTATGCTCTTAGGTTAATTAAATTCTGGGCCTTGCTCCCCGGTTCCCTGCATATCTCTATGATGCGCCTTGATCTTCAGACGACAATAATAAGACAACCATAACTCTCAATCCATTTTTGGTACGAATAGGGTGACTTCATCTTACCTCAAAACTTTTATCACAAGATTCTTTACAAGTTACTTACAGGATTCGTGATTAATGCACATTGAGATGCAATGTATACCATGTAATGTACAATGTATATATACTAACACAAAGATGCACATGCAAATGCAAAGATGTAAAAATGGGCGTGAAAAATGTGACATGCAAATACAACAAGAAATTGATCCCAAAAATAATTGTTCCTCGAACAATTCTTGAGAAACTGACAATGTCTCAGTACACTAGGGAAATGAGAATCTAGCCCATCTTCAAGTTGTAATGCGAGCGTTTGGGTATTGCATTGTCTTCAAAGCTTATACTTCATCTCCTACTTTCAGAATTTTTTTGAGCTAGTTCGTGACCTTCAACTGTTGCCTTCAGCGTGAATCTTCTTGATTCCAACTTGTTACCTCAGTAGATAAATGTCTGGCTTCTCTCCTTATTAGGTAAACTCTCTCTTGACGCTACCGATTTATGTAGAGAATCTTCAAAATTCTATCAAACCCAATGAAAGGCATTGCATTACGCATTATTTTTCCAGAACCTTCTAAAAGATCAATTATTTTAGGGATCAATACCTTTGAAGGATATGTCATGTTCATGCGAAAATACAACAAATCAAGTGCAAGACAAAAGGAAATCAAGTTAGTAAAAACAAAATAAAAAGAATCAAGCTAGTTAAAATAATTATTCAAAGAAATGTAAACTTATAAAAAATAATTAAATATGACTCAAAGATGAGACTGAAAAATAAAGCATAAAAAGGAAATTAAGTCCTAATCGAATGCGTTCTAGTTCACCTATGTTATCTACATGGCTCTAGCAGGGTAGGTTTACTAAATTCTCTACATGAGGTTGAGTTCTATCAAAGGGTTCCCAAGCCATCTTTACAACTTGCTAAGGTTGACTTTAATTCTTTCCCATTACAGACTTTCGAATTGGATTCAGCTCAGGGGATCACACCGCTAAAAGCATGCCTTAGAACTGATATCCGGACAGGCAACTTAAGATACTTTTAGAGGTAGGGTACCCGAGTAAATCCCAGAATTGAGTTTGCACGCTCCAGACCTCTCAAACCATCTAAATCCCTAACAGGCAGGGTAGCCACGCTGCAAGTTAATCGCCAAGCTCCACCTCAACTTCCGTGGAAGCCTTCCATGCTCCGGCCAGCTCTAGCCACTCAGCCAGGTAACAATCCACTCAACAGTGTTCTTGTTTTTAATGAGATATGTTCTTATTTTGCAAATTAGGATTTCACTTTTTGATTCTAAATAATCTTTAGAGGAGCACAATGTTATTAAGCCATCAAACTCGGTCTTTCTACCCTTTTCTTGGATGAATTTGTACATTCGTGTTTCAGACTTTCAGTCTATGTTCTATTACATCGCTTTTGTGTCATTTGTTTGTAAGGAAAAAAGTCAAAAACTTTAATGTCTTGGAATTAAGTGACATGGCGTCTTCTTTGGAATTCTCTCTTGTAGTCTTTGATTTTTATTAAATTTATTTGGGTATGCAATGCTAAATTTGGGAGATTGTTTTCTTGATACTGTATAGGTGGAATTACAGATGGTATGGTCGATTAGCTTCGAGTTTTTTATACAGTGGTTTTGCTTTGTTAACATTGCTTTATGAGATATTGGATGTTGAATTGCATTATTTGTGTGCATTTCCTTGTTCGGTTAGCTTCGAGTTTTTTATACAGTGGTTTTGCTTTGTTAACATTGCTTTATGAGATATTGGATGTTGAATATCTGTGCAAGTTCCGGGTGTCACGTATGAAGAACAATTCCCATAGGCATAAGTCCCAAACTTTGGTAAGCTATTAAATTTTAGTTATTTTCATTGGTTAAAGTTTATTTGATTTTGTTATGATGAAAATTAGTAATGTTTTCGTTTTGCATATTCGTAAGATATTGGTGTTGTAAACTTATGGTTTATTATATCTAATGAAAGAATTGCTTGTAGGAAAGGAGAATGACAAATGAGAAGTGTAGTAATGATCATGAATTCAATTGATTCAAGTATCAAGTTGATTGGATTTAGTATCTACTCATCTAGTTGCTATGAACTTTTATGTTTTATTTATATTATGGATTATTAGATTATTAGATTTTGTATTTCGAACTTTTAAATTTTGGCTCGAACTTGAATATCTATGGTGATTACGACTCCTATTTGCTTTTGCTTTGAGTTTGGTGAAATTTCATGGCTTGGGTCAAAATGGGTTTCTTTAATTTGATTGAATTTATTAATATATCCAGTTTGTGTTATCTTTTATCTAAGGGTAAGATTAGGAAACCTGATAGATTAAAACCAAATTTACCTTGATACTTTTATGGAACTCAATTTGTTAAAAAGTTAGAAACTTGATTATTTCAATGGGTTTTTGTATTACTTGATCATGTTCTTGATCAATAACAGAGCTAATTATATACCAAGTGCCTTGGTTGACTACCTCCAAATTTTTTCCTTATCATATTCCTTTGTTACCCGATGAATTTGATTCGTTTAGTAACATTTTCATTTTCTTACATCAACGAAGAATCTTACAAGCATTTCTCTCCTAAAGCGATATGAGTGTAATTTATTCACTTCCTTAATTTTCATAAGCTCAACGTCTTTATTTTTGTTTTTCCAATCTTCTAAGAAATCATCAGTGATTTGAAGTAAAGCATGTTTGATTGACTGCATTCATTAAAATTAAAAATCCGGATATTCAGAGCAAGGTTAGTTAAGGTGGTCACAAAGTGCTCCTACTGGAACTGGAAGAAATCATCACTTTCCATATCATAAATATCACCTATAGAAGTTGGTTCTGCTAGTTCACTTGTGTAGACAGTTTAGCCTACAAAGAACAGTAGAAGAGATTCAGAATTTTAATCCATTGCAAAAGAAGTTCGAAACAATTAACAGATTTTTTTGGAAGAAATCATCACTTTCCATATCATAAATATCACCTATAGAAGTTGGTTCTGCTAGTTCACTTGTGTTAGACAGTTTAGCCTACAAAGAACAGTAGAAGAGATTCAGAATTATAATTCCATTGCAAAAGAAGTTCGAAAACAATTAACAGATTTTTTAAGGGTTTAGGATTATGTGTTTTAAATATTTATGTTGTTACTCTTTGTTACCGAATAAATCAGTTTCAACAATTAACAGATCATTCAAAGTAGTCGATCCTACTTACCTTAGCTTCACGATATCTTTCAAGCATCCGGCGATATTGTTGACGTGCAACTGGAGAATCATAGACAACACACGTGAAATAGCCTCATAGATTCTTAGATTTCAAGAGAAAAGACAAAATGTCAATATCGATATTCATTCCAGCTTACACACTCCCCTTATCTATAACTAAAGCACCTTTAGGAACAAACAAAATCTGTTAGAGCCCTGTGGGGCCTTCCTCTCTCTCAAGCTTCTGCGTTGATCTTTAATAACCACTGCTGCTGGTTCCTGGTCCTCCATATTCTCTTCCATTGCTTCTTGCTGGGGTGTAACAATCCTCTGCTCTGGTAGTTCAGCTGCCCTTTCCACTACCTTACCCCCACCTAAACAAGAAACCTTGTCCTCAAGGTTCGATGTAATCACAACTTTGTTGGGTTCCTCCATCAGTAACGGAAGAGGCGTGATCTGTTGGCTAGGTTGTACTCTATATGGTTTAAGTGAGAGACATGAAATATTGGGTGTATGCGAGTAGAGTCTGGGAGTGCTCCCATGCATTTCACAATCCGATTGGGTCCGAAAAAATAGAGACTAAGCTTCTGTTGTCTCTTCAAGCGTAAAGATAACTGTCGATACGGCTGTAAACGCACAAATGCTCATTCTCCCTCCTCTAACTCCAACTCTCTACGATGCTTATCAGCGTAATTCTTCATCCGTGTCTGCGCATGCTGCAAATTTTGTTTCAACACCCGAAGCATCTCATCATGTTCTTGAAGTTCTTGATTCACTTGGGTGTTGTTGGAGCTACCTTCAAGGTAGGAAACAATCGTGGGGGGGGGGGGGGCTCTTCCATACAAAGCTCTGAAAGGGGGTCATTCCCGCTGAGTGTTGATATTCATTATTGTACAAATATTCTTCCCAATCCAAATATTGTTCCCACTCGCTCCGTCCTTATCTAGCCATGCAACGGAAACCCATCTCCAAACAGCGGTTTAATGCTTCAGTCTGCCCGTTGGTCTGCAGGTTATATGCTGAGTTCATGCACAATACCGTTCCTTGCAGCTTAGCCATCTCCATCCACAACTCGCTCAAAAAAATACGATCTCTATCACTGACCATTGATTTTGGGATCCCATGCAGCTTAACTATTCCTTGCAAAATAACCTTGGCAACATACATACTGTCAAATTGCTTAGGCAAAGCAAAGAAATCACCATACTTGGTAAGCCTATCCACCACAACGAAGATTGCTTCCTTTTCATTCGATCTCGGTAGTTCCTCAATGAAATCTAATGAAAGGTCATCGAATACCTGATCCAGAATAGGCAAGGATTGGAGAAGTCCGGTCGAAGCAAGGCTGTCGCTTTTCATTCGTTGGCATACTTGGCATTCATTGACGACCCTCGGAACATCTTTCCTTATTCCCTTCCAATAGAAATTTGCTGCTAACCTCTGAAACGTTCATGTGATTCCAGTGCCCACCTATCATGGAACTATGAAACTCCCTCAATAGTAGTGATCTCAACGCAGTTTCATTCGGTACCATGATTCGCCCTTGAACCAAGATGAGTCTTTCCTGTTCCGCTCTCTATTTTCCATAATTAGCAGTAAGAAAGGTACATTATGCATTTTTTTATGTTTTAATAATAGTTTGGGACATGAGCACGACTCTGGGCATGACGCAGTCCGACATGACAGTTCTAGAAGATTCAGTCAGCACCTTTTGGAATGTTGACGGGCAAAGTTATCTTAGGAGGAATTATTTTTGAAATTTAAGTTTGAATTTGAAAACGTTTATGATTTATTTTTATGAGTTATTTATTTTTTAATTTTCATGTTATCTTTAGGTTTTAGAAAGCAATAAATACCCACTTAGGGTAAAGCTTTGAATGCACTTGCTTAGACTTGATTTTGTAGTTTTGGTTATAGTGTTATAAAAGGTTTTCTTTTGTTTTAATCTTTATTTTACTTTATGTTTTATTTACTTTATTTAAAACATGCTAAGTATGATTTTTGTCATGCTTAACTAATTTTCTCATAAGTCAAAGTCTAATTGATGACTCAATTTAAACTGTAAGAATTGAAAAGCACTTAACAACTTCAGGATGTCATTCTTAGTTTTCTGGGAACTTGGATAGGCAATCGACCCATCCTTTAAAAATTAAAACACTTTCATTTCAAAAAGTCGACATTGGTTTTGGTGTTGTTATGATTTAAAGTTGGGAGAATAGATCGACTTTTAGCACATTTGACTTCTTGTGAACACTTAGTGAAAGTCTGTTAAGGGAAACTAAGATCATATTTGATTCTCAGAGACAACATAATCCTAGTCGGACTTTTCCAAAACTTAAAATTGTTTTGTACTAACAGCCGTAATCACTGTTGATTCAATTAAAACCCAAATTTCAAAGATTGACCTTGGGAAAATTGGTAACCAAAGTGAAAATTAAATTACAAGGGTTTGGCCTTGTATATTGTAGTCAACGTGAATTCCGAAGTAAAATCTATTTCGATGATCATAAATGAATTGAGTCAAAGCAAGGCTAGAGGTTGCTTTTTACTTATGCTATTTTCAACTTTACGCCTTTAATCTTCTTTATTTTCACTCTTTTTTATTTTTCTTATTTAGTCCTTATCCCACCAAATCTCTCGTCTTATTTCACTGCAGATTACCTAGACCATAGCCAATACAAACTCAAATTTGGAAATTTTTTAAGTCATTGTGGGTCGACCCTTCTCTTTATTACGCTCTTTATCTTGAGAAGAAGGATTTTTTTGACAGTAAACGAAGAATTAAATCCGACAATGGGGCTAATATGGTTGCAAATCCTCTAATAAATTGACGATAATATCTTGCAATACCCAAGAATCCACTTACTCCCTTAACTGTACTATGGATTGGCCATTCTCGTACAGTAGCAACTTTTATAGGGTCTACAGCTAAACCCGTCCGATATACTATATGGTCGAGGTATTCCTCCTCTTGACTGAAGGAGAATTTGCTATGTTTAGCCACAAACCCCGCTGTCCAAAGTAGATACAACACTTCCCTCACGTGTTGCAAGTGTTCTAGCCAATCCTTGCTGAAGACCAATATATCATCCAAGAAGATAAACACGAATTTGCGCAAAAATGGTCGGAATTAATCGTTCATCATGGCTTGAAATGTAGATGGTGCATTGGTTAAGCCGAACGGCATTACAAGGAATTCATAATGCCCCTCATGAATTTGAAATGTTGTCTTAGATATATCGTCATTTTTGACCCGAATTTGGTGGTAGCCTGCTAACAAGTTTAGAAAAAAAACTGTGAATCATCCAATTCATCAAATATCTCATCAGCGGTGGGTATCGGTAACTTATCCTTGACGGTGATGGCATTCAAAGCTCGGTAATCCACATAGAACCTCTACGTCCCATCTTTTTTTTTTCACCAGCAATACCTGAGAGGAGAATTGACTTTTACTTCTTTGTATGAGTTGATGCTCCAGCTTCTATTTAATTTGTCGTTCGATCTTTTCTTTCTGGAAGAGAGGATATCTATACGGTCTAACATTTTCAGGCCTGCTTGATGGTTCTAAGTAATGAAATGGTCGGTTTCTCTCCCAGACGGCACCTCCTTTGGTGCCATGAACACGTCTACAAATTCTTCGAATGGAATCGTATCAGTAGCGGTCTGACCCCCATTTCCCTTTGCCATCAATGTTTGTCATGACGACTTTTTTCGAAGCGTATACGAAATTTAGAAAGTCGAAATTAAGAATTGGACTTTTAGAAAAGATTTGAAATGTTTGGAGTCGACATCGACTTTTAGGATTAGGCTGGTCGAAAACCAGAAAAATGCTCTTTTAAAGAATTTTAAATTAAAACTTAAAAGACGTGATTTGGTCTGTGATTTTAGATTATGAGTTCGGGGTCGATTACGCTTAAGGAATGATTAGCATCTCACAACGCCAAAAATTATACATTCAATTATGAATTTGACCCTAAATTAAAAGTTTAAAATTTTGAATATTTATTTAATTTCTTTTTATTCCCTAAATAAAACATTTTAACCTAATTAAAAGATTTTAGGAGACACAAAACATTTATTTATTTCCAATTAAAGAAGAAACTAACCACTTAATCGGAATTCAGACAATTGTTTCTTATTTTTTAATCAAAACAATGAAACATTGCCATTTCCTAAAAATTATAGATTTAATCAATTATTAAACCCTAAATAAAAGAAGATTAAAAAGTGACAAGTTAGTCAAAATATTATTTAAAAGAATAAGGATGTTCCTTGATTTAAAGAACAAATGCCAAGCCTTTGACGTTAATCAAACATCGTGCCATTAGCAATTTAAACGTAAGAACAAGCCTCTACCCTTTGTTTTTAATTAATGTGAACCTCTTTAATTTGGGTGACCACTAGTAAAATGTCGATTTTTTTTAAAATATTGAAAAATGGATGTCTACTTTAAGGCCATCCTTTTCAATATCTAAAAAGAAATAGACATTTTATTTTAATCAAATTATTAATTTAACAATTGGTTTCTAATTAAAATTATTAAAGAAACTAAATCTAAAATGATATTTCTAAACCTAATTAATATCTAATTAAAGAACCTAAACTAAGGCTTTAATAAAGAATTAGTGACTAAAACTAAAGAACTTAAGTGACTAAGGTTAGTTTAAAAAGCTAAAGTTTAGTTTTAATATTAGTGACTAAATTAAAATATTTAAAAATCTAAAGGATTTAATCTAGGTTTAAACATGTAACTATCTTGAAAGAATTAAGAATTAACACTCAAATTTAATAATTAAACACATTTAATAATATAATAAAAGTAATTGAAGTGAAAGTAGGACTAAAATGAACTCAATTAAAATTTGAGGAATAATTTACAAGTATTTAGTGACTAAAATAAAATAATGGAAAATAACAACCCACAACCATAAAACACGCTAATAATGGCGTAATTTAATGAAATAAATTCCCCAAAAACTCTCCCACTATAAAACTCAAAATTTTAGGACAAGCCTATTTTTATCTCTTCAAAATTTTCTCCTCTCCAAATCCTCTAAACCAAAAATCCCTTCTCCCAAATATTCATCACAATTCATCTCATGTTCATACTAAAATCTCATTTGATCCTCCATAAACACCAAAACATCACCCCCAAACTTGTTTTCAGTATCAAAACCCTAAACTTACTCAAGAACGCAAATTTAATCTCCCATAAGCACCAAAAAAACCTCAAAACTTTATATCTCCCATAAACACAAAAAACCAAACTTTAATCTCCCATAAACATAGAAAACACCTCAAAACTTGTTATTTTTGGATCAAAACACCCAAAACCCAAGAACATTTCCAAGAACAAGCCTAACGTTCTTTCATTTATCCAAAACCTAAAAACCTAAATCCTAAAATCCAATAGGATTTTTCCCAAGCTTCTCTTATCCTAAACTTCACTACCCAACCCGAAAACAAACCACCACCAGCCGAACCTCTCTCCTTTGACCACCAAGATTTCCAGCCACCACAAATCCGACTCAACCAAACTTTCTAATCAAAAAAGGAAACAAATAAAAGGGGACCCTCACCTTCAACAACCTCTACCGAGCCTCCTACGGTGGTGTTCCTCCGAAGAAGGTAAGCTTCCTTCATTTATCATTTCTTTCATTGAAATGCTTTGTATGTAATGAGTATATTGATGATTGATTCTTGGTTGGTGATTATTCTAATGATGAACATTCTTTTTATATTGATGATATTTGGCTCTTTATTTACCCTCACTCAAAAATTCGTTGAAGAAACAGTTGTAACCACTTTGCTTTCTTAAGATTCAAGAACATTCTTGGATGGGTGATGTGGCAAGCTCCAAACCCTTGGATCTAATCCTCCATCAATGGTTCACATGGATTGTGTTTGTTTGCCAAGGATTGATAGAATAATAGCCATTGGATGAAATCTAATCAATGGATGAGATTGTTATGGTTTTGTTACATTGATTGATGATGTCATCACCTCAAAAGCAACACCCAAATAAATGCCTTGTCTTTTTTGAATTTCGAAAAAAAATCCCCACCAAAAAGCCAAATTCGGTGGCTATGAAGAAGGTTTAGGTTTTTTTCCTTTTTTCTTTTATTTATTTTTGTTTGTTTGTATTTGTAAAAACACGTAGGCTAATATTTGGGCCTTGAAAAACAATTTAATGGACTTATTTACTTAATAAAATGAGTTATTTCTTTTGGATTATTTTTATTATTTATAAAAGAAAACAAAATGGGCTCGTATCTAATATGGAGTATATAATACGCTAACTATATAATATGGACTATATAAAATGAAAATGTGATGCATTAACTATATAATATGGGAAGCAATATAACATGGAATTATAACATGTACTACTACATCCTAAACTATTTAATATGTAAGACTATAGTATATAATATTTAATATGAAAACTATATACTATATACTATAATATACCAAACATTTATATACTAAAACCCATTGTATTATATTGTACTATATAGTATGAAAAATGACACTTCACCACTGGGATAAAATGGGTGATGATAGCTGCCCCTCTTTTTCATTGGCATGGAACGAGAATGAGGCAAAGATAACAAGTACCAATTTTATTCGGCTGACCCTTCAAATAACGAGCTTCAGATCCTTATGATTACGAACCATTCACTCTTTAATAAAAAGTCAACTATAAAATATGAGCAAGCTCTCTAAAACTCCCATTCCCAAATTTCTTGGACAACACATACAATATCTCTTATAAGAACCCTCCATTCTACCACAATGACCCACTCTACGTTGAATGAGCTCTCCTATATGAACTCATTCTTCCTGCATAAATGTTGATCCACTTCCTTCTGTGATGAAATTGGACAAAAATAATGTTGATCCCACTCCTTATGTTAATAATCAAGCAAAGTGACAACACTAACCCACCTCTTTTTATGATGATGTCGAGCAAAATGGTGATGTTCTTCCACCTCCTTCTGTGATGGAAACGAGCACCATATTAACACTGATTCAAATCATTCTGTAAAGAATCGAGTGAAGTGGTGTTGTTAACCTACCTCCTTCTGTGATAGAGCCAAGTAAAGTAGTGGTGGTGATCCAACTCCTTTTATGAAGAATAGAGCACAAGGTTGTCACTGATCAACTCTTTTTGTTAAGGATCAAGTGAAAGATTGTCTCTGATCCAACTCCTTCTGTAAAAGGATCAAGTGACGTGAAAATTTTGATCCAACTCCTTATGTGAAGAATCAAAGCAATTGCAATACTGATCTACCTCTTTTTGTAACAGAATATAGCAAAATAAAATTACGTTCGATTTTTTCTGTGAAGAATCAAACGAATGACACTATTGATCCAAATCCTTCTGTGAATAACCAAACAAAATGTCGATGTTAATCTACCTCCTTCTGTGATAGAATTGAGTAAATTAATATTAAGCTTTATTTCTTCTATGAATAATTGAACGAAATGACATTGTTGGTCCAACACCTTCTATGAAGAATCAAACAAAATACTGATGTTGATCTACCTCCTTGTGTGATAAATCTGAGAAAAATAAGATTATGCTGATCCAACTCTTTTAAACGATCAAACAAAAAGATTGATACTGATCCATCTCCTTTTGTGATGAATGCAAGCACCAAATTAGATGCCATACTCAAACAAGCTCCTGTATGAACTTTTTCAACTTCCAACAAATTTCCGTTAAACGTAATGATCCAAATGAGTTGAGTTCCTCGTCGAACTCCAATTTCTATTGGGGAATGTCTCTATTTGAATTTCGCTAATCCTTTCCAAATGTCAGACTATTTGAAATGAATGAATGAACATGCATGCTCCTATTCATACATGCCTAAACATGAATACATGATGTCAGTTATATCAAGACCATAATTTCCTCTGTCTCGTATGCCTCCTCTATTCTTCTTTGCTCGATCTTCATCATCATGATCATTTCAAGGTTCTATCTCATGATTTCATTGCTTTATGGTTTTAACTCACACTCGGAATCAAACCTTTTTATGCCTTCTCTTTGGGTTCATTCCTCATTCTTTTTAAAGCGCCCTTTTGGGTTTTCACTTTAGATTCACCTTACTCAAAACGCCCTTTGGGTTTTCACTTTGGTTTTTTTCTGTTTTTTCTTTTTTTTTTTTCATTTTTCCTTTCTTTTTCATCTTCATTCTTTATTATATTTCTCAAATAACATAAAATTGATGAAAAATGCTCCAATGAGAACTAAAATGTCAAACTTGATTGCCCCAGGATGATCTAGGTCCTTAGTAAATACCCCAATGTAGGAAATTATTTCCATAGCTTATCTTTATTCGATTGCCAAAATTTTCAATTTCAAATGGCTTGCTCTTCGTACCATTTATCAACAAACCACACTCTTAACCAGGGTTGATAAAAATGCCATCAAATGTTCTACTTATCTCTTCTTTGAATAAACAATTCAACAACAACTAATTCTCTTTACGAGGTCTCACAATCATATGGCAATGTGCCTTTCATCTAACAAAGCCTTTAAAAATAATTGTCAACTTCAATTGCAAAAATGCTTTTTCTCATTTTTAAGTTTGCTTAGAAAAGTGATCAATATATATGATACATGAATGTCTTAACTCTTTGCTATTAATCTGGTACTAGAACATCCCAGACTAAACCACACCCATCCTTATCAAGGTGGTCATTTGCTTTCTTTTGTTCTATTGATTCTGAATGATCCAACAAAAAAGTGTGAAATGTTTATTCGTGAGCCTTCTGATCCTTCAACCTTGTTATTTCAAAAAAAATTAGAGAATGTCTTCATTGTTCTTGCACAACTTATTCGCCTTACTTGGGCTTTTGCTTCTTGCCTCACTTCTTACCTTTGGACACTTTAGGCAAAAATGAGCCTCCTCAACCTCTAGGACCTTCTCAAAAGATAGTAATGTTTGAAAATGTTTTTCCTCTTTTTAATATTTTCTAGAATTCAAAAGAATGAAAGAATTTTTACAAAAAAGTGCCCCTTACTTCGGGCTCACAATTGAAACCAATCATAAATTCAATGAACATCAATTAATTTTTGAATTTAAAAAAATTTATAGCTCTTTGACAAGTGTTTGGATTGATAGGTTGGTTTTAGGTTGTTTTCCTAAATTTTCTAAGGTATCAATATCAAGATGTTCTTTTTCTTAGTCCTCGTGAACATTGTGAGATGCCCATCTATCTTAGCTTGCATTTTAATCGGATGCGCTAGCATATTAAATTGCTAAACCTTTTAGACTACTTTTATTTTGGTTCTATGAAATCTTCCATTTGTTCAAGCTTCATAGTCTCATTTAGAAAAGTTAGTGTAGAAATATCAGTCTAAAAACAAATTTCTTGAGTGCTTATGCGTAGTCGACTATAACAAGTTTTTATTAACTCCCTTAGTCCATCTTTCACGTAAGCTCATTTAAATTTAAAGCCTTGTTGCCTTGAAATTACTTCCAAATAATCAGATTATTGTTTTCAGCGGAGTAGCCCCATTTTATTACACTCATTTATTAACTTTTTGAGTTTTCAACTTCAAGATTTCTCAAGCTTATTGAGGTGAATCTGTTATAGCCAGGGTGTCGTTGAAAGTCAGAGAATTTCATCTTTAAAATTCAATTTCCAAGAAACTGACCTAAACTAAATTAATCTAATACACCATTCCATTTGGAGAGATTATGATAATCACTAAACGCCCTTAATAGAAATGTGATCTAATCGATCTTACAATGTCATACGCAAAAGATGCCCCATTTTGTCCACTCCTATACATACCAAAATGCCAAGCCCTCTGATTACTTGGTTGCAGGAGGAGAAGTTATTTTCAACTTAGTAGGGAAAAGGTATAATGCTCAGACTCAACTCTGGAGTATGATCAACGATCATTGTTTTATGAAGAGAAATCTTAGCACTTGTCAAAAGCTATAAAAAATATTTCATTATATTCATTGAACTTCTAAAAGAAATTTGTTTCATTGCTCATAGTCTAAAACTAATGTTTATTTAACAAAATAATTTCAAAAACATATGAAAAACAGAGAAAAAAATGAAAAAACATTAATAAAAAAACATGTTGATTTCATGCAACTACAACCATGCTCAATGAATAGTGGACAAAGGTCTCTTCTACTTGCTCTAGAAGCCCCCACTACACTTAACTCAACTGGATCCAAGATCCTACCCTTTAAGGCCCACTTGCATCCAAAAACTCTCAATTTGATGTTTGAAACATCTCGAGGGTTGCATTTATCCAATTTATCTTTTGGTCGTAGAAGGAGAAGGTTATTTTCAACTTTGTACAGAAAATGTATATTGCTCGGACGCAACTCTGGAGTAAAATCAAGGGTCATTGTTTTATGAAAGATCAATCTTGCCACATGTCAAAAGCTATAAAAAAATATTTCATTATATTCATTGAACTTCTAAAAGAAACTTGTTTCATTGCTCATAGCCTAAAAGTAATGTTTATTTAACAAAAGAATTTCAAAAACATATGAAAAATAGAGAAGGAATAAAAAATTTAAACAAAACATGTTGCTTTCATGCAAGTGCACCCATGCTCAATGATTAGTGGATAAAGGTCTCTTCTGCTTGCTCTAGAATGCCGTACTATGCTTGACTCAACTGGATCCAAGATCCTACCCTTTAATGCCAAACTTGCCTCCAAAAAATCTTAAATCGTGTTGAGACATCTCGAGGGTTGCAACTATCAATTTATCTTTTGGTATGAATGTGTATCCAGGATCACCTTTGCTTCAACCTTTTTTCTCTGATCCCTACTTGTCTTATTTCTCATTTTATCTTTCATCATCTAAGACATTTTAAAGATTTCTTCTACCAATTCTAGTTCATCTTTGCTACTTTTAACTCCATATTTCTTTTTATTCCTTTTTTTTACCCTGAGGCTTTCTTTTGATTTGGCATGTTAGATTCCACTAGGCAATGAACAATTTGAGTTTTAATACTATGTTCCTTTGTTTTACACTTCTCAATTTCACACTCAATAGGATCTTAACACTCTTCCTTAACGTTCTTATATCCCTCCATGGAACATATCGGAGGTTCAGTTTGATTTATGCAACAACCTTCCTCATTAGACCACTTCTGACATGAAGGCAATCGTGATTGGACATTGTACGATGTGATCGATTTATCTTTTAGCAATTCAGAATATAGATTTTCACATGGGAAGTAGAATGAATTCTGAGATAATTTCACTTCATATGCCTTCCCTTAAGAACCTGATAAAATTCAGCCTGCGATGAAAGAGATTGATAATGAATAATCAAATCTTAATTTGCAGTTTGACAAACAAGAATTTTGACTTGCAAATGCTTGGTATTGATACTCCATCTTAGGTTCACTAACAAATGTTGAGCCTTCAAGGAATCCAGAGTTTCCATCTAGAAAACATAGTTTCCTTTCCATGATGAGGTTTTAAACCTTTAATCTTAAGGCCTTACAATCTTCTGTGGAATGTTTAAAAACACCAAGGTGATATCCACATGAAATGCTGGTACCATGCAAACTTGGTCACTGATAAACATTAAACCTTGACAGAACGCATGCGAGAATATGATTCTGGAATAGATAAGGTAGCAAGTATGAATATGATCAAACGGTTAGGGCGAATAATGCCTTCTTATTTTTATTCTTATTTATTTTAGTCATCTTGATAATCATCGAGTATTCTTCTAAGCCCTTCTTCTTCGAATGAAGCGTACGTTTCAAGGGGAAACATTTATTTTCTGTTGCCCCTTTACCCAACATCGGTTCAATAGTTATTTCTTAGACCATATATGGTTTCTGCAATTGACTTGAATTATCTTGATCTTTAATGGGCTCTTGATCATTCACCAATGTCACTTTAACCCCACAACTAAAATTCATTCTCTCATTCAAAGCATTTGCCTCTACTTGCACTATGGGATTCTCTAATGGCTTCCCCTCATGAATCAAAATAGTCACCATGTTCATCAATTTGGGCATCTATTCTCTTAACTCATCTTGAAATTCCTTTTCTCGGCCTTTCATCTCTTATTAAGTTTTGACGAGTTGTTCTTGTAGTCTTTCAATTCTATGAACCCGCGCTAATATCTTATTCATGGCTCTCGATCTTTCTCTAAGTACGATCAACGTGGCTTCTATTTGTTTTTAAGATTTCTGCCATGGAATCCTCCACGATTCATTCTCATGTTTTCATTATTAATACACAAAAATCGTAAATAAATACGATATAAATGATAAAAATACAAAAATTCAAATGCAAAAGCAAAAGATATTGATCCCAAAGATGAATATCATATAACAAATTTCATTAGAGACAAAAGTCTACATCAATACAAAATAGCCCATTTCTACAGATGTGACTTCGTTTAGATGCTCTATCCTGTCTTGTTTCCCTCAATCGAAGAAAATAGGCTTGTGTTATGCCTGGTGACTTCTGTCCTGAAAATCATGCACATTTAGTGCTCCACAACCTTATGAGCTCATGTAACGGCTTTACTCGAAATACAATCTCTACCTCGAATCATGCCCCTATGACTCTAAGGTTGACCATCATGCCTTGATAATTAAAGGTGGAACAGTTGTAGGCCAGATCTCGTAGCTACACCATTGTTCGGATCGAAGGCTTTTCAAGACTTGGATATTGTTTGATTTGATGTTGAATTGCGTATAATCCATCAACTTTGATATATGAACTCCATACTAGTCATCTCCTAGTTTCCTCTAAGCTTCTATCGGTGCCCATCCACATATGCAACTACTTGATTAAGAAACGTTTTCTCTATTTATGAAAATTTTCTAATTAGATAGTCAACTGTGGATCAATACATGTATGTTGTGATTATGAGAATGCAAATGTAAATGCAAAATGTGTTAATCCTTAAAAGTGATCCCATAAAACAATTTCCATGAGACAACAAGGTTTCATATAACCAAATTACTTCAAAAGAAAACTTAAATATTCATGTTGTGTTCTCCCAATGATTTGATGTTGCACTCCAAGTCGATGTTGTATTGATCCATATGTTAAGCTATCTTTTACATATAATGACGTTCTTTATGTTCTCTTAAATTAATTTTTGTGATTTTTGAATCAGTCTTCTTTCCTAGACTTCGTGTCTTCGTGAAGAACTTTCTTATGCTAGTATATGATTTCAGGATATCATCTCAGTCCTTGTGTCTTTGAAAGAAATCAACTATTTACTCATTGATTGGCGTTCTTTGTAGATCTTCACGACATAACAAAAGTCCCTAATTTGAATATTCGGTTGAGAAACCCTTGTTTCAATAGAAACATTCAAATTTGGCCAATCACTTATGATTTAACACCTTTGATCATTATATGAAAGATATGAAGATGTAAAATGCAAAAAACAAAAATAAAAAAAAAACATATATTATTTAGTACAAGCAAGATAAATAATAAAAATTCAAGAATATGATAAGTCCTAAGCTGTATGATTTTCTAGTTCACATGCATTAGTTCAGAACATACATGTAAATAAAAGGCTAGAGTTGATTTTTCCTTTGTGTGTATTTATTCAGGTACCTACGGCGGAATTTTGGTAAAGTTTCAGATCAAGTAGATCTATGGTTTATTACATGCATGTTTTCGGCTCTAAAGGATAAGGTAGTCGAAATTATCTTTGCTATCACCCCCTTGGGCTAGTCAGACCCTCGATCCTCACCCATTACAGGCTTATAGACCAAGTTAAATTTCGAGAGGGAGCATTTCCTTATGCCCGAGGCAAGGAATAAATTCTTATGAAGACATAGGTACTTTGGACCCTGAAACTTACTCGCTAGGTCTATACAGAGAATATATTTTCACGAAGACGTCACTTTCACTCTCACTTAAAAAGGATAGCTCGGGTATAGAGAATATGCCATGAATGTGGACGTGTTGTGTGTGAGGAGAAAAGCTCAAACTTTTAACCATATGAGTAAAGAAAAGAACCAGATAAAAAAATGATCTTAGGAAAAATCTAATACCCTAAAAGCACTAAATTCAAATGTCAATACAACTATTTATAAGAATTACAAGAAACAAAGATTTAAAGGGAACTAAAAAGAATAAAGATTAAAAAGAAATCAAAAGGAAAACGAAAATTAAAAAGAATAAAGATTAAAAGGAAATTAAAGAATCAAAAATTAAATCTCCTAATATTCTAATATAGGGACAAAATGTAATTGTTTTTAAGGCCCGACTATTTAAGAAACCAGGGGTTCTACATAATTTCCCTAGCAGAGTCGCCAAGCTGTCATGAGGACGTTTTGTGGAGCGTATATAGAGTGATTAGAATGTTGGAATTAAGAATTGGAATCTTAGAAAAGATTTGAAACGTTTGGAGTCGCTATCGACCTTTAGGATTAGGTAGGTCAAAAATAAAGGAAAATGCCTTTTTAAAGAATTTTAAATAAAAAACCTTAAAAAGATGTGATTTGGTTTGCGATTTTAGAGATTATGTGTTGGGAGATCAATTACGCTTGGGAAAGGATTAACATCCCCACAACGCCAAAAAATTGGTACCTTTAATTACGAATTTGTCCCTATACAAAAAATTTAGATTTCAAATATTTATTTAATTAATGATCCTTTTATTCCCAAAATAAAATATTTTAACCTAATTAAAATATTTTAGGAGAGGCACACAAAATTTGTTTATTTCCAATGAAAGAAGAAACTAACCCCTTGTAGACACCCGTTTTGTCTGGGATATTATTATTATTATTATTTTATTTTATTATTAATAATAATGTTAACATTATTTATGTTATCATTTTGCAGGCCAAGGTACACCAAGCCCAAATCAGGCCCCAATTTACAAACAGTTCACGTCAGACATGTTGATCGACAATTTTGAACATGTTACAAGCATATTTGGATGATGAAGTCTCTTAACATTTAATCCTCTATCTCTTCGCTTTCCAACGCACTTTGAACCGTATCAATCCGATATTAATAGCTCGAGATATGCCCAGATAATTGAGGACAGTGCAGGCTGGAAATTAATACGGGATTTACAAATTCAGTCCAACAAACCTTTGTTTTCCATTCACTTGCACAATGGACACGTTGAAACAATCTGGTGGGACACTATAACAACATATTACAAGTTAAATTTAAGTGGGAGACAATTTATGATGGAGCAATAAGGGACATCCATTCAGCAAGCATAAACATCACACAAAGAGAGGGGGAGCAGCACGTGGAAGACAAAACCAGCTGATCAACAATCATCCCTCTCCCACGTGCTGGTGTTATCCACGAGAAAATCAAGTCTCGGCCATCAAGCTGCTAGCGTCGCACGCCAATCATGCCACCATTGAAGGCATTTTTATCACTTGAGAACAATACACCGAAAATCATCAACAAAAGTTAAGAAGAAAGAAACCTAATCCCGTCTTAATCTCAACAACCAACAAGGAAATTAAATAAAAGGACAAGAGGCTTTCAGTGGAAGGAAGAAAATAAAGGGAGGGGGTTTTCTCAGTTTTTGAGGGAGACGAGGAGGACATAAACGATGAGGGGAACAACGGTTAAAAAAGAAGGCGACCGTTCACCAAGAGCAGGATCAACAATTAACGAAAGAAAGGGGGCTCTCGCATAGGAAAAAAATAGAGGAGAGCATTCGGGAATTCACAGAAAAAAAACAATAATAGAGGGAGGGCAGGAAAAAAACGAGAGGAGAAAGGGAGGGTTCAAATTTTTTCGAAGGCAAAAAGGTTTTTTTTTCTCTTTCGGGGAGACTGAAGCTGGAAATCAATGTAAAATAAAAAGTGTAATCATCCCATTAAAACAGAGGTAAGCAATCGAAACATGGGATTTTCCTAGCATCCATATATTTTTCCAAGGTTTTTTTTTATTTCTTATTTACAGTAATATTTTCTTTATTTTTTTAATCACTTTCGATGTAATATACTTAGCCTTTTTAAAATGCATTTCTTTCAATAATATTCTTCGTTACTAGCATAGAAAGAATTAGATATAGTGTAAAGGAGGATTCGTTTACCTTCATGGTCAGTCCTCTCATCGCGAAAGTAATTGAGCCATCAGGGTTAAGGAAGATCGGTTTCCCTTAGTCGTTATTTGTGTTTTGCATGTGGGTTTCAAACCTTCGTTTTGAGTCTTAGATCTTCAGCGTGAGGGGTCTCGAGGGTCTTGGTTAGGAATAACAAAGAGAAGGATTTAATGAATATCAGGGTAGTAATTTACCTTGTTGACACAGTGAGGGGCTGGAGCGAAGAGTGACCACAGAGGGTTGTCGGTGGTCGGCGTTAGCTTTGTTGGCTTTTGAAATCTCTGTCATTTGTGTTGAAAGAGAGAAATAGAGAGAAACGGCGCAGATGGATTTGATTTAGCAAAAGTAGGGGTTTAGTTATTAGGGTATAGCTTAATTTAATATTTAGGGTTTTTTTGTGAAACGACATAGTTTAAATAAGGTACAGATTCGTTTTTGAACCTTTTTTATGCGCATCACATGTTAGTTACCATTTTTAGTTCAATATTTGAAGTTTTATTGTTTCATTGTGATTCCATTAACCAAATTTGATTTAATGTGTACGTATATAATGCCTCATATTTATTTTTATAATATTTTAATTGGATTATCATATACGTATGTTTCATTAACCAAATTTGAGTATTATTAGTCCATTTTAATATGTTTATAAATTATATATGGTTGTATTCATTTATATATATAAATGTAGGCATAATTTATCTTTTTAAAATATGTATGCTATCCTCCCATGCATAACTCGGCATTGTCGAAACGATTTTTAAACGGTGGGGCGAGATTTTGAAAACCGCATCATTTTTAAATTATGATCTTTATTTTTGATTTTTTATTAAAAATAATGTGATTTTAGAAAACCTCTCGTTTCGAAAATTTGGGAATTAATTCACGATAAAACACAGGTTCGAAGAGTCGCCACCATCTTTGATTAGGGTGTGATTGGACACCAAAAAATGTTGTCATTTTAAATAAAAATTAATTTTAATTAAAACCATAAATTTAGGTCCGCGTTACCAAAAATGAGTTCGGGAGTCGGTTACGCGTGGGGAAGGATTAGCACCCCCACAGCGCCCTAAATCGGTACCTCGTCGATTAATTAATGTCTTTGCAATGAAATTTACAAATTCGATTTTAAATTGGTTTATGATCCCCGACAAAACAACATATGAATTTTACAACATTCAAAAGCACCAAAATAGATTAAATTAAAATTACCCAACCTTTAGAAAGATAAAGAATGTTTGATTACTTACAAATGCCGAGACCAGATCATAAATAGTTATAACAACCTTTTCTCGATAAATTTAAATAGTCGAACATTTCTTTTTCTTTCATTCCCAAATTTTAAAATGATAAATCCATTTCTTAGGTGTCACTGATGGGATACACTTTTATTTTAAAATCGTTTAAAGAGGATATCTAATCAGTTAAGAAAACCCACTTAAAACAATTTTAAATTAAAAGAATATTACCCTTAGTCAAATTATGTAATAATTTCGAGTTATTTACGTGAGACTAACATGCAAACACTAAGTAAATAATGCCATATATTAACAAAACATTTAAGCTTAAAGTAACCCAATCACTTGCATACATGACTAATTGGCAAACATGATAATGAAACCTTAATATTTTAAAATTATAAAATTTTATTATTACCATATTAACATACATGTGATAAATGGTTTTCATACTAAATTAACTAATAACTAAGATATAATATTAATTTTATTAATTTACAAGGCCTAAAATACAATTGGGTGATATGGTACATACATGCATTAAAGTAAAACAACATAAAATTAAATATGCTATTAATAACTCAAGTCTCATATTTAAAATTACCATAGAGGACCACCATGAAAGAAAATTAAACTAGGCATGCAAAAATAGAAATTAACCACTGAAATGAGTAAATCTGTTGAGTGACTAAAATGCTAGGTAACCAAAATTACAGGGTACATTCGAAAACAACACAAAATGAAGAACAACATAACTTAAGGACCAAAATAAAATACACAGAAAATAACAAGGCACAATCAGAAACCAGTAAAGTTTGATTCAGGACCAAAACAGAACTCTCTCAAAATATAGAAACCAATTTAATAAAATAGAAACCTCGATTTAGTGACCCAAATTCAACAAATTGAAACTAACGGACCCCTCAACGAGATTGACCACTTACCCTAAAACTCGATTCTCCCCCTGCTCATCAAAACGCTATCATTTTGGAGCTTGCTAAACGGCGCCGTTTTGAAAACTACATATATTAGACACCCTAGGTTTAATTTTAACCTAATTTCATTCTACTCTCATTCTTATTTTGTATTAACACCCCCCCGCCGTTCTCAACTCTGCCTCTATCTCTTTCTTTTTCTTCAACCCTAAAAAAACCATGGCTACCTCGGCCCCCGCCGTTCAACGGCTCCGATGAGGAGCCAAACCCCTCAAAAACCTACCCTAAAAATAACCTTGAACCCCAAATAACAACTCTCTCACCACAGAACCCCAAGAAAACCTCCGATTAAACTAACCAAAAACCTTACTTTTCAAACTCTTAGCCTCCCACGAACCTAGATCTATGATGGTAAAGCTCTTACCTTCGAGAAAAGAGGTGCCTACGCTTCGAACGAACAAGGTTTTGGATGCTATCGAGGTAAAAATCCTCCTTTTTCTTGGATGCTCTCGGTTTTTTTTTGTTGTCTTTTTTTGTTGATGATGGGTATTTTCGTTTCTGTTTTTGCTTCTCTCATTGATGATTCCTTTTTTTTCTGGATTTTCTTTTTCCCCCTTTTTTTACGAACGTTTTATCACTGATGATATATGGTTTGCTCTATGCTTTTTAGTCGATCTCCTCGGTTTTTGCTTCCTCGTGTTCTGTTTTATTTTGTGTGTAGCCCCCCCCCGGTTTGGACATGGTGAGCACGGGAAAAGGTGGTGGTGGCCTCGGTTTCAATGGATAGCCGATAGGCGTGGTTTCGTGCTATCCCGAGGAGTGCGTGGTGGGTGTTGCGCAATGTCTCGTACTCTGTGATCATTGAGAGCCATTGGATCTCATCAGATCTAACGGTGTAGGCTTCGGCGGCGCTGGGTATAGGGTAAAAACCCTAATGGTCCTTTGATCTGGACCGTTAGATGAGGAACAGATCCAACAGTTCTGGGCAAGCAGCGGTTGGGGGCTGGTGACAGGAAACCCTAACGGGCCTAGGGTTTCTCCAAGTGGGTTGTAGCACTTGGCTACCAAATTTGGGCCTGCCTGGTTCGGTTTTGGGCCTGTTGTAACATTTTTTCTTTAAGTTCGGGCCTGTAAAAATCAAATAACATGTTTAGTGTGTTTTTAATTATTTATTTATTTAATTACTTAATGCATATATATATATATATATGTTAATAATTACTTATAACAATATTAACAATAACAATAAACTCGTATTAATCATCGAATAAGACCCCGGACAAATCGAGCATCTACAAGTGCCCCTCTTTGCGCATTATCGTATAACGAGAATAGAGCAAATATAAAAAGATGGTCAAGTTCGTCCGGTCATGAAAAACTCGAAAAATTAATCTGATTCATTGTAACTTCAAAATAGTGGAATTTGAAAATTTTTAAATATGAGTTCGCTCCCTTTTCTTTAGGAAGTATGGAACTTGAACAATTTTCAACCATCATGTATGCTCTCTATTCCTTCAGAGAGTATGAGACTCGAACAGTCTTCAACAATCATGTCTGCTCCCTATTTCTTCAGAGAGTATAAGACTCGAACAATCTTCAAACGGGTTCGCTCCCTTTTTCTCTAGGGAGTATGGAACTCGAAAATCTTCAAACGGGCTCGCTCCTTCTTTCTCTAGGGAGTATGGAACTCGAAAATCTTTAAACGGGTTCGCTCCCTCTTTCTTCAGGAAGTATAGAACTCGGACATCTTCTTCAAACGGGTTCGCTCCCCCTTTCTCTAGGGAGTATGGAACTCGAACATCTTCAAACGAGTTCGCTCCCTCTTTCTCTAGGGAGTATGGAACTCGGACATCTTCTTCAAACGGGTTCTCTCCCTCTTTCTTCAGGAAGTATAGAACTCGGACATCTTCTTTAAATGGGTTCGCTCCCTCTTTCTTCAGGAAGTATAGAACTCCAATAACTTCACACGGGTTCGCTCCCTCTTTCTCTAGGGAATATGGAACTCGAACATATTCAAATGGGTTCGCTCCCTCTTTATCTAGAGAATATGGAACTCGAACATCTTCTTAAGGGTTTGCTCCCTCTTTTTTTAGGGAGTATGGAACTCGAACAATCTTCAAACGGGTTCGCTCCCTCTTTCTCTAGGAAGTATGGAACTCGAACAATCTTCAAATGGGTTCGCTCCCTCTTTCTCTAGGGAGTATGGAACTCGAACATCATCAAACGGGTTCGCTCCCTCTTTCTCTAGGTAGTATGGAACTCGAACAATCTTCAAATGGGTTCGCTCCCTCTTTCTATAGGGAGTATGGAACTCAAACATCTTCAAACGGGTTCGCTCCCTCTTTATTTAGGGAGTATAGAACTCGAACATCTTCAAATGGGTTCACTCCCTCTTTCTCTAGGGAGCATGGAACTCGAACAATCTTCAAACGGGTTCGCTCCCTCTTTATTTAGGGATTATAAAACTCGAACATTTTCAGACGGGTTCGCTCCCTCTTTCTAGGGAGTATGGAACTCGAACAATCTTCAAACAGGTTCGCTCCCTCTTTATAGGGAGTATAGAACTCAAAAATCTTCAAATGGGTTCGCTCTCTCTTTCTCTAGGGAGTATGGAACTCGAACAATCTTCAATGACTTCACTACTCTTTCTTGAAGGCTTAAGTTGGTTTGCTTTGAAGTTCAAACCTGAAAATCAAACGTTATCACTCATTAGTGTATGCTTAAAGATTCAAAAAACATTATAGTCAAAAATTTAGAATTTAAGAGAATCTTTTCGAATTTATTTCTCTTGTGAGAGCTTGTCTCGCCGCAATTAAATGTGAGAGTCTTCCTTAACTTGACAGTCATTTGAACCTCTCCTTCTAGGGACTTTGAATTGGTTAATGACTCATCACTAGCGTTTCTTTTTAATCACTTGATTAGCTTCTTTGTACTCGAAAACTTTTACTTTTTCTTCTACATCTGATGGTCTGATGGTTTGCTCCAACACTCTTCTGAGAAAGCTTAAAATGGATTTCCTTCACGACTCTTTGGTGAAGGGTTAAGATGGACTTTGCCCCAATCTCCTGTGTGCAAGTCACTTTAATCGATTAATTCCTCTCTTCATATACAAAGATCTCTGTTTTTCTTCTACATCTGATGGTCTTCACTTCAAAGCAATGTTTCTTCTGTGGATTAGACCTATCAATTCTTCAAGGTATGCCTCTCTAACGTGATTCTTTGCGTTTGTGGTTTGAAATCTTCACTTCAATCGTCGGGATTTTAATATCTTGTATCTTCTCTTCTCACTGGAAGATCTGTCAAAATGATGTGTTTATGCATGAAACACGAATGCAACTCAATGTATCAGTGTAATGCATTTTCTTTTATGCAAATGATGTTTTCATGAATGCATAAATGTTGATTCCTTCTTTGTTTGACTTCAAGGTGGCGAACTCAGTCCTCTTCTACTTGATCATTCCTTTCTAGGGTTTGCTCAGATATCCATGTAGCAACTCATAATTTTTAACTTGCACTTTGGAAGATACCTCTGATCTTGTTTTATCTTCTTGTTGTCTTTGTCTCCTATCTTCATTTCAGAGAAATTGCTTTTATCTTTCAACTTCTTGTTATGGTCATAAATATGACTGTGTTGCCCCAATTTCGGAGACTATGCGTGACTGCGCCAAACTCCACAAGGATCACAGGGAGATCCGCATCTATTATGATTTGACTCTTGAAACACATCACAAGGAGGATCTATCCCAATTTTCATGTCACCCAAATCATTCTCATTTTAACCTTGGAGTTGCGTAAGACAACCTTCATCTTGGGTAATGGAACCAACACATGATCGCAACACTGATTCATCACCATACTCATTAGTTCGTAAAACAATTGACCACACATTCATCTTTTTCTGTGACTTCTACCCATATCTTTCAACTGGAGAAACCCTTTGCGTAGCACTCAGAGTTTTTATAAGGTATTACAAGGATACCAAAACTCAGTGGAAATCACAAGAGTAATACAACTGATGATGAACAAAATTATCACATACAGTAAACCCCTCTGTCGATGTTTCACTATTTTCACCACTCATTCACTTCTATCCCAATGGAATTATTTGTTCAATTCATTGATCATTCCACAGTCTTCATATGCTTCCACATATGCCCCACATTAATACCTCTAGTTGAAACATGCCTTCACTAGTGCCACAATATTATCTTATACTATTACGGGCCCTCAAAATGCCTTAACACCTCCAATTCCAAGGCTCATTCTCAACGCCTTCTTGGTCTGAATCTCATCATCTCAACATGTTGTGGGTTCAGTTGTGCCTCAACATTGTCTTATACTGGTATGGGCCTTCAAAATGCCCCATCACCTCAAATTGTAAGGCTCATTCTTCATGCCTCCTTGGTCTGAATCTTGTCATCTCAACATGATGTGGGTTCAGTTCTGCCCTAATGTGTATTCATGGATTTCTTCATGCCCGAAATATTCCGAGCTGGGATGTTCTCATTCTGGTACGGGCCTTGAAAATGCCCCATCACCTCAAATTGTAAGGCTCACACTTCATGCCTCCTTGGTCTGAATCTTGTCATCTCACATGATGTGGGTTCAGTCATGCCCCAACATTATCTTATATTGGTATGAGCCTTCAAAATGCCCCAACACCTCAAATTGTAAGGATCATTCTTAATGCCTCCATGGTCTGAATCTCGTCATCTCAACGTTATGTGGGTTTAGTCGTGCCTCAACATATCACAACTTGAATGTTCTCATTCTGGTGTCACTACACAGTAGTGTTGTCAAATAGTTTGAGGGCTTCTCTTCACATCATCATAAACACTTAAGAAGTGATCAAATCTTCTAACAAAATGACTTGCCTGTTTATTCGTGCTGAGATATGTGCCCCTTTCAAAGATGGCGAGCATCTATTTCTTGATGGGTTATTGACAAAGTCATCTGGAAATGCTAAAAGCTCTTATTCTTCATCCACTCTGATCTCTTTAGACCATCTGTTTCAAGATTGTGGAATGCTTCACGTTCCGGCTTTGCTTATTCTTCTTCTCAAATAGAGACACAATGAGCCTCACCAGCTTCAAGGACCTTTTACAATTGAACTGTCCTGTTTGAAAATGTTTTTCTTCTTTCTCTTATTTCAAAGATCAAATAATGAAAGAATTTTATTAAATATTACCCCTTAATTCAGGCTCGCAATCAAATCAAATCATATACATGAGTTCACAGAATATCAAAAGAATCAACAACTCTTTAATATTTTCAAGGTTATAGCTCTTTGACAAGTGTCAAAATTGAGGGGTTAGCTTCAGGTTGGCTTCCTATTTTATAAGGTTTCGACCACCAAAATGTCATTTCTTTCTTGATCATTGTGAATATCACAACATGCCCTTCTTTCTTGGCATGGTATTTTATCGGATGCGGACAAAATGACGCAGCTAGTATAATCCATTACTAGACTTTCCAGAACACTTCCATTTCAGTTCTCTGAAATCTTCCATTTGTTCAAGCTTCGTAGACTCCTCTAACCAAGGTAGTGCAAAAATATCGATCTAAAAATGAAATTTCTGAGTGCTCGTGTGAAATTGACTATGAAAGGTGTTCCTTAACTCCCTTAGTCCATAATTACCAAAACTCCTTATTTAGATAAACTTGATTTAATTTGCCCTTGTCTGGCTAGCTGAAATCAGCTTTATTATAATTTTCCTTTATCGGGCTAGTTGAAGGATTCATCTCATCACAAAGTCTTTGACTTGACAATCACAGTGGAGCATACACCGAATTGCCAGGTACCCGATCAAGGTCATGGTTTGAATATACTCTATTCATAAAGCCAGGGCTTTCGAGTTTCCTCTATAACCAATTGCCTTAGAGGAATAGCTCAGCTTTATTGTATTCATATATTTTATATATATATATATATATATATATTGTTGGGTACACGGATTCAATTTCTTAAGCTTGTCAAGAAGAACCCTTCATAGTCTAGGTATTGTTGAAAGTCAGAAAATCTCATCGTTAGAGTTCAATTTCCAAGCAACTGACCTAAATTAGATTCACCTACTCGACTATCCATCCGTAAAGATCATAATCATCATTGAACGTCATCAACAAAAGTATGGTCTAGACAATTTTGTAACATCGTTCACAAAAGATGCCCCATGTTGTCTGTTCCTATGCATACCTGAATACCAAGCCTATTATTTATTTCTTTATGATAGGAGAAGGCTATATCGATCCCTGCAATAAAAAGGTATGGTGTTCGAGTGTATCTTCTGGGGGTAAGGTCCAGGGTCCTTGTTTTTTCAGGTTACAACCTTGTCACTTTGTCAAAGATTTATAATTCTAATCATTAAAGATTTTTTAATTCAGTTGATATTCAAAGAATTTCATGTTGAAAATTCGATTCAATGCTCACCATCATCAAAGTAGCATGAATTCATTTAAAATATCCTTACAAATAGAAAGATGAGAAAGTACAAAAAACAAGTTCAAACAAGATGCCGCAAATGGAAAATGCGATTGTGGTGGAGCACAACCTTCACTTGTTCAACCGAAATGCCCTATTTTCCCTAGAATGATGGGTACCCCGTTGGATTAAGGTTTTATTGCCCTCATTTACTCCCCATTTCTCGATCATTTCCCTTGTCAGGACTCTATTGTTAACAAGCCTTTCTATCTCTTCCATCAATGGTATGCACTTGTCAGTGTGATGGCCCAATGCCCTTAGATGAAAATCGCAAACACTATTTGGTCATAGCCATAAGCGGATGGGCTAGTCTTCATTCTTAATGGCCTTGGAGTGAGGTACTGATTATTGATTAAAGGGGACAACAAGTCAAAAATAGGCACTTGAAAAACCTTGAGGGTCGTATTTGCCCAAGACATCTTCTGCGGCCAGTCTCGGACTACCTCTCCTTTGACTTTTTCCTCATCACATCCTACTTCTATCTTCTTTTTTAACGTCAAAGAGGTCTCAAGAGTTGAGTCATTTATCTCTGCTTCACATACCTCACTTTCCTTGATTTTTCTCTTCTCATTTTGAAAACTCTCTTCCGTATGTACTTCACTTGTTTCGACCCCATCAACTCCATTCTTGGGATTAACTTTCAATGGTTTAACATCCATCTCCATAACTCCACGAGCCAAAAGATCTCGAACTTGTCGTTTGAAGTTACTACAATTCTCGATGGAATGTCCTCGGGCTCCTGCATGATATTCACAAGAAACTCTCTCATTATACCAACTCGGATAAGGGGGCAGCAAAGGCTAGGCCAGACGTGGGACAATCAGTTTGGCTTGGAGCAACTTGAGATATATCTGACTAAATGAAAGCTCTTTTGACCCCACTTTCTCTTTGCCATTTTTATGATCATATTGAAGACCTTGTGACTGACCACTGAAACGTTCGCTTTGAAGATCTAAAATTTGACCAACATCCTGGGAGAGACATTGGTTTGTTGATCTCCCTTCATCGACAAGTTTTGAGCTTTCGGAGAACTTAGGTTTTCCATTTTCAAAGCATAACAACCCTTCTGTGATAAAGTTTTGAACTTTAAATCTTAGGATTGTACAATCTTCTGTAGAGTGGCTAAACTCTTGAAAATGATAGCCACATGCTTTTTTGACACCTTGCCAGTCTGGACACAATAAGTATTGTTCCTTGGAGGAAAAGGCTTTAGGAGCCCACTTTCAAAGAGAAAGGGTAACAAGTCTGAATATGATATCGGAATCGGAATCAAATGTGTCATCTTCTTATTCTTTATATTCTTTTTGGCCTTCTTTACTGGTACTTGAACCTCCTCTAGGCTTCTCTTCTTTAAGTTTTGTTCAACTTCCTTATTATTCAAAGTTTCACCCTTAGCTTCTATTTTTCCCAGTATGATCTCTGTAGCTTTTCTGGAATCATACTTGATTTTTGGAGTTGACTTGAATTACCACAACCCCTAACAAGTTCTTGATCATTTGCTGTCATTACATTGGTTGCACCACTAACATTCAGATTTTCACTTGAAGCCTTCATATTTTCTTGCGTAATGGGGTTATCTGATGATTTCTCCCCATATATTAATGTAACCATCATGCTCATCAACTTAGACATCTGTTCTCTAGATTCAACTTGGAACTTTCTTGCTTCATCAATCATTCTTGTTGGGTCTTTATGAGTTGTTCTTGAATTCTTTCAATCCTACTAACTCGTGTTAATATCTCATTCATTGCTCTATGTCCTTCTAGAAACACGTCCCGGGTAACTTTAATTTGCTTTCAGAGCTTCTGTCACATCAACCTTCATGAGTTACTCTCACATTCATGATTAATGCATGTAAAATGCTTAAACAAATACATGCAATGCAAATGCAAATGCTAAATGCAAATGATAAATGCAAATGCAAAAGGTGTTAATTCGAAAAGTGACCACTATAGAACAACCTTCATTTAGACAACAAGAATTCATTACACCATGTAGCGAAATACAATTGTGATTCTTCGTCTCTTCATTTCCTTGAGTCGTACTCTTCATGGAATCTGGCACTGCACCTCCAAAGTTGTCAACGTATCTTATCACCTTGATGAGGTCGGATGTCCTTAAATTGAATCTTGGGATCTTCGTCTTTACTTTTAATGCAAAGTAGTTTTCATGTCTTTGTGAAGCGTCTTCTCGTCCTTGGTATTACTGTATCTATCCCTTGAGGAAACATCTTTGACCTTTGCTCATTTAAAAAGAGTCTTCGATCAACTTCTAACTTCATTCATCGGATGTCTTTTTTCATGGATTGGTCTTCAATCAGGTTCAAATTTCTTCATTCTTCGGATGTCCTTCATGAATCATTCTTCAATCGGGTTCAAATTTCTTCATTCATCGGATGTCCTTCTTCATGAATCACTTGAATGTCTCTAGATCTCCCGATTTGACTACATGGCTAAGAATTTCTTGCCTCGATATGACCAGCCTTCTTATTAGTCAATCACTTGCAAATTAACACCTTTGAATTACATGAAGATGCACATGCAATAAATCCACAATAAAATAGACATAAAAGAAAAATGGGTTAGTACTCATAAGATAAACAACAAAATAGTAAGTACCGTAAATATCAAAAAAACCTACCCTCACATGCTGATTACCCAATCATGCTTAGTAGATCCTACCCAACATGATATCTACCCCCATACATTGTTATTGACAAAAAATCCTAACCGCATGATATTTAATTCACATGCTTGTTCGAGGAAATAAACCTAACCGCATGATTTCTAGTTCGCATGCATTTATTCGAAAAGCAAAAATAAATGACTCAAAAACTTTTCCTTGTGTACCCTCCTCACGAATTCTTAAGGTTTGGGTTAGGCTCGACCTAAATTCAGACTCTATGTTCACTATATGTTGGGTTTAGTTCTAAAGCAATAGGTTCTTGAATTGTCCTTGTCAGTGCCCCTTGGGCTGCCAAACCCTTAATCCTGACCTATCATAGGTTTTAGGGATCAAGTTCAACTTCGAGGGAACACACCTCCTTATGTCCATGCGGAGGTGAATACCATCACAAGGACCATAAGGCGTGAGCTCCAGGAGCGATCCACTATCCCATGCGAAGGTGAAAACCACACGAGGGAGTAGTCTCTCACTCTTACTTAAATAGGACAGAGCGGGGTTTTAGCTCATGTTATACAAATGCAACTGTGCAGTGTGTGAGGAAAAGCGAAAATAAAACAACAAATATTCACTTAAACACTCAAAAGATCAAACTTCTTTAAACACGTAATTAATCTGAAACCATTAACAAACAGATCAGTACAACTATTTATTGGTTAATCAAATTCTGAACAAACACATTAAAACTAAATAGGGGATCAAAAACCAAATTAAAAAGAATTTATAACTTTCATTTGCAAAGACAATTAATTAATCGACTATAGGCCTGACTCTCTAAAAAGTCCCCAGCGGAGTCGCCAAGTTGTCGAAACGATTTTTAAACGGTGGGGCGAGATTTTGAAAACCGCATCATTTTTAAATTATGATCTTTATGTTTGATTTTTTATTAAAAATAATGTGATTTTAGAAAACCTCTCGTTTCGAAAATTTGGTAATTCATTCACGATAAAAACACAGGTTCGAAGAGTCGCCACCAATATTTGATTAGGGTGTGATTGGACACCCAAAAACGTTGTCATTTTAAATAAAAATTAATTTTAATTAAAACCATAAATTTAGGTCCGCGTTACCAAAAATGAGTTCGGGAGTCGGTTACGCGTAGGGAAGGATTAGCACCCCCACAGCGCCCTAAATTGGTACCTCGTCGATTAATTAATGTCTTTGCAATAAAATTTACAAATTTGATTTTAAATTGGTTTATGATCCCCGACAAAACAACATATGAATTTTACAACATTCAAAAACACCAAAATAGATTAAATTAAAATTACCCAACCTTTAGAAAGAAAAGAATGTTTGATTATTTACAAATGCCTAGACCAGATCTTAAATAGTTATAACAACCTTTTCTCGATAAATTTAAATAGCTGAACATTTCTTTTTCTTTCATTCCCAAATTTTAAAATGATAAATCCATTTCTTAGGTGTCACTGATGGGATACACTTTTATTTTAAAATCGTTTAAAGCGGATATCTAATCAGTTAAGACAACCCACTTAAAAAAATTTTAAATTAAAAGAATATTACCCTTAGTCAAATTAAGTAATAATTTCGAGTTATGCACGTGAGACTAACATGCAAACACTAAGTAAATAATGCCACATATTAACAAAACATTTAAACTTAAAGTAACCCAATCACTTGCATACATGACTAATTGGCAAACATGATAATGAAACCTTAATATTTTAAAATTATAAAATTTTATTATTACCATATTAACATACATGTGATAAATGGTTTTCATACTAAATTAACTAATAACTAAGATATAATATTAATTTTATTAATTTACAAGGCCTAAAATACAATTGGGTGATATGGTACATACATGCATTAAAGTAAAACAACATAAAATTAATTATGCTATTAATAACTCAAGTCTCATATTTAAAATTTCCATAGAGGACCACCATGAAAGAAAATTAAACTAGGCATGCAAAAATAGAAATTAACCACTGAAATGAGTAAATCTGTTGAGTGACTAAAATGCTAGGTAACCAAAATTACAGGGTACGTTCAAAAACAACACAAAATGAAGAACAACATAACTTAAGGACCAAAACAAAATACGCTAAAAATAACAAGGCACAATCAGAAACCAGTAAAGTTTGATTCAGGACCAAAATGGAACTCTCTCAAAATATAGGAACCAATTTAATAAAATAGAAACCTCGATTTAGTGACCCAAATTCAACAAATTGAAACTAACGGACCCCTCAACAAGATTGACCACTTACCCTAAAACCTGGTTCTCCCCCTACTCATCAAAACGCTGTCGTTTTGGAGCTTGCTAAACGGCGCCGTTTTGGAAACTACATATATTAGACACCCTAGGTTTAATTTTAACCTAATTTCATTCTACTCTTATTCTTATTTTGGATTAACACATCCCCCCGCCGTTCTCAACTCTGCCTCTATCTTTTTTTTTCTTCAACCCTAAAAAAACCATGGCCACCTCAGCCCCTGCCGTTCAACGGCTCCGATGAGGAGCCAAAACCCTAAAAAACCTACCCTAAAAACAACCTTGAACCCTAAAGTAACGACTCTCTCACCATAGAACCCCAAGAAAACCTCCAGTTAAACTAACCAAAAACCTTACTTTTCAAACCCTTAGCCTCCCACAAACCTAGATCTATGATGGTAAAGCTCTTACCTTCGAGAAAAGAGGTGCCTACGCTTTGAACGGACAAGGTTTTGGACGCTATCGAGGTAAGAATCCTCCTTTTTCTTGGATGCTCTTGGTTTTTTTTTTGTTGTCTTTTTTGTTGATGATGGGTATTTTCGTTTCTGTTTTTGCTTCTCTCGTTGATGATTCCTTTTTTTCTGGATTTTCTTTCCCCCCTTTTTTTACGAACATTTTGTCACTGATGATATATGGTTTGCTCTCTGCTTTTTAGTCGATCTCCTCGGTTTTTGCTTCCTCGTTTTCTGTTTTATTTTGTGTGCAGCCCCCTGTTTGGACATGGTGAACACGGGAAAAGGTGGTGGTGGCCTCGGTTTCAATGGATGGCCGACAGGCGTGGTTTCGTGCTATCTCGAGGAGTGCGTGGTGGGTGTTGCGCACTGTCTTGGTACTTTGTGATCATTGAGAGCCGTTGGATCTCATCAGATCCAACGGTGTAGGCTTCGGCGGCGCTGGGTATAGGGTAAAAACCCTAATGGCCCTTTGATCTGGACCGTTAGATGAGGAACAGATCCAACGGTTCTGGGCAAGAGGCGGCTGGGCACTGGTGACAGGAAACCCTAACGGGCCTAGGGTTTCTCCAAGTGGGTTGTAGCACTGGGCTACCGAATTTGGGTCTGCCTGGTTCGGTTTTGGGCCTGTTGTAACATTTTTTCCTTAAGTTCGAGCCTGTAAAAATCAAATAACATGTTTAGTGTGTTTTTAATTATTTATTTATTTAATTACTTAATTCATATATATATATATATATTAATAATTACTTATGACAATATTAACAATAACAATAAACTCGTATTAATCATAGAATAAGACCCCGGACAAATCGAGCATCTACAGGCATTATTACAAAATTTGATTAAGGGTAATATCTTTTTAATTTAAAATTGTTTTAAGTGGGTTGTCTTAACTAATTAGATATCCGCTTTTAACAATTATAAATTAGAAGTGTATCCCATTAGTGACACCTAAAAATTGATTCATCACATTAAAATTTGGGAATGGAAGAAAAAGAAATGTTCGGCTATTTAAATTTATCGAGAAAATGTTGTTATAACTATTTAAGATCTGGTCTCGATATTTTTTAAATAATCGAACATTCTTTATCTTTCTAAAGACTTGATAATTTTAACTTAATCAATTTTGGTGCTTTTGAATATAATAAAATTCGTATGTTGTTGTTTTGTTGGGGATCATAAATCAAATTAAACTCGAATTTGTAAATTTCATTGCAAAGACATTAATTAATCGACTAAATACCGATTTAGGGCGCTGTGAGGGTGCAAATCCTTCTCCACACGTAATCGACTCTCGAACTCATTTTCTGGTAACGCATACCTCAAATTATCATTTTAATTAAAATTAATTTTTATTTAAAATGATGAAATATTTTTGGGTGCCCAATCACACCTTAATCAAATATTGGTGGCGACTCTTCGAACCTGTGTTTTTATCGTGAATGAATTCCCAAATTTTCGGAACGAGAGGTTTTCTAAAATCACATTGTTTTTAATAAAAAATCAATTACAAAGAGGATAATTAAAAAATTGATGCGGTTTTCAAAATCTCCCCCCACTCGAAAAAAAAACCGTTTCGACAGCTTGGCGACTCTGCTAGAGACTTTTTAGTGAGTCAGGCCTATAGTCAATTAATTGATTGTCTTTGCAATTGAAAATTATAAATTCGTTTTAATTTGGTTTTTAATTTCATATTTGGTTTTAATGATTGTTTGTTCAGAATTTGATTAACCAATAAGTAGTTGTACTGATCTGTTTGCTAATGGTTTCAGATTAATTATGTGTTTAAAAAGGATTGATCTTTTGAGTGTTTTGTGAGTATGTGTTGTTTTATTTTCGCTTTTCCTCACACACTGCACAATTACATTTGTATAACATGAGCTAAAACTCCGCTCTGTCCTATTTAAGTAGAAGTTAAAGACTACTCCCTCGTGTGGTTTTCACCTCCGCATGGGATAGTGGATCGCTCCTGGAGCTCATGCCTTATGGTCCTCGTGATGGTAATCACCTCCGCATGGACATAAGGAGGTGTGTTCCCTCGAAGTTAAACTCAATCCCTAAAGCCTATGATGGGCCAAGATTGAGGGTTTGGTAGCCCAAGGGGCATCGACAAGGACAATTCGAGAACCTATTGCTTTAGAACCTAACCCAGCATGTAGTGAACATAGAGCCCAAACTTAGGTCAAGTCTGACCCGAACCTTAGGAGTCCCGTGAGGAGGGTACACAAGGAAAAATTTTTGAGGCATTTATTTTCGCTTTTTGAATAAACGCATGCGAACTAGAAATCATGCAGTTAGGTTTATTTTATCGAACAAGCATGCGAATTAGATATATTGCGGTTAGCATTTTTTGTGAATAACAAAGCATGGGGGTAGATATCATGTTGGGTAAGATCTACTAAGCATGATTGGGTAGTCAGCATGTGAGGGTAGGTTTTATTTGTTACGATACTCATCATTTTGTTGTTTATATTATGTATACTAACCCATTTTTTATTTTATGTCTATTTTATTTTGGATTTATTGCATTTGCATCTTCATGTCATTCAAAGGTGTTAATTCATAAGTGATTGGCTAATAAGAAGGCTGGTCATAATGAGGAAAGAAATTATTAACCATGTACTAAAAATTGGGATATCCAGAGATATTCAAATGATTCATGAAGAAGGACGTCCTATGAATGAAGAAATTTTAACCTGATTGAAGAACGATTCATGAATATGGACATCCGATGAATGAAGAAATCTGAAACTGATTAAAGACCGATCCATGAAGAAAGACATCCGATGAATGAAGTTTGAAGTTGATCAAAAACTTTTTTTCAAAGGACCGAAGGCCGAAGATGTTCCCTCAGGAGATAGATGCAGTAATACCAAGGACGAGAAGACCCTTCACAAAGACATGAAGACCACTTTGCATTGAAAGTGAAGATAGAGATCCCAAGATTCAATTTAGAGATGTCCGACGTCATCAAGGATGATAAAATACGCCGACTATTTTAGAGGTGCAATGCCAGATTCCATGAAGAGTGCGACCCAAGGAAATGGAGAGATGAAGAATCACAATCGTATTTTGACTACATGGTGTAATGAAATCTTGTTGTCTAAATGAAGGTTGTTCTATGATGGTCACTTTTGGAATTAACGCCTTTTGCATTTGCATTTAGTATTTGCATTTGCATTGCATGTATTTATTTAAGCATTTTTCATGAAAACATGGAAATAACTGGTGAGAGATTATGTGATAGTAATAACAAGATCATTCCTTCATACTACTCCTCATCATCATGAACAAACAAATAGAAGCAATGTAGTAATCTAATGAGAAATCACAAGATAAGTTACAAAAGCAGTTGGCTGGATTAGCACAAGATAGCAGGAATCAAGTTTCGTGTTCCCTGCAAGGTGTATCGAATCAAATGACCTAGGTTTTGGTAACCAAGGCTATTGTTAGAGAGGAAATCACTGATAAAGGACATCAATCTCATCAAACTGCTACATTAAGAGCGATAATTTTCCCTGAAGCATCTAACTTAGACCTAGGAATGAGCCTCGTCAATTTTGAGCAATTTGAAGACAAGTTCAGGTGGTTGAATGAAGCCATTAAAGATATGAAGGTTGTTAATGCCTCTCACAAGGAGTTAGAAGCTAGGGAACTCAGTTTGGTCCCTAATTTGGTCATCCCACGTGAATTTAGGGTGCTTAATTTTTAGAAATATGATGGCACTAGTTGTCCTCTAATACATTTGAGGATGTTTTGTAGAAAGATGGAAGGGTCTAAATGATTATAATTTCTTGATTCATTTCTTCCATGACAATGTTGTTGGGCAAGGTGTAGTATGGTACAATTATTTAAACAAAGAGCAGATCAAGACATGGGTCAACCTAGCTGATGGTTTTCTGGGGCAATATCGATATGTTAAAGACTTAGCCCCAAAACGTCATGACCTTGAAAGGATAAAGATGAAAGCCACTGAGAGCTTTAGAGAATATGCCCTAAGATGGAGAAGGGTGGCAGCACAAGTTCATCCTCCTATGTTAAAAAAAGAAATATCATACATGTTCCGTATTTCTCTTTCGACCCCTTTCTTTGAGTCGATACTAGAAAATTCAACAAAGGACTTCGAAGACCTTGTGACAGATGTGGAATACTTGAAAATGCAATCATCAAAAGAAACTTGAAAGTTGTTCTCAAGAGCCCAACCGATCAAAAGGCGAAAGTTGATGTTGTAACTAAATGTCAGGATCAAAGCTCCTACAACCGCCAAAGAGAAGATGCAATAGGTTACTCGAGTCGTCCAAAGAAAGTCCCGAGATCGAAAAATACTTTGAAAGTGTTCCAAACTTCTATCTCATATTTATATCCCCATTTAGTTAAAGGTCAATACCTCACACCAAGGCCTGTGAAAGTGCAACCAGACCCTTCTGCTCACAACTATGATCAAGTTAGTGTTTGTGATTTTCACTTGGGGGCATTGGGGCATTCTACGGGAAATTGTAGGCCGCTATTTAAGGAGATAGAGATTCTTGTGGAAAAGGGGACATTGACTCAGGAATTGGTGAAACAATGGATGACGAGCTCGAGTGGGTCACCAGAACCAAATGTATAGCACCCGATCGAGTTAAACGCGATGTATCAGAAGAATAATGGGACATCCTAATTATGCAAAAATCATTTTGTTCATCAAGAAACTTTTTGTCATTTGCAACATATTGTTTGAACATGTTTTTGTCATTTTTCTCAACTTTTTGAATGGATTTTTAAAATGAACTTACGTCATTTTCCAAAGGTCATGAGCAATGAATCAAGTTTTAATCTTGCAATTCTTTGAATATCAAATGAGTTAAAGGTTGTTTTGCTACTTCATTAATTATATGCTTTTGACAAGAGGCAAGATTAGACCTTTCATATCACATCTAAAGCCGAAAGAACCATTGTTGGGTTCCTTACCCAAAATAACACCGAGACTAAACATTGACATCACTTCCCCAGCCTCAATAAATCCTGGGGGCATGACTAGGACCTTTGCTATAAGAAAGACAAGATGGAGCATAACAGATCAAGGGCATGCTAGGCCACAAAAAAGAAGAAAAAATAAAGAAAATCATTGAAATAATTCTATCATGCATTAATTATATTGTTTTCATGTAAATATGGTTAATCCTGAATATACGTCCAAGACTTCCATGTATGAGATGATGAATGGCTTTGTTTTATTTATCCATTCAAATATATGTATATATACCCCTTGTTCTCCCCTTTTGAGCCTATAGTATTTTTCTTCGGATTCAACCCAAACCAAGGATCACCCTCCACACTGGGGGGTAAAGGTGAATAACATTTGCTCGCATGAGTGAAGATTATCAGTTCGGATTTCTCTAGAGAAACAAGTCATGACACCATGAGGCAGACCAAATATAAAGCACTCTAAGATCAAATTGAGTTGACATCATGAAGAGAAAGAAGAGAAATGTAGAAAGAGAAAAAGAAAAAGAAAAGAAAGAAAGAAAATAAATTGGAAATGAAAATAAATAAAGAAGAAAAGAAAACACACCTAAAACTTCAAGTCGAGTGGTTCAAACATCTCAAGTCTATCGTGAAACATTGAAGGAAAAATGAAGAATAAAGATGCACAAGAAGATTCAAATCAGGCAGAGCAAGGTTGAAGATAGCAAAACGAATTGATCCTTGGTTCGATCACCCTTAAACACTTGTTTGATCCTATGTATCCATTTCTTTCTTAACCATGAGCCCTGGCCTACATTACGTGCCTGAAAAGTCCATTCTAATCACACATGGATTTCTAAGTGGAGAGACTATCTTCAGATTTCATTTCACCCCTCAGTTTAATTATATTTGTAAATAGTTTTTTAAAATAAAATCTTTAATGCATGATAGGAAATAATATAAAAGTAGGGTTCAAGACGTTAAATTTTAGATGACGTCTTGAAACCAAAGGAGAATTTGAGTTGAAAACCTGAAAAGGCAGCTGAACACAATGATTGTCAACTACTGTACAAAAGGGTGATCTTATACGTCTCCTGATAAAGCATCTCACAGTCCAAAGGCGCTCACGAAGGCTGAGAACCAGTGAACATTTCCAGAAGAGAAGCAAAATGGTTCCCTCATCAGATCAATAAAATGCCATAATCAAGGATACAAGAAGCTAACCTGAAACACATTTCCTTCCCAAGTTAGCCTAAGCCTTTTGTCAGCATTAATCTTTACACTTTTCAAATGTATATAATTTTTGAAGGATTAAAAGAGAATTTGACTTATTTGATATTCATTGAACTCTTGTTTTACAATTTGTTTTGATTGTGAGTCTCAAGAAAATGACAGCATTTTTGAAATTTATTCATAAATGTTTCACATTCCCTAAAAATAAGAGAAATGATAAAAACATTTTCAAACATGACAAGTTTCAAACGTGAAAAGTCCTTGCAGCTGGTGAGCCTCATTATGCCTCTATTGGAAAAAAGAGAATAAACGGTGGAAGAACATGAAGCATTCCGCGACCTTGAAGCAGACGGTCCAAGAGATCAGAATGGATGAAGGAAGAAATTGTAATATTTCCTTGTGACATTGTCAGTAACCCGTCAAGAAGAATAAGCGATGCCAGAACATGAAGCATTCCGTGATTGTAAAGCAGATGGTCTAAGAAATCAGAATAGATGAATAACACTTTCTTGGGATGTCATCGGTAACCCATCAAGAAATAGATGCTCACCATATTTGAAAGGGGCACATATCTTAGCCCGAATAAAAATGCAAGACATTGTGTTAGAAGGGTTGATCACTTCTTAAGTAACCTCAAACTATTTGACAACACTACTGTGTAGTGACACCAGAATGAGAACATTCAAGTTATGATATATTGGGGCACGACTGAACCCACATCAGGTTGAGATGACAAGATTCAGACTGAGGAGACATGAAGAATGAGCCTTACAATTTGAGGTGATGGGGTATTTTGAAGGCCCGTACCAGTATAAGACAATGTTGGGGCATGACTGAACCCACATCATATTGAGATGACATGATTCAGACCAAGAAGGCATTGAGAATGAGCCTTACAATCTGAGTTGTTGGGGCACTAGTGAAGTCTTGTTTCAGCTAGAGGTATTAATGTGGGGCATTTTTGGAAGCCTATGAAGACCTGTGGAAATATCATTGAATTGAAGAAGTAGTTTCAATGGGATAGAAATGTATGAAAAGTGAAAATGGTGAAACAATGACAGTGGAGTTTATTGTATATGATCATTTTGTCCATTATCAATTGCATTACTCTTGTGATTTCATATGCATTAATGTGGGCAAGCCGGTATCCCACTTTAATTTCCACTGAGTTTTGATATCCTTGTAATACCATGCAAAAACTCTGAGTGCTAAGGAAAGAGCTTCCCTGGTTGAAAGATATGGGCAGAAGCCACGTGAAAAGATGAATGTGTTGTTAAATATTTTACAAACCAGTGAATATGATGCTAAATCAATGTTGCGATCATGTGTTGTTTCCA
Organism: Hibiscus syriacus; assembly: GCF_006381635.1. Taxonomy (NCBI): domain Eukaryota; kingdom Viridiplantae; phylum Streptophyta; class Magnoliopsida; order Malvales; family Malvaceae; genus Hibiscus; species Hibiscus syriacus. The sequence continues at coordinate 647,821 of NW_024063064.1, forward strand.
TTACCCAAGATGAAGGTTGTCTTACGCAACTCCAAGGTTAAAATGAGAAATGATTTGCTGACATAAAGAATTGGGGTAGATCCTCTTGGGATGTGCTGCAAGAGTTAAATCAGAATAGATATTGTTATCCCATTGATCTTTGTGGAGTTTCGCACAATCATATACATAGTCTCCAAAAATGGGGCAACACGATCATGTTTATGACCATAGCGAGAAGTTGAGAGAGAAAACACTTTCTCTAAAAGGAATACAGAAGACAAAGGCGATAGAAGAAGATCAGAGGGATCTTCCAAAAAGCCAGTTGGAAATTATGAGTTGTTGTATGGATATCTAAAGCAAACTTTGGAAAGTAATGATCAAGTAGAAGAAGACTGAGTTCGCCACTTTGAAGTCAAATAAAGAAGGAATCAACATTTATGCATTCATGAAAACATCATTTGCATAAAAGAAAATGCATTACACTGATACATTGAGTTGCATTTGTGTTTCATGCATAAAAACATGATTTTGACAGATCTTCCAATGAGAAGAGAAGATACAAGATGTTAAAATCCTGATGATTGAAAGGAAGATTTCAAACCTCAAACGCAAGGAATCACGCTTAGAGAGGTATACCCTGAAGAATAGAGAGGTCTAATCCACAGAAGAAGCATTACTCTGAAGTGATGACCATCAGATATAGAAGAAAAACAAAGATTTATGTATATGAAGAAGTGAATCGATCTATTGGAAGGACTTGCACACATGAGATTGGAGCAAAGTCAATCTTAAGCCTTCACTGAAGAGTAGTGAAGCAAATCCATCTTAATCCTTCACCAAATAGTAGTGAAGCAAACCATCTTAAGTCTTCACCGAAGAGTAGTGAAGCAAATCCATTTTAAGCCTTCTCAAAAGAGTGTTGGAGCAAACCATTAGATTATCAGATGTGGAAGGAAATCAAAAAGTTCTCGAGTAAAAGGAAGATGAACAAGTGATTAAAAGGAAACACTCGCGAAGAGTCATTAACCGATTCAAGGTCCTAGGAAGGGAGAGGTTCAAATGGCAATCAAGTCAAGGAAGACTTTGGCTTTTAGTTGCGGCAAGACAAGCTCTCACAAGAGAAATAGATTCAAAAGGATTCTCTTAAATTCTAAATTTTTGAGTATAATGTTTTTCAAATCTTCAAGAATACATTCATGATTGATAATGTTTGATTTTCAGGTTCGACCTTCGAAGTAAATCAAACTTAAGCCTTCACGAAAGAGTAGTGAAGTAAATCATCTATAAGCCTTAATAAAGAAGTAGTGAAGCAAGAGAAGATATTCGAGTTCCATACTCCCAGGAGAAAGAGGGAGTGAACCCATAAGAAGAAAATGTTTGAGTTTCATACTCCCTAGAGAAAGAGGGAGTGGACCCGTTAAAAGAAGATGTTCGAGTTTCATACTCCCTGGAGAAAGAGGGAGAAAACCCGTCTTCAGAAGATGTTCTAGTTCCATACTCCCTAGAGAAATAGGGAGCGAACCCGTAAGAAGAAGATGTTCAAGTTCCATACTCCCTAGAGAAAGATGGAGCAAACCCGTTTGCAGAACATTATTCGAGTTCTATACTTCCTGAAAGAAAGAGGGAGCATACACGATTGTTGAAGATTGTTCGAGTCTTATACTCTCTGAAGGAACAGGGAGCAAAAACGATTATTGAAGATTGTTCGAGTCTTATACTCTCTTAAGAAATAGGGAGCAGACACGGTTGTTAAAGATTGTTCGAGTTTTATACTCTCTGAAGGAATAGGGAGCGGACATAATTGTTGAAGATTGTTCGAATCTTATACTCTCTGAAGGAATAGGGAGCGGACACGATTTTGAAGATTGTTTGAGTCTTATACTCTCTGAAGGAATAGGGAGCAGACACTACTATTGAATATTGTTCGAGTCTTATACTCTCTGAAGGAATACGGAGCATACACTATTGTAGAAGATTTTCAAGTTCTATACTCCTAAAGAAAGAGGGAGCGAACCTATTTTCAGAAGATTGTTCGAGTTCTATACTCCCTAAAGAAAGAAGGAGCGAACCCGTTTGAAGAAGATGTTCGAGTTCTATACTCCCTAAAGAAAGAGGGAGCGAATATGTTTTCAGAACAATTTTGAGTTCTATACCCCCTAAAGAAAGAGGGAGCGAACCCGTAAGAAGATGTTTGAGTTCTATACTCCCTAAAGAAAGAGGGAGCGAACCCGTAGGCAAAAGATTGTTCAAGTTTCTACTCCTGAAGGAATAAGGAGTGAACATGTTTTCCGAGGATTTTTCTAGTCTCACCCCGGGGGATGAGTGGAGCAGATCCCTTATCAAGTTTTAAAGCAGAGATGGAACTGGACAAAAACGTGTTGTCTCTTTTTTATCTTTACTCTATTCTTGTAAACACAAGAATGAGCAAAGGGGGCAGCTATAGACACCCGTTTTGTCCGGTATATTATTACTATTATTATTTTATTTTAATATTAATAATAATGTTAACATTATTTATGTTATCATTTTGCAAGCCAAGGTACACGAAGCCCAAATCAGGCCCCAAGTTACAAACAGTGCACATCAACCATGTTGATCGCCAATTTTGAACATGTAACTAGAATATTTTTGATGATGAAGTCTTCTTAACATTTAATCCTCTATCTCTTAGCTTTCCAACGCACTTTGAACAGTATCAACCCGATATTAATAGCTCGAGATATGCTCAGATAATTGAGGACAGTGCAGGCTAAAAATTAATACGGGATTTACAAATTCTGTCCAACAAACCTTTGTTTTCCATTCACTTGCACAATGGAAACGTTGGAACAATCTGGTGGGACACTATAACAACATATTACAAGTTGAATTTAAGTGGGAGACAGTTTATGATGGAGCAATAAGGGACATCCATTCAGCAAGCATAAACACACACAAAGAGAGGGGAGCAGCACGTGGAAGACAAAACCAGCTGATCAACAATCAACCCTCTCCCACGTGCTGGTGTCATCCATGAGAAAACCAAGTCTCGGCCATCAAGCTGCTACCGTCGCATGCCAATCATGCCACCATTGAAGGCATTTTTATCACATGCGAACAACCCACCGAAAATCATCAACAAAGGTCAAGAAGAAAGGAACCTAATCCCGTCTTAATCTCAACAACCAACAAGGAAATTAAAGAAAAGGACAAGAGGCTTTCGATGGAAAGAAGAAAATAAAGGGAGGGGGATTTCTTGGTTTTTTAGGGAGACGAGGGGGACATAAACGATGAGGGGAACAACGGTTAAAAAGAAGGTGACCATTCACCAAGAGAAGGATCATCAATTAACGAAAGAAAGGGTGCTCTCGCACAGAAAAAAATAGAGGAGAGCATTCGGGAATTCACAGAAAAAAAAACAATAATAGAGGGAGGGCAGGAAAAAAATGAGAGGAGAAAGGGAGGGTTCTGATTTTTTCGAAGGCAAAAAGTTTTTTTTTCTCTTTCGGGGAGATTGAAGCTGGAAATCAATGTAAAAGAAAAAGTGTAATCATCCCATTAAAACAGAGATAAGCAATCGAAACAAGGGATTTTCCTAGCATCCATATATCATTCGTCCAAGGTTTTTTTTATTTATTTCTTATTTATAGTAATATTTTCTTTATTTTTTTAATCACTTTCGAAGTAATATACTTAGCCTTTTTAAAATGCATTTCTTTCAATAACATTTTTCATTCCTAGCATAGAAAGAATTAGATATAGTGTAAAGGAGGAGTCGTTTACCTTCATGGTCAGTCCTCTCATCGCGAAAGTAATTAAGCCATCAGGATTAAGGAAGATCGGTTTCCCTTAGTCGTTATTTGTGTTTTGCATGTGGGTTTCAAACCTTCGTTTTGAGTCTTAGATCTTCAGCGTGAGGGGGTCTCGAGGGTCTTGGTTAGGAATAACAAAGAGAAGGGTTTAATGAATATCAGGGTAGTAATTTACCTTGTTGACACAGTGAGGGGCTGGAGCGAAGAGTGACCACAGAGGGTTGTCGGTGGTCGGCGTTAGCTTTGTTGGCTTTTGAAATCTCTGCCATTTGTGTTGAAAGAGAGAAATAGAGAGAAACGCAGATGGATTTGATTTAGCAAAATTAGGGGTTTAGTTATTAGGGTATAGCTTAATTTAATATTTAGGGTTTTTTTTTGTGAAATGGCATAGTTTAAATAAGGTACAGGATTCGTTTTTGAACCTTTTTTATGCGCATCACATGTTAGTTACCATTTTTAGTTCAATATTTGAAGTTTTATTGTTTCATTGTGATTCCATTAACCAAATTTGATTTAATGTGTACGTATAATGTCTCATATTTATTTTTATATATATTTTAATTGGATTATCATATACGTATGTTTCATTAACCAAATTTGAGTATTATTAGTCCATTTTAATATGTTTATAAATTATATATGGTTGTATTCATTTATATATATAAATTTAGGCGTAATTTATCTTTTTAAAATATGTATGATATCCTCACATGCATAACTCGGCGTTATTACATAATTTGATTAAGGGTAATATCCTTTTAATTTAAAATTATTTTAAGTGGGTTGTCTTAACTGATTAGATATCCGCTTTTAACAATTCTAAATTAGAAGTGTATCCCATTAGTGACACCTAAAAATTGATTCATCACTTTAAAATTTGGGAATGGAAGAAAAAGAAATGTTCGGCTATTTAAATTTATCGAGAAAATGTTGTTATAACTATTTAAGATCTGGTCTCGATATTTTTAAATAATCGAACATTCTTTATCTTTCTAAACACTTGGTAATTTTAACTTAATCAATTTTGGTGCTTTTGAATATAATAAAATTCGTATGTTGTTGTTTTGTTGGGGATCATAAATCAAATTAAACTCGAATTTGTAAATTTCATTGCAAAGACATTAATTAATCGACTAGGTACTGATTTAGGGCGCTGTGGGGGTGCTAATCCTTCCCCACACGTAATCGACTCCCGAACTCATTTTTGGTAACGCAAACCTCAAATTGTCATTTTAATTAAAATTAATTTTTATTTAAAATGACGAAACATTTTTGGGTGCCCAATCACACCATAATCAAAGATTGGTGGCGACTCTTCGAACATGTGTTTTTATCGTGAATGAATTCCCAAATTTTCGGAATGAGAGGTTTTCTAAAATCACATTGTTTTTAATAAAAAAAATCAATTACAAAGAGGATAATTAAAAAATTGATGCAGTTTTCAAAATCTCCCCGCACTTGAAAAAAAACCGTTTCGACACCCCTTAATTGGAATTAAGGTAATTATTTCTTATTTTTTTAATCAGAATAATGAAACATTGTCATTCCCTAAAAATTAGAAAATTAATCAATTATTAAACCCTAAATAAAAGAAGATTAAAGAGTGACAGGTACGTCAAATTATAATTGAAAAAGAATAAAGATGTTCATTGATTTAAAGAACGAAGGTCAAGCCTTTGTGTTAATCAAAAAGCGTGTCCTTAGCAATTTAAACATAGGAACAAGTCTCTACCCTTTGTTTTTAATTAACGTGAACCTATTTAATTTGGGTGACCACTGGTAGAATGTTTATTTATTTAAATTTTTGAAAAAAGGATGGCTAGTTACCTTATGGCCATCCTTTTCAATATCTAAAAATAAATAGACATTCTATTTTTATCAAATTATGAATTTAACAATTGGTTTCTAATTAAAACTATTAAAAAAATAACCCTAAAAGGATATTTCTAAACCTAATTAATTCTAATTAAAGAACGTAGACTAAGGCTTTAATAAAGAATTTGTGACTAAAACTAAAGAACTTAAAATCTAAGGTTTAATTAAAAAGAAAAAGCTTAGTTTTAATATTAGTGACTAAATTAAAAAATTTATAAATCTAAAGGTTTTAATCTAGGTTTAAACGTGAGACTATCTTGAATGAATTAAAAATTAACACTCATATTTAATAATTAAGCACATTTAATAAAATAAAAAAAAGCAATTAAAGTGAAATCATGACTAAATTGAACTCAATTAAATTTGGGGACTAATGTACAAGCATTTAGCGACTAAAATAAAATAAAGGAAAACTCACAACCGAAAACCAAAACACGCTAATAATGGGATGATTTAATGAAATAATTTCCCCAAAAACACTCCCATTATAAAACTCAAAATTTTAGGACAAGCCTCATTTTTATCTCTTCAAAATTTTCTCTTCTCCAAATCCTCTCAACCAAAAATCCCCTTTCTCCCAAATATTCATCCCATGTTCATCCTAAAATCCCATTTGATCCTCTACAAACCTAAAACATCACCCAAAAATTGTTTTTCAAGATCAAAACGCTAAACTTCCTCAAGAACACAAACATGTTCTTCCCACAAACCAAACTTTAATCTCCCACAAACACCAAAAACACCTCAAAACTTGTTATTTTTGGATCAAAACACCCAAAACCCAAGAACATTTCCAAGAACAAGCTTAATGTTCTTCCATCTATCCAAAACCTAAACCTAAATCCTAAAATGCAATAGGATTTTTCCCAAACTTCACTACCCAACCCAAAAACAAACCATCGTCGACCGACCCTTTCTCCTCCAACCACCAAGATTTCTGGCCATTACAAATCCAACCCAACCAAACTTTCAAACCAAAAAAGGAAAAAAATAAAAGAGGAGCCTCACCTTCAACAACCTCGACCGAGCCTCCCAAGGTGGTGACAAGATTCTCCTTTGACGGTAAGCTTCATTCTTTTCTCTTTTCTTTACTTGAAATGCTTTGTATGTAATGAGTAGGTTGATGATTGATTCTTGGTTGGTAATTATTGCTAATGATGAACATCCTTTTATATTGATGATCTTTGGCTCTTGGTTAACTACTCCCTCTCAAAAATCCATTGAAGAAACTGTTGTAACCACTTTGCTTGCTTGAGATTCAAGAACATTCTTTTTCATTTCTATTTTTTTGCATTTTTTTAATTTTTTCTCAATCGAACGTGATCAGCGAGGCAACGATAGTGGCTGTGCAGCGAGGAAAATGAGTTTTAATCTCATGCATTAATTATGGTTTTTCTAAGGTTTAAAACAAGTTTTATTCTGCAATTACATGCAATAGAAAAAGGGGAAACTACACAATATCAATGAACTTTATCTATTGCCTCGTTTATACCACTGAGTTTTACTTTCAATTATGCCACTTCGCCGTTAAGTCACTACTGGGACAATGACATGGATAACGGTTGTTGAAGTTGCATAACACACCAAAACGATGTCGTTTTGGTGCGGTTGTCCTGATTCCTAAAGTGATGTCATTTTAGACATTAAACTTTAGGGGTGTATCGATTATTCCACTAAACTTTAAAACACTTTTCTTTTTTATCACTACATTTTCGACCACTGTCGAGAGCCAATCGCCGCCTATTACCGATCATATTTCATAGCAAAATTGTACCAAAATATTTGCATTTGGGTCATCATTTTTCTCATTTGGTTAGTTTTTCATGAAACTGACACGCGTCATTTTCTTGTCAAAATAATTCCTTAATCCCAACAGAAATATAAAGAAAATATAGCAAGTGGAAAGTAAGGGTCGATCCCACAGAGACTATGCAGTTTCTGATTTAATTATCTTTTTTGTTTTTGAACAGTAGAGTTTTGATATGGATGAAATTCAAGATTAAAAATAAATAAAAATATAAAAATAAAGGTGAAATAAGAATAAGATAAGTATGGGGATTTTGAAAGGATGTTGAAAATAAGATAAAGACAAATAATATAAAATAATAATAAATAGAATAAAATAGTAATTTTAGTTTGAAAAGAAGACTTATTGTGAAAAGTAGCCTAAGGCTTTAGCTTTGACTCAGTTTCCTTGGATCATCGAAATAAATCTTTACTTCAGGATTCACGCCGGTTACTTGTCTACAAGGACAAATCCTTGAGACTGTGCTTTGTATACCAAATACCCAAGTGCAATCTTTAATGTCGGTTTGTGAATTGATCTAACCAACAACAATGTTGTAGATTTAAAAACGTTGAGGCTCGAAAAGTTGCCGACTCGGATTATGTTGTTTCAACAATAACTGATTTCGATCTCAGTTTCCTCTTAGCAAACAATTTTGCTAAGTGTGTTCTTAGGAAGTCGAATGTGCTTCAATAAGTCGATCCTTCCTCCCACGTTAACCATAACAACATCCAGACCAACGTTGACTTTTGGTTTTGTGAGCACCACTTTTTTATTTACTATATCTCATGCCCATCCTCCACTAAGCTTCCACCATCCCATTTCTTTCCACAAAGCTTCCATTATCATATTTCTTTCCACCCACTCCACCACCCTCAACGTTCCACTCATCATCAACCAACAGAAAAGATTAAAAAAAACATTATCATTCATCCACTAAATTAAATCAAATCCAGAAAGTGGATATGATGTCCTACCACTATTCAGTGAAAAATCCACTACATAGCAAATATAAATGGAGGCTCATTCGAAGCAAAGAAAGGGGGCAAGCAGAAAACAGGAACAGAAGGGGAAGATTGGAACATCAAGGATAGTGAAATAACTGTAAAGCTTATTCTCTCGTTTTTTAGAGGAAATACAAAAACATTTTGTTTCTAATTAATTTTAATTTATTTTCGGAATACATAGATTTTTAGCAATAAAAAAGAACCGAAAATCGCAACTCAAAGGTATCTAAGTTTATGTTTCTTCATGTTTTTTCGTGTTTGTACATGTAAGTATTATCGATTTCTAAAAAATTAATCAATAAGTTAGGGATTTTAGATTTACCTTGCTCCCGGAGTACTCGTCAGGTTGAGCTCTCGTCTTCGGTTTGTCAAACTCCAAATCAGGGTCTTAGAGTTCATTTTAGGAAGAGTTTTTGAGTGGTTTTGAAGGATTCGGGTTGGTCCGACCACCGGTTGTGGTGGTCGGCGTGGGAGGGTTGTTTGCCGCCACTCGGCCGAACCCGGGCATGAAGGAGAATAGTGTTTTCATTTTGAAGAAAAATAAGGGAGAAGAGAGTTATGCGGCTAGGGCTGATTGTTTTAGCCGATAATTGATTTAAATACACATGTTTTGGTACCCATATCATTCTGTTTTGTTTTAAATTTCACTTTATTATTTTCTGTTTTATATTATATACTAATATAATATATGTGTGTATCATGTTTATATTGGCATATTATAAGTTAGGTATTTTCTTATATGTCATCTATATTAATTTATAAATATTATATGTTAGATATATTTCACTTGTTATAAATTATATATTTTATATACAAAGTTGTACGTTAAAGATTTATTTGTTGCCTTTATATTATTCATGCTTATCTATTGTATATTTTATACCTTACGTTTGTATTCTATAATATATATGTATATACATATTTACACTAATTAGTATTTTAATGGTAATATGATATATTATAGGTTATGTAATAATCTTTATAAATATATCCATTTTACAAATAGCTTCATTCACGTCATTCATTTAATTTGATATTTTGTTTAAACTTTATATTCTCATAGTTTATTCTTTAATTTAGGAGAACTCTTAATTTAATCTATTTGTGTACTTTTGAACATTGTAAAATTCATATGTTGTTTTGTTGGGATCAAAAATCAAATTAAATTCGAATTTGTAAAGTTCATTACAAAGACATTAATTAATCAACTAGGTACTGATTTAGGGCATTGTGGAGGTGCTAATTCTTCCCCACGCGTAACCGACTCCCGAACCCGTTTTAATCGAATCTTTGGTAAACGCATATCAACTTTTGTCTTAAAAACGATTTTTCTTAAAATTATTTTTAAAAGACGTTTTTAGGTATTCGACCTATCTAACCCAAAGGTTGATGACGACTCTTTTCAGCTTTACCCAAATTAATTCCAAATCACCAAATTTTCCAAAATTAGTCTTAACTGTTTTTAAAACAACAAAACAATTGTTCCCGCCTAAAAATGGTTACAACATGTTTTGAAAATTGTTTTGATTTGAAAATAAGCCCAGAAAATAGAAAGAGATATCCAAAGCGATTTAAGTGCCTTACAATTCTCATGTTTGGAATTGATCCATCGCTTTTGCCTTCGGCTTAAAACAAAATTAACTAAGCATGAAAAAAGTCATACTTAGCACATTTGAAAATAAAACGTAAAATAAAAAAAGTAAAAACTTGAAAAGAAAAGAAAAAAGAGAAAACTTTATAAAACAATAGAGAAGAAGAAGAGTAAATTCTCAGTTGTTGAGAGATGTGTTTTTAGGCTTACCCTGAGAGGGTACTTATAGTCTTTAAAATCCTAAAAACAAGGTAATGGTAATTTCTAAAATAAAGAAATAAATCCTAATGAAAATAATTAAAACTATTTAAACTAAAATACCTAAAACAAATATAAGATAAAATATAATATTTAAAATAATATCCTAAATCATAAGTTTAATTCAAATCTGAATTGCAGAAACGTACGACTGATCCATTCGTTTTCTAGAAGCGCTGACTGGAATTTATAAGTACTTTTTAATTTGGTTTCTGATCCCTTGGTTTGTTTTAATTTTTTTTTGTTTGCTTTGTAATTTGATTAACTAGTATATAGTTGTACTAACGTGTGATTTACATGTTTGAGTTTTCTAACCTTCACTTTAGTTTGTTGCTTTTCTTGGATCGAGGCAAAGGATTATGAGTTTCCCCCACTATTGCTATAACCATTCGATATTTAGAGCCTTCTAACTGTGCTCTGTCCTGTTAGGTAGAGGTGAACGCTATGCTTACGTGAGAAAATTTGTTTTTCTTCGCATGGGCTTTAGCCATTAACCTCTGGGGTACATGCCTTATGTTTACGAGCGAAACATTGAGTTTCCTCGCATGGACATAGGGAAATGTATCCTCTCGAACTGAACTTGACCCATTAAGCCTATAATGGGTGAGGGTCGAGGGTCTGGCAAGCCCAAGGGGGCACCAGCAAAGGACAATTCGAGGACCCTGTTAGTGATACCAAAACTCTGCCCGTCTTATGCTGAATCTATGTCCGCAGACATAAATTGGAAACTCATTCTAACTTTTTCCTCAAATTTATTTTTGCAAGAGGCATGAGAACTAGAAAAGCATGCGGTTAGGTTTTATACTTTCGTACGAAGCCTGTGAACTAGAAAAAATATGGTTAGGTTTTTTAATGACAAAGCTTGTGGGTAGATTCCATGTGGATAAGGTTTAGGATGTATATATTTTCAATCTTTATTTATTATATTGTTTATATTTCTCGATTATTCATTATATATACTAACACAGTTTTATTTTTGTTTGTGTTTCTGTGTTCTATTTATTATTGTTGCATTGCATTATCATTCATGAAGAAATGTGTTGGTTGACGAAGTGATCATCAAAGTAGAAGGCGGTCATAAAATGGACAAAAGTTTTCATAACAAGGAAATAAAAATGCGAAAGTGAGGTTGTGGTCTGAGGAAACTCAGAGGAAGAAAGGTGATAGTCTGACTAAAGACTATATATCAGCACTACCAGAGTTGCTCCGGTCAGTCTAAAGCAAAATGATTTGCAAGAGATACGTAAAATTTGGGAGAGACGAACATTCAAGCGAGAGTTATCCAAAGTTATACAAATCCAGCATCAGATGTGGGAGAAAGGGTCAATTGGATTGTCAATGAGATAATGGAGCTGAGCACTAGAGCTAGGCCTTTTCTGTAATGGATTTTTCTTGTAAATATGATGCTTTTGTCCCAAATGAAAGTTGTTCTAAGACTGATCACGTATTATGAATCAATGCTTTTCTGCATACATTTGCATTCACATTTTATTTTGTGTTCTGCATTTTATTCACACTTTTATCATTTTATTCCCACGTAGTTTGCATTCATTCTCAAAACATCAAATTTAACAATAAAGGGTACACTACAGAATACTGGGACCTTCCAAGCATCATACAATACGAGAAAAAGAGCCATGGAAGATAAGATTGTTCAAATTGAAAAAACTCAGCTGGAGTTGCAAGAGAGTATAAAGAAAATGCGAGAAGACATTCCACAGGTCTGCTGAGTTTCTATTCTGCCCTAATGGAAGCCCCAGATAAGTAGTTGGGAGTTTATCCCACTCACAGTTTACGTGACCAGCCCACTCCATCAGACGAAACTCATCGACACATATCCCATACAGTTGACTTTGCCATATTTAATCTGAGGCCAGAAGCAACTTCAAAGACTCAATAATTTCTTCGCATTTTTTACCATTTCAATGTTTGACTCTGAAAACAAAATTAGCTCATCCGTGAACTGTAAATGGGAAATTCGCTTATCCGAGACTGGAGTTGTAAACACTTTAGCACACTTTTACACTTTAGCACACTTTCTCAAATAAAAAAAATTAAATACCTAATACTCAAAATAAACTTAAATTAATTTTAATCTATGATTAATTTTTAATAAAAAATTCTCGATTCAATAATTTTTATATAATCCAATTCTAATTCTATAAAATCACAATAACTTTATCATTTTTAGAACTCATGTATAATTTTATTTGATTTTCTATTTTAATTTTCCAATTTCATTAATTTGAATTAATCACTGGTGTCCGATCTATTAACCAACTAATTCAGATCGGGTACTGCTGAGGCCCAATTTCATTAATTTAATAATGATTTACTAATTTATAAACTATTTTAAATTTTACTATTTAATTATCTAAAGGTATAAAATTAATTTTTTAATCATTTAAGTAACAATTTACTAATTAAACATTTTATTTTAGACTCAATTAAATAATGATTCATTATTAATAACTTAATTTCTAAATTATTTAAATCAAATCATGATTTATTAGTTTAATATTCTACATTATAATCGATTAAATAATTTTTAAAATTATTATATTAATTTTTAAATCATTTGAATTATTCTCATTATATTTAAAATATAAAAAATAAATTTAAAATTATAATATTATTAATAGTATAATATCATTTATAAAGTTGTTTAAACCAATATTCATTCAAATATAATCAATTTATTATTCTTGTTCATATTCAATAAAAATAGTATATTTATAATTTTTTTCTAAATAGATACTTAGAATACTTTATTTAAAATAATATTGGGAGCAAAAGAAAAGGTGAGAAACTAGTAGCAGCATGATGAATAAGATCGTGAATCGTTGAGACCCTAAACCCTAAACCTCTAACATTATTAAGTATGAAACATAGAGGAGAACATGTAGAGTATCTTACGTCTCTGAGCACCAAATATTAAACATATAGTTAAAAAATTTAATTGATAATAAAATTTATAATTGAAAATTTTATTTTTTTCCAAATAGGTCATACCATAATATTTTGAATTGGATTAATATGAAAATGGTCACAAACTCTAACACATCTTATAGTTCAATTGCAAGTTAAATTAGCATCGCTAAATGATGATTGAATTCTAATATAATTGAGCCCAAATGATAAGATTGACAAATAAAAATATATGTTTTTTATAAGAATATATGAATTATATATATATATATATATTAGATTGAATTCATACACATCTCAATATGAATTTATCCGAAACTTCAAGGTTTATCCAACCCAAAAATCAATAGATATGATATTGACCCAACCTAAATTGGTCGATTTGATATTGATCTTACCCCAAAGTTGACACAACATAATATCCGATCAGACCCGACTTACCATAGACTAAAACTAAATCTAAACCAAATTCAATTTGCCCCGAATTATTTGAACCGAATATAGGCTAAATCTAAAATAATTCAATCAGAACATCGGAGTGTTCAATCGGTTAACTTTGGTTAGCCGACCAAACCGAATTACCCAAAATTCATTAATCGAGTTTTTTTCCTTCAACCGTTAACTGAATCGATTTTTTTTCAAAAAATATTAATCGAACCGCACTAAGTTTGATTAATTGGTCGGTTAACTAAATTAACCAAAATTTATAAATAATATATAAATATTAAATATTTTTAGTTAATTCGGTTAAAACTGAAGTTTAAACACCCCTAAAGCTAAATAATATATATAATATATTAAATATTTAATAATTTCTGTTAATTAATCTATTTTAAACCGAATTAACCGATAACCTAAGTTCGAAAAAACCATTAATCGTTAACCGGCCAAATCCAAAATTAACCGACCGAAATTTTGATTCGGTCGATTAATTCGGTTTTAATCGAATTATGAACACCCCTATTAGAATGGCCTGCTTACCACCTCTACTAATAACCGCTGCTAACCGCGACATAGCAACCTAATAAATTGTTTATCTTAATTATATTTGTAAATTTAGATAACTTGTCTTTTTGATTGTTATTTTATTATTCACATAAAAGTAAAAGATTTATGATAAAGGTTTATTAATTATATATTGATGGTATGAGGCTTAAATTGGTAAACATTACAAATGGTATGCTAAACTCAGCGGGTTTTTTTAAGTGGGTCGTGTTTTTTCGTAAAATATTATATCTGGGAATCAATAATTTCATATATATTTTTTATTAATTTAGGGTAAGTATAAGACAATATATGTTCAAAGATAACTCTCAACTATTTGATATTGATTACTCAGACATCTGATATTCATGATGCTTTCATCCAGAACCTCAAGAAATAATAATAATTCTATTAACAACGAGGTCGTTTGGTTCGTGAAATATTTTCATATTTAAATGAAGAAGATCATCTTCACGTACAAAACCTTAGCCTCTAGACGTTCTTCGGGTGAAGCCACATGTTGAGTAATTCATAATTATAAGGGCTACTGGATGATGGGATACGAAAAAAGAATAGACATATGTATTGTCCTAGAAGCTGAATTATAGAGAATATACAAGGAACTCTAGATTGTGTGAAAATTAAGAGAAAGACAAATACAAGTGGACACAATGTAAGAAGGTTGTTATGGGTGATTTTTTTTTAAATGAGTTTTTTTTTTTGGATTTGAGTTGGATGTCTCAGGTTGTATTTTTTGTTATGGTCGAAGGTTGCCAAGTTTTTAATTCTTTGAGTTGTAGCTTTTATCTAGTTGTTTTGTACTCTTTTCCTCTATATAGGTTTAGAGAGGTTTTTAACGTGAGACGCAATTTAAATTTTCATATTGTTTGATTAAATCCTTAATAAAATCACATTTGCCAAAAAAAAATGGACAGTAACAATACCATCAAACTAATCCAAGATGGTCAAATCAATAGAAGGATGTTAGGAGTCTAGTATTAGGAGTCCAATGAATACATGATAAGTTGTTTGTACTGTATCATTAGCACTCAGCTATTTTGACACGGTTAGGTGGATAGGAATTTGTTAAAACATCAACTGACTCTAGTAGTTGCCTTGTATAAATAGTGTATGGTCTCTCTTGAGATATAACAGACTTATTAATAAATGTGTAAGAGTACCGCCTATCTTTCCTCTCTTCCTTCTCACGCATATTGTAACACCCACGATCGATGCGGGTGATCCGATCCGATTTGAGGTGTCATGTTAGGGTCACTGGGGCGACACACAGTAAAAATCCCAAAAAAAATTAAAATTTCTATTAAAATGTGCAAAATCATAAAACAATTTATAATTAAAATACAAGTTCAAGAAAAAAACCATTCATATATTACAAACAGAATTAAAATCATACAAGTTTCATACTTAGTATAAAAATCAAATGTGACCTACATGCCCCATAATTACCCTTGTACCGTACTCTTCATCCCAAGCCAAAGGAACTCCCCTTACAGATGTCGATAGTTGCACTGGATCAATTCTTTCAACTTGAAATGGAGAGTAAAAGAATGAGCTTTGGGAAGCTCAGTAATACAGAACTACCAAGTGATACTGAAGGACACGCAGATAACATGCATACATAAAATGTTCCTTATAGATTCATACGTCTAGAGGTTTTCAGGATAAGCTGAGGTTCCACTGATATTTCTTTGAGTAAAAGACATGAAGATTTCAGTTAAGAGGAAACATTCAGAGGACCAAGTTCATGAGATAGAAATAGGATGTCAAGTGTGTTCCAACAAACGGAGTAATGTATATAGATTCTTTAAAAACGTTAGTGGTTTAAAACTTATTTTAAAACCATAGTAATACACTCTAACCGTTTATGCAGTTTCCCCATAACTGCATCCATAAGGACTTACCCTAAGCACATAGCAAAAGAGCCACCCTAAGGGAATACCTTGGGGCCTATGGGCCTACGCAAGGGTCTCATTAGGTATGTAAGGAATTACCAGCTTGATAAGAGTTGAACCTCCATACTTTAGAATCCTACCCATATAGTATCCAATAGAAATCAGATTGAGAAGTAACTTTAATATCAAAATCATGATCTAATAGAATATCATAAGAGTGTCAATGAAGTTATTTATATCACATAATTACCCTCCACCCATACATCATATGTAGTCCCATGATTTACCTAAGGGAGTACCTTGGGGACTTAAAGCCTACCCAAGGTCACCTTAGATCCATAAAGAATTACCAGCTTGATCAGAGTTGAACCTCCATACTCCACCTACGCAATAATGTCCCAATAAAACTGTTCAAGTAGAAACCAGTAGATCCCATGATCAATAAATCAGCAACAACTATATTTTCCAAGAAAATGGTAATCAGAGAACACATATCATGTAGCCATAATTCATTATCAAAAAACAGTAAATCCAAAATTTCAGAACATCATGTTTTAAAATAGGTAAAACAATTACATGTCACATAGGGAACAAACTAGAGGATCCATTTATTCTTCAGAGATACTTGATATTTACCATGTAGGAAACCATGAAACTTTTGTAATTTAATAGGATTTTAAAATCAAGATCCCTATAAAAGGGGGTTTGATAGCTAACAGATTCATCAGTCATTCAGGAAGTGATTTATCAAGATCATATAATATTCATATATTTTGGAGGCACTTAGAAATAGGAAGGTATTCATAATCTTTTGCATAAGAGTTACTTGAGATTTCAGGTATGGCAGGAGTGATTCCATTATTCAGGAAATCAGGGGCATTTTGGAAATTTGGTTCTTGTAGAATTCTTAGTAATTTAATCTAATAAGAGTGAAATGATGATTCATGGTATTTAAGATTCATGTCGATTTACCAGGATATCAAGTCAACTCAAACTGAATAAATCCAACACTATGATACATGTCAACCAATCAAATCGATGCACTTCAAGGATATTCACACTTTAATACTAACATAACTAGTCAAACTGATCATCTTCAAAATCATCGTTGAATGGATCTTAGGGAGATGAACAGGTATTCTAATGGTATTTATTTTTATTTCAGTGTTGTAACGGTATCAAGAAATGTTGACGTGCTTGATTCGTGGTTTAAAACCATTATGGATGGTATAACACATAAGTTCATTAGTGTTTCTAGATATATCCAAGCTATTCACTTAAATCTAGGTCATTGAGGGTACTTAGGTCATTTATTAATCAAGTTTATCCTAGTCACTTCAGAGTTTCCAGAGTAATTCGGTTGTTTCCACAATTCGGATTACATACAACACTTCCATTTAGTTCAAATTGGTCATATAATATAGTCATTTCAAGAAATTCAGACGTGTAAGGTACCTTCGGTAATTTAATTTCCGGGTGTTCGCTCAGGACATAGAAATCCTATGTCATTTTGGTATTCGAGATTGATTTATTCATTTCGGAGCTTGAGTGTATTTAGTCATTCCAAGGCTTGGAGGAACTTTGGGTCATTTTACACTCTATGGGCATTTTGGTAATTTTCTTCAATCTAGTCTTTCCATTTAATTCAATTTTCTAAATAATTCAAACATAAATAATGCTCCTGATATTTTAGCCTTTAGTTGTTTGCTGATAAATCAAAATTTTAGGTCAAGTACTTTCTCGGATGTTAAGATCTGATTATCAGCGACTTTTCGAACAGATCATGAATTTAATAGGTGAATCAGTAGTTTGTCGAATTATATACGAATTCTCAGGATACTTTCACTATCATGGTCAATCCGATCTATTTTTACCTCATAGGGGTAATTTTGTAATTTCTTAACCATGTGATTTCGGTATTAAACCTCTTACTGAAAATAATTAGAATTTAAAGATTTTGAGGTTGATTATTTTATCGGTTAATCACTAAACCTAAAATTATTTCTTATCAATCTTCTTGTGTCTTATATGTGTAATCTGAGTCATACTCAATTTAATTACTTTTCATCGTATTTGGAACGAGTTTAGAAATATATTAATTACAAACAGGTAACAAACTTATTCATCTATGCATTAACCAATGTCAACATGTTCCATAAAGCATACATAAGGTAGTAATATATTACCTTGATTTCCATGCTCCACTGATCGAACATTTAAACTTCATTCGATCACTGATCTCAAACTTGAATCCAACATCCAATAATACCTGAAATACATATAAACAGAAATTACATAAAAAACGGGGCTTAATTGTGGAAAACGGATCGAATCAGAAGGTAAAATGCTAAAAATAGCTTACCAAGTTTGGATTTGGGGAAACAGACTTCAGATTCAGACTCAGGACGTCGAAAAACATAAGATATGTATTGAAAACATTTTGATGTTTCGATATAACAAATTAAGTATAAATGAATTTTAAGATTTTACAAATGATTTTCTTAGTATATTCGATTTAATTACTCAAATATCAAATTATTACTCCAAGTCTTCAAGATCAATTTCAAACCTTACTAAATGTGTAAAATTGTGTTTTATACTTAATATATTTTTGAAACAATTTTCACAAAGCATTTTGATCCAAAATCAAGCCTAAAATCAATTTTCAAAGTGATGCACCGATGCACCAATCCATGCATCAATGCACCATGGAATAAATTGAACATCGAATGCATTTCATGCATCAATGCACATACTATGCATCGATGTACTCAGAGTTTTATGAAAACATCGAATGCATTTGATGCATCGATGCACCAATCATGCATCGATGCACTCAGGCTATTTTGAAACATCGAATGCATTTTATGCATCGATGCACTCTTAGTGCACCGATGCACTAAGGGTCCAAAGGTCAAAATATTTGAATTTTACACTTGATGCACCAATTCACCATGGGTATGCATCGGTGCACCGACGCTCCCAACTGAATTTATTAATTGTTTTCACACTTAAACGGCTCTATTGACTCCACTAATCATCCCCAACGTTCAGAATCAATTGAAGGAGTATTTAAACAAGCTTAGAAGCCATTAATCAACAACAAGAAAACACAAGAAACAATAATCAAGAGAGAATCAAAGAGAAAGCATCAAACCTCAAGTTTGAGCATTTCAAGCCTATTTTTCATTCAATATTCATTTTGCTTTCAAGAACACTACTTGTACTCAATTTTATTCATTTTTTAGTGTTCTTTTCTTTGTTCTAGAATTGTGCAAACAATCTACATTATGAGGATTTCCTTGTAAGTTTGCAAATTTGTAATCTTCTCTTTGAGAAAGAGTGTTCTCAACAATTGGGGTATATTCTTGAGGGAGTTATAAGGTTGTCTCTTTGGCCTCAAAAGAAAGAACAAATTAGTGAATTTGTTGGAAAATCCTTAGTGTGGATAGCTAAGGTACTGGAAGTAGACTTTGGTTGAGAAAGTCGAACCACTCTAAATCGTTGTGCAAATCTTTTCAATTTTCTGCAAAATCTTCCACCAAAATTTTAATTGCCAATTCACCCCCCTCTTGGCCAATTCCATCGATCGATTAACTCAATAATTGGTATTAGATCCTCGATCATTTGAAGGTTTAATCACCTCTTGAGTCAATTTGGGAAGAGTTACATCGATTATCAAGTCATCAATGGCCTCTACTTCAAATGTTAACTTCGGTCTCGATTCGATGCCCGTCAACAAGCCTCTTTTCTTCAATGGAGCTAACTATGCCTATTGGAAGAATATGATGATGTATTTCATTCAAGCAAGTGACATGAGAGCATGGAATGTTGTAGAAGACGGATATATCAAGCCTCTCACTCATCCAAGATTGTGGAGTGAAGGAGAGACAAGAATGTTCCAGCTCAACTCCAAAGCCATCCATATCATATTTTTTTCTCTTGGACCAGATAAATATGGAAGAGTTTCATCTTGTAAAATTGCCAAAGAAATATGGGATAAACTACAAGTCACTCATGAAGGCACCGACGAGGTAAAAGAATCTAAAATTAGTCTTCTAACACGTAGCTATGAAAATTTTAGGATGAAAGCAAATGAAGATATCAAAGCTATGATGGATAGATTCTCAACGATTGTAAATGGTCTCAAATCATATGGAGATATCCTTCCAAACGAAAAGCTTGTGAGAAAGTTAGTTTACTCACTTCCAAAATCGTGGCAATCCAAGAAGATGACAATCATCGAGGCTAAGAACCTAAAGTCCTTACTCTTGAAGAGCTAATCGATTCCCTCCTCACTCATGAAATGATGATTGAAGATGAAGTGGACCTCGATAAGATTGACGAGACACCAAAGGAGAAGAAGAAAAACATTAGAGTTACTCTCAAATCCATAAAAGGTGAGAGTGATTTGGATGAAGATGACGATGACAAGGAAATGGCATTGTTTTCCAAACGGTTTAGAAAAATGATGAGACCTTACCGAGGATGAAAATTCAAAAGAAATGAAGGCCTCAAAAATGAACCAAAAGAGAAGGACCCTATCATTTGCTATGAATACAAAAAGTCGGGGCATGTCAAATATGATTGCCCACAATCAAAGAGAAAGGGTCAATCAAAGAATAAGCACAAGGCTCATGTGGCTACATGGAGCGATGAAGAAGGTTCCGATGAAGAGGAACAAGAAGTAGCAAAGTTGTGCTTGATGGCATTCGGGGGAGATTCTAAGGTAAGCTCTAACTCATTTAAATTAGACGATTTATCTTATGATGAGTTATTAGAGGAATATAATGGGTTGGCTTTGGATTATGAGAAATTGTTTTTAAAATATAAAAATGATGTTTCAAAATTGAAAAATGAAAATAAGCTCATATCCAAAACCAACAATGATTTTGAAAGTAAAATTAGTGATTTGCAAATCAAACTAGAAGAGTTTGAAAAGAAAATTTTAGATTTGCAAAATTTACTTTCAAAGGTCAATGATGATCATCAAAAGAAAATTGATGATCTTAAAACTTCTTTTAATAAAATTGGAACAAAACATTTTGAAAAAGGGGGAAAATTCAAAAGCCAACTTTGTTAGAAAAAGATTTAAAAACTACAATCATAGAAGTCCCCGAAGAACCTCTAATGGAAAATCGTTAGAAGTATATGGGTTCCTAAAGGACTCATTACTACTAAAGATAAGGACATCCTACATAAATGGATACCTAAAGGGACTAGGATTTTGGAAACTAATGAATATGGACCCAAAAGAATTTAGGTACCAAAAATAAAAAATTAATCTATGTTTGTAGGAAAAGGAGCATTGCTACAAGGAACGGGAAACAAATTCAAACTCATGGTACCTTGATAGTGGATGCTCAAGATACATGACCGGAGACAAAAGCTGGTTCATAGAGATCAACGCCAAAAATGGAGAGAAGTGACTTTTGGGGATGATTCAAAAGGTTACATTATGGTATAGGTACTATAGGTAATACCTCTTCCATACAAATTAAAAATGTTTTATATATGAATGGATTAAAGCATAATATATTGAGTATTAGTCAATTGTGTGATAAGGGATTCAATGTCATGTTTGATATTAATGGTTGTAAAGTCATTGACATTATCGGATTATGCTTGTTGGGCATAGAATAGGAAACATATACATGGTGCATTTAGAGTCTATTGATATGACTAATTTATGCCTAGTTGCTAAGGATGAGCATGATAGTTGGTTATGCCATAGGAGACTAGGACATGCTAGTATGAGTGTTTTGCAATGGCTAATTCAAGGAGATTTAGTTCGAGGGTTGCCTAAAATAAAATTTGATAATGATAAAATCTGTGATGCTTGTGCTAAAGAAAAACGAAAGCGAGTTTCTTTTAAATCCATAATGATGTATCAACTAGTAGAGTATTACAATTGATACATATAGATCTTTTCGGGCCAACTAGAACTACTAGCTTGGGTAGAAAACAATATGCATTTGTCTTGGTAGATGACTATCTAGATATACTTGGGTTCTATTTTTAAGTACTAAAGATGAAGCATTAGAACATTTCATCACATTTTAAAAAATAATCCAAAATGAAAAAGGTTACTCTATAACTAGTGTTAGGAGTGATCATGGCACTGAATTTGAAAATCTTGGATTTACTGAGTTTTGTAATTCTAATGGTATTAGCCATAATTTTTCAGCACCTAGAACCCCTCAACAAAATGGAGTTGTTGAGAGGAAAAATACAACTTTAGAAGAAATGGCTAGAACCATGCTTTGTGAAAACAATTTGCCAAAATATTTTTGGGCGGAAGCCACAAATACCGCTTGTTATGTTGTAAATCGAGTAATGATTAGGTCGATTTTAAAGAAAACTCCATATGAAATTTTCAAAAATAAAAAGCCTAACATTAGCTATTTTCATCCTTCTGGATGTAAATGTTTTGTTTTAAACAACGGTAAAGAAACCCTTGGAAAATTTGATGCTAAAAGTGATGAAGGAATTTTTCTGGGTTATTCCTTAAATTCTAAAGCTTATCGAGTATTTAATAAAAGAACTTTAGTTGTATAAGAGTCTATACATGTTGTTTTCGATGATAATCCCCATCCGAGGAAGGATTCTTGTGTGAATGATGATGTAGGAATTATAAATATAAATGACGTTGGAGAACCACCATCAAAGGAAGAAACGAAAGATGAGAAACTCAAGATCCTCTCGAGAATCCAACCATTGAAGAAAGGAAAGTATCTTTCCCAAGGGAATACAACTATGTCAAGGATGGTGAGATTATAGGTGATCCATCCAAAGGGGTAACAACTCGATTTCTCTTAGAAATATTTGTAATTATGTTGCATTTATCTCATGCATAGAGCCTAAGAATATTAAAGAAACACTAAATGATGAACATTGGATTATGGCTATGCAAGAAGAGTTAAATCAATTTGAGAGAAATAAAGTATGTACATTAGTTGAAAGGCCTAGTAATAAATCTATTATAGGTACTAGATGGGTATTTAGGAATAAGCTTGATGAAAGTGGTAATATAGTGAGAAACAAGGCTAGACTTGTTGCTCAAGGGTGTATTCAAGAAGAGGGCATAGACTATGATGAAACATACGCTCCGTTGCTAGGATGGAAGCAATTAGAATGTTATTAGCATTTGCATGTTTTCATGAATTTAAATTATATCAAATGGATGTTAAAAGTGCATTTTTAAATGGTTTTATAAAAGACGAAGTGTATGTGGAACAACCTCCTAGTTTTGAAGATTAAAAATTTCCAAATCATCTTCTTAAATTGACAAAAGCACTTTATGGTTTAAAACAAGCCCTTAGAGCTTGGTATGAAAGATTGTCAAATTTTTTTAATTGAAAAAGGTTTTTCCAAAGGGAAGGTTAACACTACATTGTTTTTAAAGCATCAAGGTAAAGATTTATTAGTAGTTCAAATTTATGTTGATGATATAATATTTGGTTCTACTAATGATGTTCTTTGCCAAGAATTTTCAAAGCTAATGCAAAGTGAATTCGAGATGAGCATGATGGGGGAGCTCTCATTTTTGTTGGGACTCCAAATCAAGGAAAGAAAAGATGGCATCTTCATCAATCAAGCTAAGTACGTCAAATATATGCTCAAGAAGTTTGGACTGGAAAATGGGAAACCTTATGACACTCTAATGAGCTCATCAACAAAGCTTGACATAGATGAAGGAGGTAAATGTGTGGATGTTAAATTATATAGGTCAATGATTGGCTCTTTGCTTTATCTAATTTCAAGTAGACCAGACATTATGTTTAGTGGTTTCTTATGTGCTAGATTTCAATCATGCCCTAAGGAATCACATTTACTACCTGTTAAGAGAATCTTTAGATACCTTAAGGACACTCCTAGATTAAGACTTTGGTATCCTAGAGACTCTAGCTTTAGCTTGCATGCCTTTTTTGATGAGGATTATGGAGGATGCAAATTAGATAGGAAAAACACCTCTGGTACTTGCCAATTCCTTGGAAATATGCTAATTTCTTGGGTTTCAAAGAAACAAAATTGTGTTGCATTATCTACCACTGAAGTAGAATACATTTCAGCTGGTAGTTGTTGTGCATAAGTTTTATGGATGAAAGAACAACTTTTTGATTATGGAATTGAACTAGGTACTATTCCTATCAAGTGTGACAAACTAGTGCTATTTGTCTCACTAAAAATTCCATCTAACACTCTAGAACTAAGTACATTGAAATTAGACATCACTTCATTAGAGACCATATCGCTAAGGAATATGTGGATATCTTTACAAAACCTTTTGACAAAGAAAGATTTTGGACACTTAGGAGAGAAATAGGTTTAACTGACCTATCTTCACTTAGTGTTTAAAATAATTTTAGCACTTTTAAGAATAACTGAAAAATGCTTATAATAATAATTTTTGATTGCATTCTTTGCTATTAGTTAGGGGGAGTTTATGTTCTTTGGTGAAAATGAATTTTATGCTCCAATATAGTTTAAGGATTATTTGATTGATTGAACATGATTAATTTT
This sequence comes from Hibiscus syriacus, assembly GCF_006381635.1. NCBI lineage: Eukaryota > Viridiplantae > Streptophyta > Magnoliopsida > Malvales > Malvaceae > Hibiscus > Hibiscus syriacus. The sequence continues at coordinate 672,456 of NW_024063064.1, forward strand.
CATTATATGAGTTGCCAATACCACTAGAGCTAATTAATTTAGCATTTTGAGTTTTTAAAATGGATTTTTGACATTTTTGTGCTTAATGCATCGATACACCTAACAGTTTAACGATGCATCCTTGAATGTACATCACCCCAAGAAGGTGCACCGATGCACGCCTTGAATGTCCATCGATGCATCGGTCGGGTTTTTGGGTTTAAAAGGCTTATTTTCTTATTTGTTTCAAACCCTAAAAACTAAACCCTCTCAGTCGTACACCTCTCTTCATCTCTAAATTCTCCTCTTGCTCCAAAATCAACGTTTTTAATTGGAATCTTCGAGCTTTCCATCTCTATATCCTGCTATATCATTAAATCGTACAACACAACATCTCATTCTCATAAATCCGAAATTTTCAAGGTATTTTTCTAAAAACTTCTAGTTTATCATATTTTGATCTTAGGACTAGTTTTAATTAGTTCTAGGATGAACATTATATCGGGCATCGATTGTTTGATAATTTCAAACTAGATTTTACAACCAATTTCATCAAAAACTCACAAATGTTCAAAGAATTTTGAATTTTAAAAAAAAAAAATCAAAAATTTGAATTTAATTTTTTAAATTTGATGTTTTTGATTTAATTATGTTGTTTTCATGAAAACTATACATATTATGATTTTTTTAAAATTATTTTTAAAACCTTGCCCATTAGGATTCGGTTTAGAGAACCTTGAATTATTGAGGACTCAATTGAGTTTTGAGATTGATTATTGTGCATACATGTGTTTCAAATTGCAGGTTTCATTCTTATTTCGATACCTTAACCATGTCCAATCCTAAACGTCCTAGGACTTCATCGAGTCGTTCAACCCGACCTCCTAATCCCATTCCTCCTCCACCTAATAGTCTTATAGGATCCTGTTTTAATATGCCTGAACGTCGTAGATACGACTTGCACTCTAGGTACATAAATTCTTTCAAATCCTATCCAATCTGGGAAGAGCGTATTCCTTCTCTTCAAGCCATGATAGATATTGACTTCGAATACCTTTCGATTCTTAAAACTTGGAAGTTTGATAAAATGTTTCACCTCAAACCTATCATCTATCATCAGTTAGTCCGCATTTTCTACTCCAATGCGGTATGCATTCAAAACCAAACTCAATGTGTGACTATAGCAATTAGATCATATCTTTTAGGCCAATATATTAATATTGACCCCGAGACTATAACTTTCCATTTTGGGCTAGATGATGATGGGTTATATAATGAGAATGAAATTGTGGAATATCCCTATGTTCCAAACTCTAGTGTTAGTACTATACAATCTCATCACGATCATTTTCTTCATTTGATGATCTCTTGGTGGTTTAGACCATCTGGAGGTAGGTACTCCACTCTTCGTACTAGGGATTTATGGTGGATGCACTGTATCAAGAATAAAAACAAAATAAATCTGCCCCACGTTATATTTAGTTAACTAGTGGATATCATAAACAGTGTTCCTTCAAAACATGTCAAAACATTAGTTTATGGATGTCTTCTTAGTAACCTTTTTATCAAACTCGGTCTAAACGTCTCTCTGACAATCTCATCCCACTCCAAAATCAAATCAATCTCACCTAGTTAAAGAAAGCAGATTGGAAACAAGACGAGGAAACCGGTCTTTGGGTCTTTCGACCCGGTAAGCAAACTCTGGGAGCAAGTTCTTCATGAACTGTTCCTAGCTCCTCTCGTGCTCCTCCTTCTCCTCCGGCTGTGACGATGATCACGAGTTTCAATAACTTATGCAAGATATCGACGATCACGTACCAGATGATGAGCCTGCACCGGAACCAGCATGGCAAGAAGATCAAATGCCACCATATTTTCGATCTTTCTTAGAGTCGTTTGATCTGAGGTTTGCCTCCATGGAGTCTCAGATTACTGAGTTTCAGCGAGAGATGCATGAACGTATGGACACACTCACTCTTTAAGTTCGAGCTCATTATCCTCCTCCTCCCGATCCTCCGATGGAGTAGATTTTGTTTCCTTGTTATGCTTTCTTGGTTTTCTAAAACTTGGATTGATTTTGATGTTTCTAGATTGTTTATTTTGGATGTTTGAATTTTTTGGATTGTTAAATGTTTGAATTTGTTATGGTTTGGATGATTGGATTTTGAACTTAATATATATAAATTTGGTTTGGTTGAATTTTCTTATTTTTGCATCATTAGACATATATGACCAATTATGCCATTTCACATTTGATTATGAATATTGTTTATGAAAGCTAATGGCTAATCTCTCTTTTGATCTTAGATCTTAGTAGCTTAAGTTATATATATATATATTTAATCAATTGGCTGTGTGTTTCAAAACCTTGTTTAGAACGTTTTAATGTCTTTTAGATTTAACAAAAAAAAAGTGTAAAAGTGTTAAAGGGGAGAAGTGTTAGAGTAAGGGGGAGTGTAAAAGTGTTAAAGGGGAGAAGTTTTAGAGTAAGGGGGAGTGTAAAAGTGTTAAGGGGAGAAGTGTTAGACTAAGGGGGAGTAATTTTTCAAAAACAAATTTCAAAGAAAATCTTAAAATTACACACATGTTTTGTTATATCAAAAAGGGGGAGATTGTTGAAAACATTTTGATGTTTCAATATAACAAATTAAGTATAAATGAATTTTAAGATTTTACAAATGATTTTCTAAGTATATTCGATTTAATTACTCAGAATATCAAATTATTACTCCAAGTCTTCAAGATCAATTTCAAACCTTACTAAATGTGTAAAATTGTGTTTTATACTTAATATATTTTTGAAACAATTTTCACAAAGTATTTTGAACCAAAATCAAGCCTAAAATCAATTTTTCAAAGTGATGCACCAATCCATGCATCGATGCACCATGGAATAAATTGAACATCGAATGCATTACATGCATCGATGCACATACTATGCATCGATGCACTCAGAGTTTTATGAAAACATCGAATGCAATTGATGCATCGATGCACTAGCCATGCATGCATTTTATGCATCGATGCACTCTTAGTGCACCGATGCACTAAAGGTCCAACGGTTAAAATATTTGAATTTTGCACTTGATACACCGATGCACCATGGGTATGCATCGATCCACCGACGCTCCCAATTGAATTTATTAATTGTTTTCACACTTAAACGGCTCTATTGACTCCACTAATCATCCCCAACGTTCAGAATCAATTGAAGGAGTATTTAAACAAGCTTAGAAGCCATTAATCAACAACAAGAAAACACAAGAAACAATAATCAAGAGAGAATCAAAGAGAAAGCATCAAACCTCAAGTTTGAGCATTTCAAGCCTATTTTTCATTCAATATTCATTTTGCTTTCAAGAACACTACTTGTACTCAATTGTATTAATTTTTTTGTGTTCTTTTCTTTGTTCTAGAATTGTGCAAATAATCTACCTTGTGAGGATTTCCTTGTAAGTTTGCAAATTTGTAATCTTTTCTTTGAGAAAGAGTGTTCTCAAGAATTGGGTTATATTCTTGAGGGAGTTGTAAGGTTATCTCTTTGGCCTCAAAAGAAAGAACAAATTAGTGAATTTGTTGGAAAATTGTTAGTGTGGATAGCTAAGGTAGTGGATATAGACTTTGGTTGAGAAAGTTGAACCACTCTAAATCACTGTGCAAATCTTTTCAATTTTCTGCAAAAGCTTCCACCAAAATTTTAATTGCCAATTCACCCCCCTCTTGGCCAATTCCATCGATCGATTAACTCAACAATATGGCTTTTCAAAATTTTGAATTTTCAGGTCAAAGTCAATGGTCAACTTTAGTCAAAGTCAACGGGTCTGGTCGGGTTGACTCGGTATGGGTCAAACAGATCTGGTTCAGACTGAGTTGGGCCGGTACAATCCACCTATGTCGTTTCTAGAAGAAACCAAAGTTGGGGGATCAGCCCCACGTGCACACAGAGTCATGTAGCGGCGTGTGGCGGTGGTGACGAGCTTGGGGTGATTAGTCAATTACTCCATGATCATTCAAACCTCAAAATCTAGCCATAACAGCACCCAATTTCAGCTAAAACCACACAAAAAAATAAAAGAGTCGAAACGATTACCCACATCGGCGACGAAGAAAACGACGGTGACAACTCGACCCATCAATTGGGTCTTGACCAAAGTGGCACGGGAACACTGTGGCGGTGACGGTGAGGCAAAACAACGGTTGGAATGACCGGAGTTGAAGCCAAAAGTGAGAGAAATTTCGGTTTCCAACTGGCGTTTTGGACACTTCTCCATGATAGATGACGCAAGGTTTCGTTGATTGAGACCCTGGCCTACGATCGGACTGATGCAATGCTTCTAATGGTATCGACGGTGACACCCATCGGTGGGTAGACGATGAGGGTGAACAGGTGAAAAACTTGGCCAGGGAAAGGGGTTTTGGGATTGATTTCATGAATTTGGGGGTTTCTCTGATTTTTTTTTCACTTACCAAAATAATGGGATAATTCAAGGTTAAGTCACTGAACTTCCCACAGGTTCCAAAATCGAGCTGTAAACTTTTTAAAATTTGTATTTTTATATCAACTCTCTTTTAATTAAATTTTGGGGTGTTACATATATACTTTCAATCTGGTTTCTACAACTGAGTTTGTTTGTTTTGGAGATTGGTTGTTTTGAGGGTGTTTAGTGTTGTATATTTTATGTTCGACGAATTTCTTGAGTGAGCATGGAAACAGATCCTTTGGTCAGATATGCTAGTGGCTCAGTTAGTACCCTTACTCACACCATTAATTATGATATTGTCCACACCTTATTGGACTCAATATTACGTTAAGTATATAGAATGCTCTTTCTCGGTTATTTGGAACTCAGTCGGCTGCGAAGATTTATGCATTATTCCATAGTCTTCATTCACAAAAAAAGCGTGGTCGATTGCTCCACGATAATTCAAACCTAAAAATCTATCCATAATAACACCCAATTTTAGCTAAAACCATCAAAAATAAAATAAAAGGGCTGAAACACTTACCCACTCCAGTGACGAGGAAAATGACGGTGACAACTTGACCCATCAATTGGGTCGTGACCAAAGTGGCACGGGGAACACTATGGTGGTGGCGGTGAGGCAAAACAGTAGCTAGAACGACTAGAATCGAAGCCAAAAGTGAGAGAAATTTGGGTTTTTTGACCAGCTTTTTGAACGCTCCTCCATGATGGACGACGTGAGATTTCAGCGATTGGGACCCTGGGTTACGATCGGACTGAGGCAACACTTCCAATGGTACCGACTGTGACACCCACCAGTGGTAGACGAAGAGGCGAACAAGTGAAAATCTTGGTTAGGGAAAGGGTTTTGGGAATGGTTTCATGAATTTAAGGGTTAATCTAATTTTTTTACTAATAAAAAAATGGGAGAATTTAGGGTTAAGTCCCTAAAATTCCCACGAGTTCCAAAATCGAGTTAAAAACTTTTAAGGTCCTCAACTCTCTTTTATTAAATTTTGGGGTGTTACATATATGCTTTCAATATGGTTTCTACAGCTGAGTTTGTTTGTTTTGGAGATTGGATGTTTCAAGGGTGTTTAGTGTTGCATATTTTATGTTCGACGAATTTCTTGAGTGAGCATGGAAACAGATCCTTTGGTCAGAGGTGTTAGTGGCTCAGTTAGTACCCCTACTCACACCATTAATTTTGATATTCGTCCACACCTTATTGGACTCAATTGTACGTTAATTATATGGAATACTCTTCCTTGGTTATTTGAAACTCAGTCATCTGCAAAGATTTATGCGTTATGTCATAGTCTTCATTCACAAAAGAAGCATGACTTATCAGTGGGTAAATATCTTGGAAAAATAAGATTGGATTGTGACATGTTGAATGCTTCTAGGAGAAGAGTAACTGAATTGGAACAAGTTAGTGTTATTCTAGCAAGTTTGCCTTTGGAGTATGAATTTGTCATAGTAGTTGCTTCAAGGGACATGGTGCCTCTTGAGAATCTTACAGAAATGTTGATTGACTGTGAAACGCTTCAAAAGTAATTTTATCTGAAAGTTTACTCTCTCAAGCTAATTTGGTAGTTAATCAAGATGAAAAAGGTAATGGAGCTTCTTCATGTTATTGAGGACATTATGAGGTTCAAAATTAAACTAGTGAATCTGAAATTTATTCAAAAGGAAACCATGGGGAAATGGTTCGTATCATGGATAAGGATGTGGGCGTTCTAACTCAAATTGCCGTCAATGTCAACTTTGTGGTCGTTATGGCACTTGGTTCAAAAGTTCTATTATCGCTTTGATCATAATTATGAATGAACCAACTCAAATGAATCAGAGGCTGAAGGAAACCAAAGACAGAATACACAAACAATGAACAATCCCATTCAATCTGTTGAAACGTATAGAGCTACAATGGCAATTGTATCTCCTGGTCATGCTATGATTCATTAGTGTTTAGTAAACATGATTTATCTACCGAACATTATAATAATTTGGAGTACAAGGGTTGTATTCGTTCTCTAATAGTGTTCATCCTACAACACCATTATCTTCTCCTGAAATATTATTTGTCTCAAACTAATGTTGTTGTTATTTGTTCTACATCCATTAATCCTATTGTTGCAAACATGAGTGAAGCAACCCGTGAACCCCCCGAAAACCAAAAACAAAGAAAAAAAGAAAGGAAAAAAGCCAAGCCAAAATGCAGAGAAAACAAAAGTAAAAAAAAATGTTCTTTCATTACCATCATTTCGGGGAAAGGGGTGTGGTGTCATTTAATAAGGGTTGGTTGGGGTATTAAAAACCCTAATCACTACAATATTTTAATCTTTTTTATAATAAAATAATGATAAAATAAAAAAATAAAAAAAATGGTGTTTACAACTGCCCTATTTGTTCATTATTGTGAACAGGAATATAGCAAAGATAGTAAGAACCATTTTTATCTAGCCTAAACTGTTAAAATATTAAGCTCTAATTTCTTCTGATCGGGCAAGTTCTTCTCATTATGAACTCTTTGTTGGGGATTTCAATTCACTTCCTTCTGTGATGGAATCACCAAAGTTGAACAAGTTCTTCTCATTATGAACTTTTTCTCCCTCATCGGATGAGTTCTTCTCATTATGAACTATCTACTGAAAATGTTGATCTACCTCATTCTGTGATGATTGAGCCAAGGTGATGCTGATCCAACCCCTTATGTGAGGGGCTAATGAAACGAATATGTTGATCCAACTCCTTATGTGATGTATGAACAAAAGTCGGTGATGTTCCAACTCCTTATGCGATGGAAACAAGCTAAGGTTGAACAAGTTCTTCTCATTATGACTTCTTCTCCCTTATCAGATGAGTTCTTCTCATTATGAACTCTCCACTGGAAAGGTTAATCCCTCGAGTGAGGTATTGCTGATTCAACTCCATATGTGATGAATTGAGCTATGGTTGAACTAGTTCTTCTCATTATGAACTTCTTCTCCCTCATCGGATGAGTTCTTGTCATTAGGAACTCTCCATTTGAAATGTTGATCCCTCAAGCGAGGCGTCAATGATTCGAAATGTCATGAATCGAGTGATAGGTCAAACAAGCTCTTCTCATTATGAACTTCTTCTCTCTCTATCGGATCAGTTCTTCTCATTATGAACTCTCCATTGGAAATGTTGATTGGTTTTCCCTCTCTTTGAAGAGTTTTAAACTGTAAAAGATTATCATATGTCGGTAATAATGGTGTTTGAAGTACCCGAAGGTATTGACCCAAAATTCCTCGAATTTGGCTGAGATCCATTTCTTTCAATGGTGAAAAATATGGATTGATTCTTTTCTGAAGTCATGAAATAAAATCTTTGTTGGCTCTTTCAAATCCTTAATGTTGTAAATTGTTGAGTTTTGTCTTTGTTGGGTCCAACCTAGAAACGACACTGCTTATTCTCATTGAAGTGGCCTAGAAAAGTGAAGTTTAAAGAAAGGCATAATTGAAAATGCTTCTAGGGAAAATTCTTAAGAAAGACTCATACGACATCCCATGAAAACGATCCTAGGAAGGACTCAAACAATTCTCTAGAAAAATGATCCTAAGAAGGACAAAATAGTTTTTCAAAATAGACTTTACAGATATCCTCATGAAAAGGAAATCAAAATTTATCATGTGTATGAAATGATGAAATTTATGATATAAAGATGCAAATTCATGTGTGAATGCAGGTTTTCTTGATCTGTTGGAAATGGTTACAAGAGCAGTCTTCATTGCTACGACATTCTTCATTCTTTTCCTGGTTTGGTTATCTTCTTTACATGTTACACCTGAGTGTACTCTTGCAAATCTTGACTTGTAAATGGACGCATCGTGCCTCAGTAAAAAACTTTCACAAAGATTCATTTACAGTTATCAAGAAACCTTAAAATTAGGCTTAGCTTCTTTAAAAATCATTTAAAAAATCAAGAAAACCCTGAAAATCAGGATTAGCTTATTTAAAAGTTCATTTAAAAATAATCAAGAAACTTCCAAAAATTGGACTTAGGTTCTTTAAAACTCATTTAAAATCATCAGGACACTTCTGAAAATCAAACATAGTTTCTTTAAAAACTCATTTGAAAATCGTCAAAAAACTTCAGAAAATCATACTTAGTTTCATTGAAAATTCATTTGAAAATCGTAAAGAAACTTTTGAAGATTAGACTTAGTTCCTAAAAAAACACATTAGCTGGGTAACATGCCCACTTAAAAAATGATGATTGTTCTGTGTATTGAGTTCCTAAATTCTTTAGTTTCTGACACTATTAATGTAATTCCCTCCACTTAAGGCTTGAATTCTGATTTTTTTCCTTCTCTTTCTCTTATTTTCTTGGAGAATCTGTAAGAAGTATGTATGTACGTATGTACGTATGTACGTATGTACGTATGTATGCACTTAAATGAATCTAAATGTAATTCATGACTTTCTTGTACACAGAAATGTTAATTATTAATCCTCTTTGGGCTTCAAATTGGAGATCTCGGTCCTCTTTCACTTGATCCCTCTTTTATGAAGTCTTCCTTAATTGCAACTTGTCAACTTAAGCTTGCATCTTTCAAAGAGTAATATGATTATCTTGTGCATAATGTCTTTTCTATCTTCTATCTTTGGTTTTTTTCGTTACAGTCATAGAAGAAATGATATCATGTAGTCAGACATATGGTCTTGATACCTCTTTTTCTAGTTCAATGGTTCTATCAGGAAAGTTTCGAGGTAAACTCTTCTTGTCTTTTTTCTTCCCTTAACACTCCCACACGGCGAGGCTCATTCACCATGTCTGTTTGATTTGAATCTTGTTATCTCAGTGAGATTGGTTTTGGTAATGCCTTAATGTGGGTACTCATGACTCTCCTCGTGCCAAAATCTTAATATCGGATGGTATCACACTTGTGTCGCCAATCATCACTGTTATTGAATAGCTTGAGGGCTTCCTTTCATGACGCCACAATCATATTGACACTTAAGAAGTGATCAATTCTTCTAACATAACAGTCTTTCTTTTTTGCTGTGAGCTGAGATATGTGTCGTTTTCAACTAAGGCGACCATCTGCTTCTTGATGGGTTACCAAAAATGTCATAAAGAAGTGTTAGAAGGTCTATTCTCTAGTTCTTCTAACCTCTCGAACCACTTGCTTTCAAGAAATACTTCGTGATTTTGGCATCTTTAGCTCTTTTTCTTCTTTAGAGGCATAATGAACCTCACCAACTTCAAGGACCTTTTTTCACTTGAGATTGTCAGGTTTGAAAATGTTTCTCTTCTTTTATTTTAGAAATGTGAAAAGAATGTTTAATAAAATTCAAAAGTGTTGTCATTTTCTTCAGTCCCACAATCAAAACAAATTGTAAAAACAAGAGTTCATTGAATATCAAATAAATTAAATACTCTTTTAATTCTTCAAAAATTATATACATATGACATGTGTAAGGATTAATGTTGATATAATGCTTAGGTTGCCTTGGGAATGTAATGTATTTCAGTTTAATTTACGGAAGTAATGTGTTTAAGGTTAATTTGAAGAGGCAATGTGTTTCAGGTTGGCTTCTTGCGTCCCTGATTCTATTATTTATTGATATGATGCAGTAGCCGTTATGCTTATCTTCCTGAAATGTTCACTGGTTGCTAGCCCTCATGAGCATCTTTGGGTTGTGTAGTTCTTCATCGAGAGATGTATAAGATTGTCTTTTGTGTAACAGTTGACAATCTTCATATTCGAGTAGCCTTTTCAGGTTTTCAACTCAAATTCTACTTCGGTTTCAAGATGTAATCTAAATTTTACGTCTTGAACCCTCCTTTTATTATTTTCCCCTTTCATGAATTAAAGATTTTAGAAAGCTATATTTTTGCAAATAAAATTAACCTTGAGAGGCGGAATAAAATCTGAAGATAGTCTCTCCACTTAGACAAGTGTTTAAGGGTTATCGAACCAAGGATCAATTCATTCTGCCATCTTCAATCTTGCTCTGCCTTATTTGAATATTCTCACGTGTTTTTTATTTTATTTTCTTTTGGTGTTCTCTGATCTTCTAGCAAATTGATTCTAAATCTTTTAGACGCCTGTCTTGGAGTATTTGATCAGTTTTCTTTCTTCTTCTTTTTTTATTTTTTCTTTTTTTTATTTTTTCTTTTTTCTCTTTCTTCTGTCTTTTTTCTTTTTTTTCTTTTTGTTACATATTCTCTCTTTTTCCCTTATTTCTTTTTTTTCTCTCTCTTTTTTCTTTTTTATTTTTTTTTTTTTTTTTTTTCTTTTTTTTCTATCTTTTTTCTTTCATTTTTTCTGTTATATCTTCTCTTCTTTCTCTCTATATCGTCAACACAATTTGATCTTCGAGCACTTTGTATTTGGTCTACCTCGTAGTATCTTGTTATTTCTCCCCTTATTTCATCATGACTTGCTTCTGTAGTGAAATCTGGATTGATGATCTTCACTCATGCGAGAAGATGTCCTTCATCTTTACCCCTAATGTGGAGGGTGATCCTTGGTTAGGGTTGAATCAGAAGAAAAATATTATAGGCTCAAAAGGGGATAACAAAGGATATATATATATATTTGAAAGGATAAATGGAACAAAGTCGTTCATCATCTCATACATGGAAGTCTTTGTAAAAGAGGTATCCTCAGGGGATGAGTATTCATGATTAATTTTATTTACATGAAAAAATGTAATTAATGCATGATAGAATTATTTCAATGATTCCCTTTTTTTTTTCTTCTTCCATATTCCCCTGGTATTCCCCAATTATTCAAATTCTCAAAAACTCGATGTGCATCACTCCATCTTGTCTTTCTTGCAAGAAAGGTCCTCGTTATGCCCCCGGGATTTATTGAGGTTGGGAAAACAATACTAGTTTTGTATCTATGAATGGAAATGTGTGACTTTAAAGTCATAATTATGAAAAAGGTAGTGTTATGGAAATGTTAGCTCTGTATGGAAAGGTAAAAGTACAGGTTTTGGTGCCTCAAGGGATAAGGGCATGACTTTATTGTTTCGAAGGGAAGTGAAATCAAAGTTTCGTCTTTTGGGAGTAATTGTGTTTTATTTTAGTTAAGGAACCCAACAATGGTTATTTCGGCTTTGGATGGGGTATGAAAGGTCTAATCTTGCCCCTTGTCAAAGATCTATAATTAATGAAATAGTAAAAGAACCTTTAATTCATTCGATATTAAAAGAACTACAAGATTAAAACTTGATTTATTGCTCATAACATTAGAAAAAGACATAAGTTCAATCAAAAAAATATTTTATTGAGTATACAAAGAAAAATAAAAACACATTCAAATAGGACAATGCCAGTGCCAAAAGTCTTCACGATGGATAGAATATTTTTTCCTGATCGGCACCAGAATGTCTAATGACACATTAAAGGTCAATACCCTTGGGTTAAGCAAATTATGGACCTTTATCTTTGGTGCCCCACATATCTCAATGATGTTCCTCGAACTTCAGACGGCACTAACATCCCATCTTTAGCTCTCAATTATTTTCTAGATATGAAGGGGTGACTTCAATTTACCTTAAAAATTCCGCGGGTTACTCCCAGGATCTGTGATTAATGCATGTTGAGATGTAATGTATATCATGCGATGTATGATGTATAAATACTAATGCAAAGATGCAAATATGTTCATGCAAATCAAAGATGGAAACTGGGAATACAAAATGTAAATGCAACAAAGGAATTGATCCCAAAGTAATTGTCATAAAAAAACTTCTAAAGAACACACAATGTCTCGATACACCGAGGTAGATGGAAACTACAAATCACGCCATACTACTCGACTTCTTCAATTTTGATCAAACATGCAAGGAAAAATCTTCTTTTATCCTTGGCTTGATGAAAAATTCTAACGCTTCGATTTCTTTTCCATAAATGCATTTGTTGAACGACCATATACGATTGATATCATCCACTGCCTCACTTTAGCTATCATTGTTGCTTGATGACTTCAAACATATTATTTATTTTCAGCTAGTTGTATCAACATCTTCGTAAGACCCTTGAAAAACTTGTTTTACTGCATCATTTAATCTTCATGTATTCCATCTTGATGTAGCTCTTCAGTTGTTTCCTGGAGCACCATTCTGGACCATTGATGCTTTGTGCATTTCTATTCTACCTCTTCGAGTGACATTGCATATTGAAAGCCTTCTAATGTGACTATTAACTCTAGAATCAATACCTTCTATGACATGATATGTATGAAACATATGTTAATTCCAAGGTAACTATCCTAGAATAACTTTCAAAGAACTCACAACATCCCAACATGTCAAAGCGGATAAATATATCTACCCCTTCGTGTGGCATTGTCGTTTTAAAAGCTTTCTAATTTTGATAAATAACTCAGGTATTAACAACATGTTTATGCACAAAATAAAGCAATAGGACAAGGAAAAGATGTTAGCAAAAATAATTATCAAAGAGAGGAAATGTATGTCAGTGAAATATGAAAAGATTAAATTCAACTGGTAAATGAACCATAAAATACAGTGAATAAAACGCATAGAGGAAATTAAAACCCTAACCGCATAATTTCTAGTTCACATGCATTTATTAAAAAAAATAACCTATCGAATAAATTAAAAGACGAAGGTTATAGTTTATTTCTCCTTTGTGTACACTTATTTGGGTACCTATGGACAAAGTTTCAGCATGGTCTTAGATCGGGTGGGTTTCAATAGTTTACTATATGCAGAGTTCTGGTTCTAGGTGTAAAGGTAATCGAATTGTCCTTGTAGGTGCTCCCTTGGGTGAGTCAGACCCTCAATCCTTACCCATTATAGGCTTAAGCGGATCAAGTTCAATTCGATGGGGCACATTTCCCTATGCCTGACACGGAGAATAAATCCTCACAAAGACATAGGGCATATGAACCCCATAAGCTACTTGCTAGGTCTAACACGGAGAATAAATTCTCACGAAGACGTTGCTTTCACTCCCACTTAAAAGGAAAAGCTCGGGTATAGAACTTATGTTATGTAATTCACGTCTTATGTGTGAGGAGAAATTCTCAAACCTTTGATAAACAATCACACTAAAATCAACCTAAAACGAATCCAAAATTTCAATATATGAAAATCAATCAAGTATACACATTAGTATACAAGGATATAAAATTAAACAAAATAACAATTGAAATGAATCATAAATTAAATAAAATTGAATTCTCAATTTCTAACTATAGAGACAATATATAATCGATTTAAGGCTTGACTCTCTAAGTCCCTAGCGAAGTCACCAAGCTGTCGACACCATTTTTCGCTCGGGCGGGGAAAAAACTTAGTACGACTTGGGGGTTTTCTTGGAAAAGATTTTGAAATGTAAGGAGTCATCATCGACCTTTTGAGTTAGGTAGGTCGAATACCTAAAAAATTTCTTTTAAAAGAGTTTTTAAGAAAATATCATTTTAAAAGATAAATCAGTCTTTGTGTAACCAGAGATTCATTCTTTTTTTGTAATAAAAAAGGGTTCAGGGATCGATTACGTGTGGGGAAGGATAAGCACCCCCACAACGCCCAAAATGGTACCCTATCGATTATAAATTGTATCTAATAGTGGAAATATAAAAATTCGAATATAAATTTAAGTTATGATCCTATTATTCCAAATTCAACCATACAATTTTTATTTAACGGAATATTCTAAGGAGAAATAGAAAATATTATTATATATCCAATCGAAGAGAAAATAATCCCTAAAATACTTTAGGACGAATATTTCTCTTTCCAACTGAAATAAAAAGAATATAATAATTTCTCCCAAGAATTCAAGATTAAAATAATTTGACTCAACCAAAGAAAGAAATTAATCCAATTTATCCAAATTATATTGATCATGGTAGATGATGATAGTTTAAATTAAAATGGTAAAAGTATAAACACAATAAAAAGCAAAGGCTCAAAAATAATTATCACACAAATTGAAGTGTTTTAATAAAATAAAATCATAAACATAAGGACCACAATACAAGATAGCAAAATAAGACATTCAATATGATAAAAACATGAAACATACATATATATATTTATGGGACTAAAATAAAATAAACAAAAACTAGAGTGCAATAATTAAATGACTGAAATTAATTTGATGAAAAATACGGCACCAAAATATAATAAAACAAAAAATAGTATCCAAATCAGAAATAAAAAAGTGACTAAAATGAATAAATTGCAAACATCACATCCAAATCATAATAATATCAGAAGCATAATCCAATCGGGGGCTAAAATGAATAAACATAAAAAACATTGATTAAATTCGAAAGTTAATAAAATCAATATGCATATTCGAAATAAATAACAAAGTACATGACCATATTGCTATAGAAGCTAAAATATGATGAGCTTAAGGATGATTTTACCCTGATAGTAACCAAAATGTAAAACACGCTGAAACTGTGAGGACCTGAAATACGATTTGACCCTGAAACAGATGAACAAAGCAAAAAAACCTAGAAGTTGGGAACCTAGTGCGTGATTTAACCATTTTGCACACAAACAAAATACCCCCAGCCGAGGATTATTCAAAGCTTCCACCCTTTAGGCCGCCGCACGCCGACCCTCACACGCCGGAAACCGGGCCGATGACCGACCTACACTCACTTTCGACCTCGATCTAGACCGGAGGAGGACCTACCAACCCTTGAATTGCCGAAAAAAACCTCCCCGTTGTCCTCCTCTCTCACTCTTTCTCCTCCCTTTCTCCTCCCTAATCGGCGGCCGAGAGGGGTAAAAACGAGCCCTAACGACAACCACCATGCCTTGTCCACTCAACGGCAAAGACTTGAACTCCGACCGACGTCCGAATCGGCCGAAGCAAACCACCCAAGGGTCTAACTGACCCAAACT
Organism: Hibiscus syriacus; assembly: GCF_006381635.1. Classification (NCBI taxonomy): domain Eukaryota; kingdom Viridiplantae; phylum Streptophyta; class Magnoliopsida; order Malvales; family Malvaceae; genus Hibiscus; species Hibiscus syriacus. The sequence goes on from NW_024063064.1 coordinate 687,773, forward strand.
ATTCTCCTCTCTCTTTTCTTTCGATCAAGGTCCGACCAAGGATCCCACGCGCTCACCTCCGAACACCAATAGTCGGCGCTGCTAGGCCACGAGCCGGCTTCTCTTTCACGCCGGCCACCGCTAACGGTGGCCACCCCTATGTAACCCATGAACCCCCCGAAAACGGTGTTTACACTATGCAGGTAACAACTCTTCAGTTGCAGGAAATGGTGATCATGTTAAAATAACACATACTGGTCGAGGGGTTTTAGCTGCTTCTTCTAAGTCATTGTTTTTACATAAATTGTTGCTAGTGCCTGATTTCACGAAGAATCTTATGTCAATGTCACAGCTAACCCGTGATAATAACCGTTTTTTTTTTTTAGTTTCATTCTCACAAATGAAGTTCAAACCAAAGATATTCTCCTAGAGGGGAGCCTTACTCCTGAAGGGCTGAACAAGTTGGAACCGTGCGTAAATAGGTGTGCTGAGGTGCACAATGTTTCAAATACGTGTTGTTCTTCAAGCCTATGGAATAAGCGTTTGGGACATCCATCAAATCAAATCCTGAAAACTATTTTAGATTCCTGCAACATAAAAATTAATAATACTAGCATGAAACCTGTATGTTCTATTTGTTTATGGAAGGCACATAAATTGTCATTCTCTTCATCCATTATTGAGTATAGTGAGCCTTTTCAACTTGTTGTTTCTGATGTTTAGGGGCAACCCATGTTAAGTCAGATGGGTTTTCATACTATGATTCATTTGTTGATATGTTTAGTCGACACACTTAGATGTATTTGATCAGAAAAAAAAATTGATGTTTTTCAGTGTTCCATTAATTTCTATAGAATGGTTGAACTTCAATTTTGTTACAGGATTAAAATTCTGAAAACAGATGGAGGTGAAGAATATCAGGCTCTTGCAAAATGGTTAGCTACAAACCGGGTTCTCCATCGTCTTTCTTGTCCAAGTACTTCTGCACAAAATGGGACAGATGAAAGGAAGAATCAACATATAGTGGAAATGGGTTTGACTTTATTAGCCAAGCGTCGTTATCTTTTGAATTGTGGAGTCATGCTTTTGTTACCGCCTTTTATTTGATAAATAGATTACCAGCTTCTATTTTACAAGGGAAGTCACCATATGAAATTTTGTACAAGAAAAAGCCAGATTATTCTTTTATGTGAACTTTTGGATGTCCGAGAAATGTGTGTTTGTAGGTTATAGTCCGCGCCACAAAGGCTACAAATGCCTTGATATTGATGGTAAAATTCACATCTCTCGTCATTTTGTTTTTGACGAATGTGTCTTTCCTTGTGCAGAAAAAATGTTAACTTGGGTAAAGAAAGTAGTGACATCTTTGTTTCTTCAAGAGGGGTTCCAGTTGCTGTAATGTCACGTGCTATCTCAACAGATTCATTAATGCAAGAATATGATAGGAACAATGTTTCACAAGCTACATTGAGTTCAACAGTTGCTAATTTTCATGTTGGGAGTCTTACTTTGCGATCATGCAGTGCTGAAAGCTCAATGAATTATGAAAATGTTGAATCAGAGACTAGAAGTCCTGCCTTGGCTTCACAAAGTGCTGAAGGTGTGAATTCTTTCTCGACCGAATAGAGTGGTTTAAGACATGGAGCTAGTTCTCGTGATACTCTGAGTGGTCAACATGTTGATGGACAGCAGGCTGATTTTTTAAATGATCAAGTTGCTGGACATGATTCTTTGTCTCACTTGAATGATCAAAGGAATGAAAATGCTCACTTACAGATGCAAAATTTACAACCTATGATGAAAAATCAGCATCCTATGGTGACACGAGGTAAAAGTGGGATTAAAAAGCCCAAAGTATATTATGTGGAGTATCAAGTTTGTGTTCGTGAACCAAGAACCATTGAAGAAGCCACGTGTGATGAACGTTGGAAGGAAGCTGCTCAAAATGAGTACGATGATCTCATAAAGAACAACACGTAGTCTGCTGTTCCCTTACCACCAATTAGAAAGGCAGACACCTGCAAGTGGATTTTTAAAGTTTAGTGAAATACTGATGGATCGATATCGCAATACAAGCAAAGTTAGTGGGGAGAGGATATCTACAACTGGGGTATGATTTTCATAAAACTTTTAGTCCTTTTGTTAAACCTGACACTATAAGAACTACCTTATGCATATCTGTAGCCAAAAAAATGGGGCTTACGGCAAGTCGACATAAATTTTTTTAAACAGTAACTTGGCTCAGGAGGTTTACATGACCCAACCCCAGAGATATGAACAAGGTGATAAAAGGAATTTAGTGTGCAAACTAAACAAAGCAATTTATGGTCTGAAGCATGCGCGTAGAGCCTGGTTTGAAAAACTAAAAGATGATCTTGTATCAACAGTATTTGTTTTGTCCAAATCAAATGCTTCTTTGTTGATCATAAAGAGTACATCCAGTTTATTATATCTTGTTTATATGGATGACATAATTGTTACAGGAAGCAATGAAGCCGAGGTTCAAAAGGTTATAAACAATCTCAACATGGCTTTTTCTTTAAAGGATCTTGGTGTTCTAAACTATTTCTTAGGAATTGAAGTTAATAACACAAAGGATGGGTTATTTTTGAGCCAAAAGAAACATATTGAAGATTTCTTGCGAAGGACCAGTTTTGAGAATGTTAGAAGCTTACCGACACCTATGGTTGCTGGTTTCAAGATGTTAGCCAGGTGATGGCAGACCCATAGAAGATGTCACGGGGTATAGGAGTATAGTTGGAGCTCTTCCGTATATAGTTCTTACTCGACTTGAGATAGCTTTTTCAGTGAACCGTGTTTGTCGGTTTATGCAAACTCCTCTCGACACTCATCCTAATGCAGTAAAAAGGATTCTTAGGTATCTTCAAGGAACAATAGAGTATAGGTTGAAGATTACTGACAGTGCAAGTCTATTAAAGGTTTTGCTGATGCCGATTGGGGTTCTGACATTGATGATCGAATGTCTACAGCTGGGTTTTGCGTTTTTGTTGGAGGAAATTCAATGTGAAGAAACAACAAGTGCGGAAGCAGAATATCGAAGTGTGACAACTGCAACGAATGAAATTCTATGGCTTGAGTCTTTACTCAAGGAATTACATATTGTTTCAAGTGGCAAGTCTACACTTTGGTGTGACAACACGAGTGCGGTTGCGGTATTCACCAATCCTGTTAAGTACTCAAAATTCAAACATGTTGAATTGGATTTGTTTTTCGTGCGAGAGAAGGTAGCAGCTGGAAAGTTGTTAGTGAATTAAATACCAGCATGTGGGGTAGTTCTGCGGTGCGGCGTCTAAAAAATGACTAATATACGGCGTGACCGGTTAAACAAGTGATCGGTTATGTTATATTATTTAACCGGAAATATTATAAAGTACAATAACATATTAGGTAGCGCATATATAATGTAATAGGTAGTGCTTATATTGACTTATTTTATAAGTAAACCAGTATATTTATACCGATAACATTGCAAATTTACCTATTACATTATAATATGTTGAAAGTGTCCATATTTTTTTATAAAAAAGATCGATACTTTTTTTAAAGTTATGTAATTTATGTTTCAATTTTTTAATAGTGTTTCATGTTTTCCACCTACAATATTAATTTAATAATTTCATTTGCACAAAAAATTATTTGATTGTTTTGATATTTTATAAAATAATATTTATAATTTAAATTTAACAATATTAACCAAAGATAATAATAAATATGTAATATATATGTTTATTGTTTTTAATTTAAAGATAATATATATCGTAACATAAAAAATAAATCATTAGATACATATAATTACTTAAATTAATATCTTAAAACTCACTCAAAAGATAACCTTAAATTAATGTTTTCCACAGTGAAATAAGTATGGACACTTCTATAAAAAGGATAGATACTTTACAATATAAGCGCTACCTATTACATTATATAAGCGCTACATATTACATTATATAGAGGTGGGTATACGGGCTACCCGCCCGTTTAGCCCGCGGGTTTTGACGGTGCGGGCTTAAACTGTGCGGGCTAAAAAGCCCACATTCATAAACGGTTTTGAATTTTAAGGCCCGCGGCCCGTCCATTTAACCCGCAGGCTAAACGGGCTTACCCGCGGCCCGTTTAATAAAAATAATTTTAAATGCTTTAAATACAATAAAAATAATGTTTTAACTTACTACACCTTTAAAAATGATCGAGCAACTTGAAAAGGAAGGTAGCACTGTCAAATGATTATAAAATATTTTTTTTTAATTTTTTAATCATTAATATATATATATATATATAATGATATAATTACTTAAACTCAAATTAAAAAAACAAAATTCACTTATATCACCAAATTGAAAAACAAATAAAACAATAACCACATTATACTTTTATAAAACACAATTATTCAATGTTATAATATGAATACACAGAAGTGTCTGAAAGTAGAAATTCAAACTTAAAAATTTAACAAAGTCAAACATTATACAAATCTAGCAAGAAAGTTGTCAAGTGTTTCTAATAATTGTATTTTATGGATACTTTAGAGAAATACTAAAACATAATATGAAAATATAAAATAAATACTTACAGTATAAGAGCAAATTTGAAAGATACAATTATACTAAAATTGATAAAATATAAGTATTAATTTGTTAAAATATATTTATTTTGTAAAAGTCTTTAAAAGTTGAAAAGTATATTTTTAATTTTTAATTTTACTTTTCTTTCTTATTTTTAATCCAAATATTATGTGTCATGTGATATATTATTAGAATATCACGTGACTTTTTATAATTAAAGAACAAAATGGATAACATACTTCATGAAAAAAAAAAGGTCATAATTAAATAAAAAAACTTTAAATACCAAAATGATAATGATGTATATTTAAATGAAAAAAATATCAAGCAACGGTAAAATTATGACAAACACCCTAATAAATTTAAGAACTACAATAGTTATAAGTAACATCATATTTCTAAGTAATTTATTTTCTTTTTCTGTAAAATTCTTTAAGTTTATTTTTTCTAAAATTTATAAATTTTAAATTAAGCGGGCTTTAGCGGGTTTAACGGGTAGCCCGCGGTTATACCATTAAACCCGCGGGTTTAACGGTCCAGGATAAAAAGCCCGCAATTTAAACGGTCTTCAATTTTTGAGGCCCGAAGCCCGCACGGGTCGCGGGTTAAACGGGTAGCCCGCGGGCCTTAGCCCATATACCCAGCTCTAACATTATATAAGCGCTACCTATTACATCATATTTTTACCTAATATATTGTAAAGTATCGATCCTTTTTATAAAAAGGATCGATGCTTTTTTTAAAGTTATGTAATTTATGTTTCAAATTTTTTATAGTGTTTTGTTTTCCACCTACAATATTAATTTAATAATTTCATTTACACAAAAAATTATTGATTGTTTTGATATTTTATAAAATATTATTTAGAATTTAAATTTAACAATATTAACCAAATATAATAATAAATATGTAATATATATGTTTATTGTTTTTAATTTAATAATAATATATATCGTAACGTAACAAATAAATCAGACACATATAATTACTAAAATGATATCTTAAAACTCACTCAAAAGATAACCTTAAATTAATGTTTTCTACAGTGAAAAAAGTATGAACACTTTTATGAAAAGGATAGATACTTTACAATATAAGCACTACCTATTACATTATATAAACGCTACCTATTACATTATATAAGCGCTACATATTACATCTTATTTTTACTATTATATTGAAAGTGTCCATACTTTTTATAAAAAGGATCGATACTTTTTTAAAGTTATGTAATTTATGTTTCAATTTTTTTAATAGTGTTTCATGTTTTCCACCTACAATATTAATTTAATAATTTCATTTGCACAAAAAATTATTTGATTGTTTTGATATTTTATAAAATAATATTTAGAATTTAAATTTAACAATATTAACCAAAGATAATAATAAATATGTAATATATGTTTATTGTTTTTAATTTAATAATAATATATCGTAACGTAAAAAATAAATATTAGACGCCTATAATTACTAAATTAATATCTTAAAACTCACTCAAAAGATAAACCTTAAATTAATGTTTCCACAATGAAAAAAATATAGACACTTTTATAAAAATGATAGATACTTTACAATATAAGCACTACCTATTACATTATATAAACGCTACCTATTAAATTATATAAGCGCTACCTATTACATCATATTTTTACATATTATATTGAAAGTGTCCATACTTTTTTATAAAAATGATCGATACTTTTTTAAAAGTTATGTAATTTATGTTTCAATTTTTTTTAATAATGTTTCATGTTTTTCACCTACAATATTAATTTAATAATTTATTTGCACAAAAAATTATTTGATTGTTTTGATATTTTATAAAATAATATTTATAATTTAAATTTAACGATATTAACCAAAGATAATAATAAATATGTAATATATATGTTTATTATTTTAATTTAAAATAATATATATCGTAACGTAAAAAATAAATCATTAGACGCCTATATTACTAAATTAATATCTTAAAACTCACTCAAATATAACCTTAAATTAATGTTTTCCACAGTGAAAAAAGTATGACACTTTTATAAAAATGATAGTTACTTTACAATATAAGCACTAACTATTACATTATATAAACGCTACCTATTACATTATAAAAGCGCTACCTATTACATCATATTTTTACCTATTATATTGAAAGTGTCCATACTTTTATAAAAATGATCGATACTTTTTTAAAGTTATGTAATTTATTTTCAATTTTTTTAATAGTGTTTCATGTTTTTCAACTACAATATTAATTTAATAATTTCATTTGCACAAAAATTATTTGATGTTTTGATATTTTATAAAATATTTTAAATTTAAATTTAACGATATTAACCAAAGATAATAATAAATATGTAATATGTATGTTTATTATTTTTAATTTAATAATAATATATATCGTAACGTAAAAAATAAATCATTAGACGCCTATAATTACTAAATTAATATCTTAAAACTCACTCAAAATATAATCTTAAATTAATGTTTTCCACAGTGAAAAAAGTATGGACACTTTTATAAAAAGGATAGTTACTTTACAATATAAGCACTAACTATTACATTATATAAATGCTACCTATTACATTATAAAAGCGCTACCTATTACATCATATTTTTACCTATTTTATTGAAAGTGTCCATATTTTTTATAAAAATAATCGATATTTTTTTTATATTATGTAATTTATGTTTCAATTTTTTTAATAGTGTTTCATGTTTTCCACCTACAATATTAATTTAATAATTTCATTTACACAAAAAATTATTTGAATGTTTTGATATTTTATAAAATATTATTTAGAATTTAAATTTAACAATATTAACGAAAGATAATAATAAATATGTAATATATGTTTTTGTTTTTAATTTAATAATAATATATATCGTAACGTAAAAAATAAATTATTAGACGCCTATAATTACTAAATTAATATCTTAAAACTCACTCAAAAGATAACCTTAAATTAATGTTTTCCACAGTGAAAAAAGTATGGGCACTTTTATAAAAAGGATAGATACTTTATAATATAAGCACTCCATTACATTATAAACGCTACCTATACATTATAAGCGCTACCTATTACATCATATTTTTACCATTATATTAAAGTGTCCATACTTTTATAAAAATGATCGATATTTTTTTAAAGTTATGTAATTTATGTTTCAATTTTTTTAATAGTGTTTCATGTTTTCCACCTACAATATTAATTTAATAATTTCATTTGCACAAAAAATTATTTGATTGTTTTGATATTTTATAAAATAATATTTAGAATTTAAATTTAACAATATTAACCAAAGATAATAATAAATATGTAATATATGTTTTTGTTTTTAATTTAATAATAATATATCGTAACGTAAAAAATAAATCATTAGACGCTTATAATTACTAAATTAATATATTAAAACTCACTCAAAAGATAACCTTAAATTAATGTTTTCCACAGTGAAAAAAGTATGAACACTTTTATAAAATGGATAGATATTTTACAATATAAGCAATATCCATTACATTATATAAACGCTACATATTACATTATATAAGCGTACCTATTACATCATATTTTACATATTATATTAAAGTGTCCATATTTTTATAAAAAGATCGATATTTTTTTAAAGTTATGTAATTTATGTTTCAATTTTTTTAATAGTGTTTATGTTTTCTACCTACAATATTAATTTAATAATTTCATTTACACAAAAAATTATTTGATGTTTTGATATTTATAAAATATTATTTAGAATTTAAATTTAACAATATTAACCAAAGATAATAATAAATATGTAATATATATGTTTATTGTTTTTTAATTTAATGATAATATATACCGTAACGTAAAAAATAAATCATTAGACGCCTATAATTACTAAATTAATATCTTAAAACTCACTCAAAAGATAACCTTAAATTAATATTTTCCACAGTGAAAAAATATGGACACTTTTATAAAAATGATAGATAATTTACAATATAAGCACTACCTATTACATTATATAAACGCTACCTATTACATTAAGCGTACCTATTACATCATATTTTACCTATTATATTGAAAGTGCCCTAATTTTTATAAAAAGGATCGATATTTTTTTAAAGTTATGTAATTTATGTTTTAATTTTTTTAATAGTGTTTATTTTCCACCTACAATATTAATTTAATAATTCATTTACACAAAAAATTATTGATTGTTTTGTTATTTTATAAATATTGTTTTTATTTAATAATATATATACCGTAATGTAAAAATAAATCATTATACGCCTATATTACTATATTAATATCTTAAAACTCACTCAAAAGATAACCTTAAATTAATGTTTTCCATAGTAAAAAAGTGGACACTTTTATAAAGGGATAGATACTTTACAATATAAGCACTATCCATTACATTATATAACGCTACCTATACATTATATAAGCGCTACCTATTACATCATATTTTATATTATATTGAAGTGTCCATAGTTTTATAAAAAGGATCGATACTTTTTTAAAGTTATGTAATTTATGTTTCAATTTTTTAATAGTGTTTCATGTTTTCCACCTACAATATTAATTTAATATTTCATTTACACAAAAAATTATTAATTGTTTTGATATTTTATAAAATATTATTTAGAATTTAAATTTAACAATATTAACCAAAGATAAATAAATATGTAATATATATGTTTATTGTTTTTAATTTAATGATAATATATACCGTAACATAAAAATAAATCATTAGATACATATAATTACTAAATTGATATCTTAAAACTCACTCAAAAAACCTTAAATTAATGTTTCCACAGTGAAAAAAGTATGGACACTTTATAAAAATAGATACTTTACATATAAGCACTACCTATTACATTATAAACACTACCTATTACATTATATAGCGCTACCTATTACATCATATTTTTACATTATATTGAAAGTGTCCATACTTTTTATAAAAGGATCGACATTTTTTTTAAATTTATGTAATTTATTTCAATTTTTTTTAGTGTTTCATGTTTTCCACCTACAATATTAATTTAATAATTTCATTTACACAAAAATTATTTGATTGTTTGATATTTATAAAATATTATTTAGTTTTTAAATTTAACAATATTAACCAAAGATAATAATAAATAGTAATATATGTTTATTGTTTTTAATTTAATATAATATACCGTAACGTAAAAAATAAATCATTAGACACCTATAATTACTAAATTAATATCTTAAAACTTACTCAAAAGATAACCTTAAATTAATGTTTTCCACAGTGAAAAAAGTATGGACACTTTTATAAAAAGGATAAATACTTTACAATATAACAGGTAAATATATGACAAAATCAATTTCATTATGACAAAACCGATAAAATTTACTTGATATGTTGAAAGTATGGACACTTTTATAAAAATGATAGATACTTACCGATAACCAAAGTTTACCGGTTACCAATTTTTTTAATAGTTTTTCATGTTTTCTACCTAAAACATTATTAGTCTGTCAACATAATAGGTAATGCTAAACCGAATTTATTAAATATTTTAATATATCCGGTAATATCGTATATTAACTGTATATTAACCCGCATTTCCTGAAACAATCTCTGGATGTTGATATTATTAACTAAACCATTGTCAGCAATTTCTTTTCGTCAGTTTCGGAGCAAGTTGTCTGTGCTACTTTTGCCATTGTCAGCAAGTTTCGTGCAATTGATTAAAATTTTCACGAGACGTATTTTAATTGATCAATTTTAAAACGGTATTAAAAAAATAAGGTAACGAATATAATTTTTAAAAATTTATGAGATAAAATGTCCCAAAAATATTTAAGAGTAACACGAGATAAAAAATATATTTTAAGCTAACAACTAGTTGATCTAATGAGATGAGGCACTAAATCTATTAAGTAAGGTTAGTGTCCTGAATCCTAAAGTTTGTAAATGGAACAAACTGGGTTGGGAGGGTCACTCTTTCTTCAGCAATACTTATCTCTGTAGATCTCATCTAAATTAGTCGGTCAATAGATCGGATATCAAAACATACAAAAAAATAATATATTTTAAGAACAACAAACCCACTCCCATCGAACAAAACCGACAAGCCTCTCTCTCTCTTTTTATTTTATTAACCGTATATTAACCCACATTTCCTGAAACAATCTTCGGGTGTTGATATTATTAACTAAACCATTGTCAGCAATTTCTTTTCGTCAGTTTCGGAGCAAGTTGTCTGTGCTACTTTTGCCATTGTCAGCAAGTTTCGTGCAATTGATTAAAATTTTCACGAGACGTATTTTAATTGATCAATTTTAAAACGGTATTAAAAAAATAAGGTAACGAATATAATTTTTAAAAATTTATGAGATAAAATGTCCTAAAAATATTTAAGAGTAACATGATATAAAAAATATATTTTAAGCTAACAACTAGTTGATCTAATGAGATAAGGCACTAAATCTATTAAGTAAGGTTAGTGTCCCGAATCCTAAAGTTTGTAAATGGAGCAAACTGGGTTGGGAGGGTCACTCTTTCTTCTGCAATACTTACCTCTGTAGATCTCATCTAAATTAGTCGGTCAATAGATCGGATATCAATATAAAAAAATATATATTTTAAGAACAAACAAACCTCACTCCCATCGAACAAAACCGACAAGCCTCTCTCTCTCCTCTTTTTATTTCTGTTCAAGGTTGTCGTCTTTTTCCTAAAAATAGCAGCTTTCGAACCTTACTCCCATCTTCAAGTGAAAAGCACCGAACTATGGAGAAAAAAGAAGAGGTGGCTCTACATTTGGGGGATAAAACTTGGCAGCTCCCTCTTTTTCATGATCAGCACATGCAAATTTAGCTTGATCTGTCCCTTTTTCCTTATCCAAACAGCACACTTACATATAGGGATGTAAATAAGTCAGGCCGGCCTACAAAGGCCTACAATCTGGACTACAAAAAAGTTTGATCTATTTAATAAAAACTCCAGACTCAGATTTTTTTAAAAACCTATCAACTTAAATAGGCCAAGCTTAAACTTATTAACAAATCTTATAAGCCTGATAGGTCGGCCTATATATATATATATATATATATATGTTGAGAAATTTTATTTATTTCTTTTTCCATGCGTTCGGTGATGCCAAAGCATAGGGGATGGGGTTGTTGTCGGGCATGATGTGGCGTGGGGAACAGCAAAGTATGGGAGCTACTGTCGACAGGGTGAAAGGATCAATTCCATACATTAATTAATTAAAAGTTTGCTAATGCCACAATTAATTATACTTCTTTTAAGAATGATTGTATGTAGAGGTGGGAATAGGTCAGGCCGACCTACATAGGCCTACGGCCTGGACTACATAAAGTCTGGCCAGGCCTGACCTATTTAATAAAAAGGTCAGACTCAGATTTTTTTAAAAGCCTATTAACTTAAATAGGTCAGGCTTAGGCTTATTAACAAGTCTTATAAGTCTGATAAGCCGGCCTATATATATATATGTTGAGAAATTTTATTTATTCCTTTCTCCATGTGTTCGGTGATGCCAAGGAGCAGGGGATGGGTGCTACTATCAGGCATGGTGTGGCGTGGGGAACAGCAAAGTATGAGAGCTGCTGTCGGCAGGGTGAAAGGATCAATTCCATACATTAATTAATTAAAAGCTTACTAATGCCACAATTAATTATCCGACTGCTGCTGCTGTTACATTTTTTATTCATGTGTTTAACACTTAACCGACTGCTGGCTTTAAATTGTAGCAATTTATTTCCAATTATTCATTAAATATTTTTTCTTTCGAAAAATATGACTTTATTAAGAATTTAATTTTATAATCTTAAAATTTAATTACATGTCTTATTAAAAATATACTTAAATATATATAAAGGAAAAGAGTACAACACAATTATATAATAAAATCACACCCAACTTAAGTTAAAAAAAATCAATTACCACCGTGCTTTAACTAAATCAATTTACCCTGTTTTCTAATTTGGTTCCCCCCTACAATGTAGGTCAACTATAGTACTTGTTGAGTGGGGTGTGCTATCCTTAACGCATCACTCCAGTTCAAACTCTCTTTTAAAACATGCATATTCAAGTTCTGAAGTTTACCTCATTAATTAATAATAATTTAGTTATTTACTTCATCAATTTATATCATTTCGGTTATTGAAATGTTAAATATCATTAGTTTGCCGACATATTAAGTTAGTAAAGTAAATTAATTTTAAATTTAATTTTTAAATTTTTAGATAAAATATTAATTTGACCATTGAACTTTAGATGAAATATCAATTTAACATGGAGAATAATTTGTGAAGGATTTCATGAAAAAGATCTCAAAATTAAAAAATAAATCACCTATTTGTACCTAGGAGATCGAGAGCCATGAATGAGATATTAACACGTGTTAATAATAGAAAACATCTAGGAATAAATTGTCAAAAATCAGCAATAGATATATGTCAGAGAAAGATTGTAACATCCGCAATACCAGGTTAGTGACTAAATTGAAAAGTTTCAGAATTTGGTGATTAACATATAAGAATGAAATAATTTAATGATTATTGGAAATATATGATGAAGGTTATTTAGTAATTATTAAAGGAAATTAAGGGTTAAATGGTCATTTGACCAGAAAGATTTTTTATCTTTCTTTTAAAGGTGATATAAACGTGGGAAATGAGAAACATCCAGAGTTCTCTTCTCCTTTCTTCTTCTTCATACGTGAGAGAGCAAGGCAAAGGTGAGAGTTTTATTAGTTGATTATTATTTGAATTTTAAGTTTGGTTTTTGATCTTTAGTTGATGGATAAACTTAAGGAAAGCTTGGGTTACGGTAAAATCAAAGAATGGAGGGGTTAAGGGAGATTAAAGATTTGGAGTTTAATGAAATTTTGGAAAATGATAAATAAGAGATTTGGGTGATAGAATTGGATTTAGACATATAGAAAATTTGAGTATGATTATTGAATTTCATAAGAGGAAGGTTTTTGAGAATTAAATGGGATAAATGAGCACAAATGGGTTTAAGTATGTGTTTGAGTTTAGTATATAAAAGAGGTTGAATAAGAAGTGTTTAAGTTGAAATGAAGTATTTTTCGTGCTGAAAAATAATTATGGGCTAGGGGAATCGATACCCATTCAAGGGAACCGATACCCCTTCAAGCGATTAAATTCCAATGTCATGGGGAACCGATACCCCCACAGGAGGGAACTGATTCCCCCTAAAGGAAAATTATAAATATTGGTTTAATAAGTTTGTTTAAGTTGCTAGTATAAAATTACAAGGTGTAGGTATCTAATAATTGTCTTAAAATGTATAATTATGTAGATTCAGAGCCTAAACGAGTTCCGGAATCATTGACAAGTAAGATCGTAAAAGGAAGATAAGAGATTGGAATGGACTAGTGAGGCCAGGTGAGTGCATACTAGTGATATGTAGTGTTTAATGGAAATAAGACTTGCAATGAGTCTATTTCCTAGAGTAATAGGCATGAAGTCATGGACATGATTATGTGTGGTTATAATTATATGTGATTATCTGTATTACATTGATTGTATGTATGCATGACTAAAGATAATGATATGCTTTGTATATGCTATATGATGTATGTAAGACTTTAATATATAATAATGGAAGAACATGAAATAAGTTATATGATAGAGTCATAAGAAATGAAATGAACATGAGAGAATAAGATAATCAAGTATAAGTTATATGATATGGTATAAGTGATTATACGAGAAATGTTAGGAGACTCTAAGAGAATAGTATGAATTCGAGGGCATAAATAAGGATACATAAGTTATATAGGGAAGATTGATAAATTAAAGGAAACTATGGTTTATTTATTATAGTGAAGAGCTAAAAAGTTTTATTAAAGAGTATTGTGGAAGTCATGAGTAAGTTTATAGGATATTGATAGGACATATAAGAATATTTAAATGTATGCTGATATGAAAAAGGGAATACAAAGAAATGGAGCATAAGGTAGATAATATGATATCAGTTATTATATATCTATATGATATATGTCATCAGGTAATATGAAAGGACTCTGAAAATTGATTTAAGCTATGAGAAAGTGTTCTAGGTGTTTCTATGTGTTATATGAAGCATATGATCATATGTGAACAAGATATGATATGTATGTTTATATGAATATCTCAGAAATGATCTAAGCTATATGATATGTTATATGACATGGATCTATGTAACTACGCGAGAAAGTATATAAGCTATGTGACATGTAAATGTGACTCATATGAAAATGTTCTATGAGTAATTGAACTATGTGTTATGTGAAATAATAAGTATAAAAGAAAATGCCCATGTTATGTGTCTTGAGAGCTAGGGGTATAGTTGGCATGCCAAGAGTCGAGGGTCTATGTGGTCCTTCGGGACATATATGTATTCTTTGGAACATGTGTGAAGTCTGGTGAGACACATACTTGATCCGTAGTATATGTATATGATTCTTAAGGAATGATATGTGGTCATTCGGGACATATATGTATTCTTTGGAACATGTGTGAAGTCTGGTGAGACACATACTTGATCCCTAGTATATGTATATGATTCTTAAGGAATGATATGTGGTCCTCATGGACATTATTATATGGCACTACGTTGCAACTCTACGCGGCACTACGGTGCAATTCTATATGGCACTACGGTGCAACTCTACGTGGCACTACGGTGCAATTCTATATGGCACTTCAGTGCATTTATATGAGATGTGGTGACAACATTAGTGCACAACCTCCATAAACTCACATAACTATAGTTCTCACATATGTACATGGGCTAATCAAGAGATATAAATAAATATATGTTAGTGATATGATAAATGTATTACAAATGATATGATGTTGTGTGTGTATAGTGTTTGATTGAAAAGGTCAAGCATAAAAGTATGTGATTACATGATAAACTGCTAATGATGATTTATGTGTATGTATGTATTTATTGTTAATTAATCTGATATGATTTTACATGATATGAGGAAATCATGTAATTTGGTAAAACATGATAGAACATAACATGCATGTATTGATATATGTTATAAAGTGCATTACAAGTTTTTATGCCTCACTAAGTCTTCGACTTAGCGTGTGATTGTTTCACACGTAGGTTTCGAGAAGAGTAAGAGTAATGCGGAGCAAGACAGGTCAGTTCTCCTTACCAAATGTCAGATCAGAAAATATATGTACTGTATATAGAGTGTAGTTGGCATGTAGTCTAAAGATATAAATTGTATGAACTCTGATATATTTTTGTAAACGTTTTGAATAAGTTTAAATGTTATCAAAGTTTTTAAATTACTCACTATTTTATACGAATAAATGTTTGAAAAGTCAATGTGACACTTCGGACTCGTATCCCGGTTGGATACGGGTTGGGGGTGTTACATTTAATGGTATCAGAGCTAAGGTTTAGCCGATTCTCGGCATAAACCGAAGTCCAAAGTGTCATAAAAGGTGTACATGCCAACATAGAATGAATTTTTTTTTTGATCTGATAGTGTAAGGAGTATGTTGTCTTGCTAATAGAATAAGAATAGTTTAATACAATAGAAATCCGATCGTGATAATTTCGAAGTAAGTAAAAGGTGATATTCCTGATTGTGATAGCTATTCACTTGCCCTGGCCAGGCAGGATGAAGAGCGGACACCTCAGGAAATGCCTAGTAAGATCAAAAGTTGATTTCAGAAAGCTGAAATCATATCTGAATAATGATAGAAAGTTTTCATCATTTGGAATCGGAAACACGATATAGAGTAGTTTTGTTATTATGTGGATAAGATAGAATATGGTGAACATGTGTCACCATAAGAATGTTAAAAAGATCTAATGACGTGATGAGTACGTATAGAAGAAATCAAGGATAAGTGCATCAGTGACAAGTGTATAAGATGTATAAAGTCAGAGCTTATGAGTTTGAAACGAAGTGATAGTATTGCGCATAAACATGAGTATGTTTATGATAAGGGTTTGCAGTTAAGATGGAAAGAGTTAGCATTGGCTAACTAGAGTATGTGATAAAAATGTACTGGAATTATAAGATTATAAGATATTGTCAGGATATGATAACCAAATCTGAAATGGATCTGGATACAATTGTATATTTGGATCATAGTAATATGGTATAGTAAAGGAAAAGGAAGTAAGAATTTGTATATTTGAGTAAAGCTGAGGATTGATAAGAAGAGTTCAGAATGCGTATATCGATGATCAGATTATAGGACACATGAAGTCAGAATGTTGAGTTTGAACAAAAGAAATTTCAGGAGGTATGAGAATAGAGGTGAAATTGATAAGTTGAGTAAGCGAATTTTGAGATAATTTAGATTGGAAAGGATGTATATGATTGGTATAATAGGGCTTGTGCCCTAGATTAAACAAAAGTTATTATCTAGCTGTCAGAGTAAAGGTGCTAGAGTTATAAGATTGGAGGAAAGATAAAGTGGAGTTAATCAAATATGATATGAATCTGGATGTGGTTATGTATCTTGATCATACCGATATGATGTAGACAAAGAGATAAGCATTGGTATGTTTTAAAAAGTGGCTTTAAAGAAGAAAATACAGATACAAGAGATGATAAAGAATAAAGATTGGTAGAAGAAATATGCATATCAAAGTTATGAGGATGCAATGAAGATGGTTACACAAAGATAAAAATAAGTGATAAGATAAGAGTATGTGAACATGGAAGGAAAGATATGATTTGTATATAAGAATATTTTGATAATAAAAGGATAAATGGATAAAGAAATGAAAAGATGGTGTTTAAATGAGTAAATATGATAAAGGGTTATAAGGAGGTGCAAATTATAAGTTTGATTAGAAGTAATAAAAGTATGTAAGGTTATATGAAGAGATTATGTGTATCGTAATACAGACAAGGATGAAAGAATGAGTAAAAGTTTGGATTGTGGAGAATTAATTAGAAAATGAGGAAAGAAATCAATTGATTGATCTTTGATTTTGAGTGATAAGAATTGATGTTACTGTCTACAGGATAAGTAACATTATATGAATGAAATCAGAGTTATGAATTTGAAGCAAAGGGATAGTATTGTATATAAGAAAGAGTGTGGAGATGATAAGGATTTGTACTTTAGAATGAAAGAGTTAGCGTTGACTAACAAGATTTTGTGATGAAATTGTATTGGATATAGTTGTATATTTTGATTACGTAAATGTGATATAGTGAATGAAGTGAGGATTTGTATGGAAGTGTAAATGATAAGTACGATATAGAAACATGAAAAGTGTGCAAGGTGATGTGAAAATATTGTTTGACTCCTTAAAGTATATGTTTAATCACAATTGAAGAAGATTTAAAGTTGTGTTTTGGTCAAATGATGACGAAATACAAGTTTGGTATGGTTATAAGGTAATTAGAGAGTTATGAAGAAATAGATGGATTTATGATATAGAGATGGATGTTACTGTCAACGTGATGAGTGACATTATATGGAATTTTAGAAAGGTCAAAGGAAAAAAATGCATAATCGAATGAGAGAAAAGACAACAATGGATTGGTATTACTGGTTATTGTTTATATGATAAGCAACGGAAGATGAATGTATAAACGAAAAAGATAGTTAGAAAACTAAAGGATTGAAACGTAAGTTTCTGATGATGACAAGAAAGAATAAGTCAGGGAAGCAACATATGAACATTAGAAGATATGTTCTTATTAAGATGTGCAGTGAAAATTCGAGGACGAATTTTCTTATAAGGAGGGGAGAGTTGTAACATCCGCAATACCGGGTTAGTGACTAAATTGAAAAGTTTTAGAATTTGGTGATTAACGTATAAGAATGAAATAATTTAATGATTATTGGAAATATATGATGAAGGTTATTTAGTAATTATTAAAGGAAATTAAGGGTTAAATAGTCATTTGACCAGAAAGATTTTTTATCTTTCTTTTAAAGGTGATATAAACGTGGGAAATGAGAAACATCCAGAGTTCTCTTCTCCTTTCTTCTTCTTCATACGTGGGAGAGCAAGGCAAAGGTGAGAGTTTTATTAGTTGATTATTATTTGAATTTTAAGTTTGGTTTTTGATCTTTAGTTGATGGATAAACTTAAGGAAAGCTTGGGTTACGGTAAAATCAAAGAATGAAGGGGTTAAGGGAGATTAAAAATTTGGAGTTTTTATATGAAATTTTGGAAAAGAATTGATAAGTAGAATTTGAATTTAAATTTGACTTGTCAATAGTTAAATTAAGAGATTTGGGGTGATAGAATTGGATTTAGAACATATAGAAAATTTGAGTATGATTATTGAATTTCATAAGAGGAAAGGTTTTTGAGAATTAAAATAGGATAAATGAGCACAAATGCGTTTAAATATGTGTGTTTGAGTTTAGTATATAAAAGAGGTTGAAATAAGAAGTGTTTAAGTTGAAATGAAGTATTTTTCGTGCTGAAAATATAATTATGGGCTAGGGGAATTGGTACCCATTCAAGGGGAACCGATACCCCTTCAAGCGAATAAAATTCCAGAATGTCATGGGGGAACCGATACCCCCACAGGAGGGAATCGATTCCCCCTAAAGGAAAATTGTAAATATTGGTTTAATAAGTTCGTTTAAGTTGCTAGTATCAAATTACAAGGTGTAGGTATCTAATAATTGTCTTAAAATGTATAATTATGTAGATTCAGAGCCTAAACGAGTTCCGGAATCATTGACAAGTAAGATCGATAAAAAGGGAAGATAAGAGATTGGAATGGACTAGTGAGGCCAGGTGAGTGCATACTAGTGATATGTAGTGTTTAATGGAAATAAGACTTGCGATGAGTCTATTTCCTAGAGTAATAGGCATGAAGTCATGGACATGATTATGTGTGGTTATAATTATATGTGATTATCTGTATTACATTGATTGTATGTATGCATGACTAAAGATAATGATATGCTTTGTATATGTTATATGATGTATGTAAGACTTTAATATGTAATAATGGAAGAACATGAAATAAGTTATATGATAGAGTCATAAGAAATGAAATGAACATGAGAGAATAAGATAATCAAGTATAAGTTATATGATATGGTATAAGTGATTATACGAGAAATGTTAGGAGACTCTAAGAGAATAGTATGAATTCGAGGGCATAAATAAGGATACATAAGTTATATAGGGAAGATTGATAAATTAAAGGAAACTATGGTTTATTTATTATAGTGAAGAGCTACAAAGTTTTATTAAAGAGTATTGTGGAAGTCATGAGTAAGTTTATAGGATATTGATAGGACATATAAGAATATTTAAATGTATGCTGATATGAAAAAGGGAATACAAAGAAATGGAACATAAGGTAGATAATATGATATCAGTTATTATATATCTATATGACATATGTCATCAGGTAATATGAAAGGACTCTGAAAATTGATATAAGCTATGAGAAAGTGTTCTAGGTGTTTCTATGTGTTATATGAAGCATATATGATCATATGTGAACAAGATATGATATGTATGTTTATATGAATATCTCAGAAATGATCTAAGCTATATGATATGTTATATGACATGGATCTATGTAACTACGCGAGAAAGTATATAAGCTATGTGACATGTAAATGTGACTCATATGAAAATGTTCTATGAGTAATTGAACTATGTGTTATGTGAAATGATAAGTATAAAAGAAAGTGCCCATGTTATGTGTCTTGAGAGCTAGGGGTATAGTTGGCATGCCAAGAGTCGAGGGTCTATGTGGTCCTTCGGGACATATATGTATTCTTTGGAACATGTGTGAAGTCTGGTGAGACACATACTTGATCCTAGTATATGTATATGATTCTTAAGGAATGATATGTGGTCTTTCGGGACATATATGTATTCTTTGGAACATGTGTGAAGTCTGGTGAGACACATACTTGATCCCTAGTATATGTATATGATTCTTAAGGAATGATATGTGGTCCTTATGGACATTATTATATGGCACTATGGTGCAACTCTACGCGGCACTACGGTGCAATTCTATATGGCACTACGGTGCAACTCTACGTGGCACTACGGTGCAATTCTATATGGCACTTCGGTTCATTTATATGAGCTGTGGTGACAACATTAGTGCACAACCTCCATAAACTCACATATCTATAGTTCTCACATATGTACATGGGCTAATCAAGAGATATAAATAAATATATGTTAGTGATATGATAAATGTATTACAAATGATATGATGTTGTGTGTGTATAGTGTTTGATTGAAAAGGTTAAGCATAAAAGTATGTGATTACATGATAAACTGCTAATGATGATTTATGTGTATGTATGTATTTATTATTAATTAATCTAATATGATTTTACATGATATGAGGAAATCATGTAATTTGGTAAAACATGATAGAGCAGAACATGCATGTATTGATATATGTTATAAAGTGCATTACAAGTTTTTATGCCTCTCTAAGTCTTCGACTTAGCGTGTGATTGTTTCACACGTAGGTTTCGAGAAGAGTAAGAGTAATGCGGAGCAAGACAGGTAGTTCTCCTTACCAAATGTCAGATCAGAAAATATATGTACTGTATATAGAGTGTAGTTGGCATGTAGTCTAAAGATATAAATTGTATGAACTCTGATATATTTTTGTAAACGTTTTGAATAAGTTTAAATGTTATGAAAGTTTTTAAATTACTCACTATTTTATACGAATAAATGTTTGAAAAGTCAATGTGACACTTCGGACTCGTATCCGGGTCAGATACGGGTTGGGGGTGTTACAAAGATATTCAAAGATCGATGAATCAAGGGAGCAAATGTCCAAATTATTGAACAAGATGACTATTGCGATCTATGGGGAGAAATTGTTAGAGGATTCTATCGTCCAAATTAGTGAACAAGATGGTTATTGTGATTTATGGGGAGAAATCGTTAAAGGACTATGTTGTCCAAATTAACACGATTATGATTTATATTTTATCAAAAAAATATCTCGAAATCTACGAATATTACGTATAAATCTTTGACTTTTTTAAAATTATAATTATAACAAAAATTTTATTTTTATTATTATATATTTAATTTATTTTCACATTTAGTTCAATGTCCTAGGGCTAACTTTCAAATATACCATAAAGATAAATCTAGTCCATATAGTCATTATTTCAAATTTTAAATAATTGATTTAATTTAATATCACATTTTGGTTTTTGTTTAAAATTATCTTGAGTTCAAGTAGGATGTATATGTTTTATTAATAAATTTAATAAATTGTAGAGAGATACTATTTTACAAATATTTCTACCTATTTAAAAAAATTGTAGGGTTTGCAAAGGAACTTGATCAAGAATATAACATAATGCATACACTGAACATAATGTTACTCAAAACTAACTAGGCAAAATCTCTTTCCTACAATATCGATGGGATGATGGCTCCATAGCATTATTTCAAGTACGGTTAGCCGAAAGCATCCTCCCTTTTGTAACGCCCATGACCCGACTCAAATAATTCAAGATGTTCGACTCCTACATTAAGTCGTCAGAAAGACTCATCAAATTTTCAAATATTTAGTTTTTTTTTTAATTATTTAAATCATTCATTTGATTTTAACTGAGTTAAAGAAATTCATAACATGCGTTTATAAAATAGTATTATACAAAGTATGAACTCCAAGTTTAAAACATCATGATCAATAGAGTTACTGATAAAGTCGGACCCCTCTTGTATACTTCATCTGTTTGTGATTTTTCTCTTTTGAATTTTTCGTGTAAATTTTAGTTTTTTTGTTTTCTTTTTCAATCGTATTTATTTGTTTACTGATAATTATTCCGATATTATAACAAATTAGTGTCAAAGTGTTTGGAATATTTGATTCGATCACGATAATGACATCTTTGAAGTATTAAATTCCATTGTAGGATTGCAGCACCAGATAACGTTGTCGAAGGTAGAGGTACAAAAATTTCTAAAAAACCTCTTATTCTAATGAAAGGATAGATAAATACTATCAAGTTTTATATTTTGCATGGTTCAACAATTATTGAAGATGAACTATTAAATTTTTTCTTCGTGGTAAAAGAGGATTCTGTGTTGAACAAAACAACTGTGGACATAACGGTTTTGGGAGCACAAAATTATTATATTCCGTGTGCATAACGAATTTGAGAAGAAAAAAAGGATTCAGTTCTGTGGGCATAACAGATTCGAGAAGAAGAAAACTCAGTTCTGTGAGCGTAACGAAAAAGATAGAATTGTCATTGATGATTGGGATATTATTGTGCATGATATTGCTTGTAGTGAACAAATTGCGAGAAAAGATAACACTTATGATTTCTTTACTTATGTGCAAACTAAATCCAAATTTGGGCAAGCTTTGAATTTAGTTGGCAATATCTCAGCAATGTGAAAAGGAATTACAAAAAAACTTGTTTGATGAAGAGGCCGAGAAATGGATGAACCAGCAAGTTTTTCTTTGGAAACTAGGAGATGGTAAATCGATTCTTTTTGGGAGTATACTTGTTGTGGTGAGAAAACCTTCTGCCTAGTGTTTCCGCGACTCTATAAACTTGCAACCTGTAAAGGGTGTTTAGTTACCACAATAGCAATGGGAGAGAGTTTGAGTGAAATTCATTAGCTTGCCTTTTTTTTTTCTAGACCCATGTTTGATATATAACTCTTGAATAATGAAGAAAGAAAAACATAAATATAAGAAAGAATGAAGAAAATATATGTTTTATTCAGCTCAAAAACTTACTTCAAGTACAACCTATGACATGCTTTTATAGACTCAATGACAACGATTCAGCTACTCAAAATTGCCTAACCACCTAATTATTAAGGAGTTGTTAAAGAGTTGTTAAGAATTCAAAACTAACTACTAGGTTAATAGACTAACTTCTAGAACAACCTTATGCATTAACCTTCACGTGTACAATGACATATATCATCTTTCAACATTCTCCTCACTCTTATCTTCTTCAACAAACAAACAGACATTAACTTTCTCACAAAACCAGCAAAAACATTTTTGACAACGGTTTGGTCAAGCCATTTGTGATGAGCTACTAAAACATAACTCACACACATCTGATTTTCAACAACTTTTTCTCGGACGAAATGCACATCTAAGTACACATGCTTGAACTGAGAATGATATACCAGATTAGCACTCAATGCAATTGCACTCGTGTTGTCACACCAAATTGTTGGTTGTTTATCCTGTGGCACCCCTAGATCAGTAAGTAATGCATCAACCCAGACCACTTCTGCTGCTGCATCTGCAAGGCTTCAATACTCAGCTTCCATGGTCGACCGTGAAACCCACTATTGCTTTTTCGTACTCCATGACACCAGATTTCCTCCCACAAACACGCAGTGACTAGACATTGATCGCCTATCATCAATACAACCACCCCAATCAGCATCAGAGAAAGTTGTTATATGTAATTCTCTTGGCATAAAATCGAGACCATAGTTCAATGTCCTAGCTAGATAGTGTAGAATACGTTTAGCAGTAAGTAGATTTTGTTCCCTTGAAGAATGCATATATTGAGCTACCTTGTTCACACTAAAGGCAATATCATTCCTAGTGTGGCACACATAAAGTAGTCCTCCCACTAAACTATCAAACTCTCAAGCATCAACAAGCAGTTGTCTTTTATCCTTGCTCAACTTTGATGAAGCCACCATTGGAGTAGAAGTAAATGAAGCCTTGGTCATTTTTGACTTCTCAAGAAGTTCCAAAATATACTTCTTCTAACTAAGAAGTAAAAACTGATTACACCGCTTGACTTCAAACCTAAGAAATAATGCAATTCACCAGGACCTTTAAAGAAAAACGATTATTCAATAATGTGACTACCTTCTCAATTTCGCTTGTTGATAGCCCGATAACTATTATATCATCGACATATACCAGGACATACGTTGATACACCATTTTATGTCAAGAAAAAGGGAGAGGCATAAGCTTTAGACTCTTTAAAACCAAGTTGAACAAGGCTATCTTTCAGCTTAGCATGCTAATTTCGTGGTGCCTGACGTAGGCCATAGATTGCCTTCTACAGTTTATAGACTAGGATGGTGCCTTCATGAGTATATTGCTCAAAACCGGGTGGTTGTTGCATGAACACATCTTCACTCAAATCACCATGAAGAAAGGTGTTGTTCACATCGATCTGTCTCATCGACCAACCTCTAGAAACTGTAAGAGCAAGTATAACATTCAACGTGGAAAACTGCATAATCAGGCTGAAAGTTTCTTTGAAATATTGCCCAAGGACCTGAGAGTATCCCTTAGTAACCAAACGAGCCTTGTACCGTTGAATTGTCCCATCAGAATTACGTTTTACTTTAAATAGCCATTTGCAGTCAACAGTGGACGTCCCTCGGGCAGCTTTACAAGAGACCATGTACCATTATTCTGAAGAGCAGTAAGCTCATCACGAATAGCTTTTTCCCATTCCTTGGATTTCATAGCTTCATTGATAAAAGCAGGAAAAGACTCATCAAGGAACTAGAAAATACCTTGGGTTTAAATATCCCATATTTGCTTCTTGTAAGCATAGGATGTTTATTTACATAAGGTACATTATGCTCGGTGGAAGTTTGCACATCAACAGTACTTTTATTTCCAGGCACTTCAGTAGGCAGCTACGGGGATGGATACTCAGAAACATTAGCATCAGTTGTACTATCTTCCATAGCGAAACCAGTACCACCTTGCATGATAGAACCAGCTTTTTCTTCATGAGCATGAGACGAGGTACTAGGGTGTGTTAAGGAACCAGACACAGCACCCGTTCATACATGCTCAGGAACGACTTGAAAAGGAGCTGACCACCATGTATGACTATTATGTACACTCTTAGGTTGTTGTATATCTACAAAAGGAAATACATCCTTATCAAACTTAATATGTCTCAAGATAAAAATAAGACCATCCGTACCAAGAACTGAAAACCTTGATGTTGTGAGCTATAACCCAAGGAAACACAAAGTACAGATCGAAACATCAACTTATGTTGCTGAAAGGGCCATAAATGAATAAAGCAACGACAACCAAAAATCCGTAGCGTCTTATAGTCGGGCTTTGTACCAAACAATTTTTTAAACGACGAAATATTACCTAACACCCTGGTTGGAAGGCGATTTATTAAATGTGCAGTTGTAGCAACAACATATGACCAAAATCGGAACAGAAGAGTAGCCTAAGCTAGCAACACGAAAGCTAACTCAATCAAATGACGATGTTTATGTTCTAAAACTTCATTTTGCTCTGAGGTATGAGGACATGTGATCCGATGGGAAATGCCTACATGAGTCAGCTCACGAGACAAACTTTTGTATTCGCCTCCCTAATCACTCTGAACAGACTTGATAGACAAATAAAATTAGGTGGAAACCATGCTTTGGAACAAATAAAAAGCATCAAGGGCATGGGACTTATCCTTTAGCATATATACCTAGGTATGTCGTGTACGCGCGTCAACAAATGATACATAGTAACGATAACCAAAAGAAGAGATATAAGTAGCACCTAGAGATCAATAAAAACAAGTTGGAAAGGAACATCATACATAATGGAAGCATTATCAAAGGGTACCTTGTGGCTTTTTCCCATGCGACAAGCAACACAAGTTGTATTTATACTATTAGGAATAGTAACATTGATTGAATTATAAATAACTTTCAAAGTATGAAAAGCAGGATATCCTAATCTCCTATGCCAAAGATCAAACGTACTAGAGTCAACAACATTATTGACCTCAACTTTATTACAAGAAGAAAACTTAGAATCTATAGCAAATGTATAAAGACAATCACGTTGATTCCCTCGAAGAATCATTGCACCGGTCACCTCGTCACAAACACAATACTCATCAGCATTAAACTCGAAGAATACATTGTTGTCCCTAGCAAGCTTTGAAACCGAAAGCAAATATTTTGTTATTTTTGGCACATGCAAGAGATCATTTAGCAATAAGGCTTGAGAAGAAGTGTGTAAAACAAATTTACCAATGAAATTCACCCCTAGTGACACACCATTGCCTACTAGGAGGTTACCTGGACCAGTAAAGTCAGTAGGATGAAGCACGTTAGAGGCATCTGGCGTTACATGATTAGTCGCCCCCGAATCAACAACCTAATACTCACCCGAAGTTATATATGCTTGTGGTTCACTAGAAGAAGATGTACTAGACTTAGTATTGCATCAAGAACACCCTGAATAGTCAAAGGTGGCACAATTACCAATACCAGATTCATCCCAAGATCGAATCAAACCAGAAGATGCATTGACACCAGGAAAATCACGATCAACCTGATACCAGTATTGATCAATAGAGTGACCATTCTTACCACATAACTGACAATGAAGTCGAGCACGACCTCATCCTCCAGATCGACCACCACAACTTGAACTATTCGAGCCATCCATCAATCTTCCATGAGCAATATGAGCACTTATCAGAAGATTCTCAAGTTTAGAGTCAAACCCAGCAATCTGTGTTTCAGCATCAACAAGCATAGAATACACCTGATCCAGCGAAAGAGTTTCATGCGTAGTAGTAATCACTGCCATGAACGGATGATACTCCCACGGTAAACCTTTGAGTATACTCACAATATGTTCAACCTGAGAAACATGACTTCCGCAAGAAGCAAGAGTGTCACAGATTTCTTTAACACGAGTGAGATAAACTAGTACAGAATCATCACCTTTCTTCATTGATGAAAGCTTGTAATGTAAATTCATAATTGTGGTTGTTGATCGATTTGCAAAATACTGCAAAACTGTATTCCAAACAGACGCAGTTGACTCAGTACCAACGAACTGTGGTAACAACGGAGCACTGATCGTGGATAGAAGCCAGGACGCAAGAGCACTGTCTTGTGCAACAAAATCTTCATAAGTTTCATTAATAGTCGTTTCACCATGCTCATCAACAATCTTCTCCGGATGAACTGGCACGGAACCATTTAGTGACCGTTCAAGACAATGGCTGCGAACAATAAGAAGAATTTGTTGCTTCCATAAGAGGAAGTTCATCTCATCGAGCACCACATTTACACGCTTGTTGGTAAACATCCGAACTTGCGAGGAGGAAGAATCACCAAATAAAGTCATCACAGCTTGCAAAAAAACTCCAAGACCGAAAACGAATGATACCATCTTGAATAATGCAGAAAGAATAACAGAAATATAAGAAAGAATGAAGAAAATATATGCTTTATTCAGCTCAAAAACTTACTTCAAGTACAGCCTATGACATGCTTTTATAGACTCAATGACAACGATTCAGCTACTGAAAATTGCCTAACCACCTAGTTGTAAAGAGGCTGTTAAGGAGTTGTTAAGAATTCAAAACTAACTACTAGGCTAACAGACTAACTTCTAGAACACCCTTATGCATGAACCTTCACGTGTACAATGACATATATCATCTTTCAACAATAACTAATATGAATGGATGCATTAAGTAAGATGTTGGAAAAGGAGTGCCTATCTAAACACCAGCCAGATCGAATCATATGGCTATATAACCAAGCAGGTCATTTCTCGGTTAGCAAGCTTTCCAATCTGCTTGTAAGTGCTAATCCATTCGACCCCGAGTTTGATTTAAATTTTATCTGGAAATTGAAGGTACCAGCAAAGGTGAAAAGCTTTTTATGGATGCTAAAATTAGAAAGGATACCGACCAAAGACTTTCTTATAAATAGAGTAAAGCTTGACGAGTATTCGAGCACTTGTCCTTGGCGTAACTTGGGGGTGGAATCAGCTTATCATTTATTTATTGATTGTAGATTTGCTGGTTGTTTCTGGAAGAATTTGTCTTTGGTGGTCGACCGATTGGCCGCACTTGAACACTATTAATGAGTTCTTTTCCTTCTTTACTGTGTCATTTTCAGGACAAGCAAGGTCGGCTTGGATAGTTTTAATTGCGGCGGCTTTATGGAGTGTTTGTTTAGTTAGGAACAAGAGAGTGTTTGAAATAAAGTCTCTTCCCAAAAAGACTTGCTGTTCATAGTAAAGATGAGGTCTCTAATCTGGCTCAAAGCATCCGATGTTGATATTCTTCCAATGAGGTTGATTGGTGGATTAACCCTCATGGTTGTGCTCTGGAGACATATCCTCTTTGGACCTAGAATCCTCCGTTAGAAGGATTTGTAAAATTCAATGTTGATGGTGCTTTCAAAGAAAAAACAACAGGTTGTGGAGGAGTCTTGAGATCGAACATTGTTATCGTCAAGGCCATTTTTCTGGTCTGGTTGAACCGGTTAATGCTGACTTTCCGGAACTTGATGCAATTAAAACAGCATTGGAAATCTTCATCGAAACCGGGTGGTCTGAGAAAGTAAATTTAGTTGTTGAATCGGATTCAATGGTGGTTCTAAACTGGATCGAAAATATGACTCTTAGACCTTGGCGTTGGTGGGACTTATTTGATGCAATTGTTAATTTTGCTAACAAAATTCCCCAGGTGAAGTTCGTACATGTGCCAAGAGAATGAAATGGTTTTGCGGATCAATTAGCAAAGCAAGGTTTGCTTCGGTCAGCGTTATTCAAAGCTTGGTGGGATTAGAAGCTGGTGTTCGGGTTTGAAAGCCAAGACAGAAGGATGCTTGAGGGTAAACGGCCATGAGCGTACCACAGGACCCGAGTTCTGGAGGATTTGTTGCCTTGAACATACGTGCTGATGTTTATCACAGTATATCCCTTTTCGGTTTAAGTCATGTACATTTGGTGTTGGTTACTCTACCTTTGTGCAACAGTTGTTATTTTTTTTTTTTTGAGCTTCGAAAGCTTGTAGATTTGGGTGTTGTTAGGTGCTACTTGCTGTGTTTCTGCTGGGGGTTGAGTGTACTTTGGTATGAATTATCAACACTGGTTGGATTTGTTGGTTTCGTTCTCAATGTCCGGTTGATGTACTATTTTCTTTTAGGATTAGGGGTTTTTAACGAGACATTCTTCCCGAGTAATTATTAATAAAATGATTTCTTGCTGAGTAAAAAGAAAAAATTGACAATAATTTTTTAAGAATATTCCTCTCAGGGGTTTTGTGGAAGAAGTGAAGAATATGTTCTCAAGGTGGATAATTTGTACATTAAAGTGAATAATTGTTTTTTTGTTGAGTTTGAGTATCTCGTCGAATTTGAGTGTTTTGTCTCGAAATCTTCACACTTTCAAAATTTATGTAAAGGTGAAGATTCGTTAAAGTTTGAATTCAATTCAAAGTGGTACAAATTAATTTGGAAAAGTAATAAATCTAGTTTGACTAAAAATAAAAAAATTATTAAATTATATTTGTACTTAATTTAGTTTCCTTTGTAATCAAGTATCTATCTCTATAAATATACAAAAGATTATGGTTAAAGATTAGGTTATCCATGAGTAGGGATGGGCACGAGACCCGAACTCGACGGTTCTGACTCGACCTGATCTGGTCGATTGTTTTTTAAAAAATGGGCTCAGATCAGGTCGGATCAAGTTTTTTTTAAAGGTGATGTTCGGGTCGGGTCAGATTCGGGTTTAGGTTGAAAAATGCCCGACTCGACCCAACCCAAAAAATATATAATTTTACCTTATATATTTAGGAATAGTTACAATAATACCCCACTATTTATTATTTTTTAATTAAATCATTATTTTTATTGAATAAAAATAATACTTTTATTATTTTGTGTCTAGTCAGATCGGAATCGGATTTTATCTCAAAAATAGGGTCGGGTGAAGGGTATATATTTTTTGATTCGGGTCGAGTCGGGTGAAGGATGCAAAAATTTTGGGTCGGGTCGGGTCGGGTTGGCCGAAACATGATCCAAACCCGACCTATGCCCATCCCTATCCATGAGGACTCATCTTCTATACATCTCTTGACATTAGTGATTTTTCTCTTCGTCTACCCGTTGTTTTTCCCGAAAGGATTTTTCATGTAAAATCTTGATGTCTATTATATTGGACGATCATTATGCATGTGATTATCTTGTAACATATATACTTGTAATTACCAATTTAATTCATTCCATTGGATTTAATCTATATTTTTAACCCAATTCTTGATATAGTCTGTTTACCAACATTTGGAAAATCTAGTTAAATGTGATAAAATTAAATAAATATTTTATTTTTGAGCCCCCAAATAATGCAAGATTCATAACCGACATCCAAAAAATGACGATTTGACCTAACTGACACCCTTTGAATTTAATAGGCCCCATCTAACACTGTTTGACCAATATTTCCCGAAGTAATACATTTTCGACTGAGTTGGCACAAAGGCACATCCCTGGGGACGCGCTTTACCTGGGTTTTAGTTGACTGGGATGCCACGCGGGTAAGACGCATCCTTGGGGACGCGCTTTCACGGTGTTTTGTTGAGTCGGATGCCACGAGGGTAAGGCGCGTCCCTGGGGACGCGCCTTCCATTAAATATCATTAATGACCACCCATTTTTTCCTCACCTACCACCCTCCTCCTCCCCTATATAAACCCATTCAACCCCCTCATTCTTCACACCAAAACATCTCTTCCTTAAGTTAGTATTAGTGGTAAGGAATTTTTGTTTAAGTTAGTATTTTTTAAAAATAATTGTTATATTTTTTATTATTATAATTATATAAATATTATTTTTTATTAAAATAATATTTATATAAGTATTATTTATTTTAATTAATTAATTAATTATTATTTGTGCTAATTATATTTTTTGTGTACAGTTATAATGGAAAGCGAAATGCTGCTATGATTAGATACAAACCATATATCCAGACATTTTAGTGATATGTTAATAATTTTTTTAATTTATGTTAATATTTATTATTATTTTTAATTTAAATTTATCATGAATTTATATTAATTTTAAATTTTTAATGCTTATTAATTAGGAAAATGATCGTATTTTAGAGACATTTATTAAAAACTCACGTATACTGACCTCAACACGTATTTTGCCATATCTGTCTTCTGTCGGGTTCGGGTATATTGCACATATTATTGGCGGTTGCAAACTCGAACCTGTCCTAATTTCTGCATTGATTGAGAAGTGGAGGCCCGAGACACACACATTTCATCTTCCATGTAGAGAGTCTACAATTACATTGGAGGATGTCTCCATGCATCTGGGACTTCCCATCGACGTAAATATTATGTGTGGTATGGCCGATGGTGATTGACAGTCAATGTGCATGGAGTATCTTGGAGCTGCTCCGCCAGAGTTTAATGGAGGTATAATAGCTTTATCATGCAGAAAGCTAATTTTGAAGTTTTGAATGAAAATGCTTCTGAGGATGAACCAAAGGCATGTGCTCGGGCTTATATTCTATGAATCATTTGAGGAATATTGATGCCCAACAAATCTCGCAACCAGGTGTATTGTATGTAGTTGCGTCATCTGATTGATTTTGATGAATCTTGAAGATATAGTTGGGGCACTACAGTTTTGGCATTTCTCTTTAGAGAAATGTGTCGTGCAACGAATTATAAAAAACTGCTATCGGTGGATGTCTCCTGTTTCTCCAATCATGGGCGTGGTTCTGCATGCCTTTCTTATGCCCGATTGTTAATGAGCCATACGTATTCCCCTTATTATTGAGGTAATTTCTGAACTAAATTTTGATTTAAATATTTTTAATTAAATAGGGTGATATTTAGTTTATATTATATTTCATATGTGGTCGATGAAAAGAAAAAATCATAGAGATATCTCTACTGAACTAGAGGAAATCCGTTTACTTATCGATACAAAAGCTAGGTCTGAGGTATGTTTTTAAATTTGTTTAAATATGAATATTTTATTTAAAATGCTAGATATAATTAGAATATTATATTTATTTGAATTGTATATTTATATTTCAGTTTCAGTGGATACCTTATGCGAGTGATGAAGTAAAGGCTTGCATCCCACCCCACCTGAGTACGTCATTAGATGTTTGGATGTCAGTTGTACCTATTATATTTTATGCTATTGTTGAGTGGCATCCGGTTGATCGTGTGCTCCGTCAGTTTTGTTGTACACAATATATTCCTGGAGCACCTAGGAATTTAGACGCATGCATAACATAGATAGACAAGGAAAGAAAGAGGTCAACTGGGTGGTGAGACAGAGATTGGATTGCGATTTAGGAGAACCAGTATACATAGTTGCCCCATCGACAATTTTACGCTGAAACTGGTCATATGGTTATGGATAATATGGAGTGGTTTAATGAAAGTGGAAAGATGTTTCTACTTTCGGCGGAAGCACAAGGGGTTAGCATTCATAGGCACCGAGATAGACGTCCACCATCTCAATATCATCGTCCCCCAACTCGTGGACGGAGAGAAGGTGCTACTGGTTTGGCATCAGTCCCACCACAACATCCATATCCACCGATGATGATGCCATAGGGGTACATGCCCAGCCCTCCAGTTTAGATGCCATCTCTGCAAGGGTATATGCCAAGCCCACCAGTTCATATGCCATCTCTGCAGGGTTACATTCCTAGCCCGCAGGGTTACATTCCTAGCCCTCTAGGTTACATGCCTAGCCCGCAGGGTTTTATGACACCCTATGGAGGTGCATATACGACTATATTTAATGATCCAACATATGGTTCATATGCATCTTATTTGGCTGGTGGTGCTTCTCCACGAACACCTCAATCTCCATCTGGATCACAGACATCGATGCCAATGTTTTCACAGTTTTCTCAATTCTCTATGAGCAGTGAGATTATTAGTAACACTCCTCCAGGGTCGCTATTTTATACAGTCCCTTTAGCGTCATCTACGCTAAATGAAGAAAATGCTGATGATGATGATGATAGTGAAGATAAGGAGACTAAAGAGAAAGTTGTACGAAGAAATCCTCAGTGAAATAGACAACCACCTCAATGTGGAACTCATTCGAGAAGACGACATCGGTGATCCAGTTGTATTTTAATGTTATTTAAATAGTTATATTTCATAAATTTATGTAATTTTGTAATGTTATTTAAATGTTTAATGGTTGTTACAACAATATTTTTAATGTTATTTTTTATTCAAATTTAACATTAAATGTTTGTTAAATGTTTTTAAAATACAAATCCAAATTTAACTTATTATTCCAATTGAAATTCAAAATTGTATTTGAAATTCAAAGTTATATTCCATTAAAGTTCACAGTACTTAAATTGAAATTAAATTACATTGTTTTGTAAAAATTATTTAAAAAATAATTCCACAGTACTTAATGAGCATCATTATAAAACATATACATTAAAACTCACGTGTTATAATCCCATTAACAAAAGCTCACAATGGAAAATAATTCATAAAAACATTTCGATGCCCATTCCATACAATTTCAATGTCACAACATAAATGTTGACTTTATCACTTCACATTTATTAAATTTATCCATAACATTTTATCCAATTTATTCAAACTTCCCATAACGTTTTAATTTAAGTTATGAACTTAAATTTATCCATATGTATAATTTTATCCTTAACTTGATCAACTTCCAAAAAGAACATAAATTTAGGTTATAATTTACCCGATTTCACCACTTTGCTGCGTCCCCAGGGACATGAGTGACATAATAGGGCAATTATAACATATTCTTTGACATAATAATCGAAGGCGCGTGTAACACCCCAACCCGTACCCGACCCAGATACGAGTCTGAGATGTCACATTGACTTTTTGAAATAATATTCTTATAAAATAATAAAACATTTGAACTCATATTAAGAAAAATACAATAATAAACTATTAAATTATGCTTCATTATAAAAATTTAAGGCAAAAATGTATTTATGAACAGTACCATGAATAGTAATGACCAGTTCCATGAACAGTGCTACAGTGTACCGATACATTGCTACAGTGCACCGATGTACAAAAATATTGAATATAAATTTTATATCGATGCACTGCTACAGTAACTTTCATAAAACGTACATTAACCCGTAAAAATTTAACCATTCATTACTATACATTTACCATTTACATAAATATGTTTAAAACATTCCAAAACTTGATCAGAGCACACATACTTAATTTAAAGACTTTGTTTACATGCCAAGCTATTTATCACATAATAATACATACTACTTAAGGTTCTTCTAATCTGGTAGTTGTAGAAGTAATGTTGTCCCAGCTGTCTAACCTTGCTTGTCTATTTCTCTGATCCTACGTGTGAAACACTCACACGCTAAGTCATCGACTTAGTGAGAAGTAATAATAATGAAATAAAATATAATGAAAATATCACAATGAAATGCAATATCATGAAATCATATATTCAATCCATGCAAATTGCATAATCATGTATCTTACTCATAATCTGATCAAATGAACCATCATGAATTCATATAATAAGTTCAATAGATTCAATAGCCCATGATACAATATTGAGAACCCGAGGTATGTGAGTACTATGAGGTTGTGCACTATGTTGTCACCACAACTCATATAAATTTGCACCGCAATGCCACGTAGAATTTGTCCCAAAGGACCGCGTAGAAATGCACCGAAGTGCCACGTAGAATTGCACCGTAACGCCATATAATATTTGTCCATAAGGACCACATAGAAATTCATTAAGAATCATATAAATATACCAAGGATCAAGTAGATGTCTTAAAAGACCTCATACATGTTCCAAAGAATACATATATGTCCCGAAGGACCACGTAGAATTTGTCCCGAAGGACCACGTAGAATTTGTCCCGAAGGACTGCGTAGACCCTCTACTCTTGGGATGCCAACTATACCTATAATTTTCATCTACATAACATGTTTATCAAACAATAAAAAGGTACCTGTTATTATCTTTGGATCATCCCAGTCTTCATTGGATTTGAGATTATACACCCGAGTAGTGGAGCGAACTTCCTGCTGAGTAGATGATTTAGGTTGAGTTCTACCCCTTCCTCTACTTCGTCCCCTCTAGGACATTAAAGCAGATCTCTCCAGTGGAATAGACTCTTCGACCCTTAAGGGACAATCTCTCATGAAATGTCTTGTTTCCCCACATCAGAAACAAGCTCATGTTTTAACTCTACATATTCCACTATAGTTTCTTCCAAAGATCTGACACTGCCCAACTTGACTCTGCTATGCTCGCCCATCACCAGTCCCTATAGATTGAGTTCGTCTAGCTCTTGCTTGATTTGATCCTCTAGCAGAGGATGCCACTGATTCAAATCTTATTTGATATCGAAAACCAGATTCCGTACATCTCTTGGATAGTGCAGAGCTTGATGAAGCTCCAGTTCTTTTGGATGATTGAGCTCTCTGCTCCCCAAACCGTTCACTCTAAGCTATTCTAGAGCTTTAGCACGGTTTACTACTTCTTGGAATGAGGAAAGATTCAATACAATCAACATATCTTTTATCCTTGAACGCAAGCCCTCAACAACCACTCGTAGGCATCTTTATCTGTAGACACCAACTCTACTGCAAAGCGACTTAACTTATTAAATTCGCACTCATACTCATATACAGTGCGGTTCATTTGTTTCAAATTTAAGAATTCTTGCTTCATTTGTTTGATGAACTGGTCTCCTATATACTTATGCCTAAACTCTTCCATAAACAGAGATCATGTCACTTGATCACTGGTCATCCTCAAAGTGACATTTGTCCACTAAATTCTCACTTTCCCACGAAGAAATGAGACCACTCTGTCTAGCTTCTCAACATCAGAACAGTGGAGTCCTTCTAACATAATTTTCACATCATTAAGCCAAAGGTCTGTAGCAACAGAACCTTCTTCGACTTCACCTCTAAACTCTGGAGCTCCTAAACCCTTCAACTCCTTCGCAACATTCATTCTCGGAGTTGAGGTAACAGGAGGTTGGAAACGCGTCAATACCGCATCTAATGATCTAAAGAACACATCTTGATCAGCTAAAGGAATTCCAGGGCAGGTGAATTACTACTTTCGGCTAGCCTCTCATCTCCCGCTTCACTTCGGGAGCTGTCTTGTTCGGACATCTAATAAGAGTAAACATATTGTTCTATTAGCAAAACAACATACTCATTACTATACCAGATCAGAAGTTTTCACATTTATGTTGGCATATACACATATAAAGACACTCTAGACACTGATTTATGCATAGAATCGGCTAAACTGTAGCTCTGATACCATTAAATATAACACCCCAACCCGTACCCGACCCGGATACGAGTCTGAGACGTCACATTGACTTTTTGAAACAATATTCTTACAAAATAATAAAACATTTGAATTCATATTAAGAAAAATACAATAATAAACTACTAAATTATGTTTCATTATAAAAATTTAAGGCAAAAACATATTTATGAACAGTACTATACGGTATAAACATACCATGAACAATAATGATCAGTGCTACAATGTACCGATGCATTGCTACAGTGCACCAATGTACAAAAATATGAATATAAATTGTGTATCGATGCACTGGTACATTACTCGTACAATATTTATACAGTAACTTTCGTAAAACGTACATAAAACTCGTAAAAATTTAAACGTTCATTATTATACATTTACCATTTACATAAATATGTTTAAAACATTCTAAAACTTGATCAGGGCACACATACTTAATTTAAAGACTTTGTTTACATACCAAGCTATTTATCACATAATAATACATACTACTTAAGGTTCTTCTGATCAGGTAGTTGTAGAAGTAATGTTGTATTGCTTGTCTATATTCTCTGATCCTACGTGTGAAACACTCACACGCTAAGTCATTGACTTAGTGAGGCATATTAATAATGACAATAAAATATAATGAAAATGTCATAAT
Source organism: Hibiscus syriacus (assembly GCF_006381635.1). Classification (NCBI taxonomy): domain Eukaryota; kingdom Viridiplantae; phylum Streptophyta; class Magnoliopsida; order Malvales; family Malvaceae; genus Hibiscus; species Hibiscus syriacus. Next base: position 725,076 of record NW_024063064.1, read on the forward strand.
GAAATGCAATATCATGAAATCATATATTCAATCCATGCAAATTGCATAATCATGTATCTTACCCATAATCTAATAAATGAACCATCATGAATTCATATAATAAGTTCAATAGATTCAATAGCCCATTATACAATACTGAGAACCCGAGGTATGTGAGTACTAGGAGGTTATGCACTATGCTGTCACCACAGCTCATATAAATTTGCACCGAAGTACCACGTAGAATTTGTCCCAAATGACCGCGTACAAATGCACTGAAGTGCCACGTAGAATTGCACCGTAGTGCCATATAATATTTATCCATAAGGGCCATATAGGAATTCCTTAAGAATCATATACATATACCAAGGATCAAGTAGGTGTCTCAAAAGACCTCATATATGTTCCAAAGAATACATAAATGTCCCGAAGGACCACGTAGAATTTGTCCCGAAGGACCGTGTAAACCCTCTACTCTTGGCATGCCAACTATAACTATAGTTTTCATCTACATAACATGGGCTTTCACAATTCACATAGTGTATCTCATAGACATATTATTTACATACCTTTATCACATAGACATATAATTTTCCATCCCTTTATCACATAGCTCATATAACTTTTCCTGCATATTTATATCACATAATACATATAATATGAATTCATGTCATGTATCATAATATGAAATGTGATCATGCATCAAAATATTGAATCTAGACTTATCACAAGTCTAAACTGATTATAATACTATATTCATGCTATGCATATGCACTCACCTATATTTCCTTGTTTTTTCCTTGATCAATCTTACTTGTCACTTGTTCTGGAACTCGTTTAGGCTCGATATCTACATAAATATAATTTTCAATATGATTATTAGAATCCTAAACCTTATACTTCGATGTTATTAACTTAAACGAATTTAATAAACTAATATTCCTAATTTCCTTTAAGAGTGTACCGATGCACTATGGGTGCATCGGTACCCAAATTAGGTTCGAAATTTCCATGCATCGATGCACCCCTTAGTGTATCGATGCACCCCTTAGTGTATCGATGCACCTTCAAAATTGGTCTTAGTGCATCGGTACTCATTCATAATGTATCGATGCACCTATAGAGAATAGGCTATTTTCATCCGAAATTCATCAATACTTCACCCAAATTTTCATGTATAAAATCCTTATTATGCTACTAAACTCATTTATAACAACTTTAACTAATTTTTATCATTCCAACACTTTATAACTCCCATATTTCATCCAAATTCTTAAGACTAAGAACCATACCTAATTTTCCATGTTATCCAAACTTAATTCTAACACTTATAACTTCTTATTCTCATAGATGACAAGTCAAATTCAATCCTCAAATTCATTTAAACCTTCATATTCAGATTTTCACTTAGACACTTCTTATCTTTAATCCTCCACAACTCCAAACTCTTTAAGTTTCTAAGTCCCTTTTTCCTTCCATCATGTTTTCTAAGTTTTCCTTAACCAAAACCATACTTCAATTTTAAAGATTAACCAAAAGAAATCGAACTCACCTTGGGCTTGGGTGCTTCACGTTTGGGTGAAGAAGAAGATGAAGAAAGAAGAAAGAAGAAAGGAGAGAAATCTGGAAACATTTGTTTCCTATACATGCCCCAGTGGATTATAAATATCCACAAATAATATTTAATCATTTTCTTATTTAATGACCCATTTGCCCTTTGACTCTTCCTTCCTTTATTAATTCATCCTTCACTCACATCTTTCAATTAATTCCTTCACTTTTTAATTTATTTAATATGGTCATTGAATTTTAAAATCTTACACTTTAATTACTATCCAGATATTGAGGATGTTACAGCTCGACCCCAGAAACGCATTTTCACCACTTTGCTACGTCCCTCAAACATAATAGGTTTTGACATGAATAGTGCCCCTAAGGGAAATGAGTGACATAATAGGGCAATGATATCATATTCTCTGACAAATTAATAGAAGGCACCCCCCCCCCCCGTTAATGCGCTTTCACAATTTTGTTGCGACCCCTAAACCTGTTGCGACCCCCAGAAATGCGCTTTCATAACTTGTTGCATCCCCTCAAACATAATACGTACTGACATGAATAGTGCCCCCGGGGACATGAGTGACATAATAGGGCAATGATAACATATTATCTGACAAAATAATAGAAGACGTGCCCCCAGAAATGCGCTTTCACAACTTTGTTGGTCCCCTCAAACATAATAGGTACTGATATGAATAATGCCCCTAGGGGACATGAGTGACATAATAGGGCAATGATAACATATTCTTTGACAAAATAATGGAAGGCGCACCCCTGGAAACGCACTTTCACCACTTTAGGTACTGATATAAATAGTGCCCCTAAGGGACATGAGTGACATAATAGGGCAATGATAACATATTCTCTGATAAAATAATGGAAGAGGCGCCCCTGGAAATGCACCTTCACATGAATAGTACCCCGGTTATAGACACTATTATATGCAACGTATTATAAGCTTTCAAAACACACTTCAGCTCCCAAGCTATCAAAATCTTAAACTCTAAATTTCTCAAAAATCTCAATCCTCTATTATCTGAAAATGAGTCGCCTTTCTGTTGTTGTTTTATATGATGGAGAAATTAAGGAAGCTGAAGAGGGGGTTGTTTTTGAATCAGATCATTATATCCCCTTAACCTTAAAGAGAAACACCACTCTTGAGGAGTTAATCACAAAACTTTCGTTAAAGATTCATGTAGCAGGCTGGAGAAGACTATCTTCACTTTTCTAACGATGGTGATGTTTCTATGATGGTTGATGCTCATATGGGAAGTTCACAATCTCTTATTGAAATGTATGCCACTTTATTGAGGTTCGTGTTTCTCGTGGTCTCTCATGTTCCTCTCACTTTGGCATTTCATATCAAGCTGATCAAGTTGATAGCCCGACGCAACTGATCTATAATGATTTCACATCATTAATGGCAAATCCAACGCTATATGCCATTCCATCAAGTTCAATACAAAGGCATTCATCAGCAACTGCTTATGATCTTAACCCACGTGGCTTCACCAATAATCCATATGGCAACATCTCTTTTACTTCAAGGGGCAGACATTCATCTGCCACTGTTTTCGACTTACACATGAAAATGCCATCGAGACGACAGTCTGTTCACAACCCACATGATACAATAGCCTCAAGTTCAAGGGGAGGACACGCAAGCGACAACTTCTTTGACCTCAACATTGGATTATCTGAGGAACCCTCATCTCCACCAGAAGAACATGTTCAAGAGCAGTTGCAGATGGTGCTGAAACGAGATTATTCGTTGAACTTGACTCACCACAGTTTAATGTACACTCTGATAATGATGAGGATGGCATTCCCATAAATACAACACCAACCGAACTTCCTGCATATATGTATGGTGTTGATTATGATGCAATGTACGAGCCTGAATTTCTGGATCTCCCTGATGTTGGTAACTATAGACTTCAGTCATCAGTCAATGATGGTGATTTACATATTGGAATGGATTTCACATCGAAAGAGGAAGCAATGATGGCAATAAAGAGTTACAATATTCGTAACTGAGTCCAGTCCCGAGTTGATCGATCTACCATAGAGAAATATGTCTGCTGTGTCCAACGTGACAATGGATGTAAATGGATGGTACGTGTATCAAAGAGGAAAATGAAGAACAACTTATGGGAACTAACCAGATACAACGATCCTCATACGTGTTGTGCAAGAGGTATAAACCAGGATCATCTCAACTTGGACTCCAATATCATTTGCCAAGCAATCATGCCCATTGTGAAGCAAATCTCTCATATAGTTGTTGCAGTGTTGATTTCTGCTATACAATCACAATATGGGTACACCGTCTCCTATAAAAAAGCTTGGTTGGTAAAACAGAATGCCATTGTCAAACTTCATTACGAATGGGATTCCTCTTACAACGATCTGCCCAGTTGGTTTCATGTTATGCAAAGACTTAATCCCTAGACAATTGTTGAGTTTGAAACTCAACATCATTACGTCGAGTGGTTCACGATCGCTGCCAATTCTACCATGTCTTTTGGACTTACCCTCAGTGTATTAATGCAGTGAAGTATTGTAAACCAATTGTCCAAATTGATGGTACTTTCTTGTATGGGAAATACAAGCAAGTTTTATTATTGGCTGTTGTCCAATATGGAGATCGCAATATTATTCATGTTACATTTGCCCTCGTTCGAGGAGAATACACTGAGTCTTGGGTTTTTTTCCTTAAAAATTTTTGTTTACATGTTGTCACAAGGGAACGAGTATGCATTATTTCATACCGAGGAGCCGTGATAAAAGCAACAATGGACTCTTTGAGTCCAATGTGGAAACCTCCATGTTCAGCATCGTTATTGTGTCTGTCATATTGCTGGAAATTATTATGGAAAATACAAGATGAACGATGAACGTCAGTTAGTCGTGTGCATGGGTATGTTACTGTTTTCCAATTTTTCAATCATTTTCGTATTACTTATTTATACTTCATATTAACTATTACATATTCCTAATGGCTTAGGTTACGAACTCTTACATCAAAGGTTTGAGTCTATGCTATAAGAATTGTTTGGCAAAAATAAGAAGGGGTACGAGTACATTATGGACATCAGTAAAGAAATGTGGAAAATGCGTATAACGGGGGGTATCGTTATGGTCATATGACAACCAACTTGGCTGAAGCAATCAATTCAACCTTAATGGGGGCGCGTCATTTACCAGTTACGGCGTTGGTCAAAATGACTTATTTTCATTTAGGTCAACTCTTTGCAAAGCTCGGTGGAAGCTCTTACTTGGATGTAGAACGGCCATATTTACCACCCAAGACTAGTAGCTGGTTTACAGAAAAAAGTGGCTGCATCAAATGAGATGTTGGTTACAAATTTTTCTCGCCCCCGTGAATTGTTTCATGTAACCGAAATGCCACGTCCGCTGCAAGGGATTGAAGCTAACTCTTTCAGAGTTAATCTGCAAGAGAGGTGGTGTGATTGTGGTTTCTTTCAAGCACTCAAATATCCATGCTCTCATGTCATTGCAGCTTGCTCACATTCGTATTTGGACTACAAAAATTATGTTGATCCTGTATGCCAACTTTCACAAGTATTCAAGGTATATGAATTTGAGTTTCCACCCATATGTAACGAAAGAGACCAAGATGAGATTCAAACTTGGCTTACAATTGTACCAGATCCATTGCTATTGAGGGACTCAGGTCGTCCAAAATCCACTAGAATACATTGTGATATGGATTTTCGGGAGAAGTCAACAGAACAAAAAAGATGTGGGCATTGCAGAAACATCGGACACAATAGAAAAAAATGTCTAACTCTGTTATCATCACATAACAGTTAACCCTTATGTAATTAATATTCTATTTCAATGAAAGTTTTTGTTTCTAATATTTAAATGTAATTGCATTTTCTATAATTTCCCAATGTATGTACACCTAAATAAATTATATTTTTTTTAAATTAGTATTTAAAAATTATTTTATGATATTTGGTTAATATTATATTTATTATATAATTTATTAATTATAATTATTGAATATAATAATTAATAATTTATTAGAAAAAATTTATTATTAAATTAAACTAATTAAAAGTTAGAAAAAAAAACTTTATGTATACGATGACACATATGATAAAATATGTAAGTATTGAAGATTAAATGTGTAATTATACTAATTTTATTAACTGATGCATCAATATTTTCGTTAAATATTGACAACAGATGACTTGATTGATAACATTTAAATAATTAAGCGATAAAATTAATAGATCGATAATCAAAATAGAAAAAAATAGATAAATAACCATACGTGTAATATTTTAATTTCATACATTTTTACTAGAACTATAATATGATCAAAGTTGGTTTTCATCTATTGTTTACTGTCCGAGAGTCGGACACCATATAGTTCCATTAATTAATGTCGCGTGGATGGGCAAATGCCAAAGTCTCTGAAACATATAACACTTTAACCTAAATTCACTCCACCTTTAACACACATTTAAAAAACACCTTCGATAATTCTTAAATTATAACCGAAACACTTTACACAATATATTACTAATTTATAATAATAATAAAAATTAAATCTTTATTTAAAAAATAGTGTGGCATCCAACTCAGCAAAACCCCGTGAAAGCGCATCCCCAGAGATACGTCTTACCCGCGTGGCATCCCAGTCAGCTAAAACCCAGGTAAAGTGTGTCCCCAAAGATGCCTTTATGTCACCTCAGTCGAAAGGGTGTTACTTCAGGAAATATTGGTCAAACGGTGTTAGATGGGACATATTAGGTTCAAAGGGTGTCAGTTAAGTCAAATCGCCAAAAAAATACCAGCTACAAGATCTAGACTCATTTACAAGTTAGCCCAATGACCTAAAATATTATTCAATCTAGAGAAAACTCTATAGAACCAAAGTACCCTTTTAGAATCACCCAAAGATAGTGTCTGCCAGCTGGGAGCGTGTACTTCACGCTATGGCCATTTGGCTCCACCCGCCCATCTTCGACTTCATGCATTGATGCTTTAATGTTCTTTCCTCACTCTGACAATGGTGATCATTTAAGCATAGACACACTCGTATCAACAATCATCCATCAAGCTTCACGATAGCCCCGTTAACAAAAATGGAAAGAAAATGTTTGAAAAGATTTATTTTAATAAAAAGAGATCTTCATAAAGACGCGTTTAAAAGGATTTCAAATCCCTACGATTTATTAAAAAAATTATGAAATCTCTTCCGTTTAATAGGGATTTTCTCCGGTGGGTCACGCCCTCAGAACTTCGACGCCTCAAACTGTCAGAATATCAGAGTCAAGGTCTGACGGGTCGTGCGGTCTTAGACGCTCCTGAGTCTTCTCAGCGACTAAGTAAGACTTACCTAAGCTAAGTGAGCGTGCAAACTCATAAAGGTTGAAACCAAGCCCTCAACGCTTCGGATTGCTAAAGCTTTAAACACCAACGTGGCTACTTTGAGCCACAAGGTCGGACTATCGTGTGGAAGTGCTAACACGAAAGTGGCTACTCTGGCCACCAAGATAGGCAACAAGAACAAAGAACTAAAGAACTCAGAAAGAATAGAGAAAATGCCTCAGAGCTATATTACTCTCTCACAAAGAGAAGAATGGAATCGGGTCCTTACAAATGAGGAGAGGAGCTCTCTATTTATAGTTGAGCTCCCTCTCAATCAATGGCCAAGATCGTTTTACATAAAGGGCTAGGATTGATTTCCACCTAACACACTTCCCTTAATTTAAGGAAATCCCACCTAACATTATCTTTCTAGAATTCTCCAAGGAATGGGCCAGATCTGATGGTTCTGGGCAAGCCCAATAGTCTGTATAATTCTCTTACAGATATTTGCGCATATGTCTCAGTTCGAATCCACGAGCCTTGATAGGATTGCCCCCATCGCCCTCGTCTCTTCTCTCGGACGCCTTGGAATAGTTCTTTCACGGACTTGTTAAGCATTCTCCAAGAATTGGCTAAGTCCGGTGATCACGGTAAGCCCGATACTCCATATTGAACCTCTTTGTCGGTCGCTTACACCAATGTCTCGGACCCAAGTTTCTAGCCCATGACATTTTCCCCCACCGAACCTAGCGACGCCCTCGTCGTTGTACTCGACGATCCTGGGCAACACCATATTGGATATCCTTTGGTGCCTTGGCTGGTTGCGGTTCTCCCATACAAACTGCTTGCCTTGGCTTTTTCCTCATGTAACTTCCAGATCTTTCGCACCATACTTCATATCAACTTGGTTGCCTTTCGACGCCTCCACTTGCTTATGCTCCCCCTAAGAACTCGGCCTCCCATATCGGCTATGCTTGCTTCGGCTCTTGCCGCCAAGTGATGAAATGGGCTAACACGCCCACAAGTGCATCTCTTCCGTAGGAACTCCTTCCTACAAGTCTTGATTTACCTCGTCTTGGACCCTCATGTCACTTGCGGCAAAGTCTTGGATCCCATCCAAACTTTGTTTCCTCCGCTTTAAAGTTTAGGTCTTGCTCGACCTACACCCACTTAAAACAGCAAATCAAACTCATAGAACACAAGAATAGTGTTGAGATGTACCTTCCCCCTCTGATTTAGTTGGCATTTACTCAAAATTTTTGATTCAGCCCTTCTTGCTCCATGAAGTCTGACACTCCCCGCATTGAACCCTTGTCATTGGAGTTCTTTGCGCCATCCTGCATCGGCACTTTTCACGACAAAGCTCGACGCCCCTTCTTGCCCCTCCCTTCTAACACGAAGGTTGGAGCTCACTTCCCACCTTGGATATGGGTAGTGTCTCCACGGTTGCCTTGTCCCTCAACGTCTTGGCCCCCTTCGACTCTGTATACTAGTCTTTGAAGGATTGTTCCTCTCTTGAACATCCTTGCTAAGCCCTTGTCTCGACTCCTTGGACATGGATAACTCGGTCTGCCCTTGGCCTCTACTCGCTTTGGCAAAAATGAGCCGTATTGAGCCAATCCTTAGCGCCCCTTCGATCTTGGGTTCGTCCTCTTCTCTGGACGACTCAATTCTGGGCTCATCCATTACCTTGGATGACTCGGCTCCTGTCGGGTAGTCTCGCAACAATTTCGGCATCGTAAGTTTGCACCCCTTCGGTTGCTTGACTCTTACTCACGGCTTAACATCTTCGGCATGTTAACTTGTGCCAAGACTGCATATATCTTCACCAGATCCACCGTCTGGTTCATCGTTGAGTGGATCTTCTCTACCACTCGAGGAACATGCTTCCTCATCCTTCGAGTTGCCTTCATTGCAGAATTTCCTGCTGCTACCCTCGGCTTTGGGGTTGCTATGGAAGTCTTCTTCTTAACTCCAAATTTTTTGATAGATTCATTGTTAAGGCTTTAGACAGATCCTTGACTTCCCTTATCTCTAACAATTTCTGTGCCCACGGCTTTAATCCAAAGATAAAGGTGAAGAACGCATCTTCTTCAGTCAAACTCGGGACTTTGAGCATGAGTCTTTTGAATCGGCTCACATACTCTTTAAGTGTCCCCTTATGCCTGAGACGCCTCAACTTGGACCAAGCCTCCATCCTGGCATATTGTGAGCGGACATGCTTACTCTGTACCCTCGGCTTGACTTCTTTATCACTGGCCATCGCACCAGGTCCCTTCTTGTGCTCGACTGCTTTGACACCTGCAGTCTCGTCACGTCTCAATCTTGGGCGAACTACTTGACAGCCTTTAGTCGCACCATCCTTGTCCCTCGATTTGGCTACTTTGTAACATGTAGTCTCGTCAAGTCTTGCCCTGACTTGATTGCTCAAACACTTACAATCGTATCCGGCTTTCTTTTGGGTTCGGCTGTTTCATCATTGACAACCTTGCCTCGTCTGGATCTTTTTTTAGCCGCATTGATCCCATCAATCGGACCAAGTCTTTCCCTTGACTTGGCAGCTTTAACTCTTCTGTCTCTGCCAATTTATGCTACTTCTCCTTCTCCCATCATCCTCATGATGGTTGCAAGGCGACGCTTCTCGGGACATCCTCTAATCAAGTGAGGACCATCACAGAAGTAGCACTTCAATTTTTCTTTGCTCGCCTTCTTCTTCGCACCGGACTTAGCCTTGTCATTCTTTCACGATGGCATTCCTTGGCTACGAACAGTCGTTGGCTCAACTTGGCCACTCGAAGTGCTTTCTCTACCATCTCCCCGCTGCACCTTTTTTCGGTCTCCCCCATTATTGCCACTATCCCTGGGCATGGGCCTGGACGACACATCGCTCTTGGCTTGACATCTGCAAGCTCAGTAAGCTTTTCGGCTACAGGTATGACTTCTGAAAGTCTATGGGTATCACCTTGCTCTTCCCCGAGCATCGCCCCTGGTCTGAGTCCTTCCAAGAATGTCTTGAGCGCACCCCATTCACTCATTGCTCCCTTGCATATGAGCAGCTCCCTCTTGAGCGCACCTCATTCACTCGTTAAGAGCTCGTTGCGTCTCGTCCTTGAACCTGTCATCCATGACTCCAATCTTTCATGGCGGGACTCCACAACACCTTGGGTCTCCTTGGCCTCATCCTCGGCTTTCTCAAGTCTCTCGACCCTCTCTTCCCACAAAGTTGAGATCTATTCCATCTTGAAGAGCCTCCTTGCATGGTCACCAAAACCTTCCATCAAGTAAGCCCATTTCTCGTACATTGTGAGTTCATCTCCTTGTTCCTCATTAAGACTTTTCTTGTCTTAATGAGAGAACATGCCGTCTCGTTCGGACATGCCTTAGGCGTCACCCTTGAGCCTCTCTACCTCGAGAACTAGCTCCTCTTGGTGTGCTTTCGTTGCCTCGAGCATTCCTTGCGAACTCATCATGACATCCCCATGCTTGGACACCGATGATGTTCTTGAGCCCACCGGACTCTTGTCTTGTTTCCCACTATGGCACTCCTTGCCTTTGCGTGCGGAAACTCCTTTTTTCTTGTCCCCCATCTCAATTATCAAATTAAATTGAATCAAGAGTAAGTAAACAGAACTTACCCGGTTTCGCACCTTCTACCAAAATCGATCGAAATGATCATTGTTTGTTCGCAACGACTCGCTCTGATACCACTCGTCACGCCCTCAGAACTTCAACGCCTCAAACCGTCGAATATCAAGTCAAGGTCTGACGGGTCGTGTGGCCTTAGACGCTTTAGACGCTCCTCGGTCTTCTCAACGACTAAGTAAGCCTTACCCAAACTAAGTGAGCGTGCAAACTCACAAAGGTTGGAACCAAGCCCTCAAGGCTTCAGATTGCGGAAGCTTTAAACACCAACGTGGCTACTTCGAGCCACAAGGTCGGACTATCGTGTGGAAGTGCTAACACGAAGGTGGCTACTCCTGGCCACCAAGATAGGCAACAAGAACAAAGAACTAAAGAACTCAAAAAGAATAGAGCAAATGCCTCAGAGCTATATTACCCTCTCACAAAGAGAAGAATGAATTGGGTCCTTACAAATGAGGAGAAGAGGTCTCTATTTATAGTTGAGCTCCCTCTCAATCAATGGCCAAGATCGTTTTACATGAAGGGATAGGATTGATTCCTACCTAACCCACCTCCCTTAATTTAAGGAAATCTCACCTAACATTATCCTTCTAGAATCCTCCAAGGAACGGGCCAGATCTGATGGTTTTGGGCAAGCCCAATAGTCTGTATAATTCTCTTACAGATATATGAGCGCATATGTCTCGGTTCGAATCCACGAGCCTTGACAGGATTACCCCCATCGCCCTCGTCACTTCTCTCGGACACCTCGGAATAGTTCCTTAACGGACTTGTTAAGCATTCTCCAAGAATTGGCTAAGTCTGGTGGTCACGGTAAGCCCGATACTCTATATTGAACCTCTTTGTCGGTCGCTTACACTTATGTCTCGGACCCAAGTTTTTAGCCCGTGACAATAGACACACTCGTATCGACAATCATCCATCAAGCTTCACGATAGCCCCGTTAACAAAAATGGAAAGAAAATGTTTGAAAAGATTTATTTTAATAAAAAGGGATCTTCATAAAGACATGTTTAAAAGGATTTCAAATCCCTACAATTTATTTATAAAAAAAGATTGCAAAATCTCTTTCGTTTAATAGGGATTCTCTCCGGTGGGTTATAAACCACGGCTGTAAAACAGAAAAAGGGAGGTTACTGAGTGATATTGAGAAAACCAAAAGAAAACCAGATAAAAAAGGACGATTTTACGAAAACATCATACTAACAGATTTTATTTACATGTGAGACACCTTTTTAAAAACTTTTATCGATCTAACATTCTTTACGAAAATGTTTGAATAGTCTTATGTTGATGTAGAATCACGTGGGTAAAGCGCGAACAGCTGACGTCACATCATCAGAAAGAATGTTAAATTGATAAAATATTTCGAAAAAATACCTTACAAGTAATTAATTCGGGTGATTTTTTTTTAAAACGCCCAAAACGCTTTGATTCAATTTAATTTTCAATTCAATCGATTGGTGTTGGTCCTAATCCAGAGGATCACGCGTGTACGCAAAGGTTTAATCCATCGCCCACATACTTTTTGCAGTTACGTCGGCCTTTTAAAGATTACAAAATCAAAAAGAAGACGTTGCTATTAGAACTTTGGGTAAATTATACGTTTAGTACTTAATTGTTTTTATTTCGTTTTAGTATCTAATTTTATTTTATTTCAAAATTATATCTAACGTTTATTTATATTTCTTTTTGATATCTCACTAGTTACCGTTAAAAATTAACAAAACTGGTGACGATTTACTTTTTATTTTCCAATAATTAGTTGGCATTATTTTATTGACACGTCAATATCACCGTTTAATTTTTTATAGTAGGATATCAAAATGATATAAAATAAATGTTAGATATGATTTTAAAAAAAATAAAATTTAGGTATTCCAATAGAATAAAATTAATAGTTTAAGTGCTAAACTAATAGTAAAGCAGGACAAACAAACAAGTTATTATAATAAGGTTGCTATTACTTTAGGCATCACCGAATATCTCATCGGAAATTTCACCATCAATTAGTATTTGGTCAATCAATGTTATTCAACAATCTAAAAACTAACGCCTTCTTGGACTGCCTTTGAAACTTTTCCTAATTAATTATTGTCAACCACTTTTGCATTCAAACACAGCTTGCGCCGTTAGAGCCAACCACGGTAAATGTTAGCCAACCAATAATAATAAACAATAAGGAACTAAAGAAAATCCATGAATTAAGGCATCATAAAATTTGAAATTTGAAATTTGAAAATTTGAACCACCGATTCAATTTTGTTAGTTGGATAATGAATAAGATATTATTTTTAATGAGAATAAAATAAACTATAATTTTATTTTTTTAATAAAACGCTGATAAATCTATAGAAATGAAAAAAACAATGTAATAGAAATTGAATTTTGTCCGTGGGAAAATACTTTTTATAAAAACTTGTTTTCTATTATAAAAATATTAAATTTAATTTAAATTACAATAATTTTAAATTAATATTTTATAAATCATGAAAACATTTACGTTTTTACCCAAAAATCATCTTGACATAAATTAATTACCTGTCAGGTATATTTTCAAAAAATTTACGGATTAACACCTTTTCAGACAAATCAACGACGCCTTTTCTTGACGTGGTGTCAGTTCGGATAAGATGCGGATCATCATTCATTCTTTATCCTAATTGAGTCACGTCATAAAAAACACGGATATAATTTACACCTTTCTATAAAAGATGTATATCAGTAAAAAAAATTTAAAAAATATATGACAGATAAATAAAATCTATCAAGCTAATTTTTCGGTAAAATCACCCTAAAATAGAGTAACACTTCAATCGAAAAGCAAATAGTCGTTGGAAAAAAAAAAGATCATCGTGGAAAAGGTGAAACCTGACAATCCTTTTGTAGATATAGCTTGTTGGGATTCTTTTTTGGGCATTTAGTTGTCGGATTTGGGATCAGGGCAACAAGAGACAGGAAATGATTTTTTATTTGCCTCTGACCAGCGCTTACCACTGTCATTGACATAGAGGAACGACTTCATCGCTAGTTTCTAGGTAATATTTAGGTGTCCGACTTTATTTAACTTAAAAAAAAATCGGTGATGACTTCAAAAAATAAAATCTTTCACTTAAGAATCCAGACTTTCAAGCTACAAATACATAGCTCAAAAAGGATCTAAGGAGTTGTACTATGAAATGGGGTGTTGGAATCATTCTATGACGGTGCTTCTCGATCTCGGACTAAATCAATTAAACTATTAATGAAAATATCTTAATGTTGAGGTTACAACCTCAGTGACACATGTATACTCTACTATACATTGTATATATAAAAAATATAAGCATGAATCTAGAGCATGTATAAAATTTAAGTGCAACATATATAAGACATGCTTTCATTCACACAATATATGATATAACAATAATAATAATTTCACAAATCATCAACAAAATAAGGATGACTCTTGGATCACACGGTGTCAGGATATACTATTTGTGACATCCTAAACTATACAACATCGGGAATACCACTTGATATGTACACGAATCATACAATATGAGATACATATCAGACGAGGCCTCGACCACACAACATCATCCACACAGTTTACAATGGCATCCCTAACCATACATATCAAGATTACCGTTTGATAAGTACTCGGATCATACAACATCAAATATGTATCAGATAAGGCCTAGACTACACATCATGAGGACTACATCTATCTAACTTGAATTTATTGTTGCATCGTTATTATTGAGTATTTGAATTCTCATTACATAATAATTACACAATGACGATGCCCACGAGGCCACACATCAAACATCAATCGAATAGTAGGTTACCATACATCGTATTATCTTTTTATTGACTTATGTAAGATGTTTTAGGCTTATATAAGAAAATATTTTAATCAATGAGATTATATGATAAGCGTCATATATTGTCAAATAAAATAGCCTTAATCTTAAAATAATAAATAAATAACGTAGTAGAGAGAAGAAGGGCTAGTCCACAAAAACTAAGGAGCTTCTGATTTCGAGTAGTTTAAACTATGACCTTGGTAAACAAAAGAAAAGAAATTGGGGGGATTTTAATTTGAGAAAGCTAAGTAAAAAGTAAAAAATAAAATCAAGCTTGAAGTAAATAGAGAAAATAATGTTGAGAAAGAGATCAATTCAATAAAAGTAGTCACATGCCTCGCTTTGCCACAATTTCATTTGATCATCGAAGAGGATTTTTACTCCGGATATATGCCGGTTATAGTCTACAAGGTCTAACCCTTGTAACTTACTTTTCTCTCCGGTAAACCAACAATCCAAAGCATATCTTCGGAACTTAGTTTTACTTGGACTAATCACGGCTATCGTGATTAACTCCAATGCAATTTTAATTTTTGGAAAAGTTTGACTTGAGTTATGTTGTCTAAATGAGAATCAAACCCGATCTCAATTTCCCTTAGCGGACCGCTGCTAAGTGTGTTCACATGAAGTCGAACTTGCTACCAGTCGATTCATCCTCCCAACTTTAAATCAAAACAACATTTAAACCAACGAGCTCTTTTTGAAATGGAAGTGTTAAGATTTTTTAAGGAAAGGCAAATTGTCAATCCAAGTTTGTAGAAAATTAAGAATAATATCTGAAGGTTATTAAGTGCTTATCAATTCTCACGTTTGGAATTGAGTTATCACTTTAGCCTTTTGATAATTAAGAAATTAGCTAAGCATGATAGAAATCATACTTAGAATATTTAAAAAAGAATGTAAAAGCTAAAAACAAAGATTAAAGGAAAATAACTTTGATAAAACAAAACCCTAAAAACAAAGTAAATCGAATGTAAATTGTGTTTTTTAACTACACCCTAAGGTATTTATAGCCTTTAAAACCCTAAAAATGAAGTAGAAATAGCTAAAGATAATTGTTGAAAATATTCAAATAAAACTCTAAAACAAGTGATAAATCCTAATTCTAATTTAAAATGAATCTAATTCATCTACCCTTCTAGAAATGCTGACTGGACTGTCTTCTAGAAACTGCTGATTGGACTACCACGTCAGACACTGTCATGCCCACTGCTCCAGACTTGACTCCAGAAAATAAAAAATTGTAGAATTTTGCCTTTTTAGTGTTGTTTACGGAATTTAACGTTCTGCATAGAAAATGAAAAAAGTGCCCAAATCAGTTGCATTACTTAATCAATAAGGAGTAATTAAAGATAAAATAATAGTAAAATAAATCACTTATCAAATTTCCTCTCATTTATTCAATTCTACTCAAGCATTTCTCAATCAACACATCAAAATCACAAGTTACCATCCTTCATTTCACCATAT
Organism: Hibiscus syriacus; assembly: GCF_006381635.1. Taxonomy (NCBI): domain Eukaryota; kingdom Viridiplantae; phylum Streptophyta; class Magnoliopsida; order Malvales; family Malvaceae; genus Hibiscus; species Hibiscus syriacus. Next base: position 740,924 of record NW_024063064.1, read on the forward strand.
ATACAAATAACCAAATGAATCAAGATCATAACATATCGAAATCAGGGAACAATCAAGTAAAGACATAACTAGGAAAAATTTTAAGCAAAGCAAGACATCCCAATAATCTGTCAATATCAATGAAGCAAGACTCGATACCTCACAAAGATTCACTCATTTCCGCTCAAAGTGTTTAAGGTAAAAAGGAAAATCGTCCAAGATAACAATAATCAAGATATTACCATAAGCTTGTAAACAAAACATGTCTCCACTACTAAAAATGAACAGGATGCAATAATCAATGGGTCTTTAAAAAGAGGTGTAATGGGGCTTACGTTAATATAGGGAAAAGATCGAAATATGTGGTAAAATGCTAAGACAAGATATGTAAATATTAAGTTCAATCCACAAATCAAACAAGTATTACGAGATAAGCAAAGTAAATCAAACAATCATTTTTGCTTTCTTCATTTTTTCTTTTTCTTAACCAAGGTTGTTTTTTTTTTCTGTTTTTTTGTCCATTTTTCCTACTTTTTCTACTGTTTGAATGATACACAAATAGTATATTATTTTTTCAAAACTTCATTTTTCTTTGTATTTTTTTGAAGAAGTAAAAATAACTTTTTCGTGGAACAAAAACAATCTTTTTCTCGACAAGTGTAATAAAAAGAGGGAAAATAAAAATAAAGGTTTCAGGTTTAACAATGTGGTAAAATCAGAAAAAGTGTAAAGACTCAAAATTGGTTCACTAAGGGATAAAATAAATGAGTAGGCAATTTGGGTAGATTAATGGTTAATCCTAAGTGACCCTATCACATTAAAGCATTAAGTCCAAGCATATAGTCTCCATATGTATTAAATTACAAGTTCTAGAATTTCAAAAACTAGTCTGGCACACTCAATCAAACAATGAGCAAGAATGAAAATATGTGCTTGTTAAGCTCAAATTTCACATGAATGTGTAATATGTACTAAGTCAAGAACATATCAATCAAAAAATGCATCAGACATCAAATAAAATTTAAAGAAAATCACTAGTCATGCCAATAACTATCATGCATCCAAGTTCAACAAAAGCAAAATCATAAATCACAAGGAAACCAAAGAGATAACATAAGAGTTATGATAAGAACCAAGATATTTCAAAGTGTCAATTAATGGAACTTAAATTCAAACAAAAATAAGCAAGATAAATAATGATGAATGAAAGTTCTACCCCCTCACTTTAAACATAGTCCCGATATATCAATAAAAACAAAAGAGAGGGAATAAAAATACTACCTATTTTAATGACAATCGCAATGAGATGTGCTCGAGCAAAGGTAAGATAGGATCTCGACAATATTGGTCTCAATGGAGTCGAGTCGACCGTGCATGACATGAATTTGGGTGTGCACATATGACTGCGGATCATCTTCCAGTTTCGGTTGTAGCGTAGTCCTTCGAAGGAAGACACACTCATTACGAGGTGTCATGGGGTTGGGAGGAACAATATAAGGTGCATCGGGAGTACTGTCGAGGAGTCCAATCATATCCAAGCTGCGCATGTAATCCCCTCATACTGATGTGGGTGGCTCTATCTGATCCGGGGTGTCATATTAGGGCTACCGGAGCGGCCCATCGTAGAAAATCTCATAAAATTATTTTTTTATTAAAACATGTATAAAATCATTTATTAATACAAAAGTAAAATTTACAGTATTCAGAAGTAAAAAAAGTTTCAGACTATATGTACAACAAATTACAACTTACATACCCCTAATCACCTGTACTGTATTCCACAAAAAAGTCGGTGGAACTCCCTTACTGAAGTCGATAGTCGTACTGGTACGATTCTTTTAACCTGAAATGGTGAGTAACAACATAACCTTTGGGAAGCTCAGTAATACAATACTATCAGTTGATACTACAGGACAAACAGATAAATGGAAAGCCATAAAATTTCCTTATTTAAAACAGTAATATATAGGTTTTTGAGATAAGTTGGGGTTCCACAGGTAGTTCATCAAGTAGAAGGCATGAAGATCTAAGTTCATATGAAACATTCATAGTATCAAATTTTCAGGAGATCAAATAGGATGTCTAGTGTGTTCCAATCAAAACCAATGAAAAGATATAAATATTTTAAAACAGTAATTGATTACAATATATTTTCAAAACCATAGTAGAACCCTCCAACCAAACACCGTTATGCAGTTCCCCAAAACTACATCCGTAAGGCTTACCCTAAGCACATCGCAAAGGGAACTAACCTAAGGGAATGCCTTGGGGCCTATAGGCCTACCCAAGGTTATCCTTAGGTCGGTAAGGATTTATCAGCTGGATCAGGGTTGTACCTATATACTCCATAATCCTATCCATATAAAATCCAGTAGAAATCATCTTTAGCTGTAAATTGTAATATCTGGATCGTGATCCAGTAATATGTCATAACCGTGATAATAAAATAAATCATATAACTGATCTCCACTTGTACACCATATGTAGTCCCATGATTAACCCAATGAGTGCCATGGGGTCTGAGAGCCTACCCAAGGATCACCTTAGGTCTGTAAGGATTTACCAGCTTGATCAGAGTTGTACCTCCATCTCCAGTCTACCCATATAATATCCTAATAAAAAAGTTTAAGTATAACCAGTGAAACCAGGAAACCATAGTTCATAAACCAATAAATTCCATGATTCCATAAATCAGGAACAATTTATATTTTTTGGTGAAAACTAAAATCGGAGAACATATACCATGTTGCTATGTTTCATAAACCAGTAAATCAATAATTTCGTTAAAACTCATTTCAAAACATATAAAATCGTCATGTAGTACATGTGGAACACACTAGAGGATCCATATATTTTTTAGAAGCACTAAATAGTTATTTGAAAACCATGAAACTTACATATTTTGATCAGATCTAGGAATGAAGCCCATTTGAAGGGATCGATCACTAATGGATATAATCATACATTTAAAGATGATACTATATAATCCTTTATAATTCAGGTGCATCAAGAAAGTATTCAGGAACCTTTATATAGAATAATTCTATATTCAAATTTACAGAGAGTGATTCCATTATTCAAACCATCAGGGGTATTCAATATTACGAATTGAATTATCAGGATTTTAAGTCAAATTGAACCCAAAGTGGTATTCAAGATCCTTTGCATCTGAGTTACTTGTGTGGTCAAATATGACGGGAGTGATTTGATCTGATAAGGGAGAAATGAAGGTTCAAGACATTTACAATCTTTTTCAGTCTATCGGATTATCGAAATAACTCGAGTTGAACAACTCCTAGACCTGATGCATGTCGACCGGTCCATTCGTTGCCCCTCCAGGTATTCACTCTTTAGTACCAACAATTCTTGTCCATAGATCACCTTCAGAATCATCGTTTAATATATCTTAAGGAGACGAACATATATTTCAATGGTCTTTATTTCATTTCCACCTTGCAATAATATCAGGAATTTTTGACGTATTTTAATTCGTGGTTCAAAACCCATAGGGATAGTACACCATATAAGATCGTTAATGTTTCCAGACTTATCCAAATCACTTACTTAATCCTCAGTCATTGAGGTTACGTAGTTCATTTAGAAGTCATATCTATGGCGGTCACTTCTGAGTTTCCTAGAATAATTCAGACGTTTCTAAATTTTGGATACATATTGTTATTCCGTTCAGTTCAATTTGGTCATATAATAAAGTTATTTTGATGTTCGAGGTTGATTTATTCATTCTAGAGTTAAAGGTATTAGTTATTCCAGGACTTAGAGGTACTTTATGTCATTTTACACTTTAGGGTATTTTGGTCATTTTACACTTTAGGTGTAATTCTATAATTCCAATATAGATCCAAAATTTAATTCAATGCTTCCAGAGCTCAAGTGCATCAAGATATGAGTTCTCCGGTCGTCTCCATATCATAGCCATCTATTGTGCTGCACATTTTAAGCGTATCATCGTCATTTCATTAAAAAATGTAGTGGCTTACTTCTGATAATTTAGTCTTGAATGCAATGTAGTTCCTTTAGCGTTCAGGTTATTTTGTTCCTTTGATCGTTGGAGGTTATTATATTTATTACGAAGCTCGAGTACATTTCAATAATTCTTTTAAATTCAATCATTTGTAGTTTCTATGATAATTAGTCAAGTGTGTCCTTTCAAAGTTATTATTCACCATCTGAGGAAGTCTTATTTTTTCCCATTACAAGGGCATTTTTATAATTTTATCCCTTAGGACTATTTTAGACAATTTCTTATCCACATAATTCCTGACATTTAACCTTTGACTAGATTAATCATAGTTTACGAGTCCTGAGATAGATCGATTGATTAAATCATTGATATTAGATTTGTTTCGATTGGTCTATAAATTTCTCTTTTTCGAACCGTCTGAGTCTTATATAGTGATATGTCTTTATTCCAATTTACGTATGAGTCCAATGATAGTTAAATACAAAAGGTAGTAGAGTATTACCTCGGTTTTTATTCCATATCGATCGACCATTAAACTCCATTCGATTGCCCTCAAAATTTAATTCAACTTTCAATAATCCCTCATATACAAAGTAACCCAATTAACGTCAGAAACTGAACTTAATTGAGAAACCATATTGAACACCGAAGGTAAATTACCGAAAAACAGTTTACCGGGTGCGAATTTGGCAAAACAGACTTCAGATTCAGACTCAGGACGTCGAAAAACATAAAATATGACATTTTCGAAAAAAGTTAACTTTTTGGTCAACATCCAACGATCAACGGTCAAAGTCAACGGGTTGACTCGGACGAGTTACTCGGTGACTTGACCGGACCAATCGGGTCGGGAAGGCTGGTCGGGTAGACCGGTTCTGGAAATTTCCTTGGACCCAAAACAAGGCCCATGCGCACCCGATGGCTCGTGAGGGCACGTGCGACGGCGATGGATGTCCGATTGGTTGGCTGATTCTTCCTGAAGCAACAATATATCAATACAAGCTAAAATCAATTTAAACATCAGCCCCAATCTAACCAAGTTAAAATAAAGCAAATAATTAAACCCTTACCCATGCCGGCGACGATGAACGACAGAAATGCTTCGACCCACGGGTCGGGTTTTGAATGAAATCGGACTGGAAACACGATAGGAAGGGTGTGAGACTCTCCGGTGACTGGAACGACCGAAATTAACAAAGAAAAGTGGCGGCGACGAAAATAATTCTCTCCCTTTGAGTAATGACGTTTGACGTTCATTTTGGGTCGCTGACAACTGGGAATTGGTCGCTGGAGGATGTTGGTTCTGATGATGGCGGAGGAGCACAACGATGAACGGACAACGAGGACATGGGAGCCCGGTGAGGCGTAGATTGAGGGGAAAATAAATTAGGGATTTAAATTATTAATTTGGGTATTTTGGGTATCATAAAGGGAAAAAGGGGTTTATTTTTCCATATCTTATAAAAATGGACAAATTCAGGAATAAGTTTCAAAATTTCTTACACTTTCTAAAACGGACTACCAGTTTCAGAAACTTTTAATTTGACCCTTGAATTGGGGTGTTACAGCATACATCTAAAGCATTCTTTGAAAAAGCATAAGTAAAATATTCAATATAAAAAGTGAATGGAAAGAGATGAGATGCGAGATGAGTGATATAAGAGTCAAGAATAAGCTAGCTATTTGAGCCACAACATGCTCAAAAGCACGTGCAAACCAAAAGCCCAAGTTTACCTTAGTACCAGTTTGCATACACCATAAAAAAAATAATTCAACCTTACTTAAGCTGGGTGAAGTATCGTTATGTCCAGAGTAGTTGTATGCAAGGAATCGGTGAATGTAGCAAAGTGCAGTGTCATGAATATGTCATTCTTTTGTTATTCGGCATTATATGTGTGCCCTGCCAAGCCGGTGAGTCCCTCGTAAGCGATGTTGACATCAAAGTCCTGCGGGATCTCAAGTAAAGCTGTTATATAACCATGATTCATGACATCCATCATGAACCCATAAAAATTAAAATTAGAAATAGACATTTGATATTATTATCCCATTAAGCGGAAGCAAATAACATAAGGCGAGTCAAATCTAGTAACATGATTTTGTAAAATAGTACACTTTGTATAAAATTCAAAAATAGCTCATAAAAAGTTTCACATTTAATCTCAGAGTAAAGGGTCCAACCGATTGCATCAAAGTATATATAACAGAATCTCACAAATGTAAGGTATCTAAAGTGCGATGAGGGATACATTTGCAAACCTGAAACTTACAGTGCCTTATATTATTGAATCACACAACTTCATCATCGTCGAATTACAAGTAACCTTGTAACTATTCTTCAATCGAGACAGTGTAGGTGCACCGTCAATGATAGCGTTCGACATTCTTGACGTTGTCGGGTGCACCATCATCTTGTATGGAATTCTCACTTGAGCTCGCTGCAAAGGAATGAGAGGATGGTTGTTACCTGGAATGTCAGCGTGAAGAAAAAACATGCTCGGTAGGTGGTGGTGGAAGTAGGGATGACAAACGGGCTGGTCGGGTGCGGATACCTCCTCCTCCATCCCCATACCCACCTAATATTTTTAAATCCATCACCCGCCCACCACCTATGATAGGTAAAGTTTTTCAAATCCATACCTGCCCACGCTGGTACTTTCTCAAATCTATCCCCACACCCACTACCCAACTGGAGACGTACCCGGCTATACTCGCCTGACAGTAACCTTAAGTTATACATAAACAAAACATAAAACAAACATGTTTGGTACACATAGAGAGAGAGAGAGAGAGGCGGTGGTCGCCCCCACCACCGTCCTTGCTTGCTACTTCTCGCCCTTCTATGAACTCTTTTTTTAAGTTTTCAAAAGCCAACACAACGACGTAGAGTCCTTCTTTATTTCCTCTGAAAAAAGGTTTGGTCGGTATACTCTGGTGTTTTTGGGATTTAGGGTCGTTGGCTTTAGTCTCCATTTTTACTTCTCGATGGATTGGGTGTTCTATTATAGATTGGTGAGATTGATTCATTCTCTACATAATGTGATTTTTTCCTGCTCCTATTGTTTGTTGTTTTATGCTTGAGGTTTGGTTTAAGTATGCAATTAGATTCAAGGTGTTTAGATTTTGTGTGAGTTTTTTAGTCGGTTTCTAGAGACAGTTTGCGTTAGCTAAAACTGCATGCAAGGTGTTTGTGTAAAAGCCATAATGATTTAGTCTTTTGATCATTTGATATATTTCAGTTTGAGGGAGAGTGTTTCTTATCTTCTTTCGGAATCTGGTTCTTTATATGTGTTGAATCTACCAAACACTTTTCTTTGGAAATGTTTTTGGCAGATTGTGGGATGCTTTGGTGAGGTTCTGTGAGTGTTCTTTCTCAAAAAGAGGAGTCGAGTTGGCTCTACTTTTGGATTCATTTGTGATGTTGGTCCTATAAGTGAAGTTTTCAAGGATTTAGAGTTTTCAAGGTTTTTGAGTTTCCAGAACTGCTTTAGTTTTGGTGCGTGTCTGTAAGGGGTTATGGAGGTTTTAGTTTTTGTTCTTGAGATATTGTTCGTGGTGTTCTCAAAGTTGTTGCCACGTGTTTTCTGGTGGTTTTCGTCTTTTCATCGTTTACTACCTAGGTGTTTGTGGTTGTTTAGGGGCTGTGCTTTGGTGGGTAGTGTCTGTTCTGTGCTTTGGTGGTCTGTTGCGTATGAATTGTTCTTTGTGTTAGTTTTTCGTGTGTTCTTCAGTAGTTCAGTATGTTCTGATCTTTCTGGGGGTCGTTTCTTTTAATCCATTAAGAAACAAGAAATTGAGTTCTTTTTGATGAAGCCATATTATTTCTGGATGTGCAGTGTGCTTCGGTGGTGTCGGAGTATTGTTCTGTTATCATTATTGGTTGGGTTTTCCCTTCAAATTACTTATGGTGGTTCTTAAAGAATGAAAGAGTTTTCATCGTTGACACTTTGGCCGGTGGTGGTGTGGTGAATTCAGCAGTTGACAGTGTTGAGAGTTTTCCTAGGTTGAAGGTGGTTTTCGTTTACAGTTGTTGGTTTCGATATCCCTGCATGTTGATGCTTTTGGTGGAAATAATGTGGTTGTCGGGTGATTGGCAGCTCTTTTCGATGCTTCAAGGGTTTTTTTATTGGTTTAGGGTGAGCATGGTATAGGCTTTTGAGTGGAGCAGGGAGTGGTGAGTAAGTGGGAGCATGGGTGGTTTTGTGTGGTTGTAGTGCTGCATGGGTGGTGTTCCCACTTCTTACAAAAAGCAACGTGTTTTCTAATGGTTTGTACCAAGTATAGTATGTTGGGTTTGTCCTGGTGTTTTATAGAGCCATTAGGTTCATACCATTGGCATTGTTGTTTGTGTATGGTACTCAGTGTGTTCTCTATGTATATTGTCGGCTTGACTGTGTTAGTTATTATGTGTCGGATTTGGGCTTGTGGTAGGGGGTTTGGTTTGAACCATGTAATTGTGTTATGTGTTTTTGATCTTGACCACCTTAAGGTTCACTCTTTTTCCTCCATTTAGGATTAGGGAGGTTTTTTAATGAGGTCCTTGAGGTGGTGTACTTTGTTATCTTTCTTAACACAAAGTACCCTCTTTAAAAAAACAAACACGTCCATTAAGAAGCATAATAAAATAAACCAATGATTATCTGAGTTAAGTGTTAACATAGATCTTAAAGTACATAAAACACCATAATAAAAGACATAATTAAAGCCTAGAAACATAAATGACAAACACATAAATGACAAATCCTAAAATTATACCTAAATTTATAATGGTCCAAAATTTAATGAGTATTTAGTGGGCGGATGGATGTGGGGCGGGCGGATGCGAGGCGGGTAAGGTCTCAAACCCATCATTCGCCCACTACCTGCGACAGGTACCATTTTCTATTTTCATACCCCGCCCACTACACTAAAGTTATACCCATCCCCGCCCCAATTGAAGTGGGTACGGTGCGAAATCCACGAAATTGTACCCGTTTGCCATCGCTAGGTGGAAGCACGTCAGTCGGAAAGATGTTATCAAAGTCTTATGTATAACCATAGACAAGATGATACATCAGTAAAGACTCAATATAAACGGGTTCAAAATTTACCTCATCGAGTGGCTCGGGCACTATCGAGTACATAGAAGATGACGGTGTCGATTGTGAAGTGTGCTTTCGTGAGAGAGAGGGATCAACAACACCATGAGGATGAGACCCTCGGGATGACCAACTAGCGAAAGATGAATGAAAAGCGGCGGGGATGTGAACCTATGATGGTTCACGTAGTAGTGACAACAGAACTAGTTGCCGACGTCCAACATGATAAGGAAGTGGTGATGGAGGCACGAGTAAAAAGTCAAAATCTCTTGGGACTTGAACGAATGTCAGAGCAGCAAAATGATGATGTCCTCTGAGGTTAACCCGCGATAGATTCACAGTTTGATTGGTTTCTCGTTCAAACCATCTTGGACAAAAGAAGCAAAATCGAGGACGAAAGAATTGAGTGGAGAGTAGAGTGAACGGCGGCAAGAAAATGAGCGGCGGAGGAGGTGAGGTACGACGGTGAAGGCTTGATCGTGAAAAAGAGGGGAAAGTTTTGAGCGACCGAAAGGGAGAGAAAAGAAAAGGTTTTGGTTTTATTTTCTTATGAAAAAGGTACGTGGGATTTTAAAGGGTTAAAAGAAAAGAAGTTTGGATATAAGTTGGAAAGTGTGGCCAGTCAAAGGGGTAAGATTAAAATGATGAGATACTCTGTTTTGAAAATCGGATCGGACCGGTCGGTTCAACCGGGAACTGTTGCCTAGTCCGGTTTAATCTAAATCGGTTGAACCGCTGCTAGTGAACCGGCCAGAACCGCTGAACCGTTCGAACCGGACCGGTTGAAAACTGAAAAAAACCGAAAATTTTGTTTTAAAAAAAAAAATTAAACCAAACGTCGTTTATTAAATGAGCCAAGTCGAACTCGAGTATTGCTCCTTTAAAAGTAAGCTCAACTCCACTCAAACTCACAAGTTAAAAATTATCAAGTTCAACTCGAACTCGAAATATAATATTGAAACTTGAACTAAAAAAGGCTTGAAATAAAAAAAATTTAGAAGCTCAATTGAAGCCTAAAATTCGAGCTTGATTGAAGTGAAAGAATAGTTCACTCAATGCTCACCAAAAGACTCTATGATTTTGAATGCCAAATTACCTCTATTATTTATAGAAGTTAGTTGTGATGCTCTTCTATGTTTCTTAGCATGTGAGATTGTTTTGTTCTCATATTTTTACTTTTTAGACTTTTGATGCTCTTCTATGTTTCTTAGCCATGTGAGATTGTTTTTTTTTTTAAAAATTAAACCAAACAATATCATTTTGTTATGATTTTTTAGCCCCAAATTTATTTTTTAATTATAGTTATATAATTATATTTATTATTTAATATGTTTTACCTTAAATATTATGTTGTAATTAATTTGAATCATTTTGTTTCACTTGATTTTATGGTTTTTAATTTATATATGTTATGACTTGCTTTAAATATGACTTGTGATATAAAAATTATTTTTTATTAAATATTTTTGGTATTTTTATTTAAATTTTAAATAATTATGATATCGTTCGGTTCTTCCGACCGATCGAACCAATTCGATCCGTTGAACCAGTAAACTGATAGCATAGCCGGTTCGCTAACCGATCTGATTCTGAAAATCATGATGAGATATATGTAGGGTCGGTAGGAGTTATAAATGGAGAGAAATTTGTTTAAAATATGGATAATAAAAGGATATAGATAAGTGGGCCCAAGAGTTTTAAAAGATAGAATGGAAATTGTTAAAAATTTGCACGTGGGGCCCATCAGTTGAAAAAGATGGAACTTAACTTGGTTTAAAAGAGAAGGTGGTGGCAGAAAAGGTTAAAAAACTGGAATAGTGTTCAGTTAACTTGCGCTGAAAGTGGGGCGGATTTTTGCTAACATGCGTCGCTTACTGTTGAATCCTGGTACTGATTCCACACGTGAAACACTGAACACTTGATTAAAAACATTGGAACTATTCCAAATTTTGCTCGATCAAAAATATTTGGAACCTAAAAATTCTAAGAAAAAAAATAAAATAAGTACTCAATAAATAATTGTAAAAAATTAAAATTACGAAAAATAAAATGAAATGGGTTGTCTTTCATTAAGCGGTTTATTTAATTTCGTTTTGTTTGACGATCTGATTCAAACTATATGCTCTTCCAAATATAGTGGCTGAATTTCTCAAGTAATGCAACTGAATTTTTTTTGTTCAAATAAGGTACTCTCGAAATTATTTCGTGAAATAGAGTGAATGTTACAATAAATCCGAAGACGCATTGGAGTCCAAGCGACTTATTGGGGGAGACGCATAAAGTGCAATGCGTCTCCCATATTTTTTCACTATGTAAAATGTACAAAGGGTAAATTACACAATTAATCATTCATATTTTTATGTTAGCCGTGTAAATATATATATAAACTTTATATCTACTAAATATTCAATTTAAATTGGTATTACGAATATATTTGACATTAATTTAATTATAAAACTATTTTTATTTAAAATACACGAGATATTATCATAATGATACTATTTTGGACAACAATTTCAATTAGAAATTATGTAAACACGATATTGGTTTCTTTAGTACACAAATTCAATGCTCGGACTCCAAAAACAATTACCCTTTGTACATTTATGAAAAAGTGAAAAAATACCCTTTAGAACACAAGTTGAGTGATTAAATTGAAAAAATTAAAAGTACAATGAGTGAATTTGTAGAGAGATTAAAGTTGAATGATTAATTGTGTAATTTACCCTTTGAAAATATGGGAGACGCATGGAGTGCAATGCGTCTCCCATATTTTTTAGGCTAAATTACATAATTAATCATTCAACTTTACTCTCTCTCCAAATTCACTCACTATACTTTTAATTTTTTTAATTTAATCACTCAACTTTTGTTTTACTCCTATTTTGATCACTCATCGACCATTGTTCAAGTTGTTATATGGAAGCCAATTTGATCCATCAGCTCTAGCATTGAATTTGTGTACTAAATAAACCAACATCGTGCTTACATAATTTCTAATTGAAATTGTTGTCCAAAACAGTGCAGTTGTATTTAATTAATTTGGAGAGAGAATAAAGTTAATGATTAATTGTGTAATTTACCCTTTGTACATCTACATAGGAATGAAATTGGTGAAAAAAATATGGGAGAAGCATTGCACTCCATACGTCTCCCCCAAATTTATGTATAAGTCGCTTGGACTCCAATGCGTCTTCGGATTTATTGTAACATTCACTCTATTTCATGAAATAATTTCGAGAGTGCCCTATTCGAACAAATTTTTTTTCAATTGCATTATTAGAGAAATTCAGCCAATATTGTTCTTCGATTAAACAAAATGGAGTGTTTTCATAATATGATTTCAACCTTTGACTATTAACTTTAAATCGAACTCCTGAGTCATCTTTAACTTCGATCGAGCCATGAGTGAGCACTTGTGTTACCGTAAAAGGTGTGAGCTATTTTGATTTAAGTTTTCCTGCAAAAAGTTTAAACTTAGAATTAAAAAGTAGCACCTTTTTACCGATAGAAAAAGATTTAAAAGAAATGTTAACATCATAGAATTCTTTTGTTTTTTCTTTAAATATCTTAGTGCTATTGTAAGCGTTTTTGTTTTTTCTATAAATATCTGAGTACTATCATAAACGTTTCTACGGATCTTCTCAAGTTCTTGAAAATGCAATTTGCGCCCCTTGCCGATTACATCTATCTCCATGTTACATTGATTGACCGTACACCTTATGCTCCAATTCAACTAGCAAATGGCACAATTTACCAAAAACTAGGTGGTATGGGGACATTCCGATGTGGCTTTTATATGAAGTTCGGTATGCCCACAATGCATCAATCAACTTGACACTCCAATCATTGCGATTCGACTTGAATATTTTTCAAAATCACCATGATTTCTCGATTTGATACTTTTGCTTGCCCATTTGTTTGCGGATGGTAAGCTATGGTAATTCTTTAAGTCACTCCATACTTTTTCATAAGTGCTTTAATTATCCAATTGACGAAGTGCATTTCTCGATTGCTTATTATTGCTCGTGGCATGCCAAACCTAGAAATATGCAGTCTTTTAGAAAATTAACAATGGTTTTGGCATCATTATTTCGGGTAGCTTTGGCTTCTACCCATTTAGAAGCATAATCTACAACAAGAATTATGTAAGTGTTTCCAAAAGAAGAAACAAAGGGATCCATATAATCGATTCCCCAAATATAAAAAAAATTCACATATATGAATCGATTGAGGGGCATTTCATTCATTCAACTCAGATTACCTGTGTATTGACATATTTCACAAGATTTGCAAAATAACTAAGTGTCACGAAAGATGTTAGGAAAAAAAAAACCGCACTCAAGAATTTTATGGGTAGTCCGCTTTTGTCAAAAAATGACCGTCACAAGTGTAAGAATGAAAAAAAAGCAATATTGAATTTACTTCATTTTTGACAACACGTCGATGAATTACCTGATCTGAGCAGTGCTTCCAAAGGTACGAATCGTCCTAAATATAAAATCTAGGCTCTCGCTTTATTTAGTTAATTTCATCTCTCGGCAAATCTAATTTTAATTTACTTGTGGTCAATTAATTGACCATATCCGTAAACCACAGGGTAATTTTCAGCACCACCATTAGACTTTCGTCAGGGAATTCTTCTTGACGTGATGGATCGGATGTGGAGAAGGGAAGTCGACTCAGGTGATCGGCTATTAGATTTTCGCTTCCCTTTTTGTGCTTAATCTTCAAATTAAATTTTTGTAGAAGTAGGATCTATCGGATTAGTCTCGGCTTTGCCTTTTTTTTCTCATCAAATATCTCAAGGTTGCATGATCAGAAAAAATAACGATTTTAGTGCCAAGAAGATATGATCTAAATTTTTTTAAAGAAAAAATGATGACAAATAATTCTTTTTCTGTTGTGGAATAATTCTCTGAGCCAAATCCAAAGTTCTTGAACCGTATGCTATAATGTGAGGCTCTTTGCTAATTTTCTGTCCAAGAATAGCTCCAACATTAGTATCTGACTCGTCACACATGATTTCAAAAGGGTACTCCCAATTAGATGGTTGAGCAATTAGAGCCGAAACTAGCTTTTCCTTAAGAATATTGAATGACTCATTGCATTCCTGATTAAAGTAAAAAACTTTGTCTTTCTACAATAAATTGCACAACGACTACGCCACCCTTGAAAAGTCTTTAATAAATCTGAGGTAAAATCATGTATGATGAAGAAAAGAACGAAAATTCCTCACAGTTGTGGGGAAAGGGAGTGAGCGTATAATATTGGTTTTTTGCTTTATCAACCACTATTCTATTTGAAGAAACAACATGCCTAAGAATCATCCCCTTATCAACTATAAAATGGTATTTTTCTCAATTGAGTATGAAGTTGAATTCGAGGCATCGCCTTTGCACATTAGTCAATTTAATAGAAATTAGTTAAAGGAATTAACATGCACTGTGAAATCATCCATAAAGACTCCAATTCATTTTTCAACAAAGTCGGACAAGGTGTTAAGCATGCATCTCTGGAATATGGAGGGTGCGTTACAAAGCTCGAAGAGCATGCATTGGTAAGCAATGTGCCAAAAGGACAAGTAAATGTTGTATTTTCTTGATCTTATGGTGCCATTGAGATCTGAAAGAAACCTGAAAATCCATCAATAGTAATGAGATTTACCAGCTATTCTCTATATCATTTGATCCATAAAATGAATAAAGAAATGATCTTTTTGGGTTAATGAATTCAACTTCATACAGTCGGTGTAGACTCTCCATCCATTCTATACTCGTGTTGGAACCAATGCTACTTCCAAATTTTTTATTACCATGACTTCAATTTTCTTTGGTACCACATGTATTGGACTTACCCAATTACTATCCGAGATCGGGTAAATGAAGTCGGCATCGAGGAGTTTCTGTATCTCATTCTTCACGACTTCCATCATCGGTTAAATTAACCGGTGTTGGCCTTCTCGTGACATGTTTGCACCTTCTTTGTTTTTTTATTTTGTGCATACAAATTGATGGGATAAGCCCTTTGATATCTGCTATAGTCCATCCATTTGCCTCTTTGGGCACGTGCAATACCATCAGTAAATCCTCCTCTTTTGACAATTTATTTGAAATAATTATCGGTAAAGTGTTAAATTCTCCTAAAATGTATGTTTTAAGTGTTCTGACAACTAATTTAATTATATTTTAAGAGTCTATATAACATAATGTAGGATTTTAGATTTTGAGGGAACCAAACATGAATCAGAATAAATTAAAAAGATTTTTTTCAAACTCCCTGATTTTGTCATCGAAGTCTTCTAAATCCCTGCATAAATCATTAACAAAGTCAGATTCCATATATTCATTAACGCCAGGTTCAATAATATCAATAAAATTAATACAACAACGTTATCTAGATATCATATTGCTTTGTAGACATCGAATTTAACAACCTCACTATCGAACTTCATCGTAAGAATTTACTTCTTACTTTAGTTTTCATATGCACCGTACTAAGGAATGGACGAACAAGAAGGATTTTGGAAGAAGTGTTCGTTCGGTCGTTTTTCATGTCAATGACATAGAAATCTGCCAAAAAATTAGTTCGTTTACCTTTACTAAGACATTCTCGAGAATTCATTTTGGATAGATTATGGACCGGTCAGCCAGTTGTATCGTTACTCTCGTATCCTTCAAATGCTCATCAGAAAGTAGATTGTACACAAAAAGTGACATTATTAATAGAAGTGCCTAAATCACACGTTGCATGTTTTATTCCAACCTTACTAATTTTACAAGGTATAGAAAACATACCTTGGTCCTTCAACTTCGATGGAAGCCTACGTTGAAAATGGTTGAGACGTGTTCTCCTAAATTCACTTTCTTATTCCCAATAAGTCTTCTTTTTTTCATGCAGAGGTCCTTTAAAAATCTATCATACCTTGATACCTTTCAGATTACTTCAAGGAGAGGTATATTGATTTCCACCTTTCAAAATACTTCTAATATATCCTTTTCCTCAACTTGTTTATCTCTTTTTACTAACCTCGAGGGAAACGGAGGTGGAACAACATAGGGAGATGGTGCGAAATCAAATTGTGATTCATCTTTCTTTGGGAGTTTACCTCAACTGCCTTTTCTTCTCTTTGAGATCTTGCCTCTTCTTATTTCTTCTAGATTTTTGCACCTTCATCCTATAGGACTAGTTGTGCGACAACTATACCACTTCGAAAGCTGATGGTGTTGATATTCTCTCATGTGTTTACCTCGGTTTGAGATGTAAGCTTACCATTCATTTCAAAACGTCCAACATTGTGAGCCAGTTAACTTATTTTCTTATCTATCTCTTGTAAATGAGCTTTAGTGCGACTCTGGAATTTCTCCTAAAAAAGAGCCAACCTCTCAATGATTGATTCCAATGATGCCTTCTGCGGTTGATAAGGTGGTAGAGGTGGCCTTAATTGATAGGCTTGATTAGGCCTTGGGTATTGTGTGTAACTAAAGTTTGGATGATCTCTCCACCTTAGGTTGTAAGTGTTTCTGTGTAATACCCCAAATATCAGGTCAGTGACTTCATTGAAAAGATTTAAAATTTGAAGGATTAAATTGAATAATGATAAAAAATAGGAAACGATTGGAATAATGTTTAAGACCAATTTGTATAAATGAATGAATATAGAGGGCACTTTGGTCTTTTAAGAGAGAAAAAAAGGAATTTAAAAATATATTAGGGATTTTAAATAGAAAGAAAGAGGAAAGTAAAGCATTTTTCTTACTCTTATTCTTCTTCACGTTAGTGTGTCCTCCTCTCTAGCATAAGGTAAAATTTCCATTAGCTAGTGTTTCCATTAATTTATGGGTTGCTTTGGTAACATTAAGGGACATATATGCTTAAGGAAGGATTATATGAGATTAAAACAATGAAATAAGGGAAATAATGAAGATTTTTTAAAATGGGTTTTGAAATGATATGCTAATATATGAGTATTTAGTGATGTTTATTGGTAGAATTGACTTTTCAAAGTAGTAAATAAGATATTAGAAACATTGGATGAGTTTATAAACAAGTTACAAATTTTGGTGTGATTCTTAGAATCCAATGATCATGAGGGGCACTAGATGTTTTAAGTATTAAAATGAAGGATTGTTAGTATGGATAGTTAAAGAAGAGTTTAATAGTATTGTATGGTGTGAATATAACAAAATTTGACCCCATTTATGTAATAATTAGGTTAAAAACTGGAAAATTTGGGCAAGGGTATCGATACTAATAGAACAATACTGATACTATAGGCTAAATTGAGATGATTTAGCTGAGTAGTATCGATACTGATTTAATCAGTATCGATACCGACGAGGAAGTATCGATACCATGGTAAGGGTATCGATACCAGGTAACATCGAATCTAAAAATGGTATCGATACGTATGAGGGTATCGATACCATAATATATAAGTATAGGTAGCAGAGTAGTAGTATCGATACTATTGAGCTTGGAACGATCAATTAGGTTGAAATTGTTATAGAAGGTTAATAATATATATACTCTTGAATAACATTTAAGTATAATTGTTAGGAAATATACTAACAATTGATATTGTACGTGTCGTTATTTGGATGCTTGAATAGATCGAAATCAAGCTCACGAGTCAAGAAAAACTAAAGATAAAGGCAAAGTACCAGAGTGATCAACTTTGCGTTTTGGATACATAGCGAGGCAATCCAGGTGAGTGCACTTAATTGTGTAACTATATGTTGTACTAATCATATATGTATGTGGTGATTACCAAATTGGCACTAAGGGTGCATTCTACGGAATTCATCATGAGTTGATGAATAACCATACAGGCACTATGTGAGGAAAACCATGAAATTCATCATGAGTTGACGAATAACCGTAGATGCACTATGTGTACAAATCCACGGAATTCATCATGAGTTGATGAATAACCGTACAAACACTTTGTGTACAAAACCATGAAATTCATTAAGAGTTGATGAATAATTGTGCAGGAACTATATGTGAAAGACCATGAAATTCATCATGAGTTGATAAATAACCGTACAGACACTATGTGTGCAAGACCATAGAATTCATCAAGAGTTGATGAATAACCGTACATGCACTATGTGTGCAAGACCACAAAATTCATCATGAGTTGATGAATAACCGTACAAGGACTATGTGTACAAAACCACGGAATTCATAATGAGTTGATGAATAACAATACAAGAACTATGTGTGCAAGACCACGAAAATCATCATGAGTTGATAAATAACCGTACAAGCACTCTGTGTGCATGACCACAAAATTCATCATGAGTTGATGAATAATCGTACATGCACTATGTGTGTAAGACCACAAAATTCATCATGAGTTGATGAATAACTGTATAGGCACTATATGTGCAAGACCACAGAATTCATCATGAGTTGATGAATAACAGTACATGCACTATGTGTGCAAAACCACATAATTCATCATGAGTTGATGAACTACCGTATAGGAGCTACATGTGCATCTTAATAAATGAACATGAATAGAAGTTGGTAAATTACCATGTTAGCACTAAGTGTGCAAACATATAAGGTTTATAATAAATTATAAAGAGTTAATTGATATTATAAATAATTATTAGAGTATAACTAGTCCAAAATAAAAGAATAATGACCTAACTGTGCAATTGAGTAAAACATGAAAGGTCAAGCACTGTTGAATAAAGAAATAATGGACTAGCTGTGCATTTGACAGAAAAATGTCAAATATGCAAGTTAAGTGAAAAGCTAAATACCTTTGGGTAAAAGAATAAAGAAATTTTAATGTAATATAATATGAATGGTATATAAGTGATATGAATGGATGATATACATGCTTAGATATATATAATGTACAATAGTGCATAACAAGTATAAAGGGAAGTTATAAAGGAGAACGAAAACAGAACATAATGGGCATGAAAGGATACCTAAATGAAAATACAAAATGGTGTATTAACATATTTAAGGTACCACCATAATGATTATAAAAGATACATGATCAATTAGCACATTGATGTAATACTTGTCCAGTACTTTCACATTTATTGTACACAAGGCAAATAAATAATAAAAGGGGGAAAACATATAGAAGATAAGTATGACGATATGAAAGAATTATGGTTTAACTGATAAGGGCTTAACTGGTTCTTATGAATGATTAAATTAAATCATTCATTCAATATTCATAAGATACTATCGTATAATTGTAATATCCTTGCAGTATTATGTCTCACTAAGTAAATACGTAACATGTGTTGATTTCACGCATAGGTCAAAGCAGAGATTAGCCGAGTAGGGAGTGCAGCAGTACCATCAGATATCGTCAATTAAGGTTGACCCTCATCAGTAACAGTAAGAGAATCATGTTTATTTTGAGCAATTACTGGCATGTAATCGACTTTAAAGAAAAATGCTCTTGAATGTATATAAAGTGGAATTTTAGAACTATATTTTGATGATTATTTTATGATTGAATTTAAATGTTTTAATTTAAATTTTCAAAACAAACTTTTAATGGTTTTCAAAGAAAAACTATTTTAAAAGTGATGTGACATCTATATCTCGTAATACAGAAAGTATACGGGAGTTGGGTGTTACATTTATTGATATTAGAGCTATAGGTTTAGCCAATTCTCGGCCGAAATTGAGTTTAATTGAATTAAAAAAAGGATTACATGCCATTAAGATTGTCAAAGTTACTGATAGGGTGTCAATTAGAGTGTGATTAGGTCACTTTTATTAAATTGAATGTTATTCTTATGTATGTCCTAATAAATGTTGGTAACTAAGGATAAGGTAAGAAAGTAGATGATATTAAAATGAAAGTCGATATCAAATCAACCCAAGAGAATTCGACATGATTTCAGTATCATGTCGTAGAAAGGTAAAAGCTACTAGGAATTTTTCTTCCATTTTGTGAAAGGAGTGCCCCAGCGTTTAACGATGTTTTCTACATGGGAGGAATTTATTAAAAAGTTTGAACGGTTTATAAGAGAAGTTGAATTGGATGAGGATCCAGAGGAGATTTCTGGATCTAGAGATAATTCCGATATTTCTTTATAATTGAGAAAGATGTAAGTGAAGCATTAAATTGTTCAAATTATTGTTAATTTGAGTAAGAGGAAATGAGTAAGCGGTAAATGCATTGACCGCTAAAAGTTTATAGAAAGATGAATTATTTGAAGATCAAGTGATTATGAGTTAATTTAAGAATAAATGTTACGTTTATGGACCTAATAGAGATACTTTTATAGGGTAAATGGTGAAATGGATTTTGTGACCATTTTATACCTCAATGAATTAGTATTTGGAATCGAGATTAATTCTCAAGAACTTGGAAAATTGTCAAGTTCGTAGCGATAGAAAAAAGTGTAAACTTGGTTACTAGTGTAATTTTAGCATTAACTACTATGAAGTTATTGCTAGAAAGTTGTTAAGTATTCTTATTAAATGATGTGAATAATTAGACTTACATAGATGAGATGTAGAATGTTTTAATTGCTCGAGAATATTTTAATAGATCCAAAAAAGTTACACTGATTTCATCAAGAAGGAAATGAAAGATTTTAAAATAGAAGTATTGTATTTAACTTAGTCTCGATTGAAATGAGAGCGGTAAACCCTAGTGGGTCATGATGCAAGTGTGAGTTGGACATGTATTAAACATTGATAAAGATTCCAGGGGCTATGTTCCCGATGAACCTGATGGAATTATTAGTTGATGAGTTAAAATCATATTGTGTATAGGTTGTTTTTCTCCAAGACGATTAATTCAGAAAGATGTAGAGGATATCAAAATTATAATTTTTAGTGAGAAAGTAAAATCGTCGCTCAAGGTTGATGGTTATTAAGGTATTGAATATATTTCTGTGATTTAGTATCTAATGATTTAAGTGAGCCAAGAGAATTAGGGCTTAATTATAAGAGTTATTTGATCAAAGTTTTATCCGCCCGAGTACTTCATTTTGGGTACGAGCATAGTAGTCGATGTATAAATATGATGAAATTTTATCATTTAGATTTTGCTTTCCGAAATGGACAAGACCTAGAATGTCTTCGTGTGTTGTTGTTTATTAATTATCGATCAGATCCATCGCATGTTCTTACATGGGAGAAAATAGAGTTTTGATTAGATTTGAATTATAAAAAAGAACCAATACGGATATGGACTTAAGAAATCAAGAATCGCATAACAATATGATTCCTCTAGTTAAAGTGTTATGGTAAAAGTCTTTAAATTCGAGGACGAATTTTCTTAACGGGGGGAGAATTGTAATACCCCAAATATTAGGTCAGTGACATCATTGAAAAGATTTAAAATTTGGAGGATTAAATTGAATAATGATAAAAGATAGAAAATGATTGGATCAATGTTTAAGACCAATTTGTATAAATGAATGAATATAGAGGGCACTTTGGTGTTTTAAGAGAAAAAAAAGGAATTTAAAAATATATTAGGGATTTTAAATAGAAAGAAAGAGTAAAGTAAAGCATTTTTCCTACTCTTGTTCTTCTTCACGTTGGTGTGTCCTCCTCTCTAGCATAAGGTAAAATTTTCATTAGCTAGTGTTTCCTTTAAATTATGGGTTGCTTTGGTAATATTAAGGGATATATATGTTTAAGGAAGGATTAGATGGGATTAAAACAATGAGATAAGGGAAATAATAGAGATTTTTTAAAACGGATTTTGAAATGATATGCTAATATATGAGTTTTATTGATGTTTATTGGTAGAATTGACTTGTCAAAGTAGTAAATAAGATATTAGAAACATTGGATGAGTTTAAAAATAAGTTAGAAATTTTGGTGTGATTCTTAGAATCCGATGATCATGAGGGGTACTAGATGTTTTAAGTATTAAAATGAAGTAATGCTAGTATGGATAGTTAAAGAAGTGTTTGATAGTATTGTATGGTGTGAATATAACAAAATTTAATAATCGGGTTAAAAAATAGAAAATCTGGGCAAAGGTATCGGCACTGTGCTATAAGCTAAATTGAGATGAATTAGCTGAGTATTATCGATACTGATTCAATCGGTATTGATACCGACGAGTTAGTATCTATACCATGGTAAGGGTATCGATACTAGGAAACATTGAATCTAAAATGGGTATCGATACGTAAGAGGGTATCAATACCATAGTATATAAGTATTGGTACCAGAGTAGTAGTATCGTTACTATTGAGCTTGGAACGATCAATTAGGTTGAAATTGTAATAGACGGTTAATAATATATATACTCTTGAATAGAGTTTGAGTATAATTGTTAGGAAATATACTAACAATTGATATTGTACGTGTCGTTATTTGGATGCTTGAATAGATAGAAATCAAGCTCACAAGTCAAGAAAAACTAAAGACAAAGTAAAAGTACCGGAGTGATCAACTTTGCGTTTTGGATACATAGCGAGGCAATCTAGGTGAGTACGCTTAATTGTGTAACTATAAGTTGTACTAATCATATATGTATGTGGTGATTACCAAATAGGTACTAAGGGTGCATTCCACGGAATTCATCATGAGTTGATGAATAATCGTACAAGTATTATGTGTGAAAAACCACAGAATTCATCATGAGTTGATGAATAATCGTACAAACACTATGTGTACAAAACCATAAAATTCATCATGAGTTGATGAATAACTGTACATGCACTATGTGTGCAAAACCACGAAATTCATGAAGAGTTGATGAATAATAATATATGAACTATGTGTACAAGACCACAGAATTCATCATGAGTTGATGAATAACCATACAAGCACTATATGTGGAAAACCACTGAATTCATCAAGTAATGATGAATAACCGTACAGGCACTATGTGTCCAAGACCATGGAATTCATCAAGAGTTGATGAATAATCGTACATGCACTATTTGTGCAAGACCACATAATTCGTCATGAGTTGATGAATAACCATACAGGCACTATGTGTGCAAAACCACAAAATTCATCATGAGTTGATGAATAACCGTACAGACACTATGTGTGCAAGACCCCAAAATTCATCATATATTGATGAATAATCGTACAAGCACTATGTGTGGAAGATCTGAAATTCATCATGAGTTGATGAATAATCGTACATGCACTATGTGTGCAAGACCATGAAATTCATCATGAGTTGATGAATAACCGTACATGCACTATGTGTGCAAGACCACAAAATTCATCATGAGTTGATGAACTATCGTATAGGCACTATGTGTGCATCTTAATAAATGAACATGATTAGGAAGTTGGTAAATTACCATTTAGCACTAAGAGTGCAAATGTATAAGGTTTATAATAAAATATAAAGAGTTAATTGATATTATAAATAATTATTAGAGTAGAACTAGTCCAAAATAAAAAATAATAATGGCATAACTGTGCAATTGGCATAAAAGTGTCAATTATACTGGTTAGATGAACGTTTAAATACTTTTGAGTAAAATATGAAAGGTCAAATATGCAAATGAAAAGCTAAATATCTTTGGGTAAAAGAATAAAGAAATTTTAATGTAATATAATATGAATGGTATATAAGTGATATGAATGGATGATATACATGCTTAGATATATATAATGTACAACAATGCATAACTAGTATAAAGGGAAGTTATAAAGGAGAACGTAAACATAATATAATGGGCATGAAAGGATACCTAAATGAAAATATAAAATGGTGTATTCATAATATTTAAGGTACCACCTAATGATTATAAAAGATACATGATCAATTAGCACATTGATGCAATACTTGTATAGTTCTTTCACATTTATTGTACACAAGGTAAATAAAGAATAAAAGGGGGAAAACATACAGAAGGATAAGTATGACGGTATAAAAGAATTATGGTTTAACTGAGAAGGGCTTAACTGGTCCTTATGAATGATGAAAATAAATAATTCATTCAGTATTCATAAGTTACTATAGTATAATTATAATATCCTTGCAGTATTATGTCTCATTAAATAAATACTTAACATGTGTTGATTTCACGTGTAGGTCAAAGTAGAGATTAGCCGAGTAGGGAGTGCAGTAGTAGCATCAGATATCATCAATTAAGGTTGACCCTCATCAGTAACGGTAAGTCAATCATGTTTATTTTGAACAATTGTTGGCATGTAATCGAATTTAAAAAAAATGCTATTGAATGTATATAAAGTTTAATTTTGGTAGTATATTTCGATGATTATTTATGATTGAATTTAAATTTTTTAATTTAAATTTTTGAAACAAACTTTTAATGGTTTTAAAGAAAAACTATTTTAAATGTGATGTAACATCTATATCTCGTAATATAGAAAGGTATACGGGAGATAGGTGTTACATTTATTGGTATCAAAGCTATAGGTTTAGCCAATTCTCGGTCGAAACCGAGTTTAATTAAATTGAGAAAAAGGATTACACGCCATTAAGATTGTTAAATTTACTGATAGGTTTTCAATTAGAGTGTGATTGAGACCACTCCTTATTAATTGAATGTTATTCTTATGTGTGTCCTAATAGATTTCGGTAACTAAGGATAAGGTAAGAAAGTAGATGATATTAAAAAGAAAGTCGAGATCAAAATTGACCCAAGAGAATTCGACATGATTTCAGTATCATGCCGTAGAAGGGTAAAAGCTGCTAGAAATTTTTCCTCTAGTTTTGTGGAAGGAATGCCCCAACGTTTAACGATGTTTTTGCATCAGATGAATTTATTGAAATGTATGAACGGTTTATGAGAGAAGTTTCTGGATCTAGTGATGATTCTGAGATTTCTTATAATTGAGAAAGATTTAAATGAAGCATTAAATTGTTCAAATTATTGTTAATTTGAGTAAGAGGAAATAAGTAAGCGGTAAATGCATTGATCGCTAAAAGCTTATAGAAAGATGAATTATTAGAAGATCAAGTGATTATGAGTTAATTTAAGAATAAATGTTAAGTTTATGGACCTAATAGAGTTACTTTTATAGGGTAAATGGTGAAATGCATTTTCTAGCCATTTTATACCTCAATGAATTATTATTTAGAATCGAGATTAATTCTCGAGAACTTGGAAAAGTTCAAGTTCGTAGCGATAGTAAAAAGTGTAAATTTGGTTACTAGTGTAATTTTAGCATTAACTACTATGAAGTCATTGCTAAAAGTTGTTAAGTATTCTTATTAAATGATGTGGATAATTAGACTTACGTAGATGAGATATTAATTACTCGAGAATATTTTAAATAGATCCAAAAAAGTTACACGGATTTCCTCAAGAAGGAAATGAAAGATTTTAAAATAGAAGTATTCTATTTAACTTAATCTCGATTGAGATGATAGCGGTAAACCCTAGGGGTCATGGTGCAAGTGTGAGTTGGACATGTAGTAAATATTTATAAAGATTCCAGGGGCTATGTTCCCGGTGAACCTGATGGAATTATCAGTTGATGAGTTAAGATCTTATTGTGTATAGGCTGTTTTTCTTCAAAGACGATTAATTCAGAAAGATGTAGAGGATATGAAAATTATAGTTTTTAGTGAAAAAGTAAAATCATCTCTCAAAGTTGATGGTTATTAAGGTATTGAATATATTTCAATGATTTAGTATCTAATGATTTAAGTGAATCAAGAGAATTAAGACTCAATTATAAGAGTTGATTGATCAAAGTTTTATTAGCCCGAGTATTTTATTTTGGGAAGTATTTGTGTTATTAGCGAAAAGAAAGATAAATCTATGGGGTTATACATATATTTTTTAGTTAAATAAAACTCTTTGAGAGAAGAACTTGTATGTCAAACTATTCTAATGTGAAATTCTTGTTAGTAGAGATGGCTTTCTTTGGCCATATTGTTTCGACATAAGGTATAAAAGTAGATCCTAAGAAAAAATTTATGTCGTGGTAAAATTGGATACTCCCAAAGAATGATCTTGAAGTTTGAATTTCTTTGGGGCTTGTTGGGTACTATTGAAGGTTAGTGAAAAACTTTTAGACGTTAACTTTGCTGCTAATCGAGGTTTTTTTTAAAGAAAGGTGTGTCTTTTGTTGGAAGGAGAAGGGTGCTTAAGCAAAATGGTAAGGTTGTGGTATATGCCTGGATAAAGTTAAAAAAATTAACAAGAGGAATTACCCTACGCATGATTTAGAGTCAACAGCAGTCGAGATTGCCTTAAAATATTTGATGCTGGTATCTGTATGATGAGTGGTTCTATAGTTGTGTTAATTACAAAAGCCTCAAATATTGGTGGAATTAAAGAGAGTTGAACCTGAAATAGAAAAGATGGAAAGAACCTTTAAATAATTATGAAGTAATCATTGATTAACTTCCAATAAAGGCCAATTTTTTTAAAGAGATACATGGTCAGAAATCTTTTACAACTTTGCAAGCTATGGACAGGCGATTTATGTTGAATGAAAATGGCATTGTGGGCTGAATCAAAGATGACGCTAATGTTTTTATTAAATTTGATAAAAAGAATTATAAAGGGAAGACGAAAATTTCTGGATAAGAATTTTATAAGTAGAAATGAAGTGATTAAAGATTTTTGAGGTCAAGTTCGACGGATGTTCATATTATCGTGGGAGACTTTGTATTCTCGATGATTAAGAATTTATAAAGATATTCTTTTGAGGCATGAACTTTGTTGACTATGCATTCAGGTGGAGACAAAAGGTGCCAAGAAATTAAAGAGTTGGTTTGGTGGCCTGGATTGAAAAGAGCCATCACAACAATTTTAACAAAGAGTTTGACGTATTATTAGAGGAGAATTGAACTTTAAGTATCTTATGGATTGTTTCGATCAATCTCGATTCATGAATAGAAAAGGGAAAAGAGTCACTTTGGGATTTGTTACAAGGCTACCTTTAACACCTATCAAGAAAGATTCAATATGGGTAATTGTTGATAGATTTACTAAAATAACACTTCAATTTGGGTACGAGCATAGTAGTCGATGTATAAATATGATGAGATTTTATCATTTAGCTTTTGCTTCCTGAAATGGACAAGACCTAGAATGTCTTCGTGTGTTATTGTTTATTAATTACTGATTAGATCCATCGCATGTTCTTATATGGGATAAAATAGAGTTTCAATTAGATTTGAATTATGAAAAAGAACCAATACGGATATGGACTTGAGAAATGAAGAATCGCGTAACAAGATGATTCTCTAGTTAAAGTGTTGCGCTAAAAGTCTTTAAATTTGAGGATGAATTTTCTTAATGGAGGGAGAATTGTAATACCCCAAATATCAGGTCAATGACTTCATTAAAAAGATTTAAAATTTGGAGGATTAAATTGAATAATGATAAAATATAGAAATGATTGGAATATTGTTTAAGACCAATTTGTATAAATAATGAACATAGAGCGCACTTTGGTCTTTTAAGAGAGAAAAAAGGAATTTAAAAATATATTAGGGATTTTAAATAGGAAGAAAGAGGAAAGTGAAGCATTTTTCCTACTCTTCTTCTTCTTCTTCCCGTTGGTGTGTCCTCCTCTCTAGCATAAGGTAAAATTTCCATTAGCTAGTGTTTCCTTTAAATTATGGGTTGATTCCGTAACATTAAGGGATATATATACTTAAGGAAGGATTAGATGGGATTAAAACAATGATATAAGGGAAATAATGGAGATTTTTTAAAATGGGTTTTTGAAATGATATACTAATATATGTGTATTTATTTATGTTTATTGGTAGAATTGACTTGTCAAAGTAGTAAATAAGAGATTAGAAACATTGGATGAGTTTTGAATAACCGTACATGCACTATGTATGCAAAACCACAGAATTCATCATGAGTTGATGAATAACCGTACATACACTATGTGTGCAAAACCACGAAATTCATCAAGAGTTGATGAATAACCGTACAGGCACTATGTGTGCAAGACCACATAATTCATTATGAGTTGATTAATAACCGTACATGCACTAGTGTGCAAAACCACAAAATTATCCTGAGTTGATGAATAACCATACATGCACTATGTGTGCAAGACCACGAAATTCATCATGAGTTGATGAATAACCATTCAGGCACTATGTGTGCAAGACCATGGAATTCATCATGAGTTGAGGAATAACGTTCAGGCACTATGTGTGTAAGACCACGAAATTCATCTTGAGTTGATGAATAACCTTACAGGCACTATGTATGAGTTGATTAACCGTACCGTACATACTATGTGTGCAAAACTACATAATGTTGATTAACTACCGTATAGGCACTACGTGTGCATCTTAATAAATGAACATGAATAGAAAGTTGGTAAATTACCATGTTAGTACGAAGAGTGAAAATGTATAAGGTTTATATTAAATTATAAAGAGTTAATTGATATTATAAATAATTATTAGAGTAGAACTAGTCCAAAAAAAAAATAATGGCCTAACTATGCAATTGGAAGAAAAGTGTCAATTATACCAGTTAGATGTACATTTTAATATTGTTGAGTAAAAGATGAAAGGTCAAACAATTTTGAATAAAGGAATAATGGACTAGCTGTGCATTTGACAGAAAAGTGTCAAATATGCAAGTTAAGTGAAAAGCTAAATACCTTTGGGTAAAAGAATAAATGAATTTTAATGTAATATAATATGAATAGTATATAAGTGATACGAATGGATGGTATAGATGCTTAGATATATATAATGTACAATAATGCATAACTAGTATAAAGGGATGTTATAAAGGAGAACATAAACAGAACATAATGGGCATGAAATGATACCTAAATGAAAATACAAAACGGTGTATTAACAGTATTTAAGGTACCACCATAATTATTATAAAAGATACATTATCAATTAACATTGATGCAATACTTATATAGTACTTTCACATTTATTGTACACAAGGAAAATAAAGAATAAAAGGGGGAAAACATACAGAAGGATAAGTATGACATATAAAAGAATTATGGTTTAACTGAGAAGGGCTTAACTGGCCCTTATGAATGATGAAATTAAATCATTCATTCAGTATTCATAAGACACTATTGTATAATTGTAATATCCTTACAGTATTATATCTCACTAAGTAAATATTTAATGTGTGTTGATTTCACACGTAGGTCAAAGCAGAGATTAGCCGAGTAGGGATTGCAGCAGTAGCATCATATATCATCAATTAAGGTTAACCCTTATCAGTAACGGTACGACAATCATGTTTATTTTGAACAATTGTTGGCATGTAATCGACTTTAAAGAAAAATGCTCTTGAATGTATATAAAGTGGAATTTTGGTAGTATATTTCGATTATTATTTTATGATTGAATTTTAATGTTTTAATTTAAATTTTTGAAACAAACTTTTAATGGTTTTCAAAAGATAAACTGTTTTAAAAGTGATGTGACATCTATATCTCGTAATACAGAAAGGTATACAGGAGATGGGTGTTAGATTCTGTGAGGGTTGTAAGGCCTATGGGGAGGTCCTAAAACATTTCTCACAACGTTTACTTGTGCACCAACCCTTCCTGTAAATTAACTACATCAATCAATTTATCGATTTTACTTTCTAGAGAAATAGAACTTATTTTATGAACCCATCGGCTGGATTTACTTGAAGAGACAAAATGTTGAGAATTGGTAGCCATTATAGAAATTAATTCTCTTGCTTCAGCCAGGGTTTTGTTGATGAGAACTCCTCTACTAGAAACATCAATTATTTTTATTTCCATGGGAAGCAATCCTTCGTAGAAGTACTGGAGAAGTATTTGCTCAGATAATTCATGTTACGGACAGCTTGCATAGAGCATTTCAAATCTTTCCCAGAAATCATAGAGTGATTCTCCATCTTTTTCTTGGATTCCAAGGATGCTTCTTCTTAATTCACTTGTTTTTTGCCATTGGGAAGAATCTGTCAAGGAAAATTTGAGTCATGTCAGCCCATATATGAATAGAATTAGGAGGTATGTAAAATAATCATTCCTTAGCCTAACCGACTAAGGAAAAAGAAAAGCTCCCAATTTAATCTGGTAATCGGATACTCCATATGGTTTCATGCTTGAGCAAACCATGTGGAATTCTGTGAGATGTTTGTGCGGACTTTCACTGGGAAGTCCGTGGAAAGTAGGAAGAATATGGATAAGTCTCGTTTTAAGCTAAAATAGAGTTTGTCGTGAAGAAAGGTGATGCATAGTGGTTATTGAATAACAAGTGCCACAGCCGATTGGCAGATTATGTGATCACCCATCAATTTTGGTTCTTCTGGCGTGAAATAGGTATCGGCTTTTAGAGTGGAGTCAGGTAGTAGGTCTATGTGTCGTTCTTATTGTTGTCTTCTTTTCTCTTGAAGCATTTATGTGTGGATTCTACAAGCTCGTGCTTTGATCAGGTCAAAATCTACTAGTTTTCATGGATTTTTCCTGGTCATAAATTATAAACAAATTTAATCAGTATATTTGTTTAAGTCCACAAAAATTGCGCCAATTTGAAAAGCTTCGTGAGTTGTCAAATTAAATAGCCTTAATCTCAAAATAATAAATAAATAACGTAGTAAAGAGAAGAAGGGTTGGTCCACATGGACTAAGGAGCTTATGATTTCGAGTAGTTTTGACTATAACCTTGGTAAATAAAATAAAATAAATTAGGGGGATTTTAATTTGAGAAAGCTAAGTAAAAAGTAAAAATAAAATCAAGCTTAAAGTAAATAGTTGTCAAAACGATCCTTAAGCTTGGAACGAGTCTCGACTATTTGTGAAAATTCAATTTTTGTAAAAAAATGTTTTGAAGTCGTTGTAACACTCGTTCCCCATATATGTTTCCATATACAAGTTATAGGTGTCACCTAACTTTTAAAAACAATTCTTTATTTGTAACCCATAATTTTTTTCCATTAATAAAACATTTTAGTGTAATAAAAATAAAATCTTGTTAAATTTCAGTAGATAAAATAATCTTAAGGTTATAACATCTTACAATAACCTTAAGACAAATACATTCCAGAGCATTTTCATAAGTCCAATACATGCCATCTAATTATCAAAAGTAGACACAATTGTCCTACGGTTACTGATGAGTCAACCTTAGACTGATGATCTCTACTACACTCCTTACTCGACTAATCTTTGCTAATACCTACGAGTGAAATCAACACACACTAAGTATTTACTTACTGAGACATAAATATATAAATGAAGTTAAATTCATACACAAGGGTATCATGACTATCAAAATACGAACTAAATCATATAATTCATAAGAATAATTAAAACTATTCTAGTTACCCAAGTTTCCTTCACATAGTCATCGAAACCATTTTAGTATGCCCAACATACCTATATAATGATTTTCTAATTATCCTTTATTTTTCCCAATGTATGTCAAATGACAATACAAGGTACATGCATTGCATCGAAGTGCCGAAATGGAAATTCACAAACTTATTATGAATTCCATGGATTGCATACATAGTGCCGAAATGGTCATTCATAAACACATCATGAATACCATGGGTAGCACATTTAGTTCCGAAAATGCACCGTTATGCATTAAAAAAAATGATCGATAACTTATATAAATAATTGTATATCGAAATGGTAATTCACAAACTCATTATGAATACCATGATTGCACATATAGTGCCAAAAGTGCACATATAGTGCCAAAAGTACACATAGTACTGATACGAAAATACATGTTATGCATTAAACAAAATCGATCGATACCATCATACTCGAAGTATGTCGAAATGCACCTATGACTCTCAATGCACAAACAATGGGCTTTTAAATCAATTTCACCAATTTATACATTTATTTCTGCAATATCGATAACCATTGAACAACTTCAACGTTCATCTATTCCTTTTATAGTAGTTCATACTCTTAATTTATTTCTAATGTCATTTCCATACACATTATGAAAACATATCAAAGTATTATAAAACATGATTTATCAAAACATTCGAGGTTGACTCGTCGTAAGTCTTCCTCATTTCATAGAAGTACAATAAATGCACTCACCTGATACGCCTCACTAGTATGTTGTAATGATGTTTGACTATTCAGAAACTTTATCCTTTCCCTTTTTTTTGCTTGACTCTGTAGCTTGGTAATGATATATACAAGCATCCATTAATTACACACACCATACAAATGTTAATATACTCTCTAACATTTATACTTTTAATAATATTCAAAAGTATTATTATTTTCAATTTCTATTAAAATTCATCCTATCTTAAAATTCCAGGATCAATAGTATCGATATCCCTACTATAGTATCGATACTTATATACTATGGTACTGATACTCCCTTCAGTATCGACACCATTTATGTATATTGTAATCCATAGTATCGATACTTTCCTTTTAGTATAGATACCCACAACATTATCGATACTAATTACATCAGTATCGATACTATTCATCCTATTACCTCAAATTTAAGCCTATAGTATCGATACTATTCTTCGAATACCGATACCCTTACGTATATTTTCCATTTTTCATTTCAATTTTTTACCAAATTTCATTTCATTCTCTTACTTTTACCTCCAACAATTAGTATGTTTTTAATCATAACCAAGGCTTCTAATCTCTCATTTAATTCTTTGACAAGTCAAATTTACTTGTAAACTTCAATAAAAACACATATTTCATCATATCACTCAAAAACCCATTTTCTTAAATCTCAAATAATTCACTAATCACTTAGTTTTAATCATCCTTGAACTTTCCTTAAGCCTCTATATCACTTAAGGTTTCAAAACCAGCCCATAGACTAAAGGAAAAACCAACTTGAAGAAATCTTACCTTTGGCTGTGGGGGCTCGGGTCGTGAGGAAGAAGAAATAGAAGAAAATACTTTAGACTTATCTCTTTTTTTCTCTTTTATTCCCCCTTTTATTAATAACCCAACTTAAATGAATATTAAATTCATTCCTTCAAAAGTACTACATTGCCCCTCTATTCTTCTATTCTTAATATTTAATCTTAAACAAAGCTTCCTAAATCATTCCCTATACTTTATATTTATTCAATTTAACCCTCTAGATTTTAAATCCTTTCAATATAGTCACTAACCCAACGTTTAGGGGTATTATAATTCTCCAAAAAAAAATTCATCCTCAAATTTAAAGAAGCACCTGATATGAAGAGGTGTGGAAACTACTTCCTCATATCCTCCTCTCTTTACCAAGTAGCTTCTTCTACCTTATGGTTTTTCCAAAGTACTTTAACTAGAGGAATCGTCTTGTTACGCAATTCTTTTCTTTCTCGAGCCAAGATCATCATTGGTTCTTCCTCGTATGTTAAATCTGGTCGGATATCTATTTCCTTGTGTGTGATGATATGGGATGGATCTGATATGTACTTTCTGAGCATCGACACGTGAAAAACTTTGTGGATCTTATCCATATCAGGAAGTAAAGCTAACTGATAAGCTATTGGTAAGACCCTTTTCAAAATCTCATAAGGTTCAATCAATCTCAGACTCAACTTTCCTTTGCGCCCAAACCACACTACTTTCTTCTAGGAAGATACTTTTAGAAATAACTTATCTCCCGCTTGATATTCAATCTCTTTTCTCTTTTGATCAGCAAAAGAATTTTGTCGATCAGAGGCTATGTTCAGATGATCTTGGATAAGTTTCACCTTCTCCTCCATTTCTTTCATCAAATCCAGGCCAACTAAGTCTCGATCTTTTAATTCAAACCAATTTAAGGGTGTTATGCACTTTCTCCCATACTAGGCTTCATACGGAGCCATCTTAATACTCGATTGGTAACAATTATTATAAGCAAATTCCTCTAAAGGAAAATACCTTTCCCAAGATCCTTTGTACTCAATCACACATGCTCTTAGCATATCCTCCAATACCTAAATAGTTCGTTCTAACTGCCCATCTATCTGCGGATGAAAAGCTGTAATAAAATTCAATCAAGTACCCAAAGTTTCATGCAAAACTTCCAGAATCTTGAAGTAAACCTTGGGTCTCGATTGGACACTATCGATATAGGCACTCTATTAAGCCGAACTATCTCTTTTATATATAATTTCGAATATTTATCCATCGAGTAATCTACCCGAATTGGAATAAAGTGAGTTTTCTTGGTCAATCTGTCTACAATTACCCATATTGAGTCCTTTTTACCGGATAAAGATAGCCTGAAACAAAATCCATTGTAATTCGTTCCCACTTCCACTCTGGAATGGATATCGGTTGTAGTAATTCGAAGGCACTTGATGTTTAGCTTTCACTTGCTGACATGTCAGACATTTTGTAACAAACTTTGATACATCTTTTTTCATGCCAGGCCACCAATTACTATTTATATCTTGATACATTTTATTCTGGCCTGGGTGTATTGTCAAAGGACTATATGTGCCTTGGTGAGAATATATTTCTCCAATTCATCATTATCAGGAATGTAAAGTCTTCCACGATAATATAAACATCCATCAGTCCTCATTTCGAAGCCTTTAGCCTCCTTTTTCTACTTGCGCAATTCTTGTCAAGCATTTTACATCTTGTCTTTGTAGCTCTTTAATCATATACACGAGCATCAGCTTTAACTTAGGCTCAACAATTAAGGAACCATCTTCCTTTAAAGATATATGTACATCCAAATCCCGTAAAGCTACAAAAGTCTTTCGGCTAAGTGAATCCACTACCACATTAGCCTTCACGGGATAATCGATGATCAGATCATAATCTTTTAAAAGCTCGATCCATCTTCTCTTCCTCAAGTTCAATTCGTTTTGAGTCAACAACTAATTTAGACTCTTGTGATTCAAATTAATATGGCACCGCTCACCGTACAAATAATGATGCCAAATTTTCAAGGCAAACACGACCGCTACCAATTCCAAGTCATCGGGTAATTTCTCTCGTGATTCTTCAGTTGTCTTGAGGCATAAGCCAAAATGTTTCCATCTTTCATAGAACACATCTAAACCCATTATGAGATGCATCACTAAAGACATAGTCTTTACCCGACTCAGGTTGTACAAGCACTGGAGCCTCTGTTAAAATTCTCTTTAGCATTCAAAACTTTCTTGGCATTTCTCCGACCAAACGAAAGGTACATCATTCCATAACAACTTAGTTAACGGGGAAGTTAACATTGAGAAGTTCTTCACAAACCGTTTATAAAAACCAGCAAGCCCCAAGAAACTTCAAACTTCAAGAACATTCTTTTTGGGGTGCCAATCCAATATAGTTTGAATCTTTTTGGGATCTACTCCGATGCCTTCTGCGGAGACTACATGGCCAAGGAAAGCAATCTCAGCTAACCAAAATTCAGACTTGGATAATTTGGAACATAACTTCTTCTCTCGAAGTGTCTGAAGAATAACAAGAAGATGAACATAATGCCCCTCTCTTGACTTAGAATACACCAAAATATCAACGATAAATACCACCACGAATTGATCCAAGTAAGGTTGGAATACTCGATTCATCAAGTCCATAAATGTTGCAGGAGTATTAGTCAAACCGAATGGCATTACCACAAATTTGTAATGTGCATACCGAGTTCGAAAAACTATTTTTGAAATATTATCCTCTTTAATTGGTGGTATCCCGATCTCTGGTCTATCTTAGAGAACACTGTTGCGCCTTTCAATTGATCGAATAGATCATCAATCCTCAAAAGAGGATACTTATTCTTTATCGTTACTTTATTTAACTGACGGTAATTGATGTATAATCGCATAGAATGGTCCTTCTTTTTCAGAAAAAGCACAAGTGCTCCCCATGGAGAAACACTGGGTTTGATAAATCCCTTATCAAGTAGCTCTTGAAATTGGGCTTTTAATTCTCTTAACACCATTGGAGCCATTTGATATGGAGCTATAGAAATAGGTTCGGTAACCGGGTAAACCTCAATCTGGAATTTAACCTCATGATCTGGAGGTAATCCCAATATCTCTTCTGAAAAAATCCTGAAACTCCCTAACTGTTGGAACATCAACTAGCCTCGTTTCCAAAATTCGAGTGTCTACCACGTTGGCCAAAAAAACTATACACCATTTTGACATCATTTTCTTTGCAGTCATGGCTGATATCACATCAGATGGTGATTTCACTTTTTCGCAAATCATTATGTTTTCTTATCCTACCGCATCCTTAAAAAAATAATCGCTTCTTGCGATAATCAACCCATCCATGATGAAGAGACAACCAACCCATGCCCAAAATGATCAAAGGGAAACTCCATCAAGTTTACCTGGAACACAACCCCTTGAATCTTTATTGGGCATTTTCTACATACCTGTGTTACTCTTACACTATGACCCATAGGTTTTACCGTTATCATCTCACTAAAAATTGGTTATAAAGGAATTCCTGTAGCTCTAACAATTTTTGTACTAATATATGAATGTGTAGAACCAGGGTCAACCAAAACAAGTACAAGTTCATAAAAAAGATAAAATGTACCTGTTAAGATCTTCGGGTCATCCGATCCTCATTAGTCTTAATATTATAAATTGTGGTGCCCCGAGTCTCTTGTTGCGGTAATGACTCTGATTGTCCTCTAGAACTACCTCTTCACACACTTCTGTTAGAAGCTGCCACCGATATCCCAGATTACACTGAATTATCCCTGAATTTTTCAGACAATTTCGGGCATAGTGACGAGTTTCACCACATTGAAAACAAGCTCCATTGAGAAATCTACATACTCCACGGTGAAATTTGCCACATGTCTGACATGCAGTAGTTCTCTCTCCAAATGCTTTACCCGATCTAGCAGTTGAAGATTGTGATTATTTAGTTTTCTATGAAGCTATAAAAGAACCATCTCTATCAGTATATTGGGAACTCGAGCCCTTGCATGTATTAGAATGATGGGAAGTTGAAGACGTTCCAACTTTTTTCCCATCTGCACTCTCTATTCCGCTACTAGAGTTTCCTATTGAGCTCTTTCAATAGCCTTAGCTCGGTTTATAACTTCTTGCAGGCTAGGCAAGTTTAAAGATAACATCATCTCTTTCAACTTTGGCCTCAAACCTTCGATTAACCAATCACATCGAGCCTTGTCATTTGGAACTACATCAGTAGCAAAACAACTCAACTTGTTGTACTCAGCCTCATACTCATGCACTTCTCATCACCATGTTTCAAATTAAGGAACTTCAGCAACATTTCCCACCTAAACTGCTCACCAATATACTTGTTCTTAAATTCCTCTTGAAAGAACTGCTAGGTCACTTGCTCTGGTAGTGCATACATCGTAGTATTTGACCACCACACTCGAGCTGATCCTTGAAGTAAAGATATAGCTCCACCCAGATTTTTCAGAATCTGAGCAGTGAAGACTTTCAAGCATTACCATGACATCATTTAACTATAAATCAGCATGGTACCTTCATCATCTTCTACCCGGAACTCAGGAGCTCCCAAACTTTTCATCTCTTTTGGGATCAACATCTGCGGTGTTAAAGGAACAGGGGGAGGCGGAGGAGGTTGTAACCGAGTTAAAATGGAATCGAGAGCTTGCATAAAATCTCCAAACAATGGCACGAGTATACCCTTTTATACCGGTACGCTAGCATTCTCAGATGGGATCCGATGCTCACTATTGCCTCATAGCTTTCGCTACCCAATCCTTCTCTAATTTTTTGTTCAATCGGTCTTCACAAGTTTGAAGATTCAGACATCTAATAGGACATACATAATAATAACACTCAAGTTAGTAAGGAGTGACATCAATCACACTCTAATGACACCATATTAGAATTCTTGACAGTCTTAGTGGCATGCAAACCCTTTTTAAAGTCAAATAAACCCGGTTTCGGCCGATAATCAACTAAAACTATAGCTCTGATACTAATAAATGTAACACCTATTCCCCATATACATTTCCGTATACAAGTTACAGGTGTCACCTGATTTTTAAAAATATTTCTTTATTTGTAACCCATAAATTTTTTCCATTAATAAAACATTTTAGTGTAATAAAAATTAAAGCTTGTTAACTTTCAGTAGATAAATAATCTTAATCCCCATATACATTTCCGTATACAAGTTACAGGTGTCACCTGATTTTTAAAAATATTTCTTTATTTGTAACCCATAAATTTTTTCCATTAATAAAACATTTTAGTGTAATAAAAATTAAAGCTTGTTAACTTTCAGTAGATAAAATAATCTTAATGTTATAACATATTACAATAATCGTAAGACAAATACATTCCAGAGCATTTTTATAAGTCCAATACATGCCATCTAATTATCAAAAGTAGATACAATTGTCCTACAGTTATTGATGAGTCAACCATGGATTGATGATCTCTACTACGCTTCTTACTTGACTAGTCTTTGCTAATACCTACGCGTGAAATCAGCACATACTAAGTATTTACTTACTGATACATAAAAATATAAATGAAGTGAAATTCATACACAAGTGTATCATGACTATCAAAATACGAACTAAATCGCATAATTCATAAGAATAATTAAAACTATTCTAGTTACCCAAGTTTCCTTCACATAGTCATTGAAACCATTTTAGTATACCCAAAATACAATCCTTTTTTTTCCCAATGTATGTCAAATGAGAATACAAGGTACATGCATTTCATCGAAGGGTCGAAATAGAAATTCACAAACTTATTATGAATTACATGAATTGCACACATAGTGCCGAAATGTTCATTCATAAAAACATTATGAATACCATGGGTTGCACATTTAGTGCTGAAAATGCACTGTTATGCATTAAAAAATGATCGATAACTTAGATACATAACTGTATATTGAAATGGCAATTCACAAACTCATTATGAATACCATGATTGCACATATAATGCCAAAAGTACACATAATACTGATACGAAAATGCACCCCTATGCATTAAACAAAATCGATAGATACCATCATACACGAAGTATGTCGAAATGTGCCTATGAATCTCAATGCACATACAATGGATTTTAAATCAATTTCACCAATTTAAACATTTATTTCTGCAA
The DNA here is from genome assembly GCF_006381635.1 of Hibiscus syriacus. Classification (NCBI taxonomy): domain Eukaryota; kingdom Viridiplantae; phylum Streptophyta; class Magnoliopsida; order Malvales; family Malvaceae; genus Hibiscus; species Hibiscus syriacus. The sequence goes on from NW_024063064.1 coordinate 779,878, forward strand.
TATCTATAACCATTGAACAACTTCAACGTTCATCTATTCCTTTTAGAGCAGTTCAAACTCTAAAATTTATTCGTAATATCATTTCAATACACATTATGAAAACATATCAAAGTACTGTAAAAGATGCTTTATCAAAACATTCGAGATTGACTCGTCACAAGTCTCCCTCATTTCATAGAAGTACAATAAATGCACTCACCTGATATGTCTCACTAGTATGCTGTAATGATGTCCGACTATTCGACAACTTTATCCTTGCCCTTTTTCTTGCTTGACTCTGTAGCTTGGTTACGATCTATACAAGCATCCATTAATTACACAGACTATACAAATGTTAGTATACACTCTAACATTTATACTTTTAATAATATTCAAAAGTACTATTATTTTCAATTTCTATTAAAATTTATCCTATCTTAAAATTCCAGGCTCAATAGTATCGGTACCCCTACTATGGTATCGATACTTCTATACTATGGTATCGATACTCCCTTCAGTATCGATACCATTTCTGCATACTGGAATCCATAGTATCAATACTTTCCTCTTAGTATCGATATCCACAGTAGTATCGATACTAATTGCATCAGTATCGATATTGTTCATCCTATTTCCTCAAATTTAAACTTATAGTATCGATATTGTTCTTCAAGTATTGATATTCTTACCCAGATTTTCCATTTTTCATTTCGATTTTTACCCAAATTTCGTTTCATTCTCTTACTTTTACCTTCAACAATACCATTAAACTCATACTTACTAAACCCAACTAACTTTCCTTCATTAATCTTCCTATAACATCTAAAATCTTCAAAGAACACTCCAACCCAAGAATCACACTACTTTTTCATATATGTTTTTATTCACAGCCAAGGCTTCTAATCTCTTATTTACTTCTTTGGCAAGTCAAATTTACTTGTAAACTTCAATAAAAACTCATATTTCATCATATCACTTAAAAACCCATTTTCTTAAATCTCAAATAATTCACTAATCACTTTGTTTTTTAATCATCCTTGAACTTTATTTAAGCCTCTATATCACGCAGGGTTTCAAAACCAGGCTATAAACTAAAGGAAAAACCAACTTGAAGAAATCTTACCTTTGGCTATGGGGGGCTCGTGTCGTGAGGAAGAAGAAGGAGAAGATAATACTTTAGACTCCCTTTTTTTTCTCTTATTCCCCTTTTATTAATAACCCAACTTAAATGAATATTAAATTCATTCCTTCAAAAGGACTAATTGCCCTCTATTTTCCATTAGACTTGTCCCTTTTTTTTCTCTTATTCCCCTTTTATTAATAACCCAACTTAAATGAATATTAAATTCATTCCTTCAAAAGGACTAAATTGCCCCTCTATTCTTCCATTCTTAATATTTAATCTTAATCACAACTTCCTAAATCATTCCTTATACTTTACCTTTTATTCAATTTAATCCTCCAAATTTTTAATCCTTTCAATATAGTCATTAACCCGGCGTTTTGGGGTATTACAATCGCCATCAATCTTTTGGGTTAGGTAGGTCGAATGCCTGAAAATTGCCTTTTAAAAGAGGTTTTAAGAAAACATCATTTCAAAAGATAAGATCGGTCTACATGTAACCATAAATTCATTCTTTCGAAAAAAGAAGGTTCGAGAGTCGATTGCGCGTGGGGAAGGATGAAAACCCCTATAAAGCCCAAAATTGGTACCTTATCAATTATATGTTGTCTCTAATAACAAAAGTCTAAGAATTCAAATATAAATTTATATTACTATCCTCTTATTCTAAACACATTCCCAAAATTTTATTAACATAACATTCTAAGGAAAAAATAAAAATATTCCATTATTTTCAATCGAAGAGAAAATAATCCCTAAAATATATCATGATGAGTATTTCTCTTTCCAATTGAAAAAAAAGAATATAGTAATTTCTCCTAAGAACTCAATATCAAGAAATTTATCAAGCCAAAAATAAAATAAGAATTTATGCCAATTAATCACAATCACCTATCCAATTAGAAGAGATGAAGAATGTTCAATTATTTAAAAATATCATGACCAAGTCTTTAAAATAAATCAAACAGATTGTCTCGATAAATTTTAAATAAAATAATATTTATTTTTCTCTTTTTATATTGATCAACTTCAGAGTTAATTGATTTTTAGGCTTCACTAGTAGGGCGTTTATTTATTTTAAAATATCAAAATAGGACATCTAGTTACCTTAAGACAATTATTTCTCAATATTTTAAAATAAAAGAAAATTTCCTTTAATTTAATTATGGAGTTGGTCAAAGTTATGCTTATGAGGATTACATATGAATAAAAAATGTTATGGTTAAAAACATATGTCTAAATAAATATATTTAAATTAAAAGGGCGAATTGAAGCACTTAAAGAATAATTATAAATATACATATAGGCTAAAAAACATTACCAGTACATGTAGAGCTTATATATGGTATGTTGATGAAATATAAAAAGAATGGTCATTTGTACAAACAATCGTTGAAAATGCACTTCCCTTGTGATCGAGAGACTTTTTCACATATTCCCCTCATAAAAAATACTTTCCTTGATTTTTCTTTAATAACATATATACATATATTTTAAAAAAATGATATTTATTATAGAAAATAATATATATATATATATATATAAAAGGTATAAATGTGTAAAATATAACATGCATATACAAAATACAAAATTTACTATATATATATATATATAATATGATATATTGTATAATATTTAGAAAAATATGTAATGTACAAATGTATTATGTATTATGTATTATATATAAATATTATAATATGAAGTAATACACACATACACACATATATATGAAGTAAGTACATAACATAGGTATTAACGTGAATATGAAAACAAGAGAGGCCAAAATGCAAAGTATGACAATTAGATAAGCATAAATGCAAAACATGGTAACAAACGAGGTTAAAGTGTAAATAAACTAAAACAAAAGCAATAAGATTGATAAACCATTAAGTAGCATGGGGACTAAAATGAGATAAACAAAAGCATGGAACTATAATAAAAAGGAAGTAAAAAAATGGGGACAAAATACAAGTCAAAGAAACTTGAAAGGATCACATCAATGATTGTCACCGTTCAACTCCAAAACACACCAACGGATTCGTCTCCACCTCTAGAGCACGAATCTGACCTCTTTTTTGCTTGAAAATGTCTCGCTATTAACGAATCAACACTGAATCACCTCAGTTTCTTTGCTCACGATCTCCTTCGTCCGCCTTTGGATAGAGCTCTGATGAAGAAATGTTATTCAGCATGTTGTCTTCTCCGTTTCCATCGTTTGGATTAGCCATCCGACCACTTGCCCTACTTTAACGGGAACCCGAAGGTAAAATTATTTCTTCTTCATTTTTTTGTCTCTTTGTTCCTTTTTTCTATATTTTTTATTTTCGTTCTCTTCAGTAGTTTGTTTTCATGTTTGGTTGAAAATGCTCGGGTTGTAGTTTAGGGAAATGGTTTTAAAAGAGATTTCAATTTGGATCTATTTTGGGTAGGTGATGGCCAAAAGTTTTAGGGTTTTTGGTTGTTTATGGGTGGTGACTTGTTATGGTGGTGAAGGGAAGTGAAGGGGACTATGAGTGTAATACCCCAAACACCGGGTTAGAGATTATATTGAAAGGATTTAAAATTTTCAAGATTAAATTGAATAAATAGTAAAGTATATGAAATGATTTAGGAAATTGTGTTTAAGACCAATTAATAACAATGGAAGAATGAAAGGGAATTTTGGTCCTTTAGAGGGAAATGGGTTTAAAATTTTATTTTATTAGGGATATTTAAGAAGAGAAAAAGGGGAAAAGTTGATAAAAAAAACTAAGTCATCTTCTTCTTCTCTATCTTTTCGTCCTGTGCTCTCCCTCACAGCCCAAAGGTAAGATTTCTTTAAGTTGGTTTTTCCTTTAGTTTATAGGCTAGTTTTGAAACCTTAAGTGATCTAGATGCTTATAGAAAGTTCAAGGAGGATTAAAACTAAGTGATTAGTGATTTATTTGAGATTTAAGAAAATGGGTTTTTGAGTGATAAGATGAAATATGAGTTCTTATTGAGGTTTATAAGTAAATTTGAATTGTAAAAGAAGTAAATAAGATATTAGAAGCCTTGGAAGTGATTGAAAACATGTTTGAGATTTGGGTGTGATTTTAGTTTTAAAGGGTTCTTATGAGTTATTGGATGTTATAGGGAGATTTATGGATGTAAGATAGTTGGTTTGAATAATGATGAGTTTAAGGTTATGTTTGGTGATAAAATCAAGGGATTTAAACAAAGTATGGTAAAAATCAAAGTGAAATATGTAAAATTTGGGTTAGGGTATCGGTTCTAGAAGAACATTATCGATACTATAGGTTGAAATTTGAGGAATGAGGATGAACACGATGAACAGTATCGATTCTTATACAATTAGTATCGATACTGAAGTCGGATATCATTACTAATAGGAAAATATTGATACCATTATTGAAAAATGGATTCCATAATGCTAAAATAGTATCAATACTGAAGGGAGTATCGATACCATAGTATAGAAATATTGATACCATAAAGGGGTATCAATACTACTCAGCCTAGAATTGTAAGTTATGATGAATTTTATTAGAAATTGAAAATAATAGTACTTTTGAGTATTATTAAAAGTATAAATGTTAGAGAGTATACTAACATTTGTATTGTATGTGTATGAATATGGATGTTTGTGTAGATCGTAACCAAGCTCCAGAGTCAAGCAAGGATAAAGTTGTCGAATAGTCGGACATCATTACATCATACTAGTGAGGCATATCAGGTGAGATTATTTATTGTGCTTCTATAAAACAAGGAGACTTGCGACGAGTCAACCTAAAATGTTTTGATAAAGCATGTTTTACATTACTTTGATATGTTTTCATAATGGGTATCGAAATGATATTACAAACATATTTTAGTGTATGGACTGCTCTAAAATGAATAGATGAATGTCGATATTGTTCAATGGTTATCGATATTGCAGAAATAAATGTCTAAATCTGTGAATTTGACTTAAAAGCCTATTGTATTTGCTTTGAGAGTCATAGGTTCATTTCGACATACTTCGTGTATGATGGTATCGATCGATTTTGTTTAATGCATAACAATACATTTTCGTATCAGTACTATGTGTACTTTTGGAACTATATGTGCAATCAAGGTATTCATATTGAGTTTGTGAATTACCATTTCGATATACAATTATGTATATAAGTTATCGATCGATTTTTTTAATGAATAACGGTGCATTTTCAGCACTAAATGTGCAACTCATGGTATTCATAATGTGTTTATGAATGACTATTTGGCACTATGTGTGCAATCCATGGAATTCATAATAAGTTTGTGAATTTCCATTTCGGCTCTGCGGTGCAATGCATGTACCTTGTATTCTCATTTGACATACATTGGGCAAAATAAACGATAAATTAGAAAATATGGAAATAACAATATGATGGGCATAATGAAGATAGCTATCATGCTATTTGAATGAAGATTGGTTCGCCAAGCCAATGTGATGCATTGATATGAATTATACGATGTTCATTCATATTTTGATAATTTGTGATATACTTATATTTAAGTATAATTCATTTTGTATCACTATATCTCACTAAGTAAATACTTAGCATATGTTGATTTCACATGTAGGAAATAGCAAATACTACCCAAGTAAGGAGTGCTGCAGAGATCATCAATCCAAGGTTGACTCATCAGTAACTGTAGGACATTTATGTTTATTTTGATAATTAGCTAGCATATATTTGGACTCAAGAAAATTCTTTGTAATGTATTAAAGTTATAATTTTTGTAATATATTACAACAAACGTTTTATTATTATGATATTAAAATGTTTTGTTTTTTTTGAAACAAAATTTTATGGGTTTAAAATAAAATGTTTTTAAAAGTTATGTGACACCTGTGACTTGTGTACGAAAACATATCCAAGAAATGTGTTACATTTATTGGTATCAGAGCTATAAATTCAGCCGATTCTCGATCGAAATCGGGTTTATTTGACTTGAAAAAGGGTTACATGCCACTAAGATTGTCAAGGTTACTGATATGGTATCATTAGAGTGTGATTGATGTCACTCCTTACTAACTTGAGTGTTATTATTATGTATGTCCTATAAGATGTCGCAATGTTCAAACTCGCGAAGAGAGGCTGAACAAGAAATTAGAGAAAGATCGGGTAGCAAAAGTTATGAGGCTAATAGTGAGCATCTGATTCCATCTGTAAATACTAGTATACCTGCACATCAGGGTATGCCTGTGCCTAAGTTTGGAGCTTTTATGAAAGCTCTCGATGCCATTTTGACTCGGTTCCAACCTCCTCCGCTTCCCCCTGCTCCTTCAGCACCGTAAATGTTGATCCCAAAAGAGCTGAAAAGTTTGGGAGCTCCTGAGTTCCAGAGAGAAGAGGATGAAGGTTTTGTGGAGGTTGATTTATGGCTAAATGATGTTATGGTAATGCTTGAAAGTCTTCACTACTCGGATTCTAAAAAGTTGGGTGGAGTTGTATCTTTACTTTAAGGATCATTTCGAGTGTGGTGGTCAAATACTACGATGTATGCACAACCGGAGCAAGTTGCCTGACAGTTCTTTCAAGAAGAATTTAAGAACAAGTATATTAGTGAGCAGTTTAGGCGGGCGATGTTGCTGAAATTCCTTAATTTAAAAGAAGGTGATCGAACTGTGCATGAGTACGAGTTGATTACAACAAGCTGAGCCATTTTTCTACTAAGATAGTTCCCAATGACAAGGCTCGACTTGATTGGTTCATCGAAGGTTTGAGGCCAAAGTTTAAAGAGATGATGTTGGCTTTAAACTTACCTAGCCTGCAAGAAATTATAAACCGAGCTAAGGCTATTGAAATAGCTCAAGAGGAGACTTTATCAGTGGAACAAAGTTTGCATACGGGAAAAAGAATTGGAATATCTTCAACTTCCCATCATGTTAAGAGTGATAAGGGCTCGAGTTCCCGATATACTGATAGAGATGGTTCTCCTATAGTTTCACAGAAATCGAAACAATCACAGTCTTTTACTACTAGCTCGGGTAGAGCATTTGGAGAGAGAACTACTCCATGTCATACATGTGGCAAATTTCATCGTGGAGTATGTAGATTTCTCAGTGGAGCTTGTTTCCAGTGTGGTGAAACTGGTCACTATGCCTGAAACTGCCCTAAGAAATCCGGGGATAATTCAGCGCAATTTGAGAGATCAGTGGCAGCTTATAATAGAAGCAGAGGAATAGGTAGATCTAGAGGACAATCAGAGTCATTGCCGCGATAAGAGACTCGGGGAGTAGCCAGAATTTACAATATTAAGACTAATAAAGATCGGGATAACCCGAAGATCTTAATAGGTACTTTTCATCTTTTTGATGAACTTGTATTTGTTTTGGTTGACCATGGTTATACACACTCATACATTAGTACAGATTTAGTTATAGCTAGAGGAGTTTCTTTAGAACCAATATTTAGTGAGATGATAGTAGTAAACCCTATGGGTCATAATGCAAGAGTAACGCGGGTATGTAGAAAATGCCCGATAAAGATTCAAGGGATTGTGTTCACGGCAAACTTCATGGAATTGCCTTTCTACGAATTTGAAGTTATTTTAGACATGAATTGGTTGTCTCCTCATCATGGATGGGTTGATTGTTGCAAGAAGTGATTATTCTTGAAGGATGCAGAAGGCTTAGAAATAGCAGTGATCGGCGAAAAAGTGAAATCACTATCCAATGTGATATCAGCGATGGCTGCAAGAAAAATTATGTTGGAAGGATGCATAGCTTTTCTGGCCATCGTGGTAGACACTCGAATTTCGGAAGTGAGACTAGTTGATGTTCCAATAGTTAGGGAGTTTTCGGATGTTTTTCTAGAAAAGTTATCAGGATTACCTCCAGATCATGATGTGGAATTCTAGATTGAGGTTACCCGGGTACCAAACATTTTTCTTTGGCCCCATATTGAATGACTCCAATAGAGTTAAGAGAATTAAAATCCCAGTCGCAAGAGCTACTTGATAAGGGATTTATCAAACCTAGTGTTTCTCCTTAGGGAGCACCTGTGCGTTTTGTGAAAAAGAATGACAGGTCTATGTGATTCTGCATCGACTACCGTTAGTTAAATAAAGTAACAATAAAGAATAAGTATCCTCTTTCGAGGATTGATGATCTATTCAATCAATTGAAAGCCATATCAGTATTCTCTAAGATAGACCTGAGATTGGGATACCACCAATTAAAGATTAAAGAAGAAGATATTTCAAAAATAACTTTTCGAACTCGGTATGGACATTACGAATTTGTCATAATGCCATTCAGTTTGACTAATAATCCTGTAACATTTATGGACTTGATGAACCGAGTATTCCAACCTTACTTGGATCAATTCGTGGTGATATTTATTGATGATATTTATGTGTATTCCAAGTTAAGAGAGGTTCATGATGCTCATCTTTAAGTTGTTCTTCAGACTCTTTGAGAGAAGAAGTTGTATGCTAAATTTTCCATGTGTGAATCCTGGTTAGTAGAGATTGCTTTCCTTGGCCATAGAGTCTCCATAGAAGGCATAAGAGTATATCCCAAAAAGATTCAAGCTATAGTGGATTGACAACCCCCAAAGAATGTGTCAAAAGTTCAGAATTTCTTGGGGCTTGCTGGTTATTATAGGCGGTTTGTGAAGAACTTTTCAATGTTAGCTTTTCCGCTAACTAAGTTTCTATGAAAAGATGAGCCTTTTTCTTGGTCGGAGAAATGTCAAGAAATTTTTAAAATGCTAAAGAGAATCGTAACATAGGCCCAGTGCTTGTACAACCAGAGTCGGGTAAATACCATGTAGTATTTAGTGATGCATCTCATAATGGGTTAGAATGTGTGCTTATGCAAAGTGGAAAAGTTGTGGCTTATGCCTCAAGACAACTGAAGAATCACGAGAGAAATTACCCAACACATGACTTGGAATTGGCAGCAGTCGTGTTTGCTTTGAAAATTTGGTGTCATAAAAAAAACTGAACTTGAGGCAAATAAGATGGATCGAGCTTTTAAAAGATTATGATCTGATCATTGATAATCATCTCGGGAAGGCTAATGTGGTAGTGGATGCACTTAGCCGAAAGACTTTTGCAGCTTTACGAGCTTTGGATATACATATGTCTTTAAAAGTAGATGGTGCCTTAATTTTTTAGCTTAAGTTAAAGTAGTTTCTTGTGGATCGGATTAAAGAGCTACAAAGACAAGATGTAAAATGCTTGGCAAGAATTGCGCAAGTAGAAAAAAATGAGGCTAAAGGCTTCGAAATGAGGACTGATTGATATTTATAATATCATGAAAGACTTTGCATTCCCGATAATGTTGAACTAAAGAAATATATTTTTTATGAGGAACATTATAGTCCTTTGACAATGCTTCCAGGCGGGAATAAGATGTATCATGATGTAAAGAGTCGTTATTGGTGGCTTGGCATAAGAAGAGTTATATCAGAGTTTGTTGCAAGATGCCTGAAATGTCAGCAAGTGAAAGATGAACATCAAGTGCCTTTTGGATTGCTACAACCGATATTCATTCCCGAGTAGAAGTGGGAACGAGTTACAATGGATTTTGTTTCATGGCTACCTTTATCATCCGGTTAAAAGGACTCAATATGGATAATTATAAATACATTAACCAAGACAGCTCACTTTATTCCAATTCGTATAGATTACTCAATTGATAAATATGCAGAATTATATATAAAAGAGGTAGTTTGGCTGCATGGAGTGCCTATATCGATAGTGTCCGATTGAGACCCAAGGTTTACTTCAAGATTATGGAATTCTTTGCACACGACTTTGTGTACTCGATTGAATTTTAACACAGCTTTTCATCCGCAGACAGATATGCTAAGGGCATGTGTGATTGAATTCAAAGGATCATGGAAAAGGTATTTTCCTTTAGTGAAATTTACTTATAATGATAGTTATCAATCGAGTATTAAGATGGCTCTGTATTAAGCCTTGTATGGGAGAAAGTGCAGAACTTAAATTAGTTTGAATTAAAAGATCGAGACCTAGTTTTCCCGGATTTGATGAAAGAAAAAGTAAAAGTTATCCAGGATAATCTGAAGATAGCCTCTGATTGATAAAAGTCTTATACTGATCTAAAAAGAAAAGAGATTGAATTTCAAGTAGGAGACAAGGTATTTCTGAAAGTATCGCCCTGGAAGAAAGGATTGTGGTTTGGGCGCAAAGAAAAGTTGTGTCTGAGATTCATTGGACCTTATGAAATTTTAAAAAGGGTCGGATCAGTAGCTTATCAATTAGCTTTACCTCCCGATATGGAGAAGATCCATAATGTTTTCACGTGTCGATGCTCAGAAAGTATCGATCAGATCCATCACATATCATCACACCCAAGGAAATATAGATCCGACCAGATTTAACTTACGAGGAAGAACCAATGCGGATCTTGGCTCGAGAAAGCAAATAACTGTGTAACAAGAAGATTCTTCTAATTAAAGTATTTTGGCAAAACCATAAGGTAGAAGAAGTTACTTTGGAAAGAAAGGAGGACATGATGAAGCATTTTCCATACCTCTTTGTGTCAAGTACTTCTTAAAAAAATTGAGAACGAAATTTCTTAAGGGGGAGAATTATAATACCCCAAACATCGGGTCAGAGACTATATTAAAAGGATTTAAAATTTTGAATATTAAATTGAATAAATGGTAAAGTGTAAGAAATGATTTAGGAAATTGTGTTTAAGACCAACTAGTAAGAATGGAATAATAAAAGGGCATTTTGGTCCTTTATAGGGAAATGAATTTAAAAATTTATTATTAGGGATATTTAAGAAGAGAAAAAGGGGGAAAGTTAAGAAAAAGCTAAGTCATCTTCTTATTGTCTATCTTCTCGTCCCGTGCTCTCCCTCATAGCCCAAAGGTACGATTTCTTTAAGTTGGGTTTTCCTTTAGCTTATGGGTTGGTTTTGAAACCTTAAGTGATCTAGAGGCTTAAAGAAAGTTCAAGGAGGATTAAAACTAAGTGATTAGTGATTTATTTGAGATTTAAGAAAATTGGTTTTTGAGTGATATGATGAAATATGAGTTTTTATTGAGGTTTACAAGTAAATTTGACTTGTCAAAGAAGTAAATAAGAGATTAGAAGCCTAGGAAGTGATTGAAAAATGTTTGAGATTTAGGTGTGATTTTAGTTTTAAAGGGTTCTTGGGAGTTATTGGATGTTATAGGGAGGTTTATAGATGTAAGACAGTTGGTGATAAAATTAAGGGATTTAGATAAAAATGTGGTAAAAATCGAAGTGAAATATGTAAAATATGGGTTAGAGTATTAGTACTAGAAGAACAATATTTATACTATAGCTTGAAATTTGAGGAATGAGGATGAACACGAATAATATCGATACTTATGCAATTAGTATCGATACTGAAGTAGGGTATCAGTACTAATAGGAAAATATCGATACCATTATTGAAAAATGGATTCCAGAATGCTAAAATGGGTATCGATACTGAAGGGAGTCGGTACCATAGTATAAAAGTATCAATACCATAAGGGGGTACTGCTACTACTTAGCCTGGAATTGTAAGTTAGGATGAATTTTAATAGAAATTGAAAATAATACTACTTTTGAGTATTATTAAAAGTATAAATGTTAGAGAGCATACTAACATTTGTATTGTATGTGTATGAATATGGATACTTGTGTAGCTCGTAACCAAACTCCATAGTCAAGAAAGAAAAATGGCAAGAATAAAGTTGTCGAATAGTCAGACATCATTGCAACATACTAGTGAGGCATATCAGGTGATTGCATTTATTGTATTTCTATGAAACAGGGAGACTTGCGACGAGTCAACCTCAAATGTTTTGATAAAGTATGTTTTAAAGTACTTTGATATATTTTCATAATAGGTATTGAAATGATATTATAAATAAATTTTAGAGTGAACTGCTCTAAAAATAATAATGAACGTTGATGTTGTTAGTGGTTATCAATATTGCAGAAATAAATGTCTAAATCTGTGAATTTGACTTAAAAGCCCATGTATGTGCATTGAGAGTCATATGAGCATTTTGACATACTTCATGTATGATGGTATCGATCAATTTTGTATAATGCAAACGGTGCATTTTTGTATCAATACTATGTGTTCTTTTGGCACTATATATGCAATCATGGTATTCATAATGAGTTTGTGAATTACCATTTCGATATACAATTATGTATATAAGTTATCGATCGATTTTGTTTAATGCATAATGGTGCATTTTCGACACTAAATGTGCAACCCATGGTATTCATACATTGTATTCTCATTTGACATACTTGGAAAAATAAAGGATAAATTAGAAAATACGAAATTATCGGTATGATGGGCATACTAAAGATAGTTATCATGCTATTTGAATGAAGATTGGTTCGCCAAGCCAATGTGAGCATTGATATGAATTATACGATGCTCATTCGTATTTTGAATTGTGATATGCTTATATTTAAGTAATTCATTTTGTATATTATGCTCATTAAGTAAATACTTATCATGTTGATTTCACATGTAGGAAATAACAAAGACTAGCAAAGTAAGGAGTGCTACAGATATCATCAATCCAAGGTTGACTCGTCAGTAACTGTAGGAATTATGTCTATTTTGATAATTAGCTGGCATGTATTTGGACTTAAGAAAATGATCTGGAATGTATTAAAGTTATAATTTGTAATATGTTACAATGAACATTTATATTATATTAAAACATTTTTATTTCGAAATAATTTTTATGAGTTACAAATAAGAATATTTTTAAAAATTGAAACCTATGACTTGTACGGAAACTTATCCAAGAATGGGTGTTTATGAGGGAGCATTGATGGAGGCGTTTTGTGATGGTGGTATTGGATGGCTATGACGGAGTGGCTCGGTGAAGATTTGGTCGATGGGTTTTTTTTTTTCTCAAGTTTTTTTCTTGGCTCCTCCTTCCTTTGATTGTATTTACAGTAACATACATGGTGAAGTTGTTGACTAGAAGCCAAGAATGTGATAAAGGCTCTTCAGCTGAAGAATTAGCGGGTCAGACGCTTGATACAGGCCAGAGCTTCAGTTTGGAGCAGGTGTAGTAGCTAGTTGGGGTATTGAAGCCCCAGATATTAAGAGATCATGTTCCATTTTTTTTATTTTTTTCTTTTGTAATTTTTTGAATTCTTTTAATAATAATAATAATGATAAAAAAATATAAAAAATGGATTAGAATGGTGATTACAATAGCAAAAATACGTTGAGAAAGAAATCTATTTAATAAAAGTAGTCTCAGGTCTCGCTTTGCCTCAATCCCATTTGATCATCAAAGATAATTTTACTCCGGATATATGTCGGTTACAGTCAAGGCCCAACACATAAACTTACTTTCTCCCTGGTAAACCAACAATCCTAAGCCTATCTTCAAAATTTAGTTTTTAATCACTATTTTGTAGTTTTAGTTTTGGAAAAGTCCGATAGGGTAATGTTGTCTTAATGAGAATCAAACCTAATCTCAATTTCCCTTAGTGGACCACCGCTAAATATGTTCACAGGAAGTCGAACTTGCTACCAGTCGATTCTTCCTCCCAACTTTAAATTAGAACAACATTCAAACCAACGAGCTCTTTTTAAAATGAAAGTGTTAAGATTTTTAAAGGAAAGACCGATTGTCAATCCAAGTTTGCAAAAAATTAAGAATAATATCCGAAGGTATTAAGGTTTTCAATTCTCATGTTTGGAATTGAGTCATCATTTAGCCCTTGGCTAATTGAGAAATTAGCTAAGCATGATATAAATCATACTTAACATATTTGAAAAAGAAAGTAAAAGCTAAAAACAAAGATTAAAGGAAAAATAGTTTTGATAAAACAAAACCCCAAAGAAAAAATAAATCGAATGTAAATGTGTTTTTCAAGCTGCACCCTAAGGGTATTTATAGCCTTCTAAAACCCTAAAATGAAGTAGAAAACTAAAGATAATTCTTGAAAATATTCAAATAAAATCCTAAAAAAGTGATAAATCCTAATTCTAATTTAAACTAAATTTAAACATGCCCTTCTAAAAATGCTAACTGGACTGCCTTCTAAAAGTTGTTGACTGAGCGCCACGTCAGATGCTGTCATGACCCGAATCATGCCCACTACTCCATACTTGACTCTAGAAAATAAAAAAATGCAGAATTCACATTTTTAGTGTTGTTGTTTAAATTTAATGTCCTGCATAATAAACGAATAAAAATACCTAAATCAACCCCATTACTTAATCAATAAAGAGTAATTAAAGATAAAATAATAACAAAAACAAATCACTCATCATTATATAAGAAAATAGTGTGTCAAAGTGTGAATCTAAGATAATAAATAATATAATATTAATTAAAAATATAAAAATGCTTAAAAAAATTCAACCCAAATATAATTACTATTACTAATTTAACCACTCAAACAACCAAACATTATTTATAAAAGATTGCGCATTGCTAAAATTGTTTTCCAAAAGGCATGATGGGATAGATTTAAGTGTTTTTTTTATAAATAGTTATATACTATTTTTTAAAATAAAATTTTGAAAGTGAATTTTAGCTAAAGGATAGGAAAAACAAATTACAAACGACAAAACTTACCGATATAACATTTTTTTAAATTAATTTAAAATTTGGAAACAATTAATCTGTACCGTCAATAAGAACTCTAGTTTTTATACTAAAAGTTGAGATGATAATTTTATACGAACTTGATAGGTTTTGATCCGATTTGATCTAATAAGGTTAGTTTTTTATTTTATAAATTTAGATTTAAGTTGAGTTATTTAGAGTGATTGTATCGGATTCGAATTTAGGGTGAAAATCTGACTAGACCAGATATAGTGTTATGATAATCCTTTATATATTTAAATATAATTACAATAATATCTCTTGTATTTTTTTTTTCAATTAGATACTTATTTTACCTAATAAAAATGAATATATATAGGTCAAGATCATCGGGTCGGATTGGATGTGGGTGCGAATTTTAACTTAAAATATCGAGTCAGATTTCGGGTATTACGAAACCATCCTAAACTCAAGTTGGGTCAAATATAGGCAGAGGACTTCAATTTTAAGATTGAATTTGAATAGACTAAGGGTGTGTTTAGTAATGCTATCTAAAAACACTTTTAATTAAAAAGTTTGTTTTGACCACAAAATCAATATCAAATGGGTAAAAATTGAAAAGAAAAATATTGTGTAAACGGTGGTTTCAAACCAATAGTAAAAATTGGTATTTCTAACTTTTTCATTTCCAACTTTGTTTTTAGAAACCAATTTATATTTTTATCCTTACTAATGCATAGGCTCCACTCATTTATCCTAGAAAAGAACTTAGGAATTCAATTTCTTTTATTAATTATGTTTTTATATTTTGCTTTTAGAAACCAATTTATACTTTTATCCTTACTAATACATATGCTCCACTCATTTGTCCTAGAAAAGAAATTAAGAATTAAATTTCTTTTATTAATTATGTATTTATATTTTGTTTCAATAATTTAATACTAATATCTTTAAAAAATAATCTATTGTTTAATAATTTATTTTAACTATTTAAAATTAAATAAAATTTATGATTTATATATTAAAATATTAATAGTGAGTTATTATAAAATATATTTTTATTATAATTTAATTTAATTTATATTTTTTTATAGTCTAAATTTATATATTTTATTTAATAATAATTTCTTTTTAAATCTATTTATAATATATATATATTATTTTTTATTTTTAAATTGTTAAAATAATAATTATTTTATTTAAATTTTAAATAAATGGTTGTAGATAAATCAAAATAATTAAATATTATTTTAAAATTCAAATGTTAAAAAGTGTTGATAATATATTTTTTAATAAAATATTTCATATATAAAAATATTATTAGTGAGTTATTTAAAATACTTTTTTATAGTTTAAGTTGATATATTTTATTTATCATAATATTAATAAATGAAAATATAATTTAAATGATATATTTTTAATTTACGACATAATATTCAAAATGAACATTTTATCTTTTCAAAATTATTTTTTAAAAATAATCTCAAATAATTAAATTTTAAATTGTACTTTAAAAATTTATTTTAAAGTTCTTTTTATAACACTTTTAAATATCACTTTTCAAAAATAATGTCAAGCAACTAGAATCAAAACTATAGAGATCAATTATCGCAAACGAAATGGATAAAGAACAACAGCCACAAACATCACCTCATGTACTAATCTTCCCTCTCCCGGCACAAGGCCATGTCAACTCCATGCTCAAGCTCGCTGAGCTATTAGTACTAGCAGGCCTCAAGCTCACCTTTCTAAACTCCGATTTCGTCCATGAACAACTTCTTCGTCACACCGATGTTCTTTCCCGATTCGTCAAATATGAAGGATTCGAATTCCGGACTATACCGGATGGCCTCCCTGACGAGCATCCTCGAGCAGGTCATGGTATCATGGAAATCTTTGAAACTTTGGAATCGATAACCAAACCAATTTTCAAGGAGATGATGATTAAGATTAAGCCGAGAGTGGATTGCATAATAGCAGATGGGGTTATGGAGATTGCAGTTGATGTTGCTGAGGAGCTTGGAATTCCAGTCATTCAATTCCGTACCATAAGTGCTTGCTGTATCTGGGCTTATTCTGTAGTTCCTGATATGATCCAAGCCGGGGAGCTTCCAATCAAAGGTATTCATTTCCATAAATTATTTGGAGTCAAAAAACTTAATAATTGTTTGGATGGAAACAACTTAATTCTACTCATCTTGGCTATTTATTGTAATTCTTACAAAATAATTTTAAAAAATGTAAACTATTTAGGAAAGAGATTAGATCTGTTATACAATGTAAAATTCTTTAAGTTTTATACAAATTTAGGACCAATAGTGAGTGAAAATATATGATTGAGATTAACAATGATAACTGAGAAGATATTCACTTGAGAAAAGTAAATAGTTATTTATTTGCACTCATCCAACAGTCTTAAATTTGTATAAAACTAAAGAGTTTTACATCGTGTAAGTAAATTTAACCATCTATTTATGAATATATATTTCATTAAGATATATTTTTATTTTTATGTTTTGTAATTAAATTTCTTCAAATAAAATTTAATTAATATAAAATGGCCTCTTTTCTTAATAATTGTTTTATAAACATATAAAATAATAAGAAATATAAGGATATATACTTTAACTATTTTATGGGCCAAATAAATTTACTCCATATTTTTTAAAGAAAATAAAGTTGTCAAATAATAAGAAAGATGAAAAAGGATGGGACGAAAAATATTATTAAAATATAATTATAAATCAGTTGAATATTTTTAAAGTTTAAGAAGAACCTAAAATTCCACACACCAAGCCAGCTCGGTACCGAAGGAATTGCTATTAGGGCAAACTATGCGTCTAATACTTAAACTATCAGTTTTGATCTATTTAGTACCTAAACCTTCAATTTTTTTAAAACCATACCAAACGTTTAATTTTTGTTTCATTTTAGTACCCTTTCGTTAAAAACTTAACGCGTTTAGTACTTAAACTATCTGTTTTGGTCCGTTTTAATACATAAACTTCCAACTCTTTTCAAAACTAAACTATCCGTTTAGTACCTAAACTATTCGTTTTGGTCCGTTAAGTTTTTAACAGGATACTAAAATGAAACAAAAACTAAACATTAGGTATGATTTTGAAAAATTAAAAATTTAGGTACTAAAACGAAATAAAACTGATAGTTTAGGTACTAAATGAGTAGTTTACCCTTGTTGTTATTACTTGAGGCCTCGGGTTCGAGCACCATAAATTTCAAGGGTCTAAGCATTCAATGTCAAATGGTTGAGAGTTATCTTTGAATAGATAATATCTTATACTTATTCCATATTAATAAAAATAAATAAAAGAAGAAGAACATAAAATTTGACTTACGAACATGCTGTTTACCATAATATTAAACGATGCGTAAAATTTCAGTGTGAATTAAGTCTAGATCAAAAAGTTATTTTAGAGTTGAGGTTGGAGCTTTCATGTTAAGTTTTTATCGGCAGGGTATTACAATGAAATAAAAACATAATGTTAAGTATTATTTTAATAATAATGGAAAGTTCAGATACTAAAATGGACAAAAACTGATAGGTTAGGTACTAATCAAGTAGTTTATCCCAAATTAAAATGGTTTAGGGTTGTGAGAAAAAACTCGTCTCGCCCTCATTCATTATCATCCCCAGCTAACATGATGTAATATTTGAAGTGTTTGTTAAGTGAATTAATTGTTTTAATCATATTATGAGCTCTGAAAAACCTCTGTATTTGAAAAATATCATAGGAGAAGAAGATATGGATCGCCTAATAAAATCTGTTCCGGGCATGGAAACATTTCTTAGATGTCGAGATCTCCCAAGTTTTTGTCGAGTAAGTGACATAAATGATTTAACTCTCCAACGTATTGCCAAGTGCTCGAGAAAAAATTTCAAAGGCCATGGACTGTTATTGAACACTTTTGAAGACCTGGAAGGTGATATATTATCCCATATGCGAACCAAATCTCCCAAAATCTATACTGTCGGACCTCTTCATCTACACTTAAGGACCAGACTTTTCGACTCAAATCCAACGTTACTCAATCAATCCTCGAATAGTTTTCATGAAGTAGATAGAAGTTGCTTGTCATGGCTTGATAAGCAACCAAAGGGATCTGTTGTTTATGTAAGTTTTGGTAGCATTGCAGTTTTGTCAAGTGAGCAGATTTTCGAGTTATGGTTCGGACTTGTCAATAGTGGAAAGCGGTTTTTATGGGTTCTAAGGCCCGATAACATGCCCGAAAAAGGCGATAAAGGGATTAGTATACCAATAGAGCTTGTAGAAGGGACTAAACAAAGAGGGTGCATGGTGAGTTGGGCACCACAAGAAGAGGTCTTAGGTCATGGAGGAGTTGGTGGATTTTTGACCCACAGTGGATGGAATTCAACTTTGGAGAGCGTGGTGGAAGGGGTTCCCATGATCTGTTGGCCTTACTTTGCTGATCAACAAATAAAGTAGATTTGTGAGTGAAGTGTGGGGATTAGGTTTAGATATGAAGGATTTGTGATAGGCAAATTGTTGAGAAGATGGTGAATGATTGATGGTGGAAAAGAGGGAGGAATTAGTGAAATCAGCATCTAGAATGGCTAAGTTGGCAAAGAAATGCGTAAATGTGGTGGATTCGTATTGTAATTTAGATCGTCTAGTTGAGGACATAAAATCGATGAATATCAGTTGAAGATGTGGGGATTGAGGTGTGGATAGTCTTGATCTATAGTGTTAGTATTAAGCCTTGGGTCGACTCCTTAGAAGTTGGCAATTAGGGACGTAGTAAGTTAATCTAAGTGAGATATGCTTTTACTTTGAGCAATGTTCTTTTATCATGGTTTTCCATTGGATATGTTGGAGGCTTTTAGGTGTCGTCTAAAGCTTTTGATATAGGGCTCCAGGCTTGCTGGGGAATTAATTTGGTTGTGGTGTAGTAAATTTGGTGTTTTTTTTTTGTCACATTGGTTATCTTCTTGGTTGGCTATCTTTTTGTAGGTGTATTAATATTTTTCGTGGGTGTTGCTTGGTGTGGGGATTATTTCGCTCATGTATTCGATCAGATTATGGAGTTCTTGGTGTAGTTTGTATTGGTTATGGTCTTTGGTATGGGTTTGGTGTTATGCTAAATTTACTTTGGAATCGAGGGTATCCTCTGGTTTCGGTAATGTTGCATGTGAAGGTTGTTGGTGTGGTTTCATAGTCTGTTGTTGTCATTGTTTGACTTTGGACGGTTTTTGGTGGTTTGAGTATTTTTATGTTGTTGGTTGGAGATCGTCTGTGCTATTTGAATGGCAGTGGAAAGTTTTTGTCTAATTCTTTGTGCCATGAATATAGTGTTAAAAGTTAAACCGAAACGTGTTTAATATAACACTATAGAGACTATAACCCTCTGGTTATTAAATCATATCGGACCTGAAACGGATAGGTGAACTGGTTCAAATAATTATCTTGAAATAGTTATATGTTGAATCATCAACAAATCATTTATTCGTAAGCGGCTTTGGGTAGAAGACCGATTCGATGTTTTTGAAAATAAAATATATTTTTAATGAAAAGATGGGAGTCGCCACAAATTATTTTTAATGTGATATTTGAACACTTAAAATTGGTTAGTTTTAATAAAACATTTTATTTTACTAAAAGTATCAAGTTTTGGTCTACGAAATCAGAAACCGGGTTCGGGAGTCAGTTACACGCACACTCACAGTGCTCAAAATTTGTATCTAATCGATTACCTTATATTTTTAAAATTGAAAATTTTGAACTCATAATTTTATTTTATTTAAAACCCACTATGTATACATATTTTAAAAAGGATGTTGATTTATCAATATCAATAACGATCACCCTCGAGCAAAAGCAAGAGCTTCGTTATCAACCCCAATAAATGAGCATTGCCTTGATGATTTAGAAATCATGATGAAAGGTTTTGAAAAGGATGTTGATCTATTTCGAGAATCAATAGCGATCACCCCAGGCAAAAGCGAGAGATGCACTACTAATCCCTAATAAATGAACATAGCCTTATTTTAAAATCAAAACGCAATCAAACAATCAGTTATTGAACCTAATTATACTAAATGAATTAATTAAGGCTCACCTCTAACTTAAACTGTCAAATTATGAAATTTAAAGAACCTAGGAGATTAAGCCTTAAAATATAGGCTCTAATATTAATCCAAATCACTTTTAATAAACTATTGAGTCAAATAATCAAAATGGAACCTCGAGCATAAAAGCGAGGACCAAATAAAAAATTCTCCTAAATTAAAGGATTATAGTGAAATTAAAACTAAAACGGAAGCTCTAAACGTTAGCCTAACTAATTTTAACCAATTATTGAATCTAATGGTCAAAATGGAACCTCAAGCATAAAAACGAGGACCAAATAAAAAATTCTCCTAAATTAAATGAGTAAACTGAAATTAAGCCTAAAGTGGAGACTCTAATTATTAATCTAGTCCATTTTAACGAATTATTGAATCGAATAATTAAATGGAACCTCGAGCAAAAATAAAGACCAAATTGAGAATTCCCCTAAAATAAAGGACTAAATATGAAATTGAGCCTAGAGTGGAGGCTCTAATTGTTAACCTAGTCCATTTTAACCGGTTATTGAATATTCATCTAGTTTAAAAGTTTAGGGACTAAATTAAAATGAGTCTAATCATAAGAACTAAATCTCAAAGACTAAGTAATCTAAATTATAAATAAATTAAAAGAACGTAAAATTACCAATAAAAAATTAATGGTAATTAAAATACATAAAAGGAATAAATTAAAATAATTAAAAAACAAAAATTAAAACATTAAGTAAAAGGACTAAAATGAAAGGAATCAGAGTAAAAGCTTAAATTAAGATAGTGCAGAAAATTAAAAGCTGGAATTTGAAATACTGAAATATAAATGCTGAAATAAAAAATACAGAAAATTAAAGGGGTGAAATGTAAATAACAGAAAATAAAAAATCGAATACAATTAAAGGTTAGGGGTTAATTTTTTTAATTCTTACCCGTACTATAAATAACGTGAATCATACATCAGGGTGGCTCATCATGAAGTCGTAAATTATTTCGAATATTTTTAGAAATTAGCAGTTAGAAATTAGTAAATAAAAAGATAATAAATTAGAAATTAAGGGTTATAATTTTATCTGGCTCATATAATGTGGGTCATATCCTAGGAGGGGTCACGCAAGGCCTTATTAAGTGTTTAATAATAATAATAATTTAAAAATGAGGACTAAAATGTAATGAAATAAAAAAGTAAATAAATTATAAATAAAACAGTAAATAAAACGAAAATTTAAAAAATCAGAGCATCATATTCAAAATATAGAAAACACGAGGAGGTGGTGTCCAAAATGGAAAAACACAGTAGAGTTTCAGTTACTAGAGAGTGATTAATCCATTTTCCAAAGATATTTAACCCATATGTTTACTAATTTGGGTAATTTTTCATTTTAATCTAAAATAAATCCCATTTAGTCTATAGAAGCTTTCAACCCTTCTCTCCCCCTCTTCAATCATGCGGCCGAGGAAACCAAAAGCCCCAAGCCAATGCTGCCAGCCAACCACCTGTTGGGAATCACAGTTTTTCCCGCTTTGTGAAGTTAAGATAGGCACTTAGAGATTAAGGATTGTAAAGAGAGCACAAAAATATAATTCTCCAATTTGGAGATTCTTCCACTATACAAAAGAATAGTAGGATTATAAGGATGTGTTCACAAAATGACTCACACTTGGTGGCTCACTCAAGCTTGAGGGTAAAGACTTCCCAAGCTATATCTCTTCTCTCTCAAAGAGGCTCTCTAACTCTCTAGTTTCTCACTCTAAGAAGTAGATTTTCTTAGTGTTTTTGGAACTCTTGGATTTTGGATGGTTAGGAATGAAGTCTTTCACCCCTATTTATACTACTCCACCTCCACAATGAATGGTGGAGATTATTTACATCCAAGGGTGGAGATTGATTATCTAGAATGCTCCACACACTCTAGGAAGCTCTACACTCTTCCACTCCCTTCCATATTCTTCCATACTCTTCCATAAGGTTCCACATATCTCTATAAGGTTCACACATCTCCAGAATATTCTAGAGGATTCCACACATCTCCAGAATATTCTAGAGGATTCCACACTCTTCCACAAGCTTCTAGAGAGTTCTACACTTCTCTAGAGTTCTTCAGAATATTCTAGAAAATTCTACACTTCTCCAGAAAGCTCTAGAATTTTCTAGAACCTCTCCAATTAAGGAGAGATCCAACACTACCATACTTTGGGAGCCATTCTACACTTCGACTGAGGAGCCCAAACGTCAAAACACTCGAACCTTGCTTTTATCCTTCTTGTTTTGTTTCGATCGAGACCCTCGTGAACCCGCTGCCGTCGTAAATCAACTTTGCTACAAGCCCCACCATCTCTGGTGGTGGTCGGGCGAACCTAAACAAAACTAAACAACTCTAAAGCCACCTTCTTTATAATCTAACCCCTAAAACAATACCCAAAAAAATGCTAAACTACCCTCTAGACGATAGAAAATTGCAACTCTTTTACTCCCTCGCTCGACGACCGACGACCATCCCTACTCCAGCGACGAGATTACCAACAAAAGGTAACGACCTCTCCTTTTTTATTATATTTTTTATATTAAAAAAACATAGAAACCAAGATGAAAAAGAAACCTTTGAGATGCCCTTGTCTGGTATTGTTTTTGTTTTTGTGGGGAAAAACATCCCTATTATAATGTTTTTTAAGAGAAAAATGGTAACTTTACAAGGTTTCTTTCGAGAGAAATTGAGAGAGCCTTTTGTATTGATTCACTGTTGT
Organism: Hibiscus syriacus; assembly: GCF_006381635.1. Lineage (NCBI taxonomy): Eukaryota > Viridiplantae > Streptophyta > Magnoliopsida > Malvales > Malvaceae > Hibiscus > Hibiscus syriacus. Next base: position 803,351 of record NW_024063064.1, read on the forward strand.
CGTAACTGCCCTTCGGGTGGGCCCGAAATCGGGTTCTGACTTAATTTTGATGTGATTGAGCTGCCACTCATCATTTAAAATTAGGTTGACCGGATACCTTAATTAACCATCTTACCTGATATGAGTTTTACCAAAAAATAATCGGATCCGGGAGTCAATTACAGTCAAGGAAGGATTAGCACCCTTGTACTACCTTTCGGTACCAATTTAATTTTCAGTTGTCTTAATTGTGAAAATTAAAAGTTAAATTAAATATTAAAATTTGATTCGAATTACTTACCTTTGATCGATTAAAATTGCCCCTAAAAAGTCAAAATCATTATACTATAAAATAAAATAAATATTAAATAAATCAAAAAGGGGAAAAAGGTTAAATTAAGAAAATAAAAAAAAATAAAAATAGTAAAAAAATGTTAAAAGAGAAAAATAAAATAAAATAAACAAAATTTTAAATTTCAAAGGAAATGAAATATAATAAAATATAAAAAATGTTAAAAGAGAAATAAAAAAGTAAAAAATGTATAAAATTTAATAATAAAAAATGAAGAATATGTTAAAATTAAAATAAATAAATAAAAATTTAAAGGATAAAATTAGAGCAATTGAAATCTATGGATAAATTGATGCTAAAAATGAGTTGCAAGAGAAAAAATAAAAATTAGGGGGTCAAATTGCAAAAAAAAAAAAATAGGGACTAAATTGAAACAATTTAAAATTTTAAAGCCAATTTATAACAGGTGGCCAAAATGAATTACATTTCAAACTTCCAAGGACTGTAAAAATAATTTAAAATTCTTGTATTTACACCCTAGTCCCTCGTTATAAATACCCTAAAAACAAAAAAAATCATTTTTATATCATTCCAAAAAAATCTTCTCAAAAAACCTCTCAACCCTCTCCCTATTTCTCCAAACCGGCCCTATGGTCGACCATCCTCCCTGGTGGGATGCCACCACCTGGGCCACTATCAAACGCCACTCCAGTATCGCCACCAGTGGCCGAAAAGAATCTAACTTCACCAAAACGTTCCTCCTGTCCTCCTTAACACCAATCTGAAACTCGATTGCACAAAAAGGTACCACATCGGCGTAGATCTACAAAAAAAAGTGTTTGGATTTTTTCCTTTCCGGTGAGAATCATGCTTTCCCAGTGAGCTTTTACTTTCCGATGAAGTTCCTCCGCGTCCTTGGCGTTCTCCCATGAAACAAAGCTTTAATCTTTGTTTTCATTTCTTTCGATTTAGAAAAATTTTTTGTTTGGGATTTCATATATTTACCGAATGTTTGTTTTTTTGGTGTTGATGGCTTTTGTGGCTTTGTTTATTTGCTGATATGCTGCTTGGTTGCTCGATTTTTCTTGGGTTATTCTTGTTCTTCAACAGTTTTTGGTGGGGGTATTTATACCCCGCTCACCGGTGGTTATTTCTGGGTAAAATGGGATGGTTCCCTGGTCTCCGTGATCCTCAGGCCGTTCGAATGTTAGTGTGGCCGAAAATCCCAAGATAGTGCAATCTCGAGCTGTTTGGCCAATAATATCGACCGGTTACTGACGCGTGGCCTCAACGCGCGCTGATTGCTTCCTCTCGTACGACACCCCTAGTTAAACATGAAACCCTACCCTTCTACTGGATCAGGCAGAAGGATTTAGGCTTCCTGCTGGGTTGGTCTGCTAATTCGATTGGGCTGAATTCCACCGGGTCTGCTGGGTCAGGCTCCCTTGCTGGACTGGACTCTGATTTAGACCTCAAACCTTTATTGGACTCCTTAAACCTTGACCAAATCAATTAACATATTAATAAAATAATAATATAATATAAATATATAATAAATATAAATATATAATAAATAAAAATAAATAATATTAATATAATTTAATATATAATAAAAACTATATAATAATATGTTTCCAAAAATTATATATTATATATGTTTCCAAAAAATTCGTTTTAAAAACTAAATATGTTTTCAAAACTATATTATGTACGTTTTTCAAAAATCGTTTTTAAAACTATATATATATGTTTTAAAAAATGTGTTTTCAAAACTATATATATGTTTTCAAAAACGTATTTTCAAAACCATATATATATATTTCAAAATTGATTTTTAAAAACTATATATTATATGCTTTCAAAAACTATATTTATGTTTTCAAAATATTTTCAAAAACTACATTATATATATATACTAAATAAACCCCAGACGAAAATGAGTGACTACAACTGACCCTCTTTTCCCATTATCGTGCAACGAAAATAGAGCAAAGACAAAAAGACACAAATTTTCGATCTGTGCATATGGACTTGAAAACAAGCACGTTCCCTTGAGGGTTGTTGATCCCTGAGTATAAAATCTGACTCAATGTTGCATTCGAATATTTTATCGACTGTCCTCTATTGCAGAGTTGAGGTTTGACTTAAAAATAGAGGACGACTCCCCGTTGTTGAGCTGTGTTACGGGTGACTCTTTCGTCGTAAAGTTGAGTCAATCTTGAGATGTCTTTGAACACGATATCCTTCGTCATGAAGTTGAAATCGTGGTTGACCCATTCGTCATAAAGTTGATTCAGTTGAGCATCTCGAGTTATCCTTCGTTGTGAAGTTGAAATCTAGCTTGATGCTTGGATTAGGCGGTAAATCCTTGCCTTTGGTTCGATCCCTCTAGCCTAGTACCCTTCTTTATGAAGTTGGAATTTGACTAGATGACCTTAGTTGAGATATTGTTCCTCGTTTTTGCAGACGACTCATTCGTCGTGGAATTGAGTCAATCTCTTAAGCATGATATCCTTCATTGTGAAGTCGAAACCGTAATGACTCATTTTTCGTGAAGTTGAGTCCAAATTAAATATATTTGTTTTGAGCCGGATATCCTTCGTTGTGAAGTTGAAATCCAATCTTGAATAAGCTATATTGTGGTTAATCTTAAGTGTTTTTTGAGTTCAATATCTTACGTTTGCGAAGTTGAAATTGACTCTCACAAAAAATATGCATATGAGTGATGCTATAAATGCAATGTTCTTATGTATGCCTAAAATGAATATACAAAATATGGTATGTTAGGATCTAGAGAGAAAACTCAATCTCTTGTTTTCAGTCTTGATTCTCTCCAATATTGAATTTATGATTCTTGATTTTGGATTTTTTGATCTTTAACGAGTTTTGACCTGATATCCTCTCTTGGAATTTTTAGAAAGAAACTTTTCTTTTAGCCTTCTTATTTCCCGGTAAATTGTATCCGTGTCATTCTTTCGAGTATAGTCCAAGAGTCTTTATCGGCTTCCAAACACCTGAACCTTTCGAAAAATCTTTGTACAATAATACACAATTATCTTTTTCAAGAGTAAATAAATCATTCTTATTTAAATTCAATGTAAGATGCTTAAAAGGAATTAATTTGTATTTCCAGAAACGACCATATTTATTTATGAGGAAAAAAGAATACATGGGAAACATTCTGAAAAGTTAAGATATAAAGGAATACAAGTAAATGCCCTAGATCTCGATAATGAGGACACCTTTGAACTAACACACCGTTAGATAACTTTTGAGTGCAACTTTTGTCAAGGGGATTTCGAAAATGTGACAATGTTTGGAATAGTGCAAAGTTCCTCCCAAATTACTAACTCAACAAAAGACTTGGATGCCGTGATGTTTTATTACCTTGATCCGGGACCTTCCCATGCGTGAATCCTGAATCATTACCCAAGCCGCCCTTTCAAATTTTCAACTTGGATCCACCCTTGGTTTCAAGACGCCCTTTTCGGGTTTTCATCTTGGACCGCCCTTATTTTTTGTTCTTGTTTTTCTTTTTTATTTAGAGCGCCCTTTCGAGTTTTCACTCTAAACGTTTTTTTGAGATAGGGCGCCCTTTCGGGTTTTCACCCTAAGCAAAATGTTTATTGACTGCGTCAGAATTAATGGGATTAGGCCATTTCGGCTTGTCCATTTTAGTCAAGATCATTGCTCCTCCAGAGAAAGCCTTTTTCCCTACATAAGGTCCTTCCCAATTTGGTATCCACTTTCCTCTGAAGTTTTTCTGAACTGGCTAAATCTTTTTCAGCACCAGGTCTCCTTCATAGAATACCCTTGGGCGCACATTCTTATTGTGTTCTCGAATCATTCGATTTTGGTAAAGTCAACTATAATGAATGACTTTCAAACACTTTTCTTCTATTAAGTTTAGTTGATCGTATCGAGTTTGTGTCTACTCTGCATCATCCAGCTTTACTTCTGATAGAACCTGGAGTGATGGGATTTCTACTTCAATGGGCAATACAACCTCGATCCCATAGGCTAACCAAAATTGGGTTGCTCCTGTCGAAGTTCGTACCGAAGTTCGATAAGCAAACAGAGCAAAAAGTTGCTTCTCGTGCTAGTCTTTGTATGTCTCAGTCATTTTTTTCACTATTTTCTTGATATTTTTGTTTGTTGTCTCTATCGCTCTATTCATCTTTGGTCGATAAACAGTAGAGTTGCTTTATGTTGAATTGTTCACAAGCAGTATCCATCATCTTGTTGTTCAAATTTGTTGCATTATCGGTAATGATTCTTTCTGGTAAACCATACCGACACATGATCTTCTTTTTCAAAAATTTACAAATAGTGGACTGAGTGACACTAGCATAGGATACAACCTCCACGCATTTGGTAAAATAGTCAATTGCCAGAAGAATGAATCTATGACTGTTTGAAGCTTTTGGATGGATTTGTCCAATGACATCTATGCCCCATATAGAAAAGGGTCACGGTGTCGTCATCACATAAAGAGGACGAGGCATAACATTTATTTTTTCCCCATAGACTTGGCACTTATGATATCTTCTAGCATAGTTGATGCAGTCGCTCTTCAATGTGGCCAAGAAGTATCCGCATCTCATAACTTGTCTTGCCATCATATGTCCAATTGCATGAGTTCCACAAACTCCATCATGTACCTCTTCCAAGATCATCTTTGTTTCTTCTGCAACTACACATCTTAACAATACTTGATCATGGCTTTTCTTGTATAAGATTTCCCCATTAAGAACATATATGGCCGCCATCCTTCTGATTGTTCTTTTGTCAATTTTGGTGGCTTCCTCTGGATAGCCTTGATTTTTAATGTATTGTAGAATATCGTGGTACAAAGGTTTGGTGTCTTTTACCTCTTCGATTTAGTAACAATGAGTCGGGTACTCGTATGACTGCATATCAATTGGCATCATGTTGGATTCCCTTCCAACCTTGAATGTTGCTGCCGAGGTAGCTAAGGCATCAACCATTTGGTTTTCTTCTCTAGACACGTAATGGAAAGTGACTTCGTCAAACTCTTCGAGTAGATCCAATATGAGCTTTATGTATTCCACTAGCTTGACATCTTTTGTCTCCCACTCTCCTCGGAGTTGATTGATCACTAAGGTAGAATTTCCATACACCTGCAAAGTCTTTATATTTTTTCCAATAGCAGCTCGAATTCCTAAAACACAAGCTTCATACTCCTCCATGTTGTTAGTGTAATCAAATTTCAATCTTCTAGTGAACAACTAATGATTTCCTTTCGGTGATACCAGGATAGCTCTAATGACATGCCCTAACGCATTTGATGCACCGTCGAAACGTATTTTCCAAGAGTCACATGGGGAGGTACTTGATTCTTTTAAAGATATGGCCATCAAGTGTTCATCTGGGAAATCAAAGTCCAACAGCTTATAATTTTTAGAAGTTCTTCTCGCTAAGAAGTCTGATATGGAACTTCTCTTTATAGTTTTTGGGCTCACATATTCAATGTCAAATTCAGATAATAATATCTGTCATCGGCCTAACCTTCCAAATAGAGTAGGCACACACCCATCATGTATTTTAGCAGATCTAACTTGAAAATCAACCAAGTGGTATGGTATAGTATGTATTGTCAGAGCCTTCATGTAGCCCAGACTAAAGCGCACCAAAATTTTCAATGGGTGGATATCTAACCTCGCAATCAGTGAACTTCTTACTCAACTAATTAATGGCTCACTCTTTTCTTCTAGACTCATCATGTTGGCCAGGACACATCCCATCGAATTCTCAAAAGTGGACAGGTAAAGGAATAAAGGTTTGCCCTGGATGGGAAACATTAAGATAGGAGTGTGTGACAAATACTCTTTTATTTTTTCAAATGTTGTCTGACAGTCCTTATCCCATGATCCATAATTGTTCTTTCGAAGAAGATGAAACATTGGATCACATTTGTTTGTCAACTGATATATGACCGAGCAATGTAATTTAGTCTACCTAGAAAACCTGTAACTTCTTTTTGTGTTCGTGGGGGAGGTAAGTACTGGATGGCCTTGACTTTGTTTGGATCAACCTCAATACCTTTCCTACTAACAACGAAGCCCAACAGCTTTCCAGATGTTTCTCCGAATGTACACTTGTTGGGATTCAGTCTCAACTGAAACTTTCTCAATCTTTGGAAGAGTTTTATCAGATTCTTGACATGTTCATCTTCAGTTTATGCTTTGAAAATCATGTCGTCAACATAAACTTCAATCTCCTTATGCATCATGTCATGAAATAAGGTCCTCATAGCTCTTTGGTATGCTGCCTCAGTATTCTTTAATCCGAAGGGCGTCACATTGTAACAAAAATGTTCCCCATATTGTGACGAATGTGGTTTTCTCTATGTCATTTGGATGCATTTTATCTAGTTTTAACCTGAGAATACGTCCATGAATGAGAAGAAAGCATTTCCCACCATGTTATCCACCAGAGTATCTATGTGCAACAAGGGGAAGCTGTATTTATGACTTGCCTTATTGAGGTCTTTATAGTCGACGCACATGCACACTTTTCAATCCTTCTTTGGTACCGACACTACGTTAGCCACTCACTCCGGATACTTGGCCACTTGAAGAAAGTCAGCATCAAACTTCTCGTTGACTTCTTCTTTTATTTTAAGGAGCATTTCAGGTCTCATCCTCCTTTGCTTTTGTTGTACAGGTTTATATTCTGACTTGATGGGTTATTTATGGACTACCATATCTGTGTCTAGCCCAAGCATGTCTTGATACGACCATGCAAACAAATTTTTGTACTCCTGAATTAAGTTTATCAAGATCGTCTTGCTTCAGACGTGAGTGCTGTGCCAATTTTAATTTCCTTATTTTCCTTTTTTGTGCCCAAATTCAAAAGTTCGATTTCTTTGTCATGTGGCAATATTTTTTTGTTTACTCTCTCTACCATTCTTAATAACATTGAAGGTAAGTTGTACTCTTCTTCGTGGTCACATTCATTGACTTCCCCAAGACACTTGAGCTACTCAAAATCCACCTTCGGGTCAGAATCATCATTGTCCACATCATTAATATCTAAGGAACTGAAAGAAGAAGAGAAATATGTATATGTGAGAGGAAAGTATCCTACATGGAATGAAGAAATAAAATTAAATACGAAACAAAGGAAATGAAGAAGGAAGAAATGTTTGTCGAAAAGGAAAATTACATCTTTTATTGAAATATAAATAAAAAAATTATTAACCCTTACAAAAGATCACTTATTTCCCCGGGTATAGACAAATAGGGAAAGTTTGAGTATTACTCTGAAAGGGATTTGAAAACCACAGGTAGTTCTTCAGCTGTCAAGTTGTTAAGCATGAACCCTGGTAGTAAAAGACCTATTCCAGATCTATCAACATCTTTAGTGTTATACGTTGTTATAGCATTGATGCTCAAGTCTTTCAGAGCTTCTTCTATATCAGGTAAGGTTGTGATTGTTTCTTCCTTAAAAGCATAACCACCAGACTTAAATGTACTGCGAAGATGAGGAAAAGACATTGGCTCCCCTTGAATTTCTTCCCCAGTCCATCTCGCCTTTCTTATTTCTTGGCATTTATGAACTTCTTTCCTTCTCTGTTGTTGACTAGGCTAAAATCTGAGCCCAAACTGATCTAGCTTGGTAACAGGAAAAATGGGGCTAATTCTTCCTTGTAGAGATTTCCCAAACCCTCTTCCTATCTCTGCACCTCTCCAAAAAGTTTGTTTGATTTCCATCTTGGTGCAGTCTGAGAATCTTACCTCGATCGACCACAAATGTAGCATTGACAAACTCCATTGATTGGAAAGAACATTCTGGAGCTTATTCCCTCACGTCTATATAAGGGGACTCAATGGACATGCTTTCCACTATGTCTTCTTCAACATTGATAATTATTAGGGTCCCGTCGATAACAAACTTTACTTTCTGGTGCAGTGTTTATAGTACTGTCCTAGCTTGATGGATCCACGACCTTCTTAAAAGGCATTTGTAAGACGACATAATGTTCATCACCAGGAACTCTATGTTATAAGTGGCAGGTTCAATGGTCAGCGGTACCTTAATCTTTCTGAGCATTTTTCTCTTTGTTCCATCAAATGCTCGAACCACGCTATGGCATGCTCTTATGTGAGAGGTATCCGTTGGTAGACATTTCAGAGTGACTAAAGGCATTACATTAAAAGCTGAGCAATTATCTATTAGTGCACTTGGCAAACCATGCCCTTTGCAATGAGATGAGGTTATCATCTTGATAGTTATTAACCGGTCGATCCATCTTATTGACTGGTATATCTTTTGGTACAAATGTCTGATTCAGGACCTTTAGAAATTCCTCTTTATATGCTTCCGAGATTAGTAGCAACATTGAAATACGTGTTGAGAGGCTATGTAACTGTTTCACAATGTTATACTCACTGTGATTTAGAAATTTCAAGAAATCTACATGTAACATCCCAAAATCAGGGCTTGTGATCAAAATGGAAGTTTTGAAACTTTGAGGAATTATTTTAAAAGATTGAAAAGTTCAAATACTTATTTGGAAATATTTTGTGAATGATAATAATTATTAAATGAAGTAAAGCGTAAAATGGTCATTTGACAAGAAAGATTTTTATTTTCCCTTTTTAAGAGAATGAACCACGTGGAAAATGAGGAGAAGTGAAAGAAAACTCTAGAGGTTTGTTATCTTCTTCTACCCGTGGCTTCAATGGTAAGGTGAGTTGGATTCACCTTGAGTGTTTCTTTAATTTTAAGGTTTCCTTTGATTCTTAGAATGATAAGAAAGCTTAAGGGAATTGTTAAATGATTTAAAACTCAAATATGAACAGGTTATGAGAAATTAAGTAAAAGGAGTTTTTAAGTGAATTATTGAAATAGAAGGAGTTAATAGATTTTAAAGTTGAATTTGACTTGTCAAGGGTCTAACTAAGAAGTTAGGAGCAATAGGAGTGATTTTGGAACATGTTAAAATATTGACTTAATTATTGAATCCAAGAGTATATACGAGATAGTGGATATTGGGATGAATTAAAGTGATCTAAGTTGATTAGAATAAGTGTTTTTAAGCTTTAAAGGCTAAAAGGAGGTTATAGTAGAGGATTTAAATGAGTTGTGTAAGATTTGCAGGTTAGAAAAGTGTATTATAGGCAAGGGGTATCGGTACTGCTTCATCCAGTACTGATAATTCAAAGAGAAAATGTTCAGTTAAGCATGGGTATCGATACTGGTTGAAAGAGTATCGATACCAGAAGGTAGAAATTTATAAATTGTTAATGGGGTATCGATACCTGGGAAGGTAGTATCGATACCAAGGGTACCGATACCATAAGATCAGTATCGTTACCAATTTTGAAACAAGGATTTCAAATGCAAAAAAGGTATCGATACACAAGCTTGGTATCGATACCATAGCTAGGGAAGTATTGGTACCATGCATGGGGGTACCGATACTACTCAAGGTAGAAATTGTATAAGCATTTTGATTAGCTTGAATTTTTAAGAATCGAATTACATCACTTAAAATTCTGATATGCATATCAAATGTTTGATTGCATATATATTGATGGGAAGCTAGTATTTGATGAATCAACAAGATAAGATCGAGCAAGGAAAAAGCAAGAGATCGGTATTGAATAGTCAGGTGAGTGCATACTAGTGGTATATGGTGTTTAATGGAAATATGACTTGCGATGAGTCTATTTCCTATAGTAGTATGTATAAAGTCATGATTATGAGCATGTGTTTGATATTTGATATGAGAATATGTGCTATATGTGATTATATGTGTTACATGACTGGTGTGAATACATGTTAACGAGAGGAATCTATGTGATATGATATATACTACAATGTGGACATAAGGAATTGTATAAATAGGTGATATGTGACTATATATATATATACTACATGGTATATGGAATATAAGAGGATAAATTATAAGCTATATGATATGATATAAGTAATTTCATGATAATAGAATATAAGTTAGGGGATATTATCATAAATGAGTATATGAATATGTTAGATAGATCATATAGGAAGTTTTTTATGTTAAAGAGATTTATGATCTAAAACTTGCTAGGTTCTTATGTGATATTAAGTATAGTACAAAGATACGGGAAATCATATAAGAATGTTACAGGAATTAAGTAATAATAATAAGTTATGAGAATATATGCCTAAGTAACCAGATATGCAAAATGAACTAAGGGAGTATAAGAAATATGATATAATGGTTATGTGAAACTAGGGCATAAACTATATGGTATTGATATATTAGTTACATAAAATGGGAGTATAAAATGATGTAATAAAGATTAGGAATACATATAATAGAATTATAATAATAAGTGAAAAATTAAAATAATATAAGAGACACACATATAAATTATATTATAAATAAGTGATATAATTATGCCATATGAATTTATGTGTTATATGATAAGTATGAGCATATAAGAATAAGAGATAAGATATGTGAAATATGAATGTGAATGTGAATCATATGAGAAGGTTCTACATATAAATGAATCATATACCTATGTGAATATGTGGAAATAAGTGATATGATTACATGAGTACAAAATATAAGGCATGTGAAAAGAGATATGTAGTTACATGAAAGTATGATATGAGCTGTGTTATGTGAATAGATGAATATGCGATTAACATAATTATAATGCCAATGTTACGTTAAATAAGAGCTAGAGGTATAGTTGGCATGCCAAGAGTCGAGGGTTACCTATGTCATTCGGGACATATGGATAGGTCCTTCGGGATATATGTAATATGTGGTCCTTCGGGACATAGTGGTCCTTCGGGATAAATTCTAAGTGCCCCTAGTTGGAATTATACGAGCTGTGGTGACAACATATACGCTCAACCTCTATGTACTCGCATATCTTTAGTTCTCACATGTGTACATGGGTTAACAAAGAGATAAAAATAAACATATTACACGTGATGTAGATGTTTTTGTGATATGAAATGTATTACATAAATTATATGATAATGCATACATTGTTTGGTTAATAATGTTAGGTATAAGAGTTTATAACTAAGAGATATGATTGATAATAATGTTAAAAATAATAAGCATAATAATAAGAATAATGAAATTCTATGTATATATATGTATTTATATTTGATTCATATTGCATTCTATAGTTTATCATGATTACATGGAGTGTGCATAGTAAGAAGTTGTAATGATATGTTATAGTAAGTTTATTTATGCCTCACTAGGTCAACAACTTAGCATGTGAGTGTTTCACACGCAGATTCCGAAAAGCGAGAAATGAAGCTAAGAGGAGTAAGACAGGTTAGCATCTCCTTTACAAAGTTCATATCAGAAAAGAAATGATTAATGTGTATTTTGTTATTTTAAATATAGTTGGCATGTACTAAGAAATTAGAGTTAAATATGCTCTTATATGTGTTGTAAAACCAATTGATTTTAAATTATTGTGAAATATTAGTTTTCTTGAAATGTGGAATTAAATTTTAGCTAATTTGTTAAGAAAATCATTTTGAAAAGTCAATATGATACCTCGGACTCGGATCCGGGTCAAATACGGGTTAGGGGTGTTACATTTAATAGTATCAGAGTTATGGTTTAGCCGATTCTAGGCTTAAACCAAAGTTAAATGAGTTTTGAAATGTGTACATGCCAATATAAAGTGAAAATTTATGATCTCATAGTCTAAGGAGTATGTTGTCTTGCTAATATAATTAGTTTGCTATGTTATAATAGAATTTTGATAATGAGAGTTTTGAAACAAAGTGAAAGGTGATAGACCTCATGCTGGTAGCAATTTATCTGCCCGGGCCATGCAAGATGAAGAGCGGACATGCAAGGTGATATGTGATTATATATATATACTACATGGTATACGGAATATAAGAGGACAAATTATAAGCTATATGATATGATATAAGTAATTCCATGATAATAGAATATAAGTTAGGAGATATTATCATAAATGAGTATATGAATATATCAGATAAATCATATAGGAAGTTCTTTATGTTAAAGGGATTTATGATCTAAAACTTGCTAGGTTCTTATGTGATATTAAGTATAGTACAAAGATACGGGAAATCATATAAGAATGTTACAAGAATTAAGTAATAATAATAAGTTATGAGAATATATGCCTAAGTAACCAGATATTCAAAATGAACTAAGGGAGTATAAGAAATATGATATAGTGGTTATGTGAAACTAGGGCATAATCTTTATGGTATTGATATATTAGCTACATAAAATGGGAGTATAAGATGATGTAATAAAGTATAGGAATACATATAATAGAATTATAATAATAAGTGAAAAAGTAAAATAAGATAAGAGACGCACACATAAATTATATCATGAATAAGTGATATAAGATATGATATAATTATGCCATATGAATTTATGTGTTATATGAAAAGTATGAGCATATAAGAACAAGAGATAAGATATGTGAAATGTGAATGTGAATCATATGAGAAGGTTCTACATATAAATGAATCATATGCCTATGTGAATATGTGGAAATAAGTGATATGATTACATGAGTACAAAATATAAGGCATGTGAAAAGAGATATGTAGTTACATGAAAGTATGATATGAGCTATGTGATGTGAATAGATGAATATGCGATTAACATAATTATAATGCCCATGTTATGTGAAATAAGAGCTAGAGGTATAGTTGGCATGCCAAGAGTCGAGGGTTACCTATGTCCTTCAGGACATATGGACAGGTACCTATGTCCTTAGGAACATATGGATAGGTCCTTTGGGATAGGGATATATGTGATATGTGGTCCTTCGGGACATAGTGGTCCTTCGGGATAAATTCTAAGTGCCCCTAGTTGGAATTATACAATTGTGGTGACAGCATATGTGCTCAACCTCTATGTACTCGCATATCTTTAGTTTTCACATGTGTACATGGGTTAATAAAGATATAACAATAAACATATTACATGTAATGTAGATGCTTTTGTGATATGAAATGTATTACATAAATTATATGTTAATGCGTACATTGTTTGGTTAATAATGTTAGGTATAAGAGTTTATAACTAAGAGATATGATTGATAATAATGTTAATAATGATAAGAATAATGAAATGCTATGTATATATATGTATTTATGTTTGATTCATAATGCATTCTATAGTTTATCATGATTACATGGAGTGTGCATAGTATGAAGTAGTAATGATATGCTATAGTAAGTTTATTTATGCCTCACTAAGTCATCGACTTAGCGTGTGAGTGTTTCACATACAGATTCCGAAAAGCGAGAAGTGAAGCTAAAAGGAGTAAGACAGGTTAGCATCTCCTTTACAAAGTTCATATCAGAAAAGAAATGATTAATGTGTATTTTGTTATTTTAAATATAGTTGGCATGTACTAAGAAATTAGAGTTAAATATGCTCTTATATGTGTTGTAAAACCAATTGATTTTAAATTATTGTACAATATTAGTTTTCTTGAAATGTGGAATTAAATTTTAGCTAATTTGTTAAGAAAATCGTTTTGAAAAGTCAATATGATACCTCATACTCGGATCCGGGTCAAATACGGATTAGGGGTGTTATATTTAATGGTATCAGAGTTAGAGTTTAGCCGATTCTAGGCTTAAACCAAAGTTAAATGAGTTTTGAAATGTGTACATGCCAATATAAAGTGAAAATTTATGATCTCATAGTGTAAGGAGTGTGTTGTCTTGCTAATATAATTAGTTTGTTATGTTATAATAGAATTTTGATAATGAGAGTTTCGGAACAAAGTGAGAGGTGATAGAACTGATGGTGGTAGCAATTTATCTGCCCTGGCCAGGTAATATGAAGAGCGGACACCTCAGGAAGTGATTTGGATAATAAATAGTTATTTTTCAGAAATTAAAAACATGTTAGAATAATGTTAAATGATCTCCACTGTTCTGATGTGGAGAAATTAGATGAAGTAATTTAGTTACTATGCGAATGAGTTGAAGTATAATGAATAGATGTTATCATGAGAATTATAGAAGATTCAATGATGTGGTTATTAGTTTAGAAAAGTTCTATAATAAGCATCTCGGTGATAATGTTATTAGATATATAAAGCCAGAGCTTATAAGTTTCAAACATGGGAATCGTAATGTGTATGGATAAGAGTGCAGTTTGATAAGTTGAGTAAATAGTTATTAAGCTAATTTAAAAGAAAATGATGTATGCAAGTGGCTTGTGGAGGACTTGCACTCAGATTAAAAAGATGTTATTGGTGTTGAAATCGTTCTTTTTTCAAGAAGTAGTTAATTGTGTTAAAGTTCTAGAGAGAGCTTAGAATGATTAAGAGAATTGGTATTTTATGAAGATTAGCACTATCAAAGAGAGAGAGGTTTTGGGTTTCAAATACAACCTTGGTTGGAATTAGTTGTATTTCATGTCAAAAGATCAAATCTGATGAAAGCCATACACGCTTAAGTAGTAGGGTATGGTACTGGAAGATTAAATAAGGAGTTAAGAATGAATATGAAGTTAAGTTTAGAAATGAAAGTGAGGGATTGGATTAAAAGTTCTACTAGAAATTATGTAAAGTGAAGTATAAGAAGTATTTTAAATGGATCAAGTGATATACATACTGTTTTGTAAGAGTTTAAGAATGGGTACATATATGATTGGTTTATAAGATAAAGGAAGTTATAATGCTTGAGTTTGAAACCAGGAAATTGCATTGTGAATGAGTAAGAATGCGAGTTTGATAACTCAAATAAATTATCATTGAGTTAGTTTCGACCAAAAAG
Organism: Hibiscus syriacus; assembly: GCF_006381635.1. Lineage (NCBI taxonomy): Eukaryota > Viridiplantae > Streptophyta > Magnoliopsida > Malvales > Malvaceae > Hibiscus > Hibiscus syriacus. Next base: position 818,409 of record NW_024063064.1, read on the forward strand.
AGTGTATATGATTGGAAGAACTGTTGCTGACTGACAAAGTTAGGTGATGAAGAATGTATTAGAGTTAAAGGATTAGAAGATGATGTCAGGATAAGCTAACAAAGTATGGCGTTAAGTTGAAAATGGTTATGTATTTTGATTATGAAAATATGATGTAGTGAAGGAGATAAAGATTAGTATGTTTAAAGGAAGTTAAGGATTGATATAAAGTTTAAGATGATGAAAAATGATATGTGTATTGTGATTCGAACAAGGATTTTACAAAGAATAAGAATTTTGCAAATAGTGTTGACTATCAGAGTTATGAAAATGCTATAAAGATTGATGATCAGGGATAAGTATGAGTGATATGAAAAGAGTATATGAGTATGAAGGAAAAGATATGACCCATGTTAAAAGAAGATTTTGATTTCTGTAAGAATAGTTAGATATAAAATTTAGGATGGAGTTAAAGTTTAAAGGATCATGTATGACAGAGGTTATATTGAGGTATAGATTATAAGTTTAATTAGAAGTAAGAACAGTACGTCAGGTGATATGAAAGATTTGGTTTATGGGACAAATCAATTAGAAAAGGGCGAGATAAATCAATTGAACCAAGATTGTGAATGGTAAGGATTGGGATTACTCTTTATATGATGAGTAACATTATATGGATCTATAAGAACGAATTTAAATGAAGAATTGAGTAAGTAAAAGGTAAGTTTATTAGTGGTAAACAAGAAAGAGAAAGTAAGGGAAGCAACAAGAGAATATTAAAGAAAATTTGATATGTGTAGATAATACCTTTCTCTATTAGTGAGTGAAAATTTGAGGACGAATTTTCTTAAAGGAGGGGAGATTTTTAACATCCCAAAATCAGGGCTAGTGATCAAAATGGAAGTTTTGAAACTTTGAGGTATGATTTTAAAAGATTGAAGAGTTTAGGGACTTATTTGGAAATATTTTGTGAAGGATTGTTAGTAATTACTAAATGAAGTAAAGGGTAAAATGGTCATTTGAAAAGAAAGATTTTTATTTTCCCATTATAAGAGAATGAACCACGTGGAAAAGGAGGAGAATGGAAAGAAAACTATGGAGGCTTGTTATCTTCTTCCTCCCGTGGCTTCAATGGTAAGGTGAGTTGGATTAAGCTTGAGTGTTTCTTTAATTTTAAGGTTTCTTTTGATTCTTAGAGTGATAAGAAAGCTTAAGGGAAATTTTAAATGGTTTAAAACTCAAAGATGAACAAGTTATGAGAAATTAAGTAAAAGGAGTTTTCAAGTGAATTATTGAAATAGAAGGAGTTAATAGATTTTGAAGTTGAATTTGACTTGTCAATGGTCTAATTAAGAAGTTAAAAGCAATAGAAGTGAATTTGGAACATGTTGAATTATTGACTTAATTATTGAATCCAAGAGTATATTTGAGATAGTGGATATTGGGATGAATTAAAGTGATCTAAGTTGATTAGAATAAGTGTAGTTAAGCTTAAAATAGGTTATAGTAGAGGATTTAAGCGAGTTCCATAAGATTTTAGGGTTAGAAAAGTGTATTTTGGGCAAGGGGTATCGGTACCGCTTCATCCAGTATCGATACTTCAAAGAGAAAATGAGTGTTCAGTGAAGCATGGGTATCAATACTGGTTGAAGGAGTATCGATACCAGAAGGCAAAAATTTATATATTGTTAATGGGGTATCAATACCTGGGAAGATAGTATCGATACCAAGGGTACCGATACCATAAGATCAGTATCGGTACCAGTTTTGAAATAAAGATTTCGAATGCAAAAAGGGTATCGATACCCAAGCTTGGTATCATTACCATAGTTAGGGAAGTATCGGTACCATACGTGGGGGTATCGATACTACTCAAGGTAGAAATTGTATTAAGCATTTCGATTAGCTTGAATTATTAAGGATCGAATTACAACACTTAGAATTCTGATATGCATATAAAATGTTTGATTGTATACATATTGATCGGAAGCGAGTATTTGATATTTAATGGTGAGTGCATACTAGTGGTATATGGTGTTTAATGGAAATATGAATTGCGATGAGTCTTTTTCTTATAGTAGTATGCATGAAGTCATGATTATGCGCATGTGTTTGATATTTAATATGAGTCTATATGCTATATGTGATTATATTGTTTACATGATTGGTGTGAATACATGTTAATGAGAGGAATCTATGTGAAATGATATATACTACAATGTGGACATAAGGAATTATATAAACAGGTGATATGTGACTATTTACATAAATATATATATATACTACATGGTATATGGAATATAAGAGGACAAATTATAAGCTATATGATATGATATAAGTAATTTCATGATAGTATAATATAAGTTAGGAGATATTATCATAAATGAGTATATGAATATGTCAGATAAATCATATAGGAAGTTTTTTATGTTAAAGGGAATTATGATCTAAAACTTGCTAGGTTCTTATGTGATATAAAGTATAGTACAAAGATACAGGAAATCACATGAGAATGTTATAGGAATTAAGTAATAATAATAAGTTATGAGAATATATGCCTAAGTAACCAGATATGCGAAAATGAACTAAGGGAGTATAAGAAATATGATATAGTGGTTATGTGAAACTAGGGCATAAACTATATGATATTGATATATAAGCTATATAAAAAGGGAGTATAAAATGATGTAATAAAGTATAGAAATTGGTATAATAGAATTATAAGAATAAGTTAAAAAGTAAAATAAGATTAGAGATGTACACATAAATTATATCATGAATAAGTGATATAATATATGATATAATTATGCCATATGAATTTAGTGTTATATGATAAGTATGAGCATATAAGAACAAGAGATAAGATATGTGAAATGTGAATGTGAATATATGAGAAGGTTCTACGTGTAAATAAATCATATGCCTATGTGAATATGTGGAAATAAGTGATATGATTACATTAGTACAAAATATAAGGCATGTGAAAAGAGATATGTAGTTACATGAAAGTATGATATGAGTTATGTGATGTAAATAGATGAATATGCGATTAACATAATTATAATGCCCATGTTATATGAAATGAGAGCTAGAGGTATAGTTGGCATGCCAAGAGTCGAGGGTTACCTATGTCCTTCGGGATATATGGATAGGTACCTATGTCTTTCGGGGCATATGGATAGGTCATTCGGGACATATGTGATATGTGGTCCTTCGGGACAAATTCAGGTGCCCCTAGTGGGAATTATACGAGTTGTGGTGATAGCATATGCACATAAGCTCTATGTACTCGCATATCTTTAGTTCTCACATGTGTACATGGGTTAACAAAGAGATAACAATAAACATATTACATATGATGTCAATGCTTTTGTGTTATGAAATGTATTAAAAAAATTATATGATAATGCATACATTGTTTGGTTAATAATGTTAGGTATAAGAGTTTATAACTAAGAGATATGATTGATAATAATGTTAATAATGATAATAATAATAATAATAATAATAATAATAATAATAATAATAATAATAATAATAATAATAATGAAATGCTATGTATATATATGTATTTATGTTCGATGCATAATGCATTCTATAGTTTATCATGATTACATGAAGTGTGCATAGTATGAAGTAGTAATGATATGTTATATTAAGTTTATTTATGCCTCACTAAGTCATCGACTTAGTGTGTCAGTGTTTCACACGCATGTTCTAGAAAGCGAGAAGAGAAGCTAAGAGGAGCAAGACAGGTTTGCCTCTCCTTTACAAAGTTTAGATCAGAAAAGAAATGATTAATGTGTATTTTGTTATTTTAAATATAGTTGGCATGTACTAAGAAATTATAGTTAAATATGCTCTGATATGTGTTGTAAAACCAATTGATTTTAAATTAGTGTAAAATATTAGTTTTTTTTGAAATATGGAATTAAATTTTAGCTAATTTGTTAAGAAAATCATTTTGAAAAGTCAATGTGACACCTCGGACTCGGATCCAGGTTGGATACGGGTTAGGGGTGTTACACTACAACCTCATCTTCCCTTATTGGCTGATTTACTGTAGGTACATCTCCTTTGAATGGCTCGAGTGGTCTATATGGTAAGTTAGACTGTTGGGAGTGGTATTTCCCAATAGTATGCCCCACTTCACTGACATCTTCCTTCATAGAGATAACTTGACATTCATACTTGTAAGGCACTTGTTTGCTGTCTCTATAGGGAAAAGGTCTTGGTGTCGTTATTATCACCTTTACTGGTGCCTTATCTGTCACATTTGCTTTTAAAACGATTATAAAAGGATGACTAACATCGAGTTCTTTGTCGGATGAATCTCTAGTAGCACAAATATCAACTTCTGGAGCGTCCTAATCTTCCTCATAAAATTCCAGCTCTTTCCTGTCCATCATTAGCTAGATCAAAGTTTTAAATTCAGAACATTCTTGCACATCATGTCCTTCTTCATTGTGAAACAAAAATGATTACCACCTTTATATTCTGATGTGTTAGGATATGGTGCAAGAAGTTCTGCCTCCATACCCATGCCAGAGGAGATTTTACTTCAAAAACACTTTCTTTAACTATTTTACCACTCTCCTCGATGATTGCATTAACCCCACTTTCTTGGTGGTTAGGCAGAGGGTTCTGAACAACATTAGGTGATTCTGAATTATTAAAATGAACCCAATTTCTTTTGCACATCCTTTAAACGATCCTCTTAAAGGCGATGCATTTTTTAATGGCATGCCCTGGGACACCACCATGATACTCACAATGCGCGTTTTTGTTATACTATTTGGGGTATGGGGGATTTAGTGGTTCTACTGGGTATGGTGACACCACATGTGCATCAAAACGCTGTTGGTGGAGTTCCTTGTATATCATGGGAATCGGCTCGAAATACTCTTTTTCTCTCATTAGTTCCTTCGTATCTTGTCTAGAAGTACCTGATTGTACAACTGTAGTTGGTTTTGACTTAGAGACCGTAACACCTTTGCTGGTGTTGAAACTGTTGATGTTATTGATCTCTCATTCTTTATTTTTCATGGGTGGTCTCCTGCTTGATTCACCTCAATCTATCTTTCCTTGTTTAATGGTCATCTCGATCATCTCTTCGGCTATAATCAGATAAGAGAAATTCCCAGATGTAATTGCAACCAAATGTCCAAAGAAATGAGCCTTCAAAGTATGTACGAAAAGTTTCCTTGTTTCTTTTTCATCCAAAGTAGGATGAACCTGCACAGCTAAATCACTCCATCATTGTGCATACCGTATATGTTTATTCTCCATACTTTGTAGCATGACACGATCTGGCCCCATGAAGTTTACATGCTTGTATTGTTCTAAGAAAGACTTTGCGAGATCTTTCCCTATTCTAATGTGTCATGTACAATAGTTCCGTTAAGAATTTAACGGCGAAGTACCAAAATGAAACAAAAAGTAAACGTTATATATGATTTTGAAAAGAAAAAAAAGAAAGTTTAGATATAAAAATGAGAAAAATATAGATAGTAAGCATGTAGTTTACCTAAATACTTTTCTTATTATTATTATTAATCTTGCTAATCTTATAAATTAATACCTACGTCTTCATGAAAAAATAGAAGAGAAGAAGATATAATAATTAAAGAAATTAAGAAGATTTTATTGATAATAATTTTGCTTAATGATTTTAGTACATTCAGTTGCTTCATATATTTCTAGTATTTCCATGTTAGTATTGTACTAACATTACTGTTGCTTTTGTAAGTTTCGTTTAGTTTCTTCTATTTCCTTTTCCTGCATCCATTTTTCCCAATTTCCTCTATAACATTAATTTTAGGAGGTTCTGTTGTGAAATGGTTAAAATATGATTAAAAACAGTGTGATCGGCTAAATAGATGACCAGTGAAAAGTACTACCAGAGATGTTATACGTTTTCACCAGAAATGTTATTTGTGTTGATAATAATAATGGTAATAACCGAAAATGTTATCGTTGTATGTAAAATGGGGAAAATTGACTTCAATAATTTAGGTTAATTACTGTAAATATTATCAACCGTAATAATATAACAGATTGTTCCTAAAATATTATAAACGGTAAGAAAATAAGTTAATTACTTATTTTGTTATTAATATTTTCAACATATTAGGTTGCGCCTAATATATTATGAGAGTTTAAGTTGAAAAGGCTTTATAAATTCTATGATAACAAAATAGGTTAATTACTTATTTTATTATAAATATTATCAATAAATTAAGTTGCGCCTAAAATGTTGCCAAAGTTTAAGCTGACGGGGCCTTAGAAATTCCACGGCAACAAAATAAGTTAAATACTTATTTTATTATAAATAAAAATTGCGCCCAATAATGTTATTGTGAATAAAGAAGTAGGTTGAGAATTGGATTCTTAAAGTTGTGTTTAATGAAATCGGTAGCGATTTAATTTGTAATTGTATCTTTAGATGGAAATTGTTTTTAAAATAAATATCGATACTACTATTATCTGATGGTCGATACTTTAGCAAATTCGATACTGTTTCTATGTTGTTCAATATTTTTGCATTTTAGAAACTTGTTAAGTTGAAATAAATTGAAACGCTAAGATCGAAAGTTACTTATTTAAAAAATTCCATTAAAATATCTTTGTAAAAATATCAATACGTACGAAAAATATCAATACTTTAGTTTCTCCTACTTCCTTATAAGTAACAATTATTGTTTTAACTAAGATAACCGATAAAAAAAATGAGGCTAAACGGTATTATAAGTATCGAAACTCTTATACTCAGTATCGATACTTCTGTAGATGTATGGACATTATTAAACCGAAACTTAGTGTATATGTATCGATACGTATTAAGAAAAATTATTAATACCTGATATCGATACTTTAGAATTTTAGATTTTTGATGACTGTTATCGAGACTTTAGCATTTGAAAATATTGATGAATGTTAAAATATCGATAATTGATATCTGATGTATCGAGATTTTTTAAAAAGTCGATGAACTCCCCCCACATCAACCTACAAGTATCGATACTTTCAAATTAAAAAATAATTAATTTCAAATGGTTAAGTTGTAAATATTTTACCATTTACATTATTATTATATCATTAAACAAACTGCTAGCTAGTTTAACGTAATAGGTTGCGCCTATTTTATTTTAACTAGTTAAACTGTAAATATTTTACCGTTTACATTATTATTATATCTTTAAACAAACTGATAGCTAGTTTAATGTAATAGGATGTGCCTATTTTATTTTAACCAATTAAGTTGTAAATATTTTATCGTTTTCATTATTATTATACCTTTAAACAAACCGGTAGCTAGTTTAACGTAATAGGTTGTGCCTATTTTATTTTACCGTTTACATTATTATTAAACTTTAAACAAACTAGTAGTTAGTTTAACCTAATAAGTTGCACCTATTTTATTTTATCGTTTACATTATTATTATACCTTTAAAAAAACTGGTAGCTAGTTTAACGTAATAGGTTGTGCCTATTTTATTTTAACCAATTAAGTTGTAAATATTTTATCGTTTACATTATTATTATACCTTTAAACATACCGGTAGCTAGTTTAACGTATATGTTGCACCTATTTTATTTTACCATTTACATTATTATTAACCTTTAAACAAACCAGTAGTTAGTTTAACGTAATAAGTTGCACATATTTTATTTTATCGTTTACATTATTATTATACCTTTAAACAAACTGGTAGCTAGTTTAACGTAATAGGCTGTGCCTATTTTATTTTAACAGGTTAAGTTGTAAATATTTTACCGTTTACATTATATTATACCTTTAAACAAACCGGTAGCGTAATAGGATGCGTCTATTTTATTTTTACTGGTTAAGTTGAAATATTTTACCGTTTACATTATTATTGTACCTTTAAACAAACCGGTAGCTAGTTTAACAAAATAGGTTGTGCCTATTTTATTTTAACCGGTTAAGTTGTAATTGTTATTTCACTATCGATATTTTTACAACAATATTTTAATAAAAAATTTCAAATAAGTAACTTTCGATCTTAACTTTAATATTTTTTCAAATAAACAAGTATCAATATTTTAATTTCCATCAACTTTCTCAAATGTTAAAGTATCGAACATAATATAAAAAGTATCGATATTTTACAATTCATCAAATGTTAAAGTATCGACAATCAGATCGTAGTTTCGATATTTATTTAAAAAAAAGTTTGACACTTTGCAACCTTCTCATTTTCTATGTTTATTTTTTTTTTAATTTGAAATTGATATTTGTGGAAAAAAATTGAAACTTTGCAGGCTTCTCATTTTCTATGTATTTTTTAAATTAGAAAGTACCTATACTTGTGGAAAAGTTCGATACTTACCGATCAGATAAGTTTATCGGTTATACCATTGTAATTAATATATTAGTCATAAGTCAGTATTTTCAGTTGCGCTAAACTGTTTTTGTTAAGGTTCTTTTCAAATTTTCGGTTGTGCTATTTTTTAGCATTATGTTAATTTGCTTTTCCTTAGACAATCCCTTATTTTTGCTCATTTCTTCCCTTTCTTCATATGAATACCTAATTCTTCACCCACGTAACACTCGGATTTTGGGTTTGATAATTATTGGTAATTAAAGATAGTTATAAGATAATTAAGCTAATTTTTGAAAAAAATAGTTTTCGAAATTAAATCCAAAAATACTTTTAGAAAAGTGAATTTCGGAACATTTTAAATGATTTGAGGTTGAATTTTTTATTATAAGTTAGTTAAGTTTATAAAATGAAGGCTTAATACTTAATAAGTTCCAAAATTATACTCTTTTTGCCCGAATAGGTGCCTACAATATTTTTTTGGACCATTTAGGTGTTTAACTTTATAAACATGAACACTTTAGGTGCCTGAGATGTAACGACATTAGTTTTCTCCGTTAAGTCACATGTGTCACAAACTAGTAATTTTGAAATTTATTTTTTAAAAAATATTATGATATTTATAAAAAAAATTCTAATTTCTTTTAAATTACAAAAAAAAATCTTTAAATCTCTAAAATTCCCGAATCCTAACACTACTCTCCGCCGCCCTTTATGGCCATGACAACTCCCATCGGTGTAGTCTCTACCATCATCCTAGTTATACACCATCGTAGTTGTTGTTGATTGGTCATTGGAATCATGTGGGATCACGATTTTTATCCTAGGGTTTGTGGGGTAACATCGATTCATCGTCGATTCATCGTCGATCGTTCACAATTTGCTAGGAGTTTTGGTCATCGGGTGAAGGTGAGGTTGGGTGGAGCTTCGTCAACAGAAAAGGGTGGCGGTCGATGTGGGTTTAGGGGTGGAAATGTAGGTTTTCAAAGTTTTAGGGTTATTTTGAAATTTATTTCTTTTCTTTTAAAAAAAATATATAATTTTATATAAATTTTTTAAAATTATCAGATTGTGACACCACTACAACAAATTTGTCAATTTATGACAAAATTTCTATATGATATTGTCACAAAACATACTATAATGTGACGTTATTTACTTTCGTCATATTTATTGATTAATGGTATATCTTTTATGACAATTTTAAAAATGGTAATTGATTTTTGTCACTATATGTTTGGCGTCAAAATCTTCCCACCAAATTCTTTGGTGGGAAACCTTTTAATGACATTTAGATAAAATAATGACGTTGTAAAATCGTCTCCAATGAAGAACAGGTATTAGTGACGATTTATTATAATGACGATTGAATTTGAATTAGTGGCGTTGCACATTTGTCACTAATAAATTTTATTCGTGAAAATTTAATTTGTCATATTTTATAAGACACTAAAATTGACATTTTATTATTGTCACAAAAATAGTTTTAGCATGAGAAAATCAATTATTTGTCATTTGTTTTTAAAAAAATATACATAGAAAGTAAGTTAATTAAAAAAATCTTTAATATTCAATCAAAAAAAAGTTCTTTAAAATATATTAATAAATTATTTAATATATAGAAAGTAAGTTAATTATAGTTAGTAAATTAATATATAGTTGATTAAAATATATTAATAAATTATTTAATATATAGAAAGTATGTTAATTAAAATATATTAATAATTTTTTTGAGTTATTCGAGTTCTATTTATAACTAAATTTGATTTTGAAATCTTTTAAGTTGAGTTTAGTCTATAAACTTATTAGTTGAGTTTTTTTTCTAGTCGAACTAATTTGAAAATATCAATTTTTGAGTCGAATTGAGTTCTATTCACACCTAATTATAGCATGTGTTCGGACTATGAGTGTTAATAGATTCAAATCGTCCACTCTTTATTCAATAATTGTTGGATACAACATAAAAGTATATAACTTTTATTCAGATTGCGTGTTACTTATGAGCTTTCCCTAGCAACACGTACAATTGATTGTATTATTTTTTGGTACAATAAAGTTTAGGTCAGGGGTGACACCCCAGTCCAGGGTCAGGACAAACTTAAGATCCAATTGAGATTTACATAAGAATTTACATATTTCCCACCAAGAGTAACGGTGGTAGGATTCAAATTTGGCCTTACAAGCTCAAATTCATGAATCTCAACCATCTGTACCAACTCTCATTGGCATCGATCATATTATTTTAAATTCTAAATATTTTTAAATAATTTAAAATAATATAATAAGAAATAAATATAATTAATATGATTGTTTATAGTATAGTCAATTTAGGGTTTTAATACTCTTATACTTCATATAAGATATAAAAATCATACAATTATTTATAATTCTCTTTATATCTATTAAAAACTTTTTATTATTTAATAATAAAATTTTACGTGATATTCAAAATCGTGATTTAAAAAAATAACAATAACTGCTTAGTCACTAAAATAATTTGAATTTTAAAATCTTATTATTATTATAATAATGGGATAAATATGAAACTGCAATAAATGGTATGCAAATCGTATTTATAATAAATAGTATTTAATATGGTAAATTGTTAAAAGGTAAAAGGAGAAATAAGGTAGGTATTATTATGGGAACAAATGCTATGTATACGTTTTGAATTATTTTTTAGGATTATTCTTGCTTGGTCCAGCCTAGGCCAAACCATTCAGCGGTGCGTTAGAAAAACAAAGGAAAAACTTCAGTGTTGCAGCTCCTTGATGTCCTTACAGCATGTACGCTTTCCTTTTTCATTGATTTTCATTTTATAAAGAGAAAGTAACCTCAGTGACCAAAAATCCATATAATATACGATTTTGACCAATTTTTTTTGATTCGCCAAAATGACCAACAAAATCGCAATGCGATCTCCAGTATCGCAAATTCGAGCTGCATTTCGCGTTGCGATAGTTGAAAATCGCATTGCGATTTTCCATTTCGCGTTGCGATAGTCTACAGTGTCGTTGTGATTTTCCATTTCGTGTTGCGATAGTTTTAAAAATGGTATTGCATTTGTTTCTTAAGAATTCTCTAAAAAGATAGTATCTGCGCGGACGTATCGAATACACATATTACCACGACCACGACCACGACCCGACCTGAGACGGCGACGGCGCGCGAGAGTCCCCCTTATTCTCTTTCACTCAACAAGGAAGTGCAAAATCCAAACCTTAAATACCATTCTCAATAGTGTTTCCAAAACTATGTGGGATTGAGCATTACCAACACTTAGATAATAGAGTATATTTATACAATGTTCAGCTCATTAATATGGTGAATCCTATAGTAGTTTCAGCTTTTTATACATTCAAAGATAAGCCAAATTCTATATATTTAGTCTTTGCATTTTATTCGACTTAAATAATTACGTGTTGATATATAAAAAGATAGCGAGATCGAGATAATTTGTTTAATGAATTATGTTGTACAATGATTAGACTTAAGAGTGGAGAGAGGATGGTGAGGTGCTTGAAGGAGAGGTAGTGATTAGTAATTGAGTGAGACTAATGATCCTGAATGTTATGCTTGATGATCTTTCAAAATATTTAAAGAGACTCTATTATCTATGAATTGATAAAATAATTTATGAGTTGAACATTGTATAAAATCTCTTCCTCATAGATTTTCTTATGTGATATAGTTTGATATGATACTGTAAGATCCGTGATATTACTATTGGGAATGCTCAATCCCACATAGTTTTGGAAACAATATTGGGAATGATATTTAAGGTTTGGATTTTGCACTTCCTTGTTGAGTGAAAGAGAACAAGGGGGACTCTCAGGCGCCGTCGTCGCCGCCGTCTCGTCTCGGGTTGTGGTCGTGATCGTGGTAATACGTGTCTTCGACACGTCCGCGCGTATACTATCTTTTTAGAGAAAATTCTTAAGAAACAAATGCAATACCATTTTTAAAACTATCGCAACGCGAAATGGAAAATCACAACGACACCGTAGACTATCGCAACGCAAAATGGAAAATCGCAACGCGATTTTCAACTATCGCAACGCGAAATGCAACGCGAATTTGCGATACTGGAGATCACGTTGTGAATTAGAAATCGCATTGCGATTTTGTTGGTCATTTTTGCAAATCCAAAAAAAATTGGTCAAAATCGTATATTATATGAGATTTTTGGTCACTGAGGTTATTTTCTCTTTTATAAAATCATCTGTGTATTTGACTTCCTTTAGAGTTAAGAATACCATCAATTGGGTTTTTTTTCTAGATTTGTGTGTCTAACCGTTTTTCGCCCGGAGGAAAAAGACCGATAACTCGGTTTTCTCTTTGAAAATTGTTTTGAAAGGTGAAGAGTCGCCACCAATCATTTGAGGTGAGATTGGAACACCATAAAACTGTGTGATTTTAATAAAACATCTTATTTTTTTCAATCTAGAAATCAGGTTCGGAAGTCGGTTACGCGTGGGGAAGGATTAACACCCCCACAAGCGCCCAAAAATTGGTACCTAGTTGATTACCCTATATTTAAAATCAAAAATTTGGAGTTCGATATTTATTTAATTTAAAAAAATCATTCAGGATGCAAAGTTAAAAAAGGGTATTCATTTATTGAGACCGATACCATTCGCCCCCGAACGTAATGCGGGAGATCAACTATTGTGTCTAATAACCGAATATTGCCTCATTTTTAGAAAACATGATGTGGTTTTGAAAAGGATGTTGACTTATTCAGGGAATTACAAGTAGTCACCCCTGAGCACGATCGCGGGAGATATACTATTAATTCCTTAATAAGTGAACAGTGCCTTAGATTTGTAAAAATAATGCAATCAAACAAAATTTTATTTGTCCTAATTAAACTAAAAGTAAATTAAGGCATTTTCTAACCTACTTTGTCAAATTATGAAAATTAAAGAACCTAGGGGCTCAAATCTAAAAACGTATGCTCTACTATTAATCCTATTTGATTTTAATTTAATTTATGATCCTATAAAACAAACATCAAAGGTATTATTTTATACCAGTAATCATTTAAAATACCTTCCTAATTAGTTAATAAGATATTTCATGTTTTATTGTATAAAATAATTTAACCTTAACACATAATAAATTTAATGATTAAATCAAGAAAATATAAAAATTCAAAGTCACTATTGCGATGTTTTTCTTAATATATATATATATACCTTAAAAAAATAAAGTAAAAATAATAATAAAATACCAAGCATATTAAAATATTGAATAAACTACCATGATGTATGCAACATGTATAGCTTTGTATTTAAAGTGAGAAATAATAAATGTAAATTATAGGATGCATAGTCATATATAGAAAAATATAAAATACATTAACCATATGAACAAATTAATTGAAAATTATCAACTAAATTTATGGCATAATACATGCATGATATATATATATATATATAAACAAGTTACACCCAAAAGTCAAACAAGTTGATGCCTATATTAAAGATAATAAATTATAATAAGGAAACAAAATTATAAGTCACAATCAAATTGTCAAAAAATATATTTTGTAAACATGAAAACACCTTATGAATCACGTGAAATTGTTAACATATTGAAATTATATGTTCCATACATATCTTCATATATTATAATAAAACATAATATAAAATAAAGTGGGTCATATATACACGTACGCATAACACTCATACATGAAAACCAATTGATTTATATGAGTTTAAAAGGAGGGAAACAATGATTAAAGTAACGAAACAGCAAGTTAGGGGGCCTAGAACCTAATTTACCATTCACTTCAATGACTAAAAATTAAATTACCCTAAAAATGTAATATAAATCAATACTTTTACACTTAACCTAGACTAAGCAAGCCCCAGCCGTTTCTTTTCTTCATCCCCATCTCTAACTCTTCTTCCTTTTCTCGACCAAAAGCCATAAAGTTCTACACAACTAATAGCCATCATGGCTCCAACCAAGACCACATGGCCAACCACCGCATCATGGTGGCCACGATCCTCTTCAACTCTAATCTCACTCGTTCTTTCTCTCGGCGATAACCATAAAGCTTCACTCACGCAACCGGCAAGCCACCATTTCACGGTGGTCACTCTTACCCGAACACCCACAAATCATCCCTAACTTAGTTCTCAACATCTACGTTCTAAGGCCAACCAAATGAGACCCCCACCGAAACCAAACGGCCATCTCTGCCTTTCATCACCCGAGTCTCTCCACTGCTTCAATTCCAGTGGCCATATTCTCAACTAAGTAACTCTACCACTTCCCCTTTTTATTTCATTTCCAAACGAAGACTTGCATCTTTGGAAACTTTAAAAAAACGAAAATAGGAAATGACAACTTTTTGAAATTTTTGCTTTGTATAATTTCTGATATGTGTTAGTGTAGCTGTTAATTCTGTTCTGATTTTAGTGCTAGGGTCAGGTAAGATCATCGATGGTTGTGGGTAGAGTTAAAGAACAGGGGGTTTTCTAATGGGATTAATTATTTCTAGAGAATGAAGCATTGATAATGAGGGGGTTTTTTCTATGGATTTTGAAAAGAATGGGACGTATGGGAAGGGAATAATAACAGTTGAAAAATGCATTAAGTACAACAGGATTCTTCTCCAATATATATTATTTGTTTGTTTTTTTTAGTTTCCAAATGACACAAACACACTCAAAAGATACTGGAAAATGAATAAGCCGATTACCTTAATACTAATTTTTATTGCTTTCAAAAACGATAGAGAAGACCCCTGTTACACTGTTCGATTCTAAAGAGGAAAACAAATATATCTTCTTGTTTGAACAATTGCTTTCTCTCAAGAAAAACAAAAGGTGGATAATCTTTTTTTTCAGAAATCTTTTCCCCTTCTGTTGGTGAGTTCCTCCTCCCTTTTGTTTAGCTTTTGGTCTCCTTTTTATCACCGAGAGCCTCTCCTGTTCGAATGATTTTGATTCTTCTTCTTCACCGAATCTCATTTGTCGTTGCATGCCAATTTTTTTCTGTTTGGTGAGACTTTGATTGGAGCAGGTAAAGGGTAGGTGAATTCATCCCGAAATTTTAGGGATTATGTTGGATTTGTTTGACTTTGATTCCTTGATGATTTTGTTGATTTGTGCAGATTCCACGTGAGATGTTGAAGATGATATTTGAGACAGGGTCGAGTCTTTGCTGGACACAGGTCTTAGGCTTAAACCGAGTTGTAGCTTTTAATGAGTTATTATATTTTGGGTCCAGATTTGTTGGGCTTCGGGTCTTGTACAAGTCTACAAAATATATATAATTAAATAATAATAATAATAATAATAATAATAAAATTAAAAGACGAGACGAAAAAAATGTGTCGACATTGTGTTTCTCCAAAATGATTCAAATTAAAGAACGGGATTTATTCTTCTGCCTTGTTTATCTAAGAACAGGTACGTGTGTTAAATTGATTATATGTGCGGATCATGAAAAAAGTTTCTCCTGAATCCTGAGTATGGAGCATGTGAATCAAGTATAGAGCACGTGTTCGATCCCCTGCATCTTTTTTACCATTAGATCATATGTGTTCGATCCACTAGATTATATATGTCGATGCAATACCTAAGAAAACACAGTCTATTTACATATATGATTTAAGTATATATGTCGATGCAATCCCTAAGAAATCACTAGATTATGTGTTCGTTGGCTCAAATCCAACCTGTAGCACCTTTTATTAATTCTCTGCTATGTTTTTATTAATAATGATAGGGCCTTAATCACATTCATGAACATATATAATTCACTGCTATGGGGTAGGATATGAACAGTGGCGAAGAATTAACCAAAGAAAATGATGGACTCGTTGGGGGCCATCAAAATCCAAAGCAAGGCTCCACAATTTGTTTTTTTGGATCCAACTCCGGTTCTTGGATGATTCTAGCCGCTGTCCATTTTGATCCAAGGTTAATTCCAAAACATATTGAAACTTTAAAATTCACTGCTATGGGTAGGATATGAACGGTACTGCTATGGGGTAGGATATGAATTTGTTTTGAATCTCATAGCAGTAAATTAATTCAAACTTGGCTTAGATCATACAAAATAAAACACATTCATGAACTTATATAATTCACTGTTGGTGGCCTTAATCATATGGGAAATCATATTTCAAGCAAACCTATATGGAGGAATGTCACGTGTAATTTATAAAAATTCAATAGCACTGTTTTGATTAATTGGCTCTAAATATAATATTTATTTTATTTTTTATTAAAAACAAATGGTAACATTGTATACAACTAGACATTTAGCAGTATTTTGATCTCATTGCTAATATATTTACTTATAATATTTTTTATATGTTTTAGACAAAGTATCTCGTAAAAGGATTCGAACACAAGAAATAAAACTCAAGAAGTCTCCAGTAAACTAAATCGAACCCAAGAATCTGAATCTCAACAAGTTATTGATGCTCCAAAACAAACACATGAAGAAATTGATCCAGATACAACAATTGAAAATTCAAGTAAACATTATTTCCAATATTTATATAAATGAGTAGCAAATGAGGATTGAGTAGTACCAATGATATAGTAACTAATGTTGATTATTTTAATTTGTAGCTTCAAATGATACCATGAACTCAACATCAACAAAATCACAACCGACTCAAGGTTTGGATTGAGATTGCTACAACAAAATATTCCACAAGTCATATTATTATCAAATTATTTTTATTTTCTGTAAACATTTAAATATTTTTATATTTATAAAAATGAAATTATTATGTTTTTAGTGAAATATTTGTTTAAATCTTATTATTTTGCAATAAGTGAACTATTTTTTTATTTAGATTTGTATAAATAATTTTATTTTAATATATATAGTCATTAAAAATGTGACAATTTTTAGTTTTACCACTATATTGATGACATTATATATGGTGACGTTATGCATAATCATCATTCATAATATTATCAGGTAACCATATATTATGTCACTAAAAATGTGACAATATCTCTTTCGTCACATATAGTTGATTTTAATGCATTATTTGTGACAATATAAATTATCAATTACGAAATCTTATTTAATTTATTAATGTAACCAACTGTCATAGAATATAAATTATAAAGTGACGTTATGCATAAACGTCATTCATAATATTATTAAGTAACATTTATATATGTCACTAAAAATTTGACAATATCTCTTTCGTCACATATTGGTTGATTTTAATGCATTATATGTGACGATATAAATCATCAATAACGAAATTTTACATAATTTAGTGACATAATTAGTTGTCATTGAATATTAATTATATATTGACGTTATATATAAATGTCATCCATGCAACTATTAGGTGACGATATACTAAGTTACTAACAATGTGACAATTTTCTTTTCGTCACGTATACAATGAAATTATTGTGTTATTGGTGACGATATGATTTATTAATGACGAAAATGTACATCATTTGGTGATAAAAGTAATTGTCACTGAAGGCAAATTAAACTGTGACGTTATCCATTGGTGTCACTATATATTTAACAATACATGACGATATCACATACATCGTCACTTTTGACATTTAGTGACACACCGAGGGTGACGATCGTCGTGACATTGGCTTTTACGTCACAAAATACATCTAGTGACATAAATTGAAGTTTTAGTGACAATAACCTACATGCCACTAATAAGAAAATTTGTTGTAGTGCACGTGTCACTTAACGAAGGAAATTAATGTTGTTAACGGCCTGAACACCTAAAGTGGTAACGTTAGGCACTTGGATGGTCCAAAAAATACTGTAGGCACCTATTCGTGAAAAAGAGTATAATTTGGGTACTTATTTGGGCATTAAGCCAAAAATGAATTAACATTTTATTTTGTAGTAAGGACTAAAATTGAAGCTCTAGAGGTATTATTTGTCTCTTTTGGGAAGACAAATCAAAACTTTATTTTTAATTAATTTTTAATTAATAAATATATCTATATTATAAACCTTATTTTAGTAATTAAATAATATTAATAATTCTTTTAACTTTTTTAACAAAAACTCCAATTAATTTTGATTTGAAGGTTTGCTTGTTTCCCTATAATTGATTTTTTTTGAAAAATAAATTCTAAAAAATAAATTATAATTTCTGGAAAGTATTTTTTTCTGATGATGTTATGTAATTCATTTTCCTCTATTTCGTAATTTTTTACTAAAGATGTCTTCTGAAATTTATTTTTAATGAAATAAATAGACATTATAAATTTTTATCACATATTTATTATTGAGTTAATTTTATTATTATCAAATTATTCTTAGAAAGTTTTATATATATATTATAATATTTAATTTTTCACGTTAAATTAAAATTTAATGCCATTCATTCTTTTATATAAATATAGATAATATGAATAACTTATATCGATTGTATTATAAATACAATGTTTTAGATTTGAAAATTTTCATGATTCTTATTCAATGACATTTTTAATTTATAAAAAATTGATATTTTTAACTTTATCTTTATATTTTAGCTTCTAATTAAATTTTTTTATACTTGAGATTCAATTGATATAATCTTAAAATTTTATTAAAAATGTGTTTCTTTTATACCTACATTGAAAAGGAACAAATGTTAATATTAATTAGTATTATATAACATTAAACAATTCCATTCCAATTGTAATTAGTACAACATTATCTTAACACAATAATAATGTCCATGTGCATAATTAGTATCACACCACTTTCAGATAATAATATTATTCAAGTACGTAATTAATAGACACCATAATAAGAAAATAATATTATCCAACTACATAATTAGTAGTACAATACATTTAATCATTGATATTACGAGAATACATATTTAATACTACAACACATTAACACAACAATGTTATCTAAATGTGTAATAATGATTAAATACTACATTAAAATCACAAAGTTTTAACCTTGGGTAAACTTTTGAAGCCAAATTTTTATATGCCTCATTTTTTAATTAAAAGAAAACTTTGGCCTTGAATTCATTCTTTGCAAGAAAATCAAACACACTGTAAAGAAATTTATCATCAAATCTTTAGTTTTTCGTCGACATAACTTCATAAATATGTGATGTCTTATCTCAGTAAAATTTTTCAATGCTTCAGCGTTCTCACCAAGTTTTCCACCTATAAATTGAATCCAATTACCCTCGACAATTTCTCGAATATATTTCCTTTTAAGTTTTGATATATTAGATGAATATACTTTTGTTCTTTTCTCATCGATATCTTTGATACTAAAATTTAATGGTGTTGAAATTTCATTAGCATCATTTAAGTCTATATCGATAAATGTTTTAGCAAAACTTCATGTTATAATATCTTTATTGCTAAACAAAACTATCCATAATGAGAATCATTTTTTTAATTAAAAAATGATACATGCTTTTAGTATGCCTGTCAAATCTACACAAAATTGTAATTATTAGTTAAATGAACGTCCCAGCGGATTAAAAATAAAAGAAATACCTTATTGTCAAATCCATAAGTGACATCTCTTCTTTAAAAGCAACAATACATTCAATTTGAGAATTCTCTTTCCTCTATAATTTATCAACAACAACAACAACAACAAAACCCAATTCCCATATGCAATGGGGTAAGGGGGAGGTAGGGTAGTAGGCTGCCCCCAACGCCAGGTTGAGAGTAGCTTCTGTGGAAGACCTCGGCAGTCAGAAAATTAAAAATATAGATAAAATGCAATGCATATATAAATAAATACGTAAATACATAGTTGAACAGTATTCATATGCAGTCATTAATATCATATGCTCGGTTGTAATGGGCAGTAATCCCTGCAAATAAATCCCTGCGAAAAAATCTCTGCATATAGACAGAAACGTAAGACCCGACTAAATTTAAAAGTGAAGAGAATGTTACACAGAAGTCAACGATAGCAAGCCCAGTTCTAAGCCTTCATAAATACCAATAACATAAACGTATAAAAAGTATAAGTCATGGAAATTACTACAAAGGCACTAAAAGAAGACAGAGATGATACACCCTAGAGATGTGACCCACACTACTCGACTACCCTAGTCTTAAGTCTCCATACTTTCCTATCAGAGGTCATGTCCTCGGTAAGGGCTAAATCCATCAAATCAGATCTCAAGTAGTCTTCCCACTTCCGCCTTGGTCGTCCTCTCCTTCTGGCACCGTCGACTGTAATCGACTCTACCCTCCTGACCGCATCTGACGGTAGTCGCCTAAGGACATGCCCAAACCACCGTAGTCTTCCCTCCCTCAATTTTTCGGAAACATGCACCACCCCCAAGGACATCCTAATAGCAGAGTTTGTTTTCATATCCCACAGAGTCCTACCTCATGTCCATAGAAGAATTCTCATTTCTGCGGCCTCTATCGTCCTTACATGATCCTTCTTAGTTGCCCAACATTCTGATCCATACAACAACGCTGGTCTTATTGCCATTCTATAAAATTTTCCCTTAAGTTTTAGAGGCACCTTCTTGTCACACAAAACTCCAGTAGCGGCCCTCCACTTTAGCCATCCCGCCTTTATACGGTGTGTAACGTCATCATCTACACCCACATCTTTATGTATCATAGACCCTAGGTACTTGAAACAATCCTTTGAGGGGAGAACGTGTCCTTCTATGCATACTTCTACATCTTCATCATTTTGGTCCCCACTGAAGTTTGAACATAAATACTATGTCTTTTCAATATTGATCATTAGACCTTTTTCTTCCAAAGCAGTCTTCCAGGTAGCCAGTCTACTATTCAACTCAGATTTTGTTTCAGCAACTAGGACAATGTCGTCAGCAAAAAGCATACACCATGGTACACCGTCTGGTGTCGCACAATAGATGTCGTCCATAATCAAGGCGAAGATGTAAGGGCTAAGAGCCGACCCCTGGTGGAGTCTGATTTCCACTGGGAATGCCTCGGTGCCAACTGTAGTCCTGACGTGTGTAGTAGATCTACAATACATATCACAAATTGCCCGGATATAAGCAGTTGGGATCCGTCTCGTTTCCAAAGTCTTCCAGATCGTATCTCGGGGAACGCTATCATAAGCCTTCTCAAGGTCAATGAACGCCATGTGAAGATCTCTAGACTTTTCCCTATATTTCTCCATAAGTCGTCGAAGTAGATGAATCGCCTCCGTGGTAGACTTTCCTGTCATAAAGCCAAATTGGTTTTTCGAAACCCTAGTAACTTGTCTCAACCTAGCCTCTATCACCCTTTCCCATAGCTTCATGGTATGACTGAGTAGTTTAATACCTCTGTAGTTACCACAACGTTGTGGATCTCCTTTATTCTTATAGATTGGTATCACCGTGGACTCTCTCCACTCATCTGGCATCTTGGCAGTCTCTAAAATAATATTAAAGATGTTGGTCAACCACTTAACTCCCTCTTCTCCTAGGTCAACCACACAATGATAGGAATTTGATCAGGACCGATAGATTTGTCCCTTCCCATCTTTCTAAGAGCCATTTTGACTTCCTAAAACTCAATCCTACTTGTAGGGTAGTCATTGGCCGTAGTATGATGGTCGACTGACCCATCAACGGTACTATCTCTACAGGGAGAGACACGTCATTAAATAAGCCAAAGAAGTAACTACCCCAAACCCTATTAATATCATGATCTTTCGTTAAAAGAACACCATTGTTGTCCTTAATAAACCTAATGATACCTAGATCATTTTTCCTATTCTCCCTAGATTTTGCAAGCCTGAAGATGTCGTTTTGTCCTTCCTTGGTGTCTAATCTCTTGTACATTTCCTCGTATGCCTTATCCTTTACTTTAGCCACCGTTTTCTTGGCTTCCCGCTTTGCCTCATTGTATGTTTGTTTAGCTCTCGACCTTTCTTCGTCGTCATTGCATTGTAGAAACTCCTTGAAGCAAGTTTGCTTTGTCTTCACCTTAGTTTAGACTTCGTCGTTCCACCACCACGATTCTTTATGTTCCTTGGCCTTCCCTGTCGACAACCCCAGGGTATTTTTGCCCATCTCTCTAATGGAATTTGCCATATTTTTCCATAACAAATCTGCATTATTTTAGTTTGTAGTTCCAAAACCTGTAATAGACAAAACCTTACTCCTAAAGTCATCAGCTGTTGCTCCATGTAACTTCTTCCAAAGGATCCTAGGTTTACCCAGTTTAGCCCTCCTATGAGTGCTCCGCCAGTGCGGTGCGCGGAACACTAAAACCAACAATTTGTGTTGCGATGCACATGCCTCTTCAGGGGACACCTTACAGTCAATGCAAGCCCATCGATCCCGATTTTGAACCAGGATGTAGTCAATTTGGGTACAATGTCCCCCGCTATGAAACGTAATCAAGTTCGCATCTCTCTTACTAAATAAGGAGTTAGTGACCACCAAATCGTGTGTAGTAACAAATTCAAGCAACGTACGTCCCTCATCATTCCTGCTACCATAATCGAAACCCCCATGAACATCGTCAAACCCGTCGGTTGCACTACCTATATGGCCATTGAAGTCTCCCCATATGAAAACTCTTTGGTCCTCCGGAATGCTCCTAAGTACATCATCTAACTGATCCCAGAAGCAACGTTTCTCCCCTTCCCCTAGGCCAACGTGTGGGGCGTACACTAAAAGGACATTCACCACTTCCTCTTCTATAATAACCTTAATCATCATGATCCTATCCCGGTATCTACAAACTTCAACTACATTTTTCTTGAGCCTAGAGGATACCAAGATACCCACCCCATTTCTAGCTTTATCTACGCCTGAATACCACAACTTGTACCCATTACACTCTCTGGCGCTAGCCCCTTTCCACCTAGTCTCCCGAATACATGAAAAATCTATTTTCCTATTATTAAGTACGTCGGTCAGCTCCAGCAGCCTAGCATTTAATGTGCCTACATTCAACGAGCAAACTCTAAGTCTAGTCTCCTTGTCACCACTATGTCGATCCCTCCCCCTATACACCCCATGGGCTCTAAAAGAAGGACATGACCTCAAGTAATCATCTATAATCGAAGCTATGAGAAACTATGAAAAATGAATCCAAAGAAGACAGAAGATGCATCAGAAAACGCTAGAGAATTGTGGGGTACTAAAAAGCCTAGTTGGTTACTAAGTACGATTTTAATTTATTGCTAGTAAGTTTATTAACAATTATAAGATAAATTGTGTAATTAGGTTAATAATAATAATAAGTAAGTTTATTAACAATTATAAGGTAAATTGCGTAAACAGATGTACGGACGTCATGGATTGAGAAACGAATTTCAGAAAATATTTGAATTAACAATCAAAACTATTTTTCTTGGCTCCAAAACATAAAACGATAGTTTTAGAAAATATTAGAATCATGCAAATACTACAAGATCGCAAAAAATTAAACTAAAAATTCTAGAGTTTTTTCCCCAAAACAAGATAGTACAATATTTTTATTGACCCCAGAAAAGCCAAAATACACAGAAATCAACTATAATAAAAATTAATCGTTCAACAAAATCAATTCAGCAACCTTCAGATCTCCAGATCTGACCCGATCTATATCGAACCACAGTCAAGAATAAAAATCCAGTAAAAAGGAAAGAAAAACAACCCTGAATTTAAAGAAAATGAAAGATATTACCTGCGAAAACATATATTTTGAAGTGAAACTAATGAAAAGAACAACAAGACTCGAAAGAAAACGAAGAGTTTGAGCAGCGCAGATGATGACAAGCCCCAAACGCAAACAAAGACTCCGTGCAGTGATTCAAAACAGAAAGATAAAAAAACCTTTACAGACATGAAAAGTATAAGCAGATTCAACAACCGAATTCAAAAAAGGCACTATCTTACAGATGATTAGCAGATCAATAAAATACTGTAGCTATAAGCCAGTAACGTTCAAACAGAGATCGACTGGAATAAAATATACGGGGGAAAGCAATATCAAAAGTACCTGATTCGTGGGTGATTTGAGCTTAAAAGAGAGAGCAAGAGAGAGAGAGAGAGAGATCTAAGAGTTTACTTTTCAAGTCTGGGTATGGTGAAGAAAAATATTTGCTTTGCAGATAAAAAACCAATACACGAAACTTCTGTAGATTAATTCTATGCTATCTTTATGGCTTAAAGCAGCACCAATACTGATACAAAGCCCTCCTCTTTAATTTATCACTAATGCTAAACTTTGAGCCCATTTAACTATTCGCCCATCATAACTACTAAACAATATACATTTTGAGTCACTTTTTAGTGAAATTAATGAAATGATATTCTTCATGTGTCCAGATAATTGAAGTGGGGACTTTTAAATATTACTAACGAAAAACAAACTAAAATCTAATTTTAATATATTAAAATAAGTATATAAAAATTACCATCACTGCAACATCATATGTTACTCTATCACATGTTATCATTTTCATATTATCATCATATCCAAATCTACTTTATTCACGAATTTTGTATATAATTTTGCACGTGTTCTTGATCATCTGTAAATGGTTTTCTACATGTTTAGTGTCACACAGAACATGAAATATTTCAGAGATAGTTGCAACAACTCATTTTATGTAATCCGCTTTGAAAGAATTAGATGACTTATTTCCTTTATGAGTTTCCTCTGTTAATAATTTTAGAATTTGTTTCATTGGTTTTGTCCATCTAAAATGTCTTGATGTTTCCCCTTATTTACTTAATTTAGAGTTAATCATTGCTACTTGAAAAAGGCATACAAAAACAAAATAATTATATAAGCAACAATAATTCATAACTCAATACAATAAAAATTAATATATATGAAAAGGTTGAGTTTCCAATAAACTTAATATACAAAAATCATAATTCAAAACAATGTGAAATATACAAAAAGGAAAAAGTCAAATACCATAACATTTTCTATAATCAACAAACTTAAAAAATATTGTCAATATCGAACAAAATTAAAATATTACAATTTCATTGACCAACATACATAATATATAAATACTCAAAAAAACTTCTTAACCAAATTAATGTTTATAGGCATATAATCAATCCACATTGCTTGTGCAATTTCATCTCCCTTAGTAGTTTTTTTTCTAGCTTCTTCTCTCTTCTCGTTGTGTAAGAGTTGATGTTATCCAATTAGACTCAAATTCCTTAGGTAACACTTCATTGATTAAATCATTAAAATTAGATCCCATTATATGATTACGGATGAAACAAAAAACTAAAACTATATCTATTTTTGTTTGATTTGTTCAACGTCACACAAAAACATTTCTTTAAAATTCCAAGGACTTGCTCAACAATGGTTCATAATGATGAATGAAGAAGATTAAATAGTTCATTTGCATCTTCTGGGAGATGATCACTAAAATATTTTAAATGATATCGAACACCATGATATGGAGAAAGAATTCCATTTGGAAGCCATATTCAACATCGACTAGATAATATTTACATACATGTTGACAAAATGTTACTATCACGTAATACATTATGACTTTATTTGAACTATTGTGTATCATTAATGCTAATTGTTACCTTTTGGAATCTTAAATCCTCTTGGACGAGTAAGTGAATCAGTTAAAATACGAGAATCATGTCCATTGCTTTCTCAACCAGCTAGAACATAAGAAATTTTCATATTAAAGGTAATGGTTGGCAATACATTTTGTGTCATCCCCCCTTTAGGACTATGAAATCTTCCTTGAATGCGAAGTGGAACAAATGCACAAACATGAGGTCCACATATGTTCCCACACAATCTTTAAAATATGTATAAAACCTTGGATTGTTTCTTATTTCAAGAGGATTTGATTAAATGGGTAATCTAATGACTAATTTATATAATTTCAAAATAGTTGTTGCCTGTTGTGAGTACTATAGAATTATACGCAAATGATATGCAAGTGTACACAATCGTAATAAGTAATATAATGATAAGTGAGTATCATCCTCTGGGATTGGTGGAATTTATGAGTTTGACCACGACACTATACTAAATTATCTTAGTATAGAAATGATATATAAACTGATGATGCTTCAGCCATAGAGATGTGAGGGTGAATGGAGTGATGGTGAGGGAATGTAATTGTGTCGAGGCAAGAGAACAATTTATAATGTGAAATGATGAAAATACCAAATCAATGTAAAATGGTAAAAATAGAAAATAAATGGAATACTTGATAATTCTCACACGGGAAACTATTTCGAGAATGAATGGTGGGAAGTTACTTAAGGAGCTGAAAACTTATCTTTCTAGCTGATCTAGTCTTCTAATGCTTTACTTGTTCGATAGAGTTTGCTAAAAGTGTTCTTGCTATCTCTAGTCTAAGAACCTAACAGAATAGAATGCCACACCATCTCTCTCAATCTCATCTATGGCAACCTACACTATTGAAAACACACTACCCTTCTTAGTCGTTGAAATCCTAGCTTAGTCTCTCTCATGTACTAAGGGATTAGGCTATAGTGACTAACTATAACCCATTGCTTATGTTAATCATACTTAAGTGTCTCTCAAATACTTAAGAATTAGTGACTAGATTTCTCTCGAACGTCTAGTATTCATCGAAGAAATGGATACTCTCACGCCTCCAACAATCTTAGAAGATGAAGCACACATAAACAAAACAAGTAAAAACAAATGATAAACATTCATCAACCATTAAAATAAAATTTTAAGCATCCATCAAATGAACCCCACCAAATATAACTCAGTTCATGGTGGGGTTCGAACAAACCATGTAGTATACCAAATCGTTCATTCGACCTTACAACCCAAATAAAGTTTCAAGCTTAAAAATGAAGCAAAGGTTAGATAAGAAAACACTAGGTGTGTACAACCGATACTTCCATCAATCCAACATGAACGATTATAGCGCAAGCTCCTCTCGGATACTACGCCATTCCCTTGAGCTTCACCAATGGAGGAACACCAATAAAAATGAATGGAAGATAGAATAAGAAAATTGAGTTGTTTTGCGTTATGGAGGGAGAGAAAAACTATGGAGAAGATGATGGATCCCCCAAGATTATGCTCTCTCTCTTATGTGGTGTCCTTATAAATAAAATCTAAGGATTTTTTGGGAGATTTTGCTCTCAAAATACCCATCATACCCCAAATGCATTTCTTGTGCATGAACTTTTACTCTATAGGTGGAAGTGGACCCCATTCAGGTGGTTAGTAGCAACAAACATGTGCTTGACAAACAACTGTAATCTTGTGAAAATATCTTTTTTTCATTTTACTTCGCAAAAATGCCAAGGCATTGCAGTCTGCTTCACCAACATGTGTTGTTGCGACATTCTGCTCAGCTCGTCTTTTGCTCCTTGTTACCTATACATCACTAACCAGCCACACCTTTCCCTTCATATAACACCTTAACAAAGTAAAATAACACAACCACCATAAATGTAACTACATGTACCTAAAATGATCTATATGAAACCTTAGACAAATAATAACTTGAGTGAAAAAGGCATTAAAAGTAGCCTTTTTACGGAGTTATCACACCCCCAAAGTTAAGTTATTGCATGTCCTCAAGCAATGTATAACAATTAAAACAATCAAAATGTCATTACAATTTTCAACAATAAGAAAAAAATTGAATTTTAACCTTCAGAAAAATTGGCTTCAAGAAATCAAGTATTTTTCCCTAGGTTCAAGATTTTTTGTGGTTATGTGTGTGTGATTGTTTCTAATATATACTTAACGAATCTAGGAATTTTCTATTTAAGTTTCCTAGTTTTGCTACAACATTTTATTCATTCATTAAGCACACATTTATACTTCCTTTTTACTCAATACACTTTTTCTTACGCTATTACGAGGAGATTCAGCCCATCACAACTATGGAATACACTTGCTATGATTGTAATTTATTGAAACATAATATCCAGGCATTGCCTCAACAATGCAAACACGTAGAGTCATCCTGTTACTACTTTCATTCACTCGTATGAGCGTGGCTGCCATCTATTAAATAGGTTTTTAGATAATGTTACGACAAAGAGGAGTGTCCCTCTATAGTTATACCGAAGCATTTATTCACGGTTAAACAAAATTCAAACATAATGGAGTTCTTTAAACAATGATTTATCATTAAGTACAATACCAAATTTTAATGCCAAAGCAAACTAGAATTCTTTCATAAAAACTTAAACATACAAATCGAGTAAGAATAATTCACAAAGCATCAAGTCCTAAAGTCAGTTCAATCATTCTCAACAGTCATTTGCATTCAATTTCTAGCCTAAAAAATTCATCAACACTGGGTATCATCATAATATTTCATCTGATTGTCTATCAATTATTGATGCCATGGCATAATGTTATACTAATACTATCATGCATATATTCTACAAAGGACACTACCTCCCCCAAACTTGAAAGAAACATTATCCTCAATGCTTAAGAGAACTCAATAACTAATTAAACTAAATGCAATGTCACACTATGCAAAAATGGATGAAATTAGGTACCTTGATTTCTATTGTGGTGGTGGTGTTGCGGTGAGGTCTGGCAATGCTCTGCCTGGTGAGCTCCCTTAGTGGGTTGAGACTGGATTCCAGAGATGTTGAGTAAGTTGTGGTAGCAAGGGTGTTAACGCTCCCTGCAGAAGTCTTAATATGAAGACTAGTCCTATACGTGGAAGGATGCGCTAGCGTTACATTTTGGCTAGGGGCTTCATTTGACGGCTCGTCAAGAACAACATGATATAGGGGATGGGTCTCAGGGTTTTTCTCGAGCTCAACATCAGTAGAATCGACATCATCAGGCTCAAGGGTGTCTTCATGATGGGGATGTTAGGAAATGCTTCAACATTGTCAAATGCTAACAGAATTTCATCCGGGAAACCTGAGAAGTTTCGTTCCACGTGAGGGAGCATCTCCGGAGAGATTGACTCCACAACAAAATCCCTTGACATAACCAAAGAAATTCTTTAAATCACCCGCGAGAGCGACCAAGTGAGTCCTTGTGTGTTGGATAGATTTTTCAATGGTAAACATTCTTGCCAATGCATTATAGGGTTTATCTTTCTTCAAATCCTCATTGGTGGCTGCCATAGATTTGGGTTTAACCAATCCCAACATAATAGGCAGTTGTGCTCTCGTGATGGCCGACACTCCAGACAAAATTTAATCAAAAACACTTTTAATCACCCTCTTTGTTCAACACAATGTCGTGATGAGATTTGGGAACACCAACACACTAGATTTCTTTCCTAGACACTCATGAATTGGCTCAACAATTATATGACCAACATCAATCGAACGAGTAACCATAATAGAATGTAATAACATTAGTCATGAAAGGGTTACCGTCTTGTTATGGGCAGTTGGCATTAACTTGTGTTTAATGAATTGGTTCCACAATTTCACACGGGGTTAGAGACATTTTTGATTGACAAAAAATGGCTAGCTTGACGGGTATTCCATTCAGAGTTTGGAAAACACAAATCCTTGAGTACACCATTGCACGTTGCACTGTCGGCTTCCTTTTCAAAATTAACATGTTGATCGATAACATCTTGCAAGTGAAAATAATGGTTAATCACCGATGGTGTAAAATGAATATATTAACCCCTAACAAAAATAACATGTTAGTTTGGTTTTGAGATATTCGCATAAAACTCCTTAACCAACGAGGCATTGATAGTGTCGGGATACCGAGGTGACTTTTCCCATTTATATGGCGCAACGATGTCCATGACATATGACCCAAAACTTCCATCTTGCTCATCGTAAAGAAAAACCCCAACTCAAAAAAGAGCTTTAGGTTCTTGAAGTTTTAAAAATGTTCTTTTGCAGCCCTGTCCACGAACTTTGAGGGAAAGTTGCTTCGGATCTTGAAGGTCGCGTGCACACCATTGTTTTTACTATTTTGGAAGAAAAAAGAATAAAAAGTTGGGAGCTTTCCTTGCATTCAACAATGGAGTCAACTAGAGGGAAAGAAAAAAGAAATAAGAAGATGAAAAGTTAAAATAAAGAATGAAAGGGAGAGTAAATAGGCGGTTGAAAAGAAGTGATTGGAATAGGTGAATTGGGTAGGTGAAAAAGAAAAAAGTAATATAAATGAGGAGTAAATGGGCAAATCAAAGAAGGAAATAAAAATAAGATTATAAAATAAAGTAATAACGTGAAAGAAGAATATTTCCCTCATAATTTTTTTTTCTTCCATTGGTAACCGTTCCACCCTTTGTGCATGAGTTCTTGTGGGTCCTTATAATACAAAACAATTTGTAAATATCCATAAATAAAAAAAAAAAAATTATAAATTATAAAAATAAATTCTTTATTTATGCGCAAATAGCAAATCCAATGTTGTGGCATTGAAATTCGGTTCACGGGGTGGACACACTCAAATATCTTGCAAGTAAAGCAAAAATTTGTTACGCAAAGGTGAAGTTGTATTCTAAACTTTTAATCGATGACCATTGACTTTAAATATGATCCCATCATCTATATTTTTTATATCAATTGCTCCATAGGGGTAGACATGACGCACCTCAAATGGTCCTGACCATAAGATTTGAGCTTTCTAGGGAAGAACTTAAGCCTTGAATTGTAAAGTAATACTTGTTGGCCAACATGAAAATGTCGTGGCATCATAATTTGGTCATGCCACTTTTTAGTCTTTTCTTTGTATAGCTTGGCATTCTCATATCCTTGCGCACTGAATTATTCCATCTCATTATGCTCAAGCAATCTTTGTTCCCCAACTAATTGAGCATCAAAATTGATCCTCTTAATGGTCCAATATGCCTTGTGTTCTAGCTTAATAGGAGGTGGCAAGTCTTTCCATACACAAACTCGAAGGGTAACATGCCTAGAGGAGTCTTCAAAGTTGTTCTATATGCCCAGAGTGCCTCATCTAACTTTGGTGAACAATCCTTCCCCCTCGGATTCACCACTTTTTCTAAGATTTGCTTTATCTTGCGGTTGGATATTTCAGTTTGGCCATTCATCTATAGATGGCATGCCATGGCAATCTTGTGATGGACTTCATATCTCCTCAATACCTTGGCAATCAACTTGTTTTCAAAGTGGGTTCCCTCATCGCTAATGATGGCTTAAGGCACTTCAAATGAGTAAATATATTCTTTTGCAAATACTTAAGCATGGTTTTAGAATCGTTATTTGATGTTGTAATCATCTCCACCCACTTGGATACATAATCCATAGCAAGTAAAATGTCCAAATCACCACAATAAGATGGGAATGGTCCCTGTAACCCCCTCAGATCGATGTGGGTGACCAGATCCGATCCAAGGTGTCACATTAGAGCCACCTGAGCGACCCACCGTAAAAAACTCAGAAAATTTAAAACTTTTATAAACATGTAAACTCATAAAATCATTTATAAATACAAAAGTAAACTTTAGCAATATTCAGAAATAAAACAGATTTTCAGACTCGTATATAAAAAATACCACCTAAATGCCCCCTAATCACATGTACCATACTCTGCAAGCAACGCCGGAGGAACTCCTATACTGATGTCTATAGATGCACTGATACGATTCTTGTAACCTGAAAAGGTGAGTAACAGAGTGAGGTTTGGAAAGCTCAGTAATACAGAACTACCAGATGATGCTGAAGAACATGCAGTAATAGATAAACATATATTTCCTTATTGTTTCAGACATCTATAGATTTTTAGGTTGAGCTGAGTTTCCACTGATATCTTAGGCAGTAACAAACAATAAGCTTTCAGTTCGGATGGAAATATTTTGGATGTTTGGGTTCAGGAGATCAGGGTAGGTTATCTAGTATGTTCTTGCAAAGCCAGTGAAAAGATACAGATCTTTTTAAAACATATTTTTAAAAACCATAGTAATCCCTCGAACCGACAAGTCCAATTGTGTAGGTTTCCCAGGACCATACACCCACCGTCAGTCTAGTAAGACCCTGAGCACAAAGCCGAGGAGCCTGTATGCATGCTTCCTCCAACAATACCCCCAAATAAAACATTTTTCCGCCAGTAAACGGAGATATCAAAATATAATTCATGTCAGATATTAGAACAGAATGCAAGTCAGGTATTAGAACATAATCCAGGTCATGTATCATAACCGAATTCAATTCGGAAATCAGATAAAACATTCATGTGATTAGGGAACATACAAGAGTTTTAAGATATTTTTAGAGATATTAGATAATCTTATCGGGCAAAGAAACACGGATCTTCAGTATATCGATAGAATGTTATAATTTAGAATCATTATTGGAAGAGTTCATTAACTGATGGAATCATCAGTTATTCAGAATGTGATTTGAGCTGATAAGAAAGAAATAAAGGTTCAGGACATTTACAGTCTGTGTCGATCTATTGGATTATCGAAATAACTCAAGCTGAATAACTCCCTGAACTAATGCATGTTGACTGGTCCATTCGTTACCCATCCAGGTATTCACTTTTAATACCAACAATTCTTGTACATAAATCATCTTCTGAGTCATCGCTGAATGGATCTTAAGGAGACAAACAAATATTGTAATGGTCTTTATTTCATTTCCATGTTTCAACTATATCAGGAAATGCTGACGTACTTGATTTATGGTTCATAACCCATAGGGATGATACATCATGTAAGTTCATCCGAGTTTCCAAACTTATCCCAATCACTTACTTAATCCTCAGTCATTTAGGTTACTTAGTTCATTTAGTAGTCAAGTCTATCTTGGTTACTTCAGAGTTTTCCAGAGTAATTCATACGCTTCTGAATTTCAGATACATATTGTACTTCTGTTCAGTTCAATTTGGTATTTGTGGCTGATTTGTCTAACGAATATCCATTTCTTAGTACCAAATACGATCTAGAGTTGAGTTGAGTTGAGTACTTCCAGAATTATCATCAAGCCAAACTTGAGAAGACAAAAAAGCATTTAAGTGATATATATGCCATTTAGGTACTGATATAGCACTAGCGTTGGTTGACCGACTTAATCTGTTTTCCATAACTTTTAAGAGCAGTAAAACATCCATGTTTATTTGAATTTCTTAATTAATCCAAGACATTTACTTAGTCTAGTCCATAAGGGTTTTTTTGGTCATTTTGGTATTCATCTTATTCTAGTCATTTTCAAAGCTTAAGGATATCCATCCATTACTGGGCTTGGTGATCTTCTTGGGTCATTTCCATTCCTGGGTTATCTTGGTCATTTTACAAATCCAGGGTATTTCAATTATTTCCTTCCGTCCGGGCTTATTATTTAATTCAAACTTATCATCTATTTTAGTATTTTCAAGTAATTATGAAAATAAATTATTCTTTACGTATTTACTCACAACTCGGATATTTACAAATTATCAGAGTTTTCCTGAACAAAAGTAGGATCTTAACAATTAAATCTGTAATTTATCGGCTTAGGTACGAATTTTTAGGGTACTTTCTCATTCAGAGTCAACTCGGACTATTTTACCTCTCAAGGGAATTTTAGTAATTCCTTAACCAGGTAACTTCAGTATTAAAACTCTTAACAAGAATAAATAGAATTTAGAGATCCTAGAGTTAAATGCTTTTCCAAATAATCTCTGAACTTGAAATTATTCCTTATCAAAATTCTAATTTCTTGTACAAGCCTTCATAATTTTATTCAGTAACCGACTTTTTACCGCATTCTTATCGAGTGTAGGAATTATCTAACTATACAGATGAGATCAAACATTTTCTTATTCATGCATTTACTACTACTAATATGTTCGATAAAGCATGAAAAGGTATTAATGTATTACCTCGATTTATGTGCCATATTGATCAACCATTTAAATTCCATTCGAACGCCCTCGATCTTTAATTTCATAAAAAACAAAGCTTAATTATGAAAACGATTCGAATCAGGTGGTAAATCAGTGAAAAAAAACTCACCATGTTCAAATTTGGCGAAACAAACTTCGGAATTGGACTCAGGACGTCGAAAAACATAAAATTTGACTTATAAAATTTTTTGACTTTTTTGGTCAAAGTTAACGGTCAACGGTTAAAGACGGTCAACGATCAACAGTGGTCAATAGTCAACGACTCAGTCCAGGCGGCTCGGCTCAACTCTGCTCAAACGACTCCCCTGGATGACAGACGACGCCCACTCTTAGCGTGTGGCGCGTGCGGTGGCTTGGTCGTCAGTTCGGCTTGAAATTTTCCATACTTGTAGATCGAGACCTCGGGAGTCTCGTGCAATGTTATTTTTCATCAAAACATAATGGATTATAGAATTTTAAAACGTAATCCGAAGGTGACTGGAGAGTGACGACGAAAGAGCAATAACGACGAGACGATTTTGGTTGGGTTTTGAGCGCACAGTGATGGTGAGGTTGATGGTGTAGGAGGTTTGATGAACGTGTGGCCAGATTGACCGAAATCGACGGAAAACCAACGGTGATCAAGTTAAAACCAACAGAAATTCTGGTTGAGTTTTACGGTGAATGACGCCGATTCACGATGGGATAGAGGTCGGGTTTTGTTCTCCATTCAATGGTGAATCTATTGGTGGTTTTGGATCGACGAACGATGGTCGGGCGATAGAGAAATTAGAGTTATAAAAGAGGGTTAACGGGGGAGGAAATTAGGGAAAACATTTTGGGAAAAAACTCGGGGAGGGGGTTTTATTTTTCAACATATTATAAAAATGGGTTAATTCAGGACGAGTCCCTGAATTTCTTGCACATCCTAAAATGGTCAGCCAACTTCGTGATTTTACACTTTAATATTTAATTTCTTCCAAAATACCACTTAAATTCAATACTTTAAAATTTGTAAAACTTAGCCCCTAAATTGGGGTGTGACAATTTTCCCCTCCTTAAAATAATTTCATCCTCGAAATTCATTCAAGTCACATAAATGTAGACATGGGGCTTCCATCAGTTCTTTCATATCTTCAAGTAGCTTTTACAAAAGTATGAGTCCTCTACTAGTCCTTATCTAGCTGAGTATACAATTTTTCAGAACTCTCCCTCATTCCAATAAAAGAATCAGAATATATTTATCATTGTGGAATCAATTCAGCCTTTAGTACGAGAATATGTTCATAAAGCGGTAACATATCCCAATTTCATTTATGGAGTCGGGTTAGAATTTCTCTAATGAGTAACTCTCACATTACTCATAAGGTATTTTACATAATTTAGACAGACGTTATTAGTATGCTTTTATGCAATGGTAAAGCCCTAACGGATAAAAAACTTAGGTTAGCTCATTATAGAGAGGGACTTGAACTTGAAGTCCCGGCTCATAGAAATACGATTGTAGTTTAGGGGCATGTACTGATCCGACATCATTTGACATTCGACCGACCGATCTATCTTAAAATATTTAACTCAACATAAGCTCTAATACCACTAAATGTAACCCCTCAGACCGATGCGGGTGACCCAACCCGATCCCATCTGGGTATCACATTAGGGCCACCCGAGTGACCCACCGTAAAAATCACATAAATTTTTTTTTTATTAAACATGTAAATTCGTAAAATCATTTATAAATACAAAAGTAAACTTGACCAATATTCAGAAATAAAACATATTTTCATACTTGTATATAAAACAAAATACCACCTACATGCCCCATAATCACACGTACCATACTCTGCAAGTAACGCCAGAGGAACTCCCATACTGATGTCGATAGATGTACTGATACGATTCTTGTAACCTGAAAATGTGAGTAACAAAGTGAGCTTTAGAAAACTCAATAATACTGAACTACCATATGATGCTGAAGAACGTGCAAATAACAAATAAACATATATTTTCTTATTGTTTCAGACATCTACATATTTTTAGGCTGAGCTGAGGTCCTGCTGATATCTCAGGTAGTAACAGACAATAAGCTTTCAGTTCGGATGGAAATATTTCAGATGTCTAGGTTTAGGAGATCAGGGTAGGTTATCTAGTATGTTCCCGCAAAACTAGTGAAAAGATACAGATATTTTTAAAACATATTTTTAAAAACCATAGTAATCCCTCCAATCAACAAGTCCAAATGTGTAGGTTTCCCAAAACCATACACCCACCGTCAAGTCCAGTATGGCCCTTAGCACAAAGTTGATGAGTCTGCATGCATGCTTCCTCCAACAATACCCTCAAATAAAATATTTTTCCGTCAGTAAATAGAGATATCAAAAATCAAAATATAATTCATGTCAGATATCAGAACAGAATGCAAGTCAGGTATCAGAACATAATCCAGGTCAAGTATCAAAACAAAATTCAAATCAGATATTAGATAAAACATTAATGTGATTAGGGAACATACTTGAGTTTTCAGATATTATTCAGAGATATTGGATAATCTTATCGGGCAGAGAAACACAGATCTTTAGTATAGCGATAGAATGTCAGTGTAATTCATTTAGTACCCCAATCACTTGCTTAATCCTCAGTCATTTAGGTTACTTAGTTCATTTAGTAGTCAAGTCTATCTTGGTTACTTTAGAGTTTTCCAAAGTAATTCATACGCTTCTAAATTTCGGATACATATTGTACTTCCGTTCAGTTCAATTTGGTACATGGCTAATTTGTCTAACGAATATCCATTTCTTAGTACAAAATGCGATCTAGAGTTGAGTTGAGTTGAGTACTTCTAGAATTATCATCGAGCCAAACTTGATAAGACGAACAAGTATTCAAGTGATATCTATACCATTTAGGTACTGATATAGCACTAGCGTTGGTTTACTGGCTTAATCTGTGTTCCATAACTTTTAAGAGCAGTACAACAACCATGTTTATTTGAATTTCTTAATTAATCCAAGACATTTACTTAGTCTAGTCAATAAGGGTTTTTTGGTCATTTTAGTATTCGTGTTATTCCAGTCATTTCAAAGCTTGAGGATATCCATCCATTCCTGGGCTTGGTGATATCTTGGTCATTTTACAAATCTAGGGTATTTCAATCATTTATTTTCATCCGGTCTTATTATTTAATTCAAGCTTATCATCTATTTCAGTATTTTCAAATAATCTTGAAAAGGAGCATCCTTGATAAATTATTCTTCACGTATATACTTACAACTCAGAGATTTACGGATTATCAGAGTTTTTTTTTGAAAAAAAGTAGGATCTTAACAATTAAATCTGTAATTTATCGGGTTCGGTACGAATTCTCACAGTACTTTCTCATTCAAAGTCAACTTGGACTATTTTACCTCTCAAGGGTATTTTCGTAATTCATTAACTAGGTAACTTCGGTATTAAAACTCTTAACAAGAATAAATAGAATTTAGAGATCCTAGATTTTAATGCTTTCGAAATAATCTCTTAAAATTATTCATTATCAAACTTCTAATTTCTTGTACAAGCCTTCAGAATTTCATTCAGTTACCGACTTTTTCTTATTCATGCATTTACCAATACCAATATGTTCCATAAAGCATGAAAAGGTAGTAATGTATTACCTCGATTTTTATGCCATACTGATCGATCATTTAAATTCCATTCGAACACCCTCGATCTTTAATTCAACTTCCAATAATTCCTCAAATACATGACAATAGAAATTTAATAAAAAATGGGGCTTAATTGCATAAAACGGTTCAAATCAGGTGGTAAATCAGTGAAAAACAGCTTACCGGTTTTGAATTTAGCAAAACAGACTTCGGAATCGAACTCAGGACGTCGAAAAACTTAAATTATGACTTTTTGAAAATTTTAACCTTTTTGGTCAAAGTTAACGGTCAACAGTCAACAGCTCAGTCCAGGTAGTTCTATTCGGCTCAAACGACTCCCCTGGATGACAGACAACGCCCACTCTTAGGGGACAATACGTGCGGCGGCTCCGATCGTCGGTTCGGTGTGAAATTTTCCAAACTTGTTGATTGAGACCTCGAGAGTCTCGTGCAGGTTTTATTTTTCATCAAAACATTACGGATTGTAGAATTTTAAAACGTACCAACTCATCCAATGGTGGTCGGCGAGTGACGACGATGGAGCAACAATGGAGAGATGATTTCGGTCAGGTTTTTAGTGCACGATGATAGCGAGTCCGATGGTGTAGGAGGTGAACGGGTGGTTGGACTGAACGGAATCGACAGAAAACCAATGGTGATCGAGTTAAAACTATCGAAACTTCCAGTTGAGTTTTATAGGAAACGACGTCGATTCACGATGGGATAGAGGTTGGGTTTTGTTCTCCGTTCAATGGTGAATCTATTTTTGGTTTCAGATTGACGAATGGTGGTCAGACGGTGGAGAAATCGGAGTTTCAAAAGAGGATTAATGAGGGAGAAAATTAGGGAAAACATTCTGGGAGGGTTTTTTTTCAACATATAAGAAAAATGAGTAAATTCAATACTGGGCCGGGTCCCTGAATTTCTTGCACATCCTAAAATGTCTGCCAACTTTGCGATTTTACATTTTAATCTTCAATTTTTTCCAAAATACCACTTAAATTCAATACTTTAAAATTTCTAAAACTTAACCCTAATTTAGGGTATGACAGTTCCATAAAGCCAATGTCCCAAACATCAAATAACTTAATCTCCAGAATGCCTTGCAATGACATTTCATGTCGCCTGGATATGTTCCTAGTGCGTTGGCATCAATCATAGAACTTGTAAATGCTTGAGCATATTTGAACAATGTTAGATAATAAAATCCTGACTGTAGAACCTTGAGAGCAATCCTCGCTCCTCCAAAATGGCCTCTACTTGGGGTCGTCTGATAATGGTATATGATGTCCTGTTGCTCTTCTTCGGGTACACATCATCTAATGATTTGGTATGCGTAATGCTTGAATAAAAATGGCTCATCCAAAAATTAGAACTTTTCATCATGCTTTAACTTTTTCTTGCCCGATTGTTCAATTCAAAAGGTAGTTGACCACTAACAAGAAAATAAACAAGGTCATTGTACCACAGGATTGCCGTGGCATATAAGCTTTTCCATCAGGGAATTCCTCTTGAATATCTAAAATGTCATGGCATTCAGAATTGCTTTCTAGCCTAGATAAATGACCGAAAACTTGATTCTCAGTACCTTTTCTATCTAGAACTAGTAAGTCAAAATTCTTGCAAAAGTAAGATCTACCTAATAAGTCTAGGTTTGGCATTGTTTTTGTTCACTAAGTATTTTATATCTAAGTGATCAATGTGAAAAATAACCTTAGTGCCTATTAGGTATTGTCTAAACTTATCAAATGCTAATACCATGTAAGTAATTCCTTTTCGATGGTTGTGTAATTCATTTATGCCTCATTCAAGGTATGACTAGAATTATATATGACATGGAAAATTTTACCTTGGCGTTGACCCAAAATAGCTTGTATGGCTCAATCACTTGCGTCACACATCAACTCAAATGGTGATGTCCAGTCCAAAGGAACTACAACGGGTTCTGAGATTAATCGTTGCTTCATATCAGTAAATGCGCCAAGTTAAATCTTGTCGAACACAAGGGGATGGTTTTGTTGAAGCAAGGTATATAAAGGCTTAGAGATTTTGGAGAAATCCTTGATGAATCTTCTATAAAACCTATGTCCAAGAAAACTTCTGATGCCCTTTGCAGATGTAGGTGGTGGCAAATTTTCAATCACTTTAATCTTATATTTATCCACCTCATTGTCTTTGTGGTATATCTTATGACCTAATACAATGCCCTCCTTCACCATAAAGTGACATTTCTCCCAGTTCAAAACGAGGTCAACCTCCTCATATCTTTTAAGAACTTTTTTCCAAATTACCAAGGCGTTGCTCGAAGTCATCTCCTGAAATGGATAAATCATCTCCTAAAATAGAGAAATCATCCATGAATATCTCAAGGATGTCCTCAACCATTTCGGAGAAGATGGCTTGCATGCAACGCTGAAAAGTTTTTGGGGCATTACAAAGTTCAAAAGGCATCCTCCTAAAGGAAAAATTGCCATAGTGACATGTGAATGTGATCTTATCATGGTCCTCTAGTGCGATGGAAATTTGATTGTACCTAGAATATCCATCTAATAAATAGTAGAATTCTTTGCCTGCCAATCGATCCAACATTTGATCGATGAAGGGTAGAGGAAAATGGTCATTCTTTGTAGCTTTGTTGAGCTTACGATAGTCCATGCATATCCTCCAACCAGTGAAAGTGCGCGTGGGAAATAGCTCATTATCTTCATTGGTCACCATAATTGTTCCACCTTTTTGGGAACACATTGGATAGGGCTCACCCATGAGTTATGAGATATTGGTAAATCACTCCAGTATCAAGCAATTTGATTATTTTTTTCATCACCACTTTCTTCATGACTGATTGAGTCTTCTTTATGGTTCTATTGAGTTGCAATATCATTCTTCTAGCAGGATCTTATGCATGCAAATCATGGGATTAATCCCCTTCAAATTAGCTATAGTTCATCCAAGTGCTTTTTTATGCTTCAACAAAACACTTAAAAACTTTGTTCTTGGTTAGTAATAAGGCTAGAGGAAATATTCATAGGTAAAGTATTATCACTACCAAACTAAACATATTTAAGATGTCCTAGTAAAGGCTTTAGCTCTAGGGTAGGTGCATGCAATAATGATGGCTTAGGAAGAATAAATTCATCAAAATCAAGGGGTTGAAAGTGCATCTTGATCTAGCTAGTAGTAAACTAGATGGCTCCACCACAACTATAATTTTTCATTATCCTCTATGCTTTCATCGTCATTAGGACATTCATTGTCTGCTAATTGAATGAAATTGCTTTGGCAAAGTTTTTTACTTTACTCTTCAATCAATGAGTTCATTTCAAAAATGACTTGGCATTCTTTGAAGTCATCTGCATACTTGAGACTACAAAAAACATTGAAAGTCACACACTGGTTGGAAACTCTCATGGTAAGTTCACCTTTTTCACAATCAATTAGAATGTGACCAGTGGATAGAAAGGCCTAACCAAGATGATGGGTGCCTTAACTTCAACTTCATAATAAAGGATAAGAAAGTTGATTGGGAATACAAATTTATCCACCTTTACTATGACATCCTTGACTTCCCTTCTGGTCTAACATGGGATCGATTGAAAAGTTGTAGAATCACAGAGGTGGGTCTGACATTTCCCATACCATGCTTCAAGAATATAGATTTTAGCATTAAGTTCACACTTGAACCAAGATCGCATAGTGTTTTTCAAACGAAATTAGCTCCTATAGAACATAATATAATAAAGTTGCCCGTATCATTTTGCTTTGGTGGTAGCTTGCTCAATGCGGAGCAATATTCTTTTGTTGTGGCAACTATATCATACTTCTCAACTTTTCTCTTCTTGGTACAAATTTCCTTAGAAATTTAGCATAAGTCGACATTTGTTCAATGACTTCCAAGAGAGGTACATTAATATAGAGCTGATCAAGAATTTCCATAAACTTTTGAAATGAACTTTATCATCGTGCTTCTTTAGTCTTTACGGGAAAGGAGGAGGGTGTCTAACTTCCTCAACTGTGGGAGTAGGAATTGTTATTTCCTTGGCATCAAAGTTTAGTGCTTTGATAGGTTCACTATTAGAAACCTCATCTTTGTCCTTCTCAGCAACGATATCATCATGTAATTCAGGTTAAACTTGTTTACAAGTGGAGGTAGAATCATCATGTTGCTTTCCTTAAAACTTGACTTGTTGATTAATCTGAGTTCTACTCCGAAGAGTCAATACATTGCATTGTTCTTTTCCATGAGATTAAGTGACTTCAGTGGCACTTGACAATCATCCTAGCTGACGCTCTTGCAATGCCGCGATAATCTAAACAACTTGACCTTCTAAAGCTCTTAGAGATGAGCTATGGATTTGAAGTAAGTCGCCTTAACTATGAAGCAAAGCTCCCTGATTCTTAATTGAAGTAGTGTGGTCTTGTAGCATTATGCCATGGCATGGTGTTTTGGTAGCCTTGAGATTCAGTATAATTTTGCTGACTAGTATGTTGACTAGCATTAGTGGCTCTTTGATTACCCTATGAGAAATTAGGGTGTTTGCACCATCCTGGATTATAGGTGTTGGAGTAGGGAGTTTTATTACCTCTATTAAAATTGACTACAAAATTGGACTCATGATTGGTCAGGCATTCACCCTCGTGATGATTGCTATGGCATAACATGCTGAACTAGCTGCCTTCACTTTCTTTACCTCAGTAGAGCATTGTAAGTTTTTCAACATATTAGTGATAACTGAGAATTGAGTGGAGATAGAGTCCTTGGTTTCTAACTCGAATGACCATATGCTTTTTTCCAGTTCCAAACTTTGAGGAATGAAATTGATAGTCATTGTTGGCAATTCTATCCAAAATAACAAATGCCTCAGTAGATGATTTATCAAGCAATATTCCATTTGTTGAGGCATCAAGCATCATCCTCGTGTGAGCATTGACTCCATTATAAAACATAACTATTTTAGTTAAGTCTTGAAAACCATGATTAGAACATTTACGAAGCAAACTTTTGTAACAATCCCAACATTCATACATAGATTCATCATCGCCTTGGAGAAAGGATGATATATCATTCCTTACCTGATTGTTCATGTTTGGTGGGTTATAGTGCGATAGAAAAGTTTTACAAAGATCTTCCCATGATTACATCGAACCAGATGAAACACCACTCAACCAAGCCCTCGTTTGGTCATGAAAAGAGTATGGAAATAACTTTAATTTCAACACATCCTTATGTACTCCTTGTTAGAAGAAAGATCATAAACCTCGAAAAAGTTATGAATGTGTCGCCTGGCATCTTCAGTTGCCATGCCCCCAAATTGCCCTATAGAATTCAACATATTGAACATCACAGGTTTGATCTCAAAATGGGATGCTTGAATTTTGGGTGCCATAATTCCAAGATTCAAATCATCCAGCATAAGATTTAAATGGTCACGAATAGCACAAGGCCTATCAGCAGGCCTTGGATTATGGAATGCCTTAACATTCTAATCACTTTCTTATTGACCAATACCCTAGTTACCAATTTGATATATATTTTCTTGAGCACTTCTCCTAGAAGATGAAGGAACATAAACTAAACAAGTAAAAATAAAAGATAAACATTCATCAACCATTAAAATAAAATTTCAAGCATCCATCAAGTGAGCCCTTCCAAATATATCTAAGTTCATGGTGGGGTTCGAACAAAACATAGAGTATACCAAATATTTCATTTGATCTTATAACCCAAATAAAGTTTCAATCTTAAAAATAGAGCAAAAGTTGGAGAAGAAAGCACTAGGTGTGCACAACCGACACTTCCTTTAAGCCACCATGAACGGCTATAGTGCGAGCTCCTCTCAGATGCTACGCTACTCCCTTGAGCTTCACCAATGGAGGAACACCAATAAAAAAGGATAGGAGAAAGAAGAAGAAAAAATGAGTTGTTGTGTGTCAATAGAGGGAGAGAAAAGTTATGGAGAAGATGATGGATCCCCAAGATTATCCTCTCTTTCTTATGTGGTGTCCTTATAAATAAAATCTATGGATATTTTTTGGGAGATTTTGCACTCAAAATACCCCATACCCCCAAATGCATTTCTTATGCATGAAGTTTTACTGTATAGGTGGCAGTGGATCCCATTCAGGTGGTTACCAACAATAGACATGTTCTTGACAGATATATGTCATCTTGTGAAAATATCTTTTTGTCTT
This sequence comes from Hibiscus syriacus, assembly GCF_006381635.1. Taxonomy (NCBI): domain Eukaryota; kingdom Viridiplantae; phylum Streptophyta; class Magnoliopsida; order Malvales; family Malvaceae; genus Hibiscus; species Hibiscus syriacus. The sequence continues at coordinate 862,257 of NW_024063064.1, forward strand.
TTTCTGTGCCAAAAATACCAAGGCATTGCAGTCTGCTTTAGAAACATGTGATGCTGCGGCATTCTTCTCAGTTCGCCTTTGCTCCTTTTTACCTACACATTACTAACCAGTCACACTTTTCCTATCATAAAACACCATAACAAAGTAAAATAATAGAACCGACACAAATACAACTACATGCATTTGTATGCACCTAAAATGATCTATATGAACCCTTATACAAACAATAACTTAAAGTGAAAAATGCCATAAAAGTAGCCTTTTTACGGAGTTATCAATAGCTCTCAACATAATCTGAAAGTAAAGATGAATTGTATCAAGTGATCTATAATATCTTTATCCAATCACTCTAAACCTTGCATTATTGCCAATCATATGTAAAATATGTTAACTTTGTTACATCATAACAATCTGAGATGAAAATATAATAAAATAAAACTTGTATTAATATAGAAAAGATACATATTAAAGAACCCGTATATTGACATAATATCGAACTTGAAACTGGTTGAGGCCTGTAGCAATGCAGTTTCCTTAAGATGGATTCACGACCACTCCTTATTGCTCAAGATATTTTTGTCATGTGTCCCCCAGGGTACAACAACAATATGATTAGCACACAATAGAACAACTTGAAAGATCACGAACTATATCTTGCTAGAGGCTATCACTGAAAACAAGAGAGAAGAAAAGATTTTTTTGAGTTGTGTAAAACCCAGTAGGTTTACACAGTATTTATAGATTTTCACATAGGAGAATAATTGTGAACAATATATTCTAAAAAGTAAGACTATTAATAGTATTCGAATAAAATTAGAAATAGTCAATTAATACCACTTTAAATTAGAATATATTCATGAACTGCAAGTCATACCGTATTAATATTTGAATTAAAGGAAACCGTATAATATCCTTTTTATTTAAGAATATTCAAAAAGATATATCACTTTAAGAAAACTGTTTAATTCGTATTGGGCAAAATATTTGAAGGCCCTTAATGGGCTTGACCAGTTCGGATATTCACGTTACCCACATCGTGCGATTGCGCTCCCAACCCTGATGGGTTCAGCAATCATCGATTTGCATCCCTGTGCATACGTACGAGGCATAGTTTTAACCTAAGTCATTTAATGACAAGCAAGTGGGTTTCTGTATATAAATCATTTCTTTGCTTGTTATCCCACCAATATAGGATATGAGTTTTCTCATTTCCGTACACAACACAATTATATGTACTATACTTTGAGAATCAATTTCTCATTCACCACTCAACCATTTTATAGCATATGAGATACCGTTGTAAAGATCTCACGGAGTAGAATATGAATCAATAAATTCATTATTTGATTCTCCATCTTTACCTTTAGAAAATATGCCTCAGAATTTCCAATTTATCATAATTTTTCCAATAATCCCCTACATAAATGAAATTGATGATTTTATCAAAATATTTTAACTTAATGTGGTGATAGACCCTATGAACGATAGTTGCATAGGATAGGTAGGTGTCCTCCTGTAACACCCCCAACCCGTACCCGACCCAGATACAAATTCGAGGTGTCACATGGACTTTTCATGTAACACCCCAACTCGTACTCGACCCGGATACGAATCTGAGATGTCACATTGACTTTTAAAAACAATATTCTTACAAAATATCAAAACATTTGAACTCTTTTTAAGAAAATACGATAATATATTGTTGAATCATGTTTGTTATAACCAATTTAAGAAAATATATGTTTTATGAACAATAAAATATGGTATGAGCAGTGAACAGTATCGTATGAATAGTAGCCGTATGAATAGTAGTGAACAGTACCGTTAACAGTGAAAAATTCAAATATCAATTATGTATCGATGCACTGCTACAGTAACTTTCGTAAAACGTTCATAAAACTCGTAAAACTTAATCGTTAATTATTATACATTTGCCCTTTTACATATACACTTTTAAAGCATTACAAAACTCTATCATCTATTAGAACATATAGGATTTAAAACATTGTTTACATGCCAACCACTATCTTTATTAAAAAATACATAATATACATTTCTTTTTATGATCTGATCTTTGGAAATGAGGAACTGACCTGTCTTGCATAACTTTTATCAATCTTCCTCTTCTTGGAACCTACGCGTGAAACAATCACACGCTAAGTCATTAACTTAGTGAGGCGTATAAAACATATAATAAAAATCATAGAACATTTCACATATTAAATTACATACATGTACATATACTATCATCTTCTTCTTATCATTATCCTATTATTATCATTAATACTTTTATCATATAATCATATACTTATCATTTATACACATCATATATCCTTTCATAAAGAAGTACACTAACACCATATACTTCATGTAATACAGTTTATATAACTAAAACATATATGCTTTCATATAACCAATACATGAAACCTGTAATTTATTCCATATAATAAATCACATATGCGTATCATCTTCAGTATATTTGTTTGATCTCTTTATTAGCCCATGTACACCAGTGAGAACTTAAGGTATGTGAGTACATTGAGGTTGTGCTCTATTATGCTGTCACCATGTTAACTTCCTAAAAAGGCTACTTTTAAGGCCTTTTTCACTTAAGTTATTGTTTGTTTAAAAGCTCATCTTAGGCATTTTAGGATCATGTAGTTGCATATAGTGCATTTATGGTGGTTGTGCTATTTTATTTCTTAATGGTACTGTTTGAGGGAAAGGTGCAGTTTGTTTGTGGTGTGCAGGGAATAGCAAGAAAAAATGATTCTTTGGGAAGTAATGCCGCGGAATCACACGTTGCTAAAGTAGATTAAAATGCCTTGGCATTTTTGGCGTAGAAAAAGACAAAAAAATATTTCTGCATAAGGACAGTTGGCACTGGACAGCTGTCTCTGCATGTGAAGGACTGCTGTAACCGCCTGCCAGAGCTGCCAAAGGACCACTGCCACTTTGAGGATAAGGTTCACACCCAACATGTGATTCTAGGGGTATGAGGGGTATCTTGCACCCAACAACCTCATCATTACCCCTAGATATTTTTTATTATATATGACACATCATGGGGGAGAAAAAAAAGGAGGAGGAAGACACATACGGTAGCAAAAATCACATTTTTTATTTTCTCTTTTCCTTTCTTCTTCCTTGGGATATTCCTCCATTGATAAAGCTCCAAGGAGTGGAGCTAGGAGCCGAAAGGAGCTAGCGAGCTAGGTAGTTCACGGTGGCCGAGAGGAGACCTCCGGTGGCGCGTCGAAGGCTTCTTCTCAACTTCTCTTTTTGCTGCTATTTTATATTTATTTGTGGGTTGTTGGAACAAATATTTTCATGACTTTGTGTTTGGATATTTTGAACCCCACCATGAACTAACTTATTTGGTGGTGGTTGATTTAATGGTTGTTTGAACTTTATTTTTAATGGTATATTTAAGTTTATTTTGGTTCTTTATTTGCTTTGCTTATGAATGCTTCACCATCTAGGCTTGTAAGAGGCATGAAAATGTCCATTTCTTAGATGAAGGTTAGGTATTTGAAAGAATCCTAGACTAAAAATACTTGTAAGTATTTGGAAAAAACGCAAGATAAGATCCTCATAAGCAATGAGTTATAGTATTTTCAAGGGGCTTTGAACCGGCCTAGGAATATTATAACTTAATCCCTTAGATCTCGGAAGAGGCTAGGATAGGATTTCAACGACTAAAAAGAGTGTTTTTATCAATAGGGTAGGCTGGCCAACATCGTTGAGTGAGAGCAGATGCCTTGGCATCCTATTCTGTTAGGTTCTTTAGAACACTTTAGGAAAGCCCTGTCGAGTAAGTAAAGACCAGTTAGCTTAAATATACTTGAGAAATAAGTTTAGTATCCGTAGATCAATCCCTACTATTCATTCTCTTGGAAGCTTATCACGTGAGGATTATTTTCTTTTCATTTTATCTTTATTTACTGTTTTTACCATTTTTCATTTCCTTGACATTTCACCATACTCAATATTAAACATCCATCATTGCCATTGCATTTCCATTTGCTACACCATCAGACCATCACTACATATCCACCAGCATACACATTTACATTGCCGTGACATTTGTATATATCAAGACTAACTATACTTAGATAGAATAGTGCATTGCTTTGGTTAGACTTTTGTAATTTCACCCAATCCCTGTTGAGACGATACTCACTCATCATTATATTACTTGAGCGATTGTGTATACTTGCACATTATTTGCGTATAATTTATAGTACTCACAACACGCGAACAAGTTTTTGGCACCGTTGCCAGGGATTGGCAGCCTGAAGTTATTTTGTTTTGCCAGAGCATTTTGTTTTGTTTTGCATTTTTATTTGTGTATAGTTTACTTGATATTTTTGTTTTATTTTCAGGTTTATCTAGTGTATGCCTAGAAGAAATTCTGAAGAGCCTTTGGAACCAATAGAACCTGAGATTGAAAGACTCTTTAGAAGAAGAAGACGTGCTAAAAGAAATATGTATCAGATTGGAAACCAAGGCTTTGGTCAAGATGATGGAAATCATAATGTCGTGGCATTAGACAATGCTGATCCTGCTGTTAGGCAACGTGTTATTCGCGATCACTTAAATCCGATGCTGGATGATCTGAATCCTGGGATTGTGGCACCTGAAATTCAAGCTACACATTTCGAGCTAAAACCAGTCATGTTCAACATATTGAATTCTATTGGGCAGTTTGGGGGTATGCCAACTGAAGATGCCAAGCAGCACATTCATAATTTTCTGGAAGGTTGTGATTCTTTTCACCAAGAAGGAGTGCATGAGGATTTTCTGAAATTAAAGCTTTTTCCGTATTTATTGCGAGACCGAGCAAGGTCTTGGTTAAGTTGTGTACCAGCCGGTTCTATGGAATCATGGGCCGATCTTTGCAAGAGTTTCTTATTGAGGTACAACCCACCAAACATGAATACGTAGCTAAGGAATGAAATATCTTCTTTTCGCCAGGGTGACGATGAATCCATGTATGAGTGTTGGGATCGTTACAAGAGTTTGCTTCGGAAGTGTTCAAATCATGGTTTTCATGATTAGACTCAAGTAGTCATGTTCTATAATGGAGTCAATGCACCCACGAGGATGTAACTGGATGCCTCGATAAATGGGACATTACTGGATAAATCACCTACTGAGGCATTTGTTATATTGGATAGAATTGCTAATAATGATTATCAGTTTCCTTCCTCAAGGCTTGGGAGTGGAAGGAGAACACCTGGAGCATTTGAGTTAGATACCAAGGATTCGGTGTCCGCTCAACTCTCAGCCATCACTAATATGTTGAAGAACTTACAACGTTCCACTGATGTGAAAGAAGTATAAGCAACTAGCCTGGCATGTCTGTTATGCCAAGGCAATCATCACTAGAGAATGCCCAACCAACCATGAGTCCATCAACTTTGTAGGTAATTACAATCGAGGCAACAACAATCCTTATTTTAACACTTATAATGCTGGATGGCGTCAGCATCCCAATTTTTCATGGGGAAATCAAGGAGCCCACAATGTTAATCAACCTACTCGGCAGCAGAATCACAATGAGCCTCAAGGTTACCGAAATGATATGCCATGGCATAATTCTAACAAAGGAGCTTCATCTTCAGCAAGCACGAGTTCATTGGAAGCTACAATTCAAGAGTTCATATCCACTATGAAGACAATGCTGCAAGACCATTCTACTTCAATTAAGAATCAAGGAGCTTTACTTCATAGTCAAGGCGCCTTACTTCAAAGCCATAGCTCGTCTCTGAGAGCTTTGGAATGTCAAGTTGGTCAGATTGCTACGTATTGCAAGAGTGTCAGCAATGACGTTTTCCAAGTGATACTGAAGTCACTAGAGCACCTGGAAAAGAGCACTGCAATGTGTTACTCTTAGGAGTGGAACACAAATCAATCGACAAGTCAAGGATAGTGGGCCACAACATGATGATTCTAATCCCACTACTGAAGTTGAATTACATGATGATAGAGTTACTGAGAAGGACAAGGAGGAGGATTCTACTAAGATACCAGATTCTGATGCCAAGGGAAAAGCAAATTCTATTCCTGCAGCTAAGGAAGCTAGACCTCCCCCACCCTTCCCGCAAAGATTGAAGAAACATAATGATGAAGTTCAGTTCAAGAAGTTCGTGGACATTCTTGATCAGATCCATATCAATATACCTCTCTTGGAAGATGTTGAACAAATGTCGATGTATGCCAAATTCCTGAAGGAAATCTGTACCAAGAAGAGGAAAGTAGAGACTGTTGCCACAACAACAGAATTTTGTTCTACATTGAGTAAGTTGCCGCTAAAGAGAAATGATTCGGGCACTTCATTATTCCTTGTTCAATTAGAGCTAATTTCTTTGGAAAGGCATTGTGTGATCTTGATTCAAGTGTCAACTTAATGCCAAAATCGATTTTCTTGAAGCTTGGCATAGGAGATGCAAGACCCACCTCAGTTATTTTACAACTTGTCGACAGATCCCATGTGAAACCTGAAGGGAGAGTCGAGGATGTCATAGTAAGGGTGGATAAGTTTGTGTTTCCAGTATAATTCTTAATTCTGGACTGCGAAGTTGATGCCAAGGCACCAATCATTCAGGGAAGACTTTTCCTAGCCACTGGACGTATCTTAATAGACTGTGAAAAAGGTGAACTCACCATGAGAGTGGTTGATCAGTGTGTGACTGTCAATGTTTTTCGAACGCTCAAATATGTTGATGACACTGAAGAATGCCAAGGCATTTCTGAATTGAACTCAGTGATTGAAGAAGAGACTGAACATCTTTGCCAGAACAATTTTATTCAGCTAGCAGAAAATGAATATTGGGTGGATGATGAAAGCTTAGTGGAGTCCGACAACTTTCCAATGTTGGAGGAACAATCTAGCTTACTACAAGCTAGATCAGGTATGAATTTTGAACCTCTAAATTTTGATGAATTTATTCCTTCTAAGCCTTCATTAATGTATGCACCCACTATAGAGCTTAAGACTTTGCTAGGGCATCTTAAATATGTATACTTAGGTAGCAATGAGACTTTACCGGTGATTATTTTCGCTAACCTTACTGCTAATCAAGAGCAAAGTTTGTTAAGTGTGTTGATGCAGCATAAAAAAGCAATTGGTTGGACTATGGTCGATTTGAAAGGCATAAGTCCCACAATCTGCATGCACAAGATTTTGCTTGAAGATTGCCACGGTAATTCAATAGAACCACAAAGAAGACTCAACCCTGTTATAAAGCAAGTGGTGATGAAAGAAATTTGAAATGGCTTGATGCTGGAGTGATCTACCCTATCTCAAATAGCTCATGGGTAAGCCCTGTCCAATGTGTTCCGAAGAAAAGAGGCAGGACAGTGGTTACTAATGAGGATAATGAGCTATTACCCACTCGCACTGTGACCGGATGGAGGATATGCATGGACTATAGAAAACTCAACAAAGCTACAAAGAAGGACCATTTTCCTCTACCTTTCATTGACCAAATGTTGGATCGATTAGCCGGCAAAGCATTCTATTGCTTTTTTGATGGGTACTCGGGGTACAATTAAATTACGATCGCACCAGAGGACCAGGAGAAGACTATATTTACTTGTCCCTATGGCACTTTTTCCTTTAGGAGGATGCCTTTTGGACTCTGTAATGCCCCGGCAACATTTGAGCGCTGTATGCAAGCCATATTTTCAGTCATGGTTGAGGATTTTCTGGAGATTTTCATGGATGACTTTTTTGTTTGTAGGGACGATTTTGAACGATGCCTCAACAATTTAGCAAAAGTTCTCAAGAGATGCGAGGAGGCTGAGTTGGTCTTAAATTGGGAAAAATGTCATTTCATGGTGACTGAATGCATTGTATTAGGCCACAAAATTTCTCACAATGGTATTGAGGTTGATAAGGCGATGATTGAAGTGATTGAAAAGTTCCACCACCAACTTCGATCAAGGGCATAAGAAGTTTTCTTGGACATGCTGGATTCTATAGAATGATTCTATAGAAGGTTTATCAAAGACTTCTCTAGGATTTCTAAGCCCTTGTGCACATTGCTTCAACAAAACCAACCCTTTGTGTTTGACGAAATATGCCTCGATGTATTTACTGAGTTGAAACGACAACTGATCTTGATACCCATTGTAGTCCCTCCCTATTGGACATCACCATTTGAGCTGATGTGTGATGCAAACGATTATGTCGTAGGAGCTGTTTTGGGGCAACGTCGAGGTAAAATGTTTCATGTTATTTATTACTCTAGCCGTACTTTAAATGAAGCACAATTGAACTACACCACCACTGAGAAAAATTACTTGCCGTGGTATTTGCTTTTGATAAATTTAGACCCTACCTAATAGGCACTAAAGTTATTGTTCACACTGATCATTCGGCTATAAAATACTTAGTGAACAAAAACGATGCCAAGCCTAGACTTATTAGGTGGATCTTACTTTTGCAAGAATTTGACTTAGAGGTGGTAGATAGAAAAGGAACTGAGAATCAAGTTGCTAATCACTTATCTAGGCTAGAGAACAATTCTAAATGCCATGACACTGTAGATATCCAAGAGGAATTTCCTGATGAGAAAATTTTATATGCCACGACAATCCCGTGGTACGCTGACCTTGTTAATTTTCTTATTAGTGGAATTGTTCCTTTTGATTTGAATAGTCAGGCTAAAAAGAAGTTCAAGCACGATGCAAGGCACTATTTTTGGGACGAGCCATATTTATTCAAGCATTGTGCCGATCAACTCATTAGACGATGTGTACCTGAAGAGGAGCAAAGTGATATTTTGTGTCATTGTCATTCAGCCCCAAGTGGAGGCCATTTTGGTGGAGCAAGGACTGCTGCTAAGGTTCTGTAATCATGCTTTTATTGGCCAACTCTGTTTAAAGATGCCCAAGCATTTTACAAAGGATGTGATCGATGCCAACGGATTGGAAACATCTCCAGACGACATGAAATGCCGTTGCAAAATATTTTGGAGATAGAGCTGTTTGATGTGTGGGGCATCGATTTCATGGGACCATTCCCATCTTCTGAAGGAAAATTATATATATTGCTTGTTGTGGATTATGTGTCAAAATGGGTGGAAGCAATAGAAACATCAAGGAATGACTCCAAGACCGTACTCAAGTTTTTGCACAAGTATATTTTCACTCGGTTTGGAGTACCTCGTGCTATCATAAGTGATGAGGGAACCCACTTTGATAACAAGTTGATTGCCAAGGAATTGAAGAGATATGGAGTTCGACATAAGATTGCCACACATATCATCTGCAGAAAAATGGCCAAGCAGAGATATCTAATCGAGAGATCAAGCAGATTTTAGAGAAAGTGGTGAACCCAAGGCGTAAGGTTTGGTCGCTAAAGTTGGATGAAGCACTTTGGGCGTACAGAACTGCATTCAAGACTCCTTTGGGGATGTCACCCTTTAAGTTGGTGTATGGTAAAGCTTGTCAGCTCCCGGTTGAGCTTGAACACAAAGCTTATTGGGCCGTCAAGAGATTGAATTTCGATGCTAAACTAGCTGGGGAGCAGAGATTACTTGAACTTAACGAAATGGAAAAGTTTAGAGCATAAGCATATGAGAATGCTCGGATATACAAGGAGAAAACCAAGAAGTGGCATGACCAGAAACTGATGCCACAACATTTTCACGAGGGGCAACAAGTCTTGCTTTACAACTCCAGACTCAAATTCTTTCCTGGGAAACTCAAATCTCGATGGTCAGGACCATTTGAGGTGCATTATGTCTAACCCCATAGAGCTGTTGACATTAAGAGAATAGACAATGGGACGATCTTCAAGGTCAATGGCCAGCATCTGAAAGCCTACAATGGAGTTCCACCACAACACAACAAGGACGTGTTACGCTTGCACGATACTGAAGTGTGCCCAGAGGAGAACCAAAATTCGATGCCACGGCATTGAATTTGTGTCTGTGCATAAATAAAAATTTAAAATTTAAGCTTTTCTTTATTTTTATTTTTATTTTGTAATTAATTTTTGATATGATTTGTAGGGACCACAGTGCTACAAACCGTGCAAGGAGTGGTTACCAAAGGGAGTAAAGGACAATGCATTAATTGGAGAGATATTATTTTGATTTGTTTCTTTTTATTTAATTTAATTTCTGACATTTGTTTTTCTCTTTCCACAGACTTGTCCTATCACCATCATTACCTTTTGGCAGTTTTTTTTCCTTCCCCATGCACGCACAAACCCCCACCCACTCACTCCTCTCTTAACCATCCTATCACACATTTTCCCTCTTAAATTTTTAACTTTTTCTTTTCTCTTTCTTTATTAATTTTTTCTCTTTCATTTTAACTTTTACTTTTTCTCTTTCCTTCATTCATCTTCTTCTTTTGTTATTCTCTCCATAGCCAAAATACATCCAAGTTTTTAAAGCTTTCAAAAGTTTCTTCCTTTATCATTTTTCTTGCTTCATATACACACGAAAATGGTGCGTTCAAGACCGGCTCCAACCGACACTACCGCTTGGCAACATTTCGAAGATGACGAGGCCAAGGTTCAGTTCCAAAACTTCAAGAACCGAAAATTTTTTTTTGAGTTAGGATTTATTTTTACCGAGGAAACTGATGGTGGTTTTGGACCCGATGTTATGGACATCGTGACACCACTCAAGTGGAAGAAATTTACCCGTTATCCTGGTTCGGTGAATGCCTCGGTGGTTAAGGAGTTCTACGCAAATATTTCCAAGCCCAACCAACACTCCATCTTCGTTTGAGGTAAGCAGATCCATTTTACACCTTCTGCTATTAATCGTTACTTTCATTGCAGGATGTTGTGGATAACCATGCCAAGTTCGAAGAGGAGGCTGATAGCAACACATACGATAGGGTCTTGGAGGACCTTTGTTTTGAAAACATTGAGTGGAATGGGTGTCAAACGAGTCGATACTCGGTCAACCAAGAACGTCTTTAGCCGCGCACCACGTTATGGAATCACTTCCTTAATCATAAACTCATGCGACTTCTCACAACACGACGATATCACTTTCACGCTTATTGCTTTTACATTCTATAAAGGAATCTCGTCCTATCGATGTGGGTCGTATTATTGTTCAGCAAGTTAACGACTGTTTGGATAAAAAGGCAAGTGCTTTGGTGTTTCCTAACTTAATTACAGCTTTATGTCGTAAGAAAAAAGTTGAGGAAAATGCTTTTGATGAAATTTTACCTGGTTTATCGGGCATCACTAGAGCCAGACTCCCACTGCTATTAGGACTTGAAAATCCTAAATCTAAAGAATCTGTTCATGAGCAATCTGTAGGTACTACACAATCAAATGCCGAGGCAAGGTTACTTGCTCTCGAGGAAGTTGTGATGCAGACTCAGACACACCTGCATTCTTTACACGGTGACATCCGTAACTTCTTTGGATACGTGAAGCATAGAGATGCTGAGGTGGAATCAATGTTTCAAGAAATTATTCCCCACGGTCAACGAAATTTCCCGAGGTATCTCCAGAGCCTGAACAAGATGCAGCCGATCCTCTCGCTGATGATCCGAGTCCTACTCCGCACCGTTCCGAAACTCCTGAGTATCCGGTCCCTGTCCCTGTCGAAGAAACACCCAGCCCTGTCCCAGCACCCAATCCTTCTCCTGTACCACGTAGTGGTCAATGCATCAAAACCACGGCTGGACGCTCCAATATTGCGCATTATTACTCCACTTCGTCCGAGTCCAGCCCAGCACCTATACGCAAGCGCACCCGACGAGGAGCTGCTAGCACCTCCAAGGCAACACCACGCATTCATTGAGGTACCTCTCTTACATCCATTCTCATTTAGTTGCATTTCATTGCATGGCATATAGTTTATATTTAGTATAGTTCTCTTTCAGCATTGAGGACAATGTTTCCCTTAAGTTTGGGGGAGGTATGGTTCTTGGTAGGTCATATGCATGATAGCATCAGCATAGGTTTATGCCATGGCATCAGAAAATGGTAGGACAGTTAGATGAAATGTTTTGTGGATACCCGATGATGATAATGTTAGGCTAGAATCTTAATGTAAATGACTGTTGAGAATGATAGAACTCACTCTAGGGCTTGATTCTTTGTGAAAAACTTTTACACGATTTGTGTGTTATCTATACTTAGAAAATTTAGAAATTTTTTATGAAAGAACACTAGTTAGTTTTGGCATTGAAATATAGTTTTGTGCTTAAAAGAAAAATCAAAAACAAACTCCCTTAAAAATGAAACTGTGAATAAATGCTTAGGCATAACTGTAGAGGGACACTCGTCTTTTCCGTGGCATTGCCTGAAACTTTCTTTAATAAATGGCAGCCTTGTGCATATGAGTGAATGAAAGTAGTCACAGGATGACTCTACTTAACTAGCTCGGGGGTGGAAGGTATGGTCCCTTTCATCTAGAGTGTGGGAGAGTAGGTGTGATGAGCTGACTCCCTTCGTAACAACATTTAAAAAAATCAAAGAAAAGAGAGTAAAAATATGCTTGATGAATAAGTAAATGCCTTCGCAAAAACTAGGGGGCTTGATTATAAATAGTCTAAGTTTGCTAAGTATAGATTGGATACAATCACGCACACACACTACCACAAGGGATCTTGACCTAGGGAAAAGTACTTGAATTCTTGATAAGTCTAGTATGTTGAAGCTTATTTTTCTTCTGAGGGTTGAAATTCAATTTTGTCCTACGCCCCTACTGTAGAAAATTACCATGACATTCTGCTTATGTAACTGCTATCCATTGCTTGAGGACAAGTAATAGCTTAAGTTTGGGGGTGTGTTAACTTCCTAAAAGGCTACTTTTAAGGCCTTTTTCACTTAAGTTATTGTTTTTTAAAAGCTCATCTTAGGTATTTTAGGATCATGTAGTTGCATATAGTGCATTTGTGGTGGTTGTGCTATTTTATTTCTTAATGGTGTTGTTTGAGGGAAAGTTGCAGTTTGTTTGTGGTGTGCAGGGAATAGCAAGAAAAAAGGATTCTTTGGGAAGTAATACCATGGCATCACACCTTGCTAAAGTAGATTGAAATGCCTTATCATTTTCGATGTAGAAAAAGGAAAAAAAATATTTCTGTATAAGGACAGCTAGCACTGGACAGCTGTCTCTGCACGTGAAGGACTGTTGTAACCGCCTGCCAGAGATGCCAAAGGACCACTGCCACTTAGAGGATAAGGTTCACACCCAACATGTGATTCTAGGGGTTTGAGGGGTATTTGTACCCAACAACCTCATCATTACCCCTAGATATGTTTTATTATATATGACACCTCATAGAGGAGAAAAAAAAGGAGGAGGAAGACACATACGGTAGCAAAAATCACATTTTTTATTTTCTCTTTTCCTTTCTTCTTTCTTGGAATATTCCTCCATTGATAAAGCTCCAAGGAGTGGCGAGCTAGGAGCCGAAAGGAGCTAGCGAGCTAGGTAGTTCACGGTGGCTGAGAGGAGACCTCCGGTGGCGCGTCGTAGGCTTCTTCTCAACTTCCCTTTTTGCTGCTATTTTATATTTATTTGTGGGTTGTTGGAATAAATATTTTCATGACTTTGTGTTTGGATATTTTGAACCCCACCATGACTTAACTTATTTGGTGGTGGTTAATTTAATGGTTGTTTGAACTTTATTTTTAATGGTATATTTAAGTTTATTTTGGTTCTTTATTTGCTTTACTTATGAATGCTTCACCATCTAGGCTTGTAAGAGGCATGGAAATATCCATTTCTTAGATGAAGGTTAGGTATTCGGAAGAATCCTAGACTAAAAATACTTGTAAGTATTCGGAAGAAACACAAGATAAGATCCTCATAAGCAATGAGTTATAGTATTTTCAAGGGGCTTTGAACCGGCCTAGGAATATTATAACTTAATCCCTTAGATCTCAGAAGAGGCTAGGATAGGATTTCAATGACTAAAAAGGGTGTCTTTATCAATAGGGTAGGCTGGCCAACATCGTTGAGTGAGAGCAGATGCCTTGGCATCCTATTCTGTTAGGTTCTTTAGAACACTTTAGGAAAGCCCTGTCGAGTAAGTAAAGACCAGTTAGCTTAAATATACTTGAGAAATAAGTTTAGCATCCGTAGATCAATCCCTACCATTCATTCTCTTGGAAGCTTGTCACGTGAGGATTATTTTCTTTTCATTTTATCTTTATTTATTGTTTTTACCATTTTTCATTGCCTTGACATTTCACCATACTCAACATTAAACATCCATTATTGCCATTGCATTTCTATTTGCTACACCATCAGACCATCACTACATATCCACCAGCATACACATTTACATTGCCGTGACATTTGTATATATCAAGACTAACTATACTTAGATAGAATAGTGCATTGCTTTGGTTAGACTTTTGTAATTTCACCCAATCCCTGTGGAGAAGATACTCACTCATCATTATATTACTTGAGCGATTGTGTATACTTGCACATTGTTTGCATATAATTTATAGTACTCACAATACGCGAACACACCACAGCTCGTATAATTGTCCCGAATGACCTATCCAGAGGTCATAAAGAACCTCGGCAACTGTCCATAGGTCCCGAAGAACCTAGGTAAACTGTTCATATGTTCATTAGAACATAGGTATACTGTCCATATGTCTCAAAAGACATAGGTAATTCTGTCCATATGTCCTGAAAGACATAGGTAATTCTGTCCATATGTTCCGTAGAACATAGGTAAACCCTCGAATCTTGGCATGGCAACTATACCAGTAGATCTCATATTACATAACATGGGCATTATCATTTATATCATTTCACACATTCACATCACTTATTCTTTCTCTTCTATCACATACCACATGTATATGTAACCATGTGTTTCATATAGTTTATTTCATTTCTCCTTTGTTCATATAAATATGTCATATTATTCACATATGTTCATATATACACCACATAACACATAGAATAACATATAAACTTATACATAAATCATTTCCATGTGATTCACATATCACCTATCTCATTACTTATATCTCTTAAGCACTTAATCACTTGTCTCATAATTTCATATAGTCACATATCACTTATCACATGGTTTACATCTTATGATCATGTAATCATATCAAACATATTCACACACATAAGAATCACCTATTATATCTCATAGACATATCATTTCCATCCCTTTATCACATAGCTCATATAATTTTTCCTACATATTCATGTCACATAATGTATATGGTATGAACTCATATTATGTCTCATAATATGAAATAAATCATATATCAAAGTATTAAATCTAGACTTATCACAAGTCTAGAACTGAATATACTACTATAATCATGCTATGCATATGTACTCACCTTAGCCTTGCTTTGATTAGAACCTTATTCTTTGATTGTTCTGGAACTTGTTTAGGCTCGACATCTACATAAACATAATTTTGAGACAATTTTCGGAAGCCTAAACCTTATAACTTGATATTACTAATTTAGGCTAATTTAATGAACCAAAAATTCACTTTTCCTTTAGGAGAGTATCGATGCACTATGGGTGCATCGGTACACAAAATAGCTTCGAAATATCCATGCATCGATGCACCCCCTTAATGCACCGATGCACCTTCAAAATTGTCTTAGTGCATTGGTGCCCATTCATAGTGCATCGATGCACCTATCCATAATAGTTTATTTTCACCCGAAAATTCCACAACATTTCATTAAATTTCCTCATATAAACTCCTTTCATACCATTAGACTCAACTACATCATTTTAACTAACTTTTATCATTCCAACACTTTAGAATTTCTCATATCTCATTAAAATTCTTAAAACTAAGAATCATACCAAAATTTCCATGTAATCCAAACTTATTTCTAACACTTGTAACTTATTATTCACACCTATGACAAGTCAAATTCAGTTTCAAATTTAACTTATCAACTTTTTTTCAGAAATTCACTTAAAAACTCATTTTCTTTAATCTTTCATAGCTCCTTTATCTCTTAATTTTAAGACAAATTATACTTTCCTTAAGCTTAATTATCATCTAAGGATCAAAACCCAACCTTTAATTCAACAAAAAATCAACTAATTAAGAAACTCACCTTTTCTCTAGCTTTCACGTGGAGAAGAGAAGAAGATGAAGAAGAGAATTGTTTGGAAACTTATCTCTTCAATCATTCTCCACATAGGTATTATAATACCCATTAATTATTATTTAATTATTTTCCTTGTTCAATTACTCATTTTCCCTTTGACTCCTTTAATATTTTCTAACAACTTTCAGGAAATATCTCCACATAAATTATTGAACTATTCAAATATTCTACTTTTATCACCAAATTCTGAAATTTTACAATTTAGTCACTAACCCGATATTGAGGATGTTACATTTCAAAACTTTGACTCTTATAAAAATCATGAAAAATTTAAACTTTCATTAAAATAATATTAGTTAATTTAAATAAGTTTGACCAAAATAACATAAAATCGATCAGAGTATATGTAATTCACAACTTTGTCGACATGCCAACAAACTTGATACAACAAAATACATACCTTGCAAATTACTTCTGATCTTATCTACTAGTAGAGGTATGATGTCTCTGCAACTCCTAATTCTAATCCTCATGCTTCTTGGTACCTACGTGTGAAACACTCACACGCTAGGTCACAGACTTAGTGAGGCATAATAATGCAATAATGCATTTTCTATATATTATAAACATGCAACCTAATTATTTCATATACAATCACAACTATCATATCACTATTCAACCATGTCACATATGATTCATCATTAACAAATAATAACATGGTATCTTACAAGAAATAAACTCTTTTTATATCTTTTATGTGCCCATGTATATTACTGATAACTTAAGGTATGTGAGTGCATTGAGGTTGTGCACATATGTTGTCACCACAGCTCGTATAATTTTCCACTGAGTGACATATAAATTTGTCCCAAAGGACATCATATATGTCCCGAAGGACCTCGTATATGTCCCGAAGGACCTCGTATAACCCTCGACTCTTGGCATGCCAACTATACCCAGGACTCTCATATCACGTAACATGGGCTTGAATATTTATATGTTTCATATGTACATATAATCACCAATTCACCTTATATTCATATACTCATATAGATTATATCATTTCTCTTGTAATCTCATATGTTCTATAGTATAACATATATCATATATGCATATAATCATTTATTCCATACCATGTAGCTTATGTTGTTCCTTTATA
This sequence comes from Hibiscus syriacus, assembly GCF_006381635.1. Taxonomy (NCBI): domain Eukaryota; kingdom Viridiplantae; phylum Streptophyta; class Magnoliopsida; order Malvales; family Malvaceae; genus Hibiscus; species Hibiscus syriacus. The sequence continues at coordinate 879,473 of NW_024063064.1, forward strand.
TTCACATTAATCGCATAGCATATATTAAAACATATAAACATATATAATTTATACATGTACTACTAATGATCATAACATATACATATTCAAAACTATGGGACCATGAAAGTAAACATAGAAAATAGACTTATCACAAGTGTTACTCCCATAAACAATATCTATACTATGTATGCACACCTTAGCCTCACTTAGTCCAACCAATACTTATAACTTTGTCTCTTTTGATCGATCGATCTTACTCTTTGACTTTTCCGGAACTTGATTATGTTCGATATCTATATCAATATACATTTTATATGGATATTAGAATTCTAAACCTTATAAATAAATCATTTATAATCTAAACCTTATAAATAAATCATCTATAATCTAAAATACAAGAAGTACCACTTTCACATTTATACTTTGAGTAGTATCGGTACCCAAGGCATGGTACCGATACTTCCCTAGCTGTGGTATCGATACCCTTTCCATATACTTGAATCATTATTTCAAAATGGTATCGATACAGGCCTTATGGTATTAAACATTTGGTATCGATACTCCCTTTAGGTATCGATATTTCTTGCATAACTTGTCCAATTTTGGCTTATGTTATCGATACTTATTCATATAGTATTGATACCCTCTCTCAAATTTTAACCCTTTTCTCTTTTGAAGTAACGGTACATGATGAACAATACCGATAACCAATGCACGGATTTCATATTTTTAGCTAAAAAATTCACCTATACTTACATATACCGTCCATTTTGAACTTCTTTCATACCACTAAACTTAACTAAACTTACTTAACCTATCATATATATTCATATAACACATCCTCATCTTCAATATTTCATCCTAAATATTGAAACCAAGAATCCTACAAATTTTCCAACATACTCCAAAATCAATTCTAACACTTTATACCTCTTAATTTATCCGATGACAAGTCAATTTTAGTTTCAAACTCTACTTACTCGCTCTCTCCCAAGATTTCATTTAGAGACCTCTTATATTTAATCCTTCATAACTCCTTCATCTTATGTTTTGAAGTTAACTTAAGCTTTCTTTAAGCTTAAGTATTACACAAAGAACATGAACCAAGGTTAAATTCAATGAATACCTAGCTAGCAAGAAACTCATATTGATAATTTGGGGTTCACAGATGAATGAGAAAGAAATATGAAGAGAACTCTGGATATTTTTTCCCTTTTCTTTGAAATCTCCACCTGTATATATCCTAACCCATACCCATTTTTAATTTATTTACTGGTCAAATGACCATTTTTCCCTTCCAATAATCCTTCTTTACTATTCAGACCTACACAAAATTTTTCATATAAGTCCCTGAACTTTTTAATTTATCTACTTTATTATTTAAATTTTGAAATTTTACAATTTGGTCACTAACCCGATATTTGGGATGTTACAAATCTCCCCCTGTAAGAAAATTCGTCCTCAAATTTTTCACTGCACAAAGAGATGGGGGCACTGATTCCTCATGTCCTCTTCACATTCCCACGTTGCTTCTTCTATTTTGTGATTCCTCAATAACACTTTAACCAATAGAATAGTCTTATTCCGTAACTGTTTCACCTCATGAGCCAATATTTGTACTAGTTCTTCCTCATAGGTCAAGTCAGGTTGAATTTGTATCTCTTCTGGTGTAACAATATAGGAATGATCTGACCTATATCTTCATAGCATACAAACATGGAAAACATCCTGAATCTTCTCCATTTCTGGTGGCAAAGCCAACTGGTATGCCACTGGTCCTACTCTCTTAACGATCTCATAGGGCCCAATAAACCGAGGACTAAGTTTTCCTTTTTCATCTAAATCTTAGCACTTTCTTCTAAGAAGACACTTTTAGAAACACTTTATCTCAAATTTAAAACTCGGTCTCTTTCCTCTTTAGATCAGCATATGATTTCTGTCTATCAGCTGCTGCTTTCAGATTGATCTGAATCACTTAAACTTTCTCTTCCACTTCTTAATCAACTCAAGACCAAGAACTTCTCGATCCATAAGCTTGTACCAATTCAAGGGCATACGACACTTTCTCCCATATAAAGCCTCATAAGGAGCCATTTTGATGCTTGACTGGTAGCTATTATTGTAAGTGAATTCGGCAAGTGGCAAATATTTTTTCCAAGACCCTTTAAACTCGATCACATAGGCTCTTAACATATCTTCTAGAGTTTGGATAGTCCTCTTAGACTGTCCATCCGTCTGAGGGTAAAACGATGTACTAAAATTCAATCAAGTTCCTAACGCTCCATGTAAATTTTCCAAAACCCGATGTAAATCTAAGATCCTGATCAGAAAAAATAAAAATAGGTACACCATGTAATTGAATAATCTCTCTAATATACAGTTCAACATACTTATCCATGGAGAAATCAGTTCTTACTGGAATGGAATGAGCTGATTTAGTCAATCGATCAACTATCACCCAAATTGAATCTCTTTTATTGGGAGTTAATGGCAACCCCGTCACAAAATCAATCGTCACATTCTCCCATTTCCACTGAGGAATGGATATTGGTTGTAATAATCCGGATGGAACTTGATGCTCAACTTTGACCTGCTGGCAAGTTAAATACTTAGACACAAATTCCTTAATATTTCTCTTCATTCCCGGCCACCGATACTGACTTTTGAGATCCATATACAACTTGTTCCCACCTGGGTGCATTATCAGTGGGATATAGTGAGCTTCTGTTAATATATCATTCTTCAATTCCTCATTATCTGAAATCACCAATCTCCCTCGATAGTACATATTCCCATCAGACTTAATCGCATAATCTTTAATTTCTTCATTCCTCATTTGTTGTAACCTCATCATATACTTTTCATCTTTGGTTTACAGTTCCTTAATTCGATCTAACCATGTTTGCACATATTGCTCCATCTCCATCCAATGACAACCTGGCATCTAGAGCTCGTAAGGCTGCGAATGTTTTTCGACTTAAAGCATTCGTTACCATATTTGCTTTTCCTGGATGGAAACTAATTACCACATCATAATCCTTTAAGAATTTAACCCATCTTCTTTGCCTCAAGTTTAATTCTTTCTGAGTCATCATATACTTCAAGCTCTTATGATCGGTGTATAGATAGCAATGTTTGCCATATAAGAAGTGATGCCAAATCTAAAGAGCGAACACTGCTACTACCAATTCCATATCGTGCGTCAGACAGTTTTTATCATGTCGTTTCAGTTGTCTAGATACATAAGCCACCACCTTACCTTCTTGCATCAATACACATCCCAATCCATTATGTGATGCGTCACTGTAAACCACATAGTTATTTCCAGACTCAGGTTGAACCAATACTGGAGATTATGTCAAAATTTTCTTTAATGTTTAAAAAATTTCTTGGCACTCAGTAGTTCAAGCAAATTTTACATCTTTCTCATCAACCTAGTTAAGGGTAAAGCTATCATCGAAAAGTTCTTAACGAACCTTCGATAATAACCTGCTAGCCCCAGAAAACTTCGAACTTTCGACATATTCTTTAGAACTTCCCATTCTAAAATGGCTTTTATCTTTTGATGACTAACCTGAATTCCTTCTGCGGAAATTACATGTCCAAGGAAGGTCACTTCATTCAACCAGAACTCACATTTAGATAGTTTGGCATATAACTTCTTATCTCATAAAATCTACAAAACTCTTCTCAATTGCACACTATGCTCTATATTCGACTTAGAATACACCAATATATCATCAATGAAAATAATTACAAACTGATCCAAATAGGGTTGAAATATTCTATTCATCAAGTCCATAAAAGTATCTGGTGGATTCGTTACCCCAAACAACATGACAATGAACTCATAGTGACCATATATCGTTCAAAAAGTTGTTTTCAGAATATCTTTCTCCTGAATCTCCAACTGATGATATCCAAACAACAAAAAAATCTTAGAGAAAACTGAAGCTCCCTTCAACTGATCAAATAGATCATCAATCCTTGGGAGAGGATACCTATTCTTGATAGTCACCTTGTTGAGCTGCCTATAATCAATGTAGAGACGCATTGAACCATCCTTCTTCTTAACGAACAACACTGGAGCTCCCTAAGGCGACACACTTGGTCTTATAAATCCTTTATCCAACAATTATTATAAGTGAACTTTTAACTCACTAAACTCTTTTGGTGCCATTTGATAGGGTGCCATTGCAATATATGTTATTCCAAGCATTACTTCAATTTGGAATTCCACCTGTCTATCTATAGGTAACCCTGAAACTATGAAGAAAAGACATCGGGAAATTATCTGACTATAAAGATCTCTTCTAACCCTTTCTTCTTGTTACTAGTATCCATCACCTTAGCAATAAAACCCTGACATCCTTGTAACAATAGCTTTTCTGCCGACATCACAAATATTATATTTGTCAATAGATTCCATCTTTCACTGACCACTATAACTTCTAGTCCTTCTAAACTGATAAATGTTACTCTCTTTAGTCTACAATTGACATTAGCATGATAATGATATAACCAATCTATTCCCAGTATCACTTCAAATTCCTCAAAGGGTAATTTCATTAGATTAGCAGGGAATTCAATTCCCTGAATTCGTATGGGACACCTCGACACACTTTATTTACCTGAGCATTGTGCCCTAATGGATTTGTCACTATCACATCACTACTAGTGGCTTCTAACTAAATTCTCAATTCTCTCACCACTTTACTACTAAAATATGAATATGTAGAACCCGAATCAATCAATACCACAATACATTTATCATACAATAAGAAAGTACCTGCATTTATCTCTGGATCATCACGCTCTTCATTGGTCTTGATACTATATACTCGGACAGTTGATCGCACTTCCTGTTAAGTAGAGGATTCAGGCTGACTTCTTCCTTTACCCCTATGCCTTCCTCTCTAAGACATCAAAGTAGATCACTATGACTATGCAGGCTCTCTGACCATTATTGGACAATCTCGCATAAAATGTCCCATGTCCCCACATCTGAAACAAGCTCCGGAGATTACTTGACATATTTTGGTGTGGCTTCTTCCACAAAGTTAACATTATCTGGCTTGACCATGATTTGCTCTCCCAGCACCAAACCCTACATATTGAATCTTTCTAGCTCTCATCTGATTTGATCCTCTAGCAGAGGATGCCACTAACTCAGACCTCGCCTGAGATCGAAAACCAGAATCTCTACCTCGTTTAGGTGGTGTAGAACTTGATGAAACCCTGGTTATTTTAGATTTTTGGCCTCTTTGCTCTCCGAATCTTTCATTTTGAACTCTCTTTAGAGCTTTATCACGATTAACTACCTCCTGAAATGAGGACAGGTTCAACACAATCAACATTTCTTTCAATCTCAGGCGTAAGCCCTCAACAAACCACTCACATGCATCATTCTCGGTCAGAATCAGCTCAGCCACAAAATGACTTAACTTATTGAACTCACACTTGTATTCATACACAGTGTGATTCAATTGCTTCAGGTTCAAAGATTCTTGCTTCATCTTCTTAATGAACTAATCTCCTATATACTTGTGTTAGAACTCTTCCAAGAACAAGGACCATGTCACTTGGTCACTTGTCATCCTCAATGTGACATTCATCCACCATATTCTCGCTTGCCCACGGAGCAAGGAGACCACTCCATCTAGCTTCTCCACATCAGAATAGTTGAGCTCATCAAGCATTATCTTTACATCATTGGCTAAAGGTCCGTAGTAACAGGACCTTCCTCAGCTTTACCTTTGAACTCAGGAGCTCCTTGTCCTTTCAATTCTTTAGCTACATTTATTCTCTGAGTTGAAGGAGTTGGAGGTTGGAAACGCGTTAGGATAGCATCCAACGTCCCGAAAAATACATCTTAATCTTGTATAGGCACTCCCGAAAGTGCTTGTCCTTCACCTTGCCTGGCTAGGGTAGGTGAATTACTACTCTCAACAGGCCTATCATCTCCTGCTTCACTTCGGGAGCTATTGTGTCCGAATATTTAATAAGATATAACCATACAGTTTTATTAGTAAGACAACATACTCATTATTGTATCATATCCGAAGTCCTCACTATTTTGTTAGCATATACAAATTTAAAGACACTCTGGACTTCAGTTTATGCCTAGAATTGGCTAAACATTTCTGATACCATTAAATGTAACACCCCCAACCCATACCTAACCTGGATACGAATTTGAGGTGTCACATGGACTTTTCAAAACTTTGACTCTTACAAGAATCATGAAAAATTTAAACTTTCATTAAAATAAAATTAGCTAATTTACATAAGTTTGACCAAAATAATAAAATCGATCAGAGCATATGTAATTCGAACTTTGTCTACATGCCAACACACTTGATAAAACAAAATACATACTTTACAAATTACTTCTGATATGATATGCTAGTAGAGGTATGATGTCTCTGCAAATCCTAAATTTGATCCTCATGCTTCATGGTACCTACGTGTGAAACACTCACATGCTAAGTCACAAACATAATGAGCATAATAATATAATAATGCATTTCCTATATATTATAAACATGCAACCTAATTATTTCATATACAATCACAACTATCATATCATTATTCAATCATGTCACATATGATCCATCATTAACTAATAATAACATGTTATCTAATAAGAAATAAACTCCTTTTATATCTTTTATGTGCCCATATATATTACTGAGAACTTAAGGTATGTGAGTGCATTGAGGTTGTGCACATATGTTGTCACCATATCTCGTATAATTTTCCACTGAGTGCTATATAAAATTTGTCCCAAAGGATATCATATATTCCCCGAAGGACCTCATATATGTCCCAAAGGACCTCGTATAACCCTCGACTCTTGGCATACCAACAATACCCATGACTCTTATATCACATAACATGGGCTTGAATATTTATATGTTTCATATGTACATATAATCACTGATTCACCTCATATTCGTATACTCATATAGATCGTATAATTTCTATTGTAATCATATACGTTCCATACTGTAACATATATTATATATGCATATAATCATTTATTCCATACCATGTAGCTTATGTTGTTACTTTATATTCACATTAATTACAAAGCATATATTAAAACATATAAACGTATATCATTTATGCATGTATTACTAATGATCATAACATATACATATTCATAACTATGTGACCATGAAATTAAACATAGGAAATAGACTTATCACAAGTCTTACTCCCATAAACAAAATCTATACTATGCATGCACTCACCTCACTTAGTTTAAACAATACTTATAACTTTGTCTCTTTTGATCGATCGATCTTACTCTTCGACTTTTATGGAACTTGATTATGTTCAATATCTATACCAATATACATTCGGTACGGATATTAGAATTCTAAACCTTATAAATAAATCATCAATAATCTAAACTACAAGAAGTACCACTTTCACATTTCTACTTTGAGTAGTATCGATGTTGGTATCGACACCGAACCTTGGTATCAACATTGAACCTTGGTATCGATACCCTTTCCCTATACTGGAATCCTTATTTTAAAATGGTATCGATATAGGCCTTATGGTATCGGTACTCTTGCAATCGTTACTACCCTTTAGGTATTGATACCCCTTGCATAATGTGTCCAATTTTTGGCTTATGGTATCGATACTAATTCATATAGTATCGATACCTTCTCTCAAATTTTGACCCTTTTCTCTTTCAAGTATCGGTACTGGATGAATAATACTGATACCTCATGCCCATAATTCATCTTTTTAGCTAAAAAATTTACCTATACTTACATATACCGTCCATTTTGAACTCCTTTCAAAATATTAAACTTAAATCAACTTACTTAACCTATCTTATATTCATATAACACATCCTCAGTTTCAATATTTCATCCTAAATCTTGAAACCAAGAATCCTACAAATTTTCCAACATACTCCAAAATCAATTCTAACACTTAATACCTCTTAATTTATCTGATGACAATTCAATTTTAGTCTCAAACTCTACTTACTAACTCTCTCCCAAGATTTCATTTAGAGACCTCTTATCTTTAATCATTCTTAATTCCTTCATCTTATGGTTTTAAGACAACTTAAGCTTTCCTTAAGCTTAAGTATTACCCAAAGAACATAAACCAAGTTAAATTCAATGAATAACCAGCTAGCAAGAAACTTACCTTGATAATTTAGGGTTCACGGCTGAAGGAGGAAGAAAGATGAAGAGAACTCTGGATGTTTCTTTTCCCTTTTCTTTCAAATCTCCACGTGTATATATCCTAACCCATACCAATTTTTATTTCATTTACTGGTCAAAGGACTATTTTACCCTTCTAATTATCCTTCTTTGCTATTCAGTCCTACACAAAATGCTCCATATAAGCCCCTAAATTTTCAATTTACCTACTTTAATCACTAAATTATGAAATTTTACAATTTGATCACGAAAGTGGTATTTGGGATGTTACGTCTCCTTTGAATCTTCCCTTGTGACAATATATTTACTTTACTAGCTAACCAATAGAAGTGATTTCCTTGAGTTGTTATGTTATCTGTGTAAACGATGATATACTTCACACAACTATTTTTTTGACAAGTATTTTAATTCTCATGGGTATGTCCAAATAGCCGTGAACATCGCCTGTGCAAGAGTTTGAAATAACTATGCCCTATAGCCTCCTTGAAGGAACCCTATTTGACTCTCACATAGGTGACATTGTGTTCTTCGACTCATAGAAGAACACAATGGTCATTAAAATCCTTTCTTAGCCTATACCACTTTAATCACTATTTACACCCTAGGAATTGACTTGGGATTAACAAAACCCCACAGTAACCATACATGGTTTATCTAATTAGGTTGCCCCATTAGCCTAGATTTAGAGATCTTCTGTCAACAAGGTAGGGTTTTCCTTCACATAACACCTTTAATTTTCATGGGCTTTAGTATCATTCCTTTATATGTTTTCTCAATTTGATCGTGATTTAACCATTTGGTTAGCGGATCTGTGATGTTATCCTTCAATCTTAGAAAATTAATAAAGATAACTCCGTTTGAGATTAATTGTCTAACGATATTGTGTTGACGACGCATATGTCTCGATTTACTATCATACATTAAATTTTGTGTTGTAGCAATTATTGTTTGGTTTCCACAATATATACATACTGTGGGAACATGTTTCGACAATTAAGGTATATCCTCTAGAAAATATCGAATCCACTTTGCTTCATATCTAGATTTATCTAGAGCTACAAACTCATATTCCATTGTGGATCTAGCTATAATCGTTTTTCTTGAGGATTTCCATGACATAGCTCTTCCTTTAAAAATGAATACATATTCACTTGTACATTTAGTATCTTGAATATTTGATATCCAATTGGCATCAGCGTATCCTTCTAGGATGGCATAATCTTTGGAATAATGCAATCTATAGTCTCGAGTATATCTAAGATATCTTAATATCCTCGTTATTGATTACAGTGGTGTTTTCCTAGATTGCTTGTAAATATGCTTAGAGTGCTCACAGTAAAAGTGATGTTTGGTCTAATACAGTTCATAAGATACATTAGACTTCCTATGACCCTTGCATATTGTTGCATTTTGTGAGTACTAATAAATTATACGTAAATGATGTGCAAGTGTACATAATCTCAATAAGTAGTATAATGACAAGTGAGTATAGTACTTTGAGATTGATGGAAATTATTAGTTTGACCACAACACTACACTAATTTATCTAAGTATAGAAATGATATATACATTGATGATGCTTCCATAATGGAGATGTGAGGGTGAATGGAATGATAAAGGAATGTGATTGTATCGTGGCAACAGAACAATTTATAATGAGAAATGATGAAAATGCTCAGGCAATGTAAAATGGTAAAATAGAAAATAAATGGAATAACTTGATAATCCTCACAAGGGAAACTACTTCGGGAAAGAATGGTGGAGAGTCATTTAAGGAGATGAAAACTTATCTTTCTAGTTGACCTAGTCTTCTAATGCTTTACTTGATCGATGGAGTTTGTTGAGTTAATCGATTGACGGATTTGGCCAAGAGGGGGGTGAATTGGCAATTAAAAATTTGGCGGAAGCTTTTGCAGAAAATTAAAAGTAATTGCACAGCGATTTAGAGTGGTTTGAATTTCTCAATCAAAGTCTACGTCCACTACCTTAGCTATCCACACTAAGGATTTTCCAACAAATTCACTAATTTGTTCTTTCTTTTGAGGCCAAAGATATAACCTTACAACACCCTCAAGAATATACCCCAATTCTTGAGAACACTCTTTCCCAAAGAGAAGATTACAAATTTGCAAACTTACAAGGAAAACCTCACAATGTAAGATGTTTGCACAATTCTAGAACAAGAAAAGAACACTCAAAGATAATTACAAATAAGCACAAATGGTGTTCTTGAAAGCAAAATGAATATTGAAAGGAAAATTGGCTTGATTTACACAAACTTGGTGTTTGATGCTTTCTCTCTTGTTTCTCTATGATTTCTTATTGATCAAGGGCTTCAGAACTTGTTTAAATACACCTTGAATCACTTCTGAACGTTGGGGATAATTAATGAAGATAATATAGCCGTTTAAGTGTGAAAACATTTAATAAAAATGCTTGGAGCGTGGGGGAATCGGTTCCCCCTCATAGGGGATCGGTTCCCTAAGTGTAAAATTCAAATATTTCGACCGTTGAACAGGGGGGAATCGGTACCCCCTATGGGGGAATCAGTTCCCTCCGAGCATTCTGGAAATCTCAAAGCCAAACCATTCAGGGGGGATCGGTACCCCCTTAGGGGGGAATCGGTTCCCTCTGAGCAATCTTGAATTTTTGGCTTTGAAATGGTTCGAAATACTTTGAAAGATTATTTTGAAATTGTTTTAAGATTAAAACTTAATTTTACACTTAAGTAAGGATTAAAGATGATTTTTGAAATATTTGGAGTAATGTTTTGATATTCGAATAATTATATCGAATATACTTAGAAGATCATTTTGGAAAATCTTAAAATTCATTTAACTTAATTTGTTATATCGAAATATCAAAATATTTTCAACAATCTCCCCCTTTTTGATATAACAAAACATTTTAGTAATTTTAAGATTTTGAAATCAAGTTTTGAAATTACTCATCCCCCTTACTTTAACACTTCTCCCATTTATAATTTTTAAAACACACTTAAAACACACAACACACTTCTCCCCCTTTTTGTTAAATCAAAAAGATTCAAAGAAACGTGAAAAACATTTAGCCAATTGATTAGGTATATGTATGCATAAGCTGCTACAATCAAGATCATTAAGATAATATTCACAATAATATGATATGGTAAAATTGGTCATATTGCTAATAATGATAAATGATGCAATAATGAATAAATCACACCAAACATATAAGTTCACACCATCCTCCATAATCCGCATCAGAAATATATCCAAGGAATTGACAAGTACCGGAGGTGGTTTTCCTTGAAATATATTGGTCATATTGCTAATAATGAATAAATCACACCGACTGAAATATATTCTGCTTCAGTGGTAGATAATGCAACACAATTTTGTTTCTTTGAAAACCAAGAAATCAACATATTTCCAAGGAATTGACAAGTACCGGAGGTGGTTTTCCTATCTAATTTACATCCTCCATAATCCGCATCAGAAAAAGCATGCAAGCTAAAGCTAGAGTCTCTAGGATACCAAAGTCCTAAACTAGGAGTGTCCTTAAGGTATCTAAAGATTCTCTTAACAGCTAGTAAATGTGATTCCTAAGGGCATGATTGAAATCTAGCACATAAGTAAACATTAAACATAATGTATGGTCTACTTGCAGTTAGATAAAGTAGAGATCCAATCATTGACCTATATAATTTAACATCTACACATTTACCTCCTTCATCTAAGTCAAGCTTTGTTGAAGAGCTCATTGGAGTGTCATGAGGTTTCCCATTTTCCAGTCCAAACTTCTTGAGCATATCTTTGACGTACTTAGCTAGATTAATGAAGATGCCATCTTTTCTTTGCTTGATTTGGAGTCCCAAGAAAAATGAGAGCTCCCCCATCATGCTCATCTCAAACTCACTTTGCATTAGCTTAGAAAATTCTTGGCAAAGAACATCATTAGTAGAACCAAATATTATATCATCAAACATAAATTTGAACTACTAATAAATCTTTACCTTTATGCTTTAAAAACAATGTAGTGTCAACCTTTCCTTTTGAAAAACCTTTTTCAATTAAAAAATTTGACAATCTTTCATACCAAGCTCTAGGAGCTTGTTTTAAACCATAAAGAGCTTTTGTCAATTTAAGAACATGATCTGGAAATTTTGAATCTTCAAAACCTGGAGGTTGTTCCACATACACTTCTTCTTTTATAAAACCATTTAGAAATGCACTTTTAACATCCATTTGATATAATTTAAATTCATGAAAAACATGCAAATGCTAATAACATTCTAATTGCTTCCATCCTAGCTACGGGAGCGTATGTTTCATCATAATCTATGCCCTCTTCTTGAGTATACCCTTGAGCAACAAGTCTAGCCTTGTTTCTCACTATATTACCACTCTCATCAAGCTTATTCCTAAATACCCATCTAGTACCTACAGTAGATTTATTACTAGGCCTTTCAACTAATGTCCATACTTTACTTCTCTCAAATTGATTTAACTCTTCTTGCATAGCCATAATCCAATGTTCATCATTTAATGCTTCTTTAATATTCTTAGGCTCTATGCATGAGATAAATGCAACATAATTACAAATATTTCTAAGAGAAGATCGAGTTGTTACCTCTTTTGATAGATCACCTATAATTTCACCATCCTTGACATAGTTGTACTCTCTTGGATAAGATACTTCCCTTTCTTCAATAGTTGGATTCTCAAGAGGATCATGAGTTTCCTCATTTTTTGTTTCTTCCTTTGATGATGGTTCTCCAACTTCATGTCTAACATCATTTGTATTTATAACACCTACATCATCATTCACACAAGAATCCTTCATTGGAAGGGGATTATCATCGAAAACAACATGTATAGACTCTTCTACAACTAAAGTTCTTTTATTAAATACTCGATAAGCTTTAGAATTTAAGGAGTAACCCAGAAAAATTCCTTCATCACTTTTAGCATCAAATTTGCCAAGGTTTTCTTTATCGTTGTTTAAAACAAAACATTTACATCCAAAAGGATGAAAATAGCTAATGTTAGGCTTTTTATTTTTGAAAATTTCATATGGAGTTTTCTTTAAAATTGGCCTAATCATTACTCGATTAATAACATAACAAGCAGTATTTGTGGCTTCCGCCCAAAAATATTTTGGCAAATTATTTTCACAAAGCATGGTTCTAGCCATTTCTTCTAAAGTTCGATTTTTCCTCTCAACAACTCCATTTTGTTGAGGGGTTCTAGGTGCTGAAAAATTATGACTAATACCATTAGAATTAAAAAATTCAATAAATCCAAGATTTTCAAATTCAGTGCCATGATCACTCCTAACACTAATTATAGAGTAACCCTTTTCATTTTGGATTATTTTTGAAAATATGATGAACTGTTCTAATCCTTCATCTTTAGTACTTAAAAATAGAACCCAAGTATATCTAGAATAGTCATCTACCAAGACAAATGCATATTGTTTTCCACCCAAGTTAGTAGTCCTAGTTGGCCCAAAAAGATCTACATGGATCAATTGTAATATTCTACTAGTTGATACGTCATTAATGAATTTAAAAGAAACACGCTTTTGTTTTCCTTTAGCACAAGCATCACAGATTTTATCATTATCAAATTTAAGCTTAGGTAACCCTCGAACTAAATCACCTTGAATTAGCCGTTGCAAAACACTCATACTAGCATGTCCTAATCTCCTATGCCATAACCAACTATCATGTTCATCTTTAGCAACTAGGCATAAATTAGTCATATCAAAAGAATCTAAATACACCATGTAAATGTTCCCTATTCTATGACCAATAAGCATAATCCGATTAGATGCAATGTCAATGACTTTACAACCATTAATTTCAAATAAGACATTGAATTCTTTATCGCATAATTGACTAATACTCAATAGATTATGCTTTAATCCATTCACATATAAAACATTCTTAATTTGTATGGAAGAGATATTACCTATTGTACCAATACCTTCAATGTGACCTTTTGAATTGTCTCCAAAAGTCACTTCTCCTCCATTTTTAGCGTTAAGCTCAATGAACCGGCTTTTGTCTCCAGTCATGTGTCTTGAGCATCCACTATCAAGGTACCATGAATTTGAATTTGTTTCACGTGCCTTGTAGCAATGCTCCTTTCCCTACAAACATAGATTAATTTTTTATTTTTGGTACCCAAATTCTTTTGGGTCCATATTCATTAGTTTCCAAAATCCTAGTCCCCTTAGGTATCCATTTGTGTAGGATATTTTTATCTTTAGTAGTAATGAGTTCTTTAGGAACCCACATACTTCTAACGATTTTTCCATTAGAGGTTCTTTGGGGACCTCTATGATTGTAGTTTTTAAAACTTTTTTTAACAAAGTTGGATTTTGAATTTCCACCTTTTTCAAAATGTTTTGTTCCAACTTTATCAAAAGAAGTTTTAAGATCATCAATTTTCTTTTGATGATCATCATTGATCTTTTAAAGTAAATTTTGCAAATCTAAATTTTTCTTTTCAAACTCTTCTAGTTTGATTTGCAAATCTTTGATTTACTTTCAAGATCGTTGTTGGTTTTGGATATGAGTTTGTTTTCATTTTTCAATTTTGAAACATCGTTTTTATATTTTAAAAATAATTTCTCATAATCCGAAGCCAACCCATTATATTCCTCTAATAACTCATCATAAGATAAATCATCAAAATCGGATGAGTTAGAGATTACCTTAGAATCTTCCCCAAATGCCATCAAGCACAGGTTAACTACTTCTTGTTCCTCTTCATCGCTCCATGTAGCCACATGAGCCTTGTTCTTATTCTTTGATTGACCCTTTTTCTTCAATTGTGGCCAATCATATTTAACATGCCCTGGCTTTTTGCATTCGTAGCAAATGATTGGGTCCTTCTCTTTCGGTTCATTTTTGAGGCCTTCATTTTGTTTGAATTTTCTTCCTCGATAAGGTCTCATCATATTTCTGAACCATTTGGCAAACAATGCCATTTCCTCGTCATCGTTATCGTTATTCGAATCACTCTCATCTTTTGTGGATTTGAGAGCAACTCCAATGTTTTTCTTCTTCTCCTTCTCCTTTGGTGTCTCGTCAATTTTGTCGAGGTCCACCTCATCTTCGAGCATCATTTCATGAGTGAGGAGTGACCCAATTAGCTCTTCAAGAGTTAAGGACGTTAAGTCCTTAGACTCGATGATTGTCGCCTTCTTTGATTGCCACGATTTTGGGAGGGAGTAGACTAACTTCCTCACAAGCTTTTCATTTGAAATGATCTCTCCATATGATTTGAGACCATTGACAATCGTTAAAAATCTATCCGTCATAGCTTTGATATCTTCATTTGGTTTCATCCTGAAATTTTCATAGATATGCGTTAGAATACTAATTTTAGATTTATTTACCTCATCGGTACCTTCATGAGTGACTTGAAGTTTTTCCCATATTTCTTTGGCGGTTGTACACGATGAAACTCTTCCGTATTCATCTGGTCCAAGAGCACAAAAAATGATATGGATAGCTTTGGAGTTGAGCTGGAACATTCTTGTCTCTCCTTCACTCCACAACCTTGGATGAGTGAGAGGTTTGATGTATCCTTCTTCTACAGCATTCCATGCTCCCATGTCACTTGCTTGAATGAAGTACATCATTCTATTCTTCCAATAAGCATAGTTAGCTCCATTGAAGAAAGGAGGCTTGTTGACGGGCATCGAATCGAGACCGGAGTCTAAGTTTGAAGCGGAGGCCATTGATGACTTTGATAATCGATATAACTCTTCCCGAATTGACTCAAGAGGCGATTAAAGCTTCAAATGAGTTAGGCTCTGATACCAATTGTTGAGTTAATCGATTGACGGATTTGGCCAAGAGAGGGGTGAATTGGTAATTAAAAATTTGGTGGAAGCTTTTGCAGAAAATTAAAAGTAATTGCACAGCGATTTAGAGTGGTTCGACTTTCTCAATCAAAGTCTACGTCCACTACCTTAGCTATCCACACTAAGGATTTTCCAACAAATTCACTAATTTTTTCTTTCTTTTGAGGCCAAAGAGATAACCTTACAACACCCTCAA
Source organism: Hibiscus syriacus (assembly GCF_006381635.1). Classification (NCBI taxonomy): domain Eukaryota; kingdom Viridiplantae; phylum Streptophyta; class Magnoliopsida; order Malvales; family Malvaceae; genus Hibiscus; species Hibiscus syriacus. The sequence continues at coordinate 895,706 of NW_024063064.1, forward strand.
GAATATACCCCAATTCTTGAGAACACTCTTTCCCAAAGAGAAGATTACAAATTTGCAAACTTACAAGGAAAACCTCACAAGGTAAGATGTTTGCACAAATGAGCACAAATAGTGTTCTTGAAAGCAAAATGAATATTGAAAGGAAAATTGGCTTGATTTGCACAAACTTGGTGTTTGATGCTTTCTCTCTTGTTTCTCTATGATTTCCTATTGATCAAGGGCTTCAGAACTTGTTTAAATACACCTTGAATCACTTCTGAATGTTGGGGATAATTAATGAAGATAATATAGCGTTTAAGTGTGAAAACATTTAATAAAAATGCTTGGAGCGTGGGGGGAATCGGTTCCCCCTCATAGGGGATCGGTTCCCTAAGTGTAAAATTCAAATATTTCGACCGTTGAACAGGGGGAATCGGTACCCCCTATGGGGGAATTAGTTCCCTCCGAGCATTCTGGAAATCTCATAGCCAAACCATTCAAGGGGGATCGGTACCCCCTTGGGGGGGGAATCGGTTCCCTCTGAGCAATCTAGAATTTTTGGCTTTGAAATGGTTCGAAATACTTTGAAAGATTATTTTGAAATTGTTTTAAGATTAAAACTTAATTTTACACTTAAGTAAGGATTAAAGATGATTTTTGAAATATTTGGAGTAATGTTTTGATATTCGAATAATTATATCGAATATACTTAGAAGATCATTTTGGAAAATCTTAAAATTCATTTAACTTAATTTGTTATATCGAAATATCAAAATGTTTTCAACAAGTTTGCTAAAAGTGTTCTCGTTATCTCTAGTCTAAGAACCTAACAGAATAGAATGCCACAACATCTCCTATCAGTCTCAACTATGGAAACCTACACTATTGAAGACGTGCTACCCCTCTTAGTAGTTGAAATCCTAGGTTAGTCTCTCCCAAGTACTAACAGATTAGACTATAGTGATTAACTATACCCTAAAGCTTACGTTAATCATACTTAATTTTCTCTCAAATACTTAAGAATTAGTGACCAGATTTCTCTCGAACATCTAATCTTCATCTAAGAAAAGGACACTCTCATGTCTCATACAATCTTAGAAGATGAAGCACACATAAACAAAACAAGTAAAAATAAAAGATAAACATTCAACAACCATTAAAATAAAGTTTAGCTCATGGTGGGGTTTGAACAAACCATAGAATATTCCCAATCGTTCATTCCACCTTACAACCCAACTAAAGTTTGAAGCATTAAAAATGGAGAAAAGGTTGGAGAAGAAAGCACTAGGTGTGCACAGCCGACACTTTCTTTAAGCCACCATGAATGGCTATAGCGAGAGCTCCTCTCGAATGCTACGCCACTCCCTCCAGCTTCACCAATGGAGAAAAACCAATAAAAATGGAGAAAGAAGAAAAGAAAAGTTGTTGTGCGTTGATGGAGGTAGAGAAAATGGATAAGATGATGATTTTCCAGATTTCTCTTGTGAGATGCCCTTATAAATAAAATATCTAAGGGTATTTTTGGGAAAGTTTGCACTCAAAGTACCCATCATACCCCCAAATCCATTCATTGTTCATCAAGTTTTTCTCCATAGGTGGCAGTGGACCTTATTCATTTGGTTACCAACAGTAGAGATATGCTTTGAAAGCCGTCCTCTTGTGAAAATATCTCTTTGTTTGTTTCTGTGCATGAAATGCCAAGGCATTACAGTTAGCTTCAGTAACATGTGATGCCATGACATTCTTCTTTACGCTCATTGTTTCCTACACATCACTAACGAACACACCTTACCCATCATATATCACCTTAACAAAGTAAAAATAACACAATCACCACAAATACAACTACATACAACTACATGAATCTAAAATGACCTATATGAACCCTTAGACAAACAATAACTTAAGTGAAAAGGGCCTTAAAAGTAGCCTTTTTATGAAATTATCACACCTCTAAACTTGAGCTATTGCTTGTCCTCAAATAATAGATGGCAATTAGCACAATCAAAATGTCATGACAATTTTCAACAATAAGACAACAAGATAAAAATTGAATTTCAATACTCGTAAAGAATTGGCTTCATATGATACACATATCAACAAATCAAGTACTTTTCCCTAGGTCAAGATTCTTTGTGGTTGTGTGTATGCGTGATTATATCTAATATATACTTAACAAATCTAGGCAATTTCTAATTGAGTTCCCTAGTTTTGCCACGACATTTACTCATTCATTAAGCACATTTATACTCCCTTTTTACTCAATACACATTTTCTTCTCTTTTTTATGTTACTATGAGGAGAGCCAACCCTTCACAACTATGGTCTACACTTGTTGTGGCTTCTATTTATTGAAACGTGTTATCCAGGTATTGCTACAATAGTGCAAACACGTAGAGTCATCTCGTGACTACTTTCATTCACTCGTATGCGTGTGGCTACCATTTATTAAAGAGAGTTCCAAGCAATGCCACGGTAAATAGGAGTGTCAATCTATATCTATACCGAAGCATTTATTTATGATTAAAAAAAATTTAGACATAAAGGAGTTCTTTAAATATTGATTTATCATTTAAGCACAATACCGAATTTTAATGCCAAGGCTAAGCAGAGTTCTTTCATAAAACTTTATAAATTCCTTAAGTATAAAGAACATACAAATAGTGTAAGAATAATTCACAAAGCATCAAGTCCTAGAGTGAGTTCTATCATTCTCAAAAGTCATTTACATTCAATTTCTAGCCTAAAAAAATTCATCATCATCGGGTATCATCAAAACATTTTATCTAATTGTCCTTCTAATTACTGATGCCATGGCATAATGTTATGGTAATATTATCATGTACATGTTCTACAAAGAACATTATTTCCCCCAAATTTGAGAGAAGCATTGCCCCCAATACTTAAAATAACTAAGTAACTAATGAAACTAAATGAAATGTCATGCTATGCAAAAATGAAAACAAAAGGACGTACCTCAATTTCTATAGTAGTGGCAATGTTGTAGTGAAGGTGCTTGTTGTTCCACGCATGGTGCGCTTTCTTAGCGGGGTGGGGTTAGATTTTAGAGATGTTGAGTAATATGAGGCTACAGAGGTGTTGTATTGCCCCATTAATGTTTTGATACGATGGCTGGTTCTACGTGTTGAAAGAGGCCCTGGTGCTACATCTTGGCTAGGGGCTGTATGGGATAGCTCATCAGAAACAACATGAGGTGGAGCTGGGTTACGGGGTCTTGCACGGGTTCAATATCAGTAGAATCAACATCATCAAGTTTAAGGGTTACCTGGGCATCGTTATTTGCTGGTAGAATTTCATTCGGTAAACTCGGGAGGTTTCGTTCCACGTGAGAGATCATCTCCTGAAAGATTGACTCCACAACAGCATCCATTTGCTTGACGTAGCCAAATAAATTCTTTAAATCACCCGTGAGAGCACTCAAGTGAGTCCTTGTTTGTTGGACAGATTCTTCGAGGGCAAGCAGTCTAGCCTGGGTAATGTAGGGTTCATCTTCCTCGGACTCCTCGATGTTAGCTGCCTTGGATTTGGGTTTAACCAATCCCAACATAATGGGCAGCCGTGCTCTCGTGATGCCCGACACTCCAGACAAAATCTCGTCAAAATCGCTTTCAACAACCTTTTTTTTCCACAATAATGAAATGATAAGATTTGGGAAAACCAACACACTAGATTTCTTTCCTAGACACTCATTATAACATCCCAAACATAGGGTCGGTGACCAAAAAGGTAAGAAAGAAAAGTTAGTAGTTAAATTGTATTAAGTTGAAAAGTATAAGGATTAATTTTGGAAATTATATTCAGGTTTATTAGCAAAGATGGAAGACTTGGAGGGCAAAGATATCTTTTGATGGATTAAATTAAAAATTCTTTTTGGGAGAGATATTTAACATGATTTATTGGATAAGGTTTATGGAAGCTTATATTCTTTTCTTCTTTTTCTCCCCGTTATCTCCATCAAAGGTAAGTGAATTAGACATGGATTTATAAAATGGGTTTCAAGATGAATTTTTGATATGGTTAGGTTTTTAGAGTTTTGGTAAGATTTTTAACTTGTTAATGAGCTAATTAAAGAGTTAGGAGTATTAGAAATGATTAAGAGCTTGGTTGAAAATATGGCATGATTCTTAAAGGTAAGTGTTTTTAGTGAGAATTTGGTGTGTTTAAGAGCAGTAATTTATGACAAGTTGGTTTGAATGAAAGATGTTTAGTTTAAAGACTTAAGGAAGGATGTTATAATAGATTTTAGAGAATTCTTTTGATGATTTTCGAAGTAAAAATGGCAATTCTGGGCTTGGAGTATCGATACCGTTAGAACAATAATGATACTTCAAGGGAAAATCTATGAAATTAGTAAGGGAAGTATCGATATCGGTTGAATGGGTATCAATACTATATGGGTAGTATCAATACCAGAAGGTTGGTATCGATATCGTTATTAAGATGCAATTACTGCAATATCAGTATCAGTACATGAGGAGATATTGATGCCCTTGAAGGGAAGTATCGGTACTATTGGGGTAGTACCGATACTTCTAAACATGAAATAGAAATGTAGGGTTTCTTGCATCATAAGTTATTCTGATTGGATATTAATGAGTCAAAGAATGATATTGATTTTTGATTATTTGGTTTAGTGTTTGAACATATTCAACTTACGGTCATCTCGGCATCTTGATTATCATTTTGGAAGGGTTCAAGATTTGGATTAGATTTCAGTGAGGCAAAGTTGAGTGAAACTTCTCAGTTTTGTAACATAATTGAGGAAGGCTTGCGATAAGCCAACCTCAGTGTTTTCGATCGAAACTTTATAAATTCTTTATTGTTATATTACAATGTTTTATCCAATTTATATTATACAAGCTATGTTTTGTGAATATATGAATATGGAAATGTGAACTTTGAACAAGTGAATGTGATAAGACTCTATGTGAGGGTAACTCTGTGAATAAGAAACACTTCAAACAATGATTGAACATAATTATGTGATTAATAGACCAAGTATATGTATGAGGATTAGAGGTATAATTGACATGTCAAGACTCGAGGGTTTTATGTGGCCCTTCTAGACAATATGTGGCACTTCGATGCAAATTATGTGGCACTTTGGTGTGAATTACGAGCTGTGGTGACATCATTAGTGCACAACCTTATAGTACTCAAATACCTAGAGTTCTCAGTAGTATACATTGGGAATTTGGAACAAAGCTTGTAACCCCCAGATCGATGCGGAGGATCCGATCCGAATCGGGAAGTCACATTAGGGCCACCGGAGTGACCCACTGTAAACATAGCGGAAAATTTAAAACTTTTATTGAAACATGTAACTTATAAAATCAGTTGTCACTATTTAAAAATAAAACATATTTCCAGACTCGTATATAAATCAAAATACAATTACATGCCCCCTAATCACATGTACCATACTCTGCAACAACGCCGGAAGAACTCCCTTACTGAAGTCGATAGATGCACTAGTACAATTCTTTTAACCTAAAAAAGGTGAGTAATAGAGTGAGCTTTGAAAAGCTCAGTAATACAGAACTACCAGATAATGCTGAAGAACGTGCAGATACAGATAAACATACATATCCTTATTATTTCCGAACATTTATAGATTTTTATGCTGAGCAGAGATTTTACTGATATTTCAGATGGTAACGGACATTGAGCTTTCAGTTCAGACAAATATTTCGGATGACTGAGTTCAGGAGATCATAATAGGTTATCTAGTGTAGATCTTCATTAACTATACATACGAGACCAAACATTTCCATTCATGCATTTACCAATACCAATATGTTCTATAAAGCATAAAGAGGTAGTAAAGTATTACCTCGATTTCCATGCAATACTGATCGACCATAAAAATTCCATTCAAACGCCTTTGATCTTCAATTCAACTTCAAATAATTCCTCAGATACATATTAACATAAATTATATCAGAAACGGAGCTTAATTGTGATAAACGAATCGAATCGGGTGATAAATCAGTGAAAGACAGCTTATCGGGTTCGAATTTGGCGAAACAGACTTTTGATTCGGATTCAGGATGTCGAAAGCATAAAATATGATTTTTCAGAAATTTGGAATTTTTGGTCAAAATCAAAGTCAACGGGTTTGACCGGCAATTTCGATGCCTTCGGGTCCGAATTTCGAAACACAGATTGCGGAATCGGACTTGAAATGTCGAAAAATGTCAGGATAGGTATACTCAGTCAAAAACAAAGGTCGTTTAATACCCGGTCAAAGCCCATCAAAGTTTTGGTCAACAGTGGTCAACGCCGGTCAACGGTCAACGGGTCAACGGGTCGGGTCGGGTTGTGATCGGTCAAACCGGTCAACTATGCACCAAAACCAGTCAAACCGGTTACTTTTTTCTTCCCCACGCGTAGTGGCGGCGCGTGGGGGCGCGTGAATAGTGCCCTGATATCGGAAAATTTCTGGAAAAATTCTTAAAAATTATTTTAAGCGATTTCGAGATACTTACAAAGCTCGGTTCAAATTTTTGAACGGCGGAGAGCTCGATTTCAACGAATCGGAAACTTTGACCGCTTCACCTCCACACGCGCCGCCGCCGCCGTAGAAAATGGAGGACACCGGTGGACTCGGAACGGCACAATGAACACGATGGTGCGGGATGTGTCCTAAACAGATGACCCGATCGTCGTGAATCGATGAAAAACCAACTAAAACTGAGTTATTACCGATGATACTTCCGACTGAAATTCAAGATGAACGGCAATGATTCACGACGAAAGGTTTGAGGGGTTTTGTTCCTCGGTTGACAACGAACACGATGGTGGTTTTGGCTCGTCGATCGCAGGTCAGACGGCGAGTAGATCAGAGTTGAAAGTTGGTTGATCGACTTAGCGTGTGATTTTTCTCACGCGTAGGTTTGAAGAAAAAGAAGAGTGAAGTTAGCGTGGATATCGTACACCTTTGAAGATCAGATTAGAACCAATTTAAATGTATGTGTTTTGTAATATTATAACTGTTGGCATGTATTAAGTGTTTAATTTGGAAATGCTCTGATCTATTTTGTAAACTCCTACCTTTTTGTATTTATGTAAATTATTATGTTTTCATGTAAAAATGTATGTGTAATGATTATTTTATTGAAGAGGTTTATACATTTTTATTTTGATTTAAAATTTTAATTTGGTTCCTATTTGTGAATTGCATATGTTTTGAAAAGTCAAATGTGACACCTCAGATTCGTATTCGAGTTAGGTACGGGTCAAGGGTTTTACATTTAATGGTATCATAGCTATGGTTTAAGTGGTTTTAAGTTCGAAATAAAGTCATTTATGGTTTTAAAAAATATACATGCCAAACTTTAATAAAATCTTTCTGATCTGATAAGGGATCACTACGATATCCTTGCTAATACCTTTAGTAATTTGATTTTAATAGATGTCGAACTTTGAAGGATCACGAAGTTATGCGGGAGAGAGGATGGAGGAGAGTAGTAACTCACCTGCCCCGACCAGGTAGGGTGAGGAGCAGGAACGGCCTGGAGTGCCTATTCAAGATCAGGGGATTTTCTTTCAGACGTTGGATGCGATCCTGACACATTTCTAACCGTCTGCCTCCTCAACCCCTAAGATGAATGTCCATAAAGAGATGAGAAGTCTATGAGTGCCTGAATTTAGGGGAGATGCTGAAGAAGGTCTGGTTACCGCTGATATGTGGCTCAATGATTTGAAAGTTATACTAGAGAATATTCACTGCTCTAAAATAGAGAAATTGGATGGTGCAATTTTATTATTAAGAGGTCAAACCAGAATTTGGTGGTCTAATGTGATGATGAGAGCTTCAAGAGATCAGGTGATTTGGCCCTTCTTTCTGGAGGAGTTTAAGAACAAATATATAGGAGATTAGTTCATCCGGAAAATGAAGCAGGAATTTATGAATTTAAAACAAGGGAACCACACGGTGTATGAGTTTGAGTGCGAATTCAACAATTTGAGTCGATTTGCTACTGAGTTAGTTCCTACGGACTCTTGTGATTAGTTTGTGGACGTTTTACGACCACAAATGAAAGAGTTACTATTGGAACTTAACCTCTCTTTCTTCCAAGAGGTTGTGAACCGAGCTAAAGCTTTGGAGCAAGCTTAAAATGAAAGATTTATGGAGCAAAGGATGCAATGGAATAAGATATTAGATGCGTCGTCTGGTTCTTCTCAATTAAAGAAGAGTAGAGGTTTGAGTTCTCAACCTCATACTAGAGCATAATCTACAACATCCTCGGGTAGGGGATCAAATCCGGTAAGAGCAAGACAAACTTATCCGGTGGAATCCGGAGCGGACAAGCCGAAGTAATGTCAACACTGTGGGAAGAACCATAGTGGAGTTTGCAGATGGGTCTCCGGAGCTTGCTTTAAGTGTGGAGAGGCATGGCATTTTATTCGAGACTACCTAATAATGATGGGACAACATGCCCAAATAGAAAGATCCACAGTTGCACCGATGAGAGTTAGAGGTCAAGGAAGACGAATGAATCAATCTGAGTCGATCACTCAACCGGAAGTACGCTCTGTCACTTAGGTGTACAATCTAAAGACCAGTGAAGATTTTGATTGTAATACCCCAAATTTTGATTAGTGACCAAAATGTAACTTTTGAAAGTTTGATGGTCAAAGTATAAAACTTGGAAGAAATTTTAGGGAATTAAGTGATAAAGTTCCTTAAAAGAATTTTATTTCATAAATAGATAGATTACTCTTGAGAGTGGGGTTTTATGAAAATCATATTTTGGATTTGGAATTTTAGTAAAGAAAAATGATAAAGGATTAAAGTTTGGTAAGGAATCAATAATTTCATATTGATTGGAATTTTACAAATATTTGAAGGATGATATAAAATGGTTGGAAATATTGTTGTGATATTTTGGATCAGAGAAATTTGGTTTGGAAATGTGCAATTTTTCAGATTTAATCGGAACATGGAATTTAGTGACTAAAACGCAATTTTTGAAAATTCATGGGAATATTCGTAAATCAAAGTCAAAATATTTCATCTTTGACTTTGATAGATGATAAGGATTAGGTGTATAGGTTTTATGGTGAATATGGATATTCGTTAATGGAAAAAATGGAATTTTATATTTATTTGAATAAAATAATGCCATTATGTGGTATTATGCCATGTGTTCGATTATTTTAATTAGACTATCAATAATGGAGGATTAATTTCATCTTCTTCCTCATCCAAGCTTGCTGTGGGTTTTCTTCAAAGGTAAGGGAAAGATTCAACTCAATTTTTAAGTAATTTACTTAGGATTTTAAATAAGTTGTAAATAGAAAATTGTTATACGTGAAAAACTCTATCTTTTGGTACCAATATTGCATGGTAATATTGTTGGTGTTCAAATATTCCAAATTTAAGGGTTTGTGTTCATATAAGGGATCATGAAATTGATGATGAATATGGATGTTTGTGAGGTAGTTGATTCATATTCAAGCATGTATGATGATTAGAACATGTTTAATATTTCTAAAACTTGTTCTTTAAGTTTTGGTCATGGATTGTTTGAATGAGAAAAATTATGGAAAAATTATATATGGGTTGGAAATGATGAAGGAAGTATTCTACAAGCTTTAGGAAATTTGCTGACTATTTTGTAATTTTTGAAAAGTTGGAGATCAATTCGTAAATTTTGGAAAATTGAGGGATTATTATGTAAGTGTTATATAATTCATGTGCTATGCTGGAATTTTGGTATTAAGAATATAAGTGATAAAATGATGAAGGATCATTTTATATAAGTTAAAAAATTGGTGACAATATTAAAAAGAATTAATAAGTGTTTAAATATTCGGTGGAAATTGAGTTCAAATATATCATAGAGTTGTTATAGGATATGTTTATGTTAGAATAATACTAACATATGTATAGTATGAATTTGTGATTTATTCAGATCGTGATTGATTTGTGATCGAAGCAAGTCAAATAGAAAAGGGTTTATTGTGGACAATAGTGAGGCACATATTTTCAAAGATATAAAGTGTCAAGGTAGGTGCAATACATGCATGAAATTATATGTGGATGTTTTATAGATCATTAGGAAGACTTGCGATAAGTTGACCTTGTTTATATCGGCGTGATTTTATATCATTTTTTTAAATTGACATTGATATGTCAGAGTATGAAATTAAAATGCATTGATCATGAAAAATGTGATATTTTACCATGAATGTTTCGGGTATGAACTGCCCAATGTTAAATTTGATAATATACTTTGCCATGGATGGATCGAATAATATAGACTATATGCCCAAATAAGTCATTGAGGGACAGGGTATAGTTGGCATGCCATAGAGTATACAGTTGTAGGTTTATATTAGCACTATAGTGTGTAAGGACACTAAGTGCAGGTTTATGTTAGGATTAGCACTATAGTGTAAGCTTAGTGTAAGTGATGGACACAACCTTATGTGTATTGTCCGGATTAGCACTATGGCGTAAGCTTAGTGCAGGTTTAGCACTGCGATGCATGTATTTTACTCGAATACCCAGGGTCCTCAGGGTTGTATATTGGGATATTGTCTATGGTTTTATAGATTATTGGTTATTAAATGGTAAGCATGAAATTAAGCTTACGAGCTTAATGAATTAATGGCAAGTATATCGGTAAGAAGTTTTATACTCAGTTATATTATTTTGATCATGGTAAAATATTGGATATGCAGATAATATGATTGCAAGGTATTTGGTTTTTATAATTAAATTATTCAAGAATTGTATTGCACTGTTTATTGTTTTAATTGCCTCACTAAGTATATACTTAGCGTGTGATGATTCTCACGCGTAGGTAAAAAGCCAGTAATGGAATAAGGAGTATAAAGCGACATCAAGCATCAAGAAGTATATTTCTATATCAGTAAGACATCCTAAGATGTAATGTAGATTTAATTAGTGGCATGTAATTATTATGTTTTATTTTCTTTATTGAACAAAATTGGAAAAAATGGAATTTATGAACTTATACATATTTTCGGAGTTACTGTAGCTTACTGTAGCAATGAAAAATATCCACGTTTTAGCAAATTTTCCAAAATGTAAAAGGGGAACCGATTCCCCCACTGTTCACTGTTACTATTCACTATTCATAAAAAAACTTTTGAATTAAATTGGTTACAACGAAACATGAATTATATGATATGATATTTTTATAATAACAATTACCATTTCAAGAAAATAATTTTAAATCGCTTTTGAATTATTAAATGGTTTTAGAAATTCGGATAACATCTATAATTGTATAGGTATAATTATACGGGTTACGGGTGTTACATTTATTGGTATCATAGCTACAGGTTTAGCCGATTCTAGGACTAAACCGAGTTTGTTTTGAGTTAAAAAGTGTATACATGCCATTAGGATGTCAAATATTACTGATAGTTGTATATATATTGTGATGATGCTTATTAGGAGTAAAGTTACTCTTTACTAATGGACGATGATTTTGCCTGTGTTCAGATGTCAGATCATCAAGAATCGAGTAGGGCAGGTGAGCATGTTACTCCTGTACAGAGTGGGAGTAATGAGGTGAATCAGAATCCACCTAATGCTCAGCCGAATGTAGAGCTATCTAATCTGAATCAATAGTGATATGCCTGTTCAAGATCACGGATTGTTCTTACAAGCACTAGACATCATTATTAATCATCGAACCCCAGTGTCAGTTCTGAAAAAACTGAGGATGATGAGAGCACCTGAATTTTGAGGTGATTCGGATGCTAATCTGATGGCTGCTGATTTCTGGTTAAATGATGTCAAGAATATGCTCAACAGGATCCTTGTGATGATCAAGGAAAGTTGGAAGGGGTTGTGTCTCTACTGATGGAGCAAGCCAGTGTGTGGTGGAATATATTGTTGCACGAGTTTCCACTGAGCAAAATATATGGGAATTCTTTCTGACTGAATTCAAGGAAAAGTATATTGGGGACGTGTTTGTCAATGAGATGATGCAACAGTTCCTAAATTTAAAGCAATCTGACAGAACAATTTACGAGTATGAATGCGAGTTTCATAAGCTGAGTCGATTTGTTTCGGAATTTATTTCGACTGAGAAGTCTAGAATTGATAGATTTATTTCTACATTGGATACTCAGTATAAGAGAATTTTGGTTTCTCATAATTTTACTACTTTTCAAGAAGCAGTAAACAAGGTTAAAACTATGGAAAAAGTTGATCTTGAAGATATAGAGGAAAAGAAGGCTCAGACAAACAAAAGGTTTGGAAGCTCATACTCTGTACCTTCACCCTTTTCCAAACGCAACAAGGGCCAGCAGTAGAAAAATTATCTTTCCTCAGTATCCACAGAAAGAAAAGGATTTTTTGGAGGAAGGTCCAAGCAGACACAGGCAACTTCAGTGGGTACTCAAGGCTCAGGATTCTGTCCTATTGCTGAATGTAAGATTTATGGGGGAAAACATTTGGTTCAATGTTGGTTTGATGACGGGAAATGCTTCCATTGTGGTAAAGCTGGACATTTTAAAAGGAGCTGCCCAGAACTTCATCCAGATCAGATAGTATCGGGACCCCAGAGGGGTAGAGGTGGCAAAATGGGTAAACCTGGTACATCTAAGACTGCATCTAATCATGAAAGTAGAACTACTACAAGAGTTTATCACATCAAGACTGATGATGACAGAGATGCTCCTGAGATTGTATAAGGTACCTTTTATCTTTTTGATGAACCTGTTTTCCTATTGATTGATCATGGTTCTACATACTCATATATAAGTACAAAACTGGTAAGAGATAGGGGAATCTTTTTAGAACCTATTTATAGGGATATTGTGGCAATCAATCCATTGGGCCATAGTGTGAAAAATTTTCGGATTAGTAACAAATGTCCGATAAAGATACAAGGAGTGGAATTTCCTACCAACCTATTAGAATTACCTTTTGAGGAAATCGGGATAATCTTGGGCATGGATTGGCTATCTTTCTACTATGGTTGGGTAGATTGTCGTTTGAAGAGATTGTTTTTAAAGGATTCAACGGGTTCAGAGGTAATATTTGTTGGAGAAAGGTTAAATCCCTTATCCAATGTGATTTTAGCTTTTACGGCTAAGAAATTATTATCTCGGGGATGTCAGGTAATTTTAGCAAATGTGTTGGATACCAGAACTGTAGAAGTTAAGTTTGAAAGTATCCCAACTGTACGAGAATATCCAGAGGTGTTTCCGAACGAGCTACCTGGATTACCTATAGATAGAGAGGTGGAGTTTGGGATTGATGTATTCCCAGGTACAACACCTATTTCGATGGCTCCTTATCGAATGGCCCCAACAGAGTTAAGAGAATTAAAGACACAATTGCAAGAGCTACTAGATGGAGGATTTATAAGACCAAGTATTTCACCTTGGGGTGCACCGATGTTGTTCGTGAGAAAGAAATATGGATCAATGCGTCTGTGCATAGATTATCGACAGTTGAACAATGTGACCATAAAGAACAAATATCTTCTTCCGAGGATTGATGATTTGTTTGATCAAATTAAAGGAGCAGATGTCTTCTCTAAGATTGATCTTCGATCGAGATATCACCAATTAAAGATTAAAGAGGAAGATGTTCCAAAGACAACTTTCAGAACACGGTATGGACACTACGAGTTCGTAGTAATGCCGTTTGGGTTGACAAATTCTCCAGCAGCAATTATGGATTTAATGAATCGAGTATTTCAACCTTATTTAGATCAATTTGTGGTAGTCTTTATTGATGATATTCTGGTATACTCAAAGACAAAGATATAACATGATGTTCATCTTCGTACTGTGCTCAAAATACTTAAGGATAAAAAGTTATATGCCAAACTGTCAAAGTGTGAGTTTTGGTTATCTGAGTTTCTTTTCTTGGTCATGTTGTCTCGGCAGAAGGCATAAGAGTTGATCCTAAGAAATTTCAAGCAATATTGGAGTGGAAATATTCAAAGAATGTTACAGAGGTCCGAAGTTTTTTGGGACTTGCTGGTTATTATCGAAGGTTTGTGAAAAACTTTTCGATGATTGCTTCTCCTTTGACCAAGCTCTTGAGAAAGGATGTTTTATTTGCTTGGACTGAGAAATGTCAAGAGAGTTTTAAAACTATAAAGAATATTTTAATAGAAGCACCAGTGTTGGTACAACCAGAATCGGGCATAGAGTATGTGGTGTATAGTGATGCATCTCATAATAGTTTGGGTTGTGTACTTCTGCAAGATGGTAAGGTGGTAGCTTATGCTTCTCAACAATTAAAGACGCACGAGAGGAATTATCCTACTCATGATCTTATGTTAGCAACGGTAGTTTTTGCTCTAAAAATTTGGCATCATTATTTTTATGGTGAAAGATGCCACATCTACACGGATCATAAGAGTTTGAAATATCTGTTGACTCAAAAAGAGCTCAATTTGAGATAAAGAATATGGATAGAACTTTTAAAGGATTAAGATTTGACCATTGACTATCATCCGGGTAAAGAAATGTTGTTGTAGATGCACTTAGTCGGAAAACTTTTGCAGCATTGCGAGCTATGGATGTGCGACTATTGTTGAAAGAAAATGGCGCACTATTGGCTAAATTGAAAATAAAGTTGATGCTTTTAGATCGGATAATAGAGCTACAAAGGATTGATGACAGATGCTTGGAAAAGATTTCACTAGTGGAAAAAGGTGAGACTAAGGATTTTGAAATCAAGTCAGATGGATGTCTGTATTATCGAGGAAGAATCTATATTCCACATGATGATCAGTTGAAGAAATATATTCTTTCTGAGGCACGCATCCAGGTGGGAGCAAAATGTATCATGATGTAAAGAGTCGATTTTGATGGTCGGGTATGAAAAAAGCCATCTTTGAGTTTGTTGCTACATGTATGACGTGTCAGCGAGTGATAGCTGAACATCAGGTGCCTTCGAGATTGTTACAACCAATTTCTATTCCAGAATGGAAGTGGGAGAGAGTTACTATGGATTTTGTTACAGGGCTACCATTGACATCAAATAAGAAGGATTCCATTTGGGTGATAGTTAATAGATTAACTAAATCGGCACATTTCATTCCGGTGCGAATGGACTATGCCTTGGATAAATATGCAAAGATGTATATCAAGGAGATAATTCGATTACATGGAGTGTCAGTATCAATCATATCTGACATAGATCCAAGGTTTACTTCAAGATTTTGGAATTCTTTGCATAAAGCTTTGGGTACTCGATTGAATTTCAGTACGACATTTCATCCACAGACGGATGGTCAGTCTGAGCGGACTATCCAGACATTGGAGGATATGTTGAGGGAATGTGTGATTGAGTATGAAGGATCTTGGGAAAGGTATTTGCCTCTAGTAGAATTTGCTTACAATAATAGCTACCAATCTAGTATCAAGATGGCTCCTTACAAAGCTTTATACGAGAGAAAGTGTCGGACACCATTAAATTGGTTTGAGTTAAAAGATCAAAATCTGGTTGGTCCTGATTTATTGAAGGAGGTTGAGAATAAAGTGAGAATAATTCAAGATACTCTCAAGATTGCAGCTGATCGTCAGAAGTCTTATGCAGATTTGAAGCGAAAAGAGATTGAATTCCAAGAAGGCGATAAAGTTTTTCTTAAAGTATCACCTTGGAAAAAATATTTCGTTTTGGTCGCAAAGGAAAATTAAGTCCAAGGTTCATTGGACCTTATGAAATATTAAAGAAAGTTGGACCGGTGGCGTATCAGTTAGCATTACCTCCAGAATTGGATAAAGTTCATAATGTGTTTCATGTGTCGATGCTTAGAAAGTATCGATCAGATCCTTCACATATCATTGCACCAGAGAAAATTGAGATCCGAACAAATTTGACTTATGAAGAAGAACCTGTTCGGATCTTAGCTCGAGAAATCAAAGAATTGCGTAGCAAGACAATTCCCCTTGTTAAAGTACTTTGGCGAAATCATAAAGTCGAGGAAGCTACGTGGGAAAGAGAGGGAGACATGAGGAAGCAATATCCTCATATTTTTTCATCATAAACGTATTAAAAAAATCGAGGACGAATTTTATTTAAGGATGGGAGAATTGTAATACTCCAAATTTTGATTAGTGGCCAAAATGTAACTTTTGAAAGTTTGATGGTCAAAGTATAAAACTTGGAAGAAATTTTAGGGAATTAAGTGATAAAGTTCCTAGAGAATTTTATTTCATAAATAGATAGTTTACTCTTGAGAGTGGGGTTTTAAGAAAATCATATTTTGGATTTAGAATTTTAGTAAAGAAAAAAGAGAAAGGATTAAAGTTCGGTAAGGAATCAGTAATTTCAGATTGAATTGGAATTTTACAAAAATTTGAAGGATGTTATAAAATAGTTGGAAATATTGTTGTAATATTTTGGATCAGAGAAATTTGGTTTGGAAATATGCAATTTTTCAGATTTAATAGGAACAGTGGAATTTAGTGACTAAAATGCAATTTTTGAAAATTCATGGGAATTTTCATAAATCAAATTCAAAATATTTCATCTTTGACTTTGATAGATGATAAGGATGAGGTGTATAGGTTTTATGGTGAATATGGAGATTCATTAATGGCAAAAATGGAATTTCATATTTATTTGAATAAAATAATGCCATTATGTGATATTATGCCATGTGTTGGATTATTTTAATTAGACTATCAATAATGGAGGAGGGATTTCAACTTCTTCCTCATCCAAGCTTGTCGTGGGTTTTCTTCAAAGGTAAGGGACATATTCAACTCAATTTTCAAGTAATTTACTTAAGATTTTGAGTAAGTTGTAAATATAAAATTGTTATACGTGAAAAAGTCTATCTTTTGGTACCAATATTGCATGGTAATCTTGTTGGTGTTCAAAGATCCCAGATTTAATGGTTTGTGTTCATATAATGGATCATGAAATTAATGATGAATATGAATGTTTGTGAGGTAGTTGATTCATATTCAAGCATGTATGATGATTAGAACATGTTTAATCTTTCTAAAACTTGTTCTTTAAGTTTTGGTCATGGAATGTTTGAGTGAGAAAAATTATGGAAAATTATATGGGTTGGAGATGAAGGAAGTATTCTACAAGCTTTAGAAAATTTGATGACTATTTCGTAATTTTGAAAAGTTGGATATCAATTCATAAATTCTGGAAAATTAAGGGATTGTTGTGTAAGTGTTATACAATTGATGTGCTATGCTGGAATTTTGGTATTAAGAATATAAGTGATAAAATGGTGAAGGATCATTTTATATAAGTTGAAAAATTAGTGACGAGATTAAAAAGAATTAATAAGTGTTTAAATATTTGGTGGAAATTGAGTTCAAATATATCATGGAGTTGTTATAGGATATGTTTATGTTAGTATAATACTAACATATGTATAGTATGAATTTGTGATTTATTCAGATCGTGATTGATTTGTGATAGAAGCAAGTTAAATAGAAAAGGGTTTATTGTGGACAATAGTGAGGCACATATTTTCAAAGATATAAAGTGTCAAGGTGAGTGAAATACATGCATGAAATTATACATGGATGTTTTATACATCATTAGGAAGACTTGCGATAAGTCGATCTTGTTTATATCGGCATGATTTTATATCATTTTTATAAATTGACATTGATATGTCAGAGTATGAAATTAAATTGCATTGATCATGAAAATTGTGATATTTTACCATGAATGTTTCGGGTATGAAATGCCCAATGTTAAACTTGACAATATACTTTGCCATGGATAGATCGAATAAAATAGACTATATGCCCAAATAAGTCATTGAGGGGCAGGGTATAGTTGGCATGCCATAGAGTATAGCAGCTGTAGGTTTATATTAGCACTATAGTGTGTAAGGACACTAAGTACAGGTTTATGTCCAGATTAGCACTATAGCGTAAGCTTAGTGTAGGTGGTGGGCACGACCTTATGTGTATTGTCCGGATTGGCACTATGGTGTAAGCTTAGTGTAGGTTTAGCACTACGGTGCAGGTATTTTACTCGAATACCCAGGGTCCTCAGGGTTGTATATTGGGCTATTGTCTATGGTTTTATAGATTATTGGTTACTAAATCGTAATCATTAAATTAAGCTTACGATCTTAATGAATTAATGGCAAGTATATTGCTAAGAAGTTTTATACTCAGTTATATTATTTTGATCATGGTAAAATATTGGATATGCAAATAATATGATTGCAAGGTATTTAGTTTTTATATTTAAATTATGCATGAATTGTATTGCACTGTTTATTGTTTTAATTGTCTCACTAAGTATATACTTAGCGTGTGATGATTATCACGCGTAGGTAAAAATCCAGTAGTGGAATAAGGAGTATAAACCGACATCAAGCATCAATAAGTATATTTCTATATCAGTAAGACATCCTAAGATGTAATGTAGATTTAATTAGTGGCATGTAATTATTATTTTTTATTTGCTTTGTTGAACAAAATTGAAAAAAATGGAATTTTATGAACTTATATATATCTTTGGAGTTACTGTAGCTTACTGTAGAAGTTACTGTAACCACGTTTTAGTAAATTTTCTAGAATGTAAAAGGGGAACTGATTCCCCCCAACAGGGAATCGATTCCCCCACTATTCACGGGTATTGTTCACTGTTACTATTCACTATTCACAAAAAAACTTTTGAATTAAATTGGTTACAACGAAATGAATTATATGATATGATATTTTTATAATAACAATTACCATTTCAAGAAAATAATTTTAAATCACTTTTAAATTATTAAATGGTTTTAGAAATTCGGATAACATCTATAATCTGTATAGGTATAATTATATGGGTTACGGGTGTTACATTGATGATCCTGAAATCATTGCAGGTACTTTTCATATGGCTGGTAAATCTATTTTAGTTTTGATTGATTCGGGATCGAATTATGTATATGTCAGTAGGAGGAAGTTGGTTAAAGATTTGAACATTTTGTTAGAACATGTTCGTAGTGAAATAATTGTGATGAATCCGTTAGGACATAGTGCTCGAGTGATACAAGTCTGTAGAGGGTGTCCCATATGGATTCAGGGAATTGAATTCCCTGCTAATCTAATGGAATTACATTTTGATGAATTCGAGGTTATCCTTAGTATGGATTAGCTTTATCATTATCATGCCAATGTGGATTGCCGACTTAAGCGAGTTCAGTTATCAAGTCTTGAGGGATTGGAAGTTAGAGTGGTCAGCGAAAGAATTAATCCTTTAGCTAATGTGATATCATTAATGTCAACTTGGAAGTTAATGCTGCAAGGATGTCAAGCGTATATTGCTAATGTAATTGATACAAGAGTCAAAGAAATGAAGCTTGAAGATATTCCGACAGTCAGAGAGTTTCCAGAAGTATTTCCGGATGAGTTGTCTGGGTTACCTCAAGATAAGGAGGTTGAGTTTTATATTGAAGTGATGTCTGAATCAGCACCAATTTCAATGGCTACTTATAGGATGGCCCCGAAGAAATTGAAAGAGTTAAAGGCTCGGTTGCAGGAACTTTTAGATAAAGGATTCATTAGACCTAGTGTGTCACCTTGGGGTGCTCCAGTGTTATTCGTAAAGAAGAAAGATGGTTTGACACGCCTTTGTATATATTATCGTCAGCTTAACAAGGTAACCATAAAGAACAGTATCCTCTTCCAATGATAGATTATTTATTTGATCAACTCAGGGGAACTACGGTGTTTTCAAAAATTGATTTGCGTTCAGGTTATCATCAGTTGAAGATCCAAGAAAGATGTTCCTAAAATGGCATTTGAGACTCGGTATGGTCATTTTGAATTTTTAATGATGTCATTTGGGTTAACTAACACACCTGCAACATCTATGGACATGATGGATAGAGTTTTCCAACCGTATCTTGATCGGTTTGTGGTCGTCTTTAGTGATGACATCTAAGTGTATTCTAAGTCAAAAGAGGAATATAATGTCTATATTCGTGTAGTTCTTCAAATGTTGTGAGATAAGAAGATTTATGCAAAGTTCTCTAAGTGTAAATTTTGGTTATCTGAAGTGGCCTTTCTTGGGTATGTGGTTTCTGTAGAGGGTATTCGGGTAGATCCTCAGAAAGTTAAAGATGTGCTAGATTGGGAAATTTCGAAGAATGTGTTAGAAGTTCGAAGTTTCTTGGGTCTCGTAGGTTATTATTGAAGGTTTATTAAAAACTTTTGATGATATATTTGCCTTTAACCAAATTGTTAAGAAGGGATGTGCAATTTGAATAGACTCCTGATTATCAGAAGAGCTTTGAAGCATTAAAGAAAGTTTTGATAAAATCTCTGGTGTTGGTGCATCCAGAATCAAACAAGGAATTGCATAATTTTAGCGATGCTTCCCATAATGGTTTGGGATGTGTCTTAATGCAAGATGGAAAAGTAGTTGCTTATGCTTCAAGACAACTTAAGCCTTATGAAAAGAATTATCGGACGCATGATCTGGATATAGCAGTTGCGGTTTTTTCATTGAAAATTTGGTGGCATTATTTATATGGTGAACGTTGCTACATCTTCACCGATCATAAGAGTTTGAAGTATTTGTTTATGCAAAAAGAGTTAAATTTGAGGAAAAGAATGTGGATGGAGTTGTATAAAGATTATGAAGCAATCATTGATTACTATCCCGAGAAAGCCAACGTGGTAGCAGATGCTCTTAGTTGGAAGACTTTTACCGCTTTACGTAGCTTGGACGCTAGAATTGTACTGAAGGAAAATGGTTCATTGATAGCTGAGTTAATGTTGAAGCCATTATTGTTAGAGTAGATTAAGGAACTGTAAAAGAAAGATGATAAGTGCTTATCTTGGTTTGAGTAAGTAGATAAAGGTGGACTCAAGGATTTCGAGGTTAAGTCAAATGGGTGTATATATTTAAAAAACGAGTGTGGGTTCCTTATGATGACAAGTTGAAAAGAGATATATTGTATGAAGCACACTGTAGTCCTTTAGCGATGCACCCAGGAGGAAACAAGATGTATCAAGATTTAAAATAGCATTTTTGGTGGCCAGGTATAAAGAGATATATTACTAAATTTGTAGCAAAGTGCTTAAATTTCCAACAAGTGAAAGCTGAACATCAAGTACCTTCGGGGATTATTGCAACCCATCTCAATTCCTTAGTGGAAATGGTAAAACATTACGATGGATTCGTAACGGGTTTACCTTTATCGCCGGGTAAAAAGTATTTGAATTGGGTAATTGTGGATCACCTTACAAAGATTGCACATTTCATCCATTTTCGAATAAATTTTTCTATGGAAAAATATGTTGAATTGTATATCAAGGAGATAGTGTGACTGCGTGGTGTTTCAATCTCAATAGTTTCTGATAGAGATCCAAGATTCACTTCGAGATTTTGGATGTCTTTGCAATGAGCTTTGGGTTCCCGGTTGAATTTTAACATTGCTTTTCATCCTCAGACTGATGGTCAATGAGAGCTAACAATTCAGATTCTGTAAGATATGTTGAGAGCATGTGTGATTGATTTTACTGGATCGTGGGATAAGTTTTTACCGATTGTTGAATTTGCTTATAATAAAAGCTACCAATCCAACATTAAGATGGCACCGTATGAAGCATTATATGGAAGGAAATGCATAACACCACTCAATTGGTATAAATTAAGGGATCGTGAAGTGCATGGTCTAGACTTGATTAAAGAAGTAAAACAAAAGGTTCAAGTGATTCAACATAATTTTAAGGTGGCCTCAGACAACAAAAGTCATACGACGGTTTAAAAAGAAAAAAATTGAATTTCAAGTGGGTGATAAGGTGTTTTTAAACTATCACCTTGGAAGAAAGTGCTTCGCTTTGGGCGTAAACGAAAACTGAGTCCTAGGTTCATTGGACCTTATGAAGTGTTGAAGAAAGTTGAACCTATGGCATATCAGTTAGCGCTGCCACCAAAGACGTATAAGATTCACAATGTCTTCCATGTATCTATGCTTAGGCGATATCAATCAGATCCTACACACATCATAACTCCATATGAAATAAAAGTTCAATCTGATTTGACATTTGAGGAAGAGTCGGTTCATATTTTAGCTTTTGAAAACAAGCAGTTGCGGAATAAGACGATTCCACTAGTTAAAGTCCTTGGAGAAACCATAAAGTAGAAGAAGCTACAAGGGAGCGTGAAAGGATATGAGGAAGAAATATCCCCACCTTTTTGTGAAATGAAAATTCGAGGAAGAATTTTCTTAAGGGAGAGATCTGTAACATCCCAAACATAGGGTCGGTGACCAAAAAGGTAAGAAAGGAAAGTTAGTAGTTAAATTGTATTAAGTTGAAAAGTATAAGGATTATTTTTGGAAATTATATTCAGGTTTATTAGCAAAGATGGAATACTTAGAGGGAAAATAATTTTTTTGATGGATTGAATTAAAAATTCTTTTTGGGAGAGATATTTAACATGAGTTATCGGATAAGGTTTATGGAAGCTTATATTCTCTTCTTCTTTTTCTTCTCGTTATCTCCATCAAAGCTAAGTTCTTCTAATAGTTGTTGGGTTCTTCAATTTTTGGTTGGTTAATGAAAGATTGGGTATTATATATACTTAAGGAATGTTTATAAAGGTTTATAATAACAATATAAGTGAATTAGACATGGATTTGCAAAATGGGTTTTAAGATGAATTTTTATATGGTTTGGTTTTCAGAATTTTGGTGAGATTTTTGACTTGTCAATGAGTTAATTAAAGGGTTAGGAGTATTAGAAATTATTAAGAGCTTGGTTGAAAACATGGCATGATTCTTAAAGATAAGTGTTTTAGTGAGAATTTGGTGTGTTTAAGAGTAGTAATTGAAGACAAGTTGGTTTGAATGAAAGAGGTTTAGTTTAAAGGCTTAAGGAAGGATGTTATTATATATTTGAGAGGATTTGTTGGTGATTTTCAAAGTAAAAATGGCAATTCTGGGCTTGCAGTATTGGTACCGTTAGAACAGTACCATACTTCAAGGGAAAAATCTGTGAAATTAGTAAGAGTAGTATCGATACCGGTTGAATGGTATCGATACTGTATAGCTAGTATCGATACCAGAAGGATGGTATAGATAATGTTGTTAAAATGTAATTATATAATGCAATATTGATATCGGTATCAAGAGTAGGTATCGATACCCTTGAAAAAAAAAGTATTGGTACTGTTGGAGTAGTAGCGATACTTATAAACATGAAAAGGAAATGTAGGGTTTCTTGCATCATAAGTTATTCTGATAGGATATTAATGAGTCGAAGAATGATATTGATTTTCGGTTATTTGGTGTAGTGTTTGAACATATTCAACTTACAATCAACTCGGCATCTTGATTATTGTTTTGGAAGGGTTCAAGATTTGGATTAGATTTCAGTGAGGAAAAGGTGAGTGTAACTTCTCGGTTTTGTAATATAATTGAGGAAGGCTTGCGATAAGCCAACCTCAGTGTTTTTGATCGAAAACTTTATAATTTCTTTATTGTTATATTACAATGTTTTATTCAATTTATATTATACAAGCTATGTTTTGTGAATATATGAATATGGAAATGTGAACTTTGAATAAGTGAATGTGATAAGACTCTATGTGAGGGTAACTTTGTGAATAAGAAACACTTCGAACAATGATTGAACATAATTATGTGATTAATAGCCCAAGTATATGTATGAGGATTAGAGGCATAGTTGGCATGCCAAGAGTCGAGGGTTTTATGTGGTCCTTCAGGACAAGTATGTGGCACTTCGGTGCAAACCTATGTGGCATTTTGGTGCAAATTTATGTGGTCATTTGGGAAAATTATGTGGCACTTCTGTGCAAATTACGAGCTGTGGTGACAATATTAGTGCACAACCTCATAGTACTCAAATACCTAGAGTTCTCAGTAGTATACATTGGGTATCTGGAACAAAGCTATACAAAGAAAATAATACATAAGTATACCTTCTTGATACAAAAAAATAAGTTGAAACTCGTTATCAAATATTTTGATCAAAACCAATAAAGTTTTCGTTTATTAAGTTAGCAGTTTTAGTATTTGTCTCACTAAGTCATCGACTTAGCGTGTGATTTTTCTAACGCGTAGGTTTGAAGAAAGCAGAAGAGTGAAGTTAGTGTGGATAGCGTACCCCTTTGAAGATCATATTAGAACCAATTTAAATGTAGGAGTTTTGTAATAATGTAACTGTTGGTATGTATTAAGCATTTAATTTGGAAATGCTCTGATCTATTTTGTAAACTCCAACCTTTTGGTATTTATGTAAATTATTATGTTTTTATGTAAAAATGTATTTGCAATGATTATTTTATTGACGAGGTTTATACCTTTTTATTTTGATTTAAAATTTTAATTTGGTTCCTATTTGTGAATTGCATATGTTTTGAAAAGTCAAATCTAACACCTCAGATTCGTATCCGGGTCGGGTACGGGTCAGGAATGTTACACTCATGAACATGTCCAACAATTATACGATCCACAACAATTGATCGAGTAACCACAATATAATGTAATAAAATTAGATGAAGAAGGGTTACTATTTTATTATGGGCAGTCGGTATTAACTTGTGTTTCATGAAGTTGTTACACAATTTTGCGCAAGGTTGGAGACGCTCCGATTGACAAAAAATGGCTAGCTTGATGACTATTCCATTTATTGTTCGAAAAACACAAATCTTTGAGTATATCATCGTACATCGCATTATCGACTTTCTTTTTAAAATCAACATGTTGATCGACAACGTCCTGCAAGTGAAAATAATGGTTAATCGCCAACGGTGTAAACAAATATAGTGACCCTCAACAAAAACAACATGTTGTTTTGGTTCTGAGATATTCAACATGTCAGGATGTCGCGCAAACTTTTTCCATTTATGGGGATCAACGATGTCCATGGAAACTGACCCAAAACTATCGTCTTATTCTTCAATGAAAATAAACCCCAACTCCAAGAAGAGAGAGAATGAGTGGATGGTTGAAAATAAGTGAGTGGATGGGGTTAAATAGGTAGTGAAAAAGTAAGAATTAAATTAGGGGTAAATAGACAAATCAAATAAGGAAATTAAAATAAAATAAAGTAATAAAATGTAAAAAGAATATTTCCCTCCTAAATTTTGTCTTTTCTTCCATTGGTAATCGCTCCATCGTGTAGTCCTGAGCTCTAGTGGGTCACTACAATAAAAAACAATTTGTAAATGTCCATGAAATTTTATTCATGGCGAAGGCATACTCAAACGTCGTGTAGGTAAAGCACTAACTTGTCGCACAAAGGTGGAGCTCCATTGTAAACTTTCAAGCGTTGACCGTTGAATTTAAAGATCTTCCCATCGTCTATATTTTTTATATCAATTTCTACATGAGGGTAGACGTGATGCACCTCAAATGGTCCTAACCATATAGATTTGAGCTTTCCAGGGAAGAGCTTAAGCCTTGAATTGTAAAGTAACACTTGTTGTCCAACTTGAAAATGTCATGGCATCAGCATTTGGTCATGCCACTTTTTAGTGTTTTCTTTGTATAGCTTGACATTTTCATATCCTTGCGCACTGAACTATTCCATCTCATTAAGCTCAAGCAATCTTTGTTCCCCAGCTAATTGAGCATCAAAATTGAGCCTCTTAATGGCCCAATATGCCTTGTGAAAATAAATAACTACTTTACTGATGTCGATAACTGCACTAGTTTGATTCTTTTAACATGAAATTGTGAGTAAAAGAGTGAGCTTTGGAAAGATCAGTAATACAGAACTACCAAGTGATGCTAAAGGACATACATATAAAAGGAACATTAAAAGTTTCCCTTACTGACTCAGTCATCTACAGGTTTTCATAATGAGATGAGGTTCCACTGATATTTCATCGAGTAATAGCCATGAGGACATGATGCCCAATAGTCCATGGTACATAATATGTGAGGGAACCAATGAGGAAAAAGAGTATTTGGAGCTGATTCCCATTACATACAAGGAACTTTACCAATAGTTTTTTACACACATGTGGTGTCATCATACCGAGTAAAATCACTAAAGCCCCATACCCCATGTGGTATGATGAAAACGCACATTGCGAGTATCATGGTGGTGTCTCGGGGCATGCTATTGAAAACTGCCTCGCCATTGGGACAACCACGTATAACATAGAGTTCCTAGTGATGGACATTATGCCTTCATACAACAACCTTTTAAAAAGGCCATAGATTCATCAAGTTGTGGCAGTACCATCAACACTGCACCAGAAAGTCAAACACATATACCCCTTGCATAGATGTGAATGAGGAGGCTTTGGAGTGTTCGTTTCGATCATTGGAGTTTGTCAATGCCATATTTGTGGCCGAAGGGGGTAAGATTCCCATACCAAGACTCTTAGAATGTACCAAGATGGAAATCAAGGAAACTTTGGGAATAGGTGAAAAGATAGGACGAGAGTTCGGGAGTTCTCTACAAGGGAGAATCAACCTTATTTTTCCTATTACCAAGCTGGATCAATTTGGGCTTGGATATCAACCCAATCATCAACAGAAGAAAAAAAAAGGAAATTCATAAATGCAAAGAGAGAAAAAGGGAAGAACAAATACCGGTTGTGCCCTCACTTTTCGATGGGGTTGCAAACACTATAGTTGTATTTGTGGTACTAGTGTCTGTGTGCCAAAAAAATTGTTTCAATTTCAAAAGAATCGAATGAAATCCTTCAATATGTTGGAAAATGAAAGATAAGTGAAGCATAATTTTCATAATATTTTCATTTTCTCATTCAATAATATATATCTCTTTTGAGCATATCTTGTGCTTCTATTCAATTTTTAGAAAAATATGAATTTTATTAAAAAAATAAAAATAAAAAATTAAGGCAAGTGTCGAACACTGATTGTTTGATTGGATTTTAACTGTTATTAACAACTAAAAACTTAAAAGGGTAAGAGAAAAAAATTACGCACTACATTGAGAAAAAGGGTAAACTACTCCAATGGTAATTAATGTTTGGGTAAGTTTTGTTTTCACCGCTGATGTTTAAAAAGTCGCAAATCGGTTACTAATGTTATCGTTTGTTACAAATTGGTCACTCGTCGTTAATAGGCGTGACGAAAAACACACACGGACTTTAATAGTTGTTAACGGCTTAACTGGATGGTATAATTACCCAAATACCACCATGGACGGTGGCGGAGGTGGTCGCCGATGTACAATGACCGACCTGTTGGCAGGTTTCCCTCGGCGAAGGAATGAAGAGAGAAGGCAAGGAGAACTCTGTTTTATCTGTTTAGAGAGAGGGAAAATGGAGAAATGAGAGGATAAAGACCTTAGGGCCGGTTTAAGGGGTATTTATACCCTCCCCCAAACGACATCATTTTAGGGGGAGGATTTCTGCGTATTCAGCATATGGGTAAATCATTCCCGCGGTCCCTGTACTTTGTAATCTTTACAATTTGATCATTATAATTAATTTTCCTGTAATTTAATTTGTTTTTAATTTTAATTTTGTTTCTATTTTAGTCACTAATCGTATATATATTTGTTTTGGGTAAATATTGGATTTAGTCCTTAGATTTTAATAGTTTTTATTTTAATCCTGAATAGTTATTAGGGTTAAATTATCATTCCAGTACTTCGATTATATGACTTTTCTGTTATGGCCACTACTTTGTTTGTTTTGTATTTTAATCCTCGAATTTTAATATTTATAATTCTAAATATTATTTTTGGTTTATTTACAATTATAGTACCTAACATATGATTTTTTGTAATAGTGACCTTGATATTTTATTAGTTTTATAATTTAATCCATAAAATAATATTTTGATGTTTGGAATAAATTTATTTTTATATAATTATTGTATCTAAAATTAAGGTAATACTATTTTGTACGAGGAATCTATAAAAATATCTCCTTAATTGACTAGGGAGATATTTTAGAGGATTATTCATATAAAATAATATCCCTTTTTATTTTTATAAAAAATATCATAATTTAAATGTTGTTCGAATTTACCGATTTTAATATTTAGATGATGTATAATCGTTTAAGTACCAATTTGTTTCCATTATAGGGGTGTTAATCCTTCCCCATACGTAACCGACTCTCGAACTCTTTCAAAAATGAATCCCTGGTCAAACGCAGATTAATTTTTTATCTTTTAAAATTATTTTAAAAGATATTTTTAGGTATTCGACTTACCTAACCCAGAAGTCGACGGAGACTCCAAATTTCACACGATAATGTACCCCCTCCAACTTAGAAAAATGTGAACCTTTGACCCCAAATTGATTTTTCAACGATGTTGATGTAGTAGTACATGATAGTTGATGACATGGAAGATGATATGACAGATTTGATTTTTTGGTTTTTGGGGGTCAAATTATTTTTTCAAGTTCAAAAGTTTATTTAATTTTAAAAAACTAAAATTTATTTAAATATAAAATTATTCAAATATTTCAAAAATTGAATATAAAATAAAAATTAAATTACTAAAAAATTTGAATATATATATATACTAAAATTACTAAAAATATTATCATTTTTTTAAAATGAATATTTAATAGGTTATAAAATAATTACCTATAAATTATTACAAAATTAAAAATATTTTAAAAAATATATTATGTGTAACATATACATGTAACATATAGGTATATTATCAACACTTACATGAAGTGTTCTAACTAGATTAATCGAGAATTAAAAATTTTAATTAGTCGACATATAATTTTTGGATTAGTCTAAACTTATTATGCTTTCTAATTATCTTTTTTTTTGTAAATCCTGACTAATTAAAAAGATAATTACCTAATAAGTTTCAACATAAAAAATAATTATAAAACATAGTAAATTTCGACTAATCTAAAATTTATAACTCTCGATTAATTTAAATTTTATAAATCTCAGTAATCTAATAAGAATATTTTATATTAATGTTGATAATATGTTTATATGTTACTTGCATATATTATCAATGTTCGCAGGGGCAAGAGTAACATGTCCCCCGCCAACTTTTTTTTAATGTCTATATATATATATATATATATATATATATATATATATATATATATATATATATATATATATATAATAATTTCTATTGGGGCCTCAATTGAAAAACAAATAAATATTATTAGTGGTTATTGATCAACTAATATTATTAGACTCCCTTTATCTTTCACCTACGCTTTAGTAAATTCTTAGTTCTACCTCTGTATATTATATATAATATTTCTTTTAAAATATTTTTTATTTTTTAATAAGTTATAAGTTATCATTTTATAACCTATGATATATATTTCAAAAATTTTAAATAATTTTATAATATTTTTAGTATTTCTTAACATGTATATTAAATTTTTTTAATAATTTAATATTTATTTTTAGTATTTTATATTTACTTTTTTGAATATTTATATGATTTTATATTTAAATTTTAAAATAATTTTTATTTTTTGAAAAAAATAAACCCTTAAATATTGAAAAGAATAATTTGACCTTCAAATAAAATAAAATAAAATTAATGTGTTTTTTTCTTTCAAAAAATTGTTTTTATACTAAAATTATTGAAACACTAAGTTATTCTTCATCTTTTACAATTAATTTTGTTTTCAACTTATATCTAAAATCAACATATATATTTTACAATTAACATTAAGTTATGAATTGTCTTGGAGATCTTCAAAATTTGATAATGAACTGAGTGTCTTCTGCTTCAACTCGAGCTCTTTGGAATGAATCTCCATTTAATGGTTTTATGCCTACCTGTGGAATTCGACAAGGGGACTTCTCACCCTATACCTCTTTGTTCTTTATATGGAACATTTAGCACAGGCCATACAACGAGCTATTGATGATGGGTGGTGGAAACCAATTTGTTTATCGAAGAATGGTCCAAAGATATCTCATTTATTTTTTATCGACGATTTGATTCTATATGCTGAGGCATCCTTTTCTCAACTTGACGTTATTCAAAGAACTATTTATGATTTCTGTGAATGTTATGGACATAAGATTAGTCTAGAAAAACCTAACATCTTTTTCTCTCAAAATGTGGATGAGAACATTTTTGGTGACATAAATAGTGGATTTTAGTTTTCCTATGTTGATGATTTAGGCAAGTATTTGGGAGTGCCTCTTTTGTAGAGATGGGGCTCTGTTGGGGTCCAACGGAGCTCTGTTGACAATAACGGCTATTAGAACTAGGATGTGCTTCATAATTTGCTTCCAGCCCATACTTTGCTCTCTTGGCATCCACATCTCACTTTCACCGAACAGAGGACCCGACATCCCTGGCTGGAAACGAGATAAGCATCATCATTTCTCCACCAAAAGTGCATATGAACTACGTACAAATTAAATGACAATAAACCATCACTCGGTATGGGTTACATTGACGAACCAGGGTGATTTACCGAGAATGAAGACTTTAGCTAAATTGCAAAGGGAGACTTCTTTCGAATGAGGAGAAAGTTCGTCGTCACATGGCGATGGACATTAGTTGCTCTATTTGTGGTGCTTCGGTGGAATCCTTATCCCATATTTTTTGAGATTGTATGATGCGAGCACATCAACGCCAGCAAAGGAAGCTGATCCGGAGGTCTTACCAATAGGACCTATCACCGTTCTAAGGCAAATAATTTCAGGGAAGCTCTTTCTCTTAAGTTTTTGCAAGTTTCTGAATCATTTCATAATGTTTATGCCTTAGAAACTAAGTTTTTCAATGTTACATACTGATGTGTAACATCACCTTAGTAATACTAAGTAATTATATGCATTTGCATTAGTTTCATTAGGTATATAAGTGTGTGCATTATATATATTATTACTTTATGTTTTTAATAAGTTTTACAGCTCATAAGTGTGTTTGCATGGTATTTTCAGCTTATTAGTAAGTTTACGATAAGTTTGCCATACTTTGATGGATGTTATTATGTTTTCATATAAGAACAATAATGAGAAGTAACTTAAGGTCTTAATCCTAGCTCGTTTGAAGCTCAAGGGAGTGTATGCAGCTCATCTCAGCTCAAATTAACTCACTACACTTTCAGCTAGCTGAATTCAGCTCACCTTAGCTCCGTTCAGCTAGAATTCAAGCTAACAAGTCCAGAAGCAGCTCAAAGGTGTCCTACGTGTGGGAGAGTGTCCTACAAGCATGTGAACAGCATGTGGGACGTTATATACCTATCCAAGAGTGCATGGCATGTGTGACATTGTGCACATGTGTGGAAATTCAACATTGGGCAGATTTGAATTCAAACTGAAAGTACATATGAAATTGTTTGAACTCTCAACCCTTCCTCCATGCATGGTCATTTTTTAACCCCCTTATCCACTCATTTAGCACATGCAAAATGTGTTAAATGCATTCAACATCAGCCACACAAATGGGAAACAACACAAGAGAGTTACATGGTGGTTTTTCATTTGAGTTTTAAATTCAAAATCTGATTGTTTTGTAACCACAAGTGATGGCCAACCATATCTCTCCTTCATCTATATATTTTGTAATTTTGTAAGTACAAAAGTTAGACATTTGATGAATAAAAATTATTGTGAGGTTTTCTCTCAATGTTGGTTCTTCTTAGAACTATTTTCTTGACATTTCAAGTCTGATCGTGTTGTGTCAAACTTGTGATACTTCGGGTTCTTAGATTGCTATCTATCGGGTCCAAGTCCTTTGAACATTGAACGTATAAGGTTCGGGTTTATAGTTTTTAGTATAGGTTCTTCCTTGTTCTTTGTTTGTTGACTAAAATTTCCAGATTTGTTCTTTCACCATTGTCATCTTCTCCGAGCACTCATCTTCCACCTTTCACCATTTTAAAATTTCCAGCTACCTTATTCATCATTTCTTCATGATTTCTTATACTTTCTTCTTCCTTTCTCATCCTTTCTTAGTCATTTTCGTCTATAACCTTCACCATACAACCAACAACATCATCTTTAGTTTTAGTAAGTTTGCTGCAAAGGAATTACTTACTTCGTTCTAGATCCATTACAATCGAAGAGGTTCTCATCCAATAGTTTGCCTCATATCATGTGGTAATCAGAGCAAAGGTTTGAACCAAGTAAGAAATTCATATTTGAAAGTACAAAAAATTGAAATTACAAAAATTACAAAATTACAAAAATTACAAAAAAAATAAAAAGAAGAAAAAAAAAGAAAAGTAAATTTTCTGGTTTTGAGAAATGAAAAGATGAATAAAAGTGTATTGATCTTGTGTTCGTCAACATTAAAATGCTTTGATTCAACCCAAAATGCAACATCTTTGATTTTTTTGGTGACAGTCTCGTTGTAAGCATTTCTTTGTAGTAAATTTACTGATTTCCTTTTCATCTCTTCTTTCTTTGTTGTTCCTTTAAATTTTATCCTTTCATTTCATTATTTTCCAATTTACATTAACCTTTATTGTTTCCCTTAAATGACACACTTGACAAATTCTGAAAGATCGAAATTAGTTCGTAAAAGAACTAATTACGAGGGAACGAGTGAAAAAGGCATATTGAGCGTGTGAGATCAAATAGAGACAGAAAAGAGCCATTAAAAG
This sequence comes from Hibiscus syriacus, assembly GCF_006381635.1. Taxonomy (NCBI): domain Eukaryota; kingdom Viridiplantae; phylum Streptophyta; class Magnoliopsida; order Malvales; family Malvaceae; genus Hibiscus; species Hibiscus syriacus. Next base: position 928,166 of record NW_024063064.1, read on the forward strand.
TTTCTCCCGAGTGAAACACGAGTGTTGAGTGATTGAGTGCCAATTCTTATTTCTTTGGAGCGAAATTGTGAGAATCTTTGTATGTATGTTGTGAGGTCCTATATACATTAATTATTTTGTGGTTGTCTTGTTTTTTTTTACTAATATGACAGGTTCTAGTGATAGCAACCCGGTGACCAACCACCAAACTTGTAAATGCAAGCCATTACCCATGAGATACATAGGATGTTAAGGGCTGAACTTGAGGCTTTACATTCTAGAATGGATAAATTGATGGAGGATCCCAATTTCATCATAATGAAGAGATTAATGATGAAAATAAAATTGATCAGTCTTCGAGACTGAATCAGACAAGGCATGCATTTGATGATAATTGGCTAACATAAAAGTTGTAATTCCATCTTTTTAGGGACTAACAGATCATGGTGCATATTTGGCATGGGAGAGTAAAGTTGAGCATGTTTTTTAGTGCTATAATTACTCAGAACAAAAGAAGGTTCGTTTGGCAGCAATGGAGTTTGTTGATTACGCTCTCATTTGGTGGGATCAATTGCTGATCAGTAGACGAAGAACCAATGAGGGTCTAGTGAACACATGGAAGAAATAAAGTGAGTTATGAGAAAACGGTTTGTTCCATCGCATTATCGTGATATATTTCAGAAATTACAAAACTTGAAACAGGGTAATCGAAGTGTTGAAGATTGCTTCAAGGAGATGGAATGCCCATGATGCGTACAAATATCTAGGAAGATAGAGAACCCACTATGGCACATTTTCTTGCAGTTTGAATTTTGAAGTTGCTAACGTTGTTGAGTTGCAGCATTATGTCGAGTAGATGACATGGTGCATATGGCGATCAAAATAGAAAGACAGCAACGTAGAAAATCTTTTTACCATGGTAATACTCCTTCTAAAGTTTTCTCTAATCCATTATTCACTCCTAACAATGCTAGGAAGCAACACCACTTAAGATTAAAGAAAGAACAGAAACGTGTAGTCCGAAGCCTCTCGTTGTTGAAGTTGAACGTGGAAAGCAACATATACAACCAGAACGCACAAGAGACATCCAATGCTTCAAATGCCTCGGCAGAGGGCATGTTGCAAGTCAATGTCCTAACTGAAAGACAATGTTGATGTGTGTGAATGGGATATAGAGTCTAAATCTGAAGATGGTGAACAAGAAACCCCCTCATTGGATAATGATGATGAGATGATGACCAAGTACAGACGTGTGCAATAGGTGAAACACTTGTGGTTAAGAGAAGTTTGAATAAAAACTGATTCAAGATGAACAACTGCGAGAGAACATCTTTCATACAAGATGTCTTGTAAATGATAAGGTATGTGTTGTGATTATTGATAGTGGTAGTTGTACTAATATTGTAAGTACTGTTATGGTTGACAAGTTAGGGCTGAAAATGACAAAGCATCCCAATCCGTACAAGCTACAGTGGTTGAATGATGGTGGAGAGTTAAAGGTCACTAAACAAGTTCTTGTACCATTTACCATTGGAAAGTACAACGATGAAGTGGTGTGTGACGTTGTGTCAATGGATGCCAATCATTTATTGTTGGGGCGTCCGTGGTAGTTTGATAAAAGGTGATGCATGATATTTTCACAAATAGATATTGTTTTATGAATGCATGTAATAAAATCACCTTACCACCTTCGACACCAACTCAAGTGCAAGAACACCAAGTTCGTTTGAAGAAGAATAGTGAAGAAGTAAAAGGGAAGAAAAAGATGAACGTGTATGCAAGCGGAAAAGAATCAAGAAATGTCTTTCCTCTCAACAGTCTTTACTTATTTTAATGTATAAGGAGCATTGTTTATTGGTTGAAATTCCCACTGATTTGCATGTGTCTATTGCATCTCTTCTACAGGAATTTGAGGATGTGTTTCTGGATGAGACACCAAGTGGATTGCCACCTATTCGGGGCATTGAGCATCAGATTGACTTTATTCTGGGAGCCACTATTCCAAACAGGCCATCATATCGAAGTAATCTCGAAGAAACGAAAGAAATTCATAAGCAAATCACTGAGCTAATGGAGAAGGGTTACATTTGAGAGAGCTTGAGTTCATGTGTTGTACCAGTGCTGTTGGTGCCAAAGAAGGACGGAACGTGGAGAATTTGTGTCGATTGTCGAGCTATAAATCAGATTACTATCAAGTATCAACATCTTATTCCTCGCCTTGATGATATACTTGATGAATTATGTGGTGCGAGTATCTTCTCCAAGGTGGATTTAAATAGTGGGTATCATCAGATTCGAATACGAGAAGGCGATGAATTTAAGACAACCTTCAAAATGAAATTAGGTTTGTATGAATGGTTAGTGATGCCTTTTGGTTTAACTAATGCACCTAGTACGTTCATACAGCTAATGAATCATGTTTTGCGACCTTATATTGGAAAATATTGTGTTGTATATTTTGATGACATTCTTATCTACAGTAAGTCGTTGCAGGAACATTTGAGAAATGTTCTTGGAACATTGAGAAAAAAAGGTTGTTCAGTAATTTACAGAAATGTGTATTTTTGTACTGAGCTTACCTTTCTTGGTTTCATTGTTAGTGCCCAGGGTGTAGAAATTGATCCTAAAAAAGTGAAGGCAATTCAGGAATGGCCTCGACTGACATCGATATGTCAGGTTAGATCTTTTCATGGTTTAGCTAGTTTTTATCATTGGTTCGTGCCTAACTTCAATTCCATTACCGCACCCTTAACAGGGATTATAAAAAAGAATTATGTCTTCAATTGGGGTAATAAATAGGAGGAATCCTTTCTAAAAATAAAGGATTGTTTGACTAAGGCACCAGTGTTAGCCTTTCCTAATTTTGATAAAATGTTCGAGATTGAGTGCGATGCTTCAAGTATAGGAATTGGAGCAGTCTTGTCACATGAAAGTAACATATTGTATATTTCAAAGAGAAGTTGAGTGGTGCTACCTTAAACTATCTAGTTATGATAAGGAGATGTATGCATTAGTTCGAGCACTTGAGACTGACAGCACTATCTTTTGTTGAAAGAGTTTGTGATTCACACTGATCATGAGGCTTTGAAACACATTACAGGTCAGCATAAATTGAATAAAAGGCATGCTAAGTGGTTTGAATTTTTAGAGTATTCTCCATATGTCATTCGATATAAAAAGAGTAAAGACAATGTTGTAGTGGATGCCTTGTCTCGCAAGTATGTACTTCTAAATTATTTGGATTCTCATTTGATTGGTTTTGCTTATATTAAAGATTTATATGCCATTGACCTTAATTTTGGAGAAAGATATATATCATTTGAAAAAGGTGCAAATGAGAAGTTTTATCGACATGATGGCTATTTTTTCAAAGAATGAGAATCAGTATTCCTCAAGGGTCAATTCGAGAAGTCCTTGTTCGAGAAGCACATGAAGGTGGACTTATGGGACATTTGGAGTTACTAAGACGTTGCACATTCTGAAGGAGCATCTATTCTGGCCTAAGATATGCAGAGATGTTGAAAGAATATGTGAACAATGTGTAACATGTAAGAAAGAAAAATCGAAGGTTCTACTACACGGTATGTATTTGCCTTTACCTATTCCTAATTCTCCTTGGCTGGATATCTCGATGGATTTTGTATTGGGATTGCCTAGAACTAGGACACGTAGAGATAGTATCTTTGTTGTGGTTTACAGATTTTCAAAGATGGCATATTTCATTGCTTGTCATAAGACTGCTGATGCTACTAATGTGGCCAACTTGTTTTTTAAGGAGATGTTCGTTTACATAGAATTCCTAGGTCTATTGTTTCTGACAGGGATGTAAGTTTTTGAGTCATTTCTGGAGGACACTTTGGTGCAAGTTTGGAACAAAACTGATGTTTTCCACTACTTGTCATCCTCAAACCGATGGACAAACTGAGGTTATAAATCGAGTTTTATCTACTTTATTGTGTTCCATCATTAAAAAGAACATTAAGACATGGGAAGATTGTTTGCCGCATGTTGAGTTTTCCTATAACCATTCTGCTCATTCTGCAACTAAATTTTCACCATTTGAGATTGTTTATGGCTTTAATTCTTTAACTCCTATGGATTTGTTACCATTGCCTCAGAACAGGTTATGAAGAGGGACAAAAAGTCTAAGGCAGACTATGTGAAAAGGTTGCATCAACAGTTAAGGAAAATCTAGAGCGAATGACTCAATAGTACTAGAAGCAAGCAAATAAGGTCGTAAGCGAGTTACCTTCGATGTTGGAGATTCGGTTTGGGTTCATTTCCGAAAACAACGTTTTCAAGCCCAACGACGTTCTAAGTTGTTACCACAAGGAGATGGTCCATTTCAAGTGTTAGAGAAGTGAACAATAATGCTTACAAGTTGGACTTACGGGTGAATTCAATGTAAGTTCTACATATAACGTTTCTGATTATCCCTTACGATTTCTGCAGATTTGAGGTCAAATCTTTTCAGAAGGGGGGATGATGTGAGCACATCAACGCCAGCAAAGGAAGTTGATCCGGAGGTCTTCCAACAAGACCTATCACACGTTCTAAGGTAAATAATTTCAGGTAAGCTCTTTCTCTTAAGTGTTTACAAGTTTCTGAATCATTCCATAATGTTTATGCCTTAGAAACTAAGCTTTTCAATGTGTTACATACTGATGTGTAACATCACCTTAGTTATACTAAGTAATTATATGCATTTGCATTAGTTTCATTAGGTATATAATTGTGTGCATTATATATATTACTTACTTTATGTTTTTAATAAGTTTTATAGCTCATAAGTGTGTTTGCATGGTATTTTCAGCTTATTAGTAAGTTTACAATAAGTTTGCCATACTTTGATGGATGTTATTATGTTTTTCATATAGGAACAATAAAGAGCAGCAGCTTAAGGTCTTAATCCTAGCTCATTTGAAGATCAAGGGAGTGTATGCAGCTCATCTCAGCTCAAATTAACTCACTACACTTTCAGCTAGCTGAATTCAGCTCACCTTAGCTCCGTTCAGTTCGATTTCAGCTCCACTAGCTCAATTCAAGCTAACAAGTCCAAAAGCAACTCAAAGGTGTCCTACGTGTGGGAGAGTGTCCTACAAGCATGTGAGTAGCATTGTGGACATTATACCTATCCAAGAGTGCATGGCATGTGTGATATTGTGCACATGTGTGGAAATTCAACATTTGGCATATTTGAATTCAAACTGAAAGCACATGTGAAATTGTTTGAATTCTCAACCCTTCCCTCCATGCATGGCTGGTTTTTAACCCCTTATCCACTCATTTAACACATGCAAAATGTGTTAATGCATTCAACGTCAGCCACACAATGGGAAGCAACACAAGGGAGTTACATGGTGGTTTTTCATTTGAGTTTTAAATTCAAAATCTTATTATTTTGTAGCACGAGTGATGGCCAGCCATCTCTCCTTCATCTATATATTTTGTAATTTTGTAAGTACAAAGGTTAGACATTTGATGAATAAAAATTATTGTGAGGTTTTCTCTCAATGTGTTTGATTGATTGAAAATTTAGTTGAAGCATGACTGTTATGTGATATATTGTATTCAATACAATTCGGATAAATATGTTGTGACGCATGTTAATTATCAGCTTCGGAGTTTATCTATGCATTCAGACTTTGAAATTGTGTAATATTTTTACATTCGAATTGGATCAAAATTCATATATGAATATTATGTTGTCAGATCACATTGGGTTGGGATTGATAGAGGAAGTTCAGTATATTCACCCGATTGAGTGAATTTTGTTTCGGATTTAGTGGTCTTTGTATTTGTGGTGGATCCTACTTCACATGGTGTGTGTAGATAAAGTGGTTATGGGGACCTACTCTCGGACGATATAATGTATGAGTGCATTTACATTTGCATACTAATTGTACCATGAATCTTATGACTTAAATTGTGATTATGTTCGATTTTTTGAATATTCTATTTATTCGCACATTTTAACCGCACTAAGCTCTATAGTTGACTCTCTTTCCCCCTTTCAAATGTATCATGATGTTAGGATCAGATCGTTGGTGATCAATATAACTTTCTAGATTTGACTCTAACGTTTAGGCTGAATTGATATATCAATTTTACTCTTATTTATTTAAAGATATTGTTTAAATAATAATATTTACCGGTACGTTATTATTGGGATAATTAAAGTATTAATAATAGTAATCAATAAAATGACAATTTCTTGCCCAAATTTAGCATTGTTCCTCTATGTTAATTAAATTTTGGAATTGGAAATATATTTAGACACACTAAAATAAGAAATTAGACTAAATTACAACATAAAAGGGATGGAATGGACAACAAGAATTATTTCTTAAATTTTTTAAATTATATATATATAATATGTTTTCTATTCATCTTTTAATTTTAAAAATTCTTCTCTTAACATAGAAGATTATTTTCGTCGTTAGATTCAAATAATGTTGAACTATTAAACTCATCAAGTGATCTTAGTGATTAAAAAGAATATTATTCTCTCTAAAAATTTTGAGTTCAAAAAATTACGATTGCAGAATATGCATATATTATCAATAGTTAAAATATATTTTGAACAAACATTATAATCATCTCAACTATTTTAAAAAATTATTAAAGTATTTATTGATCAAAATAGGTGTCTACTTGAGCAATATTACAAGAAGAATTCCAAAATAATCAGCCAATACTAAAAGAAATTAGGGCGCATTATAAATTTAGTACATAAACTATCAGTTTTGGTCAATTTTAATATTTAAACTTCTAATTTAAAAAAAATATATATCTAAAGTTTATTTTTTGTTTCATTTAAATACCTCGTTGTTTAAACTTCATTTTTTGTTTCATTTTAGTACCCGTTCAACAATTAACATTAGATTTAAAAAAAATAGACAAAAACTAATAGTTTAAGTACTAAATAAATTAAGTTTTTAACGATAATATACTAAAATAAAATAAAAATTAAACGTTACGTATGATCTTAAAAAATTAAAAGTTTAAATACTAAAATATATCAAACTCATAATTTAAGTATTAAATGCGTATTATACTCAAGAAAGTAACTATGAATTTGATAAATCTTCAAGGACAAAAGGTGATAAGGTAATTAGCTCCGCCGGTACATGAAGCCAAAGCTGTCGTATCGTCATAAGCATAGCTGTAAGCCTGAGGGCATTGGCTCTTAAAAACGTTAGAATAATTAGTCGGCGAGCACGTTTGCGGCGTTCCAAAATCGCCGGTGCAGCAGTACTGAGGCTGGTTGAACGCCAAACATGCACTATTGCAACCAACGGCGCCGCCATCGGCTCCTTTAACCTGTAACTCAGGAGGACAAACCGCGTTCAAGTTGCCGGTACAGCTGATCGGAGTGCAACCACCGGAACCCAACTTCGGTGCGATCGAAAGGGGCAAGTTAAAGCCGTCGACGAGGCTAATGTCGAAAAAATCTTGTCCATTGTTCGCCGCGAGGGTGAATTCCCCTAGGGTTACAGGCGGGATGCCACCGGCACCGTTGCATGTGACTTGACCGGAGGCACAGTCGCCTGTTTGGCATTGGAACACGCCGTTGACGTTTACGCGATGGGTTCGAGCTATGATGCGGACTGACCATGTGGCTGGAACGTCTAGCACCGATGAAGCTTTCGACGGTAACTCTAAGCCGGTGGCGGATAGCGGAGGACCTGAACTTGTGAGAATCCCAGGCCAAACTGAAGAAGGACAGTTGTTGTTAAAACTGAACGTCGCTGATTTGGCACCTGCATTCAATTTAATTATTGAACAATACAATTAGCATCAATATTAAACATGAAAATTCTACCAAAATAATGGGATTCACCGGAGAAGAAGAAGATGGCCGCCAGCGAAGGGCCAAAAATAACTGAGCCTTCATCGTCACTAAAGATTGAGTGCCGGACGTAATCGGTTTTTCCTGAAACAAACGGATATATATATAAACTACGAGACCTGAAGCTTAGGGTAAATACATCCATGGGGAATTTTTCTTTTTTCTTTGAGGAAAGATTTTCTTTCCATATCCAGTTTAGAAAATTATTTCAAATAATTAAAAGAATCTTTGAAAAAATTACGGTGATTTTCTAGAGAAAGATGGAAATTATTAAATATCGCAACATTTAATCTTGACCAGTTCTATCATATTAAAATATATAATAATATATGAGCAATTATTTTAATGATAAAGTAATAAACCTCATTAATTATTTTCTCTTAAAGTAGTCGTTTTACTTGTAACATAAAACTTAATTAAAAATTAAATATTTATTTAACATATGTTATTAACTCATATATCCACTTGCACTGTGTTCTGTGAAAAATTATAATTTTACACATTTTTAGGATTATTAGATTGTAGGAAATCAAATATTCAGATTCACTCATTGTTTTTTCACCCACTAAATATTTTCTCTTTTTCTATTGTTAATCTCAACCTTTAATTTTCCTTATCTAATGGTCCTAAAAAGTGTAAAAAAAATAATAAGGTAAATGTATGTGTGACATGTAATGTTGTGGTGAATACTTAGATGAGTCATTTTACTTAACACGTAAGTAAATAAAATTAAACACAATAAACTTATAAGTAAGAAAATCATGATAAAATTTGGAATTATGTTATTTATTATAAATATTTTTTTATTTATCTGGAGTAATTATAAGGTATTATCTTTTTAAAAACAACTTTTAATAATTTGATATCGAACGATTCACACCCCTGACATTCTTGATACTCGAACTATAATTTAAAAAAATAACAACAATTATTTAACTATCGAGATCGCTTAGTTCATGCTCGAGGCTAATTTCAATCCCTCATAAATACCCCATAATTCAACATTAAGAATGGAGCATATGCCAATACCTTTAGAAAAAACCAGAATCCATCCACCGGAACTATTACGGATCACATCTCCACAAGCAGTCAAACCATAATCGTCACGTCTTGCGCCATCCGTATTCACCTTAATTCATTGATCAGACAGTGACTCCAATGCTGTAATCTATTAACACGAACATTACCACCAAAGGAAATATTGTCCCTAGCCATCATAGCCCGAGTTAACTCCAAAACCAACATTGTACTCTCCTACAATACACTCTCCGTACTCAGATTTTCTGGATCAAAAATCGTTTTGTTTCGCTTCGTCCATAAACACCAAACTACAACACCGAACATTAAGCCATTTTCACTGATATCGGAAAATGCGTAGTGTAACTGAGATTATGATCGATCCAAATCAGTAATCTCATACCATTGAACTCAACATTAGTTCTGGTTTCACCAAATTATTCTAAGCCGATTTCGTAAGGATACAATGATATGAGGCAGCCTATTGGATGAGGACCTCTTCGATTGTAATGGATCTAGAACGAAGTAAGTAATTCCTTTGCAGCAACTTACTAAAACTAAAGATGATGTTGTTGGTTGTATGGTGAAGGTTGGACGAAAATGGCTAAGAAAAGATGAAGAAAGCAAGAAGAAAGGATGAATAGGTTGCTGGAAATTTTAAAATTGAAGGTGGAAGATGAGTGCTCGAAGAGATGACAATGGTGAAAGAACAAATCTGGAAATTTTGGTTAACAAACAAAGAACAAGGAAGAACCTATACTAAAAGTATAAACCGAACCTTATACGTTCAATGTTCAAAGGACTTTGACCCGTTAGATAGCAATCTAAGAACCTGAAGTATCACAAGTTTGACAAAACAAGATTAGACTTGAAATGTTAAGAAAATAGTTCTAAGAAGAACCACATTGAGAGAAAACCTCACAATAATTTTTATTCATCAAATGTCTAACCTTTGTACTTACAAATTACAAAATATATAGATGAAGGAGAGATGGCTGGCCATCACTCGTGGCTACAAATAATAATTTTGAATTTAAAACTCAATGAAAACCACCATGTAACTCCCTTGTGTTGCTTCCCATTTTGTGGGCTGACGTTGAATGCATTTAACACATTTTGCATGTGTTTAAATGAGTGGATAAGGGGTTAAAAAACCAGCCATGCATGGAGGAAGGTTTGAGAATTCAAACAATTTCACATGTGCTTTCAGTTTGAATCAAATATGCCAATGTTGAATTTCCACACATGTGCACATATCACACATGCCATGCCTCTTGGATAGGTATATATGTCCCACATGCTACTCACATGCTGTAGGACACTCTCCCACACGTAGGACACCTTGAGTTGCTTTTGGACTTGTTAGCTTGAATTGAGCTAGTGGAGCTGAAATCGAACTGAACGGAGCTAAGGTGAGCTGAATTCAGCTAGCTGAAAGTGTAGTGAGTTAATTTGAGGCTGAGATGAGCTGCATACACTCCCTTGATCTTCAAATGAGCTAGGATTAAGACCTTAAGCTGCTGCTCTTTATTGTTCCTATAATGAAAACATAATAACATCCATCAAGTATGGCAAACTTATTGTAAACTTACTAATAAGCTGAAAATACCATGCAAACACACTTATGAGCTATAAACTTATTAAAACATAAAGTAAGTAATATATAATGCCACAATTATATACCTAATGAACTAATGCAAATGCATATAATTACTTAGTAACTAAGGTGATGTTACACATCAGTATGTAACACATTGAAAAGCTTAGTTTCTAGGCATAAACATTATGGAATGATTCAGAAACTTGTAACACTTAAGAGAAAGAGCTTACCTGAAATTATTTACCTTAGAACGTGTGATAGGTCTTGTTGGTAAGACCTCCGGATCAACTTCCTTTGCTGGCGTTGATGTGCTCACATCATCCCCCCTTCTTGAAAAAGATTTGACCTATAATCTGCAGAAATATCGTAAGGGGATAAATCATAAACGTTATATGTAGAACTTACATTGAATTCACCCGGTAAGTCCAACTTGTAAGCATTATCATTCACTTTCTCTAACACTTGAAATGGACCATCTCCTTGTGGTACAACTTAGAACGTCCGTTGGGCTTGAAACGTTGTTTTCGGAAATAAACCCAAACCGAATCTCCATCATCGCGGTAATCTCATTCGCTCTAGATTTTCCTTAACCTGTGATGCAACCTTTCACATAGTCGCCTTAGACTTTTGTTCCAAACTTGCACCAAAGTGTCCCTCCAGAAATGACTAAAAACTTAACATCCCTGTCAGAAACATAGACCTAGGAATTCTATGTAACGAACACTCCTTAAAAACAAGTTGGCCACATTAGTAGCATCAGCAGTCTTATGACAAGCAATGAATGCCATCTTGAAAATCTGTAAACCACACAAAGATACTATCTATACGTGTCCTAGTTCTAGGCAATCCCAACACAAAATCCATCGAGATATCCACCAAGGAGAATCAGGATAGGTAAAGGCAAATACATACCGTGTAGTAGAACCTTCGATTTTGCTTTCTTACATGTTACACAATGTTCATATTCTTTCAACATCTCTGCATATCTTAGGCCAGAATAGATGCTCCTTCAGAATGCACGTCTTAGTAACTCCAGAATGTCCCATAAGTCCACCTTCATGTGCTTCTCGAACAAGGACTTCTCGAATTGACCCTTGAGGAATACTGATTCTTCATTCTTTGAAAAATAGCCATCATGTCGATAAAACTTCTCATTTGCACCTTTTTCAAATGATATATCTTCTCCAAAATTAAGGTCAATAGAGTGAAAAGATAGTTAAGTGATGAATGATGTAATTACCTATAAAAATATACGTGCAAAAGATCTTTAAATTTTAACCACGAGATACTAAATTAAACAAAACTAAACTTTAGGTTGATTTTGAAAAATTGAAAGTTTAGGTATTAAATTGATAGTTTAGGTACTAAATATAGTTTATCCAAAATTATATTATATGTTCCACCCTAAAATATTGAGTAAATTATGTGTTTAGTACATAAACTATCAATTTTGGTCTGTTTTAGTAACTAACTTTAAAAAAATCAAATCATACCAAATTTTAGTTTTTTTTACTTATTTAGTATCATGTTCAAAATTTAACGTTAAGTTTTGAAAAAAATGAAAGCTTAGATACTAAAACATACCAAATTGATTTTTTAGGTGTTAAATGCGTTAAACTTTTAATGTTAGGTACTAAAATTAAAAAAAAACTAAATGATAAGTATGATTTTAAAAAAAATTTAAAATTTAAGTACTAAAACATATCTTATACTAAATATGTAGTTATCCTAAAAAATCTTGGATAAGTGATTGGGAATCACCAAACACTTGCGTGTCAAACTTTCTTTTCTCTTTTTGTTGATTGTTTCTAGGGGTATTCATTCGGTTAAAACGGTGGCCGATTGAACCGAATTAACCATAATCGAATTAATTAATTTTTTTTTCTTAACCTTAACCGAACTGATTTTTTTCGAACATATTAACTGAACATAATAAATTTCGGTTAATTCGTTAATTTCGAATTAACCGAATTTTTTTTAAAATTTCCTAATTTATATAAATTAAATATTTTTTAATTCAAAAAAGTTTATAATTAATTTAAATAATAAATAATTATAAAATAAAAATTTTAGATAAAAGTTTTAATTAATTAATATTGATTTAAGTTTAAAAGTTATTGGATCTTAAATTATTAATTGGGTTTTAAATGGTTTGGGCTTAGCCCATATGTTATATATAATATTTAATATTTTTTAATTAAAAAACAGTTTACAATTAATTTAAATAATATATAATTATAAAATAAAAAATTTTATATTTTTTAATTAATTTATTGATTTAAGTTTAAAGTTATTAGATTTTAAATTATTAATTGGGTTTTTAATCATTTGGGTTGAGCCCATATGTTATATATAATATATTTAATATTTAAAATTTAATTTCGGTTAATTCGGTTAATTAACCGAATTCGAACCAAATTAACCGTTAACCGAATTCTAAATTTTTTTTTAATCGTTAACCGACCGAACTAATTCGGTAACCGAACCGAATTAACCGAATTAATTCGGTTCGATCGGTTAACAGAATTAATTCGATTATTTGAACACCCCTAATTGTTTCTTACATTATCGGGTCATGCACATGTGATATATGGTTCAAACATCCAAGAGTTGGACCCCAAGTGCTATCAAGGACTTGTCTCCAAGTAATTATGGCCGTAAAAGGTTGACTATTGGTGGTCTTTAAGAGCACCGCCCCATCTCTTCCACAAACTACACATTTTTGCTCACAATTCACTTTCACAACTCAGGCCCGTCATGGCTGAATGCCACTTTGTGTTGTTCCCTTTCATGGCTCAAGGCCACCTGCTCCCCATGGTAAACATCGGTCGACTGTTGGCACAGCATGGCGTGATCGTCACTACCGTTACGACACCTCTCAATGCGGGCAGAGTCGAGAAGTTGATCTCCCGAGCCGACGAATCGGGGCACCCTATCCGTGTTTCGCAACTCTGGTTTCCCGGCAAAGAAGTGGGATTACCAGACGGGGCTGAGAACATAGACATGCTGCATTCCATGGATGACATGTTGAAATTCTACGCACAAGATGGAAGATGCAGCACAGAGATTGTTCGGGGAGCTAACACCACGCCCCACTTGCATCATTTCGGACATGAACCTGTACTATACGCACAAAATTGCTGCCAGGTTCCGAGTTCCGAGGATCTCGTTCCATGGATTTTGTTGCTTCGCCCTTCTTTGTGCGCACAATGCGAAGTCCTCCAAGATACTTGAGGAGGTAAAATCTGATTCTGAATACTTCACGGTGCCAGGCTTGCCTCACAAGGTCGAATTCACCAAAGCACAGGTTCCCCTAGTTAAGGTCCCCGTTGGTCACTGGGAGGAAATCTTCGGACCGATATTCGAAGCCGACCGAGTATCGTATGGGGTTGTCATAAACACCTTTGAGGAGCTCGAATCGGCTTATGTTGACGAGTATAGGAAGGTTAAGAAAGCTTGGTGTATCGGTCCGGTTTCCCTTAGCCACAAAGATGAGTCAGATAAGGCCGAAAGAGGTAACAAAGCTTCGATCAATGAGAAGCATTGTATGCAGTGGCTTGATTCACAAGAAACAAACTCTGTCATCTATGCATGCCTTGGAAGCTTCGGCTCTGTAAAATGTTCGGAGCTGATCGAGTTGGGTTTGGGGTTAGAGGCATCGAACAAGCCGTTCATTTAGATCCTAAGAGGAAACGACACGACATTGAACGATGTGGAGACATGGATTAAAGAGGATGGATTCAAGGAGAAAACGAAAGGAAGAGAGCTTGTAGTCAAGGGATGGGCTCCCCAAGTACTCATTTTGTCACACCCTGCAATCGGAGGCTTCCTAACACATTGCGGGTGGAATTCGACGATTGAAGGCGTTTCCGCAGGCATCCCATTGATACGTTCCCACTCGGCGCAGACCAATTTTGCAACGAGAAACTCGTAGTACAAATACTTAAAATCGGAGTTAGCCTCAGAGCCGACATACCGACGACCATTTATACAGAGAAATATGGGTTCAAGTTGAAGAAGGAACAAGTTCAAAATGCAATACACCAATTGATGGACGAAGGAGATGAAGGAATGATGATTCAGATATGATAGTCTTTTGAAATTATGTGATAAGATTTTATCATATTACAGTCAGCATGTTAAAGTTCAGCTATCAATTTTTTAACCGAAAATGACGAGTTTGGAACATAATGAATTGACAAGTGATCATTTAGTAACTTTTAATAGTCGATGGACTCAACAAAACAACACTCTATAGTCAGAAGACCATTTTATAACTTTTAATATTCAAAGAACTTAATAAAATAATATCATATAATCAAAGTATCATATGTATACTTTATCGTAATTTTTTATAACATTAATCGTAATAACTTGAAGATGTCGTTGCAGCATTAAGAGATATTAGTAGAAAAATAGGTAAAATTGAACATAAGACTGCAGCAAAAAAGAAAAAGAAAAAAACCGAAGCTTGAGACGACAATATATAAAATCATACATTTATTAATTTTAGGTGTCTAAAGAATTTTTTTTTGCTCAAAATAATGTCAAATATTTTTAATGTTATTCTTTTAAGTGTTTACGTTATAACGATTGGTAAAAAAAGATCGTTATCACGTTACATAAGATTTAGTCACTTTCATTTTGATTTAATTAAGATGTGGTCGCTGAGATTTAATTATCGTTAGAACTTTAATGAATTACTGACGTGACATAATGATTTTATAAAATTAAAAAAGTTAAATTACATAAATGGTCATTAATGTTTGAGTAAGTTTTTTCCCCACTAAAGTTTTAAAAGTAAAAAAATGGTCACTAAAACATGAAATAGGTCCTTTAACAATAATTTTATATGTAATTTACCCCAAAACTTTTATACTTTAAATTTTAAAAATAAAACCTAGAAATTATTATTTTTGACATGAAGCAATTAGTATTCCAAATAAACAAAAATTAGAAAGCTTTTGGAATAAGTTAGATAAAAAATCTTTGTTCATGGACATATTTGATGTTTTAGTGACCAATTTGTTATTTTTGAAACTTCAATAGGAAAAACAGAAACTTACTCAAATATTAGTAACCATTTGTGTAATTTACCCTTTTTGATTTTATAAATTCATTGTTCCACATCAGCAATTCGTTAAAGGTATAATAACAATGAACCCCTGACCATGTCTTAATTAAATAAAAACGACAATAACCAAATCTTGATTAAATAAAAATGAAAATGACTAAATCTTATATTTACTGAACTCAACGAGAAAAATTGTCAGATAATAATTTTTCAACAATCATTATGATATAGACACTTAAAAGAAACAACGTCATAAACATTAGACATCTAATTAAAACAAAAATATTTTAAACTTTTAAAGTTAATAAAAAATATAATTTGGATACTTGTATTTTTATTAAATTATATTATTATCGAAAGAGAAAATAAATTCCGTGACCGAAAATGCCTTATAATATACGATTTTAATCAACTTTTTTTGGATTTGCAAAAATGACCAACAAATTCGCAATGCGAACTCTAATTTCGCAACTCAGTTTCCAAATTCATAACGCGATTTCCAAATTCGCAACGCGATTTCCAAATTCGCAACACTGAATTTCAAATTTGCAACTCAATTTTTAAATTCGCAACGCGAATTTTGTTTTCGCAACTCGATTTTCGAATTCGCAACACGAATTTTAATTTCGCAACATGTTTTAGTTTCGCAACACAAATGTTTTGGGTATATAACTACGCAGCAACAACAACTCATAACCTAAATCCCTAAATTGCAACTCATTCCATCTTCATCTATCACCCTTTCTGGCGACATCTGTTCCTATATCCAACGACATCCTTCCCCATCTCTAATTTATTTTTTACATAATTTTATTTCTATATAATTTTTCAATGATTTCTCTCCCAAATTATCAACTATCGACTTAATAAAGGTATGTTTTTCTCTAAGTTAGTGATGATATGTAGTTTATAGCTCGTTTGTTTAGTAAATTAATTTACAATTTGCAGAATAAAATCATCTAATGTTGATCATGTTTGGATAGATTTGTGTTTTGGAGGGTCATAGGAGAATGTTCATGGTGTTTTACAATATATGCCTTTACCCATGAATCTTCAACTAAAACTGTCATTAAAAAAGTTAACGTATGAAACTCTAATGTTACGTGTTGCAAAGAAATTGAATTTAGAGCCTCTAAGTGGATTTAGGCTATCTTATCAGAGTAAAGGTAAAGTTTATTTGTTAACCGACAATGAAGATGTTGAACGATGATGATGTTACATTGTATGTTGTTGAACCTAGAATTAGTGAAGTTGGGTCAATAGCGGGTAGTAATCAACTAAGTTCTTCAACCCCAAATTATATGGTGCTCATAATGTACAACGTTGTTATGAACCTCAAAATTTAATGGTTCCACCACAATTTCATCACGAAAAAAAAATTTGTTTCACCACATTTCCAATACCAAACACAATATCAAACATAATCTCAAAACCCGCAACCTTTTCCTAATCCAAATCCCAATCAACTTTCAGCACCAAATTCCGATTTTCGTATTGATCAGTTAGACGATTATGAGCCAACACAAAAAATTGTGAGTACTAGTCAGTATTCGAAATTTGATCTTGGTCAATACCCGAACTTTGATCTTGGTCAATACTCGGATTTTGATGATGTTTCAGAAGAAGAAACAGACCCCGTGTGTAATGATTTTGATATTGGTCAATACCCGAATTTTGATGATGAAACAACTGTTGCCGAGGAAGATGTTGTTGATAATAATGAGGAGGAAGTTACGACTGTGAATGAACATGTTGAACATCCATTCTGTAATTCATATAACCCTAAAGAAGAAAAAGAAGAAGAAGAAGTCCCCGAAGAAAAGAAAAAGAAGAAAATGCCACGGGAGTATAACTGGAATATGCCAGAATTACTTCAGATACCGGAAGAAGAGTTGGTAAAGATAACAGTTAATTGTTACACAAAAGTTATTCGTATCAAGAAAGATGATTGTTTTGATACAAATAAAGACTTGAAGATAGCTTTGTATACGAATTGTGTGGAAGATGGCTATCAACTAAAAGTTAACAAATCAAGCAAAGATCGTTTCGAAACAAAGTGTATGATTGACAAAAACTGTACGTGGCGTATGATTGCAAAAAGGATAAAAGATTGCGAAATGTTTCAAGTTAGGACTTTTATTGATAAACATACATGTTCAAGAACCCAAGTTTTTCCTCACCATAGACAGGTAAACAAAAAGGTGTTGGGTGGTTTTCTGGATGAGTTAATGTTTTTGAATGGCAGGGTATATCAGGGACATGAAATTATGACTGACATGAATGCTCGGTTCAAGATTAGTATCTCATATTCTCAAGCTTGGAGAGCCAAATGTTATGCCTTGGAATTGTTGAGGGGGTCTCCAGAAGCATCGTTTGCCCAACTGCCGGCTTATTGTCACAATTTAAAGCTGAAAAATCCTGGGTCGGTAACTCATACCAAAACAAATAGAGATGGACGCTTTGAGTTGATGTTTATCGCCATTGGTGTTGCGGTTAGTAAATCAATATAATTTTGTCGGCTTATTTTTGTTAATTACATGCATTTCACATTTAAATGATTATGTCTTGTGTATATTATTTTGTAGATTCATTTGTTTATTACTTGCATGCGCCCAGTTATTATAGTTGACGAAGCACATTTGAAAGGTCGATACCTTGGAGTAAACTTATTAGCAGTAGCCATTGATGCTAACAATGGGATATTGGCAATAGCTTACGGGGTTGGCAAATCTGAAACCTCTTATTGATGGACATGGTTTTGGGGCATCTTAGGGATTGCATAGGTCCTATTAGCAATCTGACAATCATATCCGATAAGGCAAACTCAATTGACAACACTGTTAGAAGGTGTTTCCCAGAAGCTTTTCATGGACTTTGTGGTGTTCATTTGTACAGAAATCTAAAATCAAGGTCTGTTGGTATAAAAAATCACATATGGACATACTGGAAGGCTGTAAAAGCTTATCATGAATTGGATTTTAATAAGCATATAAATTGTTTAAGACGTGTTTTGCCTTAATGTGCTCAAACACTAGAAGATGCCGGGTTTGAAAGATGGTCAAGAGTACATCAACTTGGAGCAAGATATGGTTTCATGACGTCTAATAGTGCAGAATCAATCAACGCTCTAAGTCGTCATTCCCGGAAATTACCCATTACTATGTTAATGGAGTTTTTTCGAGCCGCTATTCAATAGTGGTACTACAAGAAAAGAAACCATGCATGTATTATTTCTTTAAATTCGTAACTTATCATAATTTTACTAGGTATTATTTATTTAAATTTACAGGAATATTGGAACGTTGTGTTACACCATGGACTGGAAAAAAGATAACGAAACGTGTTGTGATGTCAACGTCATGGAGAGTTGAACCAAGTTCAAACACTTTGTTTGAATTCAATCTAAATGCAAAGACGTGTAGTTGTATGAAATGGAAAACATCTGGTTATCCGTGTGGCCATGTTATAAAAGTTGCTCTTCATCTAAACCAAGATGATTCAAGCGCATACGCTATGGATTTCTACACTACAGAAGTATATCGACAGACTTATGCTGAGATTGTCTACCCTATTCCACATCCTTCTGAGTGGGACATACCAGATGACTTACAAACAGTTTTGCCACCAGTCATGGACAGCAAGCTACCTGGCCGACCAAAAAATCACGATCGTATACCGTCTAAGGGTGAAGAGAAGATGATATTGACATGTAGTCAGTGCAAGGAAAGTGGTCATACAAGGTTGACATGTGGATCACCAGTGCCATCACAATCATCTTTTCCTCTATCAAAATATGGATCCTCATCAAAATCCAAAGCTCATATGGTGCCAAGTAAAAGAAAATCAAAATCACAATCAAAATCAAAATCCCAATCACAACCGGCTTCACCTTTTGGGACTTATTAACTTAGGTGATTTTTAAATGCAAACGTTGTATTATGTGTATTTTATATGTGAATGCATACATTTCAGTTAGACATTCATTAGTAACTTGAGTTTGAACATTGCTATGATTTGTTCAGTTGTTATCACTTATCAGATTTTTTGTTGTGATTGTTGCGAAAGTCAAATTTGCGTTACGATTGTTACGAAAGTCAAATTTGAAACGCGAAATCACAACCCAAATTTAACTTTCGCATTGCGAATTTGACTATCACAACGCGAATTTGACTTTCGCGTTGCGAAATTCTACCTTCAACAGGTCTTTTTTTGCCTTCAACATAATGCAAATTGAAATTAAAAACAACCTCAACTTTTACAAATCAATTAAACAAACAAAAAATAATAATTATTTACACATCAACTTTTACAAATCAACTTTTACAAATCAATTAAACAAGCAAAAAATAATTCTTATTTCCTCATCAATTAAACAAATCAACTTTACAAATCAACTTTTACAAATACATCAATTTCACGCAGACAGTTGTTTATGCACAAATACATCAATTTCACGCAGCTCACTTCAGGATTAACCTGCAGAAACAAAACATTTTCTCAAATAACACTTTCTACACATATAAAACCAACAAACAACAAATTATTGAATTCTAGGTACTTAACCAAACATTTTCAAACCAACAAATAGTATATATGTTAACAACACTTTCTCAAACTTACCAATTGTTTATGCACACTTTCAGCACGTGGATGCAGGTAGGAAGCGTCTCGCATATATCGCTCTAGCCATAAAATACTGAAACCACAAGCCTACTACACCTTTATCTCTAACTGTGGGAGGTAGAAACTGTTTACTTCCTATCGTCAAACGCTCCAAGCACATGCATACGAGAGGACCACAATCCCCTCTGGCTCTCTGCGTTTGTTGTGGCACGGTCTCGTCTCTGATCATTGTAACTTTGAATTTCTTTGGCTTCTTGTTTCCAGAATTAGTCCAATAATCAATCGCATCCAAGTATTTAGCCAAATAAGGGCTCCATCCCTTACAAATAATATCTCTCAAATCAGACAATGGTATGTAATTCAACATGCTGTCATATACCATTGTCTTCAGGGATGGGAGATGAAGCTCGACGAGAAGCCAATGACGACGTTCTAAAACAGGGATAAACACCTGCAATCATAAATAATAATTCAATTGCGAACATCAAATTTTTATTTATGAACACCTTTAAAATATTCAAAAATAAATACTAACCTTATCTACCTTCCACCACGCAGGATAAAGTTTAGCTTTTCCATTACCCAACATATATGAAGTGTCTCTTTGATCCTTCAAGTGAGCTACGTGAAAAGTCGTCGGCATAATAGTCCATCGCGTATTTTTTATTTTCTTCAATTTCCTTATTATTTGAAGACGTGACAACCATGCATCAATATGATGTTTTATAAAAAAATACATATATTAGTGAATTTCATAAATTTAAAAAAAATTAATCAAAATGTAATATAAGAAGAATATAAGACTTACCCCCCGTCGAAATAGCCATTGTCTTCAACCCCTAATAACACACCCCACCAAGACCGATCAAGAAACAAATGCATATCATCGTCGAGTTTGCATATGCCAGCGTAACACCCCTGGCTCCGCTCATGTAGATAAAAATCAACTACGGTCTTAGCTCAAAGGGTATTATCCAGAATTGTGTCCGGTAGTGTTTTCCTCTCTACTTCAGATACCGAAATGGTACTGATCGGTAACTCATACGAAAGCCAACTCTCATCTATCATGTCGGGCACGTGAGGGGGTTTATCAATATGTCGATATATTATGCCATGTGAATCGGGCTCTCGAACGGTGGGAGGGGCCTCTTGAACGATAGGAGAGGCCTCTTGAACGATGACAGGTGAATCAGGCTTCTTCTTACGGAGTCTTGGAACTATTGGGGTGAACGGAGACGTAATGGCACGTGTACGACGTCTGATGCGTGAACCCCGTCGTGTATGAAAACCCGACGTAAAACATCTACCTTATCGAAAATAAATTAATACATAAATTAGTAAATAAACAAATAAATAATGCCGAAAAAAGGTTATTTGTATTTTTAGTATAGTATTAAACAAACTTACCTCATTCTGCAACGATGCAACAATCTCACATAGAGCGACTACCTCATCACGTAAAGTAGATACCTCACCATGTAAAGCACCATTGTCATCACGTAAAACCTCTACCTCACCACGTAAAGGCCGTACCTCATCACGCCATGCACCATTATCTTCACGTAAAGTACCGACCTCCTCACGAAAAGTATTGACCTCATCACGTAACTCCCTTAATGCATCCCGTGGAGGTGGAGAACAGGGAGATAAATGTCGTGGAATCTTTGTCGGTCGCCTATCATGAGGTGATGGTGGAGAAGAGGCTCGATGATGTGACGAAATAGGTGACGGCTCTTGTTCTGGAGGTGTATAATCGGCTCGATCAGGTGATGGCTCTGGGTGAGGTGATGGATCTCGAAGTGGGGGATGCTCATCATCCGTGCCATAAAAAAACGCTTACTAGCTTGCCACCAATTAGTGGCAAGCTCAGCCTCTGTGGGTGTCATCCTCTGTAATAGATAGTTGGCCTCCTAACAATATAAAAGCTCAAACAAAGTTAAACGTCTACTAGTAATAACTTGTTTATATATGGTAGTATTTGTGTTAACTTACATCATTCATCATCGTATATGGTAGTAACTCTTCCCAATCCAACAGTCGGATCCTCCTCCAGGAAATATCCCTAGGAATATCATTTGAATTTTTGATTGCATATGTCCGCATGCAGGGAAAAGCCTCAAATATCCAAATCCATAAACAATATAATACAAAAACATTAGTAATTGTTAAATAATTAATTATAATTTTGGAAACATTATATAGAAATTCTTACCTTAAAGGCCCAAATAAAGTCTACCAAAGTGTATTTGGAACCATGGCCACGCAAACTTTTTCGTTCCTCAAAGGCAGAAGACAACTTTTTCCAGGTAGATTTCCATAGATATGAACCCCACGGAAACAAGTTCCATGCATTTAGGTCCTCTACCAATAATATTAGGTCCCCAGAAATAGGTTGTTTGGCCTCTTTACCTAAAAAGTCTGCATGCAAAAGTAATAAATGGCATACTCGGACAACATCGAGGTCATCCATCCGAGTAAAACCATCTTTAACAAATAATCTTTTCAAGTCATCGACGTGTAAACTCGGCTTCACCTTTGCCAGCTCAGGAAAAACCCGAGATAACCATGATGGGCGGGAGATATGACTAGTGTACCGACCTATATCATCGTGTTTGAAGCGTAAACCAGTGATTAAGAAAAACTCCTCCCTCCCAAAACAAGTATACACCGAAGGAAAATAAAACCATATCTCTTCATCACCACGTTGTATCCTCTCGGGTAGATCGTTAGTCATGGTCTGAAGAAACAAATGGGTCAACAAAGCATCTCCACCCGGATGTTGTACTTTCAGCCATGGCCCGAAGCAAGTATCCTCAAACAATTTTCTTTGTACAGGTGTAAGCGTCGACGCAATTGTAGTGACTAGGCTTAATTTATTCCTTAAGGTCAATGAAGCTGAAAACAATTTCTACAAAAACAATAAACATACCATGTTAGATATACCAAAAACTACAAATTATACACTATAAACAGACATGATATTAAACAGTGAAAAGCATGCCAAATATGTTTCAAACTTGCACGGTATTAACCCAAGTTATTATTCTATCAGAGTTCACAAAATGCATCAGATAACATTCCAGAAGTAAGAACTTATATAAACATTTGGAAACTGAGTTGCGAAATTGGGGTTCGCGTTGCGATTTTCATTTTCGTGTTGCGAATTTAAGTTTCAAATAGTCTTCTGAAATTGAAACTTGAATGAATTGCATTACTTCAACCAAAAGACAAGACAAAGACAAATAGTAACTTCACAGGGTTAAAGACTAAACAGTTTAGCAGTATTGGCAGCAACCGAATGAATTTACTAAGCAATCTAAGTGAAATGGTTAATCTATTATTGAAATTACCAGTAAATTTATCATCAATTTAAATATGAAAAATCTAATAATAATACAAAAATTTCAAAATAAAAATAATTAAAAAACTAACCATCGGTGGTTGATTTTTCATTTCTGACCGTGAATGGTTATGAGAGTGGCTCTGAGAGATGGAGATAGACGAATTTCGCCGGAGATGGGGACGGATTTCGTCGGAGATGGGGACGAATGTCGCCGTAGAGAGTGAGAGATGGAGATGAGACTGAGTTATGATTTAAGGTTTTAGGTTATGATTTCTGATTATATTGTTTACATTTTTGTTGCGAAATTAATATTGTGTTTCGAATTCGAAATAAAATTCGCGTTTCAAACAAACGCACTTTGCGAATTTGACTTCTGTGTTGCGAATTTGACTTCTGTGTTGCGAATTACAGATTCGCGTTGCGATTTACATATTCGCGTTGCGATTTTGAAAATCGCGTTGCGAATTTGGAAAATCGCAATGTGATTTACATATTCGGGTTGCGAATTTGGAAACTGAGTTGCGAAATTGGAGTTCGCGTTGCGAATTTGTTGGTCATTTTTGTAAATTTAAACAAAGTTGGTTAAAATCGTATAATATAAGGCATTTTCGGTCACTGAAGTTATTTTCTCTTATCGAAAACCTTTTAAGGGAGAAAATGTAATAAGAGCCAAGTCTAAGGCCCTTTTGATTTTGCATCCCTGTTGACGGAGCCACCCAACAACGATTTGCGTGTCAAACTTCCTTTCCCCTTTTGTTTTTTAGGTTTAATATAAAAATAAGTGTATAAAATATATTCAAAATTAATTTTTGGTGCTTAAAGAATTTTTTACTAAAGGTATGTGCCTAAAGTTTCCGTTACACTTTTGGGTACTTACTGTTAAAAAAATCATTAAGTGACATGTGTCATGTTCAAATTTTAAATATATATATATATATATATAATAAACATGTGTCACTTAACGTTTTTTAACGGTATATACATAAAAGTGTAAAACTTTAATTACCTATTTTTAGCGAAAAATTCTTTAGGTACTAAAATATTTTCTTTTCAATTAGATCCCTATTTATTGAAAAAATCAATATTTATAAATATATATTTATTTTGGGTCGGGTCAGGTTTGATTTTGTTTCAAAAAATCGGATCGGATTTAGGTCGGTAAAATTACCCCTAAATTTAGGTCAGATTTGAGTGAATCGCCTGAACCTAGATCGCAGATTCCTATACATGGTTCAAACATCAAACACTTGGACCCCAAGTTCTGTCAAGTACTGAATATGAGTACTTCACGGTGCCAGGCTTGCCTGAAAAAGTCGAATAGACTGAAACACAGATTCCCCTTAACCCCGTTGGTCCCTGGGAGGAAATCTTCGGACCAATATTGGAAGCTGACCGAGCATCACATGGGGTTGTCATAAACACCTTCGAGGAGCTGGAATCGGCTTATGTCGAAGATTATCGGAAGGTTAAGAAAGCTTGGTGTCTCGGTCCGGTTTCTCTTAGCCACAAAGACGAGTCGGACAAGGTCGAAAGAGGTAACAGAGGTTCAATCAATGAACAACAATGTCTGCAGTGGCTTGATTCACAAGAACCGAACTCTGCATCTACGCATGCCTCGGGAGCATCAGCACTATAAAGTCTCCGGAACTGATCGAGTTGGGTTTAGGCTTGGAGGCATCGAACAAGCCGTTCATTTGGGTCCTAAGAGGAAACGATACAACATCGAACCAAGTGGAGAAATGGATGAAAGAGGACGGGTTCGAAGAAAGAACGAGAGGAAGAGGGCTTGTAGTCAAGGGATGGGCTCCTCAAGTACTCATTTTGTCACACCCTGCAATCGGAGGCTTCCTAACACATTGCGGGTGGAATTCAACAATCGAAGGCGTTTCTGCAGGCGTCCCATTGATAACATTGCCGTTCCTCGGAGACCAATTTTGCAACCAGAAACTTGCGGTGCAGATACCGAAAACAGCGGTCAGCCTTGGAGTAGACAAGCCGACGATGTTTGGAGATGAGAAATCTGGGTTCATGTTGAACAAGGAACAGGTTCAAAATGCAATACACCAATTGATGGACGAAGGAGAAGAAGGAATAGAGAGAAGAAAGCGAGCTAAAGAGTTTGGAGTTATGGCGAAGACGGCTGTTGATATTGAGGGATCTTCTTACTGTAATATTACATTGTTTATCCAAGATATCATCCAACAATCTCAGAAGATGTCCGCTTGATTTAATTAAGCGTAAATTACGTGCCTAGTATCTAAATTATTAGTTTTGGTCTATTTTAGTATCTAAATTTTTAATTTTTTTTAAAATTATACCTAAAGTTTAATTTTTATTTATTTATTTTAGTACCCAATTTAAAATTAAACGTTAAATTTAAAAAAAAAATTGAAAGTTTAGATACTAAAACGGACAAAAATGATAGTTAAACGTGCTAAGATTTTAACGGCGGGGTACTAAAATAAATCAAAAACTAAACATCAAGAGTAGTTTTGAAAAGATTGAAAGTTTAATTATTAAAATCAGCCAAAATTAACATTTTAAGTAATAAATGTGTAATTTATCCTTTATTTAATAAGTATCTAAATTATTTGAACACTTTTCTCGTATCAAATTTCAGCTCAAATAATATATTTGGAGTGAATTTGATTGTCTAATTTATCGCTTAATAAATATTAATTTTCTACTGATTTGTAGAGGTTACACGTCATATATCAAACAATTCATATCATATTTCACAATACTCTTTAATTAAGATATTGTTAAAAAAAGTAAATTTAAATAAAAAATAAACACGTTTAAAATGAGTTTGATTCCTTTCTAATATTTAAATACCATTTACAACTTAATTTTACATATGTTTGAGTCTTTCACATTTTTTTACGAGTTAAATTATATTAAATAAAAAGGTAAGTTACAATAATAAAGGAAATGTAATTTCAATATGGAAATGTAGTTACATATATTTTATCTTTTTAAAAAATCTAAAAATTATCAATAATTTCATTCGTTTATATTCGAACCTAAACACAATATTGATGTAGGCATGGAGATTAAGAGAACTAATCTAACAGATTACTCCACGAACGGTTCTGAATGCATTTATAAGTGAATACAATAAAATTTTGAAAATGTAACGAACAAAATAGGATCTAACTATATGAGATTGCCGACCTTTCCTAATCAGGAAGTGTATCGTGATGAATACAACACAAAATACCATACTATCATAAGGATAGACGAAATTGTGACATAAAGCAGTCGAACCAAAGTGTCATACAAATAGATAAAAATAAATACTTCAAGAATATATGAAAAGAAAGAAATCAAAATAGATATGTGTCGACACCGTTTCTTGCCCGGGCGGGGAAAGACCGATGACGACTCGGGGGTTTTCTCTTTGAAAAGATTTATCGAAATGTGAGGAGTCGCCACCAATCATTTAAGGCGCGATTGGAATTTTCTAAAAACCGGATGATTTTAATAAAACATTTTATTTTTATCAAAATATCAAGTTTTAAGGTCTACGAAAATCCATAATTCAGGTTCGGGAGTCGGTTACGCGTGGGGAATCAAGCGCCCAAAAATTGGTACCTAGTTGATTACCCTATATTTAAAATCGGAAAATTTTGAGTTCGATCTTTATTTAATTTAAAAATCATTACGGATGCAAAAGTTAAAAAGGGTATTCGTTTATTGAGACCGATAGCATTCGTCCCCTAGCATAAACGTGGGAGATCAATTATTGTGCCTAATAACCGGACATTGCCATATTTTTAGAAAACCATGATGCGGTTTTGAAAATGATGTCGACTTATATCGGGAATTACCCGTAATCACTCTCGAAGCATGATTGCTGGAGATATACTATTAAGTCCTTAATAAGTAAACAATGCCTTAGAGTTAAAAATAAAATGCGATCATACATAATTTTATTTATCCTAATTAAACTAAAAGTAAATTAAGGTTATTTATAGCTTAAAGTGTCAAATTATAAAAATTAAGGAACCTAGGGGCTCAAACCTAAATGTGTAGGTTATAATATTAATTCTATTTGATTTTAATCAATTATCGAATCTAATAATCGAGATGGTCCCTTGAGCATTTAGGCGAGGGCCATCTCGAACTATTCCCTAAATTTCAAGACTATTTTAAAATCTAAATAAAAGTGAAGGTTCTATTTAACATATTTAATTATGTCAAAATTAAAACCCTAATCGAAGTTCGGGGACTAAAAACTCAAAGGACTAAAATATCAAGTTCTAAGAGACTAAAAGTTTAGGACTTAAATTGATAATTTCTAAAGTTAGGGGACTAATTAAAAGCCTAATAATTATCTAAATTATTAAACTTAAAGTTTTTTAGAAAATATTAATTATTAATTAATTTTAATAGTCGAGCAATCGATTCGAGTAATCGGGCATCTTATGCGAAAGCTCGACTCGAATTACTCCCTAATTAAACTAGAGTGTCGTCCTGATTTCTAAATCTGATTCGAATGCTAAAATAATTTACAACTAAATATAAGAAATAAAGCTATGAAATATTAAAACAAATAATAAACATAATTAAAATAATTAAAACAACAAATAATAATAAACAATAAAAAACAGTAAAAAACATAAAATAATTAAAAATAAAATAAGTACAAGGACCTAATTGCATAAATTTTAAATTATTAAACTAAAATTAAACATACAAAGGGGCTAAGTTAAAATAAAGTAATATTTAATAGCCTAATTCGAAATAAAGTAAAAACAAACAGACTGGTGACTAAAATACAAAATACGCGTAATCTACGAGGACCTAAGAGTAATTTATCATTTTTATTAAGCCTAAAAAATAACATGATAACTAAAAAGGTAAAATTACATAATCAAACCTCCTATAGTTTAAAAAATTTAAAAAGTCACTACACATGGCTAAAATGCAAAAACACGATAAACTTTAAGGGACCTAAAGGAAATTAACATTAAAAAATAAAAAAAATAAAGCATAAAAAGTATAAACCACAAAACAGTGCATACATGACTAAAATGTAAAAACATGCTAAAATAAGAGGGACTAAACAATGAATAAACTAAAATTTTAAAGCATGCATAACAGAAAGGTAAAATATCAATTTTGGTCCATACAAGGACCAAAATGTAAAATACGACAACTTTTCAGGCGTTTAAATTGCAATTAAGCCATTATGTTTCCATATATATATATATATCAACATTTGGGTTTTTTTTTTCATTTTTAACCTAAACTTAGAAGAAGAAGAAAAAAGAAAGAGGGAGACTTTTCTCTCAACTCAATTCAGCCGGCCCACTGTCGGTCGCCCTGCATACCGTCCGACCGCCGTACACGGTGGTTGGAATCCCCAAATCCCCCCAAAATGCCCCAAATGTTTAAATATACCTCACTATGCCCAAATCCTAGGCTAAAACCCCCTAACACGACCCTAAACAACCCCGAAAACCACTCGATTGCTTGGTCTTCCTTTCACTCTGGCCACCGTGGCTCGGTTCATTCCCTCCTCACAAGGTAATCCCTCCCTCCCTTCTCTTTTTCTTTCCCTATTTATTTAAATAAACTCGGTTTATACATATATATTTTGTGGCTTGCTTTTACATTTGAAAAGAAAAAAAAGAAAATAAAAAACCATGAACAAGTTTTTGTTCTTTCGAAAAATAAAATAAAACCATAAATAAAGAAACAACAAATATACCTCAAAATAATCTTTTTATTTCCTCTGAAAAAATGAGAGAAAAAATAGATCCCCTCTATTACATTTTGTTCGATTTTTATAACCCATAATTACATAAGCTTTATATAAAATAATCTAGATCCACAGTTTGAAAATGAGTTATGTCTGCTTTCTCTGTTTTTGATGCTGCTGAGAGGATGGTTGACTTGGGTGCAGGCGGCTGGCTGAGATAACTGGTAGGAGCAGCAGGCGGCGACGGTAGAAGCAACTTAAGGTTATGATGAAACCCTAGGTGAGTCGGGTCGGATCATGGGTTACCGGGCCGGTTCGGATCAGCTTGTATCTGGGTTGCTGAGCTGCTGGACCGGGTTGTATCTGGTTTGGGCCTCGGTTGATGTTGTTGTAGCTAGGCTTGGGTATTGTTGTAGTTCGGTTGCCTTGGTGTTGTTTTGGTTGTAATGGGCTTCTGGGTTAGGGGCCTGCAACATGTATATTTGTATAATAATAATAATATAATAATAATAATATTTAATAATATATATATTTTAAGATCCAGACAAAAACTGTGTATTTAAAATATGATATTTCTTTAGATATAAATTAAAATAAAATAAAATAAATAAAAGTTTAAAATAAAATTAGAGAATCGCTTTAGAAAATAAAACTAACCTCCGAATCTTTTACATTTAGAAGGCGGTAATCAATATATTGAATATTAGTAGATAATGGAGTAATGTATTGAATTCTGACCTATTTAAAATATGGCCATACTTAATATTCAATAGTAAAGTGTATGGACTTCGGCTTGTAATTTTATAAAATTGATTCCACTCGACTCAAAAGACTGTGTGTGTGATTAAATTTAAACAGAAAGACAAAAATTAGACTGGTTCGACTTTAAAAAATTTCAAGTCAACTTCGAGTTATAAAATATGACTCGTCACTCAAATAACTTAAAATTTTTTGACTCGACTCGATCGAACGCTCACCCTAAATTTTCAGTAGTAGATTTGCATATTATTCTTCTTAGGTGATTTAGATTTGAGTAGCATTGTTTGGAGGTGTATTGGAATCTATCCATATTTAAAACGTCAAGAACCAAGTGACCTCCATGATAAATGAATTGTTATTATTCCTTGAGGACCTGAGTATGAGCATCGTATATGTCAGGGATGTAAGCGTTCAATATCGAAAGATTAATAGTTATCTTTGAATATATATTACTTTATACTTACCCTATATCAGTAGAAAAACATTAAAAAAAGAACCTAAATACTTTATAATTATATTAGAATCTTAAAAAGCCCAATAGAATCTGATTCGGCCGGGCCAATTTATTATTCCTTTTAGTTTTTTAACCCATTTGGATCGGACTTTCTTTAACCCAAAATATTAATATTGAAGCTCTTCTTAACTCTTTCTAAGTTTACTAAAACACCAAAGGGTTAAAGTACACAGATGGTAACTAAACTATTTTGTAATAAATTTTTTATCATTAATTTTTTTAAAATTACAAAACAAACATTAAATTTTGGCAAAAAGGTATCAAAGGTCCCTGTACTTTTGGAAAAATCAATTTGGTCCTAAAATTATTTTCTCTCTCAATATGACCTTCCAACATGGAAAACAAACCCAATGTGGCCCTTTGACCAACGTTTTTCGTCGTTGATCGTTACAGTAGTAGCGTGCCGGTTCACAATGTTGATGTGGCAGTCCACGGTGTTGATGTGACGGTCCATCTATCATGTTTGAGTTATCAATTTAGTCAGTCTGTCATGTCATCCGCCACGTTAATTTCTCACCCTAGACTGCTTTGTTAGTACCATGGACTATCATATCAATACCGTGAACTGGCACATCAGTACTGTAATGGTCAACGACGAAAAAACATTATTCAAAGGGTCACATTAGATTTATTTTCAAAGGTCCAAATTATTTTTAGTTAATTTCACACGAGCACTCAGGAATTTCATTTTAGACCGATATTTTTGCACTGCCTTTGTTAGTGGAGTCTACAAAGCTTGAACAAATGAAAGATTTCAGAGAACTGAAATGGAAGTGTTCCAAAAAGTCTAGCAATTGAATATGCTAGTTATTTCATTTTGTCTGCACCCACTTAATATGCCAAGCCGAGAAAGAAGGACATGTCACAAGGTTCACATGGGAAAATAAACCAACGAGGATGTCTCAATGGTTGAAACCTTAGAAAATAAGAAAGACAACTTGAAGCCAACCCATCAATTTTGATACTTGTCAAAGAGTTATAACTTTGAAAATATTAAAAGAGTTGCTAATTTTTTTTTTGATATTCTTTGAATTCATGTTTATGATTTGCTTCAATTGTGAAACCTAAAATAGGGCAATATTTTGATTTTTTTTCAAAATTCTTTTTCAAATTTTGAAAATAAAATAAAGGAGAAAATATTTTCTAACATGACAATCTCAAATGCATAAGGTCCTTCAAGCATGTGAGGCTCATTCTGCCTCTATTGGAGAAAAAGAATAAGCGATGCTAGAATAATGAAGCATTCCACAATCTTGAAAGCAAGTAGTTCAAGAGATCAGAATGGATAGAGGATAGAACTTGTAACACTTCCTTGCGACGTTGTCGGTAACCCGTTGAGAAGAAGATGATTGCCCTATTTAAAAGGGGCACATATCCATTACATAGCAAAAATGCAAGAATGTGACCAGTAAAAGATGAATTTTGGCACCCAAGTAGGGAGCATCCATGAAAATACCCATCTTGAGGCATGACCAAAAACCCATATCACGTTGAGATAACAAGGTTCAGACTGAAAAGACATTGAGAATGAGCCTCACAACTTAGAGTGTCAGTGATAGACAATGAATTTGAGAAGAGCATACCCTGCAGAGCAAATCAGTCAAACATCAATTAACCGTAGGGTCCTGGAAAAACAACTCTGATAGCGCAATTGAGTCAGGGACAGAAAGGGGCATCAAGGTCATAATAATGACTGCAACAAGAATTCAAGAAATGAAACATCTCTTCTAAAACTTTAATGCAAATGGGAGGAAAAAAAGACACAAAGATATAAGTTGATTATATGGGTCTTCAAAAATGCAAGCTTGAAATTATAATTTGCTACACTGATATCTGAAGTAAACCCTAGAGAGGAATAAGTGGAAGAAGACCGAGTTCACCACTGTGGAGTAAAAAGAAAATTGAATCAACATTAATACATTCATGAGAATATCATTTGCATAAACGAAAATGCATTACATTGATACATTTAGTTGCATTCACATTCACACATAAATGTATGGTTTTTACAGATCTTCCAGTGAAAAGAGAAGATTCATGACGTCAAAAGCCCAATAAATGAAAACTAGAATTCAAACGTCAACTATAGGGAATCGTGTTTAGAGAAGCATAACCAGAAAAATAGGGGGCGCAATCCATAGAGGAAGCATTACTTTGAAGTGGGGCATGTTGGCCGACCATTAAGTCATTTTATAAGTCAAAAAATGAGAAAGGTTTCTCATTTAAATATTGTCAGAAAATGAAATTTTTGAAAAGTAAAAAGCAATTTCCAAAGTTTCTTACCCAGTAAATTATTTCCAAAATTTGTAAGTCCATCAGGCCATCAGTAAGTCTTTCGAGCATGATACTTAAATCCTTTGGGTCATCTGTAAGTCTTTCCAGTGAGATGATAAGTCTTTCGGGCCATCTATAAGACCTTCGGGTAGGATGTTTTCACATGAATTTGAAAAATGAGAAAGCAATTTCCAAAGTTTCTCATTTAGTATTTTAGAAAATGAAATTTTTGAAAAGTAAGAAAGCGATTTCCAACGTTTCTTACCCAGTAAATTATTTCCAAAATTTGTAAGTCCTTCATGCCATCAGTAAGTCTTTGAACATGATAATTAAATATTTCGGGTCATCTGTCAGCCTTTCGAGTAATATGATATGTTCTTCAGGCCATCTATAAGACCTTTGGGCAAGATGTTTTCACATGATTTTCGAAAAATGAGAAAGCGATTTCCAAAGTTTCTCATTTAATGTTTTCAGAAAATGAAATTTTTGAAAAGTAAGAAAGCGATTTCCAAAGTTTCTTACCCAGTAAACTATTTCCAAAATTTGTAAGTCCTTCGGGCCATCAGTAAGTCTTTCAAGCATGATGATTAAATCCTTCAGGTCATCTGTCAGTTTTTTGAGCAAGGTGATAAGTCTTTCGGGTCTTCTTCGGACAGGATGTTTCCACACGATTTTTGAAAAATGAGAAAGTGATTTTCAAAGTTTCTTATTTAATGTTTTTGAAAATGAAATTTTTGAAAAGTAAAAAAGATTTTCAAAGTTTCTCATTCAATAAACTACTTCCAAAATTTGTAAGTCCTTCGGGCCATCAGTAATTTTTCCGAGCATGATGATTAAATCCTTCGGGTTATTTGTCGGTCTCACTTGAGATAGTATTAGGACGAAACTGAAAAAAAACGTGTAGTCTTTTTATCTTTGTTCTATTCTTGTTAACACAAGCATAGGCAAAGAGGGGCAGCTGTAGATACCCATTTTGTCTGGGTTATTATTAATATTTATTATTACTATTATTATTATTTATATTATTATTTTTTAAAGACCCATCAACGGGCCCAATGAACCGACCCAAATAGTGAGCCCAACTGGTCCGGCCAAACCAAATAACCCAGTAAGCCAAAGATTAACCCAGCAAAACCCTAGCCCAATTAAAATCAACAACTAGGGTTTAAAACCCTAAGGTTTCCAGCCGTCACCAGTAAGAGAAGAGCCGCGTCGTCGCCGTTCCAGTCACTCGCTCTCATTGATTTCTGTGATACCCTAAATAGTAGGCCAGTGACTAATTTAAATGGAATTAAAAATTTGGAGGACTAAATTGAATAAAAGGGTAAAGTATAAGAAATGACTTAAGTAAGACCAATGTGTAAGAGAAA
Organism: Hibiscus syriacus; assembly: GCF_006381635.1. Classification (NCBI taxonomy): domain Eukaryota; kingdom Viridiplantae; phylum Streptophyta; class Magnoliopsida; order Malvales; family Malvaceae; genus Hibiscus; species Hibiscus syriacus. The sequence continues at coordinate 962,278 of NW_024063064.1, forward strand.
GAATAATGAAAGGACATTTTGATCCTTTTAAGTGAAATGAATTTAAAACCCATTTAAATTCTAGGGATTTAAATAAAAACGGAAAAGTAAGCTAAAGAAGCTATTTTTCTTTTTCTTCCTTCTTCCCCGTGGGTTTGCTATCCTCCATAGCTCTAAAGGTAAACTTTAATTATTAGATTTTTTTCCTTTCGATTATAAGGTAGTTATTGTAACCTTAAATGATATAAAAGCTTAAGGAAGAATTAAATGAGGTTAAAAGCATGAAATAAAAGAAATATGGTAGATTTTAGAAAATGGGTTTTGAAATGATATATTAGTATATTGGTTTTTATTGATGGTTATTGGTAGATTTGACTTGTCAAAGACGTAAATGAGAGAATAAAAGCATTAGATAGGATTAAGAACATATTAGATAAAGTGGTTTGATTCTTAGAATTGAATGTTCTTGAATGATTTTAGAGGTTTCAAGAGGTTAAATGAAGGAAAGTTAATAAGGATAAGTAGAAAAGAGTTGAATGGCATTGCTGGGAGTAAATATAAAGAAATTTTACCCCATTTGGCTAAAAATCGGGTTAAAAACTAGAAAATCTGGGCAAGGGTATCAGTACTGATAGAACAATACCGATACTATAGGCTAAAATAAGATGAATTAATTGAGTAGTATCGGTACTAATTCAATCAGTATCGATATCGAAGAGGTAGTATCAATACCATGATAAGAGTATCGATACCAAGCAACATCGAATCAAAAACTGGTATCGATACCGTAAGGGGTATCGATACTATAGTATAGTAGTATCGATACCATAGTAAGAGTATCGATACTAGGTAACATCGAACCTAAAATTAGTATCGATACAAGAAGGGGGTATCGATACCATAGTATAGAAGTATCGGTACTAGGGTAATATATCGATACTATAAAGCCAGAAATGTTAAAAATAGGTTGATATTGTTATAGAAAGTTAAATGATAAGTCCTTTTAAGTATTGTTTAAGTTAATGGTTTGAGAAAAATACTAACTTTTGGTTTGATGCCTGTTTTAATGGATGCTTGAGTAGATCGGAGCCAAGCTCCCGAGACAAGTAAAACTAAGAGCAAAGGCAAAGTACCTAAGTAATCAACCTTACGTTTTGGATACATAGGAAGGAAAGTCAGGTAAGTACATTTAATTATGTATGTATATGTTACGGTAAGCCTAGTTGTATGATTTATTAATGTAAGTATAGTGATTACCAAATGGCACTATGGGTGCAAAAATTTAAGAAATTCATACTAAGTGTCTGAATTTCAATATGGGCACTTTGTGTGCAAAAATGAGAAATTCATACTAAGTGTAGGAATTTAAGTATGGGCACCATGGGTACGAACTGAGAAATTTATACTATGTGTATGAATTTTCGTATGGGAAATAGATGTGAAATGGTCAAAAGTTCGTAATAGAAAGGTAAATTATTGTAGTTGTAGTGGATGAGTAATCGATGTAAATTATAGAAAAATTGTGGTATTATTGTATTGGTATTATGGTATAAATCATAGATTGTATAATAATTGAAAGGGTCAAATTGTATTTGGAATGATTATTATAGTAGAGTCTCCTCTAAAATAAGCGATTATAGACCTAACTGTGCAAATGATAGAAAGATGTCATTTATTCTAGTTAGATGAAAGGCTAAGTGCCTTTGAGGCCTTAATTGTGCAAATGATAGAAAGGTGTCATTTATGCCAGTTAGATGAAAGGCTAAGTGCCTTTGAGGCCTAACTGTGCAAATGATAGAAAGGTGTCATTTCTGCCAGTTAGATGAAAGGCTAAGTGCCTTTGAGGCCTAACCGTACATTGGCAGAAATGTGTCAATTATGCCAGTTAGATGAACGATTAAATACCGTTGAGTAAAAGAATAATGGTCTAACTGTTCAATTGACAGAAAGGTGTCAAATATGCTAGTTAGATGAATGGTTAAGTACCGTTGAGTAAAAGAATAATGACCTAGCTGTGCAATTGGTAGAAAGGTGTTAATTATGCCAGTTAGATGAATGTTTAAATACTTTTGAGTAAAAGAATAATGGCCTAACTGTGCAATTGGTAGAAAGGTGTCAATTATGCCAGTTAGATGAACGGTTAAATACCCTTGAGTAAAAGAATAATGGCCTAACTGTGCAATTGGCAGAAATGATGTCATTTATGCCAGTTAGATGAACGGTTAAATACCGTTGAGTAAAACAATAATGGCCTAACTATTCAATTGATAGAAATGTGTCAACTATGCCAGATCGATGCACAATTAAACACTGTTGAGTAAAAGAATAATGGATTAGTTGTGCATTTAATAGGAAAGTGTCAAATATGAAAGTTAAGTGAAAAGCTAAATATCTTTGTTAAAAAGAATAATTGAATTATAATGTAATGTGATATGAATGTTATATAAGTGATATGAAGGGATAATATATATATATATATATATATATATATATATATATATATATATATATATATAATGTTAAAAAATGCATAATTAGTATAAAGGGATGTTATAAAGGAAAAATGTAAACAAATATAATAGGTATGAAAAAAAACCCAATTGAAAATACAAACCGATGTATTAACAGTATTTAAGGTGCCACCATAAGGATTATAAAAGAAATATGATCAATGAGCACCTTGGTGAAATAATGTATAGTACTTTCACATGTAATGTACACTGGGAAAATAAGGAATAAAGGGGGATAATATACAAAAGGATATGTATGATAGGTATAATATGAATAATTTCCAGGATGGTATGAAAGAAATATGGTTGAACTGAGAATGGCTTAACTGGTCCTTATAAATAATGAAATTAAATTCTTTATTCAGTATTCATAAGATACTATTGTATAATTGTAATATCATTGTAGTATTATGTCTCACTAAGTAATTACTTAACGTTTTTTTATTTCACACCTAGGTAAAGGCAATGATTAGTTGCGTCAGGAGTGTAGATGTTACAACAGCTTTCATCAATTAAAGGTTGACTCACCAGTAACATTATGACAATCTTATTCATTTTGAGAACTTAGTTGGCATGTAATTAAACTATAGTAAATATTTTGTAATGTACTAAAGTGATAGTTTTAGTATGTCCTCTTTATAAACATTATATTTTGTAGTTGATCAAATTGATACAACATTTTACGGGTTTTCAAATGACAAAAAGTTTTATAATGTAATGTGACCTCTGTATCTCGTGTATAAAAAGGTATATGAGATATGGTTGTTACATTTATAGGTATCAGAGCTACAAGTTTAGCTGATTCTCGACCAAAACCGAGTTTAATTGAACTGAGAAAAAATATTACATGCCATTATGATTGTTAATGTTACTGATAAGGTGTCATTAAAGTGTAATTGATGACACTCCTTACTAACAATAATGTTGTTACTATGTATGTTTTAATAGATGTCACAATCCTCGAACTCGCGTAGAGCAGGGGAACAAGAGATAAGAGAAGGGACTAATAGCGAAAATTACGAAGCTAATAGTGAGTAGCCGGTTCTATATGAAAATGCTATTGCGTCTGCACATCAAGCGATGCCAGTACCGGAGTATGAATTTTTTTTGCAAGCTCTTAACGCTATGTTGACTCTTTTTCAACCTGCCCCACTCCTCCAATACTTAGAATGTTGATCCGAAAGGAGCTGAAGAGTTTGGGAGCTCCAGAGTTTCGTGGAGATGAAGGTGAGTGTCCTATGGAGGTCGATATGTGGTTAAATGATGTGATATTAATGCTTGAAAGCCTACAATGCTTAGATTAGGAAAAGTTGGGAGGAACTGTATCTTTACTTAGAGGATCAGCTCATGTATGGTGGTCCAACACTACAATATTTAGACCACCAGAGCAGTACACGAGTACGAGACTGAGTATAATAAGTTGAGCTGTTTTGCTACGGAGGTAGTTCCAAATGATAACGATTGACGCAATTGGTTTATTGAGGGGTTGAGGCCAAAATGATGTCGGCTTTGAGTTTGCCTAACTTACAAGAAGTTATTAACCAAGACAAAGCTATCGAGAGAGCACAGGATGAGACATTAGTAGCGAAACATAGTTTACAAATGGGGAAAAGATTTGGAATGCCTTCAATTCCCCATTATATTAAGAGAGGCGAATGCTCTAGTTTGAGAGATTTAGATAAAGAGGGTTTTGCTGTAATTTCACAGAAAACAAAACAGTCTCAGTCGGTTGCTGCTAGCTGAGGTAGAGCAGTTGAAGAAAAAATAGTATGTAAGACATGTCGAAGAGTGCATCGGGGAATATACAAACTTCTTAGTGGAGCTTGCTTCCAAAGTGGTGAGACTGATCATTTTTCTCGAAATTGTCCAAAGAAATCTAGGGACAATTTAATGCAATCTGAAAGATCTGTGGCAACCTCTAATAGAAACAGAGGAAGTGAAAGATCAAGGGGATGAGATAAACCATTGCAGCGATAAGAGAGTTGGGGAGTTGCCACAATCTATAATATTATGTCCAATGAGGATCGAGATGATCCAAAAATTTTAACAGGTACTTTTCATCTTTTGATGAACCTGTATTGGTATTAGTTGACCCTTGATCTATGCACTCATACAATAGTACAAGGTTGGCTAGAACCAGACAAATCCCTGTAGAACCAATCTTGAGTAAAAGGATAGTTGTAAACCTTAATGGGTCATGGTAAAAGTATGAGTGGAAAGGTAGTAAACAATTAATAAAGATTCTAGGGACTATGTTCTGGGTGAATCTTATGGAATTGCAAATTGATGAGTTAAGATCATTGCTTAAAGTGACATTGATAATGATTGGGAAGAGAATGTTGTTTGGGTAATGTAATAGATACTCAAATAAGAAAAGTAGGATTGTATGATAATTTCATCAAATTAGGACAATTAGAGATGTCTTTTTAGATCAATATATTGGGTTAGCTCTAAATCTAGACAAGGTAGTTGGTTATTAAAGTATTGAACATATTTCTATGATTTAGTATCACAAGAATCAAGAGGAATTATCTACGTGTGATTTAGAGTCAGCAATAGTCGAGTTACCTTAAAAGATTTGACGTCATTATCAGTATAGTGAGTGGTACTATAGTGGTGTTAATCACACTAGCCTTAATTACTTGTGGAATTGAAGAGGGGGAACATGAGATAGAAAAGATGTTCAAAACCTCTAAAGGTGTATGAGGTGATCATTGATTATATTAGAAAAGAAAGACGGAAAAATTTCTGGATAAAAATGTTATAAGTAGAAAGTGAAGAATTAAGGACTTTTGGGAGGTCAGGCTCGACAGATATTTGTAGTATTATGGTAAACACATAAAGTTTTTAAAATTCGAGGATGAATTTTCTTAAGGGGGAGAATTGTAATACCCCAAATAGTAGGCCAGTGACTAATTTGAAAGGAATTAAAAATTTAGAGGACTAAATTGTATAAAAGGGTAAAGTATAAGAAATGACTTAAGTAAGACTAATGTTTAAGAGAAAGAATAATGAAAGGACATTTTGGTCCTTTTAAATGAAATGAATTTAAAACCCATTTTAATTATAGGGATTTAGATAAAAAGGGGAAAGTAAGCTAAAGAAGCTATTTTCTTCTTCTTCCTTCTTCCCCGTGGGTTTGCTATCCTCCATAGCTCTAAAGGTAAACTTTAATTATTTGATTTTTTTCCTTTCGATTATGGGTAGTTCTTGTAACCTTAAATGATATAAAAGCTTAAGGAATGATTAAATGAGGTTAAAACTATATGGTAGATTTTAGAAAATGAGTTTTGAAATGATATATTAGTATATTGTTTTTTATTGATGGTTATTGGTAGATTTGACTTGTCAAAGAGGTAAATGAGAGAATAGAAACATTAGATAGGATTAAGATCATATTAGAAAAAGTGGTTTGATTCTTAGAATTGAATGTTCTTGAAATATTTTAGAGGTTTTAAGAGGCTAAATGAAGGAAAGTTAGTAAGGATATGTAGAGAAGAGTTAAATGGAATTATTGGGAGTAAATATAAAGAAATTTGACCCCATTTGGCTAAAAATCGGGTTAAAAATAGAAAATCTGGGCAAGGGTATCGATACTGATAGAACAGTACCGATACTATAGGCTAAAATGAGATGAATTAACTGAGTAGTATCAGAACTAAGTAGTATCGGTACTGATTCAATCAGTATTGATACCGAAGAGGTAGTATCAATACCATGATACAAGTATCGATACCAAGCAACATTGAATCAAAAACCGATATCGATAATGTAAGGGTGTATCAGTACCATAATATAGTAGTATCGATACAATAGTAAGAGTATCGATACCAGGCAACATCGAACCTAAAATCAGTATCGATACCAGAAGGGGTTATCGATACCATAGTATAAAGTATCGGTACTATGGTAATAATATTGATACTATAAAGCCAGAAATATTAAAAATAGGTTGATATTGTTATAGAAAGTTAATGATATGTCCTTTTGAGTATTGTTTAAGTTAATGGTTAGAGAAAAATACTAACTTTATGTTTTGTTCTTGTTTTAATGGATGCTTGAGTAGATCGGAACCAAGCTCCCGAGACAAGTAAAACTAAGGGCAAAGGCAAAGTACCGGAGTAATCAGCCTTACGATTTGGATACATAGCAAGGAAAGTCAGGTGAGTACATTTAATTATGTACGTACATGTTACGACAAGCCTAGTTGTATGATTTATTAATGTAAGTATGGTGATTACCAAATGGCACTAGGGGTGCAAAAATTTAAGAAATTCATACTAAGTGTATGAATTTCTGTATGGACACTTTGTGTGCAAAAATGAGAAATTCATACTAAGTGTAGGAATTTTAGTATGGGTACCATGGGTGCGAACTGAGAAATTCATACTAAGTGTATGAATTTTCGTATGGGAAATAGATGTGAAATGGTCAAAAGTTCGTAATAGAAAGGTAAATTATTGTAGTTGTAGTGGATGAGTAATCCATGTAAATTATAGAAAAATTGTGGTATTATTGCACTTGCATTATTGGTATAATTCATAGATTGTATAATAATTGAAAGGGTAAAATTGTATTAGGAATAATTATTATAGTAGAGTCTGCTCTAAAATAAATGATTATATGCCTAACTATGCAAATCATAAAAAGTTGTCATTTATGCCAGTTAGATGAAAGGCTAAGTGCCTTTGAGGCCTAACTGTGCAAATGATAGAAAGCTGTCATTTATTCCAGTTAGATGAAAGGCTAAGTGCCTTTGAGGCCTAACTGTACAAATAATAGAAAGGTGTCATTTATGCCAGTTTGATGAAAGGCTAAGTGCATTTGAGGCTTAACTGTGCAATTGGCAGAAATGTATCAATTATGCTAGTTAGATGAATAGTTAAATACCGTTGAGTAAAAGAATAATGGCCTAACTGTGCAATTGGCAGAAAGGTGTTAATTATGCCAGTTAGATGAACATTTAAATACCTTTGAGTAGAAGAATAATGGCCTAACTGTGCAATTGGCAGAAATGTGTCAATTATGCCAGTCAGATGAACGATTAAATACCGTTGAGTAAAAGAATAATGGCCTAACTGTGCAATTAGCAGAAAGGTGTCAATTATGCCAGTTAGATGAATAGTTAAATACCATTGAGTAAAAGAATAATGGCCTAGCTGTGCAATTGACAGAAATGTGTCAACTATGCCAGTTAGATGCATGGTTAAACACTGTTGAGTAAAAGAATAATGGATTAGCTGTGCATTTGACAGGAAAGTGTCAAATATGCAAGTTAAGTGAAAAACTAAATATCTTTTTGAAAAAGAATAAAGGAATTATAATGTAATGTGATAAGAATGGTATATAAGTGATATGAAGGGCTAATATATATATAATGTTCAAAAATGCATAATTAGTATGAATGGTTGTTATGAAGGAAAAATGTAAACAAATATAATGGGTATGAAAGGATACCCAAATGAAAATACAAATCGGTGTATTAACAGTATTTAAGGTGCCACCATAAGAATTATAAAAAAATATGATCAATGATCACCTTGGTGAAATATATGTATAATACTTTCACATGTAATGTACACTGGGAAAATAAAGAATAAAGGTGGATAATATACAAAAGGATAAGTATGATAGGTATAATATGAATAATTTCCATGATGGTATGAAAGAATTATGGTTGAACTGAGAATGGCTTAACTGGTCCTTATAAATAACGAAATTAAATACTTTATTCAGTATTCATAAGATACTGTTGTATAATTTTAATATCATTGCAATATTATGTCTTACTAAGTAATTACTTATCATGTGTTTATTTGACGTGTAGGTAAAGACAAGGATTAGTTGGGTAAGGAGTGTAGCTGTTGCAGCAGCTTTCATCAATTGAAGGTTGACTCACCAGTAACATTTGAAAATCTTATTCATTTTGAGAACTTAGTTGGCATGTAATTAAACTGTAGTAAATATTTTGTAATGTACTAAAGTGATAGTTTTAGTATGTTGTCTTTATAAACATCATATTTTGTAGTTGATCAAATTGAAACAAAATTTTACGGGTTTTCAAATAACAAAAAGTTTTATAACATGATGTGACCTCTGTATCTCGTATACGGAAAGGTATATGGGATATGGTTGTTACAATTTCAGCCACTGTTCAAACTACTCCATCCTCATCATCTTAGCCAACAGTGACAACCAAATCAGTAAATCATATAAAAAATCAAGAAGAAAATCAAGGAAATCCAGCATAATCCCAAATAATCTGAGGCATTCAAAGCCCCGATTTTTCTCATCTAATCCAGATATCATCGTATCTCCATGATAGATATCATCGTATCTCCATGAAATCAATCATCAAAACACGAAAGGAGGGGAAATAAAAAGAAAGAAATTAGAAGAGGGAAGGGATTCAGGGTTGATTTTTCGAAAAGAAAAACAAACATAAACATCAAAGAAAAATAATACGAAGGAAAAAAGAGAGCCGATAAACCTTGTCATCGAAGGTAAAGCTTCGATCTTTTGGGTTTAGGAGTCTCAGTTTTAGGTTTTAGGGGGACGGGTAGTTTAAAGTCTTGGTTAAAGATCGAAGGAACTAGAGGGGTTTGGTGAGTTGGTTCACTTACCTTTACCGCCGGTTTGCGGTAGGAGTGATGCTTTCTCTACTTTCGCGACGGATGAGAGAAGGGTAGGGGAGAGAGTTTTAGGGTTAGAAAAATAGAGGGAAAGGAGAAATGGGGAGGGGAATAGTCGGTTGACCTTTTTTTTCCCTTTTTTAAATCAAATGTAAAACGATGTCGTTTGGGGAAGGGCTTAGTGTGTAAATCTTAGTAGAGTATAATAGCACATTCAGTCCTTTCGATTTTGTAATATCATATTTTGGTTATTATTTGAAATTTCGTAATATATTGTTTTAAGTTTCTATTTTTTTTATATTTGTGATTAAGCCAATGTCTAAATATTATAATGATATTGCTATTATTCGATTTTGGCTGAGGTATTTACAAATTTTTCATTCTAGTCACCATTAGGGATCGTTTTCTAATTTTGGCCTTTTTATTTGTCCCAATTTCCCAATTTTCCAGTTTTGTGTTTTAGTTTTAATTTTTTTGGGTCAATTATGCGCAAGTCCCCGAATATGTAGCGCCTATTTACATTTTAATCATTTGTTGAGATTGTTTCGTTGTTAGTTTAATTGCGATGTCCTGATTTTGTGATTTTACAGATTTTTATTGATTAGCTTATTTGAAGTTTATTAAATTGGAATAATCATGCCTCAGTCCTCCTAATTTCAACATGTATTTATAATTCAGTCACTGTTTAAATTCTCAAATTGCATGCTATATTTTGAAAAGTATTTAATTTAGTCCCTTTCTACATGTTTTATTTTTATGCTTATTTTAATTTGAGCACCCTATTTTAATAATTTTCATTTAGTCATGAATGTTGATAATGGTCTATTTACGAATGCAGTGCCCAGTTTGTAAAATATTTGCAATGGTTGCCTTGATTTCTTGTTGGTTTTATGATTTAATCCCTAAGGTCACAATCTTTATTATTTTGATCCATCATTCACATATTTGTTGATTTTTTCTAATTGTAATATTTTCAAATATTATATTACTCAAGTAATTTATAGAAACGCGCCTTAACTGACGATGAATGTGTTTCCAAGAATTGTTTGAACAAGATAATGCACTTTATATTCGAATGAATTTTTTTAATTAATATATGTATTTTATCTAAAAATTTGGGCAACATTATTTTGTATGGGGAATCCATGGAAATGCCCCCTTAACTGACACGGAAGGTATTTCGAGAATTGTTCGTGCAAAATAACCTTTATATTTTTTTCTAAAAATGGATCATAATTTAAATGTTATTCGAATTTACGAATTTCAATATTTATATGACGTATAATCGCTTAGGTACTGATTTCGGGCGCTATATTTAAAAATTACTTTTCTTAAAATTATTTTAAAAGATATTTTTAGGTATTCGACCTACCTAACCCAAAGGTTGATGGCGACTCAAAATTTGGTTAGTTATGTATTTATTTTAAAACCCAACCTTTTCCCAAGATTAAGTTGGATCCATCCCCGCCATAGCCCTAAAAAGCTTAAGGGCCATTTCATCAACAGAATTGTGATATTTTAGATGTGATCGGACATTTCTCTGTCCATATGTTTTCTTACAAAACCATAAGCTAAAAATTATGTTTCTAATTCATCTTGAAACATCTGAATTATACGTTGGAAACTCAAGACACATTCATTTTAGTACTAACGGCACGTGCAAAAGTTTCTATACAAGATTTTTTATTTATTATTAATTTCCAATATGTATAATGATTATTTGTAATTTAATTTGTATTAGGACTCTTTATTTGTGTTTTGATTTAGATTAGTTAGGAATTATTTAATTTTTTAAAGTTTCATAGTTTAGTTTAAATATTTTACAAGGAAATTTACTTAAGTTTTAGGTTTCTGTTAGCGGGTAAATAGGCACCTTTCATATGTAATTGAAAACAAAATCTAGAAATACAGAAATATCCGTTTCAAAAGTATCTTTGAAAGCTTTTATTTTGTTTTTTCAAGATTACCATGACCCAAATTCGATGTTAAATGTTCAGATAAAATTATAATTTTGAATTATTAAGATTAATTTGAATCTGGGCTAAAGTGGAATATTTGAGAAATTCAAGGTGAAAACATGAAATATTAAATTTTCGGGTCAATTTGATAATTCGTAAAAACTTGGTGTTCAAATTTGGAATTTTAGAAAGTCTTAGGTAAATGTTATAATTTATGAAAATTTGGAGCAATTTTGAAAACTCTAGTAAAGTTCAGGAGGTGCAAGTCATGTTTTTCCATTATAATATTAGTTCACTTAAATAAAAAAAATGAAAGAATGATTTTTTCGTATTGTAACCACGATTAACAAACGTCGTTAATATCCATCGTTTGAGTTTCACTACAAGACCGCATTTTGAGATATGAGAATAAAATCGTCGAGAAATCATGAAAAATTAAGTAGTATTTTGTCAAATTTGAACGAAGAAAGAAATAAAGGTTATGGCCAACTAGTTGCATCGGCTAAACTCCGTGAAGTGTTGCCTTTTTGTAATAAGGATTCACTTTCGAGTTTGATTCTAGATTCTGTAAACTTGCTAAGAACGAGACTAATGCTAAAATAATGTTGTTGGCAATTTGGGTTGAGTATTGGTTGCAAACATTAGAGAAACTATCTTGGGATCAATCGATTGATTGTGTACAAGCTGGTTTGGTTCGTATATGAAAATTAAACCCATATTTTTTATGTTAGCCACCCTTAATCGAGCTTCATAATGGAAAATGTGAATAATACAATCAGGTGACATTGGATAAATGTCTTAATCTCCATTTTCAAATGATCGTGAATGTTATGGGGCTATTTTCACATCTTCAGTTTAGTAATCTACAATTCCCACTAAAGAATGTTTCTGATGGTTCGACTAAAGTGGATATTTCGTAATCATTGATTCATTAATTAATCCAATTTAAAACCAAAAACTAATAATGGCTTATTATTACAGTCCCACAGGTACAAGATCAGTTTCCAATTAGCTATTGTGAGCTTGAAGCTACAAGTTTGAAACACATCGATATCAATTTACCCGTAGGCTGTAAAAAGTTTCCAAGTCGGTGAGGGTTTAACCATCTATATCTAGGTATGTTTCTATCTGGTCCAATAAAAGGGTGTTTATATTTCATGTTTCTATCTTGTGAAGTTGCCGGTGCAATTCTTGTTACACATGTTGTAAATAATAGGGGATAATAGAATTTGTTAAAAACTCATTGTTGATCAGTCATTCCACTCCTAAACTAATAAAACAATAACGTATGGTGGTTAGAATTTGAATTATAAAAAAAATGATTACGTCGTTTTTCCTTCTTTTGGGACAATCCATTTAGGTCTTAATATACCAAATGACTATCTATTAATCTGAATGGTAAATTTGAGAATGCGGTATAATGGAACTCTTTTTATTTTGTTTCTATCTCTTTTTGGGTACTAGATATGTATTATTTTGTAAAATATTGAATTGCCCTTACAGTGTTTTGTTGCGTGTGTGATGTACTATAAATTGATATGCAAATTATGCAAGTATACACGTCGAACAAGTAATAAAGTGATGAGTGAGTATCATCTCCACATGGGTTGGAGGTAATTTAAGTAAATAATAAGCACACAAATTATAAACAAAAGTATTATATGTGAGTGTAATATGAACAAACTAAATAAATGCTATGACAAAAGAATATTGAGAACCAGTTTATGAGATAAGACACAGAGTGGACCTCACACGAGCGAAAACTCTCAAGTAAGACAAATAGTTGGGTCTACTATGGAATCCTATATCTTGTCTTCATGGATGTCTAACAACTTCTCTAAATACACATGCTCAACAGAGTATTCAAAGGTGTTCAACACTATCTCTAGCAAGAATCTGACAGTGAAAATACTAAAGCAACACCTTTCAGCGTGAACCCTAGCAGATTACTATCTATGAAGCTCGACTCTTTTTAGTCATTGAAACTATATCCTTATCTCTAAGGGGAGTTAGGGTTTACTTCTCAACACAACCCCATTGTCCACGTGGATCTAAACTTAACTCTCTCGAATATTAAGCATTGAATAAGATTAAGGCTATATCTCAAAAGCTCTTAAAAATCCATGCATTCAAAACAATGAACAAAGCAAGTATAAATATGGAAATGCTTCAACATCCATTAAACAAAATACAATCATCCACAATAAACCCAAACCAAGCTAACTTAATTCATGGTTGGGTTAATAACATCCATATTAAATCATTCGAATAAGCAACCCATAGAAATGCTAAAATCGTAGAAGTAAACAAAAGAGGAAGAAAACTCCTGAGCTGTCGTGAACTGCATGAAGCCAAGCTGCCTCTCTCAAAGTCCATCTTGTTGTTTCCTTGGAGCCTTCAACAATGGAGACCACCCACGAAGAAAGAGAAGAGAATATTGAGGAGTAGCCGCCCCTTTCTCTATCTCTTAGCTCATAAATTCCAGCTTGCTTTAAATATGGGATGTTTTAGCTTTATATAGTGGGGGTTCCTAGGGTTTTACACCATTTCATACTTTGTTCCCAAGGGAAAATATTCCCTTCATGTGTAGGGTACATGTGTCATGGGATTCACATGCAAGCTGGAAAATATCTTCAACTTTTGTCCTTCAATGCGCCCAGAAATATTGCTCGAAATGTTGTAGAAAAAGTTAATCTTCAACGGGTTCCTTATCCTGCATTTGCACAACACTAGAGCACTACCTTCCATGCATTAGCAACACCATTAATCAATGAAGTAATGACATTAAGCCCAATCCACCATGTGCATGAAATATGCAGCTACATGCAATTAAATGGGGTTTAAAACAAACAATAACCCAAGTAAAAAGACATGAAATATATCATTTTTACGGGGTTATCACACCCCCAAACTTGGCTATTGCTTGTCCTCAAGCATTGGGTAGTATTCAACAAAAGAAATGATATGGCAAAGTTCAATTCAAAGACATCTCATGACAGAAATTTCAATCGTCAGGAAATATATAGGCTTTAAAATGCTATAAAAAATTGAGAAATTAAGAACTTTTCTATAAGACTCAGTTCACTCTATGTGTATGCGTAATTGCATACAATCTATACTTAACGAACTTAGAAAATTTCTAAGTAAGTTCTCTATTCTACCTTAGTATTTGTTTAACAATTTAAGCACATAATTACTCCCATTTCATTAACAAAATATATTATTTTAAGGGGCTTCATCTCATCACACCTACTCTCACATACTTGAAGATAATGGAGCAAAAATTCCATCCCCTAGCCATTATTGTAGAGTCATCCTGTGAGACTTTCATTCACTCATATGTAATTGTTTCTATTTACAAAAGAGGGTTTCTAGGCAATGCAACACATATAGGAGAATCTCTAATAGTTTTATGCCTTTGGCATTTATTCATAATTGAAGATATTCAATATGCACAAGGTAGTATACTTTAAGCCTTTACTGCTATCATTGAGCAATCATTATAGTTTTCCTAACGCTTTTAAGCATAGAAAACATGCAATTATATCAATGTTCAATTATAGGGAATCAAATCCTTGAGTCAATTATATCAATCTCAATCAGTCATGTACATTCACAATCTTAATAGCCATAAAAATTATCATCATTGGACATCATCAATTCATTCAAAATTTGTCTTCAATCAAACGAATGTCATAGCAACATTTTGCTAAAAACTACAAATGCAAATAATGAACTATGAACACTACTTCCTCCAAACTTGAGAAAAGAAATGCCCTTAATGCATGAAAAACTAAATGAAATTAAACTAAATTTAATGAAATGCAAGGTACCTTGGTTGGGGTCTACTTACGTGGTGGTGTGGACTTTTGCATCATGTGCTTGGGGCATTTCTTTCGAAGGGCTGCAATAGGTTGGTCAGTCTCGGCAGTGAGTATTGATGTTTCCACATTAGACTCCTTGGGTGGGGAGTTCAACACACGACCATCAATGCACTTAAGGTGATATTTCTTAATATGTACTGAAGCTGGTGGTGGTGCCTGTAACACCCCCAACCCGTACCCGACCCGGATACGAGTCTGAGATGTCACATTGACTTTTTAAAACAATATTCTTACAAAATAACAAAATGTTTGGACTTATATTAAGAAAACTACGATAATATATCACTGAATTATGTTCGTTATTTCAAATTTAAGGAAAGAAATGTTTTTATGAATAGTACTATACGGTACGAACAATACTGTGAATAGTAATGAACAGTAGTGTGAATAGTACCGAATGCTAAAATTTTCCAGAATGCTACAGGGGTATCGATACCCTGCTACCCCTTGCTACAGTAATTTCAGTCCACTTATATAAAACTAATAAAAATTAAACTTTCATCACCATAAAGATTACCATTTACATATATACGTTTTAAAACATTACAAAACTCGATCATATGATTTTACCAAAACATATTAGAACATATCGGATTCAAACCTTTATTTACATGCCAACCACAATTAGTATTATAAAATACAAACTATTCATTTATTTTCTGATCTAATATTTGGAAAGGAGAAACTGACCAGTCTTGCTTAACTTTTATTCTTCCTCTTCTCAGAACCTACGCGTGAAACAATCACACACTAATTCGTTGACTTAGTGAGGCATATAAAACATATAATAAACCATAAAACATTTCTCATAACAGAATGCATACATGCATAAATACCATAATTATCTACATCAATATGTTATCATGATCTCTATCATTATCATTAACCCATTTAAAACATGTTATCGTATACTTAACCTTTGTAACATATCATATAATACATTTCATATAACAAAGCATATACATCACATACATGTATTTATACTATCTCTTTTAAAAGCCCATATACTAGTCCATTTATACTTTTGATATCTTTTGTAGAAACATGTACATTATTGAGAACTCAAGTTATATGAGTACTTTGAAGTTGTGCACACATATGCTGTCACTACAGGTCATATAATAATCTGTCCATATGTCCCAAAGAACATAGGTAACCTGTCCATATGTCCCAAAGAACATATGTAATCTGTCCATATGTCCCGAAGAACATAGGTAATATGTAACATATATAATCATGCATTTAACACATAATAACATCTCACATCATGGAAGATGAAAGTCAATTTATTCCTTTTATTTGCCCATGGTACACTTATGGAACTAAAGATATGTGAGTGCATTGAGGTTGTGCACAAATATGTTGTAACCACGGCTCGTATAAATGTCCCGAAGGACCAGTCCATAAGTCCTGAAGAACCTAGATAATCAGTCCATATGTCCCGAAAAACCTAGATAATCAGTCCATATGTCCCGAAGAACATAGGTAATCAGTCCATATGTCCCAAAGAACATAGGTAAACAGTCCATATGTCCCGAAGAACATAGGTAACCCTCGACTCTTGGCATGCCAACTATACCACTAACTCTCATATCATATAATATGAGCATTATCATTTATAACAATTTACATATTCATATAGGCACATAGTTCACTTACACGTAGAACATTTCCATATGATTCACATTCACATGTTTCCACTCTTCTGTCACATACCACATGTATGCGTAAACATCTATCTCATTTCATATAACATATTTCACATGTGTATTTAATCACATAGATCATATCATATAGCTTATATAATTTCTCAGGTGTTCATGTAAACATGTATGTCATATTTTGTTGTCACATATTGCATATCACATATACTATATTCATATACTTCAATATTATTTGAAACTTAACATATATTAGGTAAGCATGTATTCTCATATAGCTCTATAGATCTCTAGCATATAACTTATCTTATATGTTCGTATCATCACTTTATATTCAAATTTCCTAATTGATAAACTATTCCCATAGTTTTATATTCCATGATCACATGACTTCTATTTGTTCCCTTATGACTCTTCATAAACATATATTTTCATTTACATATATCGCATAGATCTTATCCTATGACTTATCTTTTATACTCACACAAATCACATATCACATACAAGAACATATCAACTTATATAATCAATTATACATACATTTCATGTCATTCACATCCTTATAATCAATACTTCATACACTATAACTATCGGAAATAGACTTATCACAAGTCCAATTTCCTTATAATCCTATAAAATAAGATGCACTCACCTTAGCCTTGCTTGCTTTGGCTTGATCTTAATTCTTTGATTGTTCCGGAACAAGCTTACGTTCTATATCTACATAATAATACATGGATCCACATTAGTATCCTAATTGATATACTCTAATCTCTCATTTCTTAAATTAAAAGAAATGCTATTTTCATTCTTTTTTAAAGTA
Organism: Hibiscus syriacus; assembly: GCF_006381635.1. NCBI lineage: Eukaryota > Viridiplantae > Streptophyta > Magnoliopsida > Malvales > Malvaceae > Hibiscus > Hibiscus syriacus. Next base: position 979,725 of record NW_024063064.1, read on the forward strand.
GGTATCAGTACCCTCTATAGGGTATCGGTACACCCCTCACTGAGGTATCGATACCCTGCCTAGGGTATCGATACCCCTATTGAAATCTGTAAATTTTGCCCAGAAATCATTATTCAAGCACGAAAATTCACTATTTTCATCTTTAATTCTTCTTGTTTCATCCCTTTCATACTATTAACTCAAATACACATACTTAAACCAATTTATATCAATTTATCTCATCTTAAACCTCAAAATCCCATCTTTCATATGGAATCAATAATCATACCCAAATTTTTAATATATTCTAATTTCAATTCTATCATTTCATATCTCTTAATTAGACTGATGACAAGTTAAATTTAAATTCAAATTCAACTTATCAACTCATTTCAAGAAATTCGTTTAGAAACTCCTTCACTTTAATCTTTCATAACTTCTTCATATTTTGATTATAAGATAACTTAAGCTTTCCTCAAGCTTAGTTATCATCTAATGATCATAACCCAGCCTTAAAATCAACAAATAATCAACTAAATAGAAAACTCACATTTGCTCTAGCTTGGCACACTGGAAGAAGAGAGAAGAAGAAGAAGAAGAGAGTTTCCAGATAACTCTTCCCCCCAACGTGATTCATTCTTATCAAGGGAAAAAATATCATTCCTATCAAATAACCATTTTACCTTTAATTCCTTTGATAATTACTAACAACTTTCAGGAAATATTTCCAAATAAATCATTGAACTATTTAACTATTTTACTAAATCACCAAATTCTAAAATTTTACAATTAAGTCACTAACCTATAGTTTGGGATGTTACAGTGCCAATAGGGAGTGACATCATCATTAATCTCATCGTTTGTGCAGATAGTGAATATGTCTTCTTCATGAGTGAGTGCATCATCCATTGGGGTGTTGCCCTTGTCAACATGTTTGGGAGTTTGTTTTATTGTAGCATCATTTGGCCTTTCTTCATGAGTAGTTGCCTCTTGTTTATTTGTAGGAGACAAAAGAATTGTGGCTAGGATTTGAGTTTTTTCATAAAGGAAGTAAGAGAAGAAGAAGTTTGATTATAAAAGAAGTTAGTGGAAAAATAAAAGATGAAAATGTTCTTATTTTTTTGTTATTTGATTGGGGTTGCGCTTGCCTTTTCTAGGTTGTGGGGAAATGGGGTGTAGTTATTGAAAAGTGAAAAAGGCGGAGAGAGATCCTGAAATGTAATTATGAATGGCAGGTTTTGAATTTCAAAAATATCCCCACTTTTGTTTCTTCTTCTTGCCCAATGTTTTGGGATTTGAGTGTGTTTCTTCAACTACCTTATTATAGTTGGATGGAAAAAAACCCTGAAGAACAAAAATATCTCCTATCTTTAAATGATTTTCTCACATGAAGTTTGAAAAAATAAACCTAAATAATAAAGTAATAAAATGGAATTAAATAATAAAATATTAAGCTAAAAAGAAAACAAATTTTTTTATTTATCTACATGAGCAGTAAAATAAAAATATTATAGCTGAAATTAGAAAAAGGAGGGGGTTGGAAGCTCTCAAGCATCCTGAATTGATATAACAATTTTTCATGGACGATCGGAGCACTGGTTAGACCAAAATGTCTCATACATCTAAGAGTTCCACCATAAGTACATGTCATAGTGGCATGTCGTTTATTCTAGAAATGTTCCTCGTCCTTTATCATCTATCACAAGACTTATAAAAATCTTGGGCATCCATAAAGTGTGTAGGCTAATATAACCCATAAGGACCTTTGCAATAGTCTTTACTCCTCCATAATGTTCTCTACAAGAAGTTGAATTGCATTGTTATAGGATCTCTTTTCGTTCTGATTTGGTGACACAACTTCCAATCATTTGGTCATCACATTGTTTAAAGAGTTAGGGGTAATCCCAATGATAGTAGAAAACATCGTGCTTGAACTTGTTCTTTCTCTTGCTGTTCAAATCAGGATACAAAATTCCACTAACAAGAAAGTTAACAATGTCAGTATACTAAAGAATTGTCGTGGCAAATAATATTTTCTCATCAGACAATCCTCCTTAATTTCTAATTCATTCCCTAGTTCTAATTTAGCCTTGTTCTCTACCCTAGAGAGATGATCAACTATATGGTTATCAATTCCATTCAAATCAACAATTGTCCAATCTAAAGCCTTCTTATATTGACCTAAAACATGAATCAAACTACCTTGCTCATGCTTAATATTACTAGAAATAGTCACAGGAAAAGTCTCATTAGAATCAAAATAAACATACTTAAGAAGTGAAGGTAAGGGTTTTAACTCTAAATTGGTTGGGTGCACACGTGAGGGTTCGAGAATGGTATATTCAATGAAATCCAAGGGTTTGAATTACGTACCTGGTCTTGCTATGAGTAAGCTAGATTATTGCAACTCCCTTGGAAATTTCTCAAGCTCCTTATCATCTTCATCATCAAGCTCCATGTAGTAATCAAGTTGTAAGAAATTACTACAATGAAAGTCTTTAGCTTCTTCTTCCACAATGGAGTCCATATTTTGAAGGAGTTAACACCCCTCAGAATCATCAGCATACTTGAGAGTGTTGAGGACATTAATAGTCACCTTTTGGTCATCCACTCTCAAGGTGAATTCACCATTTTCAGAATCAATTAAAATCCACCCTGTAGCTAGAAACAGTCACCCCAAAATGATGGGTGTGTTCTCATCAGCCTTATAATTAATAATAAAGAAGTCAACTGGGAAGACAACCTTGTCCACTTTACCACTACATCTTCAATTCTCCCTTCAGGACATACTTGGGATCGGTCTGCTAATTGCAAGATCAACTTGGTAGGTTTTTCATATCTCATACCAAGCTTCATAAACACTGATTTGGGCATTAGATTTACACTAGATTCAAGATCGCATAAAGTTTTCCCCACATAATTGTAACCTATTAAGCATGGAATAGTAAAGCTACAAGGATCCTTCCTTTTGGGTGGCAAACTGCTCTTCACAGATAAGCACTCATTTGTTGTAGTAACAATTTCATACTGCTCAATCGTCCTCTTCTTGGTAACCATATCCTTTAGAAACTTCACATATGCATGCCTCCAAAAATTGGACATTGATAGACAATTGGTTCAGAATATCAGTAAATTTCTTGAACTGGAGGTATTCATTTTGTTTGTTCAATCTCTGAGTGAAGGGTGTGGGTGTCTAACTGTTTTTTCAGTTGGTGAGTGTCTAACTTTTGCTATGGTAATATTTTTCCTTTCATCGGTAGGTTCACTAGTCGAACCATCATCTTTGTTGTCTTCAATAGATGATTCCTCTTGTGCTTTAGATTCTACATGCACAGTTTCATGGGTGGGACCATCAAGCTTCTTCCCCCCAAAATTGTCTTCTCTATTGATTTTGATGTCACTCCTTAGAGTTAGTGCACTACAATGCTCCTTGCCAAGGGCTTTAGTGACTTTAGTATATTTAGGTATGTGTCTATCTGGTCCAACAAAATGGTGTTTATATTTCATGTTTGTTTTTCATTTTGGTTATAGAAATATTTAAGTCCGAGATCTTGTGAAGTTACCGGTGCAATTCTTGTTACTCATGTTGTAAAAAATAGGGGATGATAGAATTTGTTAAAAACTCACTGATTAAATAGAGCCGATGATATATTTTAAAATATGCTTAATTGACATATTAATCCTTGATTTGACTAGCCGTTCCATTCCTAAAATAAATAAAATAATACTATATTGTGGTTAGAATTTGAATTATAAAAATAAAATGACTACCTCGTTTTTTCGTCTTTAGGGACAATCCATTTAGGTCTTAATATTCCAAGAACTTTCTACTAATATAAAATGATTTTGTGGCAAATTTGACAACGTAGTATAATGGAACTCTTATTATTTTGTTTTTATCTCCTTTTGGGTACTAGATCTTTGTTATTTTGTAAAATACTGAATTACCTTTAAATTTTTTATTACGGAGTTGAGCACAATTTTGATGATTTGATGTAAGATATTCTCCAAAATTTATGTGTAATGTGTAATCGGTTGATGCAATGCTTGATTTTGTACTGGTGTAATTTCAGCATGTTTTTGCTTTGTATGTAATCCATGTGATGACATGTATTATATTTTATTAACATTTGTATCAACATGATTTTTTAGAAGACGTGATCTCCAAAACTATTCTACTGAACTATGCAGAACGTTGTAAAAAAGAGAATATATGTCTACTCAAGCATTATGCAACTGTCCAACAAATTTATTTATGTAATCAGCTTTGGATGATGAAAAGAAAGAAATAGGCGAAAATAGAAATATAAATAAAAATGTTATATTTTAAGGTGATTCACATGTTTTCTTTGTTTCTAATGGTGGATTTAAAAGATATTTTTCGTAACATTCTTTTTATTTAAAGGTTTAATTTTAAAAGAAAAATTCAATGACGAGTTATTTTGAAAATATTCATTTTTAGATTAATTAGATTAAATTGATTTGAAGTCTCCATCGACCTTTGGTTTGGGTAGGTCGAATACCTAGAAACTTCTTTGAAGCGAATTTTAAAAAACATTTAAAAGAAAAATTTGTATGCGTTTACTAAAGATTCATTTTAAAGAGTTCGGGAGTCGATTATGCGTGGAGAAAAATAAACACCACCAAAGCCCAAAATTGGTACCTAGTCGCTTATATATTGTTGTGGTAGAGGAAACTATAAATTTAGATAGAAAATTAAAGTATGATCCTTTTATTGAACATTGATTAATTTATTCAAAATTTATTAGGGAACATTCCTTATTTTGAGAAGAAATCACGGAATTGGCACATCCTCCTATGAAAAGTCTATCCCATCTATTTCTTCTTACAAGAATGTCATCTCCTTATTGCTATAAGAAAAATCACAAATCGATATAAATCAAATATTGCTAATTGCATAAATCAACATAACATACTATTAAAAAAAATGCATTGCCATTATTTAAACTAACATAAAAGAATGACTTAATTATTACTTTTTTAACCAAAATAAACTAGATTTATTTCAAGTTCACCTTTCGTTTGAATGTCGTCTTGAATCGCACTACTTCTATGAAGTTGTGCTTTTCACGCTCATTCTACGACAAATGATCTTGACAATGAATACGAGTGAGAAAATTAATGAATCGTTATATTGAATATTTAGGGCATTTTCAATTTTAATAAAGTGCACATACGTATAATACTACATCATACACTTAGTATCTAATATTTACAACTAAATTAAAATATCCATAAAGAAATAACATCACATCCATGTATGAGAATAAAAAACAGAGATTAAAATAAAAATAATGAAATAATACAGGAACTCTATAAACCCATGTCCTAAAATGAGGACTAAATCATAACTTAACAGAAATAATAAGGGTTGATCCTGAAAATAATTTAAACTAAACCTAAATTGTGGTCATAATGTAAACAAGGCTAAAATTAAGAACTTAGAGCATTAATAGATCCATTTCTTCATATAATAAATATGTAGGACCAGAATGAAATAAATTGCAAATTAGCAGCTAATATAAGATTTAACCAGAATGCATTAATGAACAAATAGTGATTGAAATATAAGTGGGGTAAAACTTAAAGCTCAAAATTATAAACTTCACAACTCTATTCAGTGGCTAAAATATAAACCATACAAACTGCAAACGACCTCTCACATGAATAACATAGGTATTAAAACACACAAATTCCCAACCCCTAAACGACGTCGTATGGTACGTGATATATTAACCTAAACTAAAGACCAAAATGTCTATCACCCATCATTTGTACCATTTCTTCTTTTTGCCTAAAATAGAAAAAAACCAAAAGCTCTTAACTCTCCCTCTTCTCATCTTCTCCCACCGAGGAAGACAAACCACCAAAAAACTCCTCATTTTTCTCCCTTGACCCTTCGAAATCCCTAAAAACTAAACCTTTGGAACCTTTAGAACTGTAAACAAAAATTTATGAACCCAAAAAATGTCTCTCCTTTGAAACTCTTCTACTCTCGCCCAAGAACAACATCCAAATGGTAAAGAGATTACCTTCATTTACTTGAAAAGCCCATTTTGAATTTGGTGAAGCAACAACGACAGTGTTTTTCTCAAAAGGTAAGCCTTTTTTCTTTTTCTCTCTCTGTTTTTCTTTTTTTTGTTCCAAAGAAAATCCCCCAAAATTGTTGGGTTTTTTTTGGTTTTATATCACTCATCTCTTTTTATTCTCCAGCTAAAAAACCTCTTCTAATTCATTTTTTTCTTGTTGCATGTTGTGAGAAGGGATAAAAGGTGAGACCTTTGCCCATTGATGATTCTAGCAGGGCTTTATTGAAGGCTCCTATGCCTTCTCTCATCCTTCATCTACTCTCTTGTGCAAAAGAGGCTCCACCCTCTTCCTTGACAGGGATAGAGGGGACATGAGGGCTCATAGGAGCCCATGGTGGCATCAGGTAAACTTTACGTGGCATGGAGAAAGCAATAAACACATTGTGGTAAAGATCAGGGCGTGTGGTGGCTATAGAGATCCCAAACATCGCATCAGGGAGTTGAGAGCATGCACGTGCATCAATCATTGGTCAGATTCGATGATTGATCTTTTTTGTTGGAGAGGGAGGCTAAGGTTTCTCTAACACTAGCTTTGTATCTCTGATTTGGACCATTGGATGGGTCCAGATTGCGCAGCTCTGGTGTTGCAGCACTGAAAATGGTTACAAAAACCTTAGTTGCTGATGCATGTGGACCGTTGGATCTCATATATATCCAACAACTGATGATGGGTGGTGCTAAGTGTTAAGGTGAAAACCCTAGCTATTTGGACTCTTGCATTTGGGTCATGTTTGGGCTCCTTATGGGCCAATTGGTTGGTAATGCTTGTTGGATATGGATCGACGGGCTACTTCAACGGGTCTGGGTTCCTTGTTCTTTATATTTGGGTTGTATTGGATAATTTTGTAATATATTTGAGCATTCCAATATATGTAAATAAATGTTAGTATTCATTCCAATTTAGCATTATATATATATATTTCATAATAACCATTTACTACTGAAACTTTATCTATATCAATAATTTTGATTAACAAACCAAATCATATATATTATAATAAACATAAATGACTCCTAAACATATATATTTAATTAAATGTAATTATGACATTAACAATGATAAGACTATAAATAACTATAATTAAAACCATAAATAATTGGTAAGTGAAAAAATAAAAATAAAATATTCTAGACAAAATTTAGTGTATACAACTGCTCCTCCTTTCCGATTGTCGTACGACGGGAATAGGGCAAAGACACAAATTTTGTTCTACTTTGATGTTCATTTTGAATCTTAAAATTAGGACATGGTTCCTTCACGTTGAGTACGTCTTTTCGCGATTGGATGATAGTGAATCTGAAAGTAATGTTGTTCCTTCACAATGGGGACGTCAAATTCCCTGTATATAATTTATCTTTGCATATGACATTTCTCCTTCATGTTGAGGAGATATAATCGCTTATGGATGATTTGTTCAATGTCAAATATGATTATAACATTGCTCCTTCAGGATGAGGAGATCTAATCACGTTTGCCAACGATTTGATTCATTACCTTTAGTAATGAAATAAATCTTCAAGAACCTATTCAAAAAGGTTATATTCTATGATTTTATGTTTGTCATATGCAATATGTCCTAAATATTATTTAAATGTGAATTTGATATGATGCACATAAATGTTTAGCGTAACTCTATGCAACTCAATCCTGGCTCATGGGACTTCATCTACTTATGGTGAACAAATCTTGGTCGTGACAGGCGAGACTTTCTTTGTTGTCATTGTATGGGCTTTGATTGTGGCTACCTTTCTAACCCCTTTGTCAAATATTGCCCTTAATTTGGTCTCTTTTATCTAGTAAAAAAAAAACGAGTTATCTTACTTAGTTTACTTCGAGTAAAGGTCGAATTTCTCTTGAAATGATTTGATTTAAATGAAATATTATTCGGTGCATCCATTGATTAGGATTTCTTTGCCTGGGAAGATGGAGCCAGGTTGAGATTGCCTCATTTTTTGATTGATTTCTTTGATTTGGGTAAACTCTCTTTTCTAACTCTTTGATCAATCATGTTGAGCTAGAGAGATGTTTTCTTTGTCTGTGCTTCCTGGTGAACACTTGTTTTTAAATTCCTATACTCTAAACTTTCTCAAAGTAAGGCATAATAATATTTTTATATATGATACTATTATTAATCAAAATTTTACATGCATGATGCTTATGTAAATGAGAAAAAATGTAATCAATTGGTTTTATTAATGAGTGGTGAAGAAGGTACAATCTTTTTGATCAAGTGTTTCTTTTAAGGAAAAGGCAAACATTACAAAAAGAATAAAGACTGAGTACCCTCGATGTCAGGTGCTTGATTCATTATATCTTCTCACTACAAGTCTCTTCGGGAAGTTAACATGTGTCTAGAAGATTCAAATCGTACTAAGGATGTCTGAGTACGAGAACATCTCCCTTAATTGTTAGGCTTTCGAGGGAATCAACCATAGTCATCATTTGTGGATTTTCATCTCGAATCCTCATTCGGTTTCAAGATGCCTATGTTAGGTTTTCATCTTAAACCCCCATTTGTTTTTCAATTTCCCCTCATTTTGATCATTTTTTCTTACCTCTTCTTTTATACCAAAAGCGGCCTTCTCGGGTTTTCACCTTGGTATTTTCAATATTTTCTTCTCAAAGCACCCTTTCGGGTATTCACTTTGGTTCACTCTTTTGTTTCTCCTCTTTTTTAAATATTTTTTTCTTCTACAAGTGTAGTATCACTTAATTGAATCAAAATTCACATGATTAGGCAACTCATCTCTATCCATTTTAGGTAAAACCAAAGCTCCTCTGGAAAAGGATTTTTTTTACAACGTAAGTGATAAGGAAGCGGTGGCGGATTAATGAACGTTGCTCTTGTTGAAGAATCAAACCTAGAAAGCTCTAGACTCGATGAAGAACAATGGGGAATGAATAGGGGAAGGTGGTGGTAGCAGCTAGGGTTCTTTAGGGTTTCTTTTAGGTGTGGAAACAAGGTAAGAAACAATATTAGAACAATATAAACAAAAGATAAAGAAATTAAAAATAAAGTATGATAAGCAAGAAAGTAAAAGATCTCCATTGTGAAGGTGGACGACAAAGGTGATGATGGTGAGGATGAATTTGTAGAAAATAGATGGATAATGTCCTATCGAGCCCTCCTAGTCGTAATGAAAAGGAAAAAATGATAATATGGCTCTAATAACCCTCCTAGTTGCGATGAAAAGGCAAATTGGAGTGTGAAGATTAATCTACCTCACAAGAACTTGAAAGAACTACAGGAGAAGAAGCTTCGAAGGCACAAGACAATCAACAATTGCAAAAACTAACTCTCGTTGTATTATTAATAAAAAAATTTGATTTAAAAAGTTGAGTGAAGCCCCCTTTATATAGGGGGTGAGTTCTAATGGTCCTAAAAAACTAATGAATAAAATAATAACAAACTAAACCTGTCTTAACTCTAATTCCTAATAAAATAATAATAACTAAAAATAATGTTTCAACTTAACCTTAATTCCTAATAAAATAATAAATATCTTCTTAAAAGATAATGCATCATCCTATACTAAATTATTTTACAAATAATCAATATAAATATTGAAAATTCGTAATATTTACAAAAATCACGTATTAATCTCTTATAGGAATTTCTGCATGCGTTGTCTTCAGTAAAATGAATGTATCTTGAGTTTCTGATATCGGATTGATGCGATTCAAGAACCATTGGAAAGATAAGAGACAGATGGTTGTATCTCCAGAAGACATATTGATCGGATAACAACTGGATACCCTTAAAAAAGTTGTTGTAAATTGCTGCTATTAGACCCTTATGGATGAATGCTTGAATTGCAATTTGAAGCTTGTCTTTAAGAAGTTTGGTCTGGCCTCGTGTGATAAGGCCAAGTGGTATAGTAAATTCATCATCCTTATCTTTAGAGTGTGTGGTGCATGTATCATTTCCCCCTTCCTTAAAAGGATTCATCCACGAATATGAAATATCAAAAGGAGATAAGTCAGAAACATTAACGAAGGCACTCACGTTATACTCACCGGGAAGATTAATGTGGTATGCATTATCATTTATTCGTTCAAGGACTTGGAATGGGCCATCACTTTGTGGGTCTAGCTTGGATTTCCTTTTTGTGGGGAACCTCTCTTTTCTCATGTGAACCCAATCTCCTGGTTTAAAGGTGACTTGTCGTCGGTCCTTGTTAACTCGGTTTGCAATTGCATTGTAGGTTTTCTCCATCTTGAGTTTGTCTTTTTCATAAATTTATTTGACAATGGAAGCCTTCTTTTCACCATCTAAACTTGCAACCTGATCTAAAGACAAGAGAATGAGATCCAAAGTAGTTAATGGTGGTTAAAACCATAAACTATTTCGAATGGATAATAACCTGTTGTGGAGTGAATGGATCCGTTATAGGCAACCTCAATAAAAGGTAAATATTTTCCCAATTACGAGTATTCTTACCTACCATAGTTTTAGCAGAGATCCTAGAATCTGATTTATTACTTCAGTTTATTCATCAGTTTGAGGATGATAAGTGGTGGAATAGAGAAGTTTTGTTCCATTCTTGCCCCATAATACCTTCCAAAAGTGGCTTATGAACTTAGTGTCACGATCAACATGATGGTGCGAGGAATACCATGAAGGCGGAATATTTCTCGGAACAATAAATCAATAACGTGTGTGGCATCGTCTATTTTATGGCAAGGAATGAAGTGTGCCATCTTTGAGAATCTGTCCACAACCACAAAAATACTATCTCGTCCTTTCTTAGTGTGGGGTAAGCCAAGTATAAAATCCATCGATAAATCGATCCAAGGAGAAGAAGAAATCGGTAAAGGCGTGTACAAACCATTAGGATTTACTAACTATGCTTGTTTACATGTGATGGATGATACACAAGTCTTTTCCACTGTTTTGCGCATGTGTGGCCAAAAAAAGTGTTACATGACCATATCGAGTGTTTTGTGAACACCGAAGTGTCCCATGAGTCCTCCGGCATGTGATTCGTGAACCAGAACTCTCGTAAAGAGCCTTGTGGTATACAAATCTGTTCATACGAAAATAAAGCCATCTAGGAGAGAAACTTGTTAAAAACACCTTTTACAATTGTGTATAAATTTAGAAAAATCTGGATCGTTAGGATAAAGTTCTTTGATATGTGCAAAACCCATAACAGTAGCATATATTTGAGTGATAAGTGTGTATGGTCAAGATAATGCACCAGCTACGATTATCTTCCCCTTGTTTGTAGTTGATGATGTAAGGAAAAGATTCAATGAACTCAACCCATCGAGCATATCGTTTGTTTAACTTACCTTATCCATTTAACCATTTGAGTGATTCATTGTCCGTGTGAATGTCAAACTCTTTAGGGTGAAGATAGTGTTGCCACACTTCGAGTGCTCGGACGAGTGCAAGAAGTTCCTTGTCATAGGTGGAATAGTTAATTGTGCACCTTTTAACTTTTCACTAAAGTAAGCGGTAGGTTATCTTTCTTGCATGAGAACAACACCAATGTCTATGCCTGAAGCATCACATTCAAGCTCAAGGTGTTATAAAATTGGGAAGACGAAGAATAGGGGCATAACATAACTTATGTTTAAGAAGTTCAAAAGCTTTTTGTTGTAGTGGTCCCCATTTTAATTCAACTAACTTTTTGACGATCTCGGTTAATGGTGCAGCAATGGTTGAGAAATATTTGACAAAGCGACGGTATAAACTTGCCAAACCATGAAAAGATCTTACCTAGGAGATAGAAAGATGAGCGTTCAAAGTTGTTAATATTTTCTTGTTATTTCTTCAATTTTGTGGAATTATTGCTGCTGATTTGGTCGTGGTATGCTTGTTTTCGTGTAGGTCCTTACTTTCCGGAATTAATGACAAAACGGGCGTATTATGCATTTTTTATTTGGTCACGGCTGGAGACATGGGCACGACTCTGGCAATATCTTGTCGATTCTGACATTGAGCGTTTCTTTACCCCAAACACGTTGAGTGATTTGAGTGAATCCCGGTAAGGTGCTGAGTTATGAGCATTGAGATTAATGAATGATAGATATTACAATTGCACTTGATTTTATCCAATTGGTGATGTTCAATTGACTGATTTCTTGAATTGAATAGTTGTTGTGGTCTACCTTGCTTTCTCTGATTGAAACTTAACAAAGAACGGTTGATGAAATTTTTAATTGATTTGATTAATCATACTTGAGGACAAGCACGAGATAAGTAAGGGGGAATTTGACGAGTGTTCAAAATAGTTAATATTTGCTTGTTATTTATTCGATTTTGTGGAATTGTTGTTACTGATTTGGTCGTGTTATGCTTGTTTTTGTGCAGGTCGTTACTTTCTAGGTCTTTACTTTCCGGAATTAGTAACAAAACGACATATTCTGCATTTTTTTATTTGGTCACGGCTGGAGACATGTGGATAAATCTGGACACAAAGCGGTCTGACGTGACAGTTTGTAGAAGGTCCAACCAGCAGTGGTTTCTAGAAGACTTCCTCTGCACGCCTTCTGGAAGATGGACGAGCAGAGTTACATTAGGAGACTAGTTTAAAGTTTGAATTTAAATTATAAAAATAATTATCTTAGGATTATTTAATTTAATTTTCTTGTTTATTCTTAGGCTTTGAGAGGCTATAAATACCCACTTGTGGTAAGCCTAAAATGATCACTCAAATTACAATATTCTTTTCTCTCTAGATTTTATAAAAGCTTTATCTTTTTACCTTTCAAGTTTTTTATTTTTATTTTATTTTCAAGCTTTGTTTTCAATGTGCTAAGTATTACTTTTGCCATGCTTAGCTAAATTTTTCATAAGCCGATAGCTGAAGCGATGATTCAATTCCAATGGGAGAATTGAAACAAACCCTTAATATATTTGAAATATCTCTCTCAATCTCTGCGCTTATAGAAAGCAAATTCGACTTCCTAGGAACACACTTGGCTAAGAGGGAATTGGGATCGGGATTGACGGTTATTGAAGCAACAATCCGAGTCGGTCGCCACCAACTTAAATAGTAATTGATCTACAACAATTAATGTTGTTAGAATCAATTCCCAAAGTCGAAATCAAAGATTGTCTTGGGTATTCGGTATACAAGATAGAGTCACGGGGATAGCCCTTATAGACAAAGTAACTGACGTGAATCCCGGAGAGAAAATCTTATTCGATGATTTAAAGAAAATTGAGTCAAAGCGAAGCTTGAGGCTACTTTTACCGTATTTATTCACAATCTTCGTCATCTTATTTTTAATTTAATTACTTTTACTTATTTAATCTTTTTTCTTTACTACTTAAATATATTTTTACAAAAATTCCCCCATTCACTATATCACGCCTGGCATAGACCAATCAGACATAAATTAAGAATTTTCCAAGTCCTGTGGATTCGACCCTACTTCTCTACGCTACGAACTTTCCTTTATTTATTATTCGAGAAGAAGGAAATTTATTTTGACATCAAAATGAAAGTTTTCAAATTGGCACCATTACCGGGGACTTCGCCAAAGTTACTAATTTTTGTTTGTTTTTGATTTATAACAAGGACTAATCCGGAGCATTAGTGGAGTACGACCCGGAGATCGAAGCCAAAGCTAGGAGACTCTACACACAGACACTTTAGGAAATAAGGAGATAACAAACATATCCAGAAGAAGAATCAAATTCAGGTAATGTAAATCCGATGCCCAAACCAACTATTTGGGAGTTAGCCACGGCTTCTACTTAACAAGTGCCTTTGAGCATTGATTTTCCAAAAGGAAAAACACCATACTAGTTGAAAACCAGCCTTATTCATCTCCTCCCTACATTCCTTGGATTGCCAAACGAGGATCCATACAAACATCTCAAGGAATTTCATATGGTCTGCTGCAGCATGAGACCATAGGGAGTAACTGAGGACCAAATCAAATTTAGAGCTTTTCATTTTTCCTTAGCCAATTATCTTCCTTCTAATTCTATTACTACATGGGCTCAAATGACTCATATTTTTCTTGATAGGTTTCTCATGCGGTGAAAGTAAGTGAATTACGAATGAGGATACTTAGAATCAAGCAGCTTGATGGAGAGTCACTTTACGACTACTGGGAGCGGTTTAAGAAGTTATGTTCTAGTTGCCCACAACATGGGTTAACTGAACAAAAAATCATTTAATACTTTTATAAAGGATTATATCCCCTGGAAATGAGATGATCGATACTGCTAGCGGTGGAGCATTGGTGAATATGACTCCTACTGAGGCTAGGGACTTAATATCGATGATGGCTGCAAATTCCCACCAATTTCACACAAATAATGAACCTTCTTGAAGGGTTCATGAGATAAGTTCATCTTCCTTAGAAAATAAACTAGATAAGTTAACTGAAGTAGTAAATTCTCTTATTACAGAAAAGATAGGACAAAACCGATTATGTGGAATGTGTTCATTACTTGATCATCCGATTGACGGTTATCCACTGATTCAAGATGACACAATAGCTCAAGTCAATGCAGTCGGGAACTTTTTGGGACCTCCCCAAAGAGCTTATAATTCCTACGACAATACATACAACCCATGATAGAGGAATCATCCAAACTTAGTTATGCTCATAACTCAAGACAGAATCAAGGTTATCAAGCGAGACCTCCTCAACCACCACAACAACCGCAGAAGTCATCATTAGAATCGATTGTCGAGAGGTTACCACTTTCCCAGGAAAAATTCCAGAATCGTACTAAGTCCCACTTACAGGAGATAGAAAAGCAGGTGAGAGAAATAGCTAAAACCTTAGACCGCTTGGAATCACAAGGTAAGCTTCTATCTCAAACTGAAGTAAACCTGAGGGAGAATGTCAGCGCCATCACTCTTCGGAGTGGTACAATAGTGGCTTCACCTATTCCTTCAAACGAAGCAACCCAGAAAGAGAAGAAGACTGATGATTCAGGGTCCAAAAAGAGAATAGCGAAGAACAAATAGACGACCCAACTCCATCTCCCTATGACTTGTCACCTCCTTTTCCATTGAGGTTAGTTAAAAGGGATAAAAAAGATGAGGAAAATGAAATATTAGATGTACTTCGAAAGGTGAAAGTTAACATATCCCTTCTAGAGGTTATCTGGAAGGTTCCACAGTATCCCCAGTTTTTGAAGGATCTTTGTACGACCAAAAGAAAGCTTACCGGGATTGAGAAAGTGAACTTAGGAGAACACGTCTCAGCCATTTTCCAATGGAAGTTACCACCTAAACTAGAGGACCAAGGTATGTTCGCAATCCCTTGTAAAATTGGTAAGGTTGAGATAAAACGAGCAATGTGTGATCTTGGTGCATCAATTAATGTAATGCCTCTATCTGTTTATAAAATGGTTACTAACAATCCTTTGAAGGATACAAAGATTTCGATACAGCTTGCAGATATGTAGGTGATCTATCCAGAAGGACTCTTAGATAATGTATTGGTGGAGGTAAACGACTTGATATTTCCCGTCGATTTTTATATAATCGACATGGAGAATTATCACACGAGCACATCGTTTGATATCCTCTTGGGGCGTCCTTTCCTAAGAACTACACACACAAAATTTGACGTCAGAAGCATAATTTTAACTATGGAATTTGACGGTGAGATAGTTAAATTTGACGTATATAAGGCAATGAGATATCCCGATAAAGTGGAAAGTTTAAATTATGTCGATTTAATTGATCCTTAATTGATTAATTTTTAAGGACTACTTTTTCCTTTGATATATGCAGCGAGCTAGAGGATCATGATAAAAATGTGAATTTTGATCGTACCGAATTAAATTTGATTTCTTCTAAGGCTAAAGTCTTACCTTCTGTTTTGTAGGCACCCGAAGTTGAACTGAAACCATTGCCTGATCATTTGAAATACACCTTCCTCGGAGCAAATAACACTCTGCCGGTAATCATATCAAAAAAGTTATCTGAGGAGGAGGAAAGGGACTTAATCACTGTTTTGTGCCAATACAAGGAGGCTATAGGATGGACCATCGTTGATATAAAAGGGTTGAGTCCATCTACTTGTATGCATAAAATTAAAACAAAAGAATGCACAAAACCAACATGTGAAGGTCAACGCTGGCTAAATCAACCAATGATGGAAGTGGTAAAAATAGAGATACAAAAACTCCTAGATGCAGACATTATATATCCAATTTTGGATAGCAAATGGGTAAGTCCGATACATGTACTTCCTAAAAAAACAAGAGTTACTGTGATAAAAAATTCTGAGGGAGAACTTGTACCAACTCGAGTTCAAAATGGATGGAGAGTCTGCATCGATTATAGGAAGTTGAATTCTTTAACTCGAAAAGACCATTTTCCTCTTTCATTCAAAGATCAAATGATAGAAGGATTAGCCAATAAATCTTATTATTGTTGTCTTGATGGGTTTTCAGGTTTCTTCCAGATTCCAGTAGCACATGAGGATCAAGAAAAGACGACGTTCACATGTCCCTTCGGCACCTTCGCTTACCGACGTATGCCTTTCGGACTTTGCAATGCACCTGCCATATTACAAAGGTGTATGATTAGTAATTTTTCTGATTTTATTGAGAAAGGTATTGAAGTCTTCATGGACGACTTCACTGTTTACGGTAATTCATTCGATGAGTGTCTATTAAACTTGAAAAATGTGTTGTGTCGGTGCCTAGAATTTAACATTGTGATGAATTATGAAAAGTGTCACTTTATGGTTGATAAATGTTTAATTCTAGGACATATTGTTTCATCTAAACAAATTTCGATAGATAAGGCAAAAATCGATATAATACGTTCATTTCCTTACCTAACTACGGTGAGGGAAATTCGCTCTTTCCTTGGTCATGCATGTTTTTACTGTAGATTCATTAAGGACTTCTCTAAGGTGGAACAACCATTGTGCGAGCTATTACAGAAGGATAAAGCCTTCAATTTCGACCAGCAATGCCAACAATCATTTGACGTATTAAAGGAAAAGTTAGTTTCGACACCCATAGTCCAACCTCCAAATTGGGACTTTCCCTTCGAAGTTATGTGTGATGCTTGGATGGAAGTGTTGGGGCTGTGCTCAGAAAAAATATCGGGAAAGAACCTCACGTTATCGCTTATATGTCCCGTACCTTGGATTTCGCACAACATAATTATTCAACAACAAAAAATTATTCGCTATTATTTTTGCGTTAGATAATTTTCGATCATATCTTCTTGGCACTAAAGTTGTTGTTTTCTCTGATCATGCAGCCTTGAATTACTTGCTCAGCAAAAAAGAGGCGAAACCATGACTAATCCGCTGGATCTTACTCCTCCAAGAGTTTGATTTGGAAATCAAGGAAAATAAAGGATGTGAGAACTTAGTAGCTGATCACTTAAACCAACTTCCAATCACTACAGTTGATCCTCCCATTCGTGAAGAATTCCTGGAGGAAATCTTGATGATGGCGCATACATCAATACCTTGGATTACATATATAGTCAATTACATAGATACAGGTAAATTACCATCTGATTTAACGAGAGATGAAGTAAACTGTATTAAAAGAGAATCTCCTTTCTTTATTTTGGATGATTCGTAACTTTGGAAAGATTGTTCAAACAAGGTAATTAGACGATGTGTTCTGAAAGTGAGGTAAGCTCAATTTTAAATTTCTGTCATTCTTATTCGTGTGGTGGACACTTTGAACCAAAGCGGACCGCTCATAAAATTTTGGAATGCAGATTCTTTTGGCCTCATATTTTCGTGATGATTACTTGTTTTTCAAGTCTTGTGATAATTGTCAACGTGCAGCTAATTTGAGTCAAAGAAATGAAATACCTCTTAACCCTATACATATATGCGAAATATTTGATGTTTGGGGACTTGACTATATGGGTCCATTTGTTTCATCTTTTGGCAATTGTTATATAATTCATGCGGATGATTATGTTTCGAAGTGGATAGAAGCTAAATCCACTCGAAACAACGATGATAAAACTACTGTTCAATTTCTAAATAACTGTATTTTTTCTAGGTTTGGTAACCAAGAGCGATCATAAGCGACCGCGACACATACTTCATCAACCGAGTAATTGATGTACTTATGAAAAAACATGGAGTGAATCACAGGATTGCCACAGCTTATTATCTGCAAACTAACGGACATGCAGAAGTTTCAAACCGTGATGTAAAGATGATTCTTGAGAAAATAGTTAAGCCAAATTGCAAGGATTGGAGCTTGAAGTTGATTGACGCTTTGTGGGCTTATCGAACCGCATATAAAGGACCTATCGACATATCACCATATCGCCTTGTGTTCGATAAGCCATGCCATTTACCTATCGAGCTAGAACACAAGGCGTATTGGGCCGTAAAATAATGCAATATGGAGTTACAAGCGGTTGGCGAAACACAAAAATTACATATACAAGAGCTCGAGGAAATCCAGAGAGATGCTTATGACAACCAAAATATATAAGGACGAAACAAAAGAATTTCATGATCGAAAAATAGTTTTTAAATCTTTTTCTATCGGGCAAAAAGTTCATTTTAATTCAAAATTAAAACTTTTTACAGGAAAACTTCGATCAAAGTGGAGCGGGCCTTATACAGTAACTGAAATATTCTCTCATGGCGCAATCGAAATTGAAGACGATTTGAGCACTCGATTTAAATTAAATGGACACATGATTAAACCGTATTATACGAATAGTGAAGTTTGCTTAATTGAAGATCTTGACTTAGAGGAACCTGTAGTCTGAATCAGGTAGTCGAGCTAACAATTTAAACAAAAGTGCTTCATGGGAGGCAACCCATTGTTTTAATTCCGCTATATTTTTTTTTATTTTTATTTTTACTTTTTATTTTTGTTTCGTCAAGCATGTTTAATTTAATTTCTATTTTTATTTTGCAGGAACCGAATATTTTTATTCAAACTTAAACGACGAAGAATTGCAGAATTTCCATTCGAACAGTGCCAAATTCGGAACCTAAAGTGCATTACACGATCCAAAAACAAATTTCCCACCTTTTGTTTCCTTTCTGCCGCCCACACTCCCCAATCCCCTCTTCTTATATGTCATGGGCCCCATCCCTATTATCATTACATTTTGTCAATTTTCAAAACACCTATTTTCATAAAAAACAAACTCCAATCTCTATCAGTTTACTTTTCAATTTTAAACTCACCTTATCCACCCAAACAAAAAAAATCCCCATTTGACTCAAATTCAAACCCTCTCCCACGTACGACATCACCAAACTAAACCCAATTAAACCAAACTTCTCCTCTTCATCTTCTCCATACCCGATCGCTCATTCCCAAAACACAAACCATCGTCCCTCTTTCTACTCACCACCAACGGCACCAACGAAGAACTCTTATCGTTCTATCATCTTCACGCCTCTTGTTCCTCCCTAATACGCTATGAAGCGCACACAAAACTGACCCAAAAACACCAATGCTCCTCCACCCATCGTCTTGGAGGACAACGCCGCTCAAACGCACTGCCGTTCATAGAGTTACCGAGTGACTTCGACTCCATTTCGCCGCCTCCCCTGGCTCAACCGATGCAAGGTCGTGCGTAAGCCCCAACACGATCTCTATCTCCATCATTACACTAAATTCCAATTGAAGCAACATCATCATGCTCAAGACGGACGACATTCCCGTCATACTTGATGCATTCGCTGACATCAGATAACACTATTGAGGTAAACTCTAACTCTGTTTTGATTCAACTTTGCTAATGTACCACCCTATCTATGGTTTTACATAGGACTTCACTACAGATTTTTACCTCCGTATCCATCGCCTGCAACATCGAGCTCATGGTAGAAACCTCCACGTGATTCTTCGCCGACCCTTCCACCAAGCCCAGGGGATGCACCTGACAGCCCGCAACCAGCCCACGAAAACCCAGAGCACAACCGACGGGGTCAGTCATATATTGTCCATCTCGAGGAGACGATGCACGGGTATTTATAATTCTCCAATGACAAACTGGTACATTTCGAGTCGGTAAGACACCGCCCTTTCCGTGTAGCTAAGTATATTCCGACTCATAATCTAGAAACATTGCATTTACGTGAGTCTGTTCAAGCATACTTTGCTGCCATTAGTTGGGAATTATATCCGATGATTAACTGTGGAACGTTTTATGAACTTGTGTTTGAATTCTATGCCACTTTTAATTTTTCACCCCAACGTCTGCTTAATGTTAGTTCGCCTGATGTTGTAACATTCCGACTATGTGGAAATTACTTCTCAATGTTTATATCAGAATTTAATCTTGCTATGGGGTTCATGACGGATGTCATGAGTCATTCGTATTTAATCGCTTTACTTGAGATTCCGTAGAGTTTCGATGCCGACATGGCTTATGAGGGACTTACTGGTTTAGTCGACCACACTTTCAATGCTCGCGCGACGCGAGCCCATCTTATCCACGACCCAACCTTACGTGATATCCATAGCTTCCTCGTTTATAATTATTCTGGCCAGAACCACTCATCATCCTCCTTAAGCCAAGTCGAGCTATTGATTTTGTGGTGCCTGTCAGCCGCGAACGTGTGAACTTGGGATTCTATTTTGCTCGGGCCTTTGAGATCGTTATTCGATCCAATCACCCCTTATACTTGGACTTTACATCACCTCGCGTCGCTACTTTGATGTAACATGATTTACTTGTACTTTTTCTTTAGATGCTTTAGATGAGCGATGCTTGGATTCAATTGGCCTACTTACGGGAACCCCGAGTGCACCTTACTTTATTCCATCGGGTGTCCTCACTCCTCGCAGCGAGCGAGTTTTCATACGCCAAAATGCACCAGCGCCGCCACCTGTAGCACCACGCCCAGATATGTAATCCCAAATGGATGAAGTTCACGACCGCCTCCACTCCATTGAGATGAACATCATAGAGATCCTCTCCTACCAACATCCTAGCACCTTTCATCGCGACCGAGGTCGTGGCCGTGGTTGACACTAAATCCAGGGAGTACTCTATTCCTTCTCTTGCACTTTAGTTTTACGTTTTGAGGCAAAACACTTTAAGTGAGGGGGAGTAGAGTGTAGGATTGAATTTTACCTTACTTATCTTTATGTTTCGATGCTAGTATATGTTGGTTCAATTTTTCGGAAATTTCATTAATTGTTTTTGTCTTGTTGTATATTGTTTGGAATACTATGCTTGTTCGGGAACCCATAATTGTTTAGGTTAGGATGTTCTTGATAGCGAATAACATGAATTGTAAGTTGGTTTTTTTATATTCCATGACTTCGTTGGTTGAAATGTGATTAGATCAATGCATGAAACAATTTGGTGAGATTTGAGCCTATACGAGCATATCATTTTCGCTCTCGTTTTGTTGGATTGAGTGTGTCAAATTTGGCATTGATATTCTAGAACCTGCATGTTAAATACTGTCAAGATTACACATGAACATGATGCTTAAAAATGATTTGGACACCTTAGGATTAACCATTCCGTTTCCTTACTAAATTGCCTACCCATGCATCCCTTAGTTAACCACTTTTGAGCCTATTCCCGCTTCTTTGTTTTCACCATATTTATAAACCCGAGCCTTTCGTTTTATCACTCTTTTCTACCATTTTCAGGGCAAGTGAGCAGTTTTTCGATGTATGCTCTAAAAAAAAGGGAAAACAGTAGTTCGAAAAAGAAAAAAAGGGGATATTATTCTTAAAAAGAGAGAGAAAAAAGACGTGAACAGAATGGAGAACGACACAACAACAAAGAAAAAAATTCAATGCATTTCAGAAAAAAGTTTGTTGTTTGATAGGTTTTTTTTATCTTATTGCGCTTAATGTTTATTTTGATGGAGTTGAAATTATTGTTTGTTAGTTCCTTGCCTTGAACATTTAGCCATATATTTAGCCTTTTCCCCACTTTACCTAAGCCCGTTACAACCAATAAAAGACCCTTTGATTTATGCATCATGTTCTCATTAGTAGTAGAGATTTGATTTACTTGTAGGCCTTTGGTAATATCTTGTTGATTTTATCATTGAGTGTTTCATTACCCCAAACACGTTGAGTGATTTGAGTGAATCCCGGTAAGGTGTTGAGTTATGAGCATTGAGATTAATGAATGAATGAATATTACAATTGCACTTGACTTTATCCAATTGGTGATGTTCAATTGATTGATTTCTTGACTTGAATAGTTGTTGTGGTCTCTACCTTGCTTTCTCGGATTGAAACTTAACAAAGAAGGGTTGATGAAATTTTTAATTGATTTGATTAATCATACTTTAGGATAAGCATGAGATAAGTGAGGGGGAATTTGATGAATGTTCAAAATAGTTAATCTTTGCTTGTTATTTATTCAATTTTGTGGAATTATTGTTGCTGATTTGGTCGTGTTATGCTTGTTTTTGTGCAGGTCCTTACTTTCTAGGTCTTTACTTTCCGGAATTAGTGACAAAATGGGCGTATTCTACATTTTTATTTGGTCACGGCTGGAGACATGGCCATAACTCTGGACACGGCGCGGTCTGACGTGGCAGTTTCTAGAAGGTCCAGTCAGCGGCGGTTTTTAGAAGACTTCCTCCGCCTTCTGGAAGATGGACGAGCAGAGTTGCATTAGGAGACTAGTTTAAAGTTTGAATTTAAATTATAAAAAAAATTATCTTAGGATTATTTTATTTCATTTTCTTGTTTATCCTTAGGCTTTGAGATGTTATAAATACACACTTGGGGTAAGCCTAAAATGATCACTCAAATTACAATATTCTTTTCTCTCTAGATTTTATAAAAGCTTTCTCTTTTTACTTTTCAAGTTTTTTATTTTTCTTTTATTTTCAAGCTTTGTTTTCAAATATGCTAAGTATGACTTTTGTCATGCTTAGCTAAATTTTTCATAAGCCGAGAGTTGAAGCGATGACTCAATTCCAATGGGAGAATTAAAACAGACCCTTAATATCTTCGGAATATCTCTCTCAATCTCTGCACTTATTTTTCAAAATTAAAACAGTTTTCAAAATCAAATATTGACTTTGGTCAAGAGGTTGTTACGATTAAATGTGTGGGAGGACGATTCGACTTATAGAAAGCAAATTCAACTTCCTAGGAACACACTTGGCGAGATGGCTTCGCCAAGAGGGAATTGAGATCGAAATTGTCGGTTATTGAAGCAACAATCCGCAATAATCTGAGTAGGTCGCCACGAACTTAAACGGTAATTGATCTACGACAATTGATGTTGTTAGAATCAATTCCCGAAGTCAAAATCAAAGATTGCCTTGGGTATTCGGTATACAAGATAGAATCATGGGGATAGCCCTTGTAGGCAAAGTAACCGACGTGAATCCTGAAAAGAAAATCTTATTATATGATCTAAAGAAAATTGAGTCAAAGCGAAGCTTGAGGCTACTTTTACCATATTTATTCACATTCTTCATCCTTTTATTTTTACTTTAATTGCTTTTACTTATTTAATTGGTTTTCTTTACTACTTAAATATATTTTTACCAAAACCCACCATTCACTATATCACGCCTGGCATAGACCAATCAGACATAAATTAAGAATTTTCCAAGTCCCTGTGGATTCGACCCTACTTCTCTACGCTACAAACTTTCCTTTACTTATTATCAATGAAGAAGGAAATTTATTTTGACATCGAAACGACAGTTGTCATGGAAGTAGGTGTGGACCAGTCTTAAATTGCCCTGACCTTCTCTTTATCCACATGGATACCCTATACACTAACTATAAGCCTAAAACATAAGCTTGTCATTGCAAAACACAAACTTGTCCTTGCAAAACACAAACTTGTCCATATTAAAATATAAATGTTCTCGTCGAAGAACTTCAAAAACCATTCGAACGTGAATGACATGAGAGTCAAGAGAAGAGGAATATATATGAATGTAATAAAAGTAAACGATAAAATATTTACCTATAAACTCCTTAAAAATGTGATTCATCAATCTCATGAAGGTGCTTGGAGCGTTTATGAGTCCAAATGGAATAACAAGACATTATACAAGCCGAACTTTGTCTTGAATGTTGTTTTCCATTCGTCACCTTCTTTCATTCAAATTTGATGGTAACCACTCTTCAAGTCAATTTTGGTGAAGATACTTACACCATGTAGTTCATCCAACATATTATCCAGGCGTGGAATAGATGCCTATACTTGATTGTTATCTGATTGATAGGTCGACAATCTACGCACAATTGGAATGTGCCATGTTTCTTTGGAACTAGGATGACGGGAACCACACAAGGTCTAAGACTCTCACAGATGTGTCCTTTTTGTAACAATGAATCTATTTGATGTTCCAATTCCTTCGTTTCCTCAGGATTGTATCGGTAAGTAGGGCTGTTTGGTATGGTCGATCTAGGGATAAAGTTGATTTGATTCTTGATTCCTCTTGTAGGTGGTAAACCATCCGGTTGGTTGCTTAGGACATCTTGAAAATCCTACAATAGAGGAGAAAATACACTAGGAAAATCTATGATGATTGTGATAGTTGATGAAACGGAGTCCTTGAAATGAACTAGAATGCACGGTTTATTTTGAGAAAGGATCTTTCTCTTGTATTTTGCACTCACATAAATGTTTTGAGACACTCTTTTATTTTCATATTGAGGGTCAATCACCACCTGTGCGTCATTTGGCTTTTATCGGTTGTGACCTCTCTTGCCTTTTGTTTCAAGTTCTCTATCTCCTTAAGAATTCATTGTTGATCTATGATATTCTTTTGGGGGGTAGAGGGTTAAGTCAGAACGGTTTACCTTTTATTGGAATTGTGTAAGTGTTCTTTCGACCATAATATGTGACATCATTGTCGTATTTCCAAGGACGTCCTAGGAGGATGTGGGATGCTTGCATCGAAATTACATCACACCATACGTCGTCACAATACTTTCCTATCTTGATATTAATGAGGCATTATTTAACCACCTTCATCTCAACACTCTCATTAAGCCATTGTAAGTAATAAGGTTTTGGATATCTTTGGTAAGAAAGTTTGAGTGATTCAACAATATTGGAGTTAATGACGTTTACACAACTACCATTTTCAATGATGATGGAGAATGGTTGTTCCATGATTAGGCAACATGCGTGGAAGATGTTGGAACGTTGTATGTCAGACTCGTCAGATGCTTGGATGTTCAAGGTATGAAGGATCACCAAGATTATTCCATTTTACTTATTGCTTCCATAGTCATCACTATCTTCTTTGGCTTGGACATGTGCTGGAATGTCGGAGATGTCGTCATCAGAGTTAGAATTATAAGATCCATCACCTAGTATGGTTAGTGTCCTCGTGTTTGGAGAATTATGGATGTTATGGCCTCTTCTTAAGCATTTAAAATAGTTAATGTCCTTACTCAGGTGTCGTCTTTAGGGGCTGAAGTGTGTCATTCTTTGTTGGTCGTTGTTTCTCCTAGTCGAGTTTGTCATCTCTCGACAATTTTTGAGAAGATAAAGTAGAAGATGAGGAAGGATTTGAAGATTACCTTGGTAAGAATGAAGTACCTTGGTAATGTTCTCTGAGTTAGAATCTCCTTTGGATTTGTGCTTCGATTGTCATTGCTTTCTTTAGTGTATCTTCAAGGTTTTTGTACCCGTGGAGATCAAGAAGATCAGTGATGTTTGAGTTTAAGATGAAAATGAATTTTAACATGGTGTCCTCTTCTTCTTCGGTTATGTTAACCCTATTGAGTAAGGACTGCATCTCCTTGTAGTAATATTCAACTGAACATTTACCTTGTCAAAGTCGGTGTAGTTGTTGTTTAACTTCTCGTGTATAATGTGTTGGTAGGAATCGGTTCCTCATGGTGTGTTTGAGTTTGGTCCAAGAAGTGATTGGTTGAATTTGGAAGTTGTTGATCTTTTTCCTTGTTTGCATCCACCAAGTGTGAGCATATCCTTCGAATTCCAAGGAGATGAGAGGAACTTGTTCAGCTTGTGGGCGATCATGGTATGCGAAAATGAGATCAACTTTTCCTTCCCAATCGATGTACTTTTTCGGATCGTAATCTTCTTTGAAAGACGGGATCGTGAACGTTGGTTTTGTAAATAGTTCTGGTGCCTGAAAACGTGGTTGTGCTCGCATGGGGGCCAAAAGTTCAACATTATTTGGCCTTGGATTCTGGTTTGGTAGATCCAGTTGTAGTTCTTTTCGTTTTCTCACGGCATTATTAAGTTGATCAAATTGAGTTGTGAGTCGTTCAATTACGGCTACGATAGTCGTAAGTGTCTCGTTGTTATTGTGGCCCACCATGCAATTATAACATTCAAAAGAAGATGTTAAAGTAGAATAAAAATAAAAGAAAGTAAATTTAACAAAGCAAGAAACCTCACAAGTCACTCCAAGAAAGTAACACAGCGAGAGGCAAGTAAGACGATCTTGTACTCTTTAAAACTCACTTTACCAAGTAGTCTTCCACAGTTCGTATCGGAGTTTGATTACTAACAAAGGCGATAAGGAAACATAAAAGCTCTAAGAGGCCAAACAAGGGTTATACTCCAAGAGAACGAGAATACAAAGAAGGAAGAAGTATGCAAACTCTTTATTCCTACTAAAACAAGAAAGATAATGTGTTATATATGAAAATAACAATAAAAGGAAAAACAAAAGAACATAAATCACTAAGAGTTAAAGAAAAAAAAGAACAAACTAGAAACCTAGAAACCACTAGTCAACTTGAGAAACATTTTTGAGGGGGTTACCAGTGTCCAATGATTTTGGAAAATTTATTGAATGTCTTTCGATGCGTCTAGAAACCACCTGTAAAGTTTTAGAACCAAATACCTTTAGTAGTATCCAGTAGACTCTGTTGAACGGTGAGTCCTCAAACAATCTATTTTTTCGTGATTGCTTTGTTCGAAGGTATTCTTGATCTCAAAAAATTCTTATTTTTTTGTGAATGATCTTCAATATATGAAGTTTCAATCTGGAAATTTTGCCACGAAATTACTCCTGTTGAATTTTTCAGAAATTCGACATGATTCTAGACTGAATCTGCCAATGAAACTTGAATGATTTATTTGAAGGCTCTAATGAGCTCCGATTTGGGTGAAATTTGGACTGGCAATTACTCTTAGAATGAATATGAGTTTTGGAGAAAATCATTCCTAAATTCATTCATTTGCAATTTTTTTTTGAATTTTTGGCTTTTTTCTGGCCTTTTTTTTGTTGAAAAACTAAAAAGAATGATTTGAATCTAAATTAAAATTAAATAAAAAGAACCTGAAATGATGAATCTTTTGTGAACTAGCTCCGTTGGGGTACTTTGATGGTTTTGTGTACAAGAATAAGCAAGATTGCTTGCTTCTTTCCAAGAATCAGCCCAAATCTTATACCAATTGACAGGGAAGCGGTGACGGATTAATGAACGTTGCTATTGTTGAATAATCAAACCTAGAAAGCTATATACTCGATGAAGAATAATGGGGTTCTATAGGGTTTCTTTTAGGTTTGGAAACAAGGTAAGAAACAATATTAGAACAATATAAACAAAAGATAAAGAACTTAAAAATAAAGTATGATAATCAAGAATTCAAAAGATCTCAATTGTGAAGGTGAATGGAAAAGATGATAATGGTGAAGATGAATTTGTGGAAAATATATGGATAATGTCCTATCAAACCATCCTAGTCACAATGAAAAGGTAAACACAATAATATAACTCTAACCAACCCTCCTAGTCGCGATGAAAAGGCAAATTGGTGTGTGAAGATTATTCTTCCTCACAAGAACTTGAAAGTACTCCAGAGAAGAAGCTTCGAAGGCACAAGGCAATCAGAATATAAAAAACGAACTTTCGTTGTATTATTAATCAAAGAAATCAAATTTAAAAGGTTGAGTGAAGCCTCCTTTATATAGGGGGTGAGTTCTAAAGGTCCTAAATAACTAATGAATAAAATAATAACATACTAAACCTATCTTAACTATAATTCATAATAAAATAATAATAACTAAAAATAATGTTTTAACTCAACCATAATTCCTAATAAAATAATAACTATAATCCTAAAGATAATGCATCATCCTATATTAAATTATATTACAAATAATCAATATAAATATTGCAAATTCGTAATATTTGTTAGAGTGTGCCCAAAGACCAATCATATGATGATTGTAATAATCATTTATTTATCGATTTTATTGAATAAAGGCATTGCCAATATTATTTTCAGTTATATGTATTTGTTTTACATAAACTGAAAGATAATAAAGTCCATATAATAACATTATTAAAAGATCGATAGTCAAGTATTATTTTGGGCATGGACAATAATAATACGATTAAGACTAACATGTTATTGATTGATGACAAGGGTTGTAATTGACATAGAGATGTCATAATTGATACTTGATTATATTGTTAAAGAACAATGTATTGGATTGACCCATCATGAGCGCATGTCTTGGATTATTATGTAACAGTTATAACATTGCTCATGGTGATGACTATATGTTTGATCCTTACAGTTGAGATCAATATCATCCCAACATATATTGTTGTATGTTTTGATACAGTTAAACATGCTCCGTAACTGGTTGCACTATAAAGACTGTTATTGAATTATCTCGATATATGTAGTGGGGTGTATATGGTTAAGATAGGATTAGTCATTCCTACATAATAGGAATTATCACATACCACTTGATTGAGTGAGACTATAAATGCATGGCCATGCTTGAATAAGTTTATATGTGATATCACAAATTATTCGTTAATTATAGTCTACTCTAGATATCTAGAAACAAGAGATATCTATACAAGTATGTAATATTAGAATTGTTCTAATAATTACTACTAACGTTACAAGAACCTACAGGGTCACACCATAGGATTGAAATGAGCACAGATGTACAATTTGTTGTATGTTACTAAAATATATATATAGTTAAGATATGTATATTTGATATACATATGATTTTAATTATCCCGAATATAGTAAGCATTAAAACAATTAATTTATATTAAACTCCTTTAATTGATATATATAATTCGGAATAATTAAATAAGTTTTTAAATAGACATTAAAGATTTTAATTTAGATTATAAATCTTTAATGTATATTTAATTTGAATTAATTAAATAATATTTCATGTATTAATTCGAAATAACTTTAAAAACCCTAAGATGTTAGGGTAATTTATATATTTAAAAGGAGGCAAGGTCTAGCAGTCAGTTTTTTCACTTCAGTCGTTTTCTCAAAACAGATTTTGGGAAAAAGAAAACTTTGCTCTCTATTGGGTGAACTAAGTAGTGGCTGAGAGGTGTTTTCGTGGAGGCTTTCGATTCGAACAGTTCATGATCACCACTTCTCGTTGTTGTCCTTGTTGTTTTTCAAGGAACCCACTGTAAGTATTGTATCCTTCCTCCCAATTTCAGTTTTATGTACTTGGATCTCTGGTGAGACCATCAAGTTTTGTTTCCTCTGCGCGTGGGGTGCATCGACAGTCCCAACAGTGGTATCATAGCCACTTGTACGATTCGAATTCGAGTTAAATTCTTGGTTGATGCGATATGTACGAGATGCATGTTCTAGTTTTATCGTTTTCGAAAAATATGCATGATATCATTGTTCGAATCGATAACCACAATGATTAATATGTTAATTTGTTAATCTATTTTTCAATTAATTAGTTGCTTCAAGGATTTTACGAAATCCATATATCAATTGTTGACATGATGATCTATGGAGTGCGATAACATATCGCGTTTGGCAGTGGAACAATGGTTGTTCCGATGTAGAAAATCTTCAGGATTGAAAATCCCAAAAGAATGATTCTGTTGATAATTTTTATCAAATCATGAAGTTTTTCCATAGAAACAGAAGTATTATTTTTCAAAAAAATCCCACTACAAGAGTATTTTTTCCATAGAAATGTGGAACTATTGTTTCCCTAGCCCTATAAGGGGCTTCGCCTTGACCCCTCATCATCAGTACAAATTGAAGGTCCATATTGATATTTTTTAACAAAGGAATAAGAACGTGTGTATATATATATGATATGTTTGTTCTGCATGGTGTTTGACATGCATGGTTATAGCCCTTGTTCAATTTCCAATGTTTTAATTTGAAATACGGTTTGCGGGCTGTTCCTTTCTATATCTCTATTGCATTTCTCTTCTCATCTAACTCCCTCATATGTAAAATGAGTTTCTTTTAAAATTGTAAACTATGAAGATTTGCAAGGAGAAGAAGAATGACAAGAAGATACCTAGAGAGTAGTCTTAGGGTTTAGGGTTTTTGGTCTCCCATTGGCTTGGGATGGGTCACCTTAGTCATTGTTTTAGGCTATAACCATTGGATCTTATTTATTGCTATATTTGTTATGTATACAATGCTTCAAATGATAAAATGAGAATGAATATTGATGAGATCAATAAGGGTCAAATATTAAAACGAACAATGGTGATATAATTATTTAAATCCCTCTTTATAATCTAAGTTAACTTAACCGTCCAATATTTACCCTCGTTAAGGCTTCGATCGATATTGTGTGGGCTTTGCCAAAGCATTGGCACATATATCTATCTTGGTTAAATGCGAAAAATAAGCAAGTGATATTAACCGGTTGAGATATTGGTAATAACTTAACTAGGTTATTCTAATAGGATTAGAAACCTAGTGGTTAAATATTTGGATAAGTCATGAGATGACTTGAACAAAAGTTGTTCACCAAAATGAGAGGTTACATGACTTGTAACTAGTAAAGTGTTATTTACCTGAATAATCATTATCCTAAAAGAAAAGCCAAAGTTGATTTAGAAATTAATGTATTATGGATCCTCACCCACTAGAAAAATTTTCGCTTAATTTTTCTGAAATTAAAATAGAGAAAGTTTTTATTTTTGAATAAAATAGTGGGAGTAATTTGTAAATAAAGTCCTATTTATAAATTTTTATTCGGTAAATTTACTTACTTTAATATTTCCATTGTTGTAGATTTAATGGCAAATATCACTTTATCACTGCGATCACTCCTTGAAAAGGATAAACTTAATGGCATAAAATTCTTTGACTGGTTTCGTAATTTTAGAATTGTTCTCAAACAAGAAAGGAAAAATATGTCATTGAGGAACTTGTTCATGATGAACCGACAACTAATGCTTCAAGAGCTGACAAAGAAAATTCAAGAAACATATGGATGATATGTTAGATGTTAGATGTCTAATCCTTGCCACCATGACTCCTGAGCTTCAGAAGCAACATGATGACATGGTTGCATATGAGATGATTCAAAATCTCAAAGAAATATATGAAGGGCAAGCACGTCAAGAGAGATATGAGACCTCTAAAGCTCTATTTCAATGTAAAATGGCATAGGGACCACATATAGGAGCTCATGTCATCAAGATGATGGGCTACATCCAAACGTTGGAAAAGCTGGGATTTCTTCTCAAAGATGAATTGGCTACCGATGTTATCCTGTAATCGTTTCTAGATAGCTTTAGCCAATTTGTCCTTAATTTCAACATGAATAAAATTAACCAGACTTTGCCACAGTTACTTGGCATGTTACGAACTGCTGAAAGTAATATGAAAAAATTTGGACCTAAGCCTATTCTGATGGCCCACAAGGAGAAAGGAAATAGAAAGGGAAAGAAAAATGTATTGGAAAAGTCTAAGGGTAATGGTAAGGCCAAACCAAAAGGGAAAAATGCGTTGAAACCCTAAGGGGGAGTTAGCAAGTAAGAAAAATGTTTCCATTACGATAAGACCAGACACTAGAAGAGAAACTGCCCTGTTTACCTTGAAGAGGTCAAGAAGGCAAAAGCAAACATAACGTTTGTTTTGGGTATTTATGTTATTGATGTTAATTTGTTAACATCTACTTCTTAGGTATTAGATATCGGTTGTGGTTCTCATATTTGTACTTCTGTACAGGGACTGCAAAAGAGAAAGAATCTGGCTAAAGGAGACGTAGACCTACGAGTTGGAAATGGAGCAAGAGTTGTTGCATTAGCTATAGGGACATATGTTTTATCTTTGCCTAGTGGACATGATTTAAATTTAGAGGATTATTATTTTATGCCTAGTTTGACTAAGAACATTATTTCTATTTCTTGTTTGGACAATATTGGTTTTGAGATTATTATTAAGAATAATTGTTGTTCTTTTTATCTCTATAGTGTTTTTTATGGTTCGACACAATTGGTTAATGGTCTCTATATTTTGGATAAAGAAAACACCATTTATAACATAAATAATAAGAGATGAAAAACAAATGACACGAATCAAACTTATCTTTGGCATTGTCGTTTAGGCCATATAAGTGAGAAATGCATATCAAAACTCCATAAAGATGGATGCTTATATTCATTTATTTTCGAACAATATGATATATACGAATCTTGCTTGTTGGAAAAAATGACTAAACTCTTTTTAATAGTAAAGATGAGAGAGCAAGTGATTTATTGGGGTTAATACATAGTGATGTATGTGGATCGATGAATACATAAGCCAGAGGTGGATTCCATTACTTTATTACTTTCACCGATGACTTCAGTCGGTATGGGTATATTTATCTTGTGTGTCATAAATCTGAATCCCTTGAAATGTTTAAGGAATTTAAAAATAAATTACAATATCAACTAGGCAAGATTATTAAGGCACTTCGATCATATCGAGGTGGAGAATACTTCAGCATAGAGTTTGATGAACTCCTGAAAGAATGTGGGATTGCCTCAAAACTTACACCACCTGGTACACCACAGTGGAATGGAGTTTCTGAAAGAAAGAATCGAACACTGTTAGACATGCTTCGATCGATGATGAGTCATAGTGATCTTCAGACTTCTTTTTGTGAACATGCACTTGAAACAACCATTTTCACACTTAATCGTGTTCCATCTAAATCGGTTCAAAAGACACCATACCAGTATGGGCTGAGAAGTGTCCTAGTATGTCTTTTATGAAGATTTGGGGTTATGGAGCTTATGTAAAACATCATATGTCTACAAAGCTCAAACCTAAATCTCATAAGTGTATATTTTTTGGATATACTAAAGAAACTAAGGGATACTATTTCTTCAACCATAATGAGAACAAAGTGTTTGTTGCTCGAACATGAGTTTTTCTCGAAAAAGAATTTCTCTCAAAGAAAGGGAAGGGTAGAAATATTGAACTTGGAGAAGTTCAAGAACAACAATCAATGAACCTAAAGTTGAGCATGTTTCATAACTTGTTGAGGAACAATTACCAGATTTAGAAACACAACTACTGAGAAGATCCACAAGAGAACACTGTGCACCTTAGAGATTTGGATTTATCATTACTACACATGGAGATGTTCTTCTTATGGATCAAGATGATCCTAGGACTTATCAAGAGGTAGTGTCTAGCCTAGACTATGAGAAATGGCTTGAAGCAATGAGATCTGAGATGGATTCTATGTCAATAAACCAAGTGTGTACTTTGGTTGAACCACCTGAAGGGTCAAACCTATAGGGTGTAAATGGGTTTTCAAGAAGAAAACCGACATGGATGGTAATGTACAAACATACAAGGGGTGATTAGTCGCTAAAGGTTTTTGAAAAGTTCTTGGTGTAGACTATGATGAAAAATTCTCCCTCGTAGCTATGTTTAAGTCCATCCAGATCTTGCTTGCAATAGCTGCATTCCATGCTTATGAAATCTGGCAAATGGACATCAAAATTGCTTTCCTTAATGGAAAACTTGAAGATGATGTGTATATGACACAACAGAAGGTTTTGTCATTCCAGGAAATGCTGGAAAGGTTTTTAAGCTACAAAGGTCTATTTATGGACTAAAGCAAGCTTCTCGAAGCTGAAATCTTCGTTTTAATAATGCAATCAAAAAGTTTGGTTTTATCAGAAATGAAGATGAACCTTGTGTTTATAAGAAAGCGAGTGGGAGCATTGTTTCTTTCCTAATCTTGTATGCAGAGGACATACTCATCATAGAAATGATATGCCTACTTTACAGTCTGTTAAGTCTTGGTTAGGTTGTTATTTTTCTATGAAAGATTTGGTGAGGCAACGTATATCTTAGGAGTTAAGATCTATAGAGATAGATCAAGACGACTTCTAGGTTTGAGTCAAAGTACATATATAGACAAAGTGCTGAAAAGGTTCAGTATGGAATAATCTAAGAAAGGATTTTTTCCTATGAGACATGGCATTTCTCTTTTGAAGGAAATGTGTCCTTCAACTCCACAGGAAAGAGAACGGATGAATAAGATTCCAGATGCTTCAGCTATTAGTTCTATCATGTATGCCAAGATATGTACTCGACCAGATGTATCGTATGCTTTAAGCATGACGAGTCGGTATCAATCAAACCCTAGTGAAAATCAATGGGTTGCGGTTAAAAATATCTTTAAGTACTTAAGAAGAACTAAGGATAAGTTTCTTGTCTATGGAGGGGAGGAAGAGCTTAGTGTAAAAGGTTATATTGATGCCAGCTTCTAACTGACAAGGATGACTCACGATCGCAATCAGCTTTTGTGCTTTGTCTTAATAGAGGTGCTGTGAGCTGGAAAAGTTCGAAGCAAGACACAGTAGCTGATTCTACAATAGAGGCTGAAAACATTGCAGCCAGTGAAGCAGCAAAAAAGGCTGTTTGGATCAAGAAGTTCATATTGGAATTAGGGGTTGTTCCTAGTATATCAGAAGCTGTAGAACTCCGTTGTGACAATAATGGAGCCATTGTACAAGCAAGGAACCCAGATCTCATCAACAATCCAAACATATTCTTAGGCGCTTTCATTTCATTCGAGAGATCATAGATTGAAGAGATGTGGAATATGCAGAGTACACATGGATGACAATATTGTTGATCGCTTCACAAAGCCTCTTACACAACAGAGGCATGATTGTCACACTAAGTCACTCGGTATTAGATATGTGAGTGATTGGACTTAGTGCTAGTGGGAGATTGTTAGAGTATGCCCAAAGACCAATCATATGATGATTGTAATAATACATTTATTTACCGATTTTACTGAATAAAGGCATTGCCATTATTATTTTTAGTTATATGTCTGTGTTTAACATAAACTGAAAGATAATAAAGTCCATATAATAACATTATTAAAAGATCCATAGTCAAGTATTATTATGAGCATGGACAATAATACGATTAAGACTAACATGTTATTGATTGTTGACAAGGAGTTTTCATTGACATAGAGATGTCAGAATTGATACATGATTATATTGTTAGAGAACAATGTATTGGATTGACCCATCATGAGCATATGTCTTGGATTATTATGCAATGGTCATAACATTGCTCATGGTGATGACTATATGTATGATCCTCAGACTTGAGATCAATATCATCCCAACATATATTGTTGTATGTTTTGATCCAGTTAAACATTCTCCTTAACTGGTTGCACTATGAAGACTATTATTGAATATATCTCGATATATGTAGTGGGGTGTATATGGTTAAGATAGGATTTTTCCTTCCTACATAATAGAAATATCACAGGCCACTTGATTGAGTGAGACTAGAAATGCATGGCCATGCTCGAATAAGATGATATGTGATATAAAAAATTATTCGTTAATTATAGTCTTCTCTAGATATCAAGAAACAATAGATGGGCTATACAAGTGTGACTATTCTAAGACTTGTGCCTATTCTAGATATAAAGGTCAAAAGGTTGTAATACATGAAAGAGTTAATCATGAAGATAATATGTTGAATCATAATTTCTTGTAACTTAGGTAACAATGATATATTGCTAGATGTCACTCATTGTATGTAATATTAGAATTGTTCTAATAATTATTACTAACGTTACAAGAACCTACACAGTCACACCTAGGATTGAAATGAGAAAAGATGTACAATTTGTTGTATGTTACTAAAATATATCTATAGTTAAGATATGTATATTTGATATACATATGATTTTAATTATCCCGAATATAGTAAGTAAGCATTAAAAGAATGTAATTTAGATTATAAATCTTTAATGTATATTTTGATTTGAATTAATTAAATATTATTTTATGTATTAATTTGAAATAACTTTAAAAACCCTAAGATGTTAGGGTAATTAATATATTTAAAAAGAGCAAGGTCTAGCAGCCACTTTTTTCACTTCAGCCATTTTCTCAAAATAGATTTTGGGAAAAATAAAACTTTGCTCACAATCGGGTGAACTAAGTAGAGGCTGAGACGTGTTTTCGTGGAGGCTTTCGATTCGAACAGTTCATGATCACCACTTCTCGTTGTTGTCCTTGCTATTTTTCAAGGAACCCGCTGTAAGTATTCACATCCCTTCCACCCAATTTCGGTTTTACATACTTGGATCGCTGGTGAGACCGTAGAGTTTTGTTTCTGTTGCGCCATAGGGTACATCGACGGTCCTAAAAATATTTAAATCATGTAATAATCTCATATAGGAATTTCTACATGAGCTATCTTCAGTAAAATGAATGTATCTTGAGTTCTCGATATCGGATGGATGTGATTCAAGAACCGTTAGAAAGATAAGAGAAAGACTGTTGTGTCTCTAGAAGACATGTTAACCGTATAACAAATGGATAACCTTCAAAAAGTCGTTGTAAATATGCTGCTATTAGACCCTTAAGGATGAATGCTTGAATTGCGATTTGAAGCATGTCTTTAAGAAGTTGGGTCCGGCCTAGTGTGATAGGGCCAAGTGGTATAGTAAATTCATCATCATTATTTTAGGGCGTATGGTGCATGTATTAGTAATGGCCTTTCCAATTTGGCATCTACTTCCCTCGAAATTCTTTTTTCCTATGTAGAATATTTTTTAGCACCAGATCCCCTTCATGAAATTCTCTTAGTCTGACATTTCTGTCGTAAGCTTAGATTATCATTTTCTGATACATCTGGTCATGATAGATAGCTCTTAATCTATTCTCCTCAATCAAATTCAACTGATCAAACCTATTAAGATTCCAATCATCTTTTTACATTTTCACCTCTATTAATACTCTCATAGAAGGAATTTTTACCTCAACAGGTAAAACCGCTTTTATCCCATAGACTTAAGAGAACGGTGTTGCCTAAGTCGATGTATGAACAAATGTGCGATAAGTAAATAGAGAAAAATTAATTTTTCTTGCCAATCCCCATATGTTTCAGTTGTTTTCGTGGTGATATTTTTATTTTCTACCTCCATTGCCCCATTCATCTTTGGGCGATAAGGAGTCGAGCTGTGATGCTTGATCTTGAATTTTTTGTAGACTTCCTTTAATATGTTATTGTTCAAGTTCAAGGCATTATCTGAAATGATTTTCTCTGGTGTTCCATATCTACAGATAATTTCCTTCTTTAGGAATCTACAAACTACTTCTTTTGTGATTGACAACTATCTTTTTGATGTCAAAATAAATTCCTTCTTCTTAATTAATAAATAAAGGAAAGCATAGAAAAGAGAAGTAAGGGTCGATCCTCAAAGACTTAAATAAGTAGTAAAAAATGGTTTCGGTAAAAAGAGATTAAATAATAAAATGCGATTTAAAGAAAAATAATGAAAATAAAAATTGAAGGTTGAAAATGAAAATCGTAAAAAAAGCCTCAAGCCTCGCTTTGAGTCAATATCCTTCAGATCATCGAATTAGATTTTCCCTTCGGGATTCACGTCGGTTACTTTGTCTACAAGGACAATCCTCGTGACTTTATTTTGTATACCGAATATCCAAGGCAATCTTTGATTTCGACTTCAGAATTTGATCTGATCAACATCAATTTTAGTAGATCAATAATCGTTAAAGTTTGTGAAGACCGACTAGATTGTTGTTTCAATAACTACTAATTTCGATCTCAATTCCCTCTTGGCAAGGCTATATCGCCAATTGTGTTCCCAGGAAGTCGAATGTGCTTTCAATAAGTTGATCCTTCCTTCCACACATTTAATCGCAACAACATCTTGACCAAGTCAGTCTTTGATTTTGAAAACTATTTTTTATTTTGAAAAATAAGCGCAGATATTGTGAGAGATCTTCCAAAGTTATTAAGGTGATTTTCAATTCTCACGTTGGAATTGAGTCATCGCTTCAATTATCGTCTTATGAGAAAATTAGCTAAGCATGACAAAAGTCATGCTTAGCATATTTAAAATAAAAATTAAAATAAAAGAAAAATGAAACTTGAAAAATAAAAGAGATAATTTTTATAAAACTAGAGATAAACAAAGAAATTAAAATAAAAATAATCCTAAGGATAATTCCAATTTTTTTCTAAATTTAAACTTTAAAATTTAAAAATAAGTCTACTAATATAACTCTGCCCGTCCAACTTCCAGAACGCATTAACTAGATCTTATAAAAACTGCCGCTGACTGGACCTTCTAAAAACTGTCACTTCAGACCGTGTCATACCCAGAGTCGTGCCCATGTCTCCAGTCGTGACCAAATAATAAAAAAATCCAGATTGGACATGTTTTACTATTAAATATGGAAAGTAATACCCTGTACGAAAATAAGCATAACACAACCAAATCAGTAGCAATAAATTCATAAGATCGAATAATTAACGAGCAAATATTATTGATTCAAAACACTCATCAGTAATATTGGCATATGATGCAGCTTTAACACATTTGATGAAGTAGTCGATAGCCACTAAGATGAAACGGTGTTCATTAGAAACCTTTGGTGTGATTGCCCTAATGACATCGATCCCTCACATTGAAAATGGCCAAGGTGCGGTCCTCACATGGAGTGGTCATGGAGGAACATGTATTTTATCACCATGGATCTGACATTTATGACATTTTTGTGCATAGATAATGCAATCCCCTTCCATCGTTGACAAATAGTACTCAAACCTCATAATTTGTTTGGCCATTGTGAAACCATTTGCTTGTGTTCTAAAAAATCCATCACGAACTTCCTCAAGTTTTTTCTTGGACCTGACTTTGTTCATACACCACAAAAGTACTTGACCTCTTCTATTTTTGTACATGATATCTCCATCGATAACATACCATATGGCTTCGTTTATCATTTTCAGTAGCTTTCGCATGGTAAGTTTGATACATTATATATTGAAGGATATCATAATACCATGGGATATCATCATCTTTATCTTATTCAATATTACAACAATGAGCTGGGACTTCCCTTATACTCATTCGGATGGGCATCATTCGAGCTTGGTCATTGACTTTAAACATTGAAGCTAACATGGCTAAAGCATTTATCAGATCCATAACCAGATTCTTGTATTCTAGGAACATGGAATCTTTAGTCATCCACTCTCCACGAAGTTGGTAATTGACTAAAATAGAATCCCCAAATACTTATAGTATTTTGATCTTGCACTCAATTGCAGCTCGGATTCCCATGATACATGCTTTATACTTAGTCATGTTGTTTGTACATTAAAAAATGAGCCAACTAGTAAAGGGATAATGATCTCCTTCAAGTGAAACTAATATTGCCCCAATTCCATGTCCCACGACACTTGAGGCAACATCAAAAATCATTTTCCACACTTCATCTTTTGGGGCTTTCACTTCCTTTACAATGGATATACACATTAAATCCTCATTTAGAAACTCAAATTTCACCGGTTCATAGTCTCCTGGTTCCTTTCTTGCCGAAAAGTACAATGGAACTAATTTCACTATTTTTTATTCATATAAACTATATCAAACTCGATAACAACATTTTCCACCTCGTCATTCTTCTAGTTAGAGCTTATGATTCCATCATGTACTTTAACAGATCCATCCTCGATATTAACCATGCAGTGTTGTATAAGTAATAATGTGTCAACCTTTTTATGGTCCATACCAAGGCACAACACACCTTATCGATTGTAGAGTATCGAGTTTCACAATTAGTGAGTTTTTTTACTGAGATAATAAATGGCTCATTCTCTTCTCCCAATTTTATTATGTTGTGCTAGTACACATCCCATTGAATTTCAAAGACAATTAAGTAAAACATTAGTGGTTTATCCAAGATAGTTCCACTGAAACTGGATTATTTGAAAAATAATGTTCAACTTTATCAAATTTTTTGGCAACTATCATCCTATGTTCCAGGGTTTTTCTTTCTCAACAAGAGGTAGATTGGATCACATTTCTCTATCAACTAAGAGATGAACCTGACAATGTAATTTAACCTCCCTAAAAGTCCTTGCACTTCATTTTGAGTTTAGGGAGGTGGTAATTCCAAGATTTCTTTAACTTTATTTGGGATTTATTTCTATCCCTTTCTCACTAACTATAAACCCTAACAGTTTTCGTGATGTGGTTCCAAAAGTGCACTTAGCTAGGTTAAGTTTCAACCGATACTTCCTCAATCTGAAGAATAGCTTCCTTAAGACAACAACATGTTATTCTTTGATTTTTGATTTGGTAATCATATCATCCATGTATACCTCTATCTTTTTGTCATATTGTGGAACAATGTAACTATGTCTCGTTGATATGTTGCCCCTGCATTCTTTAGTCTAAAGGGAATCACTTTATAGCAAAATGTTCCCCACATTGTCACAAATGTTATCCTTTCCATATCTTTAGGGTTTATTTTGATTTGGTTATACCCTGAGAAGTCATCCATGAAAGAGAAAAGAGTGTGTCTAGTTGTATTATCAACCAACGTATCAATATGCAGAAGTGGGAAATTGTCTTTGGGACTTGCACGATTAAGATCTCGATAGTAAAAACACATTCGAACCTTCCCATATTTTTTTGAAACTGGACTATATTTTCTACCCATTCGGGTATTTGGATACATGTAGGAATCAGACGTTGAATAGTTTCTTCACCTCTTCCTTTGTTTTTATCAACTTATTTGGTCTTATTCTTCGAAGCTTCTGCTCCACTGGCTTGCATTTGGCTTTATTGGTAGTTTATGTGCCACAATATCAGTATCCAACCCTGGCATGTCTTGATATGACCAAGAAAATACATCTTTGAACTTATGCAGAAGGTCTATGAGATCATGTACTGTTTCTGAACATAGCAAAGTGTCAATCTTGACCACTTTTTATACTCATTTATCCCCAAATTCAATGTCTCAATCTTATCTCGGTGGAGCAAAATCTACTTACTTTCTTCTTCAATCAATCTAACAAGTTCATGATTCAATTCACATTCTACAACATTATTATAACCCATAGATTCCTCTAGACACATCCTTTTCAAAGTCAACCTTTGGTTCAAAAACATCATTACTCAAACAATTGATATCTGGAGACCTGTAAAGGGAAATGAATGTATCTGGGCTAGAGACAAGGATTTTTATATTTATTGAAAGGATGACTACAATACAATAATAAAGAACTAAATAAAATGTTTACCAAGAGGGAATGAAGAAAATGCATCATTTCATTAAAATTAAAGATTAATAATAGTTTGGCCTTACAAAAGATCCCTACTATTTTCTAGCAAAAGTAACAAGGTTGTTATCATGCATTACTCTAAAATTTGTTTGAAAAATACAATAAGTTCTTTAACAATGTAGTTGTTTAGAGAGTATCTAGGAGGACATGGACGGATCGCTACCAATAAGCACTCCCCAATAGAAGCATCTGTAATGGTATTAATGCTCATATTTTCCATCAAGGCTTCAACCTTTGCAACTTCCTCATCAACCCACGGGTGTTCCAGCAT
The DNA here is from genome assembly GCF_006381635.1 of Hibiscus syriacus. Taxonomy (NCBI): domain Eukaryota; kingdom Viridiplantae; phylum Streptophyta; class Magnoliopsida; order Malvales; family Malvaceae; genus Hibiscus; species Hibiscus syriacus. Next base: position 1,021,335 of record NW_024063064.1, read on the forward strand.
GTCACCACAAAACCTCCAAATGAAAATATCTTAGTAATGGGCGATATGACCATAGGTCCCCAGGTAATATCCACTCATCTTGCTTTAGCCTTCCTTATTTCTCTGAGCTTTTATGCATCTCTGACCCTATTCTAGTAGGTGGGCATAAGACCAATCCCAAAATAATTCTTTTTGAGTGTCAGGGCCAAACCTTTAATGATTACTAGAAGTCTTTTACCCAAACCTTTCCAAACTTTGGCTCCTCGATCTATAGTCTTTTTTAGCTGCATCTTAGTGTTTCTTAAAAGCTGGGAGAGGGCATTGTCTTTCCTTCAGAGACGAAAGAGGCCTTGACAAACTCTAACGACTGAAATAAAAATCCATTATGTTCTGATCTACTCCCACATACGGTGCATCAGTAGTGATAGAACCAATGGTATCTTATTTTGTTTTAATGGTCACTAGAGCCCATCGGTGATATACCAAAGCTTTTAATAGAGGAAAAAACTACCCCCGCCATATGGATCCATGGCCTTAATAGTAAATAGTTGTAGTTTAGATGGATATCCTTGACTACAAACTCCACTTCAAATGTTATAGGACCAAGCTTGAGAAGTATTGTCATGTTTCTCATGATCTTTCGTTTAGTGCCATAAAAAGCTCATACGGTGTTGTCACAAACCATCATTTGGGAAATTTCCACTGGAAGTCTATTCAGTGTGGCATATGGTACTATATTTAAGACTGATCCATTGTCAATTAAAAGTCCCCCGAAAATATAATCCCTTTATAGTGGGTGGTGATATGCAATGCGTTGCATCTATATTTTCCTTCTTCAGGTATCTCATCATCATAAGAGTAGATGAAGTTGTCTACATTGATGTGATTTATCATCATGTATACACATTCCACTGGCATATCTTTTCCCACAAAGGTCTCATTTAGCACCTTTTATCAATGTGTTTTGTTGCACTTTAGAGTATAGAATGAGAGATAACGTCGAGATTCGTGCAGTAATTTTATGGAGTTGTTCTACAGTGTTGTACTCGTTGTACTTTAAAAATTTTAAGAACTCTTGAGCATCTTCAATCTTAACAAGTTCATTCATCTTGTGTTCAAGCTTGTTGATCTCAAAAACTCTTACTTTTGTACTATTCCAAGGGCGTAACATCTCTCACTCCTAGTGAAACCTCTAACCTCATCAACTTCTTTCTCTTTATTCTCAGGAGTGTTGATCTGACATGCATAGTTTCATGGGACACTTTTTCTGTTCATGTAGAGAAATGGTGTTGGTGACTTTATCATCACCTTTAGCATTGTATTTCCCTTGTTCACCTCATAACTTGACTTGGATATAACCAATATTGGTTTCATTAATCTCTCTTCGGCCTTTTATGGGCCTTTAATGGAGGCATAAATATCTCCTAAATAGTTCATTGAACCTTCTTCGAAGAATTCCAATTCCTTCATATCCATCAGTCCTTGGACTATCTACTTGAATTCTTGGCAATCTTGTATCTGATGACCATCCTTACAGTAGTACTCACAATATTTCCCTGATCTTTAATTTACCAATTCCTTCATTTGAATAAATAATCCTCTCACGATCATTTGCTCACACACCCATCTCAGTGGTGTTCATACTTTATCAATCAATGGTTTGGAAGTATATTTGTAGCAACACATGGTGCCTCTGAGTCGTTGAATGACACCACATTCCTTTTGATCAAATCTTCTACTATCGTTTTAAAGGAAAGACACTTTTTGATTGTAAACCCTGATATATTATCTTGATACTCACATGTCTCTTTGTCATTGTATCACTTACGAAAGGTGTTCAATTGGGTTTACATACTTCAGTGACACTACATATGCCTTGAACAATCTGTGAAAAAGCTTATTGTACTTCATCATAATAGTGTGAATGAAAACCTTTCAGTATTACTCTCACGCTTTACTGTTCCTTGAGATACAAAATTTCCAGTTCTTGGTTTGTTCGCAGAGATTTTTACATTATTCACTTCCCTTTTTTTCTTTTCAATAAGGGTTTCTTTGTCGAGCTTTGCCCACTAGTAATTTGGCCTTTCCTCAATGCCTTCTCAATCATTTCCACACACATGACTATGTCAAAGAAAATTTTTGTAGCAACTCCTATCATTTGGTCAATGTAAGGAGATTTTAACATGTCAATGAACATAGTTATGAATTCTCTCTTAACCAGTGGGGGATGTACTTGAGAAACAATAGATCTCAAGCAATGAGCATATCAGTGAAAGCTCTCATTGTGTTTCATCTCCATCTTCTGGAGAGTGACCCTATCAAGTATCATATATGTGATTTGATGATATTATTCCTTGAAAGCATTTTCAGGTCCTTTCAGGACCTTATTTTGGAACGAGTTAGTTGATTGTAACATCTTGTTGCAAATCCTATCAAGATTGCTTGGAAGCAGTGCATAAAGAGTCTATCGTCTCTGACAAAGCCTGTCAATCTCCTACAAAACATAGTCAGGTGTGCAGTGGGGAAAGTCTTACCCGTATAATTTTCAAACTTAAACATTTTAAACTTGCGGGATAAGATTAGCTTAGGAACCAAACTTATTTCCACTGAATCCATTCATCTAGGGAGCTTTGCCCTCCAATTCCTTTGAAGAAGTCCTTGCACCAGTCCTTTAGATGTTGTGGCAGCTCATTCATGGCTCTCTCGATCTCTTCGAGATTCATTGCAGTGTGTTCATTCAAATTAACTTGAGAATTTGTTATGGCCACTTGATTTTTAGTGGTAGAGGATACTGCAGGATACCCAATAAGCTTCTTAGGTGAGATGAACAACTTCAGAGTAGATTGCACTGTTGCATATTCAAAAGTCTCAACCAGCGTAACATTCTATTCTCTCCCTACTTTGACATTCATCTAAGGAAAATTTTCCATAATATCATTCACCATGCTAGATTAATTTTGCAGGATATGATATACGGTTGATTTTTATGATTATTCCATTTTCACTTCACATTCCTGTTGCATCTTCAGTAAGTTCTCTTGCATTCCCTTTTTGAACTATTCAAATTTAACTTCCATTGTTTACCTCTAGTGTTGTGAGGGTGTGGAGTTTTGCCTACCAGTATCTTCTAGCAATTCTCCATGAAATGAATTTTATGCATGAATGCATATGAAATGAATTTTATACATGAATGCATATTATTTGTGATATATTAATAAAAAAACATTGAAATGAATGCTTATAGGAAAATAATAAACAATGCAAATACAATAAAGGCATTGATCTCAAAAGTGAACATTGTAGAACAACTTTCATTGGATGAAAAGTCTCGCTCATTACAAAGTAGTTCAATTAAAGATAAGGTCTAGCCCTTAAACTCAGCTCTACAATTTCATTAATAATTGAAGTGATCTCGCTCGTATAATTGGAGATTGGACTAGTGTGAAGTAGAATGATCTTGGCCCTGTTGTCTAGTTCCCTTGTATATCAAGCTACTTCACCCGTTGTGCTATTACTTCACCACCCACCATACGCTTTCACACTCAAACCATTGCATGGTACTATTTATATGTTTCTTTCCACCGGGTGTTGATATTGTTCAACTTTTTTTCCAGGCTAGTGATTCAAATCCAAGATTTTTGAAGTTCATCCTTTAGTTCCTTGACTTGTTCTCATAGAACATGTTTCTCGACTATTAAGTCCATCGATCTAAGTGGGACTTGTACTTGAAGAAGAGATTGTTCAAAATGTGAGATGTGGTCCTTAAGCTTGCTATTCCTAGCTTGGATTGATTCATCTCCTCTTCAAACCTTATCTGCAACTCTCCGATCTCCCTAGTAAGTTCATCCACTCATTTTGCTAGAAATGACCAAAAACCCATAAAGAAACTATGTCATGTCATGGAAGTAGACTTGGTGAATGCAAACCAATACATTACAAGTCAACAATAGGTTGGAGCATGGAAGCCATGCCATGTGTATGATGATGGGTCACATCTCTAAGCTTATTAGTTGTTACAGTTATAACCTCTTAAATTTTTACAATCTAAAACTAACAAGGAGTACTACTAATCATCTACCTCATAATTATGTAATAAAATATCAGTAGCAAATGAGTATATTTGGAAAAGCATACCATTTGATCAAAACTTTTTTAACCTGATTACGAAACAATCTGAACTCTCTAAGAATGAACGGCGAATACGCTCAAGAAGAACAAAGAGCTACAAAGAAAGTAAAAAATAGAGAAATAGCAATGGAGGAGAATGAAGCAAGGTTGCTGGTAACTCCGTAAAATGACATAAATTCTAATCTTTTCACTTAAGTTATTGCTCGTCTAAAATAAATATGCACTGTATTTTTAGTTGCATTTAGTTACATATAGGTTGTGGTGTATAAGTTTTGCCTAAGCAAGATTTATTTGGCTTAAGTGATGCTGTTGAGGAGAAGGGGTTGTTTGAGTTGAGTTTTTGCAGGAATTCTACAGAGTAAGAACATTTCAATCATGACAATGAAAAGTTGCAAAGGACAATGGAGCATATGAGAACGTGAGGAGCAGATTTATCTCGCCGAGGCAAGATTTATCTGAAGAAGTCTAAAGTAAATGTGGCAAAACCGCCTATGTCACATGCCAGCTGGATGACATGCTTCACGTGCATGCAAGCCTTCAATATCCTGACAACCACTAGCCGCCTTTTCTTTTTAAGTTTGGGAAATTAATAATGGCTAATTAAGGAAACTCCAAAAGTATGCAAAGCCCTAGGAGATTCTCCTTATAATTACTAGTCGTAGCCGCAAAAAGAAAGGGCAAGGAAGAAGAAATAAGAGCTTTACCTTAGGCGTGATCAAGCAACTGTAGTGCTTTCCCTCCATCTACCCCCAGTCTTTCTTGGTGTCCTCCACATCCAGATGATAGCAGAGCGGTGATCAGACCTCGAGAGAGGGTGATCACCAAGGTAGACGTGGTGCTGATCAAGATTGTCACGACAGAGCCCCTAATTTTTGGAGTCGTTATTCCTTTGTTCTTAAACTCTTATTTTATTTAAGGTTGTATTAAATGGTTTAATCTTGGATGATCTTTGATAACACCATGAATGCTTTACTTGGTGTTAAAATTGTTTTGCATGAACAATATTTTATGTTTAAGAATGATGAATTATGTTTACTTATGACTGTTTTGCTCATAGTTTAAATATTTTGCCTTAACACTGCAAGAGCATCGAGAGATTGCCTGAGGTTTCGGTAAAACATGTTTGGGCAATGTAAGAGCATCGAGAGATAGCCTTTTGTCTAGAAAGTGATTCTTGAATTCGAGATAATTAAGAGAGATCAACATGAACAAAGGAATGAATCTGTGATGGTGAAGTTATAACTTGTCTACCTTAGAGATAAGGAGTGAGTTTCAAAGAACTTAAAGGGATAAAGGCTAGAGTAGGTTAAGACAAAGTCTATAGTTAACGCCGAGAGGTATTGCCATAACAACCATATAAGAATACCTAGAAATCTGTCGGGCAGTTTAGTGAGTCATAATAATTCATTTCGGGCTTAAAATAATTGTTGCTGAGACAATGGTTTAGCATCAGTGCTCTGTGACACGTCTAATTATGTGAGGTTGTTTGCATTATATTTAATCCAATACTTGTTTTGTTTTGTTTTGTTTTATATGTCTGCATATTTTCTTTGTCTCAACCACACTTGTCTGAAATCATTGAATAATTATTCTTAGTTCCTTAATATTAGTTCTTAGCTTTAATACTTAGTAGGATTAATTTGTGGCATTAGTTCTAGTTATGGTGAAAAGATATTTCTAATCTAATCCCTGTTGAGACGATACTCACCCACTACTATATTACTTGCATCGATTGTGATACTTGCACAGATTAGCTTGCCTTAGCATATATATTCACAAGCGATCAAGTTTTTGACGCCGTTGCCGGGGATTGGCAACTGACAAAATTTCCAGCCATAACAAGTTCTTTGTGTCACTTTATAATTATTTAGTCTAACGTAGTTTATTATTTTCTTTTATAGGTTTTTATTATTGCATTACCTTGAGATCTGCTGGTAAGTCTTTGGAACCATTCAACCCCGAAGTTGAGCAATCATTCAGACAAAGGTTGTGTGCCCAAAGAACCAGAGAACAAATTAATCAAATGAAAAACGACATGGGAGATTTAGGAGATCAAGTTGCAAGACTAAGAGCGATACGAGATCATTTGAACCTAATTCTCGATGACCTCAATTCTGGCATAGTGGCACATGAGATACAAGCCACTCATTTTGAACTCAAATCGGTGATGTTTAATATGTTGAACTCTATCAGTCATTTGGTGGTACACCCAATGAAGATGCTAGACAGCATGTACGTGCTTTGCTTGAAGTATGCGATTCATTTAGACAATAAGGAGTACATGAAGATGTGCTAAAACTGAAGCTTTTTCCTTACTCCTTAGGTGATAGAGCAAGAGCTTGGCTCAGCGGAGTTCCTTCCGGATCAATGGAGTCATGGGTAGATTTATGCAAGAGCTTCCTACTCCGATATAATCCGCCCAATATGAATACACAGCTTCGAAACGACATTGCTAGTTTTCGCCAAGGCGATGATGAATCAAAGTACGAATCTTGGGATAAGTATAAAAGTTTACTTCGTAAATGTGTTAATCATGGATTTCATGATTGGGCGCAAGTGGTGATGTTTTACAATGAAGTCAACACACCAACTCGAATGATGTTATATGCCTCATCAAATGACACCCTACTAGACAAATCATCCGAGGAAGCTTTTGACATCCTCGACAGGATAGTAAATAATGACTATCAATTTCCAAGTGCAAGATTGGGAACCGACAAAAAAACCTATGGAGCATATGAATTAGAAAGAAAAGATTTGGTAGCAGCCTAACTTTATGACATAACCAATATGTTGAAAAATTTGCAATGTTCTAATGAGGTAAGAGAAGTCAAGGTGACCAATAATGTGTTCATATTTGTCAAGGCAACCATCATGAGAGTGAATGTCCTGAAAACCATGAGTCAACTAATTTTGTGGATAACTACAATCGAAACAAAAATAATCCTTATTCAAACACGTACAACATTGGTTAGAGACAACACCCAAATATTTCATGGAATAATCAAGGGAACAGCAGCAATCAAGCCACAAATTACATGCCACATCAAAATAATTCTGACCATCAGCATATTCAGAATCAGCATCAGCAGCCCTGGCAGAACAACAAAGGTATAGCTTCTTCCTCTAATACTCATTCCAATACTAACTCCTTGGAATTATCCTTGCAGGAATTCATGGCCTAGACAAAAGATTTCATGGCGTCTATAAAAACCTCGATGCACGAACATTCTGCAATAATCAAAAATCAAGGAAATTTGTTACAAAACCAGGCAATATTTTTGCAAAGCCATAGTTCATCTCTCAGAGTATTGGAGAATCAAGTGGGACAGATTGCCACGGCATTACATTCTCGCCCACACGAAAAATCTCCCCAGTGATACTGAAGTCACTAAGCATCATGGGAAGGAGCAATGCAATGTACTTAGGCTAAGAGTGGAAAACAAGTTGATCAAGATGACAAGTTAAGGGGAGAACAACTGAACAATTCTCTGTATAACACAACCGGATGAGGAATCTAAGAATACTGAACAAGAGAAAGTGCATGAAGAGAAGGAAAGAAGTGGAGGTTCAGAAAAGCATCAACCGGATAACAAGAAATTCATGGTCCAGGCCAGAGATTTTTCTGTACCTTCAGTAGTCGATGTGAGACCTCCACCACCATTCCCTCAACGATTGAAGAAACATGATGATGATATCCAGTTCAAGAAATTCATTGATGTTCTGTACCAGTTGTGTATCAATGTGCCCCTACTCGAATCCATCGAGCAAATCTCTTCCTATGCCAAGTATCTGAAGGAAATTGTTACAAAGAAAAGGAATGTAGAATGTGTCACCATGGCAACATTAATATGCTCGGTAATGTGCAAACTCGCACCAAAGCAAAAAGACCCTGGCAACTTTGTAATACCATGTTCCATTGGTAATAATTTTATCGGACGAGCTCTCATTGACTTGGGATCAAGTGTAAACTTGATACCAAAATCGATATTCATGAAACTAGATGGGTATCACGCCCATCCCACCTCGGTCATTCTACAGTTGGTTGATCAGTCTTGTGTACGACCGGAGGGTAGAATTGAAGACGTCATAGTAAAGGTAGATAAATTCGTATTTCTAGTGGATTTTCTCATTCTGGATTACGAAGCTGATGAAAGCGCACCAATCATTATGGGACGCCCATTCTTAGCCAGGTAGAATCCTAATAGATTATGAAAAGGGAGAATTCACCATCAGAGTTGGTGAGAAAAGTGTCATGATCAATGTATTCAACTCTATGAAATACGCAGACGATCCAGAGGAATGCCAATGCATTATTAAGATTGAAGAAAAGGCAATCCTGAGACGAGGTGAATCCCTAAGGCTTGAGGAGTACAACAATTTGTACTATGAACCTATAACCAAAATATATAAAGCAGAAAAATTTAGCCCTAACGAAATAATTTCAGAAGACGGTTCTAAAAATCATGGCCACGACAACGAAAATCTGCACACTAAATACCCTGAAAGCGATACCAAGGCAGGATGCGAAGGAAAGACAAAGGACCAATTGAGATTTATTCATAGGTCAAGTATGAAATTCGAACCTTTAGATTATGATGAAGTTAAATCTCAAGATTCATCTTCACAATATTCACCGAAATTGGAGCTTAAGACTTTACCATCATATTTGAAATATGCTTATTTAGGAGTTGATGAAACTTTACCAGTGATAATCTCTGCCAACCTAACCTCTGAATAGGGGAAGAGTTTGTTGAATGTTTTGACATAGCACATAAAAACTATAGGATGGACGATTGCAGACTTGAAAGGAATCAGTCCAACCATATGCATTCACAAAATTAATCTTGAAGATAGCCACAGTACCTCGATAGAACCCCAAAGATGGCTCAACCCGATCATAAAGAAGGTAGTCATGAATGAAATAATAAAATGGCTAGTTGCGGGAGTGATTTATCCTATATCCGATAGTTCATGGGTTAGCCCAGTCCAATGCGTGCCAAAGAAAGGTGGTGTAACCGTGGTTAAAAGCGAGCATGATGAGTTACTCACCACGAGAACAATCATGGGCTGGTGCATATGCTTGGATTACAATAAGCTCAACAAAGCCACAAAGAAGGATCATTTTCCCCTCCCTTTCATTGATCAATTGTTGGATACATTAGGGGGAAAGACATTTTATTGCTTCCTCGATGGATACTCAAGGTATAACCAAATTGCCATAGTACCCGAAGACCAAGAGAAAACACGTTCACATTCCCGTATGGTACCTATGCATTTAGGCGAATGCCGTTTAGACTGTGTATCACTCCAACTACATTCCAATGATGCATAATGGCAATCTTTTCAGATATGGTGGAAGAGTGCATGGAAATATTTATGGATGACTTATCCGTTTCGGGTGATGACTTTGAACGATGCCTCGGTAATTTATCCAGGGTATTGAAATGTTGTGAAGAAGCCACCCTAGTACCGAATTCAGAAAAATGCCATTTTATAGTAACTGAAGAAATAGTGTTGGGACACAAAATTTCATGCCATGGCATCGAAGTCAACAAAGCCAAGGTGGATGCAATTGCAAATCTTCCCCTACCTACTAATGTGCGAGGTGTACGTAGTTTCCTTGGACATGCAAGATTCTATAGGTGGTTCATAAAAGACTTTTCTCAAATCTCTAAACCCTTATGTCTTTTACTTCAACAAAATCATCCATTTGAGTTTACTAATGATTGTTTGAATGCCTTTGCAGATTTGAAGAAAAAGCATTCAGCAGCACCAATAGTTATCCCACCAGACTGGAACGAACCATTTGAGCTTATGTGCAACGCTAGTGATTATGCAGTTGGAGCAGTGCTTGGGCAACGAAAAAGTAAAATTTTTCATGTTATCTACTATGCAAGCCAAACACTTAATGATGCTCGAGTGAACTATACCACCACTGAAAATGAACTCTTAGCAGTAGTATTTGCATTCGATAAGTTTAGGCCATATCTAATAGGCACTAAGGTAATTATGCACACAGATCACTTAGCTATTAAATATCTGATTAATAAAAAAGATGTAATCCTAGACTTATTCAGTGGATATTATTGCTGCAAGAATTTGATTTAGAGATCAAGGATAGAAAAAGTATAGAAAATCAAGTGGCGGACCATTTTTCTAGGCTAGATAACAAACCTGATTGTCCTGGCATCACAGATATTAAAGAGGATTTTCCTGACAAGAAAATATTTTTTGTCATGGTTGCACCATGGTATGCTGACATCGTTAATTTCTTGTTAGTGGTATTGTTCCTCTTGATTTATCTAGCCAGGGAAAACGAAAATTTTGACATGATGTGTGATATTACTACTAGGATGAACCATTTCTATTCGAGCAGTGCGGAGACCATATAATCCAAAAGTGCATTCCAGAATAAGAGAAGCAAGATATCATATTCCAATGCCACTCGTCACCATATTGAGGGTATTTTGGTGGGATGAGAATAGCAGCAAAAGTGGTTCAGTTGAGATTTTATTGGCCAACCCTGTTCAAAGATGCGCATGAATTCTACAAGTCATGTGATAGATGTCAACGTACAGGAAACATCTCGAAACAGCATGAGAGGCCATGGCAAAACATTCTGGAGATCGAACTTTTCGACGTATGGGGCATAGATTTCATGGGACCTTTTTCAACATCATTCAGAGATATGTACATTCTCTTAGCAGTGGATTACGTATCAAAATGGGTTGAATCCATTGCAAACCTAAGAACGATTCCAAGACGGTGAAGTTTTTGCACAAAAATATATTCACCCGCTTTGGAACACCATGAGCTCTAATTAGCGATGAAGGGACACATTTTGATAATAAATTGATTGCCAAGGCACTAAAAAGATATGGAGTACGACATAGAATTCCTATGGCATATCACCCTCAGACGAATGGACAAGATGATGTATCTAACCGAGAAATCAAATAGATCCTCAAAAAAGTGGTTAACCCAAGTCGAAAAGATTGGTCACCGAAGCTAGATGAAAAACTATGGGCTTATCACACATCATTCCAGACACCGCTAGGAATGTCCCCGTTCAAGCTAGTCTATGGAAAGGAATGTCACATACCGGTTAAACTCGAACACAAAGCTTATTGGGCCATCAAAAAGATAAACATGGATGCTCAGCTTGCTGGAGAAAGAAGACTATTGGAACTGAACGAGATGGATGAATTTGAGCACATGCTTACGAGAATGCCCTCTTTTAGAAGGAGAAAACAAAATGATGGCATGACAGAAAAATATTGCTGAGGAAATTTTATTCTGGACAACAAGTACTATACAATTCATGCCTTAAGTTATTCCCAGTCAAGCTAAAATCATGATAGTCAGAACCATTCATCATACAACAAGTCCATGACAATGGGAGCAATTGAAATTCAGAACCAAAACAATGGTTTCATCTTCAAAGTGAACGGGCAGAGACTCAAGGAGTACAAAGGAGCACCAGTCATGTGTGACAAACCGACATCGTTGGTACATGATGCCCAAGAGTTTTCTTTTCTTAATTGAGCAAATATTAGTTGCCCAGGCAACGAAAATCTGAATTATGTACAAAAATAAGTTAAGTTATTTTATGCTTTAATCTGTTTTATTTTTTTATTTTATTCTTTTATATTTTAGCAGAGCAAGGAACACGTGGTAGCATGGGGAGTTGAAGTACGCATGTAGAAGAAAAAAGCCCTAGGGCACGTGATTTGGCGGTAGAATAAAGAGGGAAAGAAGTCATTTCTTCCCCTTTATGTCTTATCAATTATTTTTCATTTAATGAGAAATCTTTTCCCCACCGTGTAAAGACCAAAATGCCCCAAAACCACCCATCACTTTCCAAGAAAAACTACCCACTCTTCTTCTTCTTCATCGTTTTTCCTTCTTTCTTTACAACCCATAAAATTTATTTTCTTTCTCTCAAAATACCTCCTCATCGCCACCACTAAAATCAACCATGAAAAATGGTAAGATCGAGACCGGCCCCAGTCCCCAGATAGTATTTTAAATGTTTCCAAATAGCCGAAGCAGAGGCACGCTTCAAAACCATTCAGCAATGCCAAGTCTATTTGGAAGATGGATTCGTTTTTCCAGCCGAGGGAGAAGAGCAGTTTGGGCCTGAGGTGATGGATGTCATAAAGAAGCATAACTAGGATAAGTTTGCATGTAATCCTAATATCGTAGCACCAGCAATGGTGAGGGGAGTTCTATGCCCACCTTGTGGACACCTCCAACCACACGGTATATGTTTGAGGAAAACTCATTCGCTTTTCCCCTTCTGCACTTAACAAATACTTTAAGTTGGGGAAAGTGGATGACCAGCATAAGAGATTTATGGTCGAGGCACATCAATAAACATATAGTGGAGTTCTATAGGATTTATGTTTTGGGTGGGCCAAGTTTGAAGGGAATGTCTCCATAAGAAAACAAGTAGATCGCCGAGCCCTTAAACCATACGTGAAACTATGGAACCATTCCTTAAAGGTCTCGAGTTCGAGCACTAGCGACTGTAGGATATTTGAATATTTATTGTCAAATGATTGAGAGTTTTTAGTACATATACTACTACTTGAAATCACCCTAGATTAAAAAAAAGAAAAACAAAAAAACCTACAACTATTGAAATAGCTTACCATTTACTGCAATGATTTAACATACATGTAATCTTAGGGTCTATTTATTTTACTAAAAATATTTTTTAAAAATGATTTATGTAAAATGAATTACATTTTCTAGAAAATAATTTAAAATGTTTGGATGATGATGTGGATTGATTGATAATTTTTTATAAAATATTTATTATAAATATTCAATATCATAAATAATTTTATTTATTATAAAATAATATTTTTATTTTCAAAATATTAGAATGATTTATTCATTATTAATTATGTCAATATTATTATTAATTTATAATTTTATAAATAAAAATATTCAAAATAATATATTTTATTAAAATAAAAATATTATAAATTATGTTAATTATTTATTAAAATAATAATATTATATTATATTATTAAAATAATAAATAATTTTAAATATTATATTAATTACTTATAATAATAATAAGTAAAATAAAAATATTATTTTATATTTTGAAAATTATTAATAAATATATTTTAAATATTTAATAATTCAATAATATTATTTTTATGAAACTAATAATTAACATTAAATTTATTAATAATTTATTATATATTATTAAAATATAATATAATATCATAGATTATAATAACATTATTGAGTATATTATTATAATACTGAAAAATATAATATTATTTGTTTAATTAAAAAGAGATTAAGACATTAGGCTAAAACTGAAAATCAACGTCTTGGTGCATTGAGGCAGCTTCTAAGGTGAGTAAATTCACGACTTCCACGAGGTAGAATCATGTTGCATCAAGTTGAAGTGGTGATATGAGGCAAGCTTGGCAATACTATCGACCACTATTTCCAAATCAAAGTATTCATTGGATTTTTACCTTCCAAGCACGGATACACAAATCTACCATTGCTCTAACATGAGAGAGCTGACTATAAGCAGGATTGTCCATTGCTCTAACATGAGAGAGCTGACTATAAGCAGGATTGTCTACAGTCAACATCTTAATAGCTTGGGCATTATAGGACTGCACTATGATTAAAATACCAATTTTCCATGCGACAATTAGCCCCTCGTATATACCCAAAAGTTCAGCTTGGAGGATAGGACTCATGCCAATTTTTTATTAAAGCCAGCGATCCAACCACCATCCGAGTCCCGTATAACTCCTCCAACTGAGCCTTTCCCACTAGTTGGTCAAACTGCTCTATCCGTGTTCATGCACGACCATCCTAGAGGAAGCTTGATCCACGTTGGCCCCATAGTAGTAAATCGTGACTACAATGCAGCGTAACGCCTGCATCGAAACATTTTTTAAGGTTACCGTGATGCAATATCAGCGCACCCCGATAAGAGAACCGTATCACAATTGTTGTGGTTAAAAACCGTTACGTAACACCGCAACACACTATAAATTTTGCTGCAACGCCGCAATAAACTTTAAATTATCTTAAATATAAAATTACATAAATTAATTTTTCTAATTTAATTCTTAAAATTGGATTATAAATATATATCATTAATAATATTGTAATAGTTATGTTTAAAATTAATTACTTAAATTTGAATTAATTAAATTATTTTTAACGTTATTTTAAAATTAAATTAATTTAAATTGAAATTAAATTTTTCTCATATATAAAATTGACGTGATTAATTTTAAATTAATTTTTTATATTAACATTAACTATCATAATTATATCTTTATTTATTATTATATAAATTTTGTACAAGAGAGGAATTCACTTTATAATACTATAATAGTATATGTATTTTATCTATTTACTATGAAACTATAAAATTTTATATAATCTATAATATAAAGAATAAATAAATAATTAATATTATATAAAAAAGAATATATTCCTGGACAAAATAAAAAAGTGATGGTGTGTGCGTGTAGAGGCAGAGACGCAGAAAAACAAATAATTGATAGGCATTATTACATAATTTGGGATTAGACCAATGCAAATAAATAAATAAATAATATTATAAATAAAATAAAAATATAATATATTCATTGATAGTGTGTGTAAGAGACAGAAAAAAATAATAGTATGTGTGATGATGATGATGATGATGATGACGATGACTATGATGATAGTGGTTGTGATGATCATGATGGTGATAATGAAGGTACATACCAACAAGAATATTAACACATTTATTGTACTGCTTTTCATGAAGATCAAGGTACGTCCAAATATCCCTACGATGATAATTCAGGTTTGTATAAAATAAATGCATCACAAAATAGAAGATAACGATGATAGAACTCATAGGAGGATGGAAGAACACTTTTATGACTCATTTGCAGGTTCATCATCATATAGTTCAACTATAAATGATAATGAAATTAGTGAATCATCTCATGGTTCTTATTCATACCAACCAAATTCATGTTATTCACCTTACCTTGAACAAAATCCAAGTTATGGATTTTTTATCCATCATTTATCATACAACATGTTTCCTACTAATGATGCATCTTATGATGCACATAATGTGATGTATTATTCACATAGAATAGGAAGGAATCAAAACCAAGACAATGACGAAGATGAAAATGCTTTAGATATGCCACGCAATTCATTTTGGTGGTGAATTGTAAGATATAAAATTTTTATATTTGTAGTTATGTATTTTTTTTCTTTCTAAGTTACATAAAATGGAAATTTTTATGTTACAATATAAAAATTTGATACGATTTTAGTGATATTGTTTATATGTTATTCATTAACATTATAATTGTTATTACCCATTATCCAATATGATAACACTTCTATGATTTATATTTATTTTTAATAAATTTTTATATATGAAATTAAAAGAAACTAAAATATTAGAAGAGTATATTAATATTAGTATATTAAAAGATAACTGTAAAATGAATAAATATAATATTTTAGACGTAGTGTATTTTTTAGGAAGAGATCACGCCTGCGACAGTCGCAACACGTTACGTAACCTCCGCAGCATCCGCAACCACGACACCACAACCGCATCTGCAACAAAATCCACAACCACAATGTGATACTTGGCCTGTAATTCTAGGTGCCTATCTTCTACGCAAGTTAAAACCAAAACTATCATATAATTTATCCCAATTGAAGTTGCAGAGGATAATTCTCTCAATCGGTTGTGTAACATTGTTGAAGATAAGCTCATTCCTTTGCATCCAAAGTTGCCATATGAATGATTCAAAAAGAGAAGACCATGAAAGTTCTCCATTTTCCAAAGTTTTCGACATCGTAAGATTGTTTAAAATTTGCGATCAAAGATCACAAGTGAAGAAGGTGACACGCATGGATAGAGGCAAAACCCAATTCCACAAACTATGGGCTCGGTAACAGTTTCTAAGGACGTTAATTATGCTGCAAAATATTGAAAAATAGTGTTGTAGTATTACAATCTAAAAAAAATCATTTCAATAATAAAGTTAAAAAAATGTGAAATTAAAATAGAACCTGTGATCGGATGAAATTGAATATGTAGAAGAAGAGTTTTGTTGAGGCCTGAATGAACAGTTTCCTTAAGACAAATTCGTCCTCTCCTCGGTGCTTTGAGTAACGTTGGGCGTCGGTCTCCTAGGATACAACAACAAACATTCACAACGGTAAGCACAACCGTATTGAACAATCGAACACAATCTTTGTCTTTATCTATCACCAAAAAATGACTTTTGAAGAATCAGAGAATTGAAAGGAAAGTACTTGAAAGAAAATAGTAAAAGTTGTGTGTTGAAATGTGTCACAACTTAGCCTTTATATAGGAAGATGATTGAAAGGTTAAGACCTTTATTGAAAGGTTAAGACCTTTAAATGAAATGACTTAACCATTTGATTAAAAATCATAACCTTTTAATCAAAATGTTATCATGGAAAGACATGACCTTTAGAGTGAAATGAAATAATTGTTTTCATGAAAAGACTTAATTATTTTTCATGAATAGTCATGATTCAATCAATTTATTTATATTTTTCCTACAATCCCCCACATGAATGAATTTGATTGTTTAAAAAAATGACTTGATGTGGTGATAGATTCTACGATCGATATTTGCATAGGATAGGTAGGCGTCCTCCTTTGAACCTTCCCTTGTGAAAATATGTTTACCTTACTGGCTGTCCAGTAGACGTAATGTCCTTGAACTGTCCTACTGTTTGTGTAAGCGATGACATACCTCACACAAATATCTTACTGACAAGAGTTTGGTTCTCATGGTTATGTCCATATAGCCGTGGACATCTCCTGGTTCTGTAAGAGCTTAGAGAACTATGCCCCAATAGTCTCTTTGAAGTGGCTCCACTTCACTCTCACATAGGTGACTTATGTTGCTCGGTTCAACGAAACACATATTGGTCATTAAAAGCATTGCTTAACCTTATCCACATTTTAGTCACTGTTTTAATCATAGGAATGACTTGGGGATAAAACCCCCACAGTGACCTCACCAGGTCTATGCAAGTAGGTTGTCCCATTGAACCTAGATCTTGGGATCTCCAGTCAACTAGGTTGGGTTTTTCTTCACATAGAGCCTTAACAATTCATGGGCTTTAGTCCCATTCCTCTTGATGTTTTATCAACTTGATCTCGATTCAACCCTTTGATTAGTGGATCCGACAATGTTATCTTTTGATCTTACAAAATCAATAGAAATCACTTCAGTTGAGATCAGTTGCCTAATGTTATTGTGTCGACGTCGCATGTGTCTCGACTTACCATTATACATTATATTTTGTGCTCCACCAATTGTTGCTTGGTTATCACAATATATACATATTTTGGGTACAGGCTTTGGCCATTCAGAAATATCCTCCAAAAAATTTCGTAACTATTCTGCCTCTTTTCCAGTTTTGTCCAAGGCTACAAACTCAGATTCCATCGTGGATTTGGTTATAATTGTTTGTCTTGAGGATTCCCATGACACAACTCCTCCTCCCAATGTGAAAATATAACCACTTGTGACTTTGGTATCTTGAATATCATATATCCAACTGCATTAGAGAATCCCTCTAACACAGCAGGATCTCTAGAATAGTGCAATCCATAGTTTCGAGTATATCTTAGATATCTCAATACCCTTACAATTGCTTTCCAGTGTTTCTCCCCTGGATTGCTTGTAAATCTGCTTAAACTGCTTACAGTGAAAGCAATATCAGGTCTAGTGCAACTCATAAGGTACATTAGACTGCCTATGATCCTTGCATATTCCACTTGATTAACACTTTCACCTTTATTTTTAGATAGATGTTGACTTGTATCTATCGAAGTTTTGGCTAAACCAGAATCATCCTTGCCAAAATTTTCAAGAATCTTGTCTACATAGTGTGACTTAGTCAATATGAGACCTTCAGATGACCTTTTGATTTGGATGCCCAAAATCATGTCAGCAAGTCCCATGTCTTTCATGTCAAATTTTGAATTTAACATATTTTTGGTACGTTTTATCATTTCATTGTTACTTTACCAACTTACATACTTTCTTTTCTTGTCCTGGAGCTACATAACCCTCAGGTTGTTCCATGTAAATTTCCTCATCAAGGTCTCCATTAAGAAAAGCTGTCTTAACATCCATTTGATGTACTTCTAAATTCCGTAAAGCGGCAATTGCAAGTATCATTCTTATAGAAGTTATTTTTGATACGGGTGAATATGTATCAAAGTAATCAAGACCTTCCTTTTTTTAGTACCCTTTAATAACCAATCTGGCCTTGTACTTATCAATTGTTCCATCTGCTTTCATTTTTCGTTTGAAAATCCATTTAGAATTTAATGGTTTAATTCCATGAGGAAGATCCACTAATTCCCACGTATGATTTTGCATGATGGAATCAATTTCACTTTTGATGGAATCTTTCCAAAAATTACTTTCAGATGAATGTATAGCTTTGCTATAAGTTACAGGTTCAGTCTCTAGCATATAGGTTAGAAAATCTGATCCAAAGGATTTTTCTACTCGTTCCCTTTTACTTCTTCTTGGCTCTATCTCGACTTCAACCTCTTGTGGAAGTCTTGACTATTTTCATTAATAGTTTCTAAAGTTTGTTTCCTTGAACTTGAGCCAACTTCTTTAATTTTACAAGGAAATATATTTTCAAAGAATGAGGCATTTTTAGATTCTAATCGTATTCTTGTCAATTTCTAGATTCTTTGATTCATGCACAAGAAATCGATATGCATTACTGTGGTGTGCAAGCCAATGAAATACAATCCCTGTTTTAGGACCTATTTTCATTTGCTTTGATAAGGAGCCATTACCTTGCAAGACACCCCCACTTTCAAGTAATTGGAGGAGGGTTTCTTGCATGTCCCAACTCATATGCTGTCTTGTCTTTTTTCTTGCGTGGCACCTTAATTAAAAGGTAATTTGATGATAAGACAGCTTCCCCCCACATGTTTTGTGACAACCCAGAACTTCCTAGCGTAGCGTTCATCATTTCCTTTAATGTTCGATTTTTCCGCTCTGCTACTCCATTCGATTGAGGAGAGTATGGTGGTGTTACCTCATGAATAATACCATGTTGTGCACAATATTGACCAAATTGTTCAATATATTCACTACCACGATCACTTCTCACCCTCTTAATCCTTTTGTTAAGTTGGGTTTCAACTTCTTACTTATAGAGAATAAATTTTTCTATAGCTTCATTTTCTTTTAAGCAAATATACATAGCAATATTTTGTTATATTATCAATGAAGGTAATAAAATATTTATTCCATCCTCTAGTTTGAACAAATTTTAAGTCACAAACATCAATGTGTATTAGATCAAGAGGTTCTGTATTTCTTTCAACGGGTTTAAATGAAGACCTTGTTAGTATAGCTTCAACACATGTTTCACATTTATGATTATAATTAATGTGAAATGGAGGAATATGTTCTAAGTTAATTAATCTACGTAAAGTGTCATAATTAACATGTCCGAGTCTACCATGCCATAAATTTAATGACTCAATCATATAAACAGAAGAAGAAGAATCATTCTTATTTATATTTTTAGCTTTTACATAGATAGCATTTAGTTTCCACATATTGTTCAATAAATATCCCCTTCATACAAATATTCCCCCTTTTGAGAAAACTAACTTCTGGGATTCAAACACCATCCTAAAGCTATTTATACTTAGGAGGGTGCCAGAGACAAGGTTCTTTCGTATGTCAGGCACATACAACACGTTTTGAAGTTTCAAATCTTTGCCAGAAGTCATCTTTAAAATTACAATGCCTTTCCCCTTGATCTTGGAAGTTACAGTATTGCCCGTATAGAGTTTTTCTCCTTTCTCACAAGAAACCAACTCTGCAAAGGAGTCCTTGTCACAACAAACATGGCGTGTGTGGCACCAGTATCAAGCCACCATTCTCTTGGATTTGAATCAACCATGTTAACTTCAGAGACCACAACACATAGGTCAAGTTCAGATACTTCCTTGGAAATTTCTGATGTGATCCTATCTAGCACCAACTTTTTGCATGACATACTCACATCATTGAAATTCCATCAAGCTCAATATAAGGGAGTTCTACCTTACTTTATATTATATTTACTCATTTATGCATTATATATTATTATGAGCATACATTTTCATATTAGACTATGCTTGAATTATCATAACATGTGTATTCATTCATTATGTCCTATGGTTTGCATCATTGATTGATATTCACGCATATAATCTATAGTTGTAATAATATTCATTCATTATCATATGATGCATGAGTTATTATTATACCTATAGTTCACATCTTTATAATATGCACATTCTTATTACTTATATAATTCATATACTTAGCTTATATTATGTTTTCTTTTTGTAGGTACATGTTCGGCCACATCATGGGAGCTGACTTAAAGCTATAATTGGAGTCAATAAGCTAGGAAATCTTACATAGGATGACTTAGGAGATCATGAAGAACAAATGGTGAAAAGTTGCTAGCTGACTCCCGAGCTCATAGCTCACATGAGCTGGACTTTTGAGCTAGCTAGAGACTTCATTTCAGCTGGAGAGTTGCACCATCATCTTCACCACACAGAGCACTATAAATATGGTCTAGGTCAATTTTTGTGGATTCGTACCTTTCGATAAGAGTTTGCCATTCCGAGAATGCCTTTTCACAAGGAGCTGTCCTATGACATTCTATACCTCCATGTGAGTGCCACATGACCAGCCACCCATGGCTTTGCATATGAATGAAATAGGCGCCAAATGAAGAGGCTTCTCTCTATTCGGCCTAAACATCATCATGCTTCAAGTTGGCGCCAAGATGAAGAGTATGGAACCATTCGGCCAACGACATCTCCCCTCATCCAAGCATCATTTATTTTCGTTTAAGACATGTACTTTGCCAAAAGGCATGTATTTATTCGGCCAAGCCTTTACAAATCTATAAATAGGCTTTGCCATTCATTTGTAAACTACCCTTTTGATAATATAACGCTTTTGAGATTATTATCTCTTCAAGTTCTTTTTAGAACTATATCGATTAAGCAAGCCTTTTCTGAAGCTTGTGGCGTCATTCCCTCATTGATACTTCTGGTCCTATTCTTATAACTAGAGGGTCAAGTCCTTTCTTACCATCCCTTGTAAGACTTATAAGAAACGGGTCTTTGCTCTTTATATCATTGGTTCTTTCTTATTTTATAATACTATTTTCATCACCATATCCATCTTCCATTATCACGCCTATATCATCACCATAGTCCATCACCATATCACGCCTATATCATCACCAAATTCTCAAATTTCCAATTCTTTATCTTTGAATTATCCTTCATCATCAACAAGGCATCATCCATCATCACCATTAGAGGCCGAATCCATCATCCTTGAAGGATCATTCTACAACACTTCCGTAGCCCTTCTTTGATAACTATTCTATCCATTTCAATTCTTTCCATTTCTATTCCTTCTTTATTATTCATTTATTTAACCAATAATTCTTCTTTTGTGCAGATTGATTTCCAATTCAAGGTGTAGCATTTGGTGTCTTTCCTAGATCGGGAAACAACAAGGTTGCCACTTCTCCATATTGAAGAAGCTGGTCCAGCCTTACATCAAGCGGTAATCAGAGCTTTGGTGGATTGACATATAAAGTGCTACAACAAAAAAGCAACAAGAAAGAAAAACAAAAGAGAAAAGAAAAAGACTCCTACATCAAATTTGGAGTGCAAAAAAGAAAAGAAAAAGAAGAATCAAAAGCAAAGAAAAGTGAAGCAAGTTGCGAATACACTCAAAGAAGCACCATACAATCTGCCCACATCAAACTTGAAGGAGGTATTCTTGTTGTTTCTTGTGAAGGAAATAGTAATGTTGCAACTTGATTTGTAAGTTAACTTCACTTATTTACTATTTCATTTCCTTTTCTTTCATCTTTTCTTATTCCATTACCTTATAATCTTTCTTAACCTTTTCTAGCCTATCCTTTATCATATACACTAACCATTTCTAAACTGACGCACAAACTAAAGAAACTTGCTCAATCTTGAGTTAGTTCTTAAAAAGGACCTACAAGAGAGAATCGAGTGGTAAAAGGCAAACGAGAGGGTGAGATCAGAAGGGGGATCAGAAAAAGCCAAGGATCATATCCTCGAGTGCAAACACGAGAGTGAGTGGAGTGCAATCTGAATTTTCTTGGAGAGATCACGTGAGGTTCTTGTGAGTGTGCTGGTAAGGTTTTAATTTATTCTTTTATTTTACTAACCATGTCACAAGAATTGTTTGATTTCCATTCAGTTTCGAGACAAGCTTTTGTCATTAAAAAGGCTTTAAGCACTCAAATCATAGAAGATGACCAAAGAGAAAACATCTTCCATACTCGTTGCCATGTAAATGGTAAAGTGTGTCTTATAGCTATTAATGGAGGAAGTTGTACAAACATTGCAAGCACATACATGGTGAACAAATTGGGTCTTACAACATTCAAACATCCTAGCCCATATGTTTTGCAAGGATTAAATGAAGATGAAGAGTTCGAAGTCATAGAGAAAGTACTTGTTCCCTTCTCAATTGGGAGATATGAAGATGAAGTCTTTTGTGATGTTGCTTCCATAAATTCAAGCCATCTTCTTTTTGGCCGACATTGGCAGTTTGATAAACGAGAATTGTATGATGGATTCACAAATCGATATTCATTCTACCGCAATAAAAGAAAAATCATCTTGACTCCATTAACTCTTAGCCGAGTGAATGAAGATCAAAACACCTTGAGGAAAAAAATTGAAGCAATGAAGGAGCAACTTGAAGAAGAACGTTTGGAAGGAAGTTCGAATGATGGAATGAATTTTAAAATCAAACAAAACGTTGAAAATGATGAGAAACAAAGAGTGGATGAAGAAGACGTTGGAGTTGAAAATGAGAGAGTTGAAAAGGATGAATTTGGAGATAAAGAGGAGAATGAAGAACATATTTTAATTAACCTTACTCTTTCATCTATCCTTCCTATTGTTTTGCAGGATAATCCAAGAGACATATCACTTCGAGTTGATGATTCAAGATACATGTCTTTTGAAGAACCAATAGGTGTGACCTTTGGTGATCCACAAGACATGTCCTTAGACGTTCCAACAGTTATGCTACTTGAAATTCAAAACGATGTGTCACTTGAAGTGCCAAAAGTTATGATCATTGAAGCTCCAAGTTCATTACAACTATGGAAGAGAATTCAATGACCAATGGAGTTTTACATCATTAAGCAACCAACACCCATTAAACATCCACCCTGGTTTGATAATTCCATTCATCTTGTTAATAGTTTTTCAATTACTAATTTTGATTCATTTTGCAACAATTCGATTCGTGTCTATGGTACAATCTTATCAAATTGTAATGGCAAGGATGATTCAAATGACACAATCTTTCAAATGAAAGAGCCAAAAGACGTGAATCATAAAGGCTTAATGGATGTGATCCTTCAAATTGTCAATTTTTATTCAATGAACATGACTTTTGAAGAATCAAACAATATGCCTTTTGGGGTACCTAGAGATATGGTCATTGAAGATAATATTTCTTCAAAAGACATGACTCTTGACTATCTAGCAAACATAGACAGGGAGTATTTCTTTCACTTATTTATCATTAATCATTCTCTTACTTATGAGATTCCTTTCCCTTTTCAGGTCATGGACATTCAAGGAACTTATTCAAGGGGTATGATTTTTGATAAAATATCATTTCATAAAGATGACCTATGAATGGGCGTACAATTTGGAGAAGTCACCTTTCGATTTGAGGACAAATCGCCCAAAAGAAGGGGAGGATGATGTGATCCTATCTAGCACCAACTTTTTGCATGACATACTCACATCATTGAAATTCCATCAAGCTCAATATAAGGGAGTTCTACCTTACTTTATATTCTATTTACTCATTTATGCATTATATATTATTATGAGCATACATTTTCATATTAGACTATGCTTGAATTATCATAACATGTGTATTAATTCATTATGTCCTATGGTTTGCATCATTAATTGCTATTCACGCATATAATCTATAGTTATAATAATAATATTCATTCATTATCATATGATGCATGAGTTATTATTATAACCTATAGTTCACATCTTTATAATATGCACATTCTTATTACTTTATAATAATTCATATACTTAGCTTATATTATGTTTTCCTTTGTAGGTACATGTTCGGCCACATCATGGGAGCTGACTTAAAGCTAGAATTGGAGTCAATAAGTTAGG
The DNA here is from genome assembly GCF_006381635.1 of Hibiscus syriacus. Taxonomy (NCBI): domain Eukaryota; kingdom Viridiplantae; phylum Streptophyta; class Magnoliopsida; order Malvales; family Malvaceae; genus Hibiscus; species Hibiscus syriacus. The sequence goes on from NW_024063064.1 coordinate 1,045,774, forward strand.
AAATCTTACATAGGATGACTCAGGAGATCATGAAGAACAAATGGTGAAAAGTTGCTAGCTGACCCCCGAGCTCATAGCTCACTTGAGCTGGACTTTTGAGCTAGCTAGAGACTTCATTTCAGCTGGAAAGTTGCACCATCATCTTCACCACACAGAGCACTACAAATATGGTCTAGGTCAATTTTTGTGGATTCGTACCTTTCCGAGAAGAGTTGCCATTCCCGAAGTGCCTTTTCACAAGGAGCTGTCCTATGACTTGTACACATGTCCTTCATCTATGTCCAGCTCAACTTCAGCTCAAACTCATGGGAAGTAGCTCAAATGATGAAGGGTTGTTTCACACAAATGTGACCTTTCATAATTAGTTGCTACCCCATTGATGCCATGTCACCTGGACAAATGTTTGATGCCAAGTCATGCCTAAGTTGTTGTTCATCTTCACGCCATGGAGGAGTCCACGCCTTAAGCATTCTACACCATCCATGTGAGTGCCACATGACCAGCCACCCATGTGCTTTGCATGTGAATGAAATAGGCGCCAAAATGAAGAGGCTCCTCTCTATTCGGCCTAAACATCATCATGCTTCAAGTTGGCGACAAGATGAAGAGATATGGGAACCATTCGGCCAAATACATCTCCCCTCATCCAAGCATCATTTATTTTCGTTTTAAGACATGTACTTTGCCGAAAAGGCATGTATTTATTCGGCCAAGCCTTTACAAATCTATAAATAGGCTTTGGCATTCATTTGTAAACTACACCCTTTGATATAAACTCTTTTGAGATTATTCTCTCTTCAAGTTCTTTTTAGAACTATATCGATTAAGCAAGCCTTTTCTAAAGCTTGTGGCGTCATTCCCTCAATACTTCTGGTTCCTAGTTCTTATAACTAGAGGGTCAAAGTCCTTTCTTACCATCCCTTGTAAGACTTATAAGAAACGGGTCTTTGTCTTTATAGCATTGGTTTTTCTTAGTTTTATAAGATACTATTTCCATCACCATAATCCATCTTCCATTATCACGCCTATATCATCACCATAGTCCATCACCATATCACGCCCATATCATCACCAAATTCTCAAATTTCCAATTCTTCATCTTTGAATTATCCTTCATCATCAACAAGGCATTCATCCATCATCACCATTAGAGGCCGAATCCATCATCACTTGAAGGATCATTCTACAACACTTCCGCAGCCCTTATTTGATAACTATTCTATCCATTTCAATTCTTTCCATTTCTATTTCCTTTCTTTATTATTCATTTATTTAACCAATAATTATTCTTTTGTGCAGATTGATTTCCAATTCAAGGTGTAGCATTTGGTGTCTTTCCTAGATCGGGAAACAACAAGGTTGCCAACTTCTCCATAATTGAAGAAGCCTGGTCAGCCTTACATCAATTTCTGTCACAACATTAGCCTCTTTTGTTCTGGACCTTTTTGGAAGCCTATATTCGGATGACATGTGTCCTGTCTTATTGCAATTAAAGTATTTCCCTTGGAATTTTGCTTCTTAGAAACACCACCTTTTGGTCCTAGTTTAGACTCAATTTGATCTTGCTTTCTTTTCTTGAAGTCCTTTTTGACTTCCACCATATTTACCTTGGCAATGTTATGATTGACTATTTTGTTTAGCCTTTTAGCCGCACATCGATTGTCTTCTCAATCCGAAGTCTCATAATCAGATCTTCCACTGTCATTTTTTTTATGCTTAAGATAATTCTTAAAGTCATTCCAAGTAGGTGGAAGAGGATTTACTTATAATCATCCCTTCTGCGAGAATACCATGAATGATCAGTTGGAATTCTTGCACCTGATTCAAAACAGTTTTAGAATCAACCATTACAAAGTTTAAGAATTTGGCAACTAAGAATTTCTTAGCACCAGCATCTTCAGTTTTGTATTTATGGTCAAATGATTCCCATAATTCCTTAGCTGTTTTCTTTACGCTGTATACTTCATAAAGTGCATCAGATAAACCATTCAAGATGTAGTTACGGCATAGGAAATCAAAGTGCTTCCATGCTTCGGTAATGTTGAACGCGGTTGCAGCATCCACTTCATCCTCTCTAATAGTAGGAGGATCGTCCTTCAAAAATTTGGCCAGATTCAATGTCGTCAAATAAAACAACATTTTCTGTTGTAATGTTTTGAAATTCTCCATTGAATTTCACAGGCTTTCATTATGACTCATGGTCATAGGTAACGTTTGGCTCGCAGCCTGAGTCTGTGTAGCGACAATCGCATTAGATTGTGAATTGGATGAAGTATCAAACATATTTCTGTAAATGGGATCAAAACCGAAATAATAAATATAATATGAAACGAAATATATATTTACCTAAATATATTACCACAATAATCTGTATGAGTTTAGATTGAACTACAACACAAGGAGTCTGTCTTAAGATTGTTGCAAAATAGTGAAAAATAGTGTTGTAGTATTACAATCTAAAAAAATTCGTTTAATAAAGTTAAAAAATGTGAAATTAAAATAGAACCTGTAATCGGATGAAATTGAATATGTAGAAGAAGAGTTTTATTGAGGCCTGAATGAACAGTTTCCTTAAGACAGATTCGTCCTCTCCTCGGTGCTTTGAGTAACATTGGACATCGGTCTCCCAGGATACAACAACAAACGTTCACAACAGTAAGTACAACCATAGTGAACAATCGAACATAATCTTTGTCTTTATCTATCACCGGAAAATGACTTTTGAAGAATTGGAGAATTGAAAGGAAAGTACTTGAAAGAAAATAGTAAAAGTTGTGTGTTGAAATGTGTCACAACTTAGCCTTTATATAGGGAGAGGATTGAAAGGTTAAGACCATTAAATGAAATGACTTAACCATTTGATTAAAAATCATAACCTTTTAATCAAAAGGTTATCATGGAAAGACATGACCTTTAGAGTGAAATGAAATAACTATTTTCATGAAAAGACTTAATTATTTTTATGAATTATATTCCCTACAAATTAGAGACTCAAGAATAGCGCCACAGAAGGGCAAGAGAGGTTTTTGTGAGCATACGTTTACCCCACTCGCGCTTGGTCATGAGTTTTTCTTTAAGAACAAGCCATGTGAAGAAATGAATTCTTTGGGTTTCATGAAGGGACGAGATAGACTTCCAGCTGTTATCCTTAACATTCCACTAGTCTTCAAGGAGTTTAGTGTAAGTAGAACGAACCTCAAGCAAAGATTTTTTCTCATTGGTCAAAACAGGCTAATCTAATGTATCATTAGCACTAGGTGTCTTAACATTAATGATATGATTAATTGCATTACGATGCATGATGAGAGCCAAAGATGAAGTATCCCATTGACCATTGTCATCAACGAAGCTGCTAAAAGTGAGATTAGGATCAAAGATATTGGAGTCTAGGACGCGATCATATATGGTCTTAAGACGGGACCCATATCATCCTACAACTAAATGGTGGCACCATTTACTAGAACCACGCTAAGAAGGATTGCAATTCATCTTAGATCTTAGCAATACCCTGCAACAGATGTGAGTAATGCTGGTGTGCAATTGCACCTGGACAAGTACCCGTGAATCTATAATTCTTCTTTAATAAAGAAACTCAATGGGCATCGTCCTTCTTGAGTGGGGGAAACCCTAAATTCATAAGAAAAGGTTTGCTTTGCATTGAAGGGCAAATAATGCCAAGACCCCCTTTCAACCACTAACATATAACGTTCCATCGAACTAGGGGGCCTTGTTGCTAGAGGGAGCGAAGCCAAAATAAAGCATATTATATGAAGCTCTATATCGTAATAGATTTGTTTTGGAAGAGTATTTAATAGTATATAGAACATATTTTTCCAGAGGAACATGACCTACCAAGGATAAAGTCTTGGCAGCCCAACCATTGAGCTTTTCGTGGAAGCTAATGGCATTCCTTGATTCAAAGTGTGTATTTAGCGAAAAGCATATTCTGATCTTCCTTTTGTTAACCTTATGCCCATAAAAGTATCCAAATTGTGTAAGAACATCAATGATATAAGAATGGGTTAGGCTGGCTTTGGCATATAACGTTAAGTCAACAATGAAAAGATGGGAAATCAGGGGTCCGTGTCGAGCTAAGGAAAAGCCCTTCCACATGCCAGAATCAACACACTAATGAATATTATGTTCGAGATGTTAAATGGCCACAACGAAGAGATACGAGGATAAGGGATAACCCTGGTAGACACCTCTCTTTGATCGAAGTAAAGTAGAATTACCATCATTCCATTTGATCTGGATAGAAGAAGATGTAATACATTGCATAATGGTTCGTATGATACTAGGAGAGAAAGCTTGCCTCAGTAAGAGAATCTTGAATGAAATCCCATCGAATTTTGTCAAAGGTTTTTTCAAGATTAACATTTATCACCATCCAACCTTTTTGACCTTTCAGGCATCGTATTGAGTGGATAATATCCTGATTGATAATTATATTTTTCTTAACAGAGAGACCGACAATAAAGCCTTTTTTGTTTTGTGAAGAGAGGTATAATGGTCTTTAGACGCCGAGCAAAAATCCTGGTTATGAGTTTATACATGACCGTGCAAAGCCTGATTGGTCAAAAATCAGAGAAAGTTGCTGGAACACAAATCTTAGGAACAATAACTAGAACATTTTTGTTTATATTCGGTTCAATGTCTGATGCAGTGGGATCCGAGACAGATGATGCTGAGCTGTCAGATTGCACGTTGATGGCGCTGAGATACCATGAGTTGGCAGATCAGCGCAAAGGCGGGAATTGATTGTGACATGTTCCTCATTGGGGTCGTTTTGAGTATGTTTCAGTCTTTTGGCCATAACTTTGGCTACAGGTGTCAGAATCGCGCATAAGACCCCAATCCGGAAAGCTCTTTTCGACACGCACGCTCTCCACATGTGTGGCCTTTTTTTCAACCTCAAATTCTGCCGTTTTCCCTCCGAATCACTAGATTTAGTTATTTTTTACTATTTATGGTAATATTTCGATTGTTAATTAGGAAGTCAATTTAAATCCGATTTAGGCCGGATTTTTGGGAGATTGCTTATTTTATTTCGAATTTCAATTTAGAGTGATTTTCGGGATTTTGCTATTTTTGGCAAAATTCGAATAAAGACGATTTTTTTGCCATAACAGTCCGGCTTGTGGACTGCTTTTTGGATGGTTTTGATTTTTATAATATTTTATTAAACCCTAGAGACTTTTTTCTCTGGTTTTTTGGGCGAATTTTCTCTTGTGAATCGTCTGTCGGAACTAGCCTACAGGATAATCACTATTCTGTCTGGCGTCAATGTCACCACCAACAAAGACTTTTTGTATCATGTTACAAAATGAGTTGGCAACCACATGCCACTGCTTTTGAAACAATTTGGCATGAAGGCCATCATGTCTAGGAGGGCCTCACAAATTTCTATATATGAAGGGATACTGGCCAAAGTACCCATCATTTATTCAAGGGTATACGTGAAGGATACGATGAGGGGAAACTACCATGTGCATAAATGGAGTGAAAGAATTGGGCAGCTTCATTTTGAAGTTTGTCTTCATCGTAGAACTATTCCCTAAGCAAGGTTAAGGGCCGAGATTCTGTTTCATTGCTTTCTTTATAATGCTTTCCTGTGAAAGTATTTTTTGTGTATGTGTCCCTACAAAACCCAGTCCGATCATGATCTTTGTTTCCATAATTTCCTCCAAGTCAAGAAGATGCTCAAGCTGTATGAGATGCTCGACTTCAAGATTAATTAGGAATCTGGAGTGGTTTCTGTTGACGAAAACGGGTAAAGAAAACAAAAGAACACGAGAATTTTACGAGGTTCGGCAATGTGCTTACATCCTCGGTGCCTAGGCGGCGCTAGAAGTTTTTATTCAATGATGATATTTAGGTCTAGGTTACATCTCTATTATAATAAAAACCCTGGTACATAATTACAAAATCAACCCTGTACCGTACCGCGGGGGCTGCGCCCCCACACCCCCAACCCACATAATTCGTAACCCCACAACGAGACTTTCTTTGTAAGGACAGTTGATGTTCGCTTCGCTCACTCCGCTCCATCTCCTGTCCTCTTTACTGGTATATTTATGAGCCATACCTAACAAATCTCCACCTTGGCGAATATCCTGCCTCTTGGAAAATTCAATGTGGGTTGGGTTACCTTGATTCTTTAACAACTCGAAACATTCAACAAGTCCAAGCAATGCTTGAACTTGTCTGTCGTAACTGGCTTAGTGAACATATCAGCGGCATTTTCATCAGTATGTACCTTCTGAAACAAAACCTCTCCAGATGCAACCAACTCTCTGATCTGTGGAACCTTACATCAATATGTTTAGTTCTAGCACGATACACCTGATTCTTAGCCAAGTGAATAGCACTTTGATTATCACAAAGCAACTGAACTCCACCTTGTTGAACACCCAACTCCTTCACTAAACCAGTAAGCCATAAAGCTTCTTTGCAGCTTCAGCCGCTGCCATGTACTCAGCTTCAGTTGTAGATAGAGCCACAATAGATTGACAGTAGACTTCCACAAATAGGCCCTCCACCAAGAGTAAAGACATACCCTGTCGTAGATCTTCTATTATCCAAGTCACCTGCATAGTCTGAATCCACATATCCTACAACCAAAGGATTATCTCGCTGACTCCCAAAAACAATTCCATGTCCCACAGCACCCTTTAAGTACCGAAAGATCCACTTGACTGCTTCCCAATGTTGCTTACCAGGTTTAGACATGTACTTACAAACTTGACTAACAGCATGAGCTAAATCAGGACGAGTACATACCATCGCATACATCAAGCAGTCAACAGCATTAGAATACGGAACCTTTGCCATATCTTCAGCTTCCTTATCTGTCTTGGGGCACTGTTCTGATGAGAGCTTAAAGTGATTCGCCAATGGAGTGCTAACTGGTTTTGCGCTGCTCATCGCAAACCTTTCTAGCATTTTCTCAACATAACCCCGTTGAGATAGCCGCAGTTTCCTTGAGTCTCTGTCCCTGCAAATTTCCATTCCAAGAATTTTCTTTGCAGCACCTAAATCTTTCATATCAAATTCCTGACTCAATAAAGTTTTCAAACCGATAACATCATCCATGTTCTTCGCAGCAATCAACATATCATCAACATACAGTAATAGAAAAATAAAAGAACCATCATCAAGGCTCTTAACATAGACACAACAATCATACTCACATCGGTTGTAGCCAATCTTGATCATATAGGAGTCAAACCGTTTATACCATTGTCTCGGAGACTGTTTCAACCCGTACAAAGATTTCTTCAATCTGCAAACTAAATGCTCGTTTCCAGGTTGAGTGAAACCTTCAGGTTGCCGCATGTAGATCTGCTCCTCTAAATCACCATGCAAAAAAGCAGTTTTAACATCCATCTGCTCTAATGCAAATCCCAACTAGCCACCAATGCAAGTACTACTCGGATTGAAGTGTGCCTGACCACAGGAGAAAAGATTTCATCATAATCAACTCCTTTCTGCTGTGAAAAACCCTTCGCTACCAAACGAGCCTTGAACTTCTCCCCCTTTTTTCTGTTACTACTGGTTTCTTCTTATACACCCATTTGCAACCAATCGGCTTCTTACCCTCAGGAAGGGGAACTAACTCCCATGTGCGATTGTGATTCAAAGACTCCATCTCCTCAACCATGGCTGCCATCCACTTGTCGTTTTCCTGACTAGTAACGGCATCATGAAAAGTAACCGGATCATCACTGCTAACAATAAGTGCAAAAGATACCAAGTCTTCAAAACCCAATCTGTTCGGAGGCTTTATATTCGTCCGTCTCACCCTGTCTCTGGCGAGACTATAATCCTGCAAATCATCCGTAGTGGAACCACCAGAAGTCGGTTGAGAGTTTATGGTTTCTCAACTGGAAACTGCTCGAAATCCACCACTGTCGTGTCTTGCTTCTGCTGCAACATGGATTGTTCATCAAAAACGACATCTCTACTAATCACAACTTTCTTCGCAACTGGATCCCAGAACTTGAATCCTTTGACACCTTTCTTGTAACCCAGAAAAATGCCTCCTTCGATTTGCATCAAGTTTGGATCTCTCATCAGCAGGTACATGCACATAAGCAGGACAACCAAAAATCCGTAAGTTATCAAAACTAACATCATGACCAGTCCATACCTCTTCTGCAACTTTCCCAGCCAGCGATGCCCTTGGCGATCTGTTGATAAGGTAACACGCCATGTTAACAGCCTCAGCCCAGAAGTGTTTGGGAAGCCCCGCATTCAACCACAAACATCTGGCTCTTTCATTCAACGACCTGTTCATTCGTTCCGCAACACCATTCTGTTGTGGTGTCTTGCGCACTGTAAAATGCCTCTGAATCCCATGTTCCTTACAGAATTGTAGGAACTGTGAATCTGTGTACTCCGTACCATTGTCAGACCGCAAACACTTGATTTTTCGTCCTGTTTGGTTTTCTACCTCAGCTTTCCACAGCTTGAACTTCTCAAAAACTTCAGATTTCTGTTTCAAAAAATACACCCAAACTTTCCGTGAAAAATCATCAATAAAAGTAACATAGTACCTAGATCCACCCAAAGACGATGTCGTGGAAGGCCCCCATACATCAGAATGCACATAATCAAGAATCCCTTGAGTTGTGTGCTTCGCAGTCTTGAAACAGACTTTAGTCTGTTTACCAAGAACACAATACTTGCAAAAGTCAAGCTTACAGCTTTTGACACCATGCAACAAGTTTCTCTTGTGTAATTCTGCCATACCACGTTCACTAAGATGAGCAAGGCGCATATGCCACAATTTTGTCGTATCATCACAGGACTCAACAGAGTGAACTCCACCTGCAACGGTACTCCCTAACAATCTGTAGATATTCCCTGCAGTCATCTTGCCTTTCATCACAGTCAATGCTCCTTTAACAATCCGAATGGTTTCCCTATCCTCGTCAGCCTTAGGGATAAAACCATTCTTGTGCAAAGTGCCCAAGGAAATCAAATTCTTCTTCAAGTCTGGGATATGTCGAACACCACTCAACGTCCGAACGGAGCCATCGTGCATCTTAATTCTGACATCACCAATACCAACAATATTGCAACATCGATCATCACCCAAAAAAACCGAACCAGAATTAACCGGCCTGTATGTCGAAAACCATTCCCTATTTGGCGTGATGTGATAAGAACATCCAGAATCAAGAATCCAAGCATCCGTCAATTGTGTCGTTGAAATAGAAAGCATATCACCCTCACTGCAATCAGAATTATCATCCTCGACCACGTTCACAGACTTGGATGAGCCATCACACTTCTCATCAGTCTGCTTTTTCAACTTCGGACAGTCTCGCTTCATATGTCCCGCCTCATTGCACTTGTAACAGTGAATCGTCTTCTTATCCCTGGATTTGGATCTGGAATTCCGCTTCCCGGACCCTGCCTTCTTTGGCTTCCGTCCACGATCTCGATTACCCTTGACATATAAGCTATCGGCTTGAGAGCTTTCCCCTGCATTCTGCTTCCGCTGGTTGTGAGCCAACAAGGCTGCAGTAATCTCCTCAACATTGATAGTCTCTTTCCCATATGTAAGAGTAGCCACCATGTGTTCGTAAGAGGGAGGCAACGAACACAACAGAATCATCGCTCTGTCTTCATCCTCAATTTTCACATCAAGCCGAGCCAGATCAGAAACGATTTGATTGAAGACATTCACGTGTTGCGCCAAATCGTGATCGTCCTGCATCTTCAGCCCATACAGCCATTGCTTCAGATACAGTTTTGTCGTTAAGGATTTGGACATAAACTGACTTTCCAACTTCCTCCAAATTTCGTCTGGAGACGATAGATGCATGACGTGATACATGACCTCGTCTGCCAAGCATAATCGTATGGTTCCTGCCGCTCGCTGCTGCAATTCTTCCCAATCTTCCTCATCCATCGACGCCGGCTTTGTAGATCGCAAAGCCTTCAAGATCCCTTGCTGCGCCAATAGATCCTTCACCCTCGTTTGCCATAATCCGAAGTTACCCTGACCATCGAATTTCGCGACTTCGAATTTTGCTCCTGACATCTGATACCAATTGTTGACGAAAACGGGTAAAGAAAACAAAAGAACACGAGAATTTTACGAGGTTCGGCAATGTGCTTACGTCCTCGGTGCCTAGGCGGCGCTAGAAGTTTTTATTCAATGATGATATTTTAGGTCTAGGTTACATCTCTATTTATAATAGAAAACCCTGGTACATAATTACAAAATCAACCCTGTACCGTACCGCGGGGGCTGCGCCCCCACACCCCCAACCCACATAATTCGTAACCCCACAACGAGACTTTCTTTGTAAGGACAGTTGATGTTCGCTTCGCTCACTCCGCTCCATCTCCTGTCCTCTTTACTGGTATATTTATGAGCCATACCTAACAGTTTCGGTTCAAACTCTTGTAAACACCCTAAATCTTGCCATTACTGTATTCTTCCTCATACCAATATAACGAAAAATCGACTTAGTCCAGATATTGGTCGCTGAAGTGAAGTAGGAGATAGATTCAGAGAGTGAAGCCGATGGAATCCGATTGTCTTTTACATTCGACCAAAGTCCTCATACTATGACCATCATAAGAAACACCTGAATTGATGACCTGTTACCTGAGACTAAATTACCCACACCAAAAAGTAAAGATCTATGAACTTAGTGCATTCGGTATAGATTTCGAACGATAGTCTCTAGATGCAATTCATCTCAGTGATTATTGCACAAGACTCGATCAAGTCGAGCATGAGATAGACCACGGTTCCAAGTAAATTCTGGACCTTGGAATCCCATATCACGAAGGATATAATCATAAATAAAATCTTATAAGTCGTTGCTAGGTTGTATGGATCCAACATAATTAAGTCTATCAGACATGGATAGGGTAGCGTTAAAGTCACCCATGGTGATCCAATGAGAGGTAATACAGGTGACAAGGGAATTTAGTTAGAGCCATAACCGCTTTCCTTTTGAGGCATTCCAACTTGCATAGACAAAAGTAGCCAAAGTAGATAACCCATTGATAGCATGCGATACTCTACAATGGATGAATTGGAAGTGGTTCAGTAGTACTTCAACCTGCACATCATCAAACCAAAAAAGCCAAATTCCACCTGAGAACCCAACAACTTCATTACAGTGAGAATACAGAAACCCGATAGAAGCAATAAAGGCATCAACTCTACCTCTACTTATTCGCGTTTCAACAAAAACAACCAAATTCGATCGAAATTGTCTCAAGTATTGGCGTACGACCATTTTTAAAATGAGGGTGGCCGCAACCCTAGGCATTCCAACATAAAATCTTAAAATCCAAAATCAGAATGAATAATAGAAGGGGAGAGAACCTGATTAAACTTTCGTTGCATCCTCATGAATGTCCACGACCTCTGTATACATGGGGCATGCGGGTTGTTCACGAGAATTAGCATCCAAAGACTGAATTACATGTGGGGCATCAGTTGTTGTTGTCATATCTATATTTGAAGGATTATTATTGTTGATAAATCGGGCAAAGTAAACGAAAGAACACAAGAATTTTAACGAGGTTCGGTAATGTGCTTACGTCCTCGGTGCCTAGGCGGCGCTAGAAAATTTTATTCAAAGATAATAGGTTTAGGTTACATCTCTATTTATAATAGAAAACCCTGGTACATAATTCCAAAACCGGTATATTTATGAGCCATACCTTACAAATCTCCACCTTGGCGAATATCCTGCCCCTTAGGAAACATTCAATGTGGGTTGGGTTACCTTACTTCTTTAACAACTTGAAACATTCAACAAGTCCAAGCAATGCTTGTACTTGTCTGTTGTAAATGGCTTGGTGAACATATCAGCGGCATTCTCATCAGTGTGTACCTTCTGAAACAAAATCTCTCCAGATGCAACCAACTCTCTGATCTTGTGAAAACATACATCAATGTGCTTAGTTCTAACACGATATACCTTATTCTTAGCTAAGTGAATAGCACTTTGATTGTTGCAAAGCAGCTGAACTCCACCTTGCTGATTACCCAACTCGCTTCTTTTGCAGCTTCAGCCGCTGCCATGTACTCAGCTTCAGTTGTAGATAGTGCCACTACATATTGAACAGTAGACTTCCAACAAATAGGTCCTCCACCAAGAGTAAAAACATACCCTGTCATAGATCTTCTATTATCCAAGTCACCTGCATAGTCTGAATCCACATATCCTACAACCAAAGGATTATCTCGTTGACTACCAAAAACAATTCCATGTCCCACAGTAGCCTTTAAGTATCGAAAGATCCACTTGACTGCTTCCCAATGTTGCTTACCAGGTTTAGACATGTACTTACAAACTTGACTAACAGCATGAGCTAAATCAGGACGAGTACATACCATTGCATACATCAAGCAACCAACAACATTAGAATACGGAACCTTTGCCATATCTTCAGCTTCCTTATCTGTCTTAGGGCACTATTATGATGAGAGCTTAAAGTGGTTCACCAATGGAGTGCTAACTGGTTTTGCGTTGCTCATCGCAAACCTTTCTAGCATTTTTTCAACATAACCCCGTTGAGATAGCCACAGTCTCCTTGAGTCTTTGTCCATGCAAATTTCCATTCCAAGAATTTTCTTTGCAGCACCTAAATCTTTCATATCAAATTCCTGACTCAATAAAGTTTTCAAACCGATAACATCATCCATGTTCCTCGCAGCAATAACATATCATCAACATACAGTAATAGAAAAATAAAATAACCATCATCAAGGCTCTTAACATAGACACAACAATCATACTCACATGGGTTGTAGCCAATCTTGATCATATAGGAGTTATACCGTTTATACCACTGTCTCGGAGATTGTTTCAACCCGTACAAAGATTTCTTCAATCTGCAAACTAAATGCTCATTTTCAGGTTGAGTGAAACCTTCAGGTTGCCGCATGTAGATCTGCTCCTCTAAATCACCATGCAAAAAAACAGTTTTAACATCTATCTGCTCTAAATGCAAATCCCAACGGGCCACCACTGCAAGTACTGCTCGGATTGAAGTGTGACTGACCACAGGAGAAAAAATTTCATCATAATCAACTCCTTTCTGCTGTGAAAAACCCTTTGCTACCAAACGAGCCTTGAACTTGAACTTCTCCTCCTCTTTTTATGTTACTGCTGGTTTCTTCTTATACACCCATTTTCAACCAATCGGCTTTTTACCCTCAGGAAGGCGAACCAACTCCCATGTACGATTGTGATTCAGAGACTCTATCTCCTCTACCATGGCTGCCATCCACTTGTCTTTTTCCTGACTAGTAACAGCATCATGAAAATTAACCGGATCATCACTGCTAACAATAAGTGCAAAAGAGACCAAGTCTTCAAAATCCAATCTACTCGGAGGCTTTATATTCGTCCGTCTCACCCTGTCTCTGGCGAGACTATAATCCTGCAAATCATCCGTAGTGGAACCATCAGAAGTCGGTTGAGACGTTTCTGGTTTCTCAACTGGAAACTGCTCGAAATCCACCACTGTCGTGTCTTTATTCTGTTGCAACATGGATTGTTCATAAAAAACAATATCTCTACTGATCACAATTTTCTTCGCAACTGGATCCCAGAACTTGAATCCTTTGACACCTTTCTTGTAACCCATAAAAATGCACTCCTTCGATTTTGCATCAAGTTTGGATCTCTCATCAGCAGGTACATGCACATAAGCAGGACAACCAAAAATCCGTAAGTTATCAAAACTAACATCATGACCAGTCCATACCTCTTCTGCAACTTTTCCAGCCAATGATGCCCTTGGCGATCTGTTGATAAGATAACACGCCATGTTAACAGCCTCGGCCCAGAAGTGTTTAGGAAGCCCCACATTCAACCGCAAACATCTGGCTCTTTCATTCAACGACCTGTTCATCCGTTCCGCAACACCATTCTGTTGTGGTGTCTTGTGCACTGTAAAATGTCTCTTAATCCCGTGCTCCTTACAAAAGTGTAAGAACTACGAATATGTGTACTCCGTACCATTGTCAGACCGCAAACACTTGATTTTTCGTCCTATTTGGTTTTCTACCTCAGCTTTCCACAGCTTGAACTTCTCAAAAACTTCAGATTTCTGTTTCAAAAAATACACCCAAACTTTACGTGAGAAATCATCAATAAAAGTAACATAATACCTAGATCCACCCAAAGACGATGTCGTGGAAGGCCCCCATACATCATAATGCACATAATCAAGAATCCCTTGAGTTGTGTGCCTCGCAGTCTTGAAACGGACTTTAGTCTGTTTACCAAGAACACAATACTTGCAAAAATCGAGCTTACAGCTTTTGACACCATGCAACAGATTTCTTTTGTGTAATTCTGTCATACCACGTTCACTAAGATGAGCAAGACGCATATGCCACAGTTTTGTAGTATCATCACAGGACTCAACAGAATGAACTCCACCTGCAACGGTACTCCCTAACAATCTATAAATATTTCTTGCAGTCATCTTTCCTTTCATCACAGTCAAAGCACCTTTAACAATCCGAATGGTTTCCCTATCCTCATTAGCCTTAGGGATAAAACCATTCTTGTGCAAAGTGCCCAAAGAAATCAAATTCTTCTTCAAATATGGGATATGTCGAACACCACTCAACGTCCGAACAGAGCCATCATACATCTTAATTTTGACATCACCAATACCAACAATATTGCAACATCGATCATCACCCAAATAAACAGAACCAGAATTAACCGACCTGTATGTCGAAAACCATTCCCTATTTGGCGTGGTGTGATAAGAACATCCAGAATCAAGAATCCACGCATCCGTCAATTGAGTCATTGAAATAGAAAGCATATCACCCTCACTGCAATCAGAATTGTCATCCTCGACCACGTTCACATACTTGGATGAAACATCACGCTTCTCATCAGTATGCTTTTTCAACTTCGGACAATCTCGCTTCATATGTCCCGCCTCCTTGCACTTGTAACAGTGAATTGTCTTCTTTTCCCTAGATTTGGATCTGGAATTCCGCTTGCCAGACCCTGCCTTCTCTGGCTTCCGTCCACGGTCTCGATTACCCTTGACATATAAGCTATCGGCTTAAGAGTTTTCCCCTGCATTCTACTTCCGCTGGTTGTGAGCCAACAAGGCTGCAGTAATCTTCTCAACGTTGATAGTCTCTTTCCCATATGTAAGAGTAGTCACCATGTGTTCGTAAGAGGGAGGCAACGAACACAACAAAATCATCGCTCTGTCTTCATCCTCAATTTTTACATCAAGCCGAGCCAAATCAGAAACGATTTGATTGAAGACATTCACATGTTGCGCCAAATCATGATCGTCCTGCATCTTCAGCCCACACAGCCGCTGCTTTAGATACAGTTTTGTCATTAAGGATTTGGACATAAACTGACTTTCCAACTTCCTCCAAATTTCGTTTGGATACGATAGATGCATGACGTGATACATAACCTCGTCCGCCAAGCATAATCATATGGTTCATGCTGCTCGTTGTTGCAATTCTTCCCAATCTTCCTCCTCTATTGACGCCGGCTTTGTAGGTCGCAAAGCCTTCAGGATCCCCTGCTGCGCCAATAGATCCTTCACCCTCGTTTGCCATAATCCGAAGTTACCCAGACCATCGAATTTCGCGACTTCGAATTTTGCTCCTGACATCTGATACCAATTGTTGATAAATCGGGCAAAGTAAACGAAAGAACACAAGAATTTTAACGAGGTTCGGCAATGTGCTTACGTCCTTGGTGCCTAGGCGGTGCTAGAAAATTTTATTCAATGATAATAGGTTTAG
This sequence comes from Hibiscus syriacus, assembly GCF_006381635.1. Classification (NCBI taxonomy): domain Eukaryota; kingdom Viridiplantae; phylum Streptophyta; class Magnoliopsida; order Malvales; family Malvaceae; genus Hibiscus; species Hibiscus syriacus. The sequence continues at coordinate 1,061,564 of NW_024063064.1, forward strand.
GTTACATCTCCTTACAATTATCTTGTTTCTCTTGATGAGGGACGCAACGGGGGTCATGCAATATTGTCTTGCTAGTGATGAGAGTCGAGTGCTTTGTTCTATCAAGAATGGTAATGTGGAAAGGCATACTGAGCTGACGAGAAGAACTGCACAACTGGCCTAGGAGAGATCTTGAAGTTTATGGAGTGACATAGTGACATTTGGGACAACCAGAGGCTTTCGAACACTCAATGTTCCTTTACCCTTAAAGTTCTTGGCGTGCTTTCAAGGACTTATCAGAGACAGTAGATGGTCTTCCCTATGTTACAACCATAGGGGCAGGAAAGTTGCATGTATTGTGTTTTCCTGAAGTTGTTACGTTGGTATTTCATTAGTAGCTTCAAAAATGGGTTGGAATCTTGAACCAGAAGCTTCTTTAGTCAAGCCTTTAGCGGTCCTATGTTTCTTGTTATTACGCCTTTGTCTACGTTTAAGGATCATCCAGGGACCGTAGGTTTCATTAGGAGGTTGAACGACATGTGTGAGAGGTTCCATCACAATTGGATTCAGAGTCTCAGGAGCTTCCGTTGCCTTCAACTTCTCCAGGAAAATATCCTAAACATGACCATATCTTCCACACGGGTAGCATACTGTAAGAAAATATTTTCTACATCTTGAACATGTCCATTGGTGAGGAATTTTAAGACTAAGAGATTCTTGAGATCAATGATTACCTCCATTCGTACAAACCGATCCCTATGTCTATATTCAGTCTTGTAATCAATTTTGATTAACGATATGATACATTTTCCAATTTTGATAATAAAGCCCACTTATAGAGAGTAACCGGTAAGCCTGGTTGGCGGTCCATATAGTGATCTTGCTGGGAAAGGAGTACGAAGTAGAGAACTTCAGAGACCATTTTTCGTCTGTTAGTGACCAAACAATCTCCATGGGCCATCCAAAAGGGATTTTAGATAGTCTGCGCGGGAATAAAATGATATGAGAAAGTGATCATTTTAAACTTCCATAATACGAAAAGGATGTGAGGGTTTCCAGAGATCCAGAATCCTCTTCTTGAGCATTGCATAACCAATACAGCGACCCAATAGTTTGACCAAAGTCGTTTGATCGAAACTCATGTTGCTATTCATGAAAGGCAGCATTCATGTTAGCGGTAATAACATAATTGTAACCCATAAGGGTATTCCAAAAGGAGATCGACGTAGGGGTCCCTGTATCCTGCAGCTTTCCAACCGTATCCTTGTCAATATGATGAACATCGGCATCAGCACCGTCCAACGACTCTTCATCAAATCTTCTCGCTTTCTTCAAAAGTCGGTTATTTGTATTGTCTCCCGATAATTGTGATAGGTTTCCAACTGATCAAATAATTTTTTTTCTTTCTTCTTTTCTTTAATATTATTTTATTAAAATTATTAGTATATATTTTAATAATTAATATTTTTTTAAAATGATACTAATATATTATATTAATATTAAATATATAAAATAAAATTATTTTGAGTATTTATACTTTGAAATTGAAATTTTAAAAATGACTTACGAATAATAAAACATTAAGTTATTTTCTAGAAAATACAAAATAAATTTTGAGTATCTATGCGCTTCAGTTGGCGTGTGAAATGTCTGTCGAAACGGTTTTTTCCGAAGGGGGAAAAGGAAGCGTCTCGTTTTGAAATGATTTTTTTGACCAGTTAATGATAAAATGTGGTTCGAGGAGTCACCATCAATCTTTGATTAGGGTGTGATTGGGCACCCAAAAACATATCTGTCATTTTAATAAAATATTAATTTTAATTAAAAGAACAAGCTTGCGGTTTGCGTTACCAAAATTGGAGTTCGAGAGTCGGTTACGTGTGGGGAAGGATTAACAACCTCACAATGCCCTAAATCGGTACCTAGTCGATTAATTAATTGTTTTTGCAATAAAATTTACAAGTTCGAGTCTAATTTAATTTAAGATCCCCTAAAAATTATATTCTTTGAAATTTTGGATGAAATATAGTAATATTTAATTATTTCCTATCGAGAAGAACCAATCTCTCCTACCTTGAAACAATCGATTCTTACTCCACTCGAAATAAAGAAATATTAAAATTTCATTATAAATTTCACCATTAATTTCAAAATAAGAACACCCAGAATAATTTTAAAAGTGAAAACAATAATATCTAATTATTTTTCAATCGATAATAAAGGACATTTCGTGCATTAAAACAATTATTTATTACCCCAATTTAAAGCAGTCATTTATCATTCATACCAAAATGAAAATATATTGCTATTCTCAATATCGATTCGAATGTTATTCTTTTGAAAATCTATTGGGAAAACACATGCAAAAATAAAACGAATTAAAAACATAACAGACAAGTAATTAATTATTTACTTTACCAATATTTAATGAGAATAAGGATGTTCAATTATTTAAATATCTCAAGATGAGACCTTAGATTCGATCTAACAGTCTTTTCTCGGTGAATTTAATTAAAAGAAAATGATATTTTTCCCGATCCCCAAATTTTAAAATGAATTCATTTTAATTTGTGTAACTAAATGGGATAAACTTTCATTTTAAAATTATCGAAAGTAATTTTATTATACGTTAAGACAATCACTTTACAACAATATTAAAATGATCGAATATTACCCTTAGTCAATTTATTTCGAATCGAGTCAAGTGATGCTTATGAGGGTATCATAAAAAACTAATTAGGACTAAAATGAATTAATATGAAAGCAACATGCAAAAATAAAAATAAAAGTAGGTCTAAATCATAAATAATCAAAATATCATGCCAAAATTATAACAAAATAAAGTGTACACATGATTAGAATGAACTTTTTCAATATTAAGTGCTAAAATTACAAGGAATAAAAAATAAATAAAACATGGGGCTCAGTTAAAATAAATTAAAATTACATTGTCAAATTAAAATAAATAAATAAACATATTTGAGGTTCAAAATATACAAATGCATAAACTTCATGTACTATTTCCTAAATATTTCATTTATTTTAGCCTAAAATATACATACGAAATAAAAAAGGACAAATTACTAAATCATTCACTAAATATTTAAAAAAAATAAACAGTCATTACACAGGAGTAAAATGCAAAAATGCGCTAAACATGAAGGGAGTAAAGTGAAAATAACCCTAAAAATATTAAACATGCATAAAAATTGGTAAATACAAAACTAGTTCCTACAAGTGACTAACATGCAAATACACGACTAAACTAGGGGACTAAACATAAATTAAACCAAAAATTATAAAGCATAAACATAAATAGGCAAATTACAAAACAAGTCCCTATATATGACCTTTTTGTAAAAACATGCTTAAGTTAGGGGACCAGAGTGCAATTTCCCCTAGCTTGTTTTATAAATACAACTTAATCTTTTTTTCATTTTCAACGAAAATTTTTTTAAAAAGGGAGAAGAGCTCTCTATTTTCTCCCTAAATCCCTTCGGCTAGCCCACTGACAGCAATCGTTCCGCCTCTGACGGCCGCATACGGTGGTCGAAAAACCCAAATCGAGTAAAAAAAAAAACTCCTCTTACCCCGATATACTCTCTTAGACAAAGATTCGAGCCTAAATCTACCTAAAATTCTCCCTAAACAACCCCAAAAAGGCCCCGACCATTTGGACTTTTAGGCTCCCTCGCAAGATCTGACGATGGCGAAGGAAAATCGGCTTCTTCCTATTCGAACTCCCCCATCAGATAAGTTATTCTATCATTTTCTTTTGTTTACATACAAAGTGTTTACATTTTTACTTTATGGTTCTAAACTGGAAAAAAATAAAAAAGCTACCTTTTTGCTCTTAAAAAGTTTTTTTTTTATTGTCTTTCCGAGAAGTGGAACCCAGGGGGTTTACATGCTTTTTTCGAGGCTTTATAAGCCCCGATTTACAACCATTTTCTTTTCTTCTTTTTTGCTTTGAAACAAAATAATTAAAAAGATAAATCATTGTGATTTTTACGTGTGGTGTTATATTTGGATTGTGTGTTTGGTCGGGTTTGCAGAGGTGTGATGGTTACCTTATCATTTGTATCTGTTTTTCTGTCTTTGAATATTAATGTGATTGGTTATTGCAGGGAGCTGCTGATGTTGGCACAGTTACGCCGATGGGATTAAGTGGTCGGAAACATGATGGTGGCACATATTAATTCGGTGAACAGTGAAGGTGGCAGTGGTAGTTGCTAAAGGAGGGAATATGATTTGGAAACTCTAGCTTCTCTTAGGCTTGTTTGATGGGACTGGCTGATAGGCTAGGTCCGGGTTTTGGTTCCTTGGGCTCGGGTCAGATGACCCCTTGTAATTGGGACCCAAATTAGGTATTGTAAAGCCTGAAAAGGAAAATAGAAATTATAAATAATAATAATAATAATAATTAAACTTCGAGATGAAAAATAAGTGTCGACAACTGCCCTTCTTTGTCGATTCTTGTGTCAATAAGAATAGGGCAAAGACGAAGAGACGATGAGTTTTCATCTGGCTAAATATGTGCTTTAATATCTGATAGGGATCTGCTGTACTGTTTCTTCAGGGTAGATCAGATCGAGAAACATTGATTCATTCAACTATTCTTCAGGGAAGATTGAATCAAGGTAGACTTGTTTCACTGCCACTCAGGGAATATCAAATCTTGAAAGAGATGGATATGTTCTACTTCTTCTTGAGGGAAAATCATATCTGAGGAATGTTGATTCAATCCACTATCACTCGGGGAAGATTGAATCGGGGCAGACTTGTTTCACTGTCACTCAGGGAATACCAAATCTTGAAAGAGAGTATCTATTTTTCTTCCTCTTGAGGGAAAATCATATTTGGGGAAGTTGATTCATTCCACTATCACTCAGGGAAGATTTAATCGAGGAAGACTTCTTCCACTGTCACTCAGGGAATATCAAATCTTGAAAGAGATGATCAATTCTGCTTCTTCTTGAGAGAAAATCAGATATGGGGAAGTTGATTCATTCTACTATCACTCAAGGAAGATTGAATCAGTGTAGACTTGTTCCACTAGCACTGAGGGAATATTAAATCTTGAAAAAGAGGATCTGTTCCGCTTCTTCTTGAGGGAAAAATCAAATATGGGGAAGTTTATTCATTCCACTGTCACTCAGGGAATATTAAATCGAGGCAGACTTGTTCCACAGTCACTCATAGAATATCAAATTTTGAAAGAGAGGATATGTTGTGATTCTTCTTGAGGGAAAATCAAATATGGGAAACTGATTCATTCCACTGTCGCTCAAAGAAGATTGAATAGTGGAAAACTTGTTCCGCTGTCACTTAATGAATATTAAATATTGAAAAAGAGGGATATGTTCTACTTCTTCTTGAGGAAAAATCATATATTAGGATGTTGATTCAATTCACTATCACTCAGGAAGATTGAATTGGGGTAGAGTTATTCAACTGTCACTCAGGGAATATCAAATCTTGAAAGATAGGATATGTTCCGCTTCTTCTTGAGGGAAAATTAGATCTAGGGACATTGAACCATTCCACTGTCAATTAGGGAAGATTGAATTGATGTAGACTTGTTCCATTATCACTAAGGGAATATCAAATCTTGAAATAGATGGATCTCTTGTGCTTTTTTTAAAGAAAAATCAGATCTAGAGAAGTTGATTCATTCCAGTATCACTCAGGGAAGATTGAATCAAGGAAGACATGTTCCACTATCAGTTAGGAAATATCAAATCTTGAAAGAGATGGTTTGTTCTACTTCTTATTAAGGGAAAATCAGATCTGGGGAAGTTGATTCATCCTACTGTCACTCAGGGAAGATTGAATCGAGGCAGACTTTTTCCACTGTCACTCAAGGAATATCAAATCTTGAAAGGGAGGATATGTTCTACTTCTTCTTGAGGGAAAATCAAATCTGGGGAAGTTTATTAATTCCATTATCACTCAGGGAAGATTGAATGGGGGCAGACTTGTTCCACTTTCACTTAGGGAATCTCAAATCTTGAAATAGAGAATTTGTTCCGCTTCTTCTTGAAGGAAAATCAAATCTAGGGAAGTTGATTCATTCCACTGTCACTCAGGGAATACCAAATCTTGAAAGAGAGTATATATTATGCTTCCTCTTGAGGGGAAATCAGATATGGGGAAGTTGATTCATTCCACTTTCACTCAGGGAAGATTGAATCAAGGAAGACTTCTTCCACTGTCACTCAGGGAATATCAAATCTTGAAAGAGAGGATCGATTCCGCTTCTTCTTGAGAGAAAATCAGATATGGGAAAGTTGATTCATTCTACTATCAGTCAGGGAAGATTGAATTTGGGCAGACTTGTTCTACTGCCAATCAGGGAACATCATATCTCGAAAGATAAGACATGTTCCATTTTTTCTTAAGCGAAAATCAGATATGGGGAAGTTGATTCATTCCACTATCACTTAGGGAAGATTGAATCGAGGTAGACTTGTTCCACTGTTACTCAAGGAATATAAAATCTTGAAAGAGAAGGATTTGTTCCCCTTCTTCTTGAGGGAAAATCATATATGGGGACGTTGATTCATTCCACTATCACTTAGGGAAGATTGAATCGAGTTTGATTTACTTCTCTCATCTTCGAGAATATAAAATCTAAAAATTAAACATTATCAATTGTTAGTATATGTTCAAAAATTTGAAAAATTATACTTGAAGATTTCGATTTCAAGATAATATTTGAAAATCGATTTTTCTTGTGCAATTTGTCTCTTAACCATCGAATATGGGAGTCTACCTCCCTAAACATGATTCTCTACATTTGAGGTTTGAATTATAGCTTCCACTTGTTGGGATTTTGACATCATGAATCTTCACTTTTCATTAAAAGATATGCAAAAACCATATGTTTATGTGTAAAATGTGAATGCAATGTTATACATTTTGTTTTATGCAAATGATGTTCTCATGCATGCACAAATGATGATTCAATTTTTCTCTAACTCCAAAATGGAGAACCAGGTTTTATTCCTCTAGATTACCCTTCTTTAAGGTTTACTTAGATGTCGGTGTAGCAACTCATAATTTTAAGTTTGCAACTTATGAAGATCTGACCAATCATCTTGTGGTCTTTGTGTATTCTTTGCTTCTTATATGTGTTAAAGTCTAATAAGAAATGCTTCATTTCTTGCTGCGATTAGTAATATGATCATGATGCCCTTTTTTGTCATTGGCTCAATTATGCTTTCAAAGTTGTTTTTTGGGATTCTGTCCTTAGTTGATACTCGACTGATTTTCTTTACAAGGTAAGCTCTGTTTATATTTAGGGTTCTCCCCTGACACTTCAAGTTATGAGATTTATTCTCAAAGTCTTATTGGTTTGAATCTTTTTATCTAAATATGATATGAGTTTTTAGTCATGCTCTAATGTGGTTACTTTCATGACTCATCCCTATTTGGGTGCCAAAATTCATCATGGACTGGTTGCACTCTTGTATTTTTACTATGCACTGGGATATGTGCCCCTTTCAAATAAGACGATCATATGCTTATTGATAAGTTACCAAGAAAGGTATGTGCTAGTTTTACACGTTCTATCTCCAGTTATTCTGGTCTCTCGGACTATTTACTTTCAAGATTGTGGAATGCTTCAATATTCTGGCATCGCATATTCTTTTTCTCCAATAGAGGTAGAATGGGCCTCACAAGCTTCAAGACCTTTCACATTTGAGGCTGTCTTGTTTGAAAATGTTTTTATCCTTTTTTTTTGTTTTAGAAATCAAAGAATGAAAGAATTTTGTATAGTATTTCCCCTTTATTCAGGCTCACAATTTAAGCAAATCATAAACATGAGTTCCCAGAATATCAAAAGAATCAACAACTCTTTAATATTTTCAAAGTTATATCTCTTTGACAAGTGTCAAAATTGATGGGTTGACTTCAGGTTGGCTTCCTATTTTCTAAGGTTTCAACCATCAATTACTTCTTCTTGTCCATGCTCTTTGGAATATTATACATGCCCCTTATTTCTGGTTTGGCATTTAATTGGGTGCAAACAAAATGTCGCAACTAGCATAATCAATTGCTAAATCTTTTAGAACACTTTTATTTCAGTTCTCTAAAATCTTTCATTTGTTCAAGCTTTGTAGAATCCTCTAACAAAGGCAGTGTATAAATATCGATCTGAAAAAGAAATTCCTGAGTGCTCGTGTGAAATTGACTATAACATGTATTCCTTAACTCACTTAGTCAATCTTTGCAAAAACTCCTTATTTAGTAAATTCGATCTGATAGGCCATTATTTGGCTAGCTGGATTTAACTTTATTGTATATATATATATATATATTATAATCACATTTATCGGGCTAGCTGAATCTTATCCATAAAGTTGGGGCGTTTAACCAATTGCTCTAGAGGGATAGCTCAAGATTTATTGTATACATATATAATTACATTCTGGGTCTACGGATTTAATTTTTAAGCTTGTCAAGAAGAACCTGTTATAGTCCATGTATTGTTGAAAGTTAGAAAATCTAATCCTTAGAGTTCAATTTCCAAGCAATTACCTACTCAACTATTCCATCTATGAAGATCATGATCATAATCGAATGCCATCAAAAAAAAAGTAAAAATCAATAAACTTTGCAATCTTATGTGCAAGATGCCCTATTTTATCCACATCCTTATATACCTGAATGCCAACCCCTTAAATGTCTCTTCATACAGAGAGAAGGCTAGCTTGGTTCCTGCAAGAGAAGGTTATGGTGTTCGAGTGCATCTTCTAGGGTAAGGTCCAGGGTCCTTGTTTTATCAGGGTTCAGTCTTGTCACATTATCAAAGATTTATAACTCTAATTATTTAAAGAATTTTTAATTCAGTTGATATTCAAAGAACTTCAAAATTGCAAATTTGACTCAATGCTCACCCTCTTTAAAGTAGCATAAATTCATTTAAATATCCTTACAAAAAGAAAGTTGAGAAAGTACAAAAAATAAGTTCAAACAAGATGTTGCACACATCAAGTTGGATTGCAATGGAGAATGATCTTCACTTGTTCAACCACAATGCGCTATTTCTCCTATAATGGTAGGTGTCTAGTTGGATTAGGGTCTTTACCCTCACTTGCTCCCCATTTCTCGATTATTTCTCTTGATATAACTCTCTTGTCAACGAGATTTTCTATCTCTTCCAATAATGGTATGCACTTGTCAGTATGATAGCCCAATGCCCCCAAATGCAAATTGCAAGCACTATTTGGGTCATAGCCATAAGCAAATGGGCTAGTCTTTATTCTCAAAGGCCTGGGAGTGAGGTATTGATTCTTGATTAAAGGGGATAGCCAGTCAGAAATGGGCACTTGAAAAACCTTGAGGGTCGTATTTTTTCAAGACATCTTTTGTGACCTCTCATTTAATTTCCTTCTCGTTATTTCCCATTTCTTTATCCTTTTTTAGCGTCATAGAGGTATCGAGAGTTTAATCCTTTATCTCTGCCTCACATACCTCACTTTCCTTAATTTAGCTCTTTTCTGTTTTATTACCCTCTCCCGTATACACTTCACTCATTTCAACCCCCATCAATTTTATATTGTGGGCTGACTCCCGATTGTCTGACCAAAACAGACTGATTGTTAACATCCACGTCTATAAATCCATGAACCAAAAGATCTTGGACTAGTTACTTAAAGTTGCTGAAATTCTTGATGGAATGTTATGGGGCTCTGACAGATATTCACAAGAAACTTTCTCATTATACCAACTCGGATAAGGGGGCAGTAGAGGCTTAGCCATACGTAGAGCAATTAGTTGGGCTTTGAGAAACTTGGGATATAACTTGTTGTACGAAAAGGAAGGAAAATTGAGTAGAAACACTTTTGATCTCACTTTCTCTTTTCCATTATTATGACCATCTTGAAGACCCATGGGACTGATCATCAAGATGTTTATTTTGATGGTTTAACTTTTGGCTAACATCTTGGGAGAGAAATTGGTTTGCAAATCTCCCTTCATCGATAAGTTTTGAGCTTATGGGGAGCTTAGGTTTTCCATTTTCAAAGCATAACAATTATTTCATGATGAGGTTTTAAACTTTTAATATCATGATTGCACAACTTTCCGTAAAGTGACTAAATTCTCCAGAATGATAGCCACATGAATTTTTGACACCTTACCAATCTGGACGCAAATAAGTATTAGGCCTTGGAGGAATAGACATTAGGAGGCCACTTTCGAAGTGAAAAGTAACAAGTATGAATATGATATTGGAATCAGAACGAGATGTATTATCTTATTTTTCTTTTTTTCCTTTTTAGCCTTCTTTAATGGCATTTGAACCTCTTCTACGCCTCTCATTTTTGAGTTAGTCTCAACTTTTATGTTAGAAGTTTCACCCTTAATTTCTTCTTTTCCAAGCATGGTCTCTGTAATATTTTCTTGAATCGTGCCCAATTTTTGGAGTTAACATGGATTACCACACTACCTAACAAGTTTTTGATCACTTGCTGTCATCGCATTTGCTGCACCACTATCATTCAGATTCTAACTCAAAGTCTTCATCTTTCCTTGTATAATAGGATCCTCTAACGATTTCTCCCCATATATTATTGTAACCATCATGCTCATCAACTTGGACATATGTTCCCTGGTCTCAACTTGGAACTTTCTTGCTTCATCAATCATTTCCTGTTGGCTCTTTACGAGTTGCTCCTGAATTCTTTCGATCCTACCAATACATGCTAATATTTCATTCATCACTTTCGATCTTTTTAGAGATACGACCCGGGTAACTTCAATTGGCTCTCATAAACTCTGCCACATTATCCTTTTATTAATATTTTATTAATTAATATGAAAACTATTACTATTAGTGAATAAAATACAATGCGAAAAGTAAAATGCAATGTGGATGCAATGTAAATGCAATGCATGGTGTTGATTCTAGATCGATTCCTTAGAACAACTTTTTATATTAGAAATGAAGTTTGGTTACAAGGCTTAGACATATCATAGATAAATCTAAGCTATCTCTCCTAATTGCTGCATGTGCCCCAGTAAATCTAAAATCCTTTGAGATTCTTCAGTCTCGGGCTCCAACCCTTCGCTTACAACATCAACTTCATGTAATAAGTTAACCAAGTGTTGAGCCACTCCTTGAGGTTGTCACACATAGCTCTTGATAAGGTCATCAATTTGCTTAACTCTCCACTAAGTATGTTCCCAACGATGGCGCCACTATAACTCTTTCACAGGGGACTATCGACAGTTCATTTGCTCTTCTCTGAAAATCTTGAACCATAGCTTTGAGTTTATTCACATGTTTCTTCAAGTTTTTGACTTCCACATGACTTGAACTGTTTTCTTAACCCCGATATCATCTCAAGGCTTTCTCTAAACTCAGAATTATACCTTTCAATTTATCATTTTGGGCCCGAATCTCTTGCAGATGTTGCTCTAGCGCACTCTTTTCTCTTGAAAGTAGCTTTGCTCGGTGTCTACTCAGCTTAATCTCTTCACTACATTTTTGACATGTTTGATGTGACTGAGGATCCAAACTAGCAACAACGGTGCACACCCTATGAATCATCATTCTCCTTCTCATATGGAAGTGTTCAAGAAACAGAAGGTTTCTACCATGATAGCTGGAACGGGATCCACATGCCTGTCCAGTCTCTCGAATAGGTCTACAACTGATAGATCAACATTCCCCAGAACCTTTGGAAATATGACTATACCGTATATACCCAGAGAAAACAGATCAATCTTCTTTACTCTCTCGGGATGATGGTCAATCATTTCTCTCAGAGCCGTACAGGTAATGCACTAGCTATCTCCATTCTTTTTATGCCTCTTACGACCCACTTTTTACTCATTCCAGTCATTAGGAGTAGTTTCTTCTTAAAGGAAGGAGTATTTGATGGCTTGGTGTACACCTTGTCTGCTTGGAATCTTGGACATCAAATCAAGGTGTGGTATTCCTATATGGTAGGCTTCATGTCGACTCGGCCAAAAGTGAAACAGCTATAGGCAGGGTTCCAGAACTAGGTCAGAGCTCTAAACAGATATCGGTCAATCAGAACGTCCAGGAGATATGATATGTCACTGAAGAGTTGATAAAACAACTACTTATCAGATGGCTTTCCACTTTCCCCAAATATATTTCAACTCGCTTAGATCATTTTGACGGACATTGATATGAGTGTACCCAATCAGATCTGACACATACCCAGGCTGTAACATGTGTCCATTTGTTAGTTGGGACTATTCGGACCATTTCAGAACGTCTTCATTATCTTCTACCTCTTTTTTGAATCCTTCGTTCCATATTACTAGTCTTCTATATGGACATCTGTCGTGGATAAATACCAATGGGATGAATAGTGCAATGTAAGATGAGAACAAAATAAAACAAAAGGAGAAGAGAAAATTTATCACTAATCATAAATGAATGAATCATATATAATATAATTTATCGATAAAACCTACCCTATATGTTGGCTACCCAATCATGCTTTAGTAGATCCTAACCAAACAGGATTTCTACCCACATGCTTCGTTTATAGAAAATCTTAACCTCATACCATCTAGTTCGCATGCTTATTCGAAAAAATTAAATCTAATTGCATGATCTCTAGTTCGTATACATTTATTCAAGAATTAAAATTACACTACAAAAAATAAAAGGCTCAAACATGCTTTTTCTTGTGTACTCTCCTCATGAGGTTCTTATAATTTTAGTAAGGCTCTATCTTGGTTCTTTGTTTACTACATGATGGGTTCAGTTCTAAAGTAAGAGATCCTCAAATTATCTTTGCCAGTGCCCCCTTAGGCTACCGAACCCTCAATCCTGGCCCATCATATACTTTCAGATTAAGTTCAATTTAAGGGGACAAACTTCCTTATGTTTATACGTAGGTGAAAAACATCACGAAGACCATAAGGCGTGAGTCCCAAGAGCGATCCACTATCCCGTACGGAGGTGACACCCACATGAGAGAGTAGCTTTTATCTCTTACTTAAATAGGATGGAGCGGGGTTTTAGCTCAAGTTATGTAAATACAAATGTGTACTGTGTGAGGAAAAGTGAAAACAAAACAAACAACACCAAATAGAAAATTTAAAACCCTGAACAATTATTTACTCTAAAAACATTAGCAAAAAGATCAATACAACTATTTAGTTGTTACAAGTTAAAAAAATTATTCAATCCACACTAGGGATAAAAAGTCAAATTAGTGTGAACTTATAATTTTCATTTGCAAAGACAATTAATTAGTCGACTAATGGACCGACTCTTTAAAAAATCTCCCCAGCGGAGTCGCCAAACTGTCGAAACGGTTTTTTCTAAAGGGGGAAAAGGATGTGTCACGTTTCGAAATGATTTTTTGATCAGTTAATGATAAAACATGGTTCGAGGAGTCGCCACCAATCTTTGATTAGGGTGTAATTGGACACTCAAAAATGTATTTTCCATTTTAATAAAATTTTAATTTTAATTAAAAAAAGCTTGCGGTCTGCATTACAAAAATTTGAGTTTGGGAGTCGGTTACGCGTGGGGAAGGATCAACACCCCCACAACGCCCTAAATCGATACCCAGTCGATTAATTAATTGTCTTTGCAATAAAATTAACAAGTTCGAGTGTAATTTAATTTATGATCCCCTAAAAATAATATTCTTTGAAATTTTGGATGTGACATAATAATATTTAATTATTTCCTATGAGAAGAACTGATCTCTCATACCTTGAAACAATCATTTCTTACTCCACTCGAAATAAAGAAATATTTAAATTCCATTCTAAATTTCACCATTATTTTTCAAAATAAGAACACCCAAAATAATTTTAAGAGTGAAAACGATAATATCTAATTATTTCCAATTGATAATAAAAGACATTTAGTGCATTAAAACATTTATTTATTACCTCAATTGAAATAAAGAGATATTGCTATTTCATCTTAATATTCAATAGTGATTCTAGTGAAAACAATAATATCTAATAATTTCCAATCGAAAATAAATGACCTCTCATACTTTAAAGTAGTAATTTATCACTCTCACTGAAACGAAAAGATATTACTATTCTCAATATCGATTCGAATGTTATTGTTTTGAAAATCTATCATGAAAAAAGTGCAAAAATAAAGCGAATTAAAAGCATAACAAACAAGTAACTAATTATTTACTTTACCAATATTTAATGATAATAAGGATGTTCAATTATTTAAATATCTCGAGACGAGACCTTAGATTCGATCTAACAGTCTTTTCTCAAATAATTTAATTAAAAGAACATGATCTTTTTCCCGACCCCAAATTTTAAAATGAATTCAATTTAATTCGTGTCACTAAATGGGATATACTTTCATTTTAAAATTATCGAAAATAACTTTCTTATACGTTAAGACAGTCACTTTACGACAATATTAAAATAATTGAATATTACCCTTAGTCAATTTATTTCTAATCGAGTCAAGTAATGCTTATGAGGGTATCATACAAAATTAATTAGGACTAAAATGAATTAATATGCAAGCAACATTCAAAAATTAAAATAAAAATGAAAGTAGGACTAAAACAAAAATAATCAAATTATCATGGTAAAATTAGAACAAAATAAAGTATACACATGACTAAAATGGACATTTTTAATATTAAGTGATAAAATTACGAGGAATAAAAAATAAATAAAACATGGGGCTCAATTAAAATAAATTAAAATTACATGGCTGAATTAAAATAAATAAAATAAACATATTTGAGGTTTAAAATATACACATATATAAACTTTAGGGACTATTTCCTAAATATTTCGTTTATTTTAGCCTAAAATATACTTATGAAATAAAAAGGATAAATTACTAAATCAATCCTTAAATATTTAAAAAATTAAACAGTCATTACACAAGACTAAAATGCAAAACACGCTAAACATGAAGGGACTAAAGAGAAAATAACCCTCAAAATATTAAACATGCATAAAAAATAGGTAAATCACAAAAATAATCCCTACAAGTGACTAACATGCAAAAACACGTCTAAACTAGGGGGACTAAACAGAAATTAAACCAAAAATTATAAAGCATAAACATAAATGGGAAAATTATGAAATAGATCCCTATACATGACATTTTTTATAAAAATGCACATAAGTTAGGGGACCTGAGTGTAATTTCCTCTATCTTGTTTTATAAATACAACTTAATCTTTTTTTTTCATTTCGACAAAATTTGAAAAGAAAGGGAGCTCTCTATTCTCTCCCTAAAAACCTTGAGGGTCGTATTTTTCCAAGACATCTTTTGCGGCCAGTTTCAGATTACCTCTCTTTTAACTTCTTTCTTGTCATTTCCCACCTATTTCTCATTTTTTAGCATCATAGAAGTCTCGGGAATTGAATCCTATAACTCCGCCTCACATACCTCACTTTCCTTGATTTTTCTCTTTTTTTATTCACGTACTCTTTCATCTATATTTTACTCATTTTGACCCCATCAACTCTAATTTAGGGGATGACTCACAATTATTTGACCGAAACAAACTGATTGTTAACTTTACCTTTATAACTCTATGAGCCAAAAGGTCTTGGACTTGTCGCTTGAAGTTACTATAATTCTCGATGAAGTGTCCTCGGGCTCCGGCTTGATATTCACAAGAAACTTCTCATTATACCAACTCGGATAAGGGGGAAACTGAGGCTCAGTTAGACATGTAGCAGTCAGCTGGGCTTGAAGAAACTTGGGATATAACTTGCTAGAAGAAAATGAAGGTAGAAGCTCTTTTGATCTCACGTTCTTGCCATTATTATAAACATCTTAAAGACCTTGTGACTGAGAATCGAGATGTTCATTTTGAAGGCTTAACTTTTGACTAACATCTTGGGAGAGACATTAGTTTGAATATCTCCCTTCATCGATAATTTTTGAGCTTCCAAGGAGCTTAGATTTTCCATCTTCAAAGCATAACAACCCTTCCATGATGTCGTTTTGATCTTTTAATCTTGTGATTGTATAACTTTCCCTAAAGTGGCTAAACTATCCAGAATGATAGCTGCATGAATTTTTTAAACCTTGTCGATATGTACTTGAATAAGTATTAGGCCTTGGAGGAATAGGTGTTAGGAGGCCACTTTCAAAAAGAAAGGGTAACAAGTTTGAAGATGAGATTGGAATCGGAACGAGAGGTATCCTCTTCGTTTCATTTCTATTATTTTTAGCCTTATTTATTGGCATTTGAACTTGCTCTATGCCTCTCTTCTTTGAGTCAGTCTCAACTTTTGTGTTAGATGTTTCACCCTCATTTTTTACTTTTCCCAGTAAGATCTCTGTCACATTTTCTGGAATCATACCCGATTTTTGGAGTCAACTTGGATTACCACATTCCCTAACATGTTCTTGATCATTTTATGTCATCGCATTGTCTGCACCATTAACATTCAGATTCCCACTCGAAGTCTTCATCTTTTCTTGCATAATAGGGTCCTCTAACAAATTCTCCCTATACATTATCGTATTCATCATGCTCATCAACTTGGATATATGTTCCTTAGACTCAACTTGGAACTTTCTTGCTTCACCAATCATTTATTGTTAGGTCCTTACGAGTTGCTCTTGGATTTTCTCGATCATACTAACATGTGCTAATATTTCATTCATCGCTTTCAATCTTTCCAGAAACACGCCTCGGCTAATTTCAATTGGCTCTCAGAAATTCTGGCACTACTAATGAATAAAATGCAATACGAAAAGTAAATGCAATGTGGATGCAATGTAAATGTAATGCAAGGTGTTGATTCTGGAACAATTCCTTAGAAAAACTTTTTATATTAGAATGAAGTTTGGTTACAAGGCTTAAACATATCACAGATAAATCTGAGCTATCTCTCCTAATTGTTGCATGTGGCCTAGTAAATCTAAAATCCTCTGAGCTTCTTCAATCTCGGGTTCCAACCCTTCGCTTCCAACATCAACTACATGTGATAATTCAACCAAGTAATGAGCCACTCATTGAGCATACTACAGGTAGCTAGTGATCATGTCATTTTGATGGTCATTGATGTGTGTGTACCTAATCAAATCTAACCCAGTTAATAAAATGCCTCTATTTGTTAACTGGGACTACTCGGACCATCTCAAAACTTATGTATTGTTTTTTACCTCTTTTTGAATTCTTCATTCCATATTAATAGCCTTCTATATGGACATCAATCAAGGATCAACACCATGGAATGAATAATGCAATGTAAAATGGTAACAAAATAAAACAAAAGGACGAGTGAAAATTGGATAGTAATCATAAATGAATTAATCAGATATAATATAATTTGTCGATAAAACCTACCCCACATGCTAGCTACCCAATCATGCTTTAGTAGATCCTATCCAAATAGGATTTCTATCCACATGCTTCATTTATAGAAAAATCCTAACCTCATGACATCTAGTTCGCATGCTTATTCTAAAAAAATTAACCTAATCGCATGATCTAAAGTTCGCATTCATTTATCTGGGAATTAAAATTATACTACAACAATTAAAAGGCTCAAACACGTTTTTCCTTGTGTACTCTCCTCACGGGACTCTTATGATTTGGGTAAGGCTCTATCTAGGTTCTAAGTTTACTATATGCTGGGTTAGGTTCTAAAGTAAGAAGTCCTCGAATTGTCCTTGTCAGTGCCCTTTGGGCGGCTGAACCTTCAACAATAGCCCATCATAAGCTTTCTGATTGAGTTCAATTCAAGGGGACACACCTCCTTATGTCCATACAGAGGTGAAAACCGTCACGAGGACCATAAGGCGTGAGCCCCATGAGCGATTCACTATCCCGTACGGAGGTGAAAACCACAAGAGGGAGTAGCTTCTCAATCCTACTTAAACAGAAATGACTGGGGTTTTAGCTCTTGTTATGCAAATGCAGCTGTGCAGTGTATGAGGAAAAGCAAAAAGAAAGCAAACAACATGAAACATAAAACTCAAAACCCTAAACAATTATTTACTTTGAAAACATTAACAAACATATCAATACAACTATTTAGTGGTTAATTAAAATAAAAGTGAAAAATTTATTCAAACCTCACAAGTGATCAAAAATCAAATTAGAGTGAACTTGTAATTATCATTTGAAAAGACAATTAATTATACGAATAATGGTCAAACTCTCTAAAATAATATCCCCAGCGGAATCGCCAAACTGTCGAAACGGATTTTTTCTGAAAGGGGAAATAAGGGTCTCTTTTCAAAAATAATTTCTAAAAGACCAGTTAATGAAAAAACTGTGGTTCGAGGAGTCGCCACCATTCTTTGATTAGGGTGTGATTGGGCACCCAAAAATATATTTGTTAATTTAATAAAATATTAATTTTAATTAAAACAACAAACTTGCGGTCCGCGTTACCAAAATTTGAGTTCGGTAGTCGGTTACGTACGGGGAAGGATTAGTATGCCCATAACTCTTTAAATCGATACGTAGTCGATTAATTAATTGTCTTTGCAATAAAATTTACAAGTTTGAGTTTAATTTAATTTAAGATCCTTTTAAATAATATTCTTTGAATTTTTGGAAGAAACATAATAATATTTAATTATTTCCTATCAAGAATAATCGATCTCTCATACCTTAAAGCAATCGATTCTTACTCCAATTGAAATAAAGAAATATTAAAATTCCATTATAGAGTTCACTATTAATTCAGAAGAACAAAACCCAAAATAATTTTAAGAGCGAAAACAATAACATTTAATTATTTCCAATCGAGAATAAATGACATTTTGTCAATTAAAACAATCATTTATTACCCTAATTTAAATAAAGAGATATTACTATTTCGTCTTAAAATTCAATATCGATTCAAGTGAAAACGATAATATCTAATGATTTACAATCAAGAATAAATGACCTTTCTTGCATTAAAACATTCATTTATTACCCCAATTGAAATAAATAAAAATTTCTATTTTGTCTTAAAAATTGGAATTAATTAAAGAGAAAAGGGCAATATCAAATTATTTTTAATCGAAAATAAATGATCTCTCATACCTTAAAGTTGGTCATTTATTACTCTGATCAAAATGAAAAGATATTACTATTCTCAATATCGAATCGAATGCTTTTTTTTTTAAACCTATCGGGAAAGAACATGCAAAAATAAAGCTAATTAAAAGCATAACAAACAAGTAATTAATTATTTATTTTACCAATATTTAATGAGAATAAGGATATTCAATTATTTAAATATCTCGAGACGAGACCTTATATTTTATCTAACAGTCTTTTCTCGATGAATTTAATTAAAAGAACATGATTTTTCTCGATCCCCAAATTTGAAAATGAATTCGATTTAATTTATATCACTAAATGGGATAGACTTTCATTTTAAAATGGTCAAAAGTAACATTCTTATACGTTAAGACAGTCACTTACGACAATATTAAAATGATTGAATATTACCTTCAATCAATTTATTTCGAATCGAGTCAAGTGATGCTTATGAGGGTATAATACAAAATTAATTAGGACTAAAATGAATTAATATGCAAGCAACATGCAAAAATAAAAATAAAAGTGTGACTAAAACATAAATAATCAAACTATCATGCCAAAATTCAAATAAAATAAAGTATACAAATGACCAAAATGAACATTTTCAATATTAAGTGCTAAAATTACAATGAATAAAAAGTAAATAAAACTTAGGGCTAAATAAAAATAAATTAAAATTACCTGACCAAATAGAAGTAATTAAAAAACATATTTGAGGTTTAAAATACAAATATGCAGAAACTTCAGGGACTATTTCATAAATATTCCATTTTTAGCCTAAAATATACATATTCGAACTCAAAGAGGAAATTACAAAATTAATCCCTAAATAATTTTTAAAAATTTAGACAATCACTACGCATGACCAAAATGCAAAACATTCATAAACATACAGGGACTAAAAGATAAATATCCCTAAATATATATAGCATGCATAAAAATGGGTAAATCATAAAAACAGTGCCTACAGGTGACTAACATGCAAAAACATGCGTAAATTAGTGGACTAAACAATAATTAAACAAAAAATTACAAAGCATAAACTTAAATGGTTAAATTATGAAACAGGTCCCTATACATGCCTTTTTGTAAAATGGTGCTAAACGTTGGGAGACTAGACATAAATTTTCCCTAAGCCTTCTCTTTTAAATACAACTGTTTTATTTTTTAAATCATTTGCAACCGATATTTAAAAAAACTTTTAATTTTTTTCTCTCAAAGCCCTCAGCCAGCCCATTGTCAGCCGCCATCACTCGTCTTCCAGTCGACGTCCGACCATCGCTCCTGCCCCACCACACACGGTGGCCAAAAATCCCAAAATGACCCAAAATGTTCCCTAAGCCAATATCTGCTCTTCTATACAAATATGTAAGTCTAAAAACTACCTAAAAACCCTAAACATCCCAAATCGAGCCCCGACTCTTTGGTTCTCACGCACTCCGATGACCTCCAACGAAGGTGAACCGGCCCCAGTTCAACTCTTCTCCTTAGGTAATCTACTCGATCCCCCTTTTGTTTCGATTTTTCACATGTAAGATTTCTTTTTCGATTATTCGAAACTATGAACATAAAAAATTACATCTCGAAAAGCTTTAAACTTTATTTTGTTTTCCGAAAAGTGGAACCCATGTTACAAGATTTGTTCGAGGTTTTATAACCCCATATTTATAGATTATGTTATAGTTTTTTGATATAAAATGATTGCATATAAATGACTTTGCATGTGGTGATCGCTTTAGTCTTGCTTGCTTGTTGACTTGGGGTTTTTGACACGGTAGGGGGCTCGATTGGTGATAAAAATGGTGGCAGCCGACTGGTGGAGATAGGCGGCAGACTTGGTTGGCTTTACTGGCGGCGGATCTGGTTGGCTCCACTGGCGGTGACGACTAGTGATGACTGTGGTAGATTAGGGTTTTAAAAACCCTAGTTGTTTTATTGGTCTCTAAAAACAAAATAAAAAATAATTAATGATAATAATAATAATAATAATAATAATAATAGTAATCGGACGAAAACCGCTATCGACAGACCGATTGTTTACTTTTTCCTTGAACACGTACCTGACTTTTTTGATATCCTGAGCCCGTTTTACCAAATTCGAACCCGATAAGTTAACTTTTCAACATTTAACCTTTTGATTTGATTTGTTTTTTGTAATTAAGTTTTATTTCTACCTTTTGCATTCTTTGTGGAACACGTTGGCATTGGTTAATGCATGAATGATTATGTTAGTCCACCTGTGCATAGTTAATTAATTTTAAACTCGATCCGAATGTGGTAAAAAGTTAATAATTTGAATAAGACACGAATGACTTGTACAAGAAAGTAGTAGACCGCTAAGAAAATAAATTCCAAGTTCAATGATTAATTGGTAAAACATATAACATAAGAATCCTCAAATCTTTATTATACTCATTAAAAGATTTTAATGCCGGAAACACTTGGACAAGTAATTACAAAATTACCCCTGAGATGTAAAACTGACATGGTTTTGCCCATGTCAATGGATTTCATATGAGAACTCATTTTTCGACATGATAAAATTAATGATTCACCTGTAAAATTCCTGATCTATTCGAAAAGTCAATGATAATCAGTTCATAACATTCAAGAAGGCACAAGACCTAGAATTACTGATTTATTAGCAAACACCTAAAGACTAAAACATCAGAAGTACTATTTATATTTGAATCATTCAAAAAAATTGAACTAAATAAATAGATTAGGCAGAATGAAAGGACTAAAATACCCTTGAACTATAAAATAACCAAAACCCCTGAAGTATAAAATGACCCAAAATATCCTCAAGCCGTGGAATAATTGAATACCCTCAAGCTCTGCAATGAATAAATCTACCTCAAATACCAAAATGACCTAAATACCTTCATGACTTGGATTAAGCAAATGCCTTTGGATAATTTCTGAAGATACCCATGAAGCTTTAAATGTTGTAACACCCTAAAAGTTTATATAGTACAACCTAAGTAGGTCGATCATCCCTAATATTATATAATATAAGAAGTAAATAATAATTCTTAAATACATGTTCGTCTCCTCATGATTCGACTAATGATGGTTCTGAAGGTGATCAGTTCAACTCTATAGTGCAGTCATAATTAAGAAATGAATATTCGTGAAGTTTATCTACTTGCATACTTGGTAACTATTTCCTTTGCTGGGATTTGTACAGTTCGATTGGACTTGGAAGCCTGATAAAATGCTTGAACTCTAAAATAATGTAAATTACTATTTACCCTTATTGAATTGATTTACCAAATTTCTTACGAATCAATTGACTATAATGCGCTTATAACCCTGATTGATGGAATCAATTTAGGAATGTCTGAATCTTAAATAATTTTGATGCAACAACTCCTAAATACCGTTCTGATATATTCGAATACTAAATGGTCTTGATAAATGACTTTCTAAATCTATTATCTATTAAACCCCCTTTTATAGGGATATCATTTATAAAATTCAATTACTTTGCAGAAAATTCGTGGCTCCCTACCTGATAATTACCAAGTACCTCCATAAAATAACTGGATCCTCTAGTGTGTTCCCGGTGTGATATATGATTATTTTATATATTCTAAAATATGATTTGTTATTTGGTTGGTTTATGAGTATTTTAACAGTTTGATATTCTGATTTACTGATTTATTGATTTACCGTTTATGAACTATGGTTGCATGATATATGCTCTATTGTTACCTATTTTCACTAGGAAATTTGATTATGCCTGATTTATGGATCATGAAATTTATTGTTTACTATATGAACTATTTTATTGAGATATTGTTTGGGTAGGATTCTGGAATATGGAGGTTCATCTCTGATCAAGTTGGTAATTCCTTAGGACCTAATTTGACCCTTGGGTATGCTGTGAGGGCCCAAGTTATTTTTTTTTTGGGTAGACTCTAAGGCCCCAAGGTACTCTCTTGGGTAGGCTCTTAGGCCCTAGTAAATTCTCTCTTGGGTAGGCTCTTAGGCCCTAGTAAAGTCTCTCTTGGGTAGGCTCTCAGGCCCCAAGATGCTTCCTTAGGTTGGCTCCTACGGTTATGAGGAATTACATATCGGTGTTCGGTTTGAGGGTAGAACTGTGGTTTTAAAACGTTTCCTTAAACTACTATTGTTTTTAAAAAGATATGTACACTTTAGTTTAGTTTTGTTAGAACAAACTAGACTCCTCAACTAAATCTCTTGAATCCATCTTTCAGAATGTTTTCTTTGGATTAAAATTTTCTAACTTTACCTGAAGAATTAATTATTGAAAAATGAACTCCTCATTATAACAAGTATATACCTGGTTTACTAAGGAAACTTCATGTTTTTCATATGCGTACTTGGCCTTTAGCATATTTTGGTAGTACTGTATTACTGAGCTTCCTAAAGCTCACTCTGTTACTTACCATTTTCAGGTGAATGAGATTGATCTTGTTCTTTTATCGATACCATTAAAGGAGTTCCATTAGCATTGCTTACGGATTACGGTGCATGTATTTAGGGGGTATGTAGGTCATATAATACTTTTATATTAGAGTCTAAAAATTATCTTTATGCAGTGCACTGTTGAATTCTGTTTTAATTATAAATTATTTTTCAAACTTATATTTTTATTTATAAATTGTTTAATGGTTTCAAATAGTTAAACACCAATTTTATTTTATTTTTAGATTTTCAGTATGGGTCGCTTCGGTGGCCCTAGTGTTACACCTCGGATCGAATCGGGTCACCCGTATCGGTCTGAGGGTGTTACAGTAATGTAATGACCTAGTAATATAATTTTTGCTTGAAATATACTTACTTTAGATTTGGAAACTATTAAACCATTTTTCTCAATTATTTTAACGAAGATATGTAAATATTTAAAGTGTTTATCTAAATTTTATGAGAACAAGAGTACATCATCAATAAAAACAATTGTGAATTGAGAATATGGACTAAAAATGTCATTTATTATTCTTTGAAATTCAGAAGGAGCATTTTTTAAACTAAACGACACCACATTCCATTCATATTGCCTAAATGAAACTATAAAAGTTGTTTTATATCTTTCTTCTTCTTTGATTTCGATATGCCGGAATCCTGATTTTATGTCAAATTTTGAAAAAATATTGACATTATAGAGTTTTTGTAATGGGTTTTTTATTATTATTTGGAATTGGGTACATGATCCATTTTAATGTCTGATATAAAGATTTACAATTAATAACTAATCTTGGTGTTTCTATTTAACATAAAAAGCTAAAAAACTCCAATTAGAACTACTGTCGACACTAGTTTTCGTCAGAGTGACGTTTATTATATACGTTATTATATAATAATAATAATATTATTATAAATATTATTATTTGTAAAAGCCAGAAGGCCCAGTTACAATGAAAGGCACACATGCCTTATAACAACCAAACCCGAGCCCAACGGTTACAAGCCCAGACCTATCCAGAGCCCAAATCTAGCAGGCCTATTAGGAAGCCCGTGCATACTAGGGTTTCCACCAATAAAAAGCTCTCCTCGCCAGAAGCTCTCCACCTCACAATCAGATGGAGATCTAATGGTCAAAAAGTAATCCAGCAGAAACCCTATGGTATCTTTGTTACCCTAGGGTCTATTCTGGCCACTGCTTCCATCGCTCCAACTAGGCACTACCACAATGATCACCGCCTTTATAGATCACACCAGAGCACTCCAGAAGGCTCTAGAAGATGAACAATAATCTCACAACACAATAATATATGGTGAGTCACCACCATAGGTCCGGTGACTCACCAAAGGTGTAATCATTATGGTCGGTTTCCAGGGGCTATATAAAGCCGAACCTGCAAGCAACAAAGAAGAGAGCAAGGAACCGACGATCAAAAAATAAAGGGATACACAACGAGCAACAGAGATAGATTTCTTCGAAACTAATACACACAACGATAAGCAACAACTGAAAAGAAGAGAAAGAAGAACTTACCGAGGAGTTCTCAACGTCGCCGGATAGTTGAAAAGTATAAGGTAAAATTGTAGATCTAGGTTGATTTACCAACTTTTAGAAAATAAGAGGCTTGAATTCGGGTAGGGGGTACTAAGATCTACGTTTTGGGAGAGTTTGTCAAATTCTGACCACCATGAGTGGTGGCCGACGGCGGCGTCAAATGGTGGCTCATAGTGGTCGGCTGGTGACCGGGCTCCCCTCCGATGGAGGATGTAGAGAGAGTGCAGAGAGAATGAATTCTCTCATTTTGAGATAGAGAGGAAAAGAGAGAAACGAGAGATTTTGGCTCTTTAGGGCCGGTTAGGGTGAATTTATACCCTCCCCAAAACTACGTCATTTTGGGGAGGGGCTTCTGGGTAATTAAGAAATAGGTAAATTACACTCGTGGTCCTTTTGGCTTTCTAATCTCACAATTCAGTCACGAAACCGGTTCCTGAGCATTTTTATTTGTTCTTTCTATTTTTATTTCATTTTAGTCCTTATTATATTAATACATATATTATAGGTGAAATTATGTATTTAGTCCTTTAAATTTTAAATTATTTATTATATCTCATATTAGTAATTTAGAGTAAATTACATAATTAAAATATAGTTTTAATATTATTTCAAATTAAGAATTAATTTTAATATTTTATGCTTATATTTAATGTTTTAAATGTTAATGATTATTATAAATAATTATTATTAGTATTTATGTTTTAGGATTATTATTTGACATAATTGATAATTTAATATAATACTAGGACTAATAATATTAAGTATTTAGTATTTAATAATTATTTATATTAAGTAAATTATTTTAAATACAAATTTATCATATACTGCAAAGACATTTAATTAATAAATACTAGTACCAATTTTGACCGATATGGGGGTGTTAATCCTTCCCCATGCGTAACCGACTCCCGAACTCATTTTTCTGGTAAGCAGACTCGAGTTGTATTATTTTAATATTATACTTATTAATTTTTATTAAAATAATATGACTATTTGGTGACCAATCTCACCAAATAAAAAGATTGGTGGCGACTCTTCAACTTGGTGTTTCATCTTATTTAAGGAGGATAAACACTTACTTTTTTCGAGACTAGTTACACCTTCTGGGGTGTACTATTTGCACTCTCCGTAGCCAGGGCAGAGAAATGTCTCGATAGCTTGGCGACTCCACTGAGGAATTTTTTAAAAAATGAGAGTCCGGCCACCAAATTATTAATTATGTGTCTTTGTAGTAAATAATAAATTTGTTTTTTTGTTTTGATTATTTTTTATTTTATTATTTTTATAACTTTTGTTTTTCTATGTGTAAACAGATTTAATTTTGGGTCATTAAAATAGAATAATAGGATGTATATTTATTTTATGCTTTTCCTTGACATTGTGCATTGCATTCATGACATGAGTTAAAACCCTGCTCTTATCCTGTTTAAGTGAATGAGAAACTACTCCCTCGTGTGGTTTTCACCTCTGTATGGGATAGGGGACCATTCTTTGATCTCACACCTTATGTTTCTCATGTGGTTTTCACCTCCGTATGGACATAAGGAAGTGTTTTCCTTCGAATTGAACTTAATCTGAAAATCTGTAATGGACTAGGATTAAGGGTTTTCCAGTCCAAGGGGACACCAACAAAGGACAATTCATTGACACTTTTACCCTAGAACCATAACTCAGTATATAAAAAACCTAGAACTGGAGTCTAGGTGGAGCCTAACCTGATTAAGTCTCGTAACCTTAGCACACAAGGAAAAACACATTGAGTCTTTTATTTATTAAGTATTATTTTATTTTATTTTTGAATAAATGCATGCGAACTAGAAATCATGCGGTTAGGTTATTTTTCCAAAATGGAACTAGAAAGCATGAGGTTAGGATATGATTTGTTTCTTACTAACCAGTTTTTGTATATATTCTGAAAATGCACATATTAATTATTCTGTTTGCATCTGCATAATCATAACATACTCAAGGATGTTATTCAAGAGTGATTATCAAAGGTTTTCATTATGGATAAAGGGTTTCATGATCAAGTAAACTGTGAAGCAGCCAAAGAAGGGTATCTTGCAGAAGCTTTTAAAATCATGGAAGGGTATGCACATAAAAATCCTGTTAGATTAGTGCAAAAAGTTTTTTATGGTAAGAGCATCAATAGAAGCAGTCACAAGGGAGAGAATTTTTTATAAACCTCAAAGACGAAAACAAGAAATTGAGCACAGAGGTCGAAGCCATGCTGAGGATTTTCGAAAAGTCAGTCAAACCTTCAAAAATGTTTGACTAGGAAATGTTCCTGAAAAATGGATGACAGGAATCATTAAACTGAAAAGTGACGTTGGTTATTGGAAAATGATAAATGAGGATCAAGCAAAGAAATTCTATTATGACTTTTAAATTGCTGAAGAAATATACAATGCAACCATCATCAATTTGGAGAAATGTCAAGCTGAAAACCAGATATTGAAGAAGGATATAACCAACATGGAAACTTCATACTTGTTCTATCAATGTGAGATTAATGCTGAATTAAAATCCACTAGGGCAACATTGTCTACAAATTCAGGAAATGGTAGGTAAGATTCAAGAAAAAGAAGATGACATGAAAAAACTATTGTTCAAGCAAGAAAGGTAGCCCACAAGCTGGTGGACTTAGCTGGTCTTACAAAAGAGCTGAAGCAGAATGACGAATCAATTTCTGAGTATGAATGGAAATTAACTTCACTTTTTAAGGAGACAGAGAAATTAGGAGGGAAATCTATCCCTTATATGTAATTATCCTGCGGATGTATTGAAAAAAAAACCTTTTTATGTTCAATGGAAGCTGTTTTAAGATAATTACTCTTTAATTACACCTTTCATACATTTACATTCATATATACATTCATGTTTTGAATAGAATGATAGTATATGTTAATCATGAAAGCATGAGTTTAATCAGAGAAAAATTTTGGAATCATGAGTTCTAAAAGTTAGAGGCAGGTCTTTGAAAGATTAACAGCAATGAATGGAATATTAGCTCGAGTTGGCAGGATTGAAAGAATCCAAGAACAACTTGTGGAAATCCAATAAGAAATGCTTGAAGAAACAAGAAGGTTTCAAGCTGAGTCTAGGGACCATATGTCTAAGATGAGGGGTATGATGGTTACTCTGCTATATGGGGAGAAAATATCATAAGATTCTATTGAGCATGAAAAGATGAAGGTCTCAGTAAAAAGTCTGGATTTTAATAATATAATGATAAATGACCAAGAACCTATTGTGGAATATAGAAATCCAACTCAGCTTCACGAATCAGGAAATATGATAGATAGCACGGACATTGAAGCTGATACAAAGACAAGAAACATGGAACAAGTCCCATTGAAAATGGATAAAAAGGGAAAGAAGGAAAAGGGGATGACACATCTCTTTCTAATTCCAATTTTGTATTCAGAATTGTTACACTTTCTCTTTGAAAGTGGTCATATAACACCCATCCTTCCTGGTACTTATTTACATCCAAATTGGAAAAATATCAAGAATCCATGCAAATATCATTATGGAGATTTTGGTCATTCTACAAAAAATTGCATAATGCTGAAATTAAAAGTCCAAGACCTTATGGCAGAAGGGTTGTTATATTTCGAAAATGGGAAACCTAAGCTCCTCAAAAACTAAAGCTGATTGAAAAAGATAAATTTTCAAGTCATCATATCACTCAAGATGATGGTCAAGAGTCAGACATTCAAAGCAAACATTTTCAAGAAGGCAATAGTAAAGAAATGGTAATATCAAGGGAATCTTTACCCTATTTTTCTTCAATTTCATGTAGCAAGTTATATGAAAAATTACATGAAGCCCAGCTTATTACTCCATGTCTAGCTAAACCTTTGGTACCTCATTTTCCAAGATGGTATAATAAAAGGGTGTTTTGTGAGTATCATGATGGAATTTGAGGACACTGTATTCAAAATTGTGGCAACTTCAAGAGACGAGTTCATGATCTTCTGACTCATGGAATTATAGAAGTGGATGCCAACAATCAATCCATTTTGATCAAACATCTACGAGTCAACCCCAAAAATGAAGTTGATAAAAGATGATGCAAGAATGAGAAATGAAAAAGTAAAAGGAAAAGTAATCTGAGATTGGCCTACAGGTTTAAAAAGAAGTAGCGTAGATACAAATTTGGAGACACCCATATCAGATCTTTTGAAATCAAGAGAAGCATGGGACAATTTAGTGAATACTACTATAAGAAACATCTAGAATCAGGATACAACTATTGCCACCAAAGAAATTGATTCTGAAATTCAAACTGAGCTCAATTGTCAGTCAGGGAAGATAATGATAGGATTTGACCAAGAAAAAGCTTAGGAAAAAGGTGAAATTTTTGTACCTAAAGGGTGATCCAAAGAAGCTGCCCATGAAATGATCAAGAAATGGGGGGTAAAGATTGACAAAGATCCTAGTATGATTATACACCCGACATCCAAGGAATAATGAGGCAGTGGAAGTTGTTATCTACCACTATTGTACCTTTCATTTTGTAACATTATTTTTGAATATGTTTTTGTTTCTTTCTCTGTCTTTTGTAATAAAAATGTGTTGCTTTTAAGGTTATGAACATTGAATCAATTTTTCAATCTTGAAGTTCTTTGAATATCATTAGATTACAAGGTCTTTACAATTAGAGTTATATATTTTTGGCAAAGTATCAAGATTGAATACCAGAAAAAAGGACTTTAACCTTACCTCAGATGAAATATACCCAAACACTACCCTTTCTACAAAAATGAGAGAGCTTTCTCTAATGCAAGGAATTATACAAAAGGCTTGATATTGATATTTAGAAGCATACAACGTGGGGCATCTTTCGTAACATTACAAAGATGGCTAGATTACTTTTCTATTGATGAGATTCAATGATGAAACTTTGATAAATCTAGTCTAAAGTCAGATGCTGGTGAATTGAAATTTGGTAATGATATTTTCTAACTTCCACCAAACACATAGTCTATAACAGGTTCTCTGTAAAAAGTAAGAGTCATATATGTAATTAGCCCAATGATTGCTAATGTCAATAAAGTTGAATTCAGTTAGCTAAAATGGAAAAAAGAAGTTGTAAAAAAAGTGAAATAAATGTATGTTATAGTCTATTTCAAACGTGTGCACACAGAAATCTCATTATTAGATTGATGTTTTTACATTGCATTGAATAAGAATCAAAGATTTCAGAGAATTGAAATGGAGGTATTCTGGAAGGTCTAGTAATTGCTATACTAGATTGTGTCATTTTGTACGCATCTAGTTAAAAATACCAAGTCTAGAAACTAAGGCATATGACAATGTTCACAAAAGAGTGAGAGAGGAGTAACATCTTCACTAAGATATAACCATAGAAAATAGGGAATCCAACCTGAAACTAACTTCTAAATGTTGATACTTGTCAAAGAACTTTAACTCTGAAATAGTAAAAGTTATTGATTCTTGTGATATTCCTTGAAATCATGCTTATGATATGATTTTATTGTGAACCTGTAAGGTGCAATATTTTACAAAAATTCTTTCATTCTTTGATAAAAAAGGAGGAATAACTTTTTCAAGCAGGATAGTCTCAAATAAGAAAGGATCATGAAGCAAATTCATGAGTAAGGCCATAATGATGAAACATATCACATTCTTGAAAGTAAGTGGCCTGAAAAATCAAAAGTCTGAGGAATTGGATTTATAACATTCCTCTGTGACAACCTATCAAGAAAAGATGATTAGCTCTATTGGAAGAGGAATGAGAGCATTCAAGATCAAAAGCTTTGGTACCAAGAGAGGTACGAGTACCCATGATAGGGCAGTATTAAAGTTGGACCTTGAGAGGGGGCATGAGATTCAAATCAAATAAACTTTAATAGTGAACCTTACGACTCAGCAAAGGTTGTGGCATGCTGAAGGCTCATTTCAGTCAGAAATAAAATGCGGGGCATTCTGAAGGCCCATTTCAGATAAAAATGATTCAAACAGGTATTTTGAACAATCACGTCAGTAGAATTTGTATTAGAAAAATGCTAGGGCATGCTGGACCCTTATCATCCTATGGAAAATTCATCGAGTAGAGCAAATATTTCCCTGAGACAAAAAGGTATGAAGAATGAAAATAGTGAAACTATAGACTTGATCATATATCACTTTTTTATCCACCATGTGATCACATTATCCCTACAAAAGCCATAGTAGAGGATGAATGTATTGTCAAATGTTCCTTAATATGATCTTGAATATCAGTGTGACCTCATACAAAAGCTTCGAACATCATATGAAGAATTCCCTAGTGAAGAGATCTAGATAGAAACCACATGAAAGGATGAATGTGCTGTCAAATGTTTTACGAACCAGTAATTATGGTACTGAACTAATGTTACAATCATGTGATTGACTTAAGATGAAGTTTGTCTTCATACTCCAAGAATCAGAAATGAGAAATGATGAAGATTTCTTTCCACTAATGAACATTGGAACTTTAACAACAAGAAACTAGTGGAGGCAACTAAGATTGAACAATGGATTGTTGTTAAACATCTTGACAATATATGATTTGAATAACCTTATTCGAGATCTGATTAGATGTGGAGACATGAAAGGAATTAGGATAAAATCCTTTTTGTGAATAGATATGATTAGATGTGGAGACATGAAAGGAATTAGGATAAAATCCTTCTTGTGAAGAGATTTGATTAGATGTGGAGACATTATAGGAATTAGGATAAATCCTTCTTGTAATATGTTTCAAGAGTCAAATCAGAACAGACGTTTCTAATATCCTGATTGATCTTTGTTGAGTTTAACATAGATATCTTTTTTCAAAGATGATAGATTCACTTTTTAAAGATGATATATTCTCTTTTCAAAGACGGAAGCTTTATCAGATTTCTACACAAGTTTAGATAAGTATAGCTGGTGTTATCAAGAAAACTGGGGTAACAAGGTCATAGTTCTGAGTATGACAAGAATATCATAAATGAAACAGTTCTTCTAAATATAAAAGAAGACACCAAGGTACAAGTTGATCAGATGATTCTTCAGAAATGCCAATTTTATAGCATAAGTTGCTATATTATTTGAAGATAACCTTGAAAGAAAAAAAAGAAGAAGATCAAAACTTTGGAGTTAAACGAAGATTGATACATTCATGCATTCATAGGAACATCATTTGCATCCATTATGCATTACATTGATATATATGATTGTATTTATATGAAGATATAGGAACAAAATACCTTACAAGTATAAGGTAGAATCCAAATCATAGGAGTCATGTTTGGAGAGGGAAATATCTGAAGAATAGATGAACGCATTCCATACAAATGAAGCATTAATTTTGGGGCATGCCCAACCAACAATTGGTTCGAAGAATGAGAAAATGAAATTTTCTCCTTCAATTTTCAAGAAAATGAAATTTTTTAAAATCTCTCAAGCAAGATGATTATTCTCAAGTCAAATCAAACTCCACGGAAGAGTAGTGGAAGTAGATCCAACTTTTAATATGATATTCAGAAAAGAGTAGTGAAATTAGATTCTTGTCAAGTCAATCATTTTCAGCCTCCAAGGAAGAGTATTGGAAGCAAATTTAATCATAAATATGAACTCCACAAAAGAGTAGTGGAACAGTTTTTTCAACGAAGTATCAAACCACAGAAGAGTAGTGGAAGAAAATTCAATCATAAATCTGATCTCCACGGAAGAGTAGTGGAATGAATTTTTCAGAAAAGGATCAAACTCCACGGAAGAGTAGTGGAAGCAAATTCAATCATAAATCCGCACTCCACGGAAGAGTAATGGAATGAATTTTTTAGCAAAGTATCAAACTCCACAGAAAAGTAGTGGAAGCAAATTCTATCATAAATCTGAACTCCACAAAAGAGTAGTGGAACGGATTTTTTAGCAAAGTATGAAACCTTTATGAAAGAGTAATGAAGTCATGCAAATTTAGCCTTCACAGAAGAGTAGTGAATCAAATTATTTGTAAGTCATCCTCAGCCTTCACAGATGAGTAGTGAAGCAGGAGCAAGATCAGATCAAAATTCGCTCTCCACGTAAGAGTAGTATATTGAATTCCGAGAAGCAAGAAGTTCACTCGACGAAAACAAATCTTTTTATCTTTGCTTTTTTATGGTTAACAAAAAAATAAGCAAAGAGGGGCAACTGTCGACACTAGTTTTCGTCCGAGTGACATTTATTATATACGTTATTATATAATAATAATTATATTATAAATATTATTATTTGTAAAGCCCGAAGGCTCGGTTACAATGAAAGGCACACATGCCTGATTACAACCAAACCCGAGCCCAACCGGTTACAAGCCCAGACCCATCCAAAGCCCAAATCCAGCAGGCCTATGAGGAAGCTCGTGCATACTAGGGTTTCCACCAACAGATGCTCTCGACGCCAGCAGCTCTCCACCTCACGATCAGATGGAGATCCAATGGTCCAAAAGCCATCCAGCAGAAGCCCTAGGGTATCATTGTTACCCTAGGGTCTATTCTGGCCACTGACTCTATCGCTTCAACCAGGCGCTGCCACAATGATCATCGCCTGTCCAGATCACACTAGAGCACTCCAGAAGGCTCTAGAAGACAAACAACAACCGCACAACACAACAACCTATGGTGAGTCACCACCATATATCCGTTGACTCACTAAAGGTGTAATCATTATGGCTGGTTTCCAGGGGTTATATAAAGCCCGAACCTGCAAGCAACAAAAAAGAGAGTAAGGAACCGACGAGCAGAAAACAGAGGGATACATAACAAGAAATAGAGAGAGATCTGTTGGAAACTAAGCCACACAACCGAAAAGAAGAGAAAGAAGAACTTATCTAGGAGTCCTCAACTTCGTTGGAAAAATTAAAAAGTTGAAGGTAAAATTGTAGATCTAGGTTGATTTACCAACTTTTAGCAAAGAGGAGCCTTGAATTTGGACGGTGGTTCATCGTGGGAAGCTGGTGACTGGTTTCCCTTCCGATGGAGGATGTAGATAGAGGGCAGAGAGAATGAATTCTCTCATTTTGAGAGATAGAGGAAAAGAGAGGAATGAGAGATTTTGGCCCTTTAGGGAAAGTTAGGGTGAATTTATACCCTCCCCAAAACTACGTCGTTTTGGGGAGGGGCTTCTGGGTAATTAAGAAATAGGTAAATTACACTCGTGGTCTTTTTGGCTTTGTAATCTCACAATTCAGTCACGAAACCGGTTCCTGAGCATTTTTATTTGTTCTTTCTATTTTTATTTCATTTTAGTCCTTATTATATTAATACATATATTATAGGTGAAATTACGTATTTAGTCCTTTAAATTTTAAATTATTTATAATTATATCTCGTATTAGTAATTTAGGGTAAATTACATAATTAACATATAGTTTTAATATTATTTCGAATTAGGAATTAATTTTAATATTTTATGCTTATATTTAATGTTTTAAATGTTAATTATTATTATAAATAATAATTATTAGTATTTATGTTTTAGGATTATTATTTGACATAATTGATAATTAATATAACACTAGGACTAATAATATTAAGTATTTAGTATTTAATAATTATTTATATTAAGTAAATCATTTTAAATACAAATTTATCATTTACTGCAAAGACATTTAATTAATAAATACCGGTACCAATTTTGGGTGTTATGGGGGTGCTAATCCTCCCCCATGAGTAACCGACTCCCGAACTCATTTTTCTGGTAAGCAGACCCGAGTTGTATTATTTTAGTATTATGCTTATGAAATTTTATTAAAATAATATGACATTTTGGTACCAATCTCACCAAATAAAAATATTGGTGGTGACTCTACATCTTGGTGTTTCATCTGATTCAAGGAGGATAAACACTTACTTTTTTGGAGACTAGTTACACCGTCTGGGGTGTACTATTTGCATTCTCCGTCGCCAGGGAAGAGAAACGTCTCGACAACTACTTTTTCTTCTGAGAAAACCTTGTATAGCTTCTTATTTATTTTGCACCTTTATAAGAAACAAATTTATCATTTCGAATGTTTTGTCTGATTTATTTTGCACCTTTATTGTTTCTTTTTTCTATATTTTTTATATCTTGGTTTCTTAGAGTATTCAGGGATATTTTTCTTTATTCTTTCTTTTGGTTTTATTGGGCTACATGTTTTTGAAAAGGAGTACTCATCTATAATGTCAAATTGACGACAAAATTATCCTATTCTTTTTTTACAAATATATCTTTCTTTTTTAAGTTCTTTTTGTATTTTAAATTCCTAACAAACTTTTAATCCTTCCTTTTGGGTGAAACTAATCAATTCACCGTATGTGAGTTTCTCGTATGGGATTATTCTTTTGTAATTTTCTCTAATTTGGATTCTAACTTTTTCTAAGAGATTAAGAAGTCCTGCTAAAACTTTTTCTTTCCAAAAGGTTGTTGATTGTCGGATCTATGTATTACTCCAGCCATAAAATTGTCTTTATACCTTTTAAAATCTATTAATTTTTTACATTTTAATTTTGATAATAATTCTGAATTTCTATCCTTAAGGTAAGATAGTTCACCTATAAAATGTTTAGAGATAGAAAAAAATCAAAGTTGCAATTGCATCTTGAATTTCTATTCCCTTATCATCTAAAGTAATTCTTCCTTGATCATCTTTTTCAATAGTTTTTAACATTTCTTCATGTTGTTCTTTAATGAGTGCATGATCCCACCATCCTTTTAGTTGACCAGTGAATCCAACTACTAAAAGATTGGCTATAACTTGATCACTAATTATACCATTTTGGTTATGTGTTTTACAAGCATTCGAAACTACTGTCATTTTTTGTAATAAACAAACAATATTATATTCAGACATACCATCTATGTTCCATTTGTAGATAGTATTAGCATTGTATTTATTTTGGAAAATTGATTTTTTTCAATATTAAAGCATGATGCAGTTATTTTTGGATAATATAACTTTTTAGGTTCTCTCCAATTCATTTTACTGATTTGGTTATTTTCAGATTGTTTTGAATCCGACTGAGAAGTATGGTTCAAAGTATTTATTGAGTTTTGAGTTGGTATGGGAGTATCTAAAGCTATAAGCTCAGATTCTAAGGCATTAAGCCCTTCTTGTATTTCTACTAAAAATGTCTTGAAATTTTTTACGAATTTCATAAGGCGTAAATATTGGCTCTATCAAGTATTCTTTAATATTTTCTCTTGATATATGTTTTTTCGGGGTATGATTAACTAAATTTTCAATGTAATCTAATTGTTTTCCTAGGAAATGAAGGCTAATATTCGTATAATTATTTTGTTTGACAATTATTTTAATATATTTTGATGAGATTTGTTCTCTTGCACCAGGACTCCTCATTTTACTGGACTTGCTTTTATCCCAGTATTTTTATGAGTATATTGAACTTCTGTTAAAGGAGGATGTTGTTGAGACTTAACTTCACATTTATTAGTTTGATATTTGGTATAATTTTTTATTGCATTAACGGAATCCAAAGAGTATTCTTCGAACCATTTGAAGAATTCTATATGAACTTTATGAGTATTTATATACTCGTAATATTCTCGAAGGATCTCTTCCTTTTCATTTTTGTATTTTTTAAAATATTCTTCTCTTAACTGTTTTTTATTGGAATAGAAATGCATTCTACACCATTATTTACAAATTTCAAAAGGTTTCTATAAAATATAAATTTTTGAGTCTTCTTTTATTTTTACATTACTAGTCATTGAAGAGTATATTGGTGACATTATTGGCAAGTTATGAGGGCTCTCCATATGTCTAGCATTTTAGGAACTTTATGTTTGCCTATTATAGATAGGTTGGGTTATTTTTAAGGAATTATCTATTCCTTGTAAATTAGTTCTAAATGAACTAGGTACAAAAGAGACAAAAGCTCTAGTTGTTCTGAAATCATGGAGTTGGCTTTCTGTAAATGCGATTGGAACAAAAGAGACAAATGTTCCAGCTGTTCTAAAATCTTGTTGTTGGGTATCTGTGATTGATTCTTCTTCTATATTTAGTTGTGATGAAATGTTTTTCATTGTTATTAAGTTTTTTTTCTTCAAAAAGTGTCGTCATAAAAAATATAAATAATTATGATGAAAATTCATGAAAGTTATCACTAATATAATAGTGACAGTGTTATTAGTAACAACTAGTGCCGACTTCAGAAAATGATCACTATAAATTTTAGTGAATAAATTTGATACTTTTTGTGACCATTCATAATGACACTAAAATTGAATCTTTTTGTAGTGGTGATATTAGAAGTAGTCACCCTTGAAATTTTAAAATTATCATATATTTTAGATTTTTTATATATTTTAATTTGAAAATATGTTTTAGCTTATCCTAAAATTTTATAAGTCCGTTCCTTCCTAAAATTTTAGAGATTTATCCCCCTAACAAAAAATCTTGCGTTCGTTCCTGATTAGGAATATCAAAATTGGTGGTTACTACCATTGAAGCTCAAAATTGGCTTACTTGGTGTACAAGTAGCTTGTAAAATTTCTCCTTTGTGTTGTGACCGAGTTCACTGATTCTCTTGTATTTGAAGCCACCATTAGAAATGACTTGACAAACTCAGATGTCTATTTTAGATTAAGCTAGCAAATGGGTCTGGGAAATGATCTGAAAATGGCTTGTCTTTGCTTCGTCCATCAGATTTGCCTTGGATACACCCCAAAGAGTGACATTTATTGTATACACAATTTAGCTCTGTCTTTGTGAAATAATAATACAAAAAATAAAGAGTATTTACAACTTATTATCTCAAATAATAATACAAATATTATAAATTATGTTAATTATTTATTAAAATAATAATATTATATTATATTATTGAAAGAATATATATTATTAAATATTTTATTAATTACTTATAAAAATAAAATTATTATTTTATATTAAAAAATATTAATAAATATATGTTAAATATTTAATAATTCAATAATATTATTTTTATGAAATTAATAAATAATAATAATTTATTATATATTTATTATATATTATTAAAATATAATGTAATAGGATAGATTATAATAATATTATTGAGTATATTATTATAATACTGAAAAATATAATATTATTTTTTAATTAAAAAGAGACCAAGACATTTGGCTAAAACTGAAAATCAACGTCATGGTGCATTGAGGCAGCCTCTACGGTGATTAAATTCACGACTTCCACGGGGTAGAATCATGTTGCAGCAAGTTGAAGTGGTGATATGAGGCAAGCTTGGCAATACTATCGACTACTCTATTTCCATATCAAAGTATTCATTGGATTTTTACCTTCCTAGCATGAATACACAAATCTACCATTGCTCTAACACGAGAGAGCTGACTATGAGCAGGATTGTCTCCAGTCAACATCTTGATACCTTGGGCATTTTCGGACTGCACAAGGATTCTTAAAATACCAATGTTCCATGCGACAATTAGCTCCTCGATTATCAGGGTCGTCTTGTAAATTTTGGTGGCCCTATGCCATAACTGTAAAATAGGCCATTTAAAACTAAAATATTAGATATATAAAGAAGTTCACTAATATTTTAAAATTTATTATAACTATAAGAAAACGTTAAATAGTGGTAAAAATATCTTCATGTAATAATGTGGGTCTTGGACTTGAAAATTCTTGGGCCAAACATCCAAAATACACATATATACAAAACTTAAAAAAACAGGCCCAAAACGTGCCTTGTCGATTATACCCCAAAGTTCAGCTTGGAGTATAGGACTGATGCCAATTATTTACTCAAGCCATCGATCCAACCATCATCCGAGCCCCCAATAACTCCTCCAATTGAGCCTTTCCCACTGGTTGGTGAAATTGATGTATCCGTGTTCAAACACGACCATCCTAGACGAAGCTTGATCCACGTTGACCATGAAATTCTTGGCTCCTATCTTCTACGCAAGTTAGAACCAAAACTATCATACAATTTTGCCCAATTGAAGTTGTAGTGGATAATTCTCTCAATCGGTTGTGTAACATTGTTGGAGATAAGCGCATTCCTTTGCATCCAAAGTAGCCATATGAACGATTCAAAAGAGAAGACCATGAAAGTTCTCAATTTTCCAAAGTTTTGATCGCAAGGTTGCTTAAAATTCGCGATCAAAGATCACAAGTGAAGAAGGTGACACGCATGGATGGAGGAACAACATGTTGAAACCGTCCCCGCCGGCTTTAGGTCTTTTTCGGGAATCGGTCCAACTTAACTTTTGGGAACATGTTGGGTTTTAAAATAGACAAATTTGAAATCGTCAATCGACCTTTGGATTAGGTAAGTCGAATATCCAAAAATATATTTTCAAATAATTTTGAGAGAAATAATTTTAAAAGATAAAAAACTTATTTGCGTTCGACCAGGGATTTATTTTGAAAAGGGGTTGGGAGTCGGTTACGTGTGGAGAATGATTAGCACCCTCACAATGCTCAAAATTGGTACTTACACGATTATACGCCATCTTAATATTAAATTGACATATTCGAATAATATTTAAATTATGATATTTGTTTTTCAGAAAAATAAACAAGGGTATTATTTTATACAAATAATCCTTAGAAACACACTCCTTGTTAATTAAGGTGCATTTCTATAAATTCCTCGAATAAAATAACATTTAAAAATATTATAATTAAAAAATATTAACAAAGATGTAAATATTGGATTAAAATAATAAATTATGATAAATATAGGGATTAAATAATAAAATTACAAAATATTAAGGTAACCAATTGCAAATAATTAATATATTAAGTACTAAAATTGCAAATAAACCAATAATATTATTAAAAATTAAAACTATTATTGCTTAGGGATTAAATTGAAAACATCGAAAATAATGATTATAAACAGAAACATCAAAAAATAGAGGTACTGAAAGTGTAATTTAAACATAAATAACTATTAGGATTAAAATAAATATATATGATATTTACGGACTAAATATGATATTTACCCAAAATACCTATAAAAGCATTTAGTGACAAATGGAAATAAAATAAAATTCAAAATTAAAATTAAAATACACAAAAAAATGATTTCAGTGACTAAATTGTAAAGTTTAAAACATATAGGACCACATGAAGGGTTTTACCATACATTAAATAAACAGAAACCCCCTCCCCGAAACGATGTCATTCCGGGAGGGGTATTTATACACCCCAAAACCGGCCCAAATTACCTCAAAATTTCATTTTTTCAGTTCCATTCTCTCTCTAAAAAAAGGGAAGGATGAGATGCTCTAGCATCTTTCTAAAAACCCTCAACAGAGGGAAATCGGCCGACATACACTGGCGGCGGCGACCACCGCCATCCACCGCCCATGGTGGTCGAAATTCGACCAAAATACCCCAAATTGACCTTGTCTTTCTCCTGAGCCCAGATCCAACCTCTTTTTACCTAAACCTCTATCAACCGGTCTAGATCTAAAATAGTTACATTCAGAAAAAATTTGGATTTTCGACGACGGTTGGAAGGCTTCGACGAACAGGGTAAGTTTCTCTCCTCTTATCACTTCTTATTTTGTCTATTTTCGTTCTGTTCGAATTGCTGGTGGTTCGTT
Source organism: Hibiscus syriacus (assembly GCF_006381635.1). NCBI lineage: Eukaryota > Viridiplantae > Streptophyta > Magnoliopsida > Malvales > Malvaceae > Hibiscus > Hibiscus syriacus. The sequence goes on from NW_024063064.1 coordinate 1,102,109, forward strand.
GGTTGTTGTTCGTTGGTTACCTTTTTTTTGCCTTTCGTTGTTTGTTGGTTTGAATTACTGCTTCCTCCTCGTCTTCTTTGTAGGTTTGGGGTTTCTTATATAGAAACCCAGAGTACATCTCTCGGATCGGTTAAAGAGGGTAATACTTGTAAGTCACCGAGACTATGGCGGTGAGGTGTCTGGTGAGTTAGCTAGGTGTATTAAATGCATCCATATTTTCTTCAATCTTAGCCGGTGGTCTTTAATGAAGGTGTCTGTCTGGTGATAACTGAGTGGAACACCTGGCAGTGGGCTCATCATCGAACTAAGGGGGCGACTACATAGTCCTAGGCTTATGATGAAACCCTACGATTTCTTCTAGATGAATCTGGGTCGTTGGATCTCTCCCAAATCCAACGGTTATGATAGAGCGACGCTGGCTGAAGATGTTGGAAACCCTAACAAAAACCCTAAACAAGTTTAAGGTTGTGGGTCTATTATTGGGCCTTGATTGGGTCAGATTTGTAAATTGGGGCTCCGGGTTTAGTTGTCAATTGGGCGTTGGGTTTATTATTTTGGGCTTGTAATATGTATTTGTAATTATTATTTAATAATAATAATAATAGTAAAAATATAATAGTAATTATTATTATTATAAAATGGGACAAAAATGACTATCTACTATTGCCTCTCTTTGCTCATTTTTGTGTTAACAAGAATAGAGCAAAGATGAAAAGATAAGTAATTTTCGTCCAGTTGACTTAACGCTTTGATGGGAAATCTGCTCCACTCTTCTTTAAGGGGAGATCAGACTTGATGTGTGCCTCTTTTTTTGGGTAATCATAACAACTTTGGATGACGTCCGTTTCACTATTCATTCAGGGAGATCATACTTAATTTTGATTTGCTTCACTACTCTTCTGTGAAGGCTAACTCTTCTATGGAGATCAGACTCAAAGTTAATTTGCTTCACTACTCTTCTGTGAAGGATAATTATGAAAAAAGAATATGTTCCACTACTTTTCTATAGATATCAGACTTGATCTGATTTGCTTCACTACTCTTCTATGAAGATCAGAGTCGAAATTGATTTGCTTCACTACTCTTCTATGAAGGATGAATCTGTTCCACTACTCTTCTGTGGAGATCAGACTCGAAATTGATTTGCTTCACTACTCTTCAGTGAAAGGCTGAATCTATTACACTACTCTTCTATGGAGATCAGACTCGAAATTAATTTGCTTCATTACTCTTTTGTGAAGGTTGAATTTGTCCACTACTTTTCTATGGAGATCAAACTCAAAATTGATTTGCTTCACTACTATTCCGTGAAGGTTAAATCTGTTACACTACTCTTCTGTGGTGATCAAACTTGATCTGATTTGCTTCACTACTCTTATGTGGTGATCAAACTTGATCTGATTTGCTTCACTACTCTTCTGTGACGATTGAATCTGATCCACTACTCTTCTACGGAGATTAAACTCGAAATTGATTTGGATATCCCTCTTTTTAGGGATAATAGAGATAACATGGTTCCTACGCAATAAGGGAAGTCTGTCTATATAAGGATGACGTAGGTCCTACGTGATGAGGAGATCTGGTTAGTGGATGACATTGTTCCTTCATGATGAGGACGTATGTCCATGTTTTTTTATAATGGATAAACATGGTTCCTACGCGATGAGGAATTTTGGTTATCTAAGGATGGCGCGACTCCTACGTGATGAGGAGATCTAGTCGGTAGATTCCACTGTTCCTTCGTGATGAGGACGTCTGACCATATTTTTTATAGTGGAGATAACATGGTTCCTATGCGATAAGGAATTTTGGTTATATAAGGATGACGCGGCTCCTATGTGATGAGGAGATCTGGACGGTGGATGACATTGTTCCATCGTGATGAGGACATCTGACCATCTTCTTTTTTGATAATTTATTTCATTACTTTTCATAAATATCAAATCAGAAAAATTAATTTCTTTTCACGAGGAAGTCAAGGATTGACTCTACTGTAGAATCAGGAATGACAAAGGTTCGTTTATCTTCATGAGGAAGTTAATGATTGACTCTACTGGGGAGTCCTGAATAGAAAAGGTTGACTTATCTTCACTAGGAAGTCAATGATTTGCTCCTCTGGGGATTTTAAAATAACAACAATTGATTTCTCTTCCCGAGGAAGTCAAGGATTGACTCTAGGAAACAAAATTGAGTGTCCTAGAAAACATGTTCCCAAATCCATGATTGGAGTTTCTAGGGAAACCATCTTAAGATAAACAAAAATTTCTCAAAACATATCTAGCATACATTATTATGAATGTATGAAATGATGTATGATGAAAAGATAAAAATTCATGTATCATGTATGAACGCCTATTTTCTTTATTCGTGAATGGAATGTCTGCAAAAGCAATCTTCATTCTCTTTCCTGATTAAGTCATCTCCACTAGTGTTTTCATCAACTTGTACTCTTTCAAGTCTTAAGTTGTGTTATTCTTCTTACCCCTAGCAAATTCTTGCCCCTGATAGGATTGTTTTACCTGAACTGGTGTAGAAGTCCAATAAAACTCTTATCTTTGAAAGGAAAATCTACCATCTTGGAAGACAAACGTATGTTCTATTTTGACTTTGAAACACATCAAATGGAGGATCTATCCTAATTTCTTTCATGTCTCCACATCTAATCGATCTTGAACAAAGTTATTTGTACCAAACCATGTTGAGACAATAAACAAAAGCCCATCGTTCAACCTTAGGTTGCTCTACTAGCTTATTACTGTTAAAATTCCATCACCCATTCTGTGGAAAGAACTCTTCACCATTTCTCACATGATTGCAACATTGGTTTAGCCCCATAATTAACTAGTTCGTAACATTTGACAACACATTCATCTTTTCCTGTGGCGTCTGCTTAGATTTTTCAACCAGGGAAGCTCTTTGCATAGTGTTCAGAGCTTTTGTATGGCTTTACAAGGACACCAAAAATTCAGTGGGAATACAAGTGGGATGCTTTGGCATGCCAACATTAATGCATTTGAAATCACCACAATAATGCAACTGTATGATGGACAAAATGATCATATATGGTCAGCTCAACTGTCATTGTTTCACCATTTTCATTCTTCATACATTTCTATCTCATTGAAAATATTTGCTCACTTCAATGATCTTATATTCATGAATAATATGAGCCTTAAAAAATACCCCCAATATTTCAAGTCGTACGTCTCACTCTCAATGTTTGTATGATTTGAATCTTATTATCCCCACGAGGTCTGATTTTGGTAATGCCACAATGTGGGTACTCGTGGCTCTCTTCATGTTCTCATTATGGTGTCACTAAATAGTAGTATTGTCAAATAGCTTGAGGGATTCTCTTCATGTTGTCACGGACACTTAAGAAGTGATCAATCCTTCTAATAGAAATGTCTTGGATTTTTGCTATGCGCTAGGATATGTGACCCTTTCGAACATGGCGATGATTTTCTTCTTGATGAGTTATTAACAACGTCACAAGAGAGTGCTACAAGTTCTATCCTCCAACCCTTCTGATCTATCGGACCACTTTCTTTTAAGATTGTTGAATGCTTCATTATTCCGACATTGCTTATTCTTTTTTCCAATAGAGGTAGAATAAGCATCACCTGCTTTAAGGACCATTCTCATTTGAGACTATCCTATTTGAAAATGTTTTTCTCCTTTCTTTTATTTAGAAAATCAAAGAATAAAATAATCTTGTAAAGTATTGCCCCTTAATTCAGGCTCACAACTGAATCAAATCATAAACATGAATTCAAAGAATATCAAAGAATTAACAGATCTTTAATATTTTCAAAGTTATAACTCTTTGACAAGTATCTGAATTGATGGGTTGACTTTAAGTTGGCCTTCCTATTTTCTAAGGTTTTGGTCACCAAAGATGTTTATTTCTTTCTCGGTCTTTGTAAAAAAAATCCCATGCCCCACTTTCTTGGCTTGGTATTTTAACCTGATGCGGACAAAATGACGAAATTAGCATTATTAATTACTAGGCTTTCTACAATGCTTTTATTTCGATTATTTGAAATATTCCATTTGTTCAAGCTTTGTAGACTTCTTTAGCAGAGATAGTGCAGAGACATCAGTCTAAATATAAAATTTCTAAGTGCTTGTGTGAGGTTGACTATAACAGGTGTTCCTCAACTCCCTTAGTCCATTTTACATAAATTCATCATCAGATAAATTTTATTAAATCTTGCATTGTTTGGCTAGTTGAATTCAGTTTTATTGTAATTTACCTTTATCATACTAGTTGAAAGGTTCATCAAATCATAAAGTTTTTGACTTGACCATCACAGTGGAGCAAACATCGAACTGCCGAGTATCCGAGCAATGTCATGGTTTGAATATAATCTATTCATAAAGCTGGGACATTTAAGTTTCCTCTATAACCAATTGCTTTAGTGGAATAGATCAACATTATTGTATAATATATAATAATAAAAAAAGCTATCAACCTTTTCAGTATTCAGAATAGAATTTCTTAAGCTCATCGAGAATAACCTGTTATAGTCTATATTTCTCTTTTTTATGATTAGACAATCCCATATTTAGAATTCAGTTCTCAAACAACTGACCTATATTAAATTCACCTACACCACCATTCCATTTGTGAAGATTAGGATCATCATTGTACGTCTCAATAGAAGGGTAGTCTACTCCATGTTGTCTGCTCCTATGTCTATATGAATACCAAGCCTTTTATTTATTTCCTAGTGAGAGGAGAAGGCTATATTTGTAAGAGAAGGGTATGGTACTTGAGTATATTTCTTCTGAGGGGTCCTAGTTTTATTAGTTTTTAATCTTGCCTCTTTGTTAAAGATTTATAACTCTAATCACATAAAGAGTTTTTAATTCAGTTGATATTCAAAGAACTGCAAGATTGCAAAATTGATTCAATGCTCACCATATTTAAAAAGTAACACAAATTTATTTATATTATCTTACAAAAGGGGGAAGAAAGGAAAAAAAACAAATTCAAACAAGATACTACAAATGGAAGGTACAACTGTGGTGGATAACGACCTCCACTTCTTCATCTATAATGCCCCTCTACTCATCTAAGACAGTGACACTTGACTCAATTAGATGTTACACATTGTGGTTTGATGCCCTATTCGAGTTTGTCATCCATTGCTTCACCAATTTTTGTTTCAACATCACATTTTCAATAAGCATCACTATTTCTTTTAGTAGTGGCCTACAATTCCCTTTAGAATGCCCATATACTCCCAAGTGAAAATCACAGACGCTATATTGGTCATAACTATGGGCAGAAGGGTTTGGTGGCACTTTCACTAGCCTTGGAGTAATGTATTGACCTTTAATTAAATGAGGGTATAGATCTGAGATAGAAGTTTGGAACACCTTCAAAGTATTTCTCGATCGAGAGACTTTCACTTTCTTTGATCGCTCTGAACGACTAATTGCTCCCCATTTATTAATCATTTCTTGTGGCAATACTCCCTTGTCAACAAGATTTTCTATTTCTTCCATCAATGGTATGCACATGTCAGTGGGATGGCCCAATGCCCCTAGATGAAAATCAAAAGCACTATTCGGGTCATAGCCATAAGGAGATGGGCTAGTATTCACTCTTAAATGCCTTGGAGTGAGGTACTAACTCTTGATTAAAGGGGATAGCAATTCAGAAATGGGTACTTGAAAAACCTTGAGGGTTGAATTTTTCCAAGACATATTTTTCGACCAGTCTGGGATTACCTTTCCTTTAACATCTTTCTCACCATTTCCTATATCTTTCTTATTTTTTAGCATCGGAAAGGTATCAAAAATTGAATATTTTATCTCTTCCTCGCATACCTTGTTTTCCTTGATTTTATCTTTTTCCCTTTTTTATACCTTCATCCATATGCAAATCACTGGTTTTGACGCCATTAACTCTATTTTGGGGATTGACTCCAATTGTCAGACCAAAACAAACTGATTGTTATCATCCACCTTTATAAATCCATGGCCAAAAGATCTTGGACTTGTCGTTTGAATTTACTGCAATTCTCAATGGAGTGTCCTCGGACTTCTATGTGATATTCACAAGAAACTTTCTCATTATACCAACTCAGATAAGGGGGAAGCAGAGGCTTAGCCAGACGTGGAGCAATCAGCTGAGCTTGGAGTAATTTGGAATATAACTTGCTATACGAAAATAAAGGAAAATTGGGTAGAATCTCTATTTACCTCATTTTCTTCTTGCTATTATTATGTTCATTTTAAAGACCTTGTGACTGATCACCGAGATATTTTGCCGTTTTCAATGGAACTTGAACCTCTTCCACGTTTCTCTCCTTTGATTCAGGATCAACATTCTTGTTAGAAGTTTTACCCTTAATTTTTGTTTTTTCCATCATGATCTCTGTCACATTCTATAACACCCCAACCCGCTTCCGACCCGGATTCGAGTCTGTGGTGTCACATTGATTTTTCAAAGCATTTACTTTTACAAACTGACTAAAAAATCTATTTGACATTTATTATAAAACAGAATAATTTCTATTATATAAAACAAACGGTTTTACAAAACCTATCAGAGCCCACTTGATCCAAATCTTTAATTACATGCCAACTACTTTCAATAAATCAAAATAAATATAATTCAAAATGCTTTTCTGATCTGATCGTTGGGAAGAAGAATTTGACATGTCTTGCTCCTCTTTGCTCCTCTATCTCCTTGAAACCTACGTGAGAAACACTCACACGCTAAGTCGATGACTTAATGAGGCATATAAAACGAATAGGAAAAACTTTAATTATCTAACAATGCACGAATAATTCACACACTAATATTATGTAAAATCATATAACAATTCATAAGACCATTTCAAACATGCATATATTTATATTATCATTATTATTATTCACACTATTATTATCAGTATCATATGCATTCATTCTTTTAGTATTACGATCTTATCCTTAAAATTTAAGCATATAATATCATACATTCCACAAGCCAAACAAATAGCATTACACAAGGTTTCTCATGTTATATCTTTTATGAGCCCATGTACACATGTGAGAACTAAAGATATGTGCATGTAGAATTTGTCCCAAAGGATCGCATAGAAATGTCTTGAAGGACCACATATAACACATATGTCTCGAAGGACCAGTCCTTAAGAATCATATACATATTCCAATTGAACAAACAAGTGTACCAAAGTACCACATATATGTTCCAAAGGATTACATATATGTCCGAAGGAACAAGTAGAACCCTCGACTCTTGGCATGCCAACTATACCCCTAGCTCTCATAACACATAACATGGGCATTATTATTTATGTTATCATACATTCACATATTCATATCATATAAGAATATAAACTTATGTCTTCTTATCACATATGAATATAAACTTATGGCTTCTTATCACATATATCAGGTAATACTCATATGGAGTCTCATATTTTATTATCATATATCTCATATCACATGTCACATATGTTTGTATTCCTTTTTCACATAATCACATATATCTTTTCTCATATATCTCATATGACCATATATATCTTATTTCATAACATATATCATATAAGCATATATTCACTTATCTCATATCATTTAATTTATGTTATGTCCTCTTATATTCACATGACATACTCAAAGCAAAGATTTTTTTCTCAATGGTCAAATAGGCTAATCTAATGTATCACTAGCCCTCGGTGGATTAACATTAATGATGTGATTAATTGCATTTGGATGCATGATGAGAGCCAGAGATGAAGTATCCCATTGGCCATTTTCATCAACGAAGCTACAAAAAGTGATATTAGGATCAAAGAGATTGAAGTCTAGGATGTGATCATACCAGGGCCTTAAGAACAGGACCCATACATCATCCTAAAACTAAATGGTGGCACTATTTCTTACAAACCATGCTAAGAAGGATTGTAGTCCATCTTAGATCTTAGCAATACCCTATAATAGATGTGAGTAATGTCAGTGTGCAATCGTACATGGACAAGTATATGTGAATCTATAATTCTTCTTTAATAAAGAAACTCAATAGGAATCGTCATTCTTAAGTGGTTGATAGGGAAGTAGTGGCAGATTAATTAACGTTGCTATGTTGAAGAATCAAACCTAGAAAGCTCTAGATCCGATGAAGAACAAAAGGGGATGAATAGTAAAAGATGGCTCCCTTATGAAGGTGAATGATAAAGATGATGATGGTGAGAATAGATTTGTGCAAAATAGATGGATAAGTGTTCTACCAAACCATCCTAGTGGCAATGAAAAGGAAAACTCAATAATATGGCTCTAAGTATCCTATCGAACCCTCTTAGTCACAATGAAAAGGGAAACTCGATAATATGGCTCTAACCAACCCTCTTAGATGCGATGAAAAGGCAAATTGGAGTGTGACGATTAATCTCCCTCACAAGAACTTGAAAGAACTCCAAGAGAAGAAGCTTCGAAGGAACAAAGCAATCACCACTTGCAAAAACGAACTCTCGTTGTATTATTAATCAAATAAATATGTTTTAAAAAGTTGAATGAAGCCTCCTTTATATAAGGGATGAGTTCTAAAGGTCCTAAATAATTAATGAATAAAATAATAATAAACTAAACATGTCTTAACTCTAATTCCTAATAAAATAATAATAACGAAAAATATTGTTTTAACTTAACCTTAATTTGTAATAAAATAATAAATCTAATCCTAAAATATAATGCATTATCGTATATTAAATTATTTTACAAAAAATTAATATCAATATTGAAAATTCGTAATATTTACAAAATCACGTATTAGTCTCGTATAGGAATTTATGCATGTGTTGTCTTCACTAAAATCAATGTATCTTGAATTCCCAATATCGGATTGATATGGTTCAAGAACCGTTGGAAATATAAGAGACAAATAATTGCATTTCCAGAAGACATGTTGACCAAATAAGATCAGGATCGCATTCAAAAAGTCATCTCAAGTCTACTGCTATTCTGGTCTTCTTTTCCAATGCTTGGACGAGTGGAACATTTGGAAGAGTTATTACTTCTTCCTTTGATGTGATCCTTGTTATGCATGTATCATCCTCCCTTTCTTCAAAAAGATTTGACCTCGAATCTAAAACATTAAAGGGGAAACATTAGAATCATTTAATGATTCATTCACATTATGTTTACCGAATAGATATGCTTTGAATCTTCGAGACTTTGTTCTTCTAATAGGTTCGAGTAGAAACATTAGTCCAAAGAAGCATGTATTATGGACTCTGATGCATGTATCATTACCCCACTCCTCAAAAGGATTCATCCTCGAATATGAAAATCCAAGAGAGAGACAATTAGATGCGTTGAAAGGAAATTTTGTGAAATATTTACCAGTATCAATGTGATGTGTCTTTATGCATTTTAGTCGAGGTTTCTTCTTTGTAGGAACTGATTTCTTGTATTCCTGAAATCCACTTTGGCATACAAGTCTTGTAATATGATGTTTAGGTTGAAATTGAACATGGTGTCAGCTACTATTGGCTTTCATTATGATTGCTTTAGATATTCTCTCCATGGTTTGATTCGTGTGTGGCGAGAATGAGTGTTGAAAAACCATGTAAACCGGTTTGTGAAAGTAATCCCTTAAGTCTCCTAAGTGTGTTTTCCAAATTAAGAATTCTTAGGAGGATATTTTTGGACTACAGAACCTTCGTGGTAGTGCACCGTCTACTATGTTTTGCTTACCTCAGTCTTTTATGCACTTAAAGGAGTTGTGTTTAGTATGGATTCATAAAATTATCACTACGAAGCTCTAGCATATAAAGTATTGTTTGAAATAAAAATTATGAAAGATTCATTTCATCAAACACTTTATGTTTAAATCCAAATAACAACATAAACATTCAAACTAAATAAGTATATTCCCTCTTTCAAGCAAAGAAAACTAAAATAAAGTTTGAATCTCACATGATCACCGCTGCTACACAACTACTCTACGACTGCTGCTCCACTCTCAAACGGATTCAACCTTCATGGCCAGTGGAGGAAAGAAGAAAATAAAATGGAAAAAGTGTGTAAAAAAGATGACGAGGTACTTATTTAGTTTAAATGTTCGAATGTTTATGTTAATATTTAGATTTGAACGTAAAGAGTTTGATCAATGTTTTTGGTGAAAATTGATTATATTGGTTAAATGTTTAAATTCTAAGAGGAGATTAAAGTCTTAATCATTGCAAAGTGCATAATTGTATAGTCACAACAACATTGTATTGGAAGCTACCAAATGACAACAACATTCTTTAGTCCCTTGATCGAATTGCTCTCCTGTTTGTTATTACATTCCCTGCCATTACCATCATGATTTCTTACTTTTGCTCTAATCCTATCACTATTTCACACCAATCTTATCATTTCTATTAAGATTAATAGTTCTAACTTGTGATACATCACTCTCTATGGGTTTGAAATCTAATGCACATGTGGCATGCACTTTTACTACTTGAATACAATACATATACTTGTGTTGAATGTTGTAGCACTATTCATAGCATCAAGTATTTAGCGACGTTGTCGGGGAAATAAATTTGGCGAGGAAATTGATTGAAGAAGAAGGAATATTTGAAAGGTTTGATCTCATATCTTATTTATAGGTCGAGTAGGTCAAGGCTCCAGCCAATAGGATTAGTCCACTAAATTCAGGATATTTTAGCCATTTTTTAGTTACCCTGACATCTATCCTCATTCCATAAATTTCTAATAATCGGCTGTGACTCAGCAGTTCCGGCCAGTTCTGCTCACGATTTGGCGTAGTATCGTATTACAACATCACCTACAACATGGAGAAATACCACAACATATGTGTACCAATTTCTAACATAAAATGTCAAAATCAACCCCAACCTCTACTAACAACTCTCATGATGCAAGTGATATAAGAACATGTATAAATGATCCTAATATACTCGTAATAATGCTAAATTTCAAGGTTAACCTTGGTAAAAAGCTTCTAAATGATAACTCTTTCAGAGTGTTATCAACTCCCTCCATCAATGATCGTGACACCTTTCCTTAACATGACACCTTGTATGAAAGCTATTTTCTCTTTGTTGTTCTTCAGTATCCATTTGTGTGTTCATAATTCTTTTGACCACCAAAATTTATCCATCAATAGAAGCCTATGCTTCTTCGTCTTGTTCTTTAATAACCTCCTCTTTTCGTGCCATTCTTCTTCTTCATTGTCTGATGTAACTTCTCCATTATCCAAAAGTAGTATGGTGTTTTAGTTTGGACATTGATTCATCATTTGACCTCTACAAAGGCACTTGAAGCATTTGATGTCCCTCATACGCTCATTTTTTCCACTTGCTTTCCTTTGCCCATTTTCATAATTGGTTTCTTTGGTTAGGATTGCTTCATTGAATCTTTGATTTGTATGGGAGTGGAATTCTTGTAATTGCTTTTACCCCATATTGCTATTGTAGTATTTTGCTTCGCATCATGAATCTTCTTTTAATTTGGCACTCTACTTTCATTGCCATGTGCACCATTTTTTCCATAACTACTTACATATGTCATTTTACTGTCAAAATAATTATGGCTTCTTGATCGCTTGTGAATGTATATGCTAAGGCAAGCTAATCTGTGCAAGTATACACAATCGATGCAAGTAATATAGTAGTGAGTGAGTATCGTCTCCACAGGGATTGGATTAGAAATATATTTTCTCCTCAACTAGAACTAATGCCATAAATTAATCCTACTAAGTATTAAAGCTAAGAACTAATATTAAGGAGCTAAGAATAATGATTCAATGATTCAGAAATGTGTAGTCTAGACAAAGAAAATATTCAGACAGATAAAACAAAACAAAAAAGTATTGGATTAAATATAATGCAAACAACCTCACATATTCAGAAGTGTCACAGAGCATTGATGCTAAACCATTGTTTTGACAATAATTATTTTAAGCCTAGAATGAATTATTATGACTCACTAAACTGCCCGACAGGATTACTAGGTATTCTTAGGCGGTTGCTATGACAATACCTCTCAGCGTTAACTATAGATGTTGTCTTAACCTACTCTAGCCTTTATCCCTTTTAGTCGTTTGAAACTCACTCCTTATCTCTAAGGTAGACAAGTTAGAACTTCACCATCCAAGATTCATTCCTTTGCTCTCGTTGATATCTCTTAATTCTCTCGAATTCAAGAATAACTTTATAGATAAAAGGCTATCTCTCGATGCTCTTACAATGCCCATACATACTTTACCGAATCCCCAGGAGATCTCTCAATGCTCTTACAGTGTTAAGGTAAAATATTTAAACTATGAGCAAAACAATCATAAGCAAACATAATTCATCATTTATAAACATAAAATATTATTCAGGCAAAACAAAGTTTAACACCAAGTAAAGCATTCAAGATGTTATCAAAGATCAACTATGATTAAACCGTTTAATACAACCCCAAATAAAATAAGAGTTTAAAAACAAAGGAAGAACGACTCCCAAAATCGGGTGCTCTGTCACGACAATCCTTATCAGCACCACGCCTGCCTTAGTGATCACACTCTCTCGAGGCCTGATCACCGCTCTGTTATCGTCTGGCTATGGAGGAGACCAAGAAAGACTGGGGGTAGACGGAGGGAAAGCACTGCAGTTGCATGCTCACACCTAAGGTAAAGCTCTTCTTTCTTCTTCCTTGCCCTTTTTTTGTGGCCACGGCTTGTAATTATAAGGAGAATCTCCTAGGAGTTTGCATGCTTTTGGAGTTTCCTTAATTAGCAGTTATTAATTTCCCAAACTTAAAAAGGAAATACGACTGGCGGTTGTCAGGATATTCAAGGCTTGCTTGCACGTGAAGCAGGTCATCCAGCTAGCATTGACATAGGCGGTTTTGCCACATTTGCTTCAGACTTCTTCATATAAATATTGCCTCGGCGAGATAAATCTGCTCCTCACGTTCTCATCTGCTCCATTGGCATTTGCAACTTTTCATTGTCACGACTGAAATGTTCTTCCTCTGTAGAATTCTTGCACAAACACGACTCAAACAACCCCTTCTCCTCAGCAGCATCAGTTAAGCCAAATAAATCTAGCCTAGGCAAAACTTATCCACCACAACCTATATGTAACTAAATGCAACTAAAAATGCAGTGCATACTTTGTTTAGACGAGCAATAACTTAAGTGAAAAGATTGGAATTTAAGTCTTTTTACGAAGTTATCACACCCCCAGACTTAAGCTATTTCTTGTCCTTAAGCAATGGATAATAGCTAGAAGAAAATCAAAATTGTCATGGCAAAGCAGTATCAAGAGCATCATTAGGTTTGAGATTTCAGTCCTCAGCAAAAATATATGGCCTCAACATGTTCGATAGTCATATTAGTAAAGTCCCTTCCCTAGTCAGGATCCTTTGCTATTATGTGTGCGTGATTGTAACCTGTCTATGCATAGAGTTAATTAGAAAACTTAAAGTAAGCACTTCTAGGTAGTCAAGGCAACAAATTATTCATCAGGCTTATTTTATACTCCTCGTTATTTATCAACTTTTATTCTCTTTATTCACACTTTTTTTATATAGGGGAGTCAGCTCATCACAACTACTGTTTCACACTCTAGGTGAAAGGGAGCATACCTTCCACCCCCAAGCTAGTCAGGCAGAGTTATCCTGTGACTACTTTCATTCACTCATATGCCTTGGCTACTCTTAATTTATTTTGGAGTTTTTATTATTCATGCCTTTGCACAGAGGAGTGTCCCTTTGTATTTCTTGAGTTTTCAAGTTTTTAAACACTAGAGAGTTTTTACCTTACCCTTAGAATATTTTTGAAGTCTTGGCAATTAGAAAGTTCTTTCCTAAAAATTTTACAGATTACCTAGAGCAAAGACAACCTACAATCGTGTTTATAAGATTCAAAGGATCAAGCCTAAGGTTGGTTCTCTTCTTCAGACAGTCTTTACAATAATTATGGCCTGTGCAATAAAATTTTGTATTCATCATTGGGCATCCCTAATTCATTCCTAACAATAATCCTAACCTGCTTATGTCATGATAACCAAAATTTTCAACCAATTAACATCAATTACTATTTAACAAAGTATGTTAGAATGGACAAAACCTCCCCCAAACTTGAGGGATGCGTTGTCCTCAATGCATGAAAACTACACTAAATGTTGTTATATGCAAATGCAAAAAAAATGAAAACTACAAAAACTTACTGTGGTGGTGTGGCTTGGCTGGACGCCCTCGTGCGGCGTCGTTTGGGAGGGGAAGGGCTCTTGGATCCTAAGTTTACTACTTCTGGCTGAGAAGGAGATGGTTGAAGTATACGCCCTGCCGTTCTCTTGTATCGCTTATTGCTGGTCGAAGCTCAGGCTGGAGTGGACTGCTCGGTCGTGGGAGTCGGTTATACTGGAACTGGTGGTGGACTATGAGCTGTTGTTGGGGCTGGTGGTGTTGATCGAACTGGGGATGGAATAGGATCCTGCTCAGGCTGCTTCGGTGTTGGCGTGAAATCTTCATCAGTGAAGAAGTGAGGTGGAGTATCACTACTGCTTTCGGTGGTGGGGAAGGATGAGGAACTCCTCGGTGTCGCCGTGGCTTTCTTTTAGTATGGGTGTGACATGGGTTGCCAATGGTGGCACATCGGTGGGAACCTATGGTGGAATGTCTGGAGGGATATAAGATGTCGAGGCATGGAATGTGTTGCCGCCCACATTGTAGTTGAGGATGACACTGGGGAAGGTTGGCAGTCTGATCATTATGGTTGGGAGCAACACCTTGATGAAAGCGTTGAGTTGCATGTCCCTTGCCTTGCCGTATGCAAAGTAAATTTTCATGTGGTCCTACAAGCGGCCAATCTTTTCAGGCATCTCACGCATTTGCGTGACCTCAACGACCATTTTAGCCACGACAACTGATTTTTCTCCTCACTTCAGACCCTCATTTGGGTCATCATTATTGAAACTCATCAACTCGGGGACTTTTTTCTTTGTAATACCCTCCTTGGGTTTGATGAAGTCTTCAAATGGTTCCTCAGGAACCTTTTTCTTTCTGCACAGCTCGGTTATAAGGTTTGGGAACAGTAGGTTACCATGGTTCTTCTTAGCAGAGTCATGGATCTGCTCAAAGATGATTTCACGCACATCGATCATCCTACTGTTTATGATCAAGTGTAACAGCATCAGCCGCTTGACGAGGACAGTGGTGTTGTGGGACGTTGGCATCAACTTGCCTTTAAGAAAATGGTTCAATAGTTTCACTTGTGGTTTAAGGGCTCAGCGTTCTACTCGCTTTCTTGTGGGGGCATTCCCTTCGAACTTGGCCCACCCAAAACATAAATCCTGTAGAACTCCACTGTACGTTTCTTCATCTGCCTCAGCCACAAATCTCTTCTGTTGGTCATCCACTTTCCCTAACTTAAAGTATTTATTAAGTGCAGAAGGGGAAAAGCGAATGAGTTTTACTCGAACATATATCGTGTGGTTGGAGGTGTCCGCGATATGGGTATAGAACTCCCTCACCATTACTGGTGCTACGAAGTTAGGATTACGAGCAAACTTCTCCTAGTTATGCTTCTTTATGACGTCCATCACCTCAGGGTCAAACTGCTTTCTCCCTCAGTTGGAAAAATGAATCCATATTCCAAATAGACTTGGCGTTGCTGAATGGTTTTGAAGCGTGCCTCTGCTTGACTGTTTGGAAACGTTCAAAACTCTATATGGGGGTTGGGGCCGGTCTCGATCTCACCATTTTTCTTGGCTGATTTTAGTGGTGGTGATGGGTAGGTATTTTGAGAGAAAGAAAAGAAATTTTCTAGTTTGTAAAGAAAGAAGGAAACACGATGAAGATGAAGAAGAGTGGGTAGTTTTTCTTGGAAGTGATGGGTGGTTTCGGGGCATTTTGGTCTTTATACGGTGGGGAAAAGATTTCTCATTAAATGAGAAATATTTGATAAGACATAAAGGGGAATAAATGATTTCTTTCCCTCTTTATTCTTCCGCCAAATCACGTACCCTAGGGCTTCTTCTTTTTCTTAATGCATGCTTCAACTCCCCATGCTGCCACGTGTTTCTTGCTTGCCTACAATATGAAAGAATAAAATAATAAAATAAAATGAATTAAAGAATAAAATAACTTAACTTATTTATGTACAGAATTTAGATTTTCGTTGCCTAGGCAACTAATATTTGCTCAATTAAGAAAAGCAAACTCTTGGGCATCATGTACCAATGATGCCGGTTTGTCGCGCATGATTGGGGCTCCTTTGTACTCCTTGAGTCTCTGCCCATTCACTATGAAGATGGAACCATCGTTTTGGTTCTGAATTTTAATTGCTCCATTATCATGGACTTGGTGTACGATGAATGGTCCTGACCATCATGATTATAGCTTGCCTGGGAATAAATTAAGGCGTGAATTGTAGAGCAGTACTTGTTGTCCAGAATAAAATTGCCTCGAAAATATTTTTCTGTCATGCCATCGTTTTGTTTTCTCCTTGTAAAGGCGGGCATTCTCTTATGCATGTGCTCTAAATTCATCCATCTCATTCAGTTCCAATAGTCTTCTTTCTCCTGCAAGCTGAGCATCCATGTTTATCTTTTAGATGGCCCAATAAGCTTTTTGTTCGAGTTCAACCGGTAGATGACATTCATTTACATAGACTAGCTTGAACGGGGACATTCCTAGCAGTGTCTTGAATGATGTGCGATAAGCCCATAGTGCTTCATCTAGCTTCGATGACCAATCTTTTCGACTTGGGTTTACCACTTTTTCCAGTATCTGCTTGATTTCTCGATTAGATACTTCGGCTTGTCCATTCGTCTGAGGGTGATACGCCATAGCAATTCTATGTCGTACTCCATATCTTTTCAGTGCATTGGCAATCAATTTATTATCTAAATGTGTCCCTTCATCGTTAATGAGAGCTCATGGTGATCTAAAGTGGGTGATTATATTTTTGTGCAAAAACTTCAACACCGTCTTGGAATCGTTCTTAGGTTTTGCAATGGCTTCAACCCATTTTGATACGTAATCCACTGCCAAGAGAATGTACATATCTCCGAATGATGTTGTAAAAGGTCACATGAAATCTACGCCCCATACGTCAAAAAGTTCGATCTCCATAATGTTTTGCCATGGCATCTCATACCATTTTGAGATGTTTCCTGTACGTTGACATCTATCACATGACTTGTAGAATTCATATGCGTCTTTGAACAGGGTTGGCCAATAAAATCCCGACTAAAGTACTTTTGTTGTTGTTCTCATCCCACCAAAATTCCCTCCATATGGTGACTAGTGGCATTGGAATAGGATATCTTGTTGCTCTTCTTATGGAATGCACCTTCGGATTATTTGGTCTCCGCACTGCTTGAATAGAAATGGTTCGTCCCAGTAGTAATGTCACATATCTTGTCAAAATTTTCGTTTGCCTTGGCTAGATAAATCAAGAGGAGAAATACCACTAACAAGAAAATTAACGATGTCAGCATACCACGGTGCAGCCGTGACAAATAATATTTTCTCATCAGGGAAATCCTCTTTAATATATGTGATGTTAGGACAATCAGGTTTGTTATCTTGCCTAGAAAAATGGTCCGCCACTTGATTTTCTATACCTCTTCTATCCTTGATCTCTAAATCAAATTCTTACAGTAATAATATCCACCGAATTAGTCTAGGCTTTGCATCTTTTTTATTAATAAGATATTTAATAGTTGAGTGATCTGTGTACACAAATACCTTAGTGCATATTAGATATGGCCTAAACTTATCGAATGCAAATACTACTGCTAAGAGTTCCTTTTTAGTGGTAGTATAGTTCACTTGAGCAATATTTAGTGTTCGGTTTGCATAGTAGATAACATGAAAAATTTTACCTTTTCATTGCCCTAGCACTGCTCCCACTACATAGTAACTAGCGTCGCACATAAGCTCAAATGGTTCGTTCCAGTCTGGTGGGATAACTATTGGCGCTACTGAAAGCTTTCTCTTCAAATCTGTGAAGGCATTCAAACAATCATTAGTAAACTCAAATGGATGATTTTGTTAAAGCAAAAGACATAAAGGTTTAGAGATTTGAGAAAAGTCTTTTATGAACTGCCTATAGAATCCTGCATGTCCAAGGAAATTGCGTACACCTTCCACATTAGTAGGTGGGGGAAGATTTGAAATTGCATCCACCTTGGCTTTGTCGACTTTGATGCCATGGCATGAAATTTCCCAACATTATTCCTTCAGTTACCATAAAATGACATTTTTTCGAATTCAATACTAGGTTGGCTTCTTCACAACGTTTCAATACATTGGATAAATTGTCGAGGCATCGCTCAAAGTCATCACCCAAAATGGAGAAGTCGTCCATAAATATTTCAATGCTCTCTTCCACCATATCTGAAAAGATTACCATCATGCATCGTTGGAATGTAGCTGGAGCGTTACATAGTCCAAAGGGCATTCGTCTAAATGCTTAGGTACCATACAGGCATGTGAACGTTGTTTTCTCTTGGTCTTCGGGTACTATGGCAATTGGGTTATACCACAAGTATCCATCGAGGAAGCAATAAAATGCCTTTCCCGCTAATCTATTCAACATTTGATCGATGAAAGGGAGGGGAAATGATCATTCTTTGTGGCTTTGTTGAGCTTCCTATAATCCATACATTGGACTGGGCTAACCCATGAACTATCGGATATAGGATAAATCACTCCCGCATCCAGCCATTTTATTATTTCCTTCATGACTACCTTCTTCATGATCGGGTTGAGCCGTCTTTAGGGTTCTACCATGGTACTGTGGGTATCTTCAAGATTGATTTTATGCATGCATATGGTTGGACTGATTCCTTTCAAGTCTGCCATCGTCCATCCTATAGCTTTTCTGTGCTGTGACAAAATATTCAACAAACTCTTCTCCTGTTCGGAGGTTAGGTTGGAAGAGATTATCACTGGTAAAGTTTCATCAACTCCTAGATAAACATATTTAAAATGTGATGGTAAAGTTTTAAGCTCGAATTTTAGTGCATGTTGTGAAGATGACTCTTGAGATTTAACTTCATCATAATCTAAAGGTTCGAATTTCATACCTGACCTATGAAGAAATCTTAATTGGTCATTTGTCTTTCCTTCGTATCTTGCCTTGGTATCGCTTTCAGGGTGTTCAGTGTGCAGATTTTCGTTTTCGTGGCCATGATTGTTAGAATTGTCTTCTGAAAATATTTCGTCAGGGCCAAATTTTTCTGCTTCATGTTTTCGGTTGTAGATTCATGGTACAAATTGTTGTACTCATCGAGCCTTAGGGATTCACCTCGTCCCATGATTACCTTTTCTTTAATCTTATTAATGCATTGGCATTCCTCTAGATCGTATGCGTATTTCATAGAGATGAATACATTGATCGTGACACTTTGCTTGCCAACTCTAATGGTGAATTCTCCCTTTTCACAATCTATTAGGATTCTTCCTATGGCTAAGAATGAGTGTACCAGAATGATTGGTGCATTTTCATCATCTTCACAATCCAGAATGAGAAAATCCACTAGAAATACGAATTTATCTACCTTTACTATGACGTCTTCAATTCTGCCCTCGGGTCGCACATAAGACCGATCAGCCAACTGTAGAATGACCGAGGTGGGATGAGCGTGATACCCGTCTAGTTTCATGAATTTTGATTTTGGTATCAAGTTTACACTTGATCCAAAGTCAATGAGAGCTCGTCCGATGAAATCATTACCAATGGAACATGGTATTACAAAATTACCAAGGTCTTTTTGCTTTGGTGGGAGTTTTCTCACTGACGATAAGATTTCTGTTATCGTGGCGACACGTTCTACCTTCCTTTTCTTTGTAACAAATTCCTTCAGATACTTGGCATAGGAAGGCATTTGCTCGATGGCTTCGAGTAGGGGCACATTGATATACAACTGGTTCAGAACATCAACGAATTTCTTGAACTTGATGTCATCATCATGTTTCTTCAAACGGTAAGGGAATGGTGGTGGAGGTCTCACATCGACTACTGATGGTGCAGGGAAATCGATGGCCTTGACCATAAATTTCTTGTTATCCGGTTGATGCTTTTCTGAGCCTTCACTTCTATCATTCTATTCATACGCTTTCTCTTCAGTATTCTCAGATTCCTCATCCGGTTGTGTTACGCCTTGACGAGAATTATTCAGCTGTTCTCCCCTAAAATTGTCATCTTGATCAACTTGTTTTTCACTCCTTAGCGTAAGTACAATGGATTGCTCCTTCCTATCATGCATAGTGACTTCAGTATCACTAGGGAGATTTCTGTGTGGGTGAGAATATAATGTCGTGGCAATCTGTCCCACTTGATTCTCCAATGCTCTGAGAGATGAACTATGGCTTTGCAAAAATGTTGCCTGGCTTTCTAACAAATTTCCTTGATTTTTTATTGTTGCAGAATGTTTGTGCATCAAGGTTTTTGTAGACACCATGAAATCTTTTGTCGACGTCATGAATTTCTGCAAGGATAATTCCAAGGAGTTAACATTGGAATGAGTGTTAGAGGAAAAAGCTATACCTTTGTTATTCTGCCAGGGTTGCTGATGCTAATTCTTAATATACTGATGATCAGAATTATTTTACCGTGACCTATAATTTGTGGCTTGATTGTTGCTATTCCATTGATTATTCCACAAAAAATTTTGGTGTTGTCTCTAACTAGGGTTGTATGAGTTCAAATAGGGATTATAGTTGTTCCGATTGTACTTTCCCAAAAATTAGTTGACTCATGGTTTTTAGGACATTCACTCTCATGATGGTTGCCTTGACAGAATAAACACACATTATTGGTCGCCTTGACTTCTCTTTCCTCATTAGGACGTTGTAAAATTTTCAACATATTGGTTATGGCAGAAAGTTAGGCTGCTACCAAATATTTCTTTCTAATTCATATGCTCCAGAGGCTTTTCTGCTGGTTCCCAATCTCTTGCTTGGAAATTGATAGTCATTATTTGCTATCCTATCGAGGATGTCAAAAGCTTCCTTGGGTGGTTTGTCTAGTAGGGTGCCATTTGCTGAGGCATCTAACATCATTCAAGTTGGTACGTTGACTCCATTGTAAAACATCGCCACTTGCGTCCAATCATGAAATCCATGATTAACACATTTGTGAAGTAAAGCTTTATACCTATCCCAACATTTGTACATTGATTCATCATCGCCTTGGAAAAAACTTGCAATGTCGTTCCGAAGCTGTGTATTCATATTGGGTGGATTATATCGGAGTAGGAAACTCTTGCATAAATCTACCCATGACTCCATTGATTCAGAAGGAACTCCACTGAGCCAAACTCTTGCTCTATCACATAAGGAGTAAGGAAAAAGCTTCAGTTTGAGCACATCTTCATGTACTACTTGTTGTCTAAATGAATCGCATACTTCAAGGAAAGCACACACATGCTGTCTAGTGTCTTTATTGGGTGGACCACCAAATTGGCTGATAAAGTTCATCATATTAAACATCACCGGTTTGAGTTCCAAATGAGTGGCTTGTATCTCAGGTGGCACTATGTCAGGATTGAGGTCATCGAGAATTGGGTTTAAATGATCTCGTATCGCTCTTGGTCTTTCAACTTGATCTCCTAAATCTCCCATGTCGTTTTGCATTTGATTCAATTGTTCTTTGGTTCTTTGGGTACGCAACCTTTTTCTAAATGATTGCTCAACTTCAGGGTCAAATGGTTCCAAAGGATTACCAGCAGATCTCAAGGTCATGCAGTAATAATAACCTATAAAGGAAAATAATAAACTACGTTAGACGAAATAATTATAAAGTGACACAAAGAACTTGTTATGGCTGGAAATTTCGTCAGTTGTCAATCCCCGGCAACGGCGCCGAAAACTTGATCACTTGTGAATGTATATGCTAAGGCAAGCTAATCTTTGCAAGTATACATAATCGATGCAAGTAATATAGTAGTGAGTGAGTATCGTCTCCACATGGATTAGATTAGAAATATCTTTTCACCACAACTAGAAGTAATGCCACAAATTAATCCTACTAAGTATTAAAGCTAAGAACTAATATTAAGGAGCTAAGAATAATGATTCAATGATTTCAGACAAGTGTGGTCGAGACAAAAAAATATGCAGATAGATAAAACAAAACAAAACAAAACAAGTATTGGATTAAATATAATGCAAACAACCTCACATATTCAGACGTGTCACAGAGCACTGATGCTAAACCATTGTCTCAGAAACAATTATTTTAAGCATAGAATGAATTATTATGACTCACTAAATTGCCCGACAGGATTACTAGGTATTCTTAGACGGTTGCTATGGCAATACCTCTCGGCGTTATTTATATACATTGTCTTAACCTAATCTATCCTTTATCCCTTTTAGTCATTTGAAACTCACTCCTTATCTCTAAGGTAGACAAGTTAGAACTTCACCTTTATCCCTTTGCTCACGTTGATCTCTCTTAATTCTCTTGAATTCAAGAATCACTTTCTAGACAAAAGGCTATCTCTCGATGCTCTTACAATGCCCAGACATGTTTTACCAAAACCTCGGGTGATCTCTCGATGCTCTTATAGTTGTAAGGCAAAATATTTAAACTATGAGAAAAACAGTCATAAGCAAACATAATTCATCATTCATAAACATAAAATATTGTTCAGGGAAAACAAAGTTTAACACCAAGTAAAGCATTCAAGGTGTTATCAAAGATCATCCAAGATTAACCCATTTAATACAACCTCAAATAAAATAAGAGTTTAAGAACAAAGGAATAACGACACCCAAAACCGAGGGCTCTATCGCGACAATCCTGATCAGTACCACGCTTGCCTTGGTGATCACACTCTCTCAAGGCCTGATCACCGCTCTGCTATCGTCTGGCTATAGAGAAGACCAAGGAAGACTTGGGGTAGACAGAGGGAAAGCACTACAGTTTCATGCTCACACCTAAGGTAAAGCTCTTCTTTCTTCTTCCTTGCCCTTTTCTTTTTGTGGCTACGGCTGGTAATTATAAGGAGAATCTCCTAGGGCTTTGCATGCTTTTGGAGTTTCTTTAATTAGCCGTTATTAATTCCCAAAGTTAAAAAGGAAAGGCAGCTGGAGGTTGTTAGGATATTCAAGGCTTTCTTGCACGTGAAGCAGGTCATCCAGCTGGCATGTGACATAGGTGGTTTCGCCATATTTGCTTCAGACTTCTTCAGATAAATCTCGCCTCGGCGAGATAAATCTTCTCCTCACGTTCTCATCTGCTACATTAGCCTTTGCAACTTTTCATTGTCACGACTAAAATGTTCTTCCTCTGTAAAATTCCTGCACAAACACAACTTAAACAACCCCTTCTCCTCAGCAGCATCAGTTAACCCAAATAAATCTTGCCTAGGCAAAACTTATCCACCACAACCTATATGTAACAAAATGCAACTAAAAATGCAGTGCATACTTTGTTTAGACGAGCAATAACTTAAGTGAAAAGACTAGAATTTAAGTCTTTTTACGGAGTTATCACTTCTTAAAAATAAAAAATAAAGAAAAAAAGAGAGTAGAATAGGAAAGCAGGGTCGGTTCATAGGGACTCTGTGTTTCTGATGAAGTGAACTTTCTCATTTAGAAAAGGATGAGATAAAATAGAGTTCTGGATGAGATAAAATATGGGTTTAAAAGTTGTTTTTAAAATAAAATATCAGAATTAAATAAAACAAAATAATTAAATTAATTAATTAAAAGTGATTGAGATAAAGAGAAACTTAGGGTCTGTTTGTTTGGGGGAAAACCAAATTCGGAATTGGTTTTCCCCGAAATCCCGTGCTTATTTCATGTAATTCATTTTTTAGAAAAAGTTTTCCAGTGTTTGGTTGGAGGAAAACTGGTTGGTCAACGTAAAACATTTTCCTGGTCAACAAAATTTCCTTTGTGTTTTATAGAAAATGACTTATGGTTTGATTTTCATAAGTCATTTTTCGAACTTTTCACTTCAAAGAATAAATACTCAAAATAAATTTATTTTATGAATTTAATATTAATAAAATATTTTAATTCATTTTAATCAGAATATTAATTATTCAATTTTTTAAAATATATTTATTAATATTTTTAATAATAAAATATTATATTTTTAATATTATGAGAAATAATCAATTATTATAATAATATAAGATATTATATTTTTATTTAATAATATAAATTATTAATAAAATTTATATTATTAGTTTCATAGAAATAAAATTATTAAATTATAATAATAATATTATTATATATATATATAATATTAATAGAATAATTAATAATATTTTAATAAAGATATTTAAAATATACTAATTAATATTTTAAAATATAATAAACTATTATTTAATAAATAAATAATATAATTTATAATATTTTTATTTCAATAAAATATACCAATATTAATATTTTTATTAATAAAATTATAAAAATGATATTTAATAATAAATAAATTATTTTAATATTTTAAAAATAATAATATTAAGTTTTATGAAAATAAATATTATTTATTGTATTTAATATTTGTAATAAATAATTTTTAAAAAACTCATCAACTACAGGAAAAAAAGGTTTAAACAACATCTTCCAAACATCGTAAAACGTTTTCTAGAAAATGTAATTCATTTTCCTTGAAAACATTTTCCAAAAAACATTTTCCAGAAATGTAATTCATTTTCCAGAATTCAATTTCCAGAAAAACCAATTACACCAAACAAACAAACCCTTATAGTGAAATTAGCCTCTGGCTTCAGCCTTATCCTCAAATTCCTATTGATCCTTGAAATAAATTTTGTCTTCGGTTATTCGACGGTTACAGTCTATAGGGCCCAACCCCTGTAACTTGTTTCTCTATATTGTGATCTGATAACCCAAAATCTATTTTTGGATATCAGTCCTTTACGGAGACTAATACGACTATCGTTGGTTAACGCCAAACTATTTTATAGATCTGGAAAAACCTGACTCGGACTATCTTGCCTCAATGAGAATCAAGCCCGATCTCAATTTCCCTTAGTGGATCGCCGCTAAGTGTGTTCACAAGAAGTCGAACTTGCTACCAGAAGATTATTCCTCCCAACTATAAATCAAAACAACTTCCGAACCAATGAGCTATTTTTGATTAAAAAGCATTTTGATTTTAAAAAGATAGGTCGATTACCAATCTTATTCCTCCAGAAAATTGAGAAAATAACTTGAAGTTATTTTAGTTCTTTTCAATCCTCACAATAGAGAATGGTTCATCGCTTCAACCCTTGACTATGGAGAAATTAGCTAAGTATGGCAATCATACTTAGCATCTTTGAAAAATAAAAATAATAATAAAGCAAATAAGAACTTTGAAAAAGAAAAAAAAACTTTTATTAGATACTAGAGAAAGAAAAAGAATGATTTTTAATGTGTTCCTAGGCTTACCCTAAGAGGGTATTTTAGCCTTCAAAATCCTAAAAATAAGGAAAATATAATTCCTAAAATAAAGAGATAATTCCTAATGAAAATATACTTAAACTATTCAAACTAAAATACTAAGAACATAGATAAGATAAAATATAATATTTAAACTAATATTCTAAAACATGAGTTTAACTCAAATTTAAATTACAGAAACGTGCGACTGATCCATTCATCTTTCTAGAAGCGCTGACTGGACCTTCTAGAATGTGTTGACTCATCGACTCATCAGATGCGTCATGCCCGAAGTCATACCCACTAATCCAACCTTGATTCCAAAAATAAAGAAAAAACTGCATAATTATGTTCTTTTAGTGCAATTTCCAGAATCTATTGTCCTGCACAAAAAATAATCAAAACGAACAAATAAGCCATAAAAACCAACGATTAAGGAGCAAGTTAAATTCAAAATAATAACTAAATAAAATACCTATCAAATTCCCCCTCACTTATTCAATGCTTGTCCTCAAGCATTTCTTAACACATCAAAATCACAAGTCGCCATCTTCAATTTCAATTTATTTCTCAAACTTCCAATCGAACTAAGTCCATGACAATTTTTGAATTCAAGTTACAATCAAGCAAAGACACAACTAAGGAGAATTTTGAACAAGCAAGATGTCCCAATTATTTTCCAACACCAATAAAACATAACTCAATACCTCATAAAGATTCACACATATCCGCTCAAAGTGTTTAGGGTAAATTAAAATCGCTTAAATTGGAATTAATCTAGATATTACCATAGGCTTGGAATCCAATAAAGTCTCCACTACTAAAGGTGAACATAATGTAATAATTAAGGGGTGTTTAAATCAGGGTGTAATGGGCTTAGGTTAGGGTAGGAAAAAGGCCGAAAAGAAAGTTTTTAAAAATGCCAAAACAGTATATCAAAATAATTAAGAACAATCCATGAATTAACATGAAGCACAATAAAAAAATACAAGGAAAACTAATAAATGAAAGGCAATTGAAGCAATCGAGTTTTCCTTTTCCTTTTTCTTTTCACTCAAACAAATTGTCTTATTGCATTCCTTTTTTTTATTATTCGAAACAATGAACAATGTACATTTTACAAATTTTTTTATTTACTTTCTTTTTTTGTGGGATAAGAATGATACAAGATCTCAAGTCTCGGCAAGGGTGTGAAAAGAGAGGAAAAAAAGGCTCGTGTTTAATTTGGTGAGTTAAAAATCAAACAAAGGGAAATAGATTCAAATATGGTTTACTAGTGGATATATAAATGGGTAGGCTTTTTGGGAAAAAGTGGGTTTAATCCTAAGTGCCCCTATCACATTAAAATTTTATGCCCAACATGTAGTCTCGATATGAATTGTGATTAGAAGTTTTAGAATATCATAACTAGTCTGTTACACTCAAGCCAAACAATGAGTAAGAAAGAAAATGTATTATCGTTAGGCTCGAATCTCACAAGAAAAGGCTTATATGTATCGAGTCAAATTCATCTCCATAAAAATGCATGAAATATCAATACTAACCATAAAATCACCAGCTATACCAATCACCATCATGCAAACTAAATTCGATCAAAACATGGTCACAATCCAAAAGGAAGCAAGAGTGTAAAGTAAATTTCAAGATAAGCAACTAAAGATTTCAACACATCAATATCATAACAACTTAATTCCAAACAATCAAATAAGCAAACAAAGAATTTTATAGCTTTTATCCCCTAAATTAAACCCTATTATCCTAATAAGAATATTAAAGCAAAATAGAGGGAACATAATTACTCCCCTGATTTAATGGTGACTGTTGTCGTAAATGGCGATGGTGAATGAGCAGCGGAGGAGGTATGGAAATGAAGGCTTGTTTGGTAGGGGTTTAAGATTGAATATGCAAAGGTTTTATTTGGTAGGGTCCATGGAAAGTTTAAAAGGAATAAGATTGGTTTTAGGCTAAAAAAGTGGCAAGGTGGACCCGCTAAAGCTTTTGAAACAAAAATTTAACTCCCCCAAAATTGATAGAAACGAACAAAATTGGCTTTGGGAGTTGCTATCGTGCGCTATGTTGGGGGTTTTGCTAACCTTCCCTACTTATTACTGAATTATGGTGCTGCCTCCACACGTAAAACATTGCTCCAAGGTTGTATATTCTATTGAACTTCGAATCTGTTCAGAGAAAAATAAAATAAAATTAATCATCTGATAAAATAAAATAAAATAAGTATGTTAAAATAAAACAAAACAAAATGGGTTTCCTCCCATAAAGTGCTTTTGTTTAACGTCGTTAGCTCGACGACCTGTTTTAGACTATAGGTTTCGAGAGAAATACTTCATTCACTTCATACGATTTTTCCAACTAAGAACTTCCTTATGAGAAATTCTACAACCGTATAATTTTTTATTTTTTCTGGTAGATTTTAACATTATCAAAGGCTTTTCTACAAATTATTTTCACTTGTCTGAAATAGTTATTGGCAAAGTATCTATTTTCCCAAAAATGTGTTCTTCAATTGTCTGACAACTTGTTCAAACCGATTTGAGGAGCCTGCAAAACATAATGTAACATTTTAGGATTTAAGGGAGTAAAGCATGAATCAGAATTAACCGAAATTATTTTCTCAGACTCCCCGATCTCATTTTCAAATTCCTTCAATTCCCTACATAGGTTATCAATAAAGTTAGATTCCATATAATCATCAACGGAGGCTCAATAATATCAACAAAATTAATGCTCGCCACTTTTTTATGGGTGTTTCATTTTCTTACACACATAAAATTTAACGATCTCACTATCAAACTCCATGGTTAAAATCCCGCTTCTTACGTTAATTTTTGTATTTGTTGTGCTAAGGAAGGGACGACCTAAAAGTATCCCGGAACAAGTATTCGTTAGGTTGTTTTCCATGTCAATGACATAGAAATCTACTAAAAATATAAGTTCATTTACCTTAACCAAGACAACGTCAAAGAGCCCTTCGGTATATATTATCGATCGATCCGCCAGTTGTATTGTTACTCTTGTATTTTTCAAAGGCTCATTAGAAAGTAAGTTGTACACAGATATAGGCATAATATTAATAGAAGCTCCTATATCACACATTGCACGTTTAATTCCAACTTTACCAATTTTGCAAGGTATACCAAACATACCTTGATCTTTTAACTTTGGTGCAAGCTTTTGTTGAAAAACAACTGAAACATGCTCTCCCAAATTCACATTTTTTTGTTACGGTAAGCCTTCTTTTCGTGGTATAGAGGTCTTTAAGAAATCTACCATTCCTCTTGAATTTCCTTCTCTTCAGCTTGTTTTTCTCTTTTTACTAACCTAGAAGGAAATGGTGGCAGAGTTTCATAGGGAGATGGTGTCGAATTAGGCTTTAAACCTTCTTTTTTTTTGTCTGGGATTTGTGTCAATCCCATTTTCCTTAGGGGGATATGCGCCAACTACTTCTTCTTCTGTTTGGGTTTTCGGATCTTCGTTATTCCTTTGTGGGTTTGTGGCAACATCATCTGGGACTAGTTGTTTGACAATTGTACCACCTTGAAAGTGATGCCACTTACATTCTCTCTTGGATTTGACTGTGTTTGAGAAGGTAACTTCGCTTGTGATTCTAACCTCCCACGGTTTGATCCAATTTTCTCATTTGTTTACCCAATTCTTGTAGATGGGCCTCGGTTTGATTTTGAAACTTTTCCTGGGACAATACCAAACGTTCAATAATGGATTCCAGAGTACTTTTGTGGCTAAAATGTTTGTGGGGGCCTTTGCTAGTAGGCTTGATTATGCCTTGCATTTCACCCATAACTCATATTTGGATGATCTTTCCATCTCGGATTATAAGTATTGGAGTATGGGTTATAGGGTCTATGGGGAGGTCCCAAAAAGTTTCCTATAGCATTTGCTTCTACGACAACTTCCTCCTCAAGCATTGGCTAATAGTTTATCTGATGATATGGCATTGTGCATATTCTACATAGTTTTGTTGATCCAATTTTTCCTGCAACCAAAGAATTAACTACATCATTTAATTTATCGATTTTGTTTTCCAAGGAAATAGTACTTATCTCGTGAACCATCGGCTAGGTTCACTTGAAGTGCCAAATTGCTGAGAGTTGGCAGCCATTGTCGAAATTAACTCCTTTGATGCAGTTGGTGTTTTGTTCACAAGAGCTCCTGCACTAGCGGCGTCTATAGTTTTCATCTCTATTGGAATAATCCCTTCATAGAAGTATTGGAGGAGTGTTTGCTCGGATAATCCGTGTTGTGAACATCTTGCAAAAAGCTTTTTAAATTCTCTAGTAATCGTAAAGTGATTCTCCATCCTTTTGTCTTATTCCCAGAATGTTTCTACTTAATTCACTTGCTTTTGCTGCTCAGAAAAACCTCTCAAGAAAAAATCGAGTTAAATCAGCCCAAGTATTTATAGAATTGGGAGGTAAATAAAATAGTCATTCTTTGGCTAAACCATATTGATAACACCATAAAAAAACTATATTTCTAGTCTTTTTACTTAAGTTATTTATTGTCTAAAAAAAGTGTTCACATCGTATTAGTTGCATTTAGCTGCATTTAGATTATAATTTCATGTGGTGGATGAGTTTTGCTTAGGCAAAATTTATTTGGTTTGAGTGATGTTACCGAGGAGAAAGGGCGTGTGGATTGTGTATGCACATGAAATTAACTAAGGAATAACATTTCAGTTGTGGCAATATATTTAGCAAGGGCCAGTGGAATATAGAAGATAAAGACAGTGAGGAGCATATTTATCTCACCAAGGTAAGGTTTATCTTGCAAGTCTGAAGCAGATATGACGAATTGCCTATGTCACATGGCAGCTGTGTGACTACCCTCACGTGCTAACAAGCCCTAAAGATTTTGAAAACAACCAACCGCCTTTCTTTTTTAGGTTGGACAAGAAAACAACGGGTATTTAGGGAATATTCACTTGTGTAAAACCCTAGGAGATTTCCCTTTATAAATACCCATTCATAGTCGCAAAAAAGAAAAGGCAAGGAAGAAAAAAGATTTTAAATGAAGCGTGAGCAAGCAACTATAGTGCTTTCCCATCATTTTACAACCCGACCATCCTTAGTGTCCTCTATAACTAGGCTATAGCAGAGCGACGGTCAGGCCTGAGAGAGTCTGGCTGCCAGGGCAGGCGCGGTGTTGATCAAAGATGTCACGACAGAGCTCCAGGTTTTAGAAGTTTTTCTTTCTTTGTTCTTAATTTCTTTACTTTGCTTGGGGTTGTATTGAAACAATGATACTTTGGTTAACTTTTTGACTACACCATGAACTGCTTTACTTGGTGTTAGTATTTATCTTGCCGAGACAATTATTTTCTGTTTTATGAATAATGAATTATGATTTTGCTCATGTCTATTTTGTTCATTATTTAAATATTTTTCCTTGACACTGTAATAACTTCGAGAGAGTGCCTAGGGTCTAGGTGAAACACGTCTTGTCACTGTAAGAGCTTTTAGAGATTATCGTTTGTCTAGATATTGATTCTTATATTCGAGATAATTAAGATAGAGCTATGTGAACAATGGAATGGATCTGGGATGGTGATGTTCTAACTTGCCTACTTTAGAGATAAGGAGAGGGTTTCAATCGATTAAAAGGGATAGACGCTAGAGTTGGATAGATAACGGTTATATTTCACGCTGAGAGGTATTGCTACAATAACAGTCAGACAAACCAAGGGTTGTAGTTAACGCTGAGTAGTATTGCCATAACAACCATATAAGAATACTCAGTAATCCTGTTGGACAGCTTAAGAATATCATAACAAATCATTCTAGACTTTGAATAATTTCTTGTCGCAACAAAAGATTAGCATGAGTGCTCTGTGAAAAGTCTGAATATGTGAGGTTGTTTTGAATATATTTGAATCAACGTTTGTGTTTTCCTTGTTCATTTTATTTCGATAGTTTTGCATATTTTTTGCCTAGACCAAACTTTTCCACAACCATACATTATTATATATTCTTGTTTTATTTTGATTAAGTTATTATTAATAGTTTTCTAGTTTGACAAGACTTCAGGAATTAGTTCGTGACAACTAGTTCTAGTTGTGGTGAAACTTTAAAGAGCCGACCAATCCCTGAGGAGACGATATCTAACTTACCCTTTATTACTTGATTTGACTATGTATACTTGCACAAATTTGCTTGCCTTAGCATGTACAATTAAAAGCGATCAAGTTTTTGGTGCCATTGCCAGGGATTGACAACTGAAGAAATTTTTATTTTTCACCATAACAAATTTTTCTTGTCACCTTTTTTAGTTAGTTTAACTAATTTAATTAATTATTTTCTTTTAAAGGTTTTATTGTTTCATGACCCTAAGATCTGTTGGTAAACCATTGGAACCATTCAACCCTAAAATTGAACAGTCATTCAGACAAAGGCGACGTAACCAACGAGCCAGAGAGTATATGAACCAACTATAATTTCAAGGCAACAACAATATGGGAGATCAGGAAGATCCTGAGATAGCACCAAATAATTTTCATAGGGAAGTTGACACGAGCAATTTGAGATCACTTGAACCCTATTCTTGACGTTCTCAATCCCGACATCATGGAACTTAAAATCCAAGAAACCCATTTTGAGCTTAAACCAATAATGTTTAACATGCTAAACTCTATCGGTCAATTTGGTGGCTCACCTAATGAGGATGCTAGATAACATATATGTCCCTTTCTTAAAGTGTACGATTCATTCCGACAACAAGGAGTGCATGAAAATGTGCTTAATCTTAAACTTTTCCCTTATTCCCTATACGATAGAGCGAGAGCTTGGCTCAGTGGAGTTCCTTCAGGCTCAATGGAATCTTGGTCAGATTTATGTAAGAACTTCTTACTTCGATACAATCCACCCAATATGAACACACAGCTACACAATGACGAATCAATGTATGAGTGTTGGGATACGTATAAAAGCCTACTTTGCAAATGTGTGAACCATAAATTTCACGACTCGACTCAAGTCGTGATGTTTTACAATGGAGTTAATGCACCTACTCGAATTATGTTGGATGCTTCAGAAAACGATACTTTACTTGATAAATCACCCAGGAAAGCCTTCGATATCCTCGACATGATATCAAACAATGACTATCAATTCTTGACTACAAGGGTGGGAATCGTTAGAAAAGTATCTGGAGCTTATGAAATCGAGGGTAAGGATTCAGTAGTTGCTCAACTTTTTTCTATAACTAATATGTTCAAAAATTTAAAGTGTTTTAACGAGGTAAGAAAAGTCAAAGCAGCCAGTAATGCATGCATTTTTTGTCACGGTAATCATCATGAGAGTATATGTCCAGAAAACCAAGAGTCTATTAATTTTGAGGCAACGACAACCGAAACAAAAATAACCACTACTCGAATACATACAATCCTGGATGGTGACAACACCTGAATTTTTCATGGGGTAATCATGGGACCACCGACAACAATCAGGCAACAAACTATAATAGGCCATAATAGAGTTATTCAGAGCATCAAAATCTTTCAGAATCATAATCATATTCCATGGCAACATACTAAAGGTAAAGCTCCTTCCCTAATACAAATTCTAACCAATTGGAAATTTCACTGCAGGAATTTATGGCCTCGATAAAAGATTTCATGGCTTCAACAAAGATTTTAATGCACGAGCATTCATCAACAATAAAAAACCAAGGTAATTTTTTGCAAAGTCATGCTACTCTTTTGCAAAGCCATAGTTCATCCTTGAGAGCATTGGAAAGACAAGTGGGTCAAATCGCCACAACATTACATTCTCGCCCACAAGGAAGTCTTCCTAGTGATACCGAAATCACTAAACATCATGGAAAGGAACAGTGCAGTGTACTTACACTGAGGAGTAGTTTGGAGATTAACAAAAATAACGAGCTTGGGGGAAAGTAGCTGGAAGATTCTAGCCATGACAATATATAGCCTGAGGATCAAGCTGAAGTTGTTGAGCGGGATGAATTGTCCGAGAAGAATGAAAATGATAAAGGTCTAGAAACTCGTCAAACAGATAATGGGAATTTATGGCTGATATGATCGCCAATAACAAAGACCCGGATAAGTACCCAAGTGGCCCCATCACACGAGCAAGGGCTAAAGAGTTTCAAGCAGCCATGGAGAGTATGTTCACATCATGTTTGGAACATGTTAAGGGAGGAACATTACTTTGCTTATGCAAATTATGAGAATTTAAGTTGCATAACATTCATTGATTTAATAAGTGCGTTTTTCAATTTGTTTAGTTCATTCATCAAATTAGCATGATTAACTCAATTGTTTCATGCATGTTTCAATTAAATTTGAATAAAGTTCACCTTTGTGTCTAGGTGCATGAGAGAAGTTGAATGGTTTTATCATATGCAAGAATGTTAGTCAGAATGTCTTCCAATATGGATCTTATGCATATGTGTTTGGTTCTAGAAATCAATTTGAAATTATTCCTCTATCTCTTAGCTTTCCAACGCCTTTTGAATCACCTTAATCCGATAACAGGAGCTTGAGATAAGATTGATTTATTGAAGGCAGTGCAGGCTGGAATTGTTACGGGAATTTTATGCATGCATGATTTGGATGAGTTTGAGCCAAGGGAGAGTCTTTTCAACTTCAGCCAAGTGACAAGCCATTGAAGGACTCTTAATTCACCTATTAAAGGCATTCAAATCAGATTGTTATCATCTAAGTTCAAGGGCTGTTCATATTCTTCAAGGGAGCATGCAATGAAGGGTGATTTAATTCACTTATCAAGAAAATTTTCAGCATGGAATACCAAGAGTCTTCCTCCCCTTGGACGAAATTAAGGCCAAATTCAGCTTCAAATTGTCTACATTCATCCCAAAATGATCTAGATATTCATCCAACTTTGAAGATAAGAAGACAAACCATTGAAGTGCATTTTATTGCTAAATTGATGAGAATGTTTTCATCTTTTGAGTATTTTCATATGCTTCTTAGAAATACTATAAATAGGCACCTTTGGGATCATTTGTAGACACACATTTTTGAATATATAAAACATCTTTGAGAGGTTGCTTTCATTCTTGTTCTTGTAGAATTATCGGCATCAAGATAGTCTTGTAGTCTTCATCCATTTCTTTTTGTTATAGTGTTGGTCCTAGCTCATTATAGTAGTGGGTCACGTTCATACCCTACCATTTCGATTCCATCTTTTATATTGTTGGTTCTTAGCTCCAAATAGCTAACGGGTCACAATCCGCTTTAACCTTACAACACTTACCACGACAACAATATTTGCCATGACAACACCATTCATACTTCACCATCTATTTTCATTATCATTAAACCACAACAACCATCACCTTCAAACAACTTCCTCATTCTTTTCATTCCATCATTTCAATTATTATTCATATCATTTCCTTCTTATGTTTATTTATAAAATTTCAGATTTCAAGCTATCATTACGGGGTTTCTTACTAGAATCACGATCGGGCATTCTCATATATGACTCGAAACAAATAATCGAGATCATATCATTTGGCATCAGAGCTAGTCGATTCAGTAAGCGTATCGTTTTTCTCTCTTCCGGGTTAGTAAAAAAATAAAAAAAATAAAGAAAAAAAAACTTTAAAGAGGGAGGGAGTAATTCTTTTCATCTTTAAAAAATTTTTACTTATCTTTATATATTCAATTATTCATTTTTTACCTTTACTTACTATCTCTTTTCCTTGTAGCCAATTTCTTTTCACTATCATTACTACCAAACCATAATTATTTCAGCCGATGTCCACTAGACCTTGTAAGCCTTGAGGAAGTTCCCAAAAGGACTTAAATCAAAGCATGAGTGGTAAAAGGCAAGAGTGATCATTAAGGGTAAAAGCCATCCGTAGTGAAACACGAGTGGGAGTGACTTTTCTTGGAGTGTTTGGTGAGGTTTTTTGTTGTGTGAGGTTATTTTTTTAGTACTAATTATGTCTCATCATTCAGGAGACAATTCTCAAGTTACAGGTACCGTTGAACCAAACCTACAAATGCAAGCCATGGTGCGTGAATTGACTAGGATTTTGAGGGAAGAGTTGGAACCTCTCCATGAACATATTGACCATATTGAAGAAGAGCGTACTCAAGGATTTCGAGAGCAAGAAGATGTCAATCAAGGAGGAAATGAAGAAGTAGAAAGACCGGAAGAAGATCGTGTATCACAACGAAGAATGGGAAATCGAGGTATAAGGCCCCAAAGGTTTCGTCCATTAATGGATGATAATCTTCCTAATATCAAGATTTCCATTCCACCATTCCACGGCAAGACGGATCCCGAGGCTTACCTAGCATGGGAAAAGAAGGTAGAGCACATCTTCGGGTGCCATGATTATTCCGAACTCAAGAAGGTAAAACTTGATGCCCTTGAGTTTATGGATTATGTACTAATATGGTGGGATCAATTGACATCAAGTAGGAGACGCAATGTAGAACATCCTATCACTACATGGGATGAAATGAAAGTAGTGATGCTAAGGCGATTCATTCCAACCCACTACCATCGGAAGTTATTCAGCCGTCTTTAAAACCTTTCACAAGGTAACCGAAGTGTTGAAGATTATGACAAAGAGATGGAGGTGGCCATGATTCGAGCCAACATCAATGAGGATCGAGAAGCCACAATGGAAAGATTCCTAACGGGACTTAATCCAGACATTACGAACGTGGTTGAGTTACAATATTATGTGGAGATAGAAGACATGGTGCATATGGCCATAAAGGTGGAAAAATAACTCAAAAGGAAGGGTGCCACATGATCTTATGGGAGTGAAACTTCAAAATGAGGGCAAAGTTCATACAAGAAGACTCCTCCATTGTCATCCCACGAAAGAGGAGGACCGCCCAAAGGAAGTAAGTCCATTGCTGAGACCAGCAAGGGTAAGACTACCACCACTCCAAATCATTCTCATGACATACAATGTTTTAATTGTTTGGGGCGTGGACACATTGCAAGCCAATGTCCAAATCGTAACACCATGCTTCTTCGAGATGATGGAGAAGTTGAATCGGAACAAGAAGAGGATGACAATGAAGATGCTACCATTGATATGGAAGAATTAGAGCATGTTGTGGAATGAGAGGTCCTTGTTGTTAAAAGTAGCCTAAACGTGCAATCCAATAGAGGAGATGAAATCAACGTGAAATATCTTCCATACTCGCTGCCACGTTGGAGGAAAGGTATGTTTTGTTATTATTGATAGAGGTAGTTGCACTAATGTTACTAGTACCTTAATGGTAGATACACTTGGCTTAGCAACAGCAAAGCATCCACAACCTTATAAACTGCAATGGCTCAACGATGGAGGAGAACTCAAGGTGACCAAGCAAGTTCGAATTGCTTTCTCCATAGGGAAGTACAAGGATGAGGTGTTATGTAATGTCGTACCAATGTACGCAAGCCATTTACTACTTGGAAGGCCTTGGCAATTTGATAGGCGAGTAATCCATGATGGTTATACCAACAGGTATACATTCACCTATGAGGCAAGGAATATCACTTTAGCTCCACTTTCACCAAAGCAAATACATGAAGACCAAATTCAATTGAGATGAAAATTTGAAAAAGCCAAAGAGAGAGAGAGACCAAAATGGAGGTAAAAGAAAAAGAGTGTGATCAAAATGAGGGAAGGAAAATTATCATTCTTTCTAAAGAGAGAGAGTTAAAAAAAGTGTTTAATGACGACAAATGAAGCACTTGTGCTCATGTACAAGGAAATTTTTTTGAACACTAACTACCTTGATCAAAATTTGCCTGCTTTTGTTGTGTCTTTATTGAAGGAGTTTGATGACCTATTTCCGGAAGAAATACCAATTGGGTTGCCACCTATTCATGGCATAGAACATCAAATAGACTTTGTTCCTGGTGCCGTCAATCCAAACCAACCAGCATACCGAAAAAACTAAGGAATTGCAAAGGCAAGTATCTGAGTTGATGGCAAAAGGCTACGTGAGGGAAAGCCTTAGCCCATATGCCATGTCGGTTCTACTTGTGCCAAAGAAGGATGGAACTTGGCGCATGTGTATATTGTCGAGCAGTAAATAAAATTACGGTAAAGTATCGTCACCCTATTCCTCGCTTAGATGACATGTTAGATGAGTTTAGCGGTTCTAACCTCTTTTCCAAGATTGATCTTAAGAGTGGTTACCACCAAATACGAATGTGTGAAGGTGATGAGTGGAAAACAGCATTCAAAACGAAGCAAG
Organism: Hibiscus syriacus; assembly: GCF_006381635.1. Lineage (NCBI taxonomy): Eukaryota > Viridiplantae > Streptophyta > Magnoliopsida > Malvales > Malvaceae > Hibiscus > Hibiscus syriacus. The sequence goes on from NW_024063064.1 coordinate 1,139,718, forward strand.
GTCTTTATGAGTGGTTGGTTATGCCTTTTGGCTTAACTAATGCACCAAGCACATTTATGAGGTTAATGAATCATGTTCTTAGGCCGTTCTTGGGTAAGTTTTGTGTGGTTTATTTTGACGATATTCTAATATTTAGTAAAACTATGGAATAACATATTTAACATTTGAGGTCATTTTTACTTGTTTTGAGGAAGGAAAAACTGTTTGCTAATTTACAAAAATGTATATTTTGTGTTGAGAGGGTTGTTTTCCTAGGTTTTTTTGTGAGTTCTGACAGTTTGGAGGTTGACAAAGAGAAGGTTAAAGCCATTGAAGAGTGGCCACGACCTACAAGCATTTCTCAAGTTAGAAGCTTCCATGAACTTGCAAGTTTTTATCAGAGATTCATCCCAAACTTCAGCACCATAACCGCCCCACTAACAAGTGTTATTAAGAAGAATTCTAAATTCTTTTGGGGTAAGATCAAGAGAATTCCTTTAATAGAATTAAAGATTGTTTAATACATGCCCCTTTACTTGCTCTACCTGGTTTTAATTTAACTTTTGAAATTGAATGTGATGCATCAGGTGTAGGAATTGGAGCAATCTTGTCTCAAGGTGGACGTCCTATAGCCTATTTTAGTGAGAAATTAAGTGGAGCTATGCTTAATTATCCTATATACGACAAAGAGATGCATGCTCTTGTGAGGGCAATGGAAACATGGAAACACTACCTTTGGCCTAAGGAGTTCATCATTTACACCGATCATGAGGCATTGAAACATATCCGGAGGTAGCATAAACTCAACAAACGACATGCCAAATGGGTAGAGTTTCTTGAAACTTTTCCATATGTTATCAAGTACAAGAAAGGTAAGGATAATATAGTTGCCGATGCATTGTCCCGAAGGTATGTTCTTTTAAACACTTTGGAATCTAAGTTGTTGGGTTTTACTTTTATTAAAGACTTATATGTTTCTGACTCTGATTTTGGGGAAATTTACAAAGCTTGTGAGAAAGGAACGATTGATAAATACTTTAAGCATGATGGTTTTCTATTCAAGGAAGGGAGGCTATGCGTCCCTCAAGGTTCCAAGCGAGAATTGCTCACTAAGGAAGCCCATGGAGTAGGATTAATGGGACATCTTGGGATAACAAAGACTTTGGCTATACTTCAAGAACATTTATATTGGCCCAAAATGAAACGATATGTGGAAAGGTTGTGTGAGTGTCACATTACTTGCAAGAAGGCTAAATCTAAAGTCATGCCACATGGACTTTACACACCACTACCCATACCGGAAGCACCATGGATGGATATTTCAATGGATTTTGTGCTAGGGCTTCCACACACAAAGAACAACAAAGACTCCATCTTTGTAGTTGTTGAAAGATTTTCCAAAATGGCTCATTTCATTCCCTGTGACAAAACTAATGATGCCTCACATATTGCTACTTTGTTTTTCAGGGAAATTTTAAGGCTACATGGTATACCAAGAACTATTGTGTCTGATCAGGATGTGAAGTTCTTAAGCCACTTTTGGAGAGCCCTATGGAGTAAGATTGGTTCTAAGCTACTATTCTCCACCACTTTCCACCCTCAAACGGATGGTCAAACTGAAGTGGTGAATCAAGTACTTTCCATGTTGCTTTGATCTATCATTCGAAAGAATTGAGAACATGGGAGGATAGTTTATCACATGTGGAGTTTGCATACAACCGTTCAATCCATACTACTATGGGGCGTACGCCTTTCGAAGTGGTGTATGGGTTCAATCCATTAACACCGATAGACTTGTTACTATTACCTGCTGATCAAATTATGAATAAAGATGGACTTAACAAAGCTGAGTTTGTTAAGAAGCTTCATCAACAAGTAAGGGAGAACATTGAAAAGCGTACTAAGCAATACGAGCAGTAAGAAAATAAGGGTCGTAAGCGAATTACTTTTGATCTAGGGGATTAGGTGTGGCTGCACATGAGGAAAGAAAGGTTTTCGGCTCAAAAAAAGTCCAAATTAATGCCTCGGGGAGATGGAACCTTCCAAATAGTCAAGAAGATCAATGACAACGCCTATAAATTAGATCTTCCAGGTGAGTTTAATGTCAGTGCAACCTTCAATGTTGCTGACTTGTCTCCTTATGATATAGGTGACGATTTGGGGACAAATCGCCTTAAAGAGGGAGGGACTGTTATGATCGCCAATAGCAAAGACCCGGAGAAGTACCTAAGTGGCCCCATCACACGAGCAAGGGCTAAGGAGTTTCAAGCATCCATGGAGAGTATGTTCACATCATGTTTGGAACTTGATGAATTTGCATGAAAATTTAAAGTATGCATAACATTCATTGCATTTAATAAGTGTGTTGTTCATTCAAGCATGCATTGCATTTAAATCATCTAGTTCATTAATCAAATTAGTTCATTTATTAGATTAACTCTTAATTGTTTCATACATGTTTTCAATTAAATATTGAATAAAGTTCACCTTTGTGTCTAGGTGCATGAGAGAAGTTGAATGGTTTCATCATATGCAAGAATGTTAGTCAGAATGTCTTCCAATTATGGATGTTATACATATGTTTTTGGTTCTATAAACCAATTTTACATTATTCCTCTATCTCTTATCTTTCCAACGCCTTTTAAATCACCTTAATCCGATATCAGGAGCTTGAGATATGATTGATTTATTGAAGACAATGCAGGCTGTAATTGTTACGGGAATTTTATGCATGGATGATTTGGATGAGTTTGAGCCAAGGGAGAGTCTTTTCAACTTCAGCCAAGTGACAAGCCATTGAAGGACACTTAATTCACCTATTAAAGGCATTCAAAGCTGATTGTTATCATCTAAGTTCAAGGGCTGTTCATATTCTTCAAGGGAGCATGCAATGAAGGGTGGTTTAATTCACTTATCAAGACAATTTTCAGCATGGAATAGCAAGAGTCTTCCTCCCCTTGGACGAAATTAAGGCCAAATTCAGCTTCAAATTGTCTAGATTCATCCCAAAATGATCTAGAATATTCATCCAACTTTGAAGATAATAAGACAAAGCATTCAAGTGCATTTTATTGCTAAATTGATTAGAATGTTTTCATCTTTTGAGTCTTTTCATATGCTTCTTAGAAATACTATAAATAGGCACCTTTGGGATCATTTGTAGACACATTTTTGATTATATAAAACATATTTGAGAGGTTTCTTTCATTCTTGTTCTCTTGTAGAACTTTATCGGCTTCAAGATAGTCTTGTAGTCTTCATCCATTTCTTTTTGTTATAGCGTTGGTTCCTAGATCATCTATAGCTAGTGGGTCACATTCCATACCCTACCATTTCGATTCCATCTTTTATATTGTTGGTTCTTAGCTCCAAATAGCTAACGGGTCACAATCCGCTTTAACCTTACAACACTTACCACGACAACAACATTTGCCACGACAACACCATTCATACTTCACCATCTATTTTCATTATCATTAAACCACAACAACCATCACTCTTCCATCACCTTCAAACAACTTCCTCATTCTTTTCATTCCATCATTTCAATTATTATTTCATATCATTTCCTTCTTATGTTTATATTTATTCAATTTCAGAATTCAAGCTATCATTACGGGGTTTATTACTATAATCACGATCGGGCATTCTCATATATGAATCGAAACAAATAATCGAGATCATATCAGTGGCCAAGGCCAACATTTCCTCAGCACCAACAGTGGATGACGTGAGACCTCCACCACCCTTTCCTCAATGATTGGAGAAACACAATGATGAAATCCAGTTCAGGAAATTTGTTGATGTTTTGGATCAGTTGTATATCAATGTACCCTACTTGAAGCTATCGAACAGATGCCTTCCTATGCTAAGTTTCTAAATAATAGTCACAAAGAAGAAGAGGGTAGAAAATGTTGTCACGGAAATAAAAATCTACTCTGCAGTAAGCAAACTTCCACCAAAACAAAATGATCTTGGCAATTTTGTGATACCATGCTCAATTAGTGACAACTTTGTAGGATGAGATGTTGTTGACCTACGGTCGAGCGTAAATTTGATACCAAAGTCCATATTTTTAAAACTAGAAAGGTATAATGACTGTACAAAAACATTTATCCTACAGTTAGCTGACCGGTCTTATGTGCGTCAGGGCAAAATAGAATATGTCATTGTAAAGGTGGACAAATTCTTATTTCTAGTTGATTTCCTAATATTAGACTTCGAAGCTGATGAAAATGCACCCATCATCCTTGGACGACCCTTTTTGGCCACTGGACAAATCTTAATAGATTGCAAGAGTGAAGAGTTCACGATGCAGGTAGGAGAGCAAAGCGTCACAATCAATGTCTTTAACTCCATGAGATATGTGGATGATTCAGAAGAATGGCAATGCATTAGAGACATGGAATTAATGGAGGAAGAGGAGACGACAAATCATGGCCAATAGGAATTTTTACAAATCAATGAATAGAACACTTTGTGTTACTAATTGATGTTTATGATGCATGAACACGAAAATCACGGCCCAAGCGAAAATTTTCAGAAGAGGATTTTGATAACTATTGCGTTGGCAATAGTTCTTTGAATAAAGCACTAAATGGATTCCCTGTCAATGATATCAAAGCAGATTATGAAGGTGAATCAGAGGAACAATCTAGTTTCCTTCATGTAAGACCAGGTATGAAATTTGAACCCTTAGATTTCAATGAAGTTAGTCCCCCCAAAATCATCATTACAACATGCAGAGGGTGGACCATGGCATACTTGAAGGGAATCAACCCTACCATATGCATGCACAAGATCAACCTAGAAGATAGTCATAGCAATTTGATGGAACCACAAAGAAGACTCAACCAGATCATGAAGAATATAGTCATGAAGGAAATCATAAAATGACTGGATGCTGGAGTAATTTATCTAATATTCGATAGCTCATAGGTCAGTACGATGAGTGTATACCAAAGAAAGGTGGTGTGACCATGGTCAAAAACAACAATAATTAGCTTTTAACTACTAGAATAATCACGGGATGGCGAATATGTATGGGTTATAGGAAGATCAATAAAGCCATAAAGAAAGACCACTTTCCTCTTTCTTTTATTAACCAAATGCTTTATAGGTTAGCAGGAAAAGCATTTTACTGCTTCCTTGATGGATATTCGAGATACAATCAGATAACCATAGCACCGGAGGATCAAGAAAAGACTACTTTCATATGTCCATATGGTACCTATGCATTTAGACGAATGTCGTTTGGGCTATGTAACGTTCCATCAACTTTTCAGAGATGTATAATGGCCATTTTTTTGGATATGGTGGAAGATTGCATGGAAATATTTATGATTAACTTCTCCCTCTCAGGCGATGATTTCAATCGATGCCTCGACAACTTATCTAAAGTGCTGAAATAATGTGAAGAAGCTAACCTAATATTGAATTATGAGAAATGCCATTCTATGGTAATCGAGGGAATAGTGTTGTGACACAAGATTTCTTGTCAAGGCATTGAAGTCGATAGAGCCAATGTGGAAATAATTGAAAATCTACCTCCACCCACCAACGTGAAAGGCATACGTAGTTTCCTTGGACATACAATCTTCTACAGGCGGTTCATAAAATATTTTTCTAAAATCTCAAAACCTTTTTGTCTTTTGCTTCAACATAATCAACCATTTGTATTTAATGATGATTGTTTAAATGCTTTTACAGATTTGAGAAAAAACTTTCATCAGCACCAATCGTTGTTCCACCAAATTGGAACGAACCTTTCGAGCTCATGTGCAATACTAGTGACTATGCAGTTAGGGCAGTGCTTTGAAAACAAAAAATGGTATTATACCTCCAGATTTATCTAGCTATGGCCGAAAAAAGTTCAGACATGATGTGCGACACTATTACTGGGATGAACCGTTACTATTCAAGCAATGCAGATACCAAATAATCAGAATATGTATCCCAGAAGAAGAACACAAAGAAATTCTACTTCATTGCCACTCGTCACCGTATGGAGGATATTTCGGTGGAATGAGAACAGCGGCAAAGGTTCTTCAGTTCGGATTCTATTGGCCCACCTTATTCAAAGATGCACATGAATTCTACAAGTCATGTGATAGGTGCCAGAGAATAGGGAACATATCAAAGAAACATGAGATGACATGGCAAACCATTCTGGAGGTTGAACTTTTCGATGTATGAGGAATAGATTTCATGGGATGTTTTCCCAAATCTTTTGGTGATCTATACATTCTCTTTGCAGTAGAGTATGTGTCCAAATGGGTGGAAGACATTGCAACACCTAAGAATAATTCTAAGACCATGCTAAAATTCTTGAACAATAACATATTCACGCATTTTGGAACACCGCGAGCTATTATCAGTGATGAAGGCACACACTTTGACAACAAATTAATTGTCAAGGCACTAAAAAGATATGGAGTGCGTCATCGAATAGCCATGGCATATCATCCCTATGCCAATAGGCAGGCTGAAGTCTCAAACCGGGAAATCAAACATATTCTTGAGAAAGTGGTCAACCCAAGCTGAAGGACTGGTCACCAAAACTAGATGAAGTGTTATTGGCCTATCGTACCGCATTCAAGACACCGCTAGGAATGTCCCCATTTAAACTAGTCTAAGGTAAGGAGTCCAATCTGCTTGTGGAACTTGAACATAAAGCATATTGGGCCATCAAGAAATTGAACATGGATGCTCAACTTGATGGAGAGTGAAGACTCTTGGAACTGAACGAAATGGATGAATTCAGAGATTACGCTTATGAAAATGCCCACCTATACAAAGAAAAAACAAAACGATTGCATGATAGAAAAAATTTACCAAGGCAATTTTTTCTGGCCAACAAGTGTTGCTCTATAATTCACGACTCAAATTATTTCCAGGCAAGTTAAAATCAAGATGGTTAGGATCGTTCATCGTACACCAAGTCCATAGTAACAGAGCAATAGAAATAAAGAACTTAGATTATGGATCCATTTTTAAGGTGAATGATCACAGACTAAAAGAATACAAAGGAGAACCAGGCATGCGCGATAAACCGGCATCAACATCACACGATGCCCAAGAGTTTTCTTTTCTTACTTGAACAATTTTCGTTGCCTAGGCAACAAAATATGAATTCTATACGTAAATAAATTAAGTTATTTTATGCACTAGTTATCTATTTCACTTTATTTTTTGTTCTTTTTGTTTATTGTTTGCATGCAAGGTACACGTGGAGGACTGAGGTGAGAACTTTTGCGTGGGAGAAAGAGAAACCCTAATACATAAAGTTTTGGCAATAATTATACAAAGGGAAAATTATTTTTCCCACTTTACGTCAAATCAAATATTATGATATTAACGCCATATTTCTCCCACTTTATGTCAAAACAAATATTTTTATATTAACGCCATATTTTTCCCTCTCGTTTTAACCAATTTACATTGAGTAAACCACCCATTATCTTTCAAGAAAAACTAACTTACACTCCATCCTCCCCATCGTTCCCATGGTTTCTTCCTTTAAAATTTTTTCTCCTTCAATATTTCCCCCTCCTCGCAGCCATGAAAAACCCAGTAACAACAAGTATCATGGCCAGATCAAAGAAAAATCCAGCTCCAGCAACAGGTTTTGAGCATTTTTAGATGGATGAAGCCGAAGCACGATTTAAAAATCTCCAAAAATGGCAAGTATACTTGGAGGATGGTTTCGTTTTTCCAACAGAAAATGAGTAGCCTTTCGAACCAGATATGATGGACGTGGTTAAAAAGAATAAATGGGAAATATTTGCTCGGCGTCCGAAGGCTGTAGCCCCGTCAATGGTTCGTGAATTCTATGTCCATCTTGAAGACCCATCTCAACATACCATCTATGTGAGAGGGAAACTCATTCGGTTTTCACCATTAACACTGAACCGATATTTTAAGTTGGGAAAGGTGGAAGACTAGGACAAAATTTTCATGGCTGAGGTAGACCAAGAAACCTACAGTGGAACCCTTGAAGACCTTTGCTTTGGATGGGCCAAATTTGAGGGAAACGCGCCAATAAAAAAGAGGGTAGATCACCAAGCCCTTAAACTGATGGTGAAGCTATGGAATCACTTACTAAAGGCAAACTAATGTCGATCTCTCACAACACTACCGTTCTAGCGAAAAGATTCATGCCATTACATTCGATTATTTATGGCTGAGCGATCAATGTAGGAGAAATCATCTTCGAGCAAATCCACAACTGCGCTAAAAGAAACCGAGGCAATCTCCTTTTTCCTAACCTGATAATTGCTTTGTGCATGAAGAAGAGAGTCCCCGAAGAACCATTCGAGGACTTCATCAAGCCAAATGAGGGAATAACTAAGAAGAAAGTGCCAGAGCTAATAAGCTTCGACGATAATGCTTCACATGAAGTTCTGGAGAGAGGAGCCAAATATATTGTTGTGGCCAGAATGGCATTTGTGGTTACATATACGCGAGAGACCCGTGAGAAGATCGAGCGCCTGGAAAATCACATGGAGATTTTCTTTGGCTATGTCAAGGCGAGGGATGCATAACTCAAAGCCTTTTTCTAGGAGCTGCTCCCAATCACTAATGTAGACTTGTCGCCCTTCCCTGATTTAATCCTGAAACACACTGCTGGAGGTAGTACATTCAATGCCTCGACACAAAATACTCCCCCAAAATTCCCCGAAGACATTCTTCCACTGGCTACTCATGTCATGCCCATACCTGAGGAAGGCCACAGTGACACAAATGAATTCCTAAGCTCATCATTCTCTAGCTCAGAAAGAACTCAAGATATTCCACTCGAATTCTTTGTCGACGATGATTTCACTCCAGTCCCTGATCAACCCGTAACTGAGCAAGCACCTGAACAGTCCCCCGTTTGTCACACAACGCCATTTCCTGAACCAGATCAAAGTTATAGTCTAGTAATTCCTGTACAACCATACACACTGAAGAACAATGAACACCAGCACGCTCCCCGATCACGAAGCGAAGTATTAAGTGAACAGTGGGTCATGTCCTTCAGCCATCTCCCTCACAGATTGTAGTAGAAGATACGAGATCCGAGAGTCCCCTCCTCAAAAAGGTTGTAGAACGCGTGCGTCCAGTAAAGCTACCCCACCACAGTAAGTTCGCATTTTTATTTTATTTTTTTTCAGAATTTGCATTTAGTTCCATGTAGTTTCATTTCTCCTGCATTGAGGATAATGCATCCCACAAGTTTGGGGGAGGTATTGCCCCACACTTTGTTAAAGAGGAATTGATTGTAATTGGTTAAAAACTTTTTGGTTGTCATGATATAAGTATGTTAAGTCTATTATTTGGAACGGATTAGGGATGTCCGATGATGAAATAACAATCTAATTTCCTTAGCCAGAATTATTTTTAAGACTGCCGAAAGGAGAGGACCGACCTTAGACTTTATTCTTTGAAAAATTATAAACACGATTGTAGGTCGTCTATGTTTAAGGTGATTAGTAAACTTTTAGGAAAGAACTCTTTACTTACCGAGACATGGAATAATTTTAAGGTTAAAGTCGAACTCCTTAGTGTTTCAAACTTGAAGAATAAAAGGGACACTCCTCTATGTAATGGCATAGCCGAAAAACTCGATAAAAACTAAGGGTTGCCTAGGCATATGAGTGAATGAAAGTAGTCACATGATGACTTTACTCGACTAGCTTAGGGGTGGAAGGTATGCTCCCTTTAACCTAAAGTGTGGAAGGGTAAGTGTGATGAGCTAACTCCAAAAAAAACAAGTTGATGAATAAATAGGAATGGAAACTGAGCCTGATAAATAATTTGACTCATTGACAAAATAGAAGCACTAACTTGAAGTTTTCTAATTACATTAATGCATAACCTGATTACAATCATGCACACATGCTATTAAGTAATCCTGACTAGGAAAGGTACTTGACTAATATGACAGTCAATCATGTTGAGGCCAAACTTTTGCTGAGTGCTGAAATTTCAAAACCACATGATTTTTTTAATATTGCTTTTCCATGACAATTTTAATTTTTTTCTAACTATCGTTCATTGCTTGAGGACAATCAATAGATTAAGTTTATGGTTTTTAACTCCATAATAAAACTCTATTTCTAATCTTTTTACTTAAGTTATTGTTCGTCTAAACAAAGTGTTCACAACATATTAGATGCATTTATATTATAATTTCATGTGGTTGATGAGTTTTGCTTAGGCAAAATTTATTTGGTTTGACTGATGCTGCCGAGGAGAAAGGGCTTGTGTGGATTGTGTATATGTAGGAAATTAACTAAGAAAGAACATTTCAATCGCGACAATGTATTTAGTAAGGGCCAGTGGAATATAGAAGATAAAGACAATGAGGAGCATATTTATCTCGCCAAGGCAAGTTTTATCTTGCAAGTTTGAAGCGGATATGATGAATTGTCTATGTCACATGCCAACCGTATGACTACCCTCACGTGCTAACAAGCCCTGAAGATTTTGACAACAACATACCACCTTTCCTTTTTTAGCATAGACAAGAAAACAACGAGTATTTAGGGAATCTTCACTTGTGCGAAACCCTAGGTGATTTCCCTCAATAAATACCAGTCATGGCTGCCAAAAAGAAAAGGCAATGAAGCAATAAGAGCTTTAACTAAAGCGTGAGCAAGCAACTGCAGTGTTTTCCCACCATTTTCCAACCTGACCATCCTTGGTGTCCTCCATAGCCAGACTATAGCAAAGCGGCGATCAGGTCTCGAAAGAGGCTGGATGCCAAGGCAGGTGCGGTGTTGATCAGAAATGTTATGACAGAGCCCCCGGTTTTGGGAGTTGTTCTTCCTTTGTTATTAATTTCTTTACTTTTATTGGGGTTGTTTTGAAACGATAATACTTTGGTTAACGTTTACCATTAACTGCTTTACTTAGTATTACTCTTTATTTTGCCGAGACAATTATTTTCTGTTTTATGAATAATGAATTATGATTTTGCTCGTGTTTGTATTGTTTATTGCTTAAATATTTTGCCTTGACATTTTAAGAGCTTCGAGAGAGTGCCTGAGGTCTAGGTGAAACACGTCTTGACACTGTAAGAGCTTCAAGAGATTGTTGTTTGTCTAGATACTGATTCATAGATTCAAGAGAATTAAGATAGATCTACGTGAACAATGGAATGGATCCGAGATTGTGATGTTCTAACCTGCCTACCTTAGAGATAAGGATAGGGTTTCAATCGACTAAAAGAGATAGATGCTAGAATATGATAGACAATGATTATAGTTCACGCTGAGAGCTATTGCTACAACAACAGTTTGACAAACCAAAGGTTGTAGTTAACGCTAAGTACCATTGGTATAACAACCATCTAAGAATACTCAGTAATCCTTTTGGGCTGCTTAGGCATATCATAACAAATCATTCTAGACTTAGAATAATTGCTTGTCGTAACAAAAGATTAGCATGAGTGCTCTGTGAAAAGTATGAACATGTGAGGTTGTTTTGAATATATTTGAATCAACGTTTGTCGTTGTCTTGTTTATTTTATTTTGATAGTTTTGCATATTTGTTTTGCCTCGACCAAACTTTTCCACAATAATAGTATATTGTATATTCTTGTTTACTATATTATATATTTCTTGTTTTATTTTGTTTAAGTTATTATTAATAGTTTTCTAGTTTGACAAGACTTCAGGAATTAGTTCGCAACAACTAGTTCTAGTTATGGTGAAACTTAAAAGAGCCGACCAATCCCTGAGGAGACGAGAACTCACTTACCCTTTATTACTTGATTCGACTGTGTATACTTGCACATATTTGCTTGCCTTAGCATATACATTTACAAGCGATAACATATAAAGAAAAAGGGAAAGCCCATAGTTTTATTTGGTTTTCAGATACTCCCTGAGGTTTCATGCTTGAACAGACCATATAAAACTCTATGAGATGTTTGTGGACTCTCACTGGGAAGCCCATGGAATATAGGAAAAAGATGAATAAGGCCCGTTTTCAGAGTAAATCGAGTTGCATTTTGAGGAAAAGTGATGCACAGAGGTTGTTGTACATCAGGTGCAACAGATGGTTTTGGCACGTTATTTGCACCTAATGTATATTCGGTTATCAGTTCTTCATTTTTATCAAAGGAAAATTATTATTCTGGATCTGAATGCTCTAGTTGTTTATTTCTTTTTTCTCTAAGCATTTTTTCGTTAATTCGTCTGGCTCGAGCTTCGATTTTTGGATCAAATTCTACCAAATCACATGGATTACTTCTGGTCATAAATAAAAAAGAAACAATTTTATCAGTTAGTATTATTGAAGTTCCCGACAACGACGCTAATTTTGACACGTGTTGTTTTACTGCCAAAATAATTTCGACTTCTTAAAAAATAAATAAATAAAAATAGTAGAATAGGGAAGCAGAGTCGGTCCACAGGGTCTCTGGTGTTTCTGATGAAGTGGACTTCCTGATTTTGAAAAATGATGAGATAAGGTAGAGTTTTGGATGAGATAAAATAGGGGTTTAAAAGTTGTTTTTAAAATAAAAGATAAGGATTAAATAAAAGAAAATAATTAAATAAATTAATTAAAAGTGATTGTGATAAAGAGAAACTTATAGTGAAATTAGCCTCGGGCTTTAGCTTTTGCTTCAGATTCCTATTGATCCTTAGAATAAATTTTTCCTTTGGTTATTTGTCGGTTATAGTCTACATGCCCAACCCCTGTAACTTGTTTTTCTCTCTTGTGAACCGATAACCCAAAACCTATTTTTGGATATCAGTCCTTTATGGAGACTAACTACGACTATCGTATTAGCGCCAAACTGTTTTACAGATCTGGAAAAACCTGGCTCGGACTATGTTGCCCCAATGAGAATCAAGCCCGATCTCAATTTTCCTTAGCAGACTGCCACTAAGTTTGTTCACAAGAAGTCAAACTTACTACCAGTCGATTCTTCCTCCCAACTATAAATCAAAACAACTTCCTAACCAACGAGCTCTTTTTGATTAAAAAGCGTTTTGATTTTAAAAAGATAGGTCGATTACCAATCTTATTCCTATAGAAATTTGAGAAAATAACTTGAAGTTATTTAGTGCTTTTCAATCCTCACAATAAGGATTGAGTCATCTCTTCAGCCCTTGACTATGAAGAAAACGAAAATCATACTTAGCATCTTTGAACAATAAAAATAAACCAAACAAGAGCTTTGAAAAGAAAATAAAACTTTTATTAAAAACTAGAGAAATAATAAGAATAATTTCTGAATGTGTTTCTATACTTACCCTGATATGGTACTTATAGCCTTCAAAATCCTAAAAATAAGGAAAAAATAATTCCTAAAGTAAAGAGATTATTCATGATGAAAATATACTTAACCTATTCAAAGTAAAATACTAAGAACAAAGATAAATAAAATATAATATTTAAATTAATATCCTAAAAATATGAGTTTAACTCAAATTTGAATTGCAGAAACTTGCGGATGATGCATTCGTCCTTCTAGAAGCACTGACTGGACCTTCTAGAAGTTGCTGACTCATCGCTTCATTAGATGTATCATGCCCGAAGTCATGCCCACTAATCCAGCCTTGAATTCAAAAATAAAGTAAAACTGCATAATTTTGTTCTTTTAGTGCAATTTCCAGAATCTACTGTCCTGCACATAAAATGAATCAAAACAAACAAATAAGTCACAAAAACCAACGATTAAGGAGACATTTAAAGTCAAAATAATAACTAAATAAAACACCTATCAACTACATAATGTTGAAACTCCACAATATTTGCAATTTCAGGATTACGACCTGCCAAAAATCTTACCATGGTTGCCTCTCGATATTCATCCACATTGGCATAGATAATAGCAATCTCTATTTCTTTATAGTAGACTTCAACACTCATTTTTCCTTGCTTCAAATTCTAGAGACTTTGAAAAAGATCTTGATGGTAATGCACTAGAATAAATCTCTTCCTCATAATGACCTTCATTTTATGCCAAGTTGAGATGGGTTTATCTCCATTTGCTACTTCTCAATTAACCCCACCAAATTAGTGCATAATCAATAAATTCCATGGCTGCCATACATACCTTATTTCGCTCTAAATAATTATGGCATTCAAACACATGGTCTATAGTTCTTTCCCTGGAATGGTGGTATGGTTGCTAAGGTTGTCATCAAGTTGGGGACGCTCTTCTTGGTACCTAGGGGGCTTTCCTTCTTGATCTTACTAATGATGCTTTCTCAATCTGATCTTCTTCTTGAATTTTGTCTTTATACTCCTCGTGATATTCTTGTTCTTGCCTATATTGGTTATGCCTTCTAAGAGCCTAATTGCCTTGAGAAATTTCAAGTTTGTCAATCCTTTCGTTGAGAGGTTCAAGTTCATCCCTCAATAACCTCATCATTTCTCTAAGCATCGCTTGCATTCAAAGATTTAGTTAACCTTCATCTGCTTGGTATGAATTGTTAAACCTTTGAGACATTGTTATTGATAATAAAAATTGAAAATTGAAAACCTTACTAGAAAACTCAACAAAACCTCACAAATTTCACGCCATAGATAGTTTAAGACCACTCCACTCTTCCACTCATGTTTTTGCTCATGGGAATTTGAATGGCTTCTATGTTTCCCTTCTGATCTCACACTCACAATTGTTTTTTTCCACTCCTTTCTCTATTGTATGGTTCTTTAGAGAACTAACACAAAACTTTTCAAGTAATGTTCTTTGTTTAGTAGGTAAAAGAAAGTTAGGGTAGGAAAAAATATAATGCAAAGGCAGGTATAAAATAGGAAGAATAGAAAGGATGGTTACATATTGAACAAGGTGTTTACAACCTCCCTTTACAACAATAGAAGTCTTGAAATGGTTTTAGGCTTGGTTGTTAAAGCTTTTTTTGCTTTTCACCATTTTCTTTTGTGGTTTTTCTTCTTCTTCTTTTTTTGATTTTTTTGTTTTAATTTCTCCTTTGATGGTTCTAGAGTCCTTCTTGCTTGATCATGTTGGTTCGGTTAGATATGTGTTTGATGAAGGTTCATCCTCCTTGGACAAATACTCATCATGATGTCACATGATGCTTAGGTGATGACACATGATACATGGTGACAAGGTAGGTTCTTAGCTAGGTGCATAGTGTCACTCTAGCTCCTGAGCTCACACCTTAGCTTAATTGCAGCTAGTTACTCTCCACTGGTCAACTACTTAGTCCTCACCTCTATTATAGTTGGTTTCATCTCCCATGCTTAGCTTTGAGCTACCTAATAGCTAGCTTAGCTAACTTCCATAAGTTTTGAGCTTCCATTTAACTAAATGAGCTATCTTTCCTTGGCATTGAGATGCCTTAGCTTTCGTTCCTTATCATTGAGCTACTTAAGCTTTCGTTCCTTAACCCTTGCACCTAAGAAAGGATGCAAACAATCATGTTAGGTAAGAACATAACATATATATGATGCACGCTTAAAAGATGAATGCAAATGCAACCTAAACATATGCTAAAAATGTAGAACATAAGGTATGCATGGAATAATTGACTTAAACATAAATGTAAACATGTGGATAAAGATGAAAAAGTGATGAATAAGAGTTGGTCTTGGAGTTGGTTCACATCAAGCACCTATTTTGACCAAACAAAAATTTAGACATATATAATTTGAACATTTATTTTTTAGTCAAGCCAATTTTTTTGTATTTATTATCTCATTCACAACGGAGATGAATAATTACTAAAAATTATGTCAATAAATTTTTACACGTTATCACTTAAAACAGTTAAAGACATAACTAATGCAAATTTTATACAATTAATCAAACCCTAAACATCTCAGTTCTAATGGCTAATTTCTTTCATTTTTCCTTTGACTTCTTCGACAACAAAAAGGTTCCTTAATTGATACTTTTCCTCTACATTTAGGCGCCAAAATATTTGTACTCTTTAGAGCTCGTTGAATAAGTCGATTATTGCGTCCGAGTACTAAGTTTTCATACTTGTTTAAATTTCTCTTTCGACAACTTTTTATTGTCTGAAAAACTTCTTGCTAACTTGTTCCACAACTTCCTTCGATGATTGAAGAGATTGATGGTCTAAAATCACCATATTCTCAGTTGGAGTCAGATCTTTTCTTTTCGACCGAATCTTGGTAATAATTTATCTAATATCCTACTCAGAATTTGATGATGGATAATTAAATGAGATGGAACTGGAGATGGAATCACAGAATGAAAATAACTCATTCCTAACATTAAACACAAATTGCTTCCATGGTTCCATTGCGTCAATCTCAATGCTTTCTCTCACAATTCTTTCTCTCCGCGTTTAACAAAATAAATCCTAACCCGACAACACATATCTATACAAAGCAAAAAAATGATAAAAAATATAAAGCGAACGGCTATATCAGGGGAAACTCATCCATCTTCAACGACGAGTTCCACTACTAAAAAAAATTATACATTAAACATAACGGTCGAATCCAACATATTCTACCAGTTATATTAAGGAAAAATTTGCATTACTAATGTTCTATTTAATTTTAAAAAACACCAACATTAAAAGTTAATATATTTCAAGAAACTTATACGGTGAGTTTCATTAAATTAATATATTTCAAGAAACTTGTCATGTAGGTAAGAAAAGTTCCTTAAGTACTACAGCAAATGACCTATACCCTAAAATAAATTTTTAAGTCCCGCATTTTTATTTTTTATTTTTTTGGCTTGAATAATAATTCCCTATAAAAGTTAGAGAATTAATATATGAGTAGACGAACCAACAAATAGTATAGAAAAAAGTTGTAGAATCAACAAAAAAAAAATTGACTCAAGTTCCACCTGCAGAAACAAGGAACCAACCTTACTTATAGAAACTTCTAATTGAAAAACCATGATAAAACAATTTTATGCAAATAGAAGCCGCTAGTTTTATTAAATTAAGAAATTATTCAAAATTACAATGAATGTTTACAACCATAAACGTAAACGAAACATATATGATTAAGAAATTTTATATAACTATTAGGACAATAAACTAGCCACATGAGATCATCAAGGACCATACAAGGAGAAAGTTAAAAACCTTGCTTTTGGAGGGAGCGAAGCCCCTAATAAAGTGTCTTATATGAAGCTCTATATTGTAACAGATTCGTTTTGGAAGAGCAATTACCTGCATGAAATAAACTGGAATAGCATATAAAACATATTTAGCCAGAGTGACATGACCAGCCAAGGATAGAGTCTTGTTAGCTCAACCATTGAACTTTTCATGGAATTTATCCAGGATAAAGATGAAGCTGTTTGAGTTCACTCTCTCAGAGAGAACTGGGACCCCAAGGTACTTTCCTATAGAATCGACTTCTTGGAAGCCAAAGGCAAAGCTAATGGCATTCCTTGCTTCAACATGTGTATTCAGTGAAAAGAATATTTGGGTCTTCCTTTTGTTAAACTTATGCCTAAAAAAATATCCAAATTGTGTAAGAACATGAATGATATTAGAATAGGTTAGGTTGGCTTTTGCATATAACATTAAGTCTTCAACGAATAAGAGATGGGAAATCGGGGATCCGTGTCGAGCTAAGGAAAAACCTTCCACATGCTAGAATCCACACAGTGATGAATATGTCATACATTGCATAATGGTGATACTAGGAGGGAAGCTGATAGGGAAGCGGTGGTGGATTAATGAACGTTGTTCTTGTTGAAGAATCAAACCTAGAAAGCTCTAGACTCGATGAAGAACAAAGGGGATGAATAGGGGAAGGTGGTGGTAGCAACTAGGGTCTTTTGGAGTTTCTTTTAAGTGCTGGAAACAAGGTAAGAAACAAGATTAGAACAATATAAACAAAAGATAAAGAAATTGAAAGTAAAGTATGATAACCAATAAATCAAAAGATCTCCCTTATGAAGTGAACGGTAAAGATGATAATGGTGAGGATGGATTTGTGGAAAATAGATGGATAAGTGTCCTATCGAGCCCTCCTAGTCGCAATGAAAAGGAAAACACGATAATATGACTCTAACCAACCCTCCTAGTCGCGATGAAAAGGCAAATTGGAGTGTTAAGATTAATCTCCCTCACAAGAACTTGAAAGAACTCAAAGAGAAGAAGCTTCAAAGGCACAAGGCAATCAGCACTTGCAAAAACAAACTCTCGTTGTATTATTAATCAAAGAAATCTTATTTACAAAGTTTAATGAAACCTCCTTTTATATAGGGGTTGAGTTCTAAAAGTCTTAAATAACTAAAGAATAAAATAATAATAATAAACTAAACATGTCTTAACTCTAATTCTTAATAAAATAATAATAACTAAAAATATTGTTTTAACCCAATCTTAATTCCTAATAAAATAATAAATTTGATCCTAAAAGATAATTCTTCATCCTATATTAAATTATATTACAAATAATCAATATAAATATTGAAAATTCGTAATATTTAAAAAATTACGTATTAATCCCGTATAGGATTTCCTGCATGCACCGTCTTCGGTAAAATATGCATATCTTCAGTTCCCGATATCGGATTGATGCGATTCAAGAACCGTTGGAAAGATAAGAGATAGACGGTCGTATCTCCAGAATACATATTGACCAAATAAGATCACGATCTCATTCAAAAAGTCATCTCAAGTCTAATTCTGTTATGATATTCTTTTCCAATGCTTGGACGAGTGGATCATTTGGAAGAGTTATTACTTCTTCCTTTGATGTGAGCATTGTGTTGCATGTATCATCCTCCCTTTCTTCAAAAAGATTCGACTTCGAATCTGAAACATTAAAGGGAGCAACATTAGAATCGTTTAATAATTCATTCACATTATACTTACCGAATAAATATGCTTTGAGTCTTCTAGACTTTGTTCTTCTAATAGGTTCGAGTAGAAACATTAGTCCAAAGAAACATGTATTATGGACCCTGGTGCATGTATCAGAAGCTTGCATGAGTAAGAGAATCTTGAATGAAATCCCATTGAATTGAGTCAAAGGGTTTCTCAAGGTTAACCTTAATTGCCATCCAACGTTGCTTACCTTTCAAGCATCATATTGAGTGGACAACTTCCTGATTGATAATTATATTTTTCGTAATAAAGAGATCGACACTAAAGCTTTTTTTTTGTTAAGAGAGGCATAACGATATTTAGATGCCGAGCAATGATACTGGTTGAGTTTATACATGACCATACAGTGACTGATGGGTCAAAAATTAGACAAAGCCACTGAAACATCAATCTTAGGAAAAATAACCAGAATATTTTTATTTATATTCAATTCGATGTCACCACCAACAAAGACTTTTTGTATCATATTAGAAACTGAGTTGGCAACCACATGCCACTTCTTTTGAAAGATTTTAACATGGAGGCAATTATGTCTAAGAGCTTTCAAAGGTTTCATATAAAAAAGGACCTTACGAGTTTCTGTATATAGAGGATATATTTGAATGTGGTAGATAAATTTTGTCAATGCAAAGTTTATTTGAGTAATCTGATGCTGCTGAGGAGAAAGGTTGTTTGTTGGTTGTAATGATGTAGGAAATGACTAAGGAATAATTCATTTTCCGAGACAACTTGATTTACTAGGGCGTAAGGAAAAAAAAAGACGACAATGTGGAACAAATTTTCTTGCAAGCCTGAAGCAGCAGCTGACGTCACTTAGCCAGCTAAAACTCACCTTGGCAAGAAAAGTTTTTCCTTAGGCCCTAACAAATCAAGTTGTCTCGACAAATGAATTCTTCCTTAGTCATTTCCTGCATCATCACACCTAACAAACAACCTTTCCCCTCAGCAGCATCAGATTACCTAAATAAAGTTTATCTTGGCAAAACTTATCCATCACATGCAAATATGTCCTAAATGCAACTATATACAACTAAAATTCTATGACAAATGGCTTTCAGACAAACAATAACCCAGGTAAAAAGACCTAAAATGTAGTCTTTTTATAGAGTTATCAGATACGATGAGAGGAAATCTGCATGTGTATGGCCTTCACAAGTATAAATGGAGTGAAAGAATTGAGCGATCCATTTTGAAGTTCGTCTTCATCGTTGCACTACTCCCCATAAGCAAGTTTAAGGGTCAAGAGTTTTTTTGCTGCTTTCTTTGTAACACTTTCTTGTGAAAGTAATTTTTGTTTCTGTCTCCCTACACAACCTAATCCAATCGTGATTTTTGTTTCCATAACTTTTCCTCATAGTCAAGAAGATGCTCAAGCTCTTTGAGAAGCTCAACTTCAAGATTAATTAGGAATTTGGAGTGGTTTCGATTAAAAATCTTGTAAACAGCCCTAAATCTTGCCATTATTGTCTTCTTCCTCAAACCAATAGAGCCAAAAATTGACTTGTTCCAGACATTAGCCGTTGAAGTGAAGTTGGAGATAGATTCAGAGAGTGAAGTCAATGGGGTCCAATTGTCTTTTACATTCGACCAAAGTACTCATACTACGACCATCCCGAGAAATACCTGAATTGTCTTTAAATGTAATTCATTCCAGTGATTATTGCACGAGACTCGATCAAGTCGAGCATGAGATAGACCGCGATTCAAAGTACATTTTGGACCTTGGAATCCCATATCACAAAGGCCATAATCATAAATAAAATCTTGTAAGTCCTTGCTTGGTCGTATGGAACCAACAAAACTAAGTCTATCAGACATGGACATGGTAACGTTGAAGTCACCCATGATGATCCAATGAGTAGAGGTGACAATGAAATATACGTGAGGCCATAACCGCTTGCGTTTTGAGGCATTCAGACTTGCATAGACAAAAGTAGCCAAAGTATATAACCTATTGTTAGCATGCGAGAGTCTACACTGGATGAATTGGAAGTGGTTCAGTAGTACTTCATCCTGCGCATAGGGATGGGCATGGGTCGGGTTGGGTCGGGTTTTTTGTCCACCCGACCCGACCCGAGAAGAAGGGGACCTCCACCCGTGACCCGACCTGACGGAATTTGATTTTTCATCCGACCGGTCCCGATTTAATTTTTTATTTATTAAACCCCAATCCGATCCGATCCGACCCGATTTATTTTATTTAAATAAAAATCGATCCGAAGTTTTGTAAATCTAAAGATGCAGTTGAAAACATGACAAACAGAAGACTGTCAAAGAAATATAAAGATGATATAATAAGCCGGGAAGATGGAACAGTTTCTGATGACGAAACAAAAACTGAACCAGGTAGGAGGAAGGAAATGGATGATAGAAAAGTTAATTAATTCAAGCAACAGAACTATGACGGTACTGAAGATGTGAAACACAGAAAAATGAGCGGCAAGACAAGGCATCAGGTGGAAGGAGGATTTGTGATGCAAAGAAACCATATTAACTCTCTGGCAGTGGCAATAGAAGACAAAGGTGTCAATACAGAAGCCAATAATTGTACACAGTGCACAGACCATTTCAAAGTTAAAGAAGCTGACAAGATCAAACAGAATATGAACATGTATGTCAAGGAACCGAAGAAAGCTGAACTCTAAAGCTAGAGGCTCATAAGTCATGTCGAACTTGAACTATGTTTGGCCTAGAATCCATGTTTGGCCTAGAGGCTTGTTACAATGACGGAATGGTGCTATGCTCTCTATCCCGATCAAATCTAACAGACTAACACCTAACACCTAACAACTCAACATGGAAACAATTTTCGATCTTCCTGCATTTTTTATCTAAACAGGTAAAGACTTTTTCGAAAACAAGTTTTAGCAACAAAAGAATATATGAAACTCACAAGAATATATCATCCAAAGCTCTCTGACTAAACCTCTAATTTTAGCGCCAAATATTGAAAAAGAAAATCAACTTGCTGCTGAAACAAGAGCAAATCAATGGAATAAGCTGGTGAAATGCTTAAATTGACGTGCAATCAACTGAAATGCCAAAACAATATGACACCATTAAGAGAAACCTTAGTTTTTTTCTTCTTTTAAATGAAAAAACAGCCTTGGATGCTACAACTAAACATTTTCAACCTCTCCCCTTTCCAAAAAATAAACGGAAAAAAAGAGAACACGAAGAATGTTCTCTAATTCCAGGTCAGCAAATATACAGAGAGATCCTCATAATCCCATCAGAGAAAAGGCAAAGGGAATCAAAATACATAACATTCAAGACAAATAAGAAACCCAAACCCCTAAAAATTACACAGCCTAAGAAGAATAGTAACCTGTGGGGGAACTTCAAAAAGAAAACCAGCAAAGGATTAAGAAACAGAGGCTTGTATCAGTCCAAAGCCTTGAATTTCTCTCTGTGTTCAAAATTTCCAAAAACCAAAAATGCTAAATTAACAGATGTTGATGGAGAGCCCGAGCTCTCTCTTTCCAAAAACAGAGAGAAATACAGTCCTACGCAGATATCAAATACCTTAAGGCTGAAGTAGATAAATCGGAAAGGGAGTCGTTGCGTCAGCGTCGGAAAGCGAGTCGCTGCGTCTGCGTCGGTGGTCTGATCTCTGTGTTAAGAGTTTAAAGTTCAAAGCGTTGAAGACTTGAAGCCTGAAGGAGATGCAGATGCTCGGGTAGGAATAAGGGCCTGTTTGGATCAATGATTTTAGGTATTCTTGGGAATGTTATTCTTACACACCCTTTAGGTATTCTTTTATTCTCTTGTGCTCATGGTTAAAATATCATTCTTTTTCTCATTTATTTCTGTGATATCTTCTTCTCCCCGTGAGAGCTTGTCTCCCTCTACAAAAAAATTCATCGTTCTCCTTTCTTCTCCTCTCCCTTTCTTTACAATGTTTTATTTATTAAATTTTTTCATAAAAATAATTTCGGATAAGGATTTATCTTAATTAAGTATTGTTTGATCGAACCCATTTTTTCAAAAAAATGCTTTCGGATTAGAGTTCAGAGATACATTTCTCCCGGTAGTTCAGCTCCATAACCAAAAGGTTATGCTTCGAAAAAGCCCTAAGCTTTGTTTTCGTATATCTCTAGTTTCTCGTTTTTCATGATGATCTGTTGATTTGGCTAATCATCTTTTTTATTTGAAAGGGTTTCTCCTCATTGCTGTATCGTTTTAATCTATTCCCTAACTTTTCATTGTATTGGATTTTTGTTTTAGTGTTTCGTGTTATCATGTAATAATCTGCTGAAAGTGAAGTTCATTTTTTTTGTAGGTTGTAACAATGGCTTTCTTAAGTAAAATTGGGAATATGCTTAGGCAGGCCTCGACCACACATATCAATTCTCAGTTTTCTACTTCAAGTCCCAGCCTTTTTCAAGTGTTTCGGTGCATGTCAAACTCACCGAGCTCGAAAGTTGAAAGTTTTTGTCGGAGGTGCGCGTCCAGCTTTTGTTTATACTTTTGGAGCAAACTGTTTTTTGTTACCTTTTTTTAGGGTTTCTTATTGATTTTTTTATTACAGGTGTTTCATATCAAACGGATGACCAAGGTCTGAGAGAGGCTTTCAGCCAATATGGTGAAGTTGTTGAAGGTATGCTCTGATGAATGTATTTGCTAATTTCAGTTTGTAATTGCTAGTTAACACTATGGAAGGGATTTAAAAGTTCCTCGAGATGCTTAAATATTTTCCTCTACATGTCGAGTGTGTCATGTTGGTTCATGTTTTTGAGTATAATGGCATGTCCCGTGAAGATTTAGATGCCACCTTTGATATGTTTTCATAATGAATGAAAGTTTTAAACTTAAAGTTTGTGTGGGCTTGTGCATATGGTGTACTCACTTTGAGTATTGTTATGATGATAGGAAGGTTAGGGTTTGATAGTGTTGATTTGGGGGAAATCGCGAAGGGAAGAGTTGGGAAGAAACAGCAGAAATTGGGGGAGACTCGAAGGAAATTAGGGATTTCTCTGGAAGGCTAGGGATCGAGATACCTGAAGAATTGGGAATTGAAGAAATTAGAAGAGTCGGATGAGGCATATGAGGGGTTAATGGATCTATAGGTTAATTCTCTTTTAATTACTGTTGGGCCTTTAAGATGGGGCTTGAGTCTGTTAGAAGAGTCTGGTGATAAAAGGGGGAATGGTGAGTCAGCATAGGTGGTTATTTTGTTTTAGATTCTGTTTGGACAGCTGGTACTGTAGATATATAACTTGTACCAATCCTTTAAGGATTTTTTCATCTTATGAATGAAGAACGTTTTTTATACCTAAAATCTCTCTATTTCTGAAATCCCTAAAATTCTTCTATTTCTGATCCTAAAACATAACAAATTGGTAATCAGAGCTGGTTTTGTGATCCAAAATCAAGTAGTTCAAGCTGGGAAAGACAAGGAAGATGCAGAAGATTGGAACCAGTGAGGTAACAGAACAGACCATGGAGGTGAAAGAGGAATCTTTACCGTCGTGGTGGACCGAGCAGAAAGCTGAGTTGGAAGGAAGGATTCAAACACTAGAAGAAGGAATGACTGAGAACAGGGGGTATTTGCAGAGAATCCTGCAGCTGGTCAATCAAGCAGCTGAGGAGAAGGATTCACCTCAGTCAGTGAAGAACCAACCAACAGCAGTTGAGAAACAGGAAAAAAATGGAGGTAAACAACCCTGTTTGATTACGGTTCTTAACGAGCATGAGAAATATACTTTTCAACCGAATGAACCTGGGATATTAGCTTCTAAACCTGTGGGGTTTACTGGTCATCAAACTGTTAATCCAAAGTTGCAAGAAGAAAATAGGATGGGTAGTTCTAGTGAGACTAAGGGGGAAGGAGATGAATATGTTGATAATAGAAGCTACTCTAAAAACCCTTTTGGGAATACAAATGTTGTGTTACAGAGACCCAAATTGGAGTTACCAATGTTTGATGGTAACAACTCCAGGGGCTGGATTAGGAAATGTCAGAAGTTCTTTAATTTGTTTGGAATTCCAGAGGAGCAAAAACTGGAATTAGCTGCTATGTACTTAGTAGGGAAGGCTGAAACCTGGTTTGATGGTTATATATTGCAGAAATATAGAGTTACTTGGCAGGAATTTGAGGCTGATTTGTGTCACAGATTTGGGGACAGAAACTATTCTGATATTATTGAAGAATTCAATAAGTTGATGCAGAAGGGGAGTGTGGAGGAATATCAAGAAAAATTTGAAGAGCTAAAACCCTATTTACTGCAACAGAACATGCATCTGGAGGAGGCTTATTTTGTGTCCAGCTTCATTAGTGGTCTCAAGGAAGAATTAAAGCACAAGGTGAAGGTGTTAGAGCCAAAGAAGTTATCTGAAGCTTACAGGCAAGCAAAACTTTATGAATTGGCTAATGAGATTGAAGGGAAGAAGTATAAAGTGGCTAACAAAATTTTTTCTTATAATCCCTCAAATATTCAACAGAGCAGTGGGAATAAGGGGTTTTTGCCAAAGACAGCTCCTCCTAATACTAGTAACAAACAGAGTTTATTGGATTACAAAAGAGTCAATAACTTGTGTTTTAAATGTGGGAAAAATTTGCTCCCGGACATCAGTGCAAAGTGAGACAGCTCAACTGTATGGAGGAAGAGGAACCTACTGATTCTGCCGAACAAGAATTAGTAGAAGGAGAGATTAGAGAGGGGGAAGATCAAGCTAAAGAGACTCTGGAAATTTCTATTAATGCTATTACAGGGAATGTGGGGCATACTACCCTGAGAATCCAAGGTTTTATCAGGGGAAAACCTATTAATGTGCTAATTGATAGTGGCAGCACCCATAGTTTTGTAACTCCTAAATGGGCCAAGGAAGGGGTTAAATTAGTACATACCCAACCATTAGTCATCACAGTAGCTAATGGGGAGAAGCTGTTCAGTACTGCTAGGAGTAATAAGGTGAGCTGGAAGATGCAAGGCTATGATTTTCAGCATGACTTTAGAGTATTAGCTTTGGGAGGTAGTGATATGGTTTTGGGGGTGGATTGGATGGAAGAATTCAGCCCTATAATGATGGATTTTAAAACTAAAACTATCAGTTTTGAGAAGAATGGAGAAACTGTAGTTATTAAAGGGTCTCAGAAGCTACCATTAATCAGATCTATCACAGGTGAAAAATTACAGAAGTTAGCAGAAAAGGACACTGAATTGAATGGAGAGATTTATTTGTTAAGTGCTGAAGTAGAAGGCAGTGAAATTCCTTTACCACTAGAAGACCTACTAGAAGAGTTTAAAGAAGTTTTTGAAGAACCAAGAGGAATGCCTCCTAGTAGACAACATGATCATGCAATTGTCCTTAAATAGGGAACACAACCAGTAAACCTTAGACCTTATAAATTTGCTCATCATCATAAGGCGGAAGTTGAGAAACAGATTACTGAAATGATGTCCTCTTCTATTATTCAGGTGAGTAAAAGTCCTTTTGCTTCTCCATGTTTACTTATTAAAAAGAAAGATGGAACTTGGAGATTTTGTGTGGATTATAGGAAACTTAATTCTGCTACAGTTAAAAATAAGTTTCCTATTCCTATAGTGGAGGATTTTTTAGATGAATTGAATGGGGCTGCTTTCTTCTTAAAAATTGATTTGAGGTCAGGATATTGGCAAATTAGAATCAAGGAGGAAGATATTTACAAGACTGCTTTTAAGACTCATCAAGGACACTATGAGTTTAAAGTAATGCCATTTGGTCTTACTAATGCTCCAGCTACTTTTCAGGCTTTAATGAATGATTTGTTTGGAGCATATCTAAGGAAATTTGTTCTTGTATTTTTTGATGATATCTTGGTTTACAGTCCTAGCTTGGCACAGCATAAACAGCACCTAAGAACAGTGTTGGAGGTGCTGCTGGAAAACAAGTTATATGCTAAAAGAAGTAAGTGCTTCTTTGGACAGCAGCAAGTGGAATATCTAGGGCATTTAATATCAACTGATGGGGTGGCTACAGATCCTACAAAAATTAAAGCCATGCAGCAGTGGCCTTTGCCTAAAAATCTGAAAGCCTTAAGAGGATTTTTGGGTTTAACTGGATACTACAGAAAATTCATCAGAGGATATGGGGAACTGAGTAAGCCTTTAACAAATATGTTGAAAAAGGATGGGTTTTATTGGTCTCAAGAAGCTATTACAGCCTTTGAAAGGTTAAAGGAAGTTATGTGTAATGCTCCAGTTTTGGCTTTGCCTAATTTTGAGCAGAATTTTTTTTTGGAAACTGATGCGAGTTCTAAAGGGATTGGGGCTGTTCTTTCTCAAGTAGGAAGACCTATAGCCTATTTGAGTAAAGCTTTGGGTCCTAAACATGCAGATCTATCCATTTATGAAAAGGAGTATTTGGCCATTTTGATGGCAGTTTCACATTGGAGGCATTATCTAGAGAGTGGTTCTTTTGTCATTAAAACAGATCATGAGTCCTTGAAACATTTACTTGATCAGAAGTTAACTACAACTATTCAGAGGAAAGGGCTTACAAAGTTATTGGGGTTGGATTATATTATTCAGTACAGGAAGGGTAAGTCTAATAAAGCTGCAGATGCACTCTCTAGACAACAAATGGATTCTGGTGAATTTGATCAAATGGGAGTTACTTTTATAACTCCTACTTGGTTACAAGATATTGAAAAGAGTTATGAAGAAGATGCTCTAGCTCAAGAAAATAAACCTATTCTGGTTATTAATCCAGATCAATTACAGGACTGGAAATTACTGAAGGGAGTCTTGTATTTCAAAAATAGGATTTATGTGGGCAGCAAAGGGAATTTGAGGCAGAATATAATTGTGGCTTTGCATGATTCACCACAAGGAGGTCACTCAGGAATTCAAGCTACTTATCAGAAAATTAAGTCTTATTTTTTCTGGCCAAGGATGAAAATTCAAGTTCAGTAGCATATACAGCAGTGTGATATTTGTCAGAGGACTAAAATAGAACATATTTCTAAGCCAGGGTTGTTACAGCCTATTGCAATCCCAAACAATGCTTGGGAAGTGATTACAATGGACTTCATTGAAGGATTGCCACCTTCAACAAAGTATAATTGCATTTTAGTGGTGATTGATAAATTCACTAAATATGCTCATTTTATGCCACTATCTCATCCCTATACAGTAGTGGAGGTTGCTAGAGTTTATCTTGATCAGGTTTACAAATTACATGGTCCTCCTAAGGTGGCTATTTCTGATAGGGACAAGTCTTTTACTAGTCTGTTTTGGCAAGAATTAATGAAGCAATTGGGGTCAACTACATTATTTAGTACTGCCTATCATTCTGAGACAGATGGCCAGACAGAGAGGTTGAATCAGTGCTTGGAGCAGTATTTGAGGTGTATGTGTTTCTTGAAACCAAAGACTTGGTCCAAATGGTTAGCTCAGGTTGAGTGGTGGTACAATACTAACTACCACTCTGCTCTACAGATGACACCATTTGAAGCTTTATATGGGTATAAAGCCCCTAATGTGACATGGACAACAGAATCTAGGGTGGAAGCAGTGAAAGATGTCATGAAACATAGGGAACAGTTAAATTTACTACTACGAGAGCAATTACTTAAAGCTTCTAACAGAATGAAGCAGATGAGTGACAAGCATAGAACAGACAGGGAGTTTCAAATTGGAGATGAAGTTTACCTGAAGCTTCAACCATATAGACAAACATCACTGGCCCTCAGAAGAAATTTGAAGCTTGCTGCTCGTTATTTTGGACCCTACAAGATACAAAACAAAATTGGTCAAGTTGCTTATAAACTAGAGTTGCCAGCAAATTCGAAGATCCATCCAGTTTTTCACGTGAGTTTACTTAAAAAGACAGTAGGGAACAAAGGACTTATCTCGATCGATCCTCCAAAGGTCGCGCCGGATGGACAATTGAAGATTTACCCAACCCTTGTTTTGGATCAGCGAGTGATTACAAGACAGAATCAGGCAGTCATTCAACTGCTCATTTAGTGGACGAATATGGGAGAGACAGAGGCAACTTGGGAGGATTATACAGTTTTAAGACAACAATTTCCTCAGTTTGATCCTTGGGGACAAGAATCATCTGGAGAAGGGGGTATTGTTATGATGACAGGAAGGTTAGGGTTTGATAGTGTTGATTTGGGGGAAATCGCAAAGGGAAGAGTTGGGAAGAAACAGCAGAAATTGGGGGAGACTCGAAGGAAATTAGGGATTTCTCTGGAAGGCTAGGGATCGATATACCTGAAGAATTGGGAATTGAAGAAATTAGAAGAGTCGGATGAGGCATATGAGGGGTTAATGGATCTATAGGTTAATTCTCTTTTAATTACTGTTGGGCCTTTAAGATGGGGCTTGAGTCTGTTAGAAGAGTCTGGTGATAAAAGAGGGAATGGTGAGTCAGCATAGGTGGTTATTTTGTTTTAGATTCTGTTTGGACAGCTGGTACTGTAGATATATAACTTGTACCAATCCTTTAAGGATTTTTTCATCTTATGAATGAAGAACGTTTTCTATACCTAAAATCTCTCTATTTCTGAAATCCCTAAAATTCTTCTATTTCCGATCCTAAAACATAACAGTCGTGTTGGTTCATGTTTTTGAGTATAATGGCATGTCCCGTGAAGATTTAGATGCCACCTTTGATATGTTTTCATAATGAATGAAAGTTTTAAACTTAAAGTTTGTGTGGGCTTGTGCATATGGTGTACTCACTTTGAGTTTGCAGTCAATCTTTTTTCATGTCCACTGCTTTTATATGTGTAAAATAGCTGATTAATTTGATATGTTATTGTAGCAAGAGTAATTGTGGACCGAGAAACGGGCAGGTCTAGAGGATTTGGCTTCGTCACGTACAACAGTACTGAGGATGCTTCCAGCGCAATACAGGCCTTGGATGGACAGGTAATATAAGACATCTAAGTATCTATTGTTTGAAGAATTTGTTTATTCCTTTCATATTGGCTGTCTTGGAATATCCGCTGGTTTCTTCTGTTTAAGTAAACCTCATAGAATGCTAATAATGTATTTTATAACGAGCATATATGCTTAAACCTTTGTACAAAGAGATAAAAATTAGAATATGATGCATGCAATTTCTGTTTTGTAATCCTATTGGGCCTTTTCTTCGTATGTTGATCTGCAACTATTGTAAAAGCTTTTGCATTGTGTTGGCTGCAAATTGCATCTAGGCCTATGTCAAATGCTTGGTATTTAAGATTCCAACTGTGGTGAACTATGTAGATTTGGAATTATTGCATCGCAAATTAATTTATGCTACTCGTGTTCACTATCAGCATCTTGAAACACAGTATCTCCTCTGTCAGGGCCTCAATCTTCATGTTATAACTCGTTTTTCCTTGGCAACGTATGGGGTTCACTTTCATGTCTGCTAGTAATTCTTACTATGAAGTACAAGTTCCACATTAGTTTTCTCAATCGCCTCAACTTACAAATAATTTACATTACTTGAAAAAAAAATATGTTATGTAGGCCTTAATTTGTGCATGTATGTATAAATAATTGATTTAGCATGCATGATGTTTTATCATCATAATATTCTTGGTTAATCTGTTTGGTATAGATAAGGGTGAAAACAATAGTTCTATCTTTGCCTACCCTGTTTGATTTTTCAGATGCTTAACATAGCAGCATTGGTTCTTATATTTGTGTTAGTTATTTGTGGGATTTTTTTGTCTTTCTTGTTGTAGGCTCTCCATGGCTGTCAAATAAGAGTGAACTATGCAGCTGAGAGACCTCCTCGTAACTTTGGAGGCGACGGTGGCTACGGTGGTGGTGGTGGCTACAATAGAAATGTCAGTCCCTCATCTGGAAGTTATGGAGGTAATGCTGGATATGTGGTGGTAACTACGGAGGGAAAGGAAATTATGGTGGTTTTGATCAATCTTCTGCAACCAATTTCGATGGTGGGAATTTCAATTCTGCTGCTGTTGCTGGTGACTTTGCCACCGGAGGTCCTGCTGGATATGGAAGCCAGAATATGGGATTTGATGGTAGTGATCAATTCGGTAGTGCTGAAGATGGCTTCAAGGAGGGAGGAGAAGCATTCGACTCAAACGAGCTAATGAATGAGAACTTCCGGCACAACGACGATGAGAATAGAAGTGATTTCGCCAAAAGGGCATGAAGCAATTCTGTGTCAAGTAAATTGTTTGGTTATTTAGTTATGGTCGTTACTTTCTGGGAAACTAATTTTTATGTTATTTGAGTTCGAATAATCTTACTTATTTGAATTATGTTTTTGTAATATAAATTCATTCGATACATAATAATGATAAAGTATGCGGAATTAAGTATAAATATAAAATATAAATAAATAAATAAATTATTGTATATAGAAAATATAATAAATGTTATATCTTAGATAACAAAAATAATTTACATCTTTTTATTATTATGAAATATATATGAAGAATTTTCACAATGTAAACATTTAGTTAAATGTTGATGTAAAATTTTAATATACTTTTACATAAATTATGTAAAATTTAATATTAATTAAAATTAAAATAATACATGATATATTTAAATACTCAAGTAATATATTATCAACAAATAAAATTTTTATATAAATAATTTTTATTTAAATATTTAGAATTTCACTTGTTAAAAAATATAGAACAAGGACAATTTGGTAAAATATACATTCCAGTAATCTTTTATTCCTTCAACCAAACACTGTAATCTTACATTCTTGTCAAACCAACCAAACACAGTAATGTAACATTCCTAGTAATCCTATTCCCTGGTAATCTTTTATTCCCACTGGTAATCTTACATTCTCACTGGTGATCTTACATTCCGTGAACCAAACGCACCCTAAAGGGTTAGGGAAAGTAAAAAAAATATGCATTAACTATCTGGGTCGGGTAGGATTATTTTAGTCTCAAACCCGACTCTGACCTAAATCCGAATATATTTAATATAAAATCCAACTCGATCCGATACGAATTCGAAATTTTTAAAATAAATTTGACCCGATCGGTTCGGGTCGAAATCTGTCGGATTCGGATTCTATGCCCATCGCACATCATAAAAGCAACAAAGTTAAATTTCACCTGAAAACCCAACAACTTCAATACAACGAGAATGCATAAACCCGATAGAAGAAATAAAGGCATCAACTCTACAGCTACTTATTTGTGTTTCAAAATAAACAACGAAATACAATCGAAGTTGTTTCAAGTATTGGCATACGACCATTTGAAAACGACGGTGGCTTCAACCCTGGACATTCCAACTTAAAATCTTAAAATTCATAATCAGAATGATTAATAGAAGGGGAAAAAACCTAATTAAACTTCTATGGCTTCCGCATGAATGTCCACGACCTCTGTGTGCATGGGGCATGCGGGTTGTTCATGATAATTAGCATCCAAAGACTTTGTCAATACACCTTTTCGTCGCCTTTTCGTCCTACTAGGATTCAAACTCCTAAAAATAGGATAGAATTTTGTTAGGATTCAAACTCCTAAAAATAGGATAGTGTTCTACTATTATTTAAACTCCTAAAGATAGGATCCACATGCATTATAAATAGTCATTGTAACTCACTATTGTAACACATTCCGAGGAGGATATACGAAATACCAAGCAAAAAATTACAAGCAACTCGTAGCCATTTTTCGAAGCATTTATATTTTGAAAGACAACTGGAAATTACGTAGTACCGAAAGGACGGTTCAAGGGTGCTAATCCTTCCTTTACTGTAACCGACTCCCGAACCCGACACATCTTTGGAAAGACGCAGATCAGGTAAGAAATAGTGTATCCGATCAACCCATTTGTTTTAAATAAATGATAGGTGGTGACTCCAATCCACATTTTTCAAGTCAAAGCCTAATTCCGAGGCCCAACCGAATGACGGTTGCGACAGCTTGGCGACTCCGTTGGGGATACATGTAAGTGAGTCAGGCTAAGGTAATTTCCAGTTGTCTTTTTAATGAAAAGGGTAAGTTTAAATTTTAAGGTAACATTTCGATCCATATTACTTACTTTTGATTATATTTTTGAGTAAATAGTTGTACTGACCGTTTTTTAATGATTTCAGCCTTTAAAGATTTTTTATCTAAGGCTCTAAACCCGAGCTCCAAACCCTGCTTTAAGTGGGGGGTGAAAGCGATGCCTTCGTGTGAATTTATTCACCGTGCGGGCCTAGCAAGTAGCCTTCGGGATTCATATACCTTATGTCTTCTTGTGAATTTATTCACCGTGCGGGCATAAGGGAATGTGTCCCCTCGAGTTTAACTTAGTCCACACAAGCCTGTGATGGGTTTAGGACTAAGGATCTGGCAAGCCAAAGGGGGCAGCGACAAGGAGAACTCGGGTACCGTTTTTAGAACCTAAACTGGGAGACCATGGAGAATTAGAGCCTACCCCAAAACCACCTTTCCAAAACCTAGGATATTTTTACCTTAACCATGTCTTTTTTTTTCCTTTCGTCATTTATTTATTTATTTATTTATTTTACTAACATTTCTGCCTTTGTGTTTGTTTTTTTAGCATTTGCATCATAACAAGAGGATATTGATCCTTAAAAAGCGTTTGTTACACACAAACTAATCTAAATTAATGGACAAAGGTGTTGTAATACAAGAGATTAAGAACGCCGAGGCACGACTATGGTCCGAGATGACTCAGAAAGAGAAGGGAGACAGTCTTCAGGGGAACTACGTGTCAGAGCTGGTTAGTTATGCCTCTGTCAGCCTGAAACAGAATGATGTCCAAGAGTTGCAAAAATATTTGGGACAGTTGAAAGAATGACAGAAAGCAGAAGTTCAGCCAACGATATGGTGATATTGCCCTCTTACTTCATGTCAAGACTGATGAGCCCCTGCTCCGAGCACTGATTCAATTCTGGAACCCGGGATATAGTTGCTTCACCTTTAACCGGGAGGACATGGTGCCCACTATCGAAGAGTATACCACACTACTGCACTGCGAAAGCATCATACTAGAGAAGGCATATATCAAACATATCAAGGGTCAACCTTTAAAGAACGGACTGGCCAAGATTGCAGGGGTTGATGAAAAGTGGGTGACTGATCGACTCCGACTCAAAGGTAGCGGGGAAATAATCGAGTGGATCCATATAAAGCAACTAATGAAGAACCACCCTGATGAATGGAAGACTATAGATCTTTTTGCAATGGGTCTGTACGGTTTGATTATCTTTCCGAAGACCTTGGGGTGCATCGACGCAGCCGTAGTAGAACTATTTGAATAACTTCCAAGGTGAGTCAACCCAACGCCGACCATCTTAGCCGAGACCTTTCGGTCTCTTAATCATTGCAGAAGAACTGGTGGAGGAAGGTTGATTGGATGTGTTTAGCTCCTTCAAGTCTGGATTCACAACCACTTCTGGAAGACTAACGAGGTTGCCTACCGCCGATGCAGCACTACCTATTCATCATTGGGATAGTTCATCACTATGAAATGGCATGAAGGCGCTTCTAAGGAAGAATGGATGAAGGTCTTCACTCATCTTCAGGACCAGGATATTACTTGGAGAGCCCCCTGGTTATTCCTCAGTGATGTTCTTTTCTGATTTGGGGATTCTGACACTATGACCTTACTTAGACTTTGGGGTGCAGTTGGGTATGCTCCGTTGTTGGCACTTAGACAGTATGGGGCATGTCAGTTTATCCCAGCAACATACGGATTATCTACATCAGAGTTTGTGTATCAAGGTGACAGTTATAAGAAGAGGATCAAAGAGGCAGCCGAGTCATGGAAGAAAGTATCCCGGATGGATGTCGTTGCTGCCAGAGATATGCTTACTCCGGATTATATGGAGTGGCGAAGATTGAGAAAGAATGATAGCATCCCGATGCCAGACTATGAAGACACCCAAACCATGGAGGAACATCTCAGGCCTGTCCCTTATGGACTTGAGATAGCCAAAACAGAGTTTGAAGCTGTGAACAATGAGCTGGGGAAGAGTATAAAGGAACTTGAGGCTGAACGCTATCAGTGGAATCTAGATGCCGGCTCTCAGAAAGATCGAGCAGACAAACTAGAAAGAGAACAAAAAAGAGTCCGTTTAGAGCTCGAAGACTTGAGAAAGGGGTATCAAGATAAAGTCAAGAATAACTCCAAGTTGAAAGTGGCTTCTAAATACTGGAATGAGAGAGCTTGGAAGGAACAGATGAAGACTGCCCAGAGGCACTTAGCAGGCAGTCAGCATCAAAACCAATGCTTGAGAATCTGGATGGCTGATCTGGAGAAACAACATGAGAGAGATGGCAAAACAATAGCTGAGTTAGAAGCTATTGTAGATGGGTTCAAGAAGCAAGCAAGCAAGCTTCAGATAGTGCCCTTCGACGGATGTTTACAGTGGCGTTTCCGTTGGGAGCAAGCACAACAAAGGGTGAAGGCCAGAGACGCAGTCATCCGAGACTTCCTAGATCAAGTACAGAAGGCAGCTCGCCATCTACACGGCCTGGCAAGGGAAGCTGGAGTGGTCCAACAAGGCATACAACCAGTGACAGATGAAAACAGAAGACTTGTCAACCTGCTGGAAGCTGTTCGGGGTCTAGAGGATTTAGTCTGAATGTACCTTTGATTGTTTTTATGTCTCTTACAAGATAAAACATTTTTGTCGAAATAAGGATTATTTATAATAATGGACACTTTTATGGATCAATGCCTCGAACATTTCATGCATTTTTTTCATTTTGCGTTGTGCATCTACATTTCATTTTTAAGCATTTTCATAAACATGAAATTTCTTCATGGAG
Source organism: Hibiscus syriacus (assembly GCF_006381635.1). NCBI lineage: Eukaryota > Viridiplantae > Streptophyta > Magnoliopsida > Malvales > Malvaceae > Hibiscus > Hibiscus syriacus. The sequence goes on from NW_024063064.1 coordinate 1,175,217, forward strand.
GATTCGATGAAGTGGTTTTAACCACATGACACCACATGGAAGTAATATTGTAACATCAAAAGAAAAACTGAAAACAATACAGTGGGAGCCTGATCAGCTGATTGTAGGACAAAGCCTGCCAGGATGATCTAAGAAAAGAATCCCCATATCCTAAGGGCTACGATGTTAAAGCTGTTAGCTCTTACCACATAAGAATCCCCAAACATTCCTCTGAAAACTGTAAGGCGCTTGCCGAAGAAGGGGGCATGGCATACACCATTTGCACTTAGAGGGTTGTTTTATTTGAACACGTCTTTGATCTTTCATGTTTGCTTAATATTTTAAATGATTGAATTTATGTTGCTTTCTAAGGTGGAGTAATTGAACAAATTTTAATCTTTAGTTCTTCGAATATTAAATAAATTAATGATTCTTTTAATTCTTCAAGAATTATAGATTTTTGATGTATGGAAAGATTAGACCTTTCTTACCCTGTCTCAAACACCAGAATAATATACCTTGATTCTTTGCCCAAAACAACTTGTGGTCATTACCAAAAGACAAAATTTTAACATTACCTCATTTTGAAATTCTTGAACATTGCCTTTATCTTTTTGATACACTCATACCTTTCTTTGAGTCAATAAGATCACACCACTATTTTTTTAGACTCAAAAATAACCTTTTTTACCATTATAACCCAAGGCATTGAGTTGTTCATTTTAACATGAGCATTCTTCTAAAGAACCAACTTGGGGCATCTCGCGGGGAGCCTGAACATTGAGACATCTGGGAAAAAAGAAGAAGAATTCATTCAAAATAATTCTATCATACATTAATTACACTGTTTTCATGTGAATAGAATTAATCTTAAAAATCTATCCCCCTGGGGATACCTCTTCTGTGAAGATTTACATGTATGAAATGATGAACAACTTTCTTTCTTTATCTCTTCACAACAGGAGAAAAAATATATCCCTTGTGTCCCCTTTTGAGCCTGTAGTATTTTTCTTCTAATTCAACCCTAACAAAGGATCACCCTCCACACTGGGGGCAAGGTGGAAGAAATATGCTTACATGAGCGAAGACATTGATTCAGATGAGATACCAAAAGGTGAACCAAATGCCAAGTGCGAAGATTCAATCAGAACAAAAAGGGCAAAAAACAAAAAAGAAAAGAAGCAAAAAAGAAGAAAAAAAAAGAACAAAAATCAAAAAGAAAAAGGGACAAAAAAGCACATGCAAAGATTCCCTAAACACAAATGGTACATCAAGCTTCAAACTATGAGATTGATCAAGAACAATCATTCCCGAATCACTGAATCACTTCACTCGAAGATCATAGAGCATCAAGAGAGAGAAACATTTTGAGCAAGATTGAAGGCATCAGAATGAATTGATCCTTGGTTCAACACCCTGAAACACTTGTTCGGGCCTATTTATCCTTTTCTTTCATAACCATGAACCCTGGCCTACATTACGTGTCTTAAAAGTCCATTCTAATAATACATGGATTTCTAAACAGAAGAGAATATCTTCAGATTTCATCCTGCCCATCAGGGTTAATCTTTGTTTGCAAAAAACAATGTAATTAATGCATGGTATAGAAAAATAACAAAGGGGGTTCAAGACGTAAATCCTGAATAACATCTTGAAACCAAAGGAGGATTCGAGTAGAAAACCTGAAAAGGCGGCTCGAATATAAAAAATTGTGCAACTGAGGCGATCACACAAATTCGTTGATAAGGCATCGCACAATCCAAATATGACTATGAAAGCTGGGAGTCGGAGAACACTTCCAGTAGAGGAGAATTCAATCACCCCATCAAACCTTTGAGCATCAAATGCCAAACCTTTGAGCATTAAATGCCAAACCTTTGACCAAACACAATAACCTTAGACCTTTTTATCTTTTCCTTACTTAACCATTTCCCAAAGATAGCTTTGATCTTGGCACGTGTCAAATAGCTATAATTTATTGAAGGATTAACATTGTAATTAAACATTTGATATCCAATGAACTCTAGTTTTATGATTCGTCTCAATTGTAAAACCGTGAAAGAGACAATATTTTCAAAAATTTTGATTAAACATTTTTCGAAACTCTTTATTGATATTTTCAGAACTTTGAAAATAAAAGAGAAAGAAAAACATTTTTTTTTCAAACAAGACAGTCTCTCTAGAGTGGATCTTGGTAAATGACATGTGACTCTTAGACACAAAACTCATGCTCAGAATCAATGTTGAAGCAAGAAATGAGGAACATTTGGGGCATCTTTGGAGATTCAACATCAAATATTGGGGTATTTTTGGATATTGGGGCATCATTTGGGGATTCAACATCCTAATACAAATTATCAGACCTTTTTCAGGAGATAAAATATAACCAATTCATGTTACATGCATCTTATGCATACATTTTAGAGCATCATATTTATCATTTTCCACATACATAATTTTTTACAGCTTTTAGAGTCAAGTTTCAACTTCAAGACGAAGGATACTCGATTCAAAAGCACCTTTAAAGATTCATGTTGGTTGCTTAACTTAGCAGCAAAAAGCAACACTTCGACCAACTCGACAGATTATAAGTTTCTCTCGAAACAACACAATTTGCTCGAGAGTGGATTTCAACTTCACGACGAAGGATATATAGCTCGAAGCCAAACTTCACAATAAAGGGGTCTCCACGGTTTCAACTTCACGGCGAAGGGAATTGTGTCCACCCACAACATACAATACTTGGATTTCAACTTCACGACGAAGGATATTCAAGTCAAGGCTCAACTTCACAACGAAGTAGCCATCCGTGATTTCAACTCCACGATGGAGGATATCGTGCCACTCGAGACAACACAAGTTCAACTTCACAACGAAGGGATGGCTGGTTGTCAACAAACAACTTCCCAAATTCAGAGCCAATTTCAACTTCACAGCGAAGGATATTGGACTCCAGACAACACAAGTTCAACTTCATGACGAAGGGACCGTTGGTTGTCAACAAACAACTTCTCAATTTCAGAGCCAATTTCAACTTCACAACGAAGGATATTGGACTCCAGACAACGCAAGTTCAACTTCACGACGAAGGGACCGCTGGTTGTCAATAAACAATTTCCCAATTTCAGAGCCAATTTCAACTTCACAACGAAGGATATTGGACTCAAGACAATGCAAGTTCAACTTCATGACGAAGGGACCACTGGTTGTCAATAAACAACTTCTCAATTTCAGAGCCAATTTCAACTTCACAGCGAAGGATATTGGACTCCAGACAACGCAAGTTCAACTTCACGACGAATGGACCACTGGTTGTCAACAAACAACTTCTCAATTTCAGAGCCAATTTCAACTTCACAACGAAGGATATTGGACTCCAAACAACGCAAGTTCATCTTCACGACGAAGGGACCGCTGGTTGTCAACAAACAACTTCCCAATTTCAGAGCCAATTTCAACTTAACAGCGAAGGATAGTGGACTCGAGACAACGCAAATTTAACTTCACGACGAAGGGACCGCTGATTGTCAACAAATAATTTCCCAATTTCAGTGCCAATTTCAACTTCACAACGAAAGATATTGGACTCCAGACAACGCAAGTTCAACTTCACGACGAAGGGACCGCTGGTTGTCAATAAACAAAATCCCAATTTCGGAGCCAATTTCAACTTCACAGCGAAGGATATTGGACTCCAGACAACGCAAGTTCAACTTCACGACGAAGGGACCGCTGGTTGTCAACAAACAACTTCTCAATTTCAGAGCCAATTTCAACTTCACAACGAAGGATATTGTACTCCAGACAACGCAAGTTCAACTTCACGACGAATGGACCGCTGGTTGTCAACAAATAACTTCCCAATTTCAGAGCCAATTTCAACTTCACAGCGAAGGATATTGGACTCGAGACAACGCATGTTCAACTTCACGACGAAGGGACCGCTGGTTGTCAACAAACAATTTCCCAATTTTGGAGCCAATTTTAACTTTACAACAAAGGATATTGGACTCGAGACAACACAAGTTCAACTTCACAACGAAGGGACGACTGGTTGTCAACAAACAATTTCCCGATTCCAGAGCCAATTTCAACTTCACGACGGAGGATATTGGACTCGGAATAATGTTACTTACTTGGATTTCAACTTCACGACGAAGGATATCCAATTCTAGGCTCAACTTCACGATGAAGGGGCCACCCGCGGTTTCAACTTCACGACGAAGGGAATCGTGCACACAAGCATCATCCATCTTTAGATTGGATTTCAACTTCACAACGAGGGATATCCAACCCAAATATGGATTATCTGTCAACAAAGACCTTCGAGTTCGACTACGCTCAGCTCCAAGGCACTTCATTTACAGCATAACTCAAGGCTTGAAGGGTTATCTGCCATCAAAATTATCAAGTTCGATTCCATTCAGCTCGATGACACATCAATCGCACTACTTTTCGGTTGTAGTCGAGGTTTTCAAGTCGAGAAGAGGACCTGGGTTAGCCGTGCCTGAGTGACAAGCAACCATTTTCAAGCAGCATAGCTTAAGTCAAGAAAAAGCTATCTGTCAATGAAGATTTTTGAGTTCGATTCCGATCCAAGGTCTTTAAACCGAGAAGAAGACCGAAGGGCAACGGGAAGCCACGTGCTGATTCAAATTCCGAAATACAGCTTCAATTTCATATCATTTCAAGATGAACTTGACTTCACAATGGAGGAGTCATCCGTAACTCAATTCGACAGGGAGTTATTGAAACATCAGAGTCAATTTTCAACTCCACTGAACGAAAATTGTATCTTTTAATCTTTGTCCTATCCCCGTTACACGACTATGGGCAAAGAGGGGCAGCTGTCAACACACCTTTTCGTCCTACTAGGATTCAAACTCCTAAAAATAGGATAGAATTTTTCTAGGATTCAAACTCCTAAAAATAGGATAGTGTTCTACTATTATTTAAACTCCTAAAGATAGGATCCACAAGCATTATAAATAGTCATTGTAACTCACAATTGTAACACATTCGGAGGAGGATATACGAAATACTAAGCAAAAAATTACAAGCAACTCGTAGCCATTTTTCGAAGCATTTATATTTTGAAAGACAACTGGAAATTACGTAGTACTGAAAGGATGGTTCAAGGGTGCTAATCCTTCCTTGACCGTAACCGACTCCCGAACCCGACACATCTTTGGAAAGACGCAGATCAGGTAAGAAATAGGGTATCCGATCAACCCATTTGTTTTAAATAAATGATCGGTGGCGACTCCAATCCACATTTTTCAAGTCGAAGCCTAATTCCAGGGCCCAACCGAAAGACGGTTGCGACAGACTTTATAACATGTGGGGCTTCAGTTGTAGTTGTCATATCTATATTCGAGGGAATATTATCTTGTTTCTCCTGATGAGGGACGCAAGGGGGATCATGCAATATTCTCTTGCTAGTGATGTTTGGATTATCATTTTCAGTGAGGACGATTGTAGAGTGCTTTGGTTTATCTAGAATTGTAATCCGAAAAGGCATACTGAGATGAAGAGAGGAACTGCTCGACCAGGCTGGGAGAGATCTTGAAATTTTCGGAGTCACATTTGAGACATTCAAAGGCTTCCGAAAACTCAACATTCCTTTACCCTTGTTGTTCTTGGGTGCATTCAGTGACTTATCAAAAACGAATGAAGTTCTGCCCTGTGTTACAACCATGGGGACATGACTGGTGAAGGTATTTTCTTTGCTTAGAGGTGTTACATTGGTATCTTCATCAGTAGCTTAAAAAATGCGTTGGAATCTTGAGCCAGAAACTTTTTAAGTCGAGCCTTTAGCAATCCCATGTTTCTTGTTATTACACCTTTATCTACGTTCAACGATCATCCAGGGACCTTAGGTTTCATTAGGAGGCTTAATGACGTGTGGGAGGTTCCATCTGAATTGGATTTAGATTCTCAGGGTCTTCCGTTGCCTTCTACTTCTTCGGGAAAAAATCCTGAACATGACCATATATTCCACATTAGTAGCATATCATAAGAAAAGATTTTCTACAACTTGAACTCATATAATCATAAGTAATTTCGAGAATAAAGGATTCTTGAGATAAATGCTTACTGCCATTCGCACAAATCGACCCCTACGTCCATATTCAGTATGGTAATCAATTTTGATTAACGATCTGATACTTCTCCAATTTCGATAATAAGGTCTCGCTTATAAAGAGTAACCGGTAAGCCTAGTAGGCGAATCCACACAGTGATCTTGCTGGGAAAGAACTGTGAAGTAGAGAACTCTGGAGACCATGGTTCGACGGTTAGATAGTGACCAAACAATGTCCAAGGTCCACCAAAAAGGGCTTTTAGATAGTGTGGACGTCAATAAAGCGAGATTAGAATGTAATGATTTCAACTTCCATAATATGAAAAGGACGTGAGAGTTTCTAAAGATCTTGAATCCTATTCTTGAGTGTTACAAAACCAATACGGTGACCCAATATTTAAACCAAAATTGTTTGATCGAAACTCTTGTTGGCAATTGCTTGGACTCTATTGGAGAAGCAAAGGATATCAATCCATCAGCGACGATGCGTATCATGTGCCCTTCCAATACTTTGATGTCTTCATCATGAAAGGCAGCATTCATGTCAGCAGTCATAACGTAATTATCACTCATAAGGGTATTCCGAAAGGAGATCGATGTAGGGGTCCCTGTATCCTGAAGCTTTCCCGCCGTATCCTTGTCCATATGATGAGCATCAGAATCAGCAGTCAGCACTGTCCGACGATTCTTCGTCAAATATTTTTGCTTTCTTCAAAAGCCGATCATATTTATTGTCTCCTGATAATTGTGGTAGGGTTTCCATTCCGTCGAATCGTTTTCGCTCTCTTATTTTCTTTAATATTATAAAATTATTAATAAATATATTTTAATAATTAATATTTTATTAAATTATACTAAAATATTATATTATATTATATTAAATATATAAAAAATATAAAAGAAATTTTGAGTATTTATGCTCTTCAATTGGTGTGTGGAATCTAGTGGTTGTGGAACTTAGTAGTGGAGTCATTTTTGTCCCAACATCATTATGCTTATTCTCATGGCAAGATCTACTGATTAACCATTTCTCTGCATCATCCCACTTTGATGAAAAGCTTTCCTTAGGAAGGTTGCCACCATTGAAGCTAGAAACTGACCTACATGGTGTACCAGCAGCTTGTAAAATTTCTCCTTTGTGTTATGACCGAGTTCACTGATTCTCTTGTATTTGATGCCACCATTGGAAATGACTTTTAAAACTGAGATGTCTCCTTTAGATTAAGCTGACAAAGTGGGTCTGGGAAAGGATCAAATGGCTTGTCTTTGCTTTGTCCATCAGCTTTGCCTTGCATGCATCCCTAAGAGTGTCATTTATTGTATACATAATTTCACTTTGTCTTTGTGAAATAATAATATAAAAAAGAAGAGTATTACCACTAATTATCTCAAATATTAAAAAGCAGAAATAGAATCCAATGCTTTACACGCCTACGATTTGATAATGGAAAGGGTAGTCTGAAATAAACAATTCAACTTTGCTTTAGGTGTATCCCAAATAGTGCCAAAACCTTGAAACTTGAATTTATTATTTGATTGTTTCCATATAAATTTAACACTACAATTATTTTTCAAAAGAAAACAAAATAAACCCAAAATTATTATAATATTGTCGGAATGGTCCTCGAGCTTTTTAGGGCTATGGCGGGGAGCGATCCAACTTAATCTTTGAGAAAGGTTGGGCTTTAAAATAAAGAACAAATAAATAGTTTTGGAGTCGTCATCAACCTTTGGGTTAGGTAGGACGAATACCTAAAAATACCTTTTAAAATAATTTTAAGGAAAATAATTTTAAAAGATAAAAATTGATCTACGTTTAATCAGAAATTTGTTTTGAAAAGAGTTTGGGAGTCGATTACGTATGGGGAAGGATTAGCACCCAAACAACGCCCGAAATCAGTTCCTAAGCGATTATACGTCATCTAAACATTGAAATGTGCAAATTCGAATATACATTTAAATTATGATCGCCTTTTAGAAAAATATAAAGGTTATTATTTTGCACGAACAATTCTCGAAAATACCTTCCTTGACAGTTAAGGGGGCATTTCCATGGATTCCCCATACAAAATAATATTGTCCAAAATATATATTAATTATATTAAAAAGAACAAATTTATTCGAATATAAAATATATTATTTTATTCAAACAATTCTTGGAAACACACTCCTTGTCAGTTAAGGCGCGCTTCTATAAATTCCTCGAGTAAAATAATATTTGAAAACATTACAAATAGCAAGAAATTAATAAATATGTAAATAATGGATCAAGATAATAAAGAATATTGATTTTGGGGATTAAACTACACAATCAACAATAAATAAAGGCAACCATTGCGAATATTTTACAATTTGAGCACTACAATCGTAAAGAAACCAACTTCAATCATTCAGAACTAAAATGGAATATATAAAATAAGACACTCGAATTAAAATAATCATAAAGATAAAATACTAAATAGAAAAGGACTTAAATGAAATAAAAATAAAAATAATAGCCAAATCATAATCAATCAGTGACTAAAATGCTTAAATTAAAGATATTGTACCTAAATTATAATAAAATAATAAACAGACCCCAAACAATGGCTAAAATGAATAAAAATAAAATCAGTGACTAAATTCGAATAAGCTAAAATAATAAAAATGACTAAATTAAAATAATCACAAATTAGATCACAAAATTAAAGAAATAAAATAAATAGAGGACCATGATTAAAATTGAAAAACACACATAAAGTGGAAGGACCTGAAAGAAAATAAACCAAAAAGTTAGTGCTAAGAAATAAAAAGGAAAAATGACTAAATTAGTCCCTAAACATTTAACAAAAAAATAAATAGTCACTACACATGACTAAAATGTAAAACACGCCTAAACTTATAGGGACTAAACAATAATTAAACCAAAAATATATAACATGCATAAGAAATGGGTAAATTACAAAAATGGTCCATGCAGGTGACCGTTTTGCAAAAACATGCCTAACTTAGGGGGACCTAAATGCAATATCCCCCTAAAGTTTAATATAAATACAAACTTTTCTTTTTTTTTCTTATTTATTTTCATTTATTTTTTTAACTTTATAGAGAGAGAGGGTCTCATATCTCTCTAGGATTTCGGTCGTCAGGTCGTCGTTCGAAAGTCACCAGTCGTCGCGCCGACGTCGATCGCCATGTCGCCACCACTGTCAGTGATCGTTGGTCACCAAATTTCACTAGAAGGCTCAACTTGACCTCCCCGTCTCGGATATGGGCTCCGTTTCACGAGAATCGACCTCAAACTCCACGAAAATGGCCAAGAATGTCTCCACTTCAACCGTACTGATCTCCACAGTCCGCCGTTGGATCACCTTGATATTTTAGTATGTTGCTCGCCGACTCTCCTTCTCCACTTTGACCGTTCGGATCTTTGAACGGAGGTCCCTGTTATTATCCTCTCTCATCGGGCGAATGGGTAAATCTTCTCTTTTTTTACTACTCAATATTACTTCTAAAAAAATATGCATTGCTTAAAAAAATTGTTGCTTTGAATTTTTATTACTTAGCTCGAAAAAAAGGGTCGAGTGCCCTTAGTAAAAAAAACAAAATCAAAATTTTGAAAAGGGAGAATCCTCCCCTTTTCTAAAAAACAAAACCCCTCCTCAATATTACAATCTATTTTTTTTCTCAATCAAGGTCCATTTTTTTGAAAAACCGAGCCCCTCCCAAATCTGAGACCTCCCTCTGATTTGATTGATTACTTGTTATATCTGGTGAAGTTCTTGGGTTGGTGATTGATTTGATTCGACAATGGCAAAGAGAATGATTTCCCTATGCCCCCAAAAGATATTCCCGATGTTTTGGGATTTCTCTTTATTATTTTTTAAAGGGCTTCAGATTTGATATATTTTGACTGATGGTGCACGTTCAGTCACTGTTTGGCCAGACTGTTGATGGCAGCTAGAGCAATCGGCGGCGGTCAGAATAATAACTCCCTAGGTTTAGGGTTTTAGAAACCTTAGGTGTTGCTATTGGGTCGGGTCGGATCCTCTTGGGTCCTGCAACTAGGCTCTAGTCAGGTCTGTTATTGGGCTCCAGTCTTGGTCTGAAACCAAGTGGGTTTGGTTGGTTATGCCTTGGGGTGCTGGGCTTGTATTTTTGGGCTCCATTTGTGCCTACAAAAATATAAAATATAATAATAAAAATAATAGCAATAAAAAATAAAAATAAAAATAATAATATAAATATCAGGACGATAACCACTGTCCACAACTACCTCTCTTTGCTCATTCTTGTGTCAACAAGAATAGGAAAAAGATGAAGAGACAATGATTTTTAGTCCATTCGACTTCATGCTTTGAAATCTGATAAGAGATATGTTCCATTGTTTCTCCAGGGCAAATTAGATCGACAAACGTTGACTCATTCCACTGTTTTTTAGGGAAAATTTAATCGAGGTTTATTTGCTTCACTGCTCTTCAGGAAGAACAAATCTGAAAGAAGAAGAATTTGCTCTGATATTCTTTAGGGGAGATTAGACTCGAGAAAATTTTTGATTCACTTTGCTTCTCTTCAGGGAAGATTGAATCGAACTTGATTTGCTTCGTTGCTCTTCAGGAAGACCAAATCTGAAAGAAGAAGAATCTGTTCCACTACTCTTTAGGGGAGATCAGACTCGAAAACTTTGATCCACTTCACTTCTCTTCAGGAAAGATTGAATTAGAATCGATTTGATTCACTTCTCTTCAGGAAGACCAAATCTGAAAGAAGAAAAATATGCTCCGCTACTCTTTAGGGAGATCAGACTCAAGAAAAAAGTTTGATTCACTTCCTACTCTTCAGGGAAGATTCAATCGAAATTGATTTGCTTCACTGCTCTTCAGGAAGACCAAATCTGAAAGATGGACTCCTCTTTACGAGAAAGGCAAGAAATACAACACTGAAAGATTGACTCATCTTCGCGAGAAAGTCAAGAAGGACAACACTAAAATAGTGACTCCTCTTCACGAGAAAGTCAAAGAAGAAACACTGAAAGATTGAATCTTCTCCGCGAGAAAGACAAGAAAGACAGCACTAAAAGATTGACTCCTCTTCACGAGAAAGTCAAGAAGTACAACACTAAAATATTGACTCCTCTTCACGAGAAAGTCAAGGAAGATAACACCGAAAGATTGGCTGCTCTTCGCGATAAAGTCAATAAGGACAACACTAAAATATAGACCCCTCTTCACGAGAAAGTCAAGGATGACAACACTGAAATATTGACAACTCTTCACGAGAAAGTCAAGAATAACATTAAAAGATTGATTGTTCTTCACGAGGGAGTCAATATGGACAACACAAAAATATTGACTCCTCTTCACGAGAAAGTCAAGGATGACAACACTGAAATATTGACTCCTCTTCATGAGAAAGTCAATAATAACATTGAAAGATTGACTCCTCTTCATGAGGAAGTCAAGAATAACAAAGATTGACTCCACTTCACGAGAGAGTCAAGAATAACAAAAATTGACTTCTCTTCATGAGGAAGTCAAGAATAACATTGAAAGATTGACTCATCTTCATAAGGGAGTCAAGAATAACCAAGATTGACTTCTCTTCACGAGGAAGTCAAGAATAACATTGAAAGATTGACTAATCTTCACGAGGAAGTCAAGAATAACATATATTGACATCTCTTCACGAGGAAGTCGAGAATAACAAAGATCAACTTCTCTTCATGAGGAAGTCAAGAATGAAAAAAAATCGACTTCTTTTTACGAGTAAGTTAAGAATGAAAAACATTTACTCCTCTTCATGAGGGAGTCAAGTTGAAGCTTCAAGGGAAAATGATTTTTAGTAATACAAGATTGAGTCTTCTAGGAGACATGTTCTAAAAAGGGCACGATTGAAGTTTTTAGAGAAACCATCTCAAGAGAGACAAAATTTCTCAAAACATATTTTAACAGACATCCTCATGAGGGAGATCAAAATTGATCATGTATGTATTAAATGATGTATGATGCAATGATATAAATTCATGTATCATGTATGAATGCATGTTTTCTTGATCTGTTGGGACGGCTGCAAGAGCAATCTTCATTCTCTTCCTGATTAAGTTGTCTTCACTTTTGTTGCACCAGCATGCACTCTTGTAATTCTTGAGTTGTGTCAATTTCTTCTTACCCCCAACAAATTTTTGCCCCTGATAAGATTGCCTTTCTCAACTTGAGAATCTTTTCTTTTCTCTTATATCTGATAATCTAATTTTGGAAATAGTTTACTGGGTAAAAAACTTTGGAAATCACTTTCTTACTTTTCAAAAATTTCATTTTCTAAAAACATTAAATGAAAAACTTTAAAAATCACTTTCTCATTTCTCAAAAATCATGTGAGAACATCCTAATCGAAGGTCTTATAGAGGGCCCAAAGGACTTAATATCTTACTCGAAAGAGTGACAAAAGACCAGAAGGATTTAATCATCATGCTTGAAAGACTTACTGATGGCCCGAATGACTTATCAATTTGGTAAATAGTTTACTGGGTAAGAAACTTTGGAAATCACTTTCATACTTTTCAAAAAATTCATTTTCTGAAAATACTAAATGAAAAAATTTGGAAATCGCTTTCTCATTTTTCAAATTCATGTGAAAACATCCTACCTGAAGGTCTTACAGATGGATCAAATGACTTATCATCTCGCTCGAAAGACTTACAGATGACCTGAATGATTTAATCATCATGCTTGAAAGACTTACTAATGGCCCGAAGGACTTACCAATTTGGGAAATAGTTTACTGGGTAAGAAATTTTGGAAATCGCTTTCTTACTTTTCAAAAATTTAATTTTCTGAAAGTACTAAATGAGAAACTTTGGAAATCACTTTCTCATTACGGGAAACTTTGAAAATCGCTTTCCCATTTTTCAAAGTTATGTGAAAACATCCTGCTTGAAGGTCTTACGGGTGGCCCAAAGGACATATCATCTTACTCGAAAGACTGGCAGATGACCCAAAGGATTTAATCATCATGCTCGAAAGACTTACTGATGGCCCGAATGACTTACCAATTTAGGAAATAGTTTACTAGGTAAAAACTTTGGAAATCACTTTCTTACTTTTCAAAAATTTCATTTTTTGAAAATACTAAATGAGAAACTTTGGAAATCGCTTTCTCATTTTTCAAATTATTGTGAAAACATTCTACCTGAAGGTCTTACGGATGACCCAAATGGCTTATCATCTCGCTTGAAAGACTTATATATGACCCGAATGATTTAATCATCATGCTCAAAAGACTTACTAATGGCCTGAAGGACTTACCAATTTGGAAAATAGTTTACTGGTAAGAAACATTGGAAATCACTTTCTTACTTTTCAAAAATTTAATTTTCTGAAAATACTAAATGAGAAACTTTGGAAATTTCTTTCTCATTATGGGAAACTTTGAAACTCGCTTTCCCATTTTTCAAATTTATGTGAAAATATCCCACCCGAAGTCTTAGAATCATCCTTGGAAGTCCCTTCCTTGCTACAGTGTGAGCACTAATCGATGTTGAAAAGGGATAACTCACTATGCGCTTAAATGATAGATACATTACTTTCAATGTCTTGAAAATGTTTTTTATATGGAAGATAATGCTGAGTGTAATAGCATTGATACTTTTGATGTTTATGCGCAGGAGTATTTGGATGAAAGCTACAACATGTAAGTTTCGAAAGCAAATGCTATAAAAATTGAATAAGTTGAAGACAATGAGACAGGTAATTTTATGCAACACTTTCAGTCATTGGACCTTCCTGATCAGCCTATTCAAACACCAAAGATGTCCATAAAATAATCACCTACACTTGAGATGAAACCTTTACTCGAGCATTTGAGATATGCTTTCCTTGGAGAACAAAGATACTCTACCAGTCATTATTACAACAAAGCTTACAGCATTACAAGCTGACAGCCTGATTGTTATGCTAAAGAAACATAAGAAAGCAATTGCTTGGAGCATCGGTGATATTAAGGGGATTAGTCTAGTATTTTGTACACACAATATTCTTTTGGAGGATCGGAATAGTAGTTCTATTGAGCATAAAATACAATTAAACCCAACTATGAAGGAATTCATTCCTAAAGAAGTCATCAAATGGTTGGATGCTGAGATTATATACTCCATTTCTGACAGTAATTAGGTGAGCCCCATGCAATGTGTTCCTAACAATGGGGCATAATTGTGGTAGAAAATGAGAAGAATGAGTTGATTCCTACATGCACAACTACGGGCTGGAAAATTTGCATGAACTATCGCAAGCTGAATAAAGCTACGAAGAAAGATCATTTTACACTACCATTTATTAACCAAATGCTAGACAGACTTGCTGAAAAGGCTTTTTGTTATTTCCTTGATGGGTATAATGGCTATAATTAGATTGCTATATCTACTGAAGATGAATGTAAGATGACCTTTACTTGCCCTTATGAAACTTTTGCTTTTAGATGAATGTCGTTCGACCTATGCAATGATCCAACAACTTTTCAACGCTGCATGATGGCAATATTCTCCGATATGATTGAAGATTACTTAGAGATATTGATCACGTGTAAATGTGTGTGTTGTGGCACGTAATTGTATGCTAGTATCCACAGTCGATGCAAGTAATATAGTAGTAAGCGAGTTATCGTCTCCACAGGGATTAGTGGGAATTTTTTATGTTTTCTACAACTAGAACTTAGTGTCACTAATTAGTCCTAAGATTCATATCTAAAAGGAAAAGCAAGCAGTAAAAACGATGTGAACAGATGGAAGAGTATTGTTAATGAGAGAAAAATTATAAAGTAAAGTGAGAAGAAAAGTTTGGTCGATGCAATAAAGATATGCAAAGCTAACAAATAAAAGTTGTCAAATTGAAAAATGTTGAGTTTAAGATAATCTGAAAAACCTCACACATTCAGACTTCTAACGGAACACTTGAGTTGGATTTGCCACGATAAGAAATTGTTCTATGTCTAGGATGATTTAGTATGCTATGCCTATGCTGCCCGACAAGATTTACTAGAGTGTTCCTTAAACTTTTGCTACGACAATATTACTCAGCGTAAACATCCCTCTTCTTATCCTTAATATTTACAAGATTTACTACATCCCTTGGTTTGTCAAATTGTTGTTGTGGCAATACTCCTCAGCGTAAACAGTAACTTTTAGCTTATCATACTCAAGCATTCATAATTTTAGTTAAATAAAACCCTCTTCTTATCCCTAAGGTATATTAGAACCTCATCATCCCGTATTGGTTCCCTTGTCGACTTATATCTAACCTAATTCTCTTGATATCAAGTATCAACTCCTAGAAAAATGGCAATATCTAAAAAGCTTTTACAGAGACTATGTATATTTTGCCGAGGCACCAAAAAATCTCTCAAAATATTTTATATTATCAAGGAAAAAAATTAAAACAATGAACAAAACAACACTTGGCATAAACAAACGGCATCAATCATTAAAAATCAAATAAAGTATCAACAAAGAGTCATTTAATACCAAGTAAAACAATTTATGGTGTGGTAAATATCATCCATGCCTCTCTTGATATAAAGTACAAGCCCTTTATGTGATATGGAAATAAAGAGCAAAAGAATAAAAACTCCTAAAACAAAGCTTTGTCGTGATATTTGGACCACCACCATGACTACTCCAGCCTTTTACTTCAAGCTTAGGGTATATTCTCTCCTCCCTTTCTATGAAGAGATATCATGGGATATTTATAGTGTGAATTTATAAGGTTTAGTACCCTTGAAAATTCCCTAAATACCCTTGGTTTCATCCCCTTTGTGTGAATAACATGACAGCTGGCAGTGGTCCCAAATTCTTTTATGAGGGCATGATTACACGTGAGGGCAATTGGATAGCTGGCCAAGTGACGTTAGATGATGCGTCAGACTTGCAAGATAAAACTCGCCTTGGCAAGAAAATTCTTATGTTCCTTGGGCCATATCAAATTAATTTGTCTCGACAAATGAATTCTTCCTTAGTCATTTCCTATAATATTATAGCCAACAAACAACCTTTCGCCTTGGCAAAACTTATCCACCACATGCACATGCGTACTAAATGCAACTAAATACAACAAAAATGCTAAAGCAACGGCTTTTATACATTCAATAACTTAAGTGAAAAGACATAAAACAAAGTCTTTTATGAAGTTATCACACCCTCATCAATAATTTTGGCCTCAACATGCTAGACTGAGTAAGAAGTTAAGTACCTTACTTTAGGTCAGGACCCTTTGACAATCTATGTGCCTGATTGTATCTAGTCTATGCTCAACGAAATTAGAATACTCCTAAATAAGTTTTTCTAGTTTGCCAAGGCATCAAATTATTCATTAAGCATAGTTTCACTTATATTTATTCAATATGTAACTTCAAATATTTTCTTCAATTTCGTTTCTTTCTTTTTTTTTCACTGCTTTGAGAGGAGTCATCCCATCACACCTACCATCTCACACTCTAGGTGAAAGAGAGCATACCTTCCACCCCCGAGCTAGTTAGGTAGAATCATCCTGCTACTGCTTTCATTCACTAATGTGTCGAGGCAACCATTTATTTAAGTGAGTTTCCAGGTCATGTCGTCACACAAATGTGTCCCTCTACACTTATACCGAGACATTTATTTGCAATTCAAAAAATTTAAAACACTAAGGAGTTAAACTTAATCTTTTCCATCATTTAATGCCACGATGCGCAAAAAAGTTATTTCTTTAAAAATTTCTAAGTACCTTAAGCAAAGAAACCATATAATTTTGTTAACAGGATCACAAACAGTCAAGTTCTAAGGTTGGTTCTATCCTTCTGCGTTCATGTAAAATAATTATGGCCCATTCAATAAATATTTTCTTTCATCATCAGATATCCTCAACTTATTCCGAATAACAATCCTAACATTACTAATACCATGACAAAAATTTATTCCTACCAATCATTATTAATACAAACAACTATGTGTGAAGCACAACACCTCCCTCAAAGTCGAGGGATGCATTGTCCTCAAAGAATGAAAAGGTAAAGTAATTACTCTAAAATGTGATGTAAATGCAAATGTAAAATGGTTCCTTATTGTGGTGGGGTAGTTCTTCTAGACTCGTAGGTTCTCTATCGCTTGAGATGAGAGGCTGGTAGATCCAATTTCTTCTGAAGGAAGCGATGATGGATACGACATAGTAATACAACCTGTTATGTGCTTGAGGCGATGTCGGGTGTTGCGAGGATTCTCTTCTGGGGGTATCTCCTCGATTGGAGAGGTCTAAGCATGGGTGTGTAAGGGTTGGCTAGTTTCGGTTGCAACAACTGGTTCATTGTTCAAATATGGGGATGTGTTGGGGCTTGTTCAGTGGAAGGTTGGTCATCAACTGGTTTAACAAAAATTGTTGCCGAGGTAAAGTCTTCGGCTTCGAAAAACTTTGGCAGAATTTCTTGAGTGTACTCCAAAGAGGAAGAGGGGGAGCTGATGTACTCATCCATCTTGTCCTGGCCTTTTTACAGATTGGATAGGCATGTGTGACGAGGGGCTGACATCAATAGGGGTATCAGGCTGAACGTTTGGTGCTAAGGCGAAAAATGTGCTACCGTATGTGATTGCTTATTTACGTAAGAGCTTCTTAAGAAAAGGCGGTAGGTCTTCAATGGTAACTAGTAGCAATTCCTTAAAGAAAGCGTTCAGTCGTGTATCTCTGGCCTTGACATAATTGAAGAAGATATACATTTGAACTTCCAAGCATTCTAGCCATTCCCTTATCTCTCGAGCGTTGGTGACCACATCTGTCATTCTCGCTGCAACTACAGATTTTGCACCTCGTTCTAATCCCTCTCCCAGAACATTATTGTCAAAAATCATTAGCTTTGACACCTTCTTCTTGGTGATGCCCTACTTTGATTTGATAAACTTCTCCAAGGTCTCCTTAGGGACCTTTTTCATTCTGCATAAAATGGTTATTAAATTGGGAAAAAGTAAGTTACCTCTGGCCCACTTCACACACTCGTGGACCTACTCAAAGATGATTTCGCCTACATCGATCGAGTGGTCGTAGATGATAGAGTGGAGCTATATTAATTGTTGTAACAAAACTATTGTGTTGTGAGAGGTGGGCATCAACTTGCCCTTCAAAAATTAATTCCACAGCTTCGTGATTAGGTTGGGGGAACGATAATCCACACGCTTTCGATTGGGGGTGTTCCCCTCAAACTTTGCCCAGCAAAACACAAGCCCTCCAACACACCATCATAGGTTTCATAATATGTTGTGGAAAGAAATTTGTTATGTTGATTTTTAACTTTACCAAGCTTAAAATATCGATTGATGGCGGATGGAGTGAATCGGATGAACTTCCCTCAAACATAGACAGAGTGCTGCGACGGGTCTCCCAGATGCGCATAAAACTCTCGAACCATCGATAGCGCCACCGCCTTTGAGTGTCGGGCAAACTTTTCCCACTGGTGTTTTCAGATAACGTCCATCACCATGGGCCCAAATGGTTCCTATCTTCCTCCGTGAATAAAAAGTTATCTTCAAGGCATACTTGACGTTTCTGCAAAGCCATAAATTTTTTCTCGGCATCAACACCTTAGAAGCGCTGGAAAATTGTTACAGCGGTGGACGATGTGGACCACCAGGGTTTGACTTAGATCTAGCCATGTTAGCTTGGTGAAAGATTGAATAGAAAGAGTAAAGATTTGGAACCAGTGTTTATGGAGGTTTCGGTGAAAGAGGAAAAACTAAAGATGAAGATGAAGAGTGAATAAAAAAAGAACGGTGAAAGAGAGAGTAAAGTAGGTGGTTTTGGAGAAAAAATAGGTAGTTGGTGGTTTCTTGGGGTAAAAAGGTAAAAATAATAACAAAAAATATATGACAATTAATGCTAAAGATTTGTGATGTGAAAAAGAAAGAATAAAATAATGGAGGAAAAGATTTTCCCCCTTAGAAGTGCCTGCCAATTTTTTTATTAGGGTTTGCTTCCTTCCACGTATAGGCTTGAATCCTAAGCTACCAAGTGTCAAAGGATCACTAAAATACATTATTAGAGAATAAAATAAAAATAAATAACTCATGTAGAATAAACTAACAAATAATTATTGATGTACATAATTCAAATTATGTTGCCTATGCAATAAAATTTGTTCAGGGAAGAGGAGCAAATTGTTGGGCATCATAGAGTAATGATGTCACTTTATCACGCATGATTGGTTCTCTGGTGTACGCCTTCAGTCTTTGACCATTCACCTTAAAAGTAGTCCCATCATCCAAGTTCGTGACTTCAATTATGTCTTGGCTATGCACTTGATGTACTATGAAAGGTCCTGAACACCTGGACTTCAGCTTGGCTGGGAACAACTTGAGCCTTGAATTAAAGAACAATACTTGTTGGCCCTGAAGAAATTACCGAGGCAAAATTTTTCTATCATTCTACTTCTTCGTCTTTTCTTTGTAAAGACAGATATTCTCATACGCTTGAGCTCAAAATTCGTCCATCTCATTTAGCTTCAACATTCTCCTTTCTCCAGCAAGTTGGCATCCATATTAGGTTTTTTATGGCCGAATATGACTTGTGTTCTAGTTCCATGGGAAAATGACATGCCTTGCCATAGACTAACTTGAATGGAGATATCCTGAGCAGTGTTTTAAATGCCAAATAATATGCCCACAGTGCCTCATCGAGCTTTGGCGACCAATCTTTATGTTTTGGGTTGACCTCATTCCTAAGGATCTGCTTGATCTCACAGTTGGAGACTTCATCATACCCATTTTTTTTGGGATGGTATATCGTGGCAATTTTATGGCGCACTTGGTACCTTTACAACACCTTGGAAATTAATTTATTGCAAAGTGACTACATTCATTGCTGATAATTACTCGGCATGCTCCAATATGCGTGAATATATTTTTATGCAATAACTTCAACACGAACTTGGAGTCATTTCGAGGTGTTTCCATGGCCTCAACCCATTTGGATACATAGTCCATAACCAAAAGTATATATTGATCACCAAAGAGTCCTATAAAATCGATTCCCAATACATCGAAGAGTTCAACCTCCAAAGTATTATGACATGGCATCTCATTTCTCTTCGATATATTCCCAATGTGTTGGTAATGATCACATGACTTATAAAAGCCATGCGTATCCTTGAATAAGGTGGGCCAGTAGAAGCCAGATTAGAAGACCTTTGCAGAAGTCCTCATCCCACCAAAATGCCCTCCATACGGGGATGTATGGAAATGAAATAGGATCTCCTTGTGTTCTTTCTTGGGGACACATTTTTGGATTATTTGATCACCATATTGTTTAAATAAGAATGGTTAATCCCAAAAATAGTGGCATACATCATGTCTAAACTTTTTCTGGCCCTTGATAGATAAATCTGGAGGCATAATAGCACTAACAAGAAAGTTAACTATGTCAGCATAGCACGACACTGCCGCGAGAAATAAAATTTTCTCGTCACGAAAATCCTCATGAATATCCTTCATGTCATGGAAAGTATTTTTGTTCTATAGCATAGACAAGTGATATGCTACTTTGAGTTTTAGTACCCTTACCATCCTTTCCCTCTAAATCAAATTCTTGCAGCAAGAGTATCCATCTAATAAGTCAAGGCTTTGCATCCTTTTTATTTTATAGGTACTTAATGATAGAATTATCAGTTTGTACAATGACCTTAGTTCCAATAAGGTATGCTCTAAATTTATCAAAAGAGAATACTACGACAAGCAATTCTTTTACTGTGGTGGTATAATTAAGTTGTTCATCATTAAGTGTACGACTAGCATAATACATGACATGAAAGAATTTACCTTTTCTTTGCCCAAGCACTACCCCTACAACATAGTCACTTGCATTGAACATCAACTCGAACGGGGCATCCCAATCAGGTGGAACAACAATTGGTACCAAATCATGTTTTTTCTTTAGATCAGTGAAGACGTTGAGACAGTTGTCATTGAACACGAATGGTTTATTTTGTTGAAGAAACAGACACAAAACCTTTGAAATCTTCAAAAAGTCCTTAATGATAATCTTGTAGAATCATGGATGCCCTAAGAAACTTCTGATGCCCTTCACAGTGGTAGGTGGAGGCAGATTCTCAATTAATTCCACCTTAGCTTTGTCAACCTCGATGCCTTGGCTAGAAATTTTGTGTCCCAACACAATTCCTTCTGTCACCATAAAGTGACATTTCTCCTAGTTTAGCACAAGGTTAGACTCCTTACATCACTTCAGCACTTCAGATAAATTGTCAAGGCATCGTTCAAAGTCATCACCCGAGACAAAAAAATTATCCCTAAATATTTCCAATAATTACTCCATCATGTATGAGAAAATGGACACCATACATCTTTGAAAAGTTTTTTGGGCTTTACATAGTCCGAACGACATCCTCCCAAAGGCATAGGTGACTTATGGGCAGGTAAAGGTGGTATTCTCCTGATCTTTAGGTGCTTGGCGATATGATTATACCCATAATATCCATCAAGGAAATAGTAAAATGCCTTGCCTACTACATGATCAAGCCTCTGATTAATGGAAGGAAGGGGGAATGATCTTTCTTTGTAGCCTTGTTAAGCTTTCTATAATCCATACAAATTTACTAACCCTTGACAGTTCTTGTAGTCAAAAGTTCACAATTCTCATTCTTTACCACGGTCACACAACTCTTCTTCAGCATGCATTGAGCCGGACTGGCCCAAGAGCTATCAGATATGGGATAGATCACCCCAACATCAAGTCATTTGATGATTTCCTTCATCACCATTTTTTCCTTATTGGATTAAGTTTTCTTTGGGGTTCCACAAAATTACTATTACACTCGTCTAATTGGATCTTGTGCATGCATATTCTAGGGTTGATTCGCTTTAAGTCTGCCCTAGTCCTCCTGAGAGCTTTATTGTGTTGTGATAAAACATTCAACTAACTACCTCTTACTAGGGGTTAGTAAATTCATTGAAATCAAGGGATTCAAATCTCTAACCTAGTCTATCTTGAAGTAAGCTACACTGTTCCAACTCTAGTGAATAATCCTCAGACTATTCATTTTTCTATCTTCAGTAAATCCTATATTTGCTCAATTGGAAAATTTTTGCATGGGCAAATATTTTTGCCTACCTCATTCTGCAAAAATTAGCCTGGGCCAAAATTATTGTTTCTCTTTGGCTGTAAAATATCGTCAGGCCAAAAATTTTTACACTCCTGTATCTGACCAATGTTATCTTTGCACAGAGTATCATATCCGTGTTGATGTAAAATTTTGCCTTAGTCAAAAAATTTCGTCTCATATTCTTCATGTGGCTCTATGTCTCCAATACAATGGCATTCTTTATAATTAACAACATATTTAAGAGTGTTGAATACATTGATAGCGACGCATTGATTAGCCACCCTCATTATAAACTCTCCCTTCTCACGATCTATTAAGATGCGCCCAATGGCTAAGAAGGGCCGCCTAAGAATAATTAGTGTATTTTCATCAGTTTCACTATCTGAAATAAGTAAATCTACTGGAAAAACAAACATGATCACTTTAACTATCACATCTTCAAAATTTTCCTTGGGACGAACATGTGATCGGTCAGCCAGTTATAAAATCACGATGGTTGGTCGAGCATTACCCATTCTATGTTTAAAAAATATGGAATTGGGCATCAGGTTTACGCTTGACCCCAAGTCACAAAGGGATCTCCCAACATACATATCACCGATGGAGCATAGTAACTTCCAAGATCTTTTTGTTTCAGTGGAAGTTTACTCAACATCGAACAATATTATGTTGTCGTGGCAACATTTTCTATTCTCTCCACCTTTTTCTTCTTCGTGACAAGATCCTTTAAAAACTTGGTGTAAGAAGGCATCTGATAAATAGCTTCGAGTAGTGGGACATTGATATACAACTTATCAAGGACATCCATAAACTTTGTGAACTGTATCTCCTCATTATGCTTCTTCAACCACTAAGGGAAAGGCGACGGAGGTCTGATTTCATCTGATACAGGCGGGGGTAAAACTTTTACCTTGGCAATAAATTTTTCGCCCTTATTAGGTTGACTTGTTTACCCATCGTCCTTTTCCTTCTCCTCAATCAAGTCTTCTTATTCAGCGTGTTTAGCTTGACCTTCTGGTTCTTCTCGTGTAGTGCCTTGGAAAGAAATTTATCGCTTATTTCCTCCAAACTTATCATCGAGATTAATTTGGGTTCCACTCCTAAGTGTAAGTGCACTGCATTTCTCCTTTCCATGAGGATTAGTGACCTCAGTATCATTAGGGAGACTTCATTGTAGGCGATAATGTACTGATGTGGCAATTTGGCTACTTGATTCTCCAATGCTCTCAATGATGAACTATGAATTTATATTAGAGCTGCTTGGCTTTGTAAGAAACACATTTATTCTTGATTGTAGATGAGTGTTCATGTATCAAGGTCTTTGTTAAAGCCATGAAATCTTTTGTCGGGGCCATAAATTCCCGCAGCGAAGCTTCAATGGAGTTAGAATTTGAGGAATATGCATTACCTTTATTGTTATTTTTCCAGGGCATCTGTTGATGCTGCAAACTTGAATGTTCAGAGGCATTTTGTTGTGGCCTAGTAAAGTTACGTTCATAGTTGTTGTTGTTCCCCTGATTACCGCAGGAAAACTTTAGATGTTGTCACTATCCAAGATTGTATGTATTAGAGTATGGGTTGTTGTTACTTCTATTAAAATAGTCCACGAAATTGATTGACTCCTGGTTTTCTGGGCATTCACTCTCACGATGTTTTCCGCGGAAAAGAATGCATGCTCAGTTAGTTGCCTTGACTTCTTTCACCTCACTGGAATTCTACAAATTTTTCAATGGCGAAACTGTTTTTTTGAAAGGGGGAAAAGGAACGGGTGTCGTTTTGAAATAATTCTTTGGTTACCGATTAATGAAATAAATTGGTTCGAGGAGTCGCCATCAATCCTTTATTAGGGTGTGACTGGGCACCCAAAAATGTATTTGCAATTTTAATAAAATATTAATTTTAATTAAAAATACAAACTTGCGGTATACGTTACCAAAATTTAAGTTCACGAGTCGGTTACTTGTGGGGAAGGATCAGCACCCCCACATCACCCTAAATTGGTACCTAGTCAATTAATTAATTGTCTTTGCAATGAAATTTCACAAGTTCAAATCTAATTTAATTTAAGATCCCTAAAAATAACATTCTTTTAATTTTTGGACGAAAAATAATAATATTTAATTATTCCCTATCGAGAATAATCAATCTCTCATACCTTGAAGCAATCAATTCTTACTTCAATCGAAATAGAGAAATATTAAAATTCCATTCTAAAGTTCACTATTAATGCAAAATAACAACACCCAAAATAATTGTAAGAGTGAAAATGATAATATATAATTATTTCCAATCGAGAATAAATGTCATTTTGTGCATTAAAATAGTCATTTAGTACCCCAATTGAAATAAAGAGATATTACTATTTCATCTTAGTTTTTCCATGAATTCATAGAATTAATTCAGACCCCAGTGAACAATAAAGAAATTGAGTTCTTTGACAAAGAAGAAGAAAGAAATGAGGTTGATGTTTATACGCTTGAGAGCTCTAAACCTGCATGTGGAGCAAACAAACTTGTAATCATCACTATGAGATAAAAAAAAGTGAATCCTATGGTAGTAAGACTAAAGGTTGTGATTACAGCTCCCTTACCATTTCCATTCAAGGATACTCGAAGTGTCCCTTGGAAATATGCTTCTAATGTATTAATTCTAGTGGGATCAAGGTTAGTTGAAATAATGAAGCTAGAAGAAAAGATTAAAACAACAATAGAAGGGTCCTCAAACATCGATATAGTAAGTGAAGTAGGTCACTTCACGAGAAGTAGGAGATGATACTCTCCTAAAACATCAAGAGAATAAGATAACATCAAGGGAAAGGGAAAGGAAACAATGGTTTCGAAGATATTCAATAATGAACCTTCACCGGTAATTAATGAGCCAGTGACTAAGGCTCAATCAAAAGAATTCTTGAGGTTCTTGAAGCACAGTGAGTATAATGTTGTTGACCAGTTACATAAACAACAAGCAAAGGTTTCAATACTGGATTTATTGATGAACTCAGAAGTACACTGAAATGCCCTGCTAAAAGTTCTTAATCAGGCGTTCATCCCCGAAGATATCTCTGTGAACAAACTTGATAGAATTGTAGGGCATATAGCTGGAGACAACTACATCACTTCCAATGATGAAAAAATCCCTGAAGGTGGAATGAGATCTGTGAAGGCTTTAAATAGTACCACACATTACCATGGCCATGTCTTGCTAGGGGTTCTAATTGACAATGGATCTGCTCTCAATGTGATGCCATTAGCCACCCTTCAAAGATTTCATGTAGATAATTCACACATGAAGGACTATAAAAATGTTGTGAGGCATGGAACTCAAAAGGATATACTGGGCAGGATTGAGGTTCCACTACAGATAGGGCCCGAAGTCTACAATATTGATTTTATGGCGATGGATATTCACCCTGTAATACCCCTAATATCAGGTCAGTGACTTTATCAAAAATATTTAAAATTTGATGATTTATTTGATTAAATGATAAAAGATGATAAATGATTTGGATTAGTGGTCTAGATTAAATTGTAACAATGGATGATTGAAAGGGCATTTTGGTTCTTTGGAATGAAATGAATTTAAATCTCAAATTTTAATAGGGATTTAAGAAAAATGAAAGTTAAAAACAAAAGAGGTTAAGTTATTTACTTTCCTTCTTCTTATTCCCGTGACTTTGTGCTCTCCTTCATTGCCAAAAGTAAACTTCATCTAATTAATTTTTCCTTTCGATTATGGTTTATTTTTGCAACCTTAAGTGATATGTAAGCTTAAGGAAGGATTAAATAAGATTAAAACTAGGAGGTGAAGGAAATATTTAAGATTTAAGAAAATAGGTTTATGAATGATATGTTAGAATATGAGTTTTTATTGATGTTTATTAGTATATTTGACTTGTAAAAGAAGTAAATAAGAGATTATAAGCATTTGATGGGATTAAAAACATGTTAGAAAAAGTGGGTAAACATAAGGAAATTTGACCAAATTTGGGTAAGAATCAGGATGAAAAATGGAAAATCTATGTAAGGGCATCGGTACTGATAGAACAATACCGATACTATAGGTTTAAATGAGTAGAAATATGATGAACAATATTGGTACTAATGCAATTAGTATCGATACTGATAGGGTATCAATACCAAAAGGGAAAGTATATATACCATGGATTCCAGAATGTCGAAATGGTATCGATACTGAAATGGAGTATTGGTACTATAGTATAGAACTATCGGTACTAGGAGTAAAGTATTGATACCATGGATCCATAATGTAGAAATGGTATCAATACTGAAATGGAGTATCGGTACCACAATATATAAGTATCGATACCATGGTAGGGGTACCGATACTATTGAGCCAGGAATTTTAAGATGGGTTGAGATTGTTATAGAAAATTTAATAATAGTACTTTTGAGTATTGTTAAAGAATGAATATTAGGGAATATACTAACAATTGGTATGGTATGTGTCTTTAATGAATGTTTGAGTTGATTGAAATCAAGCTCCTGAGTCAAGCAAGAAAAAGGGAAATGACAATGTTGTCGACTCGTTGGACATCACTATAGCATATCAGGTGAGTGCATATATGATAATTATATTGGTTGAGGGAGAATCAAATAAATTCACCTCAAATGTTTAAATTAATGTATGTTTTGCCTTGTATGATATATGTTTATAATGTGTGTGGAATTGATACTATGAATAATCTTTAGGGTATAAACTGTTTAAAATAAAAGATTAATTACCTAGCTGTGCATTTGACATAAAGGTGTCAATCATGCAGTTAGATGAAAGTTTAAATACATTTGAATAAAAGATTAATTGCCTAGCTGTGCATTTGACAGAAAGGTGTCAATCATGCCAGTTAGATGAAAGGTTAAATACCTTTGAGTAAAAGACTAAATGCATAACAATACATTTTTAGATAAATGGTGTCATATATTGATTTAACTAAAATCTTCGTAAAGGATTATCAAGAAGTAGAAATATTAGAAGGGTTTTAATAGTCAGAATATGCATATGAATAAATTGTAGTTCCTTTATAAGATTATGCATCACTAAGTACATACTTAATGTGTGTTGATTTCAAGTGTAGGTAAAAATCTAAGATTTGCTGAGTAAGGAGTGCATCATCATCAACTATCATCAATTAAAGGTTGGCTCGTCAGTAACATTGGGGAAATCATATTCATTTTGAAAATATAGCTGGCATGTAATTGAACTTAAGAAAGTAGTCTGTAATGTATTTAAAGTGATAATCCTAGTAATATGCTTCTATGAATATTTTACTATTGCATTAAATTGTGTGGATTTAAAATTTGAAACAAATTTTTACGGATTTTCAAATGAGAACATATTTTTAAAAGTGATGTGACATTTGTATCTCGTGTACGAAAAGGTATACGGGAGATGGTGTTACATTTATTGGTATCAGAGCTAAAGGTTTAGCTGATTCTTAGCTGATTCTTAGCTAAAACCGAGTTCATTTGAAATAAGAAAAATGGATTACATGCTATTAAGATTGTCAAGGTTACATATATGGTGTCTTTAGAGTGTAATTGATGACACTACTTACTAACTGTAATATTATTACTATGCATATTCTAATAGATGTCAGAGTCCTCGAACTCATATAAAGCGGGGGGACAAGAGCTGAGAGAAGGAACTGGTAGCGAAAGTTATGAGGCTAATGTGAACAGCCGATTCCATCTAAAAATGCTAGTGTGCCTGCATATCAAGGGATGTCGGTACCAGAGTTTGGAGCTTTTATGCAAGCTCTTAACACCATATTGACCCGTTTTCAACCTCCTCCACCTCCCCTGCTCCTCCAGTACCGAGGATGTTGATCCCAAAGGAGCTGAAGAGTTTAGGATCTCCCGAATTTCTTGGAGAAGAGGAGGAAAGACCTATGGAGACTGATTTATGGCTGAATGATGTAATGATAATACTTGAAAGTCTTCACTGCTCGGATTCAGTGAAGCTCGGTGGAGATGTATCATTGCTAAGGGATCAGCTCGAGTGTAGTGGTAAAATACTACAATGTATGCACCCATAAAAATTGACCTGACAATTTTTTTGGAAAGAATTTAACAATAAATATATTGGTGAGCAGATCAGACGAGCGATGCTGATGAAGTTTCTTAATTTGAAACAAGGCGACCGAGCAGTATATGAGTATGAGGCTAAGTATAATAAGTTGAGTCATTTTGCTACAGAGGTGCTTCCCAATGACAAGCCCGTCGTGATTGGTTTATTGATGGCTTGAGGCCAAAGTTGAAAAATATGATGTTGGATTTGAGTTTTCCTAGCTTACAAGAAGTTATGAACTGAGCCAAAGCTATCGAAAGAGCTCAAGCGGAGACATTAGCAACGGAATAGAATTTGTAGATGGGAATGGGTTGGAACGCCTTTAACTCCTTATTATGTTAAGAGAAGTAAGGGCTCGAGTTCTGGATATACTGACAGAGAGGGTTCTGCTGCAGCTCGGGTAGAGCCATTGGAGAAAGAAATTTATGTCAGACATGTGGTAGAGGACACGAGGGAGTATACAAACTTCTTAGTGGAGTTTGTTTCCATTGTGGCAAGATTGGTCACTTTACCCGAAACTATCCAAAGAAATTTGGGGTCTATTCGGCGTAATTTGAAATATATTTGGCAACCTCTTATAGAAGTAGAAAAATAGGTAGATCCATTGGACAAGCTGAATCAATGTAGTGATAAGAGACTCAAGGAGTCTTTATAATTTATAACATTAAGACCAATGAGAATCGGGATGACCCGGAGATAATAACAGGTATATTCCATCTTTTTTATGAGCCTTTATTTGTATTAGTTGGCCCAGTTTATACACATTATTACATTAGTACAAAGTTGGTTAGAGTTAGAGGAATTCCTTTAGAACCAATCTTTAGTGAAATGATAGCGGTAAATCCTATGGGTCACAGTACGAGAGTAGATCGAGTGTGTAGAAAATGCCCAATAAAAATCCAAGGGATTTTATTTTTGGCAAACTAAATGGAGTTGCCTTTTGATGAGTTTGAAATCATTTTGGGTATCGTTTTGTTGTCACCACATCATGGATGGGTCGATTGTCTCCAGAAGCGATTATTTCTAAAAGATGCGGAAGGCTAAAAAATTGTAGTGAAAGTGAAATCACCATCCAATGTGATATCAGCCATGACTGAAAAGAAAATGATGTCAAAAGGGGTGTATAGATTTCATAGCTAATGTGGTAGATAATTGAGTGTCGAATATGAGATTAAATGATATTCCAACAGTTAAGGAGTTTCCATAGGTTTTTCCAGAGGAATTACCGGGTTTACCTCGAGGTCTTGAAGTGGAATTTAGGATTGAGGTTTACCCGGTACCGAACCTATTTCTATGGCCCCGTATCGAATGGCTGTAACAAAATTAAGAGAATTAAAAGCCCAGTTGCAAGAATTACTTGATAAGGGATTTATCAGACCCATTGTATCTTCTTGGAGAGCATCGATTTTATTTGTGAAAAAGAAGAATGGGTCTATGCGGTTATGTATTGACTATCGTCATTTGAATAAAGTAATGATAATGAACAAGTATCCCCTTCCTAGGATTGATGATATGTTTGATCAACTGAAAGGTGCAGCGGTGTTCTCTAAGATAGACCTGAGGTCGGGGTACCACCAATTAAAGATCGAAAAGGAGGATATTTCTAAGACAACTTTTCGGACTCGTTAGTGCACTACGAGTTCGTGGTAATACCATTTGGACTGACTAATGGTCTTGCAACATTTATGGACATGATGAGCCGAGTATTCCAACCTTACACAGATCAATTTATTGTGGTATTCATAGACGATATTTTGGTGTATTTCAAGTCAAGAGAGGAATATAATGACCATCTTCGGGTGGTTCTTCGGATACTTCGAGATAAGAAGTTGTATGCCAAATTGTCCAATTACGAATTTTGATTATCTGATATTTCTTTCCTTGGTCATATAGCCTCCACAGAAGGAATAGAGTAGATCCTAAAAAGATCCAAGCTATAGTGGATTGGAAATCCCCAAAGAATATTTCTCAGGTTAGAAGTTTCTTGGGGCTTACTGGTTATTATACGGTTCGTGAAGAACTTCTCAATGTTAACTTTACTGCTAACTAAGTTGGTGCGGAAAGATGTGCCTTTTGTTTGGACGAAAAAATGCCAAGAAAGTTTTGAAATGCTAAAGAGAATAGTAACAGAGGCCCAGTGCTTGTGCAACCTGAGTCAAGTAAAGATTGTGTCATTTTCAGTGATGCATCCCATAATGGACTGAGATGTGTGCTGATGCAAGAACGAAAAGTTAGGCTTATGCCTCAAGATAATTGAAGAATCATGAGAGAAATTACCCGACGCATGACTTGAAATTGGCAGCGACAGTGTTTGCTTTGAAATTTGACGCCATTATCTGTACATTGAGCGTTGCCATGTTTACACGGATCATAAGAGTCTATGTACTTGTTGAATCAAAAAGAGCTAAATTTAAGACAGAGAATATGGATTGAGCTTTTAAATGATTATGATTTAATTATTGATTATCATCCCGGAAAGGCTAATGTGGTAGTGGATGTGCTCAGCAGAAAGCCTTTTGTATCTTTACGGGCTTTGGATGCTCATATCTCTAAAAGAAGATGGTTCCTTGATTGTTGAACTTAAATTAAAGTCGATGCTTTTGGATCAGGTAAAAGAGCTGGAAGGTCAAGATGAGAATTATTTAGCGATGATGGCCCAAGTAGAAAAAGAAGAAACCAAAGACATCAAAATGAAGGCTGATAGATATTTTTATTATCGGGGAAGACTTTATTCCTGATAATGAGGAATTGAAGAAATATATTCTTATCGAGGCACATTTTAGCCCTTTGACGATGCATCCAGGTGGGAATACGATGTACAAGATTTGAAGAGTCGTTATTATTGGCCTGGTATGAAAAGATCTGTATCGGAGCTTGTTGCAAAATGTTTGACATGTCAGCAAGTGAAAGCTGAACATCAAGTGCCTTCCGGATTGCTACAACTGATATCCATTCCTGAGTGGAAGTGGGAGCGAGTTATAATTGATTTTGTTTCGGGGCTACCTTTGACACCTGGTAAAAAGGACTTGATATGGGTAACTGTAGAAAGATTGACCAAGATGGCTCCTTTTATTCCAGTTCAAGTAGATTACTCGATGGATAAGTATGCAGAGTTATATATAAAAGAGATAGTCAGACTGCATGGAGTGCCTATATCAATAGTGTCTGATCGAGACCCAAGGTTTACTTCAAGATTCTGGAAGTCGTTGCATGAGGTATTGGGTACTCAATTAAACTTTAGTATAACTTTTCATCCACATACAGATGGGCAGTCCGAACGAACTATACAAATATAGGAGGATATGCTAAGGGCATGTGTAATTGAGTTTAAAGAACTATGGGAAAGGTATTTTGCTTTGGCAGAATTTGCTTATAACAACTGTTACCAATCGAGTATTAGGATGGCCTCGTATTAAGTTTGTATGGGAGGAAATACCGAACACCATTAAATTGGTTTGAACTTAAAGATCGAAATCTAATTGGCCTAGATTTGATGAAGGATTTGGAGAATAAAGTAAAATTTATTTAGGATAATTTGAAGATAGCCTTTGATTGATAGAAATCTTATGTTGATTTGAAAAGAAAAGAAATTAAATTTCAAGTGAGAGACAAAGTATTTCTGAAGGTGTCGCATTGAAATAAGGTATTACGATTTGGGCTAAAAGGAAAGCTGAGTCCAAGATTCATTGGACCTTATGAGATATTAAAAAGAGTTGGTCCTATAGCATATCAATTAACTTTGCCTCCAGATATGGATAAGATCCACAATGTTTTCTACGTATCGATGCTTAGAAAGTACATATCGGATTCATCATATGTCATCATGCCGGAAGAGATAGAAATCCTACCGTATTTAACTTATGAGGAATAACCAGTACGGATCTTGGCTAAGGAAAATAATGAATTGCGTAATAAAAGGATTCAGTTAGTTAAAATGCTTTGGTAGAATCATAAGGTAGAAGACGCTACTTGGGAAAAAGAGGAGGACATGAGGAAGCAATTTCCACACCACTTTATTTTAGGTTATTGACTTTATCGAAAATATTTAAAATTTGAGGATTTATTTGATTAAATGATAAAAGATGAGAAATGATTTGGATTAGTGGTTTAGATTCAATTGTAATAATGGATGATTGAAAGGGAATTTTGGTTATTTGGAATGAAATGAATTTAAAACTCAAATTTTAATAGGGATTTAACAAAAGCGAAAGTTAGAAACAAAAGAGGTTAAGTTATTTACTTTCCTTCTTATTCTTCTAGTGACTTTCTGATCTCCTCCATAGCCAAAGGTAAACTTCATCTATTTAGTTTTTTCCTTTCAATTATGTTTTGTTTTTGTAACCTTAAGTGATATGTAAGCTTAAGGAATGGTTAAATAAGATTAAAACTAGGAGATGGAGCAAATATTTTAGATTTAAGAAAATGGATTTTTGAATGATATGTTAGAATATGATTTTTTATTGTTTTTTTATTAGTATATTTGACTTGTCAAAGAATTAAATAAGAGATTATAAGTATTGGATGGGATTAAAAACATGTTATAAAAAGTGGTATGATTCTTAGATGAAAATGTTCTTGGGAGATTTTAGATGCTTTAAGAAGCTAAATGAAGGAAATTTAGTAGGATAAGTAAATAAGAGTTTAATAGTATTGTTGAGGGTAAACATAAGGAAATTTGACTAAATTTGGGTAAGAATCGGGATGAAAAATGGAAAATCTATGTAAGGGTATTGGTACTGATAGAACAGTACTGATACTATAGGTTTAAATGGGTAGAAATATGATGAACAGTATCGGTACGAATTCAATTAGTATCGATACTAATAGGGTATCGATACTGAAAAGGAGAGTATCGATACCATGGATTCCAAAATGTCAAAATGGTATCGATACTGAAAGGGAGTATTGGTACCATAGTATAGAAGTATAGGTACTAGGAGGAAACTATCGATACCATGGATCCAGAATGTATAAATGTATAGATACTGAAAGGGAGTATCGACACCACAATATAAAAGTATTGATACCATGGTAGGGGTACCGATACTATTGAGCCAGGAATTTTAAGATGGGTTGAGATTGTTATAGAAAATTTAATAATAGTACTTTTGAGTATTGATAAAGAATAAATGTTAGGGAATATACTAAAAATTGGTATGGTATGTGTCTTTAATGGATGTTTGAGTATATACAAATCAAGCTCTCGAGTCAAGCAAGAAAAAGGGCAAGGACAAAGTTGTCGAGTATTTGGACACACTACAGCATATCAGGTGAGTGCATATATGGTAATTATATTGGTTGAGGGAGAATCACAATAAATTCACCTTAAATGTTTAAATTAATGTAGGTTTTGCCTTATATGATATATGTTTATAATGTGTGTGGAATTGATACTATGAATTATCTTTAGGGTATAAATTATTTTAAAATAAAGATTAATTGCCTAGCTATGCATTTGATAGAAAAGTGTCAATCATGCTAGTTAGGTGAAAGGTTAAATACCTTTGAGTAAAAATTAATTGCCTAGTTGTGCATTTTACAGAAAGGTTTTAATCATGCTAGTTAGATAAAAGGTTAAATACCTTTAAGTAAAAGATTAATTGCCTAGCTATGCATTTGACAAAAAGGTGTCAATCATGCCAGGTAGATGAAAGGTTAAATACCTTTGAGTAAAAGATTAATTGCATTGTTGTGAATTTGACAGAAAGGTTTTAATCATGCCAGTTAGATGAAGGGTTAAATATCTTTGAGTAAAAGATTAATTGTCTAGCAGTGCATTTGACAGAAAGGTGTCAATCATGCTAGTTATGTGAAAGGTTAAATACCTTTGAGTAAAAGATAAATTGCCTAGCTGTGCATTTGATAGAAAGGTGTCAATCATACCAGTTAGATGAAAGGTTAAATACCTTTGAGTAAAAGACTAAATGCTTAACATTGCATTTTTACATAAATGGTGTCATCTATTGATTTAACTAAAGAGATCATAAAGGATTTTCAAGAAGTAGAAGAATTATCACGATTTTGATAGTCAGGATATGAATATGAATATGAATAAATTGTAGTTCCTTTATAAGATTATGTATCACTAAGTACATACTTAACGTGTGTTGATTTCACGTGTAGGTAAAAATCAAAGATTTGCTGAGAAAGAGTGAAGCAGCATCAACTATCATCAATTAAAGGTTGACTCGTGAATAACGTTGGGACAATCATATTCATTTTGAAAACTTAGTTGGGATGTAATTGAACTTAAGAAAATATTTTGTAATGTATTTAAAGTGATGATACTAGTAATATGTTTCTATGATTGTTTCACAATTGTTTTAAATTGTGTGGATTTAAAATTTGAAACGAAATATTACAGATTTTCAAATAAGAAAATATTTTTAAAAGTGATGTGACATCTGTATCTCGTGTACGGAAAGGTATACGGTATATGGGTGTTACACACCCTACATACACTTTTTTTTATTGGGGAGACCATGGATCCACTCCGCAAGAGTAGTTCTTTTCTCTCTGCACCAAAAATTGAAATTTGTTATTGATGGTTAATTGATCAGCTTGGGAGTTGAACAAGACATCATTGCTCCCTTGATAACTGACATTCCATACATCGAGATAAGTGACGATGCTCTCGAGTGTTCTTTTCGAGCCTTACATTTCATAATACAACCTTTATCATTGAGGGAAACAAAATGCCTCGCCCGCGACTATCTAATTACACCAAGATGACCAAATAACGGACTTTGGGCAGAAGATCCAAAACTGGAAAAGGTTTTTGTAAGCGTATATAGGGAAGGTTACGTCCCATAACTGCTAAGATGAAGATAGACCACTTTGGTATCATATTTAAGCCCTACTTCCAGTAGAGAAACAAAGAATTGAAGAAGAAAGGTGAAGCTAGAAGAGTCAGAGTGAGAGGAGAGGATATCCCATGAGAGAGTATGTTTTTCACTGTCTAAAGAAGACATTCAAGTTTGAAGGAGTGGATATTGTGGATCTAAAATTGATCAATGCCACTTAAGAAGGAGAGGTGATGAAAGATCAAGACATGTTTGATGAAGCTGTGGAAGGATTGTTCATCAATATGATCGCTGAGGACCACAAAGCTGGAAAGTATTTGGATGGAATTCGCCTTTGTCTCCCTGGTGAAATGCTTAACTCATGGATTACATAGGATCTCCCTGTAGTTTTTAGGATTAACTCAAAGTAATACCCAGAACCAACCATTATGCTTTAGCCCGTGAGCATTAAGGGATTTTTTTTGTAAGGGCAGCTATGTTAAGCCTATTTAATTTCTAAAAAAATATGTTTTCTTCTATTTTTAAAATGGCAATCATTCTTTACATTTTTCACATTTTTTACATTCGCTATTCTTCATTTTTTACATTCATTTCATACATTTAGTCTATTCACCTGAAAATATGTTCGATTCAAATTTTCTTTGTAAGTGTCATAACGTTAATAGCTTAATTGTTCCTAAACTCAATCATGATATAAATTTTGAATGAATAATATGTCTGGAAGAATTCAATGAGTGCGAGGAAGAGGTAGAATATGATGTGCCTAACAAACTATTAAGGTTGGTGGAAAAAGAATACGAATAGATCTTACCTCACAAAGAAAATATTGAGATTGTGAATCTGGGGATCGCGAAGAGATAAGAGGTAAAAATGGGCACTACCCTATCAACCCAGATAAGAAAAGAACTGATAGGTTTGCTTCTAGAGTGAAAAGACATCTTCGCCTACTCTTATAAAGATAGCCTAGGCTGAGTACATATATAGTAGTGCACAAGCTTCTGATAAGGCCTCAGTGTAAACCAGTTTAGTAAAAGCTCAGAAGAATGAGGCCATAAATGTTGTTAAAGATCAAAGAGGAAGTGATGATGCAAATTGGCGCATGGTTTCTCCAAGTAGCCAAATATCCATAACGGGTAACCAACATAGTCCCTGTGCATAAGAAATATGGGAGGTCCGTATGTGCGTGGATTATAGACATCTCAACAGAGTTATCCCAAAATATAACTTTTCTCTGCCTCATATTGACATTAGTGGACAACACTGCAGGGCCTTTGTGGTTCTCTTTCATGGATGGCTTTTCAGGATATAATCAAATAAACATAAATCCTGAAGTCATGAAGAAACCAACATTTGTAACCATATGGGGCACTTTCTACTACAGAGTATTATCTTTTGGATTGAAGAATGCAGGGGAAACATATCAAATAACAATGTTGACTTTATTCCATGAAATGATGCATAAATAGAATGAAGTTTATGTGGATGACATGTTTTTCGAATCCCAACTGAAGAGTAGCACATTTAAAACTTAAGAAAACTTTTCAAAAGATTAAGGAAGTATCAATTAAAGCTTAATCCCGCTAATTGCACTTTTGGGTAACATCAGGAAAGCTCATGCGATTTATATTTTGTCAAATAAGAATTGAGATTGATCCAGATAAAGTAAAAGCAATTTAAAATCTTCCACCACCTCGTACACAAAAATAAGTTCAAGGTTTTATAGGGAGACAAAACTATATATCTCGTTTCATTTCTCAATTAATTGATAGACCATTAGTTCTCTATTGGACAGTCTTTGAAAATTCAATGGGATGTGTGTTGGGGTGGCATGATGAGTCTTGAAGGAAGAAAAGAACACGTTTATTATCTGAGCAAGAAGTTCACTGATTGCGAGATCCGATACCCACTTATCTAGAATCTATGTTGTGCTTTGGTGTGGGCTACCCAGAGGCTCAGACAATACATGATATACCATACTACTTGGTTGATATCCAGACTTGATACTCTAAAGTTCTTAATGGAGTCACCAGCTTTGATAGGCATATTGGCTCAATGGAAGATGTTGTTATTTGAGTTTGACATCGTATAAATGAGCCAAAAAGCAATAAAAGGGAGTGTCATAGGAGATTTTATTGTAAGAAGTGCCTCAGATGATTATGACTCCCTAAGTTTTAATTTTCCAGATGAGGATTTGTTATGCATCTCAACTGAAGAAGAAATTGTATCAGATGACAAATCTTGGAAGCCTTATTTTGGTAGAGCATCCAATGCTTTGGGATAAGGAATTGAGGCAGTGTTAATTTCACCAAAAAATGTATATTATCCTTTTACAAGTTGAGCGTCTATTATCCTTTTACTTGTAGATTAGACTTTTTTGCACCATTAATATGGTAGAATATGAAGCTTGTGCCATGGGATTGAGAGCAGCCATGGAGAGAAAAGTTAAAGTGCTTAAGGTATATGAAGATTCCTCGTTAGTGATGTATCAATTATGAGGAGAATGTGAGACAAAAGATCCAAAGCTAGTGGAATACCGAAATTTGATCCTCAAACTAGTAAGAGAATTTGAAGAGATCACTTTTTCTTATCTCCCTCGAGAAGATAATCAAATGACAGGCTTTGACCATATTTGTTGCAATGTTTAAAGTAAATAAGAAAGTTGATATGATGTTGACCAGAATGCAAGTACATGAAATCCCGACACATTACTACTTCATAGAAGAAGAGGCGTATGGTAATCCATGGTATTATGATATTTTGCAGTATATCAAGTACCAAACTTATCCCCAACATGCACCGAGATTGATAAAAGAACACTCAGAGGAATAGATACTGGATATGTTCTTGATGGAGAGATTTTGTATAGAAAGAGCAGTGATCAAGTGTTACTGAGATATGTGGATGCTAAAGAAAAAAGAAGTATTATTGAAGAAGTGCATAGTGGAATACGTGGAACACATGCAAATGGGATCTCTACGGCTAGAAAGATCATGGGATATGGATACTATTGGGCTACTATGAAGACATATTGCATTTAGTATTTGATAAGATGTCACAGGTGCCAAATATATACAGACAATATCCATGCACCCCCGTTACATTTGCAAGTGATGAGTGCACTTTGCCACTTTCTATGTGGAGAATAGACATCATTAGAGCGATCACACCGAAAGCTTCAAATGTGAACTTTGTGCACAGTTCAAGATAAATCATGTTAATTCAGTGACCTACCTCAAATGATGAATAGGACAATAGAAGCAGCAAATAAGAATATTAAGAGAATTATCACAAATACTACTAAAACTTACAGGGATTAGCACGAAAAGTTACCTTTTGCCTTATATGCATACCAAACTACAATGTGAATATCTACAGAGGCAACACCTTTCTCTCTAGTCTTTGGGATGGATGTAGTCTTCCCTGTTGAAGTCGAAATCCCATCTCCTCAAATTCTAAAGGGAAGGGAATGGAATTGGATGAAGCTTAATAGGTTCAAGTTCAATAGGATCAGTTGAATATCATTGAAGAAAAAAGGTTGAAAGTTATTTGCATTGTCATATGTATCATAACTGTATGATGCGAGCTCATTACAATAAGGCTCATCTAAGAGAGTTCCGAGAGGGTGATCTAGTGCTTAAAAAGATCTTTCGTATTCATAAAGATTTCCATGGGAAATGGATGCCTAATTAGGAGGAGTCATACGTCATTAAAAAGGCTATTTCTAACGGAACGTTGATTTTGGCATAGATGGATGGAGAGGAGTTGAGAAATCCAGTAAACTCATACTCTGTCAAGAAACGCTACGCTTAGAATAAGAAAAAGAAGAAGGAAAGGAAAAATGAAAAAAAAAGAAGAAAAGAAAAATTGAAAGATGGTTCAAGATGAAAATTCGCAAAGGGCGTCTTGAAACCAAATGAAGGATTTGAGTAAAAAACCTAAAAGGGTGGCTCAAATGTATTTTGATATTAGGCATATGGAAATTAAACCCTCTCGAGAGCCTGATATTTTGAGAAAAGCTTCACATCTACTGACATTTTGGCAATGTTTGAGATCTTCATGACAGAAGCTTACCTCAATGCTTCAGGTTGTATCAAGTTGATTGGTTCATGAACACTCATGTTATTGATCATTGGGGCATTTGACTCTTATTTCTAGATTTTTCTCATTCCTATGATTGCCATGACTTTATATAAATCCTCAGATTTTATCAAAAATTCCAAGTTCATAATTTAAAATTAAATTAAATTCATTATTCATATATAAGCATTTTATAAGTAGGGAATCCAAAGTAGGTCATAGTGTCAACACTTATGATCATTATTGAAAAGTATATGACAAAGAAAAAAAAGCAAAGATGACTACAAGGCAAAATATGGAAGGGGAAATAAAAGGATGACAATTCAGTCAACACTCAAGCAAGATTTTGTCACGATGTTGTCCTCTGGGGAAAATAAAGCATTAGTTATAATAAAAAAAGAAGAAGAATAAAATACAAATATGCAAAAAAAAAAAAACGAGAAAATGAGGAAAATAACCAAAGTGAAAACTTGAAAGGGTGCTTTAGAACGAATAAGGTAGAAACCTGGAGGAAATGCGAAAAAAGGGTCAAGCCTAAGAAAAGTTTTAAAGGAGCAAGGATGAAGACACAACAAAGATAAAGATTCAACAAAGAAAATAAAGCAATGATATACAAGATAGATGAGCTAACAATATTAAAATGACATCACATATCCATATTTAGGCATTTGCAAAATTTGAGCATACACATTCATTTTATCAATTTTGAATGTTTGACGGTGTCAAAAGATCAACAAAGATTTCAATCCATTTTCAGGTTGAAGAAGAAGATTTCAGTAAAGAATTAATTCACATATTTACCTTTGAAAGAAGTGGATCTCAGAAGAGAATTAAAGACCTTCAGGTCACTATTTTTGTATATTTATTCCATGACACTTACATATGATAACATTTTTTTACATATTTAAATCCATCACAGAAGGAGATGGCCCAATGAAGAGTTCATAATGAGAATAGCTC
The DNA here is from genome assembly GCF_006381635.1 of Hibiscus syriacus. NCBI lineage: Eukaryota > Viridiplantae > Streptophyta > Magnoliopsida > Malvales > Malvaceae > Hibiscus > Hibiscus syriacus. The sequence continues at coordinate 1,215,303 of NW_024063064.1, forward strand.
ATCCAAGGAGGGAGAGAGTTCATAATAAGAAGAACTTGTTCAACCTTTACTCAAATCTATCACATAAGGAGGTTGATCAACATTTCCAATTGAGAATTCATAATGAGAAGAACGCATCTTAAGAGGAAGAAGTTCATAATGAGAAGAACTTGTTTAACATTTACTCAAATCTATCACAGAAAAAGATATATCAACATTTTTAACAGGGTTCATAATGAGAAGAACTCATTTGAACAATGAGAAGAAGTTCATAATGAGAAGAACCTATTCGACCTTTCACTCAAATCTATCATAGAAGGAGGTGGATCAACACTTTTAACATGGTTCATAATTCGTTCAACAGAGCCAAAATTTCATACTGAGAATAACTTGTAACTCAAGAATTTTAATGGTTCAAGCCAGATAAAAATGGTGTTTTAAATCTTTGCTTCATTCATGTTCCACACAACGAGCAAAGAGAGGCAGTTGTAGTCACCATTTTTATTATTGTTATGTTAAAACTCAAATATACACATACATGCAAACCAATCAAAAATAAAACTAAAAAATATATGTATTTATTTTAAGCCCAATAATATTTCTAAATAACATCAAATACCCACAGATAGACACACATATATATATATATAAACCAAAATATATTCCCAAGTCCATTAGTTACAAAATAATACCATCCAAAAATAAACCCAAACCCAATTAAACAAAACCCATTACAAGTCCACATATACATTAAAACCTTAAACCTAAACAAAATATCAGCTACAACCACCTCTAATGTTCACCATTGGATCTGATGATGATCCAATAGTCCAACATTAACCCTAGAATTAAGTGGTCCTCACCACTTCGTGCCGCCAATCACCCTTGTCTCTTGTCCACTCTAGTAGTAGTCCCCGCCACCATGAGAGAAGCACATCGGTGGTCCCAAATGGTCATGGCAAGCCATGACATCCCCAAATCCTCTAGATCAACCAATGGTGCCTCGCCAACAACCACAAGAACAAAAAAATAAAAGAATTCAGAAAAAAAATCAAATCTTTTTACGTTTCTTTACACTTGTAACCTTTGAATGGGTTATAAAACCCTACATAAAATCGTTTTAATTGGTTATCCATTCTGAAATAAAAAAGGCAAACATTTAGAAAGCTTCAAAGGTATTTTTTAGCCATTTTTTAGTTTCAATTTTTGATGCATGTGTGCTCTAAAAACCAAAAAGAAAATAAAGAAGAGAATGATGTTTTCCTAAGTCATTCGAGCTCCTCGTTCGAGTGTGGGTCGTCAGAGAGCCAGGAGTTGACGCATCGAGGGGGCTTAAGGTGTTTGGGGTCTAGATTTTGGTGGTTTTGGCTCCTAATCGAGATTATAGGTCTTCGTTTGAGGGATTTTTTGGATTTATTTGGTTTGGATTTAGAGTATGGACCACCATAGACGGTGGTCGGATAGTGAGTTGGCCGATTTACAGTGTTTGGAGGCTCTCGGTCTAAGGAAAAAATAGGGGGCTAGAAGAGAAACCTTGGGTTTGGTTTCGTTTTTAGGGGCGATTTAGCTCTCCAGTTCGTTTGGCATCGGTCAGAGCATGAGGAGGTCACCGATTTACTGTGATCGACGTTGGTTTTAGCTAGGCAGGCTGTCAGTCGAGCAAGGTAGGGAGAGAGTGTGTTGAGAGGGGGAAAAGATACCAAATGGTTTTTTTTCTTTTTTTTGGCTTTGATTTTTTTCACCTAAAATAGAAATTTTTTAAGTGTTGCAGTAAAAGTTTAGGGGTAAATTATACCTAGGTTACTTTAGTTTAGACATGTTTTTTCATTTTAGTCACTGGTTGGTTCCTTTTTTATTTTATTATTAATTTGATGTGATTGTTGCAATTTATTCATTTTAGTCACTGTTTTTGTTAATAATCTGCTATTATTTTTTATTTAGTTACAGTTTGGTCCCTATTATTAAAATATTGGTATTAAAAATTTAATTCAACCTTGTGGTGACCCGCCATGGGGTATGATCCGCATTTTATGCTCTGGGTAAATTTATAAAAAAATATTTGAATACATTTACAACCTCGCAACGACCCGTCCTGAGGTATGACTCGTGTTATTTATGGTCAGGTAAAAAATAAAAAATAATCGTTAACCTTTTAATTTTAATTTATCTGGTTAATATCTATTATTTACTTTCTTGCCTTATAAATTTATGTTATTTTAAGTTTTGCTTTAAATTATTGATTTTTACATTTCAGCCCATTAATTTCAAGCTTTATTTTTTTGCAATTTTGAATCAAACCTGCATCGTTAGCTGGGAAGGCTAGGAATTATAGTCGACGTTGATTCATTACTTTTAGTTTCTCTAATTCAATGACGAACATGAAATTTTGGTTTCATTCGGCTCCTTTATGGAAGATCGAGAAATTAAAAAATAATAATAATAAGGAAGGAACAAAATGTAATAAGAATTCGGCCCATAACATCTATGTTAGCTTTTCTTTCTGAAAGCATTCAAAACAATTCGCATTCTAGATGATCCTTCTAGAAGAGTGAGATTACCATACAACAATTTTTCTAGTTACTTCGTTCTCTATATCTATTTGATAAAATCCTTAGGAAAAGAATTTTGTTTCCAATAAGCTAAAACAAGATGTAAATGTCTTTAGTAAACCAAAGTTATCATTTAATAGCTATTTTGCTTCAATCTATCCTATAAAAAAATTGACGATTTAGTTACGATTAGAAATACACTTTTCTATCTTTATCCATGGATCTTTTACAACAACAACAACAACAAAACCCTATTCCCATATGCAATAGAGTAAGGGGGAGGTAGGGTAGTAGGCTGCCCCCAACGCCGGTAGAGAGCAGCTTCTATGGAAAACCTCCGGCAATCAGAAAATTAAAAATAAAGATAAATACAATGCATGTATAAATAAATAAATACATAGTTTAATAGACTTCATATGCAGTCTCTATCCATGGATCTTTTCTTCGTACTTATTCAATTGGAAGTATTGTATCCAGTTCAAAAAATAATTTGTTTCATAATTTTATAATCCAATTTTTCAATTTTCATTTAAAATAGAATTCTAAATTCTATAGAATATAATTTTAAATTTAATTTAATTGGCCCTGGATAAAAATCACGAGAATGTATATTCTTCCTCAAAAATTTCCTTGAGAGCTAAAGGATTAAATCCTTTTAAGAAATAAAGTTTTTGCTCGGAATATGAATCAATCTGAGGGACCCCTTAAATCTTAAGGGGATTAATATAACGAATCACACTTTTACCATTAAACTATACCCACTGTAATGTGATTATTGTATATAAATGGATCCTTTGTCGAATAGGGGAATTGGGCGTAATCAATATAGGATTACAAGATAGGAGCATAAAAAATCCTGAAAGTTAGAGTATTGCCGCCTTTTGTCAGAAGACTTGTGTTATAGGAGTTTTGATAGTTAGGGTTCAACAAAAGGACTTAGTCATAACATAAAAATGGATTGTCCAAAAATACATAGTTTTTTTAGTATTTATTGTAGTTATTCTAGTCAAATAAATTATTTATTCTACTGATTCTAGTAAAATAAATGGAAATAAAAAAGAAATAGGAAGAAAAAAAAGAATAGAAAAATTATTTAGATTATATATCATAGGAACGGAAATAGGACTTCTTCTACTTCGATGGTTGATTCAATCAATAACAATATTTTTAATGGGGTTTTTTTACAACATGTCAGATTGCAAAATCATAGAAAAAATGAGTTATTTGAGTTAAAAATAAAAAAATGAGCCCGATCGGGTACTAACTAGGCCGGTCGTGGAAATTGGAAATAAAAAAAGTCTCCTTTGGGCAAAATCAAAGCGATATTTTTTTGAGATATTTCTTTCTTTAGAGCCCTTCTTTTATTTATATTTAAGAATATAAATGAAATTGAATTACTGATAAAAGTTCTATATATCTATAGAAAAGTTGGATATATCTATATTCTATATAATAAATCTATATCTATATAATAATAATAAAATTAAGAATCTATATATTTATATATTAATAACATAATTATATATTAATAATAATCTATATAAATAAATTATAATCTATATAACCTATATAACAAAGTAAAAAATGACTTTTTTCAAGCATTTCTTTTTGTGTGCTGTAACATAGTAATTATCTTTTCTCAATTAGGAGAGATTGCTAAGCGTCAAATTGTTATTTCGTTGTGCGAGTTATTCGTACCAAGGGTTCGAATCCCTCTCTTTCCGTTTTGATTTTTGGTAGTGGAATAGATTAAATCCTAATACCATTTCTAAAAATGAAGCAAGGACTCTCATTTTTTTTATTTTTATTCTTCACGCCCAGGATTACGTCCCGAATCATTAGATAGAAATATGAAGATGAAGAGAGAAACAAAGAATATCACTACGGTGTAAACAAAAAGTTTAAGAGTAAGAATTACACAATCTCCAAGATAATTTTTTCGGAAAAGAAGAGAATAAATTCCCCGTTTTTATACCACATGCCATATTTTGTTTCGGTTTTGACACCAAGAAATAAAGTGATTTCTAGAAATCGAAAAGAATTTACAGAAATTCAATTGCAATGTAATAGAGTTGAGTTTTTCATTACAAAAAAATCATACCAACAACTATATATTGTGGAGGACTCTAATCTAAATAGGGTTCTTCGGCGAAAATGGGTCAGAATGAGGAAATGGGGTGATCCATATATTATCATGGCTATCCAAGAATTTCCAGCATTGAACTAAAGGTTCGTTCATAGTGTAAGACTTATCGATCTTTCCATCTGATCTTTTCAATTGTTAAATTTTTTCTTGAAACTTACAGCAGCTTGCCAAACAAAGGCTAACAGAAAAAAAAGAAGAGGTATTATTGGCATAAAATCTACGATTGAATTTAAAAAAGCATAGGCCTCGGGCAATTTGACGAATAAAAAACTACTCGAAAAAAGGGCATAATGAAAACAAATATAGATCAAATTAATGATATTAAGCATAACAAAATTTTGTTATTGGATATAATTTTGATTGATTTATTAATATGATTTTTTATATAAGGAGAAAATGAAGAGAGGAAAAAAAATAAGGCAGACTAAACAATACTTCTTTGAACTCACCTAATCAAAAAACCTTCAATTCTTACAATAAAATAGAAGAATCATACTTTCATACAATATCTTAATTGAATTCTATTAATTGATCAATAAATTAGGTTTAATTCTCTATCCATACGTGCAAAAGATCGTAGCAAGAATCTACTCTATTCCATAGCTATTTGGAACTCGAATTGACGAACAAGGAATACCCATATTAGTGTTTAGTAGTTTCAAATAGAAATCTATTTGGGGCAACTCTTTATTTTTTAATTATTTTAATTTAGTCATTTTATGTGTATTAATTGCTTCCAATTTTTGTTGCTAATTTTACTTCCTTTTAATTTAATCCTTGACAGCTTACATATATTTTAGATTAAGACCTTAGTTTTAGATTTATAGTATTTTTAGTCCTAATCTACATCTTTATATTTTAGATTTAGTCCTTTAATTTAGGGAAATTTTTAATTTCGTCCTTGCTTATGGTCGAGGTTGCATTTTAATTATTCGAATCAATAATTGGATAAAATTGACAAGGTCAATAATTAGAGCCTCTACCTTAGGCTTAATTTCAAACTTAGTCCTTTAATTTTGAGGAATTTTTAGTTTGGTCTTTGCTTATGCTTGAGGTTCCATTTTAATTATTCGAATCAATAATTGGTTAAAATTGACTAGGTTAATAATTAAAGCCTCCACTTCAGGCTTAATTTCAAACTTATTCATTTCTTTTAGAGGAATTTTTTATTTGGTCCTCTCTTATGCTCAAGGTTCTATTGTAATTATTCGAATCAATAATTGATTAAAATTAACTAGGTTAATAATTAGATCCTTCACTTTAGACTTAATTTTAAATTTAGTCCTTTAATTTAGGGGGAATTTTAACTTTGTCCTCACTTATGCTCGAGGTTTCATTGTAATTTTTCGAATCAATAATTGGTTAAAATGGACTAGGTTAATAAGTAGAGCCTCCACCTTATACTTAATTTCAAACATAGTCCTTTAATTTAAGGGAATTTTTAATTTGGACCTCGCTTATGCTCGAAGTTCCAATGTAATTATTTGAATCAATAATTGGTTAAAATTCACTAGGTTAAAAATTAGATTCTCCACATTAGCCTTAATTTCAAACTTAGTCCCTTAATTTTAGGGATTTTTAATTTGGTCCTCGCTTATTGATAACTGTCGTTTTGCTATCAAAATAATTTCGGCTTCTTAAATAGAAAGGAAAATGTAGTATAGAGAAGCAGGGTCGATCCACAGGAACTGTGGTGTTTCTGATTTAGTAAAATTGTTTCTTGATTTTAAAAGAAAATAGAGTTCCAGATGAAGTTGCAAAGATATAATAAAATAAATAATTATAAGTAAAAAAAGGAAAAAATAAATAATGAATTTTAAAATAGTAATAAAGATAAAAGGGGTTTTGAATTATTTAAAGAATTATTCAAATTCCTCTGATCATCGAAACAGATTTTTACTTCAGGATTCACGTCGGCTTACAAGGACAATTCTTTTCTTCCAACTTGGATTATGTCTTTTCAACAATAGCTGATTCCGATATTAGTTTCCTCTTAGCAAACAATTTTGTTAAGTGTGTTCTCGGGAAGTCAAATTTCTTCAATAAGCAAATCCTTCTTCAAACGTTAACCATAAAAATATCTGGACCAATGTCGAAATCGTTTTGATTTTAAAAGTAAGCTCAGAAAACAAAGAGAAAAACCCGAAGCGATTTAAGTACCTTATAATTCTCACGTTTGGAATTGATCCTTCGCTTTAGTCTTCGGCTTGAAAGAAAATTAGCTAAGCATGACCAAAGTCATACTTAGCATAATAGAAAAGTATGCGAAAAATAGAGAGAAAGCTAGAAAGAAAAAGAAGATTTTATTCTCAGATGAGAGAGATATGTTTCTAGGCTTACCCATACAGGGTATTTATAGCCTTCAAATTCCTAAAAACAAGCTAAAACATCTTAAATACTAATTAAAACACTTAAAACTATTTAAACTAAAATACCTAAAAATAATATTTAAAATAATATTCTAAATCCTAATTAAAATTCTAAAACCTATTTAAACTAAAATACCTAAAATAAATATAAAATATAAAAATAATATCCTAAAACTTAATTAAAATACTAAAGCCTATTTAAACTAAAATACAAAGATAAAATATAATGTTTAAAATATTATTATAAACTTGAGTTTAATTCAAATCCGCATTCCAGCCAACTTTGATTCGAAAATAAAAAAATTACAGAATTCTGTCCTCTTTATGCAATTTCCAGAATTTGACGTCCTGCACAGAAAATGAATCAAAACAAACAATTAAGCCACAAAAACCAATGATTAAATAGTAATTTAAAAGCAAAATATTAACTAATTAAGCACTTATCAAATTTCCCTCACTTATTCAATGTTTGTCCTCGAGCATTCATCAATTAATACATCCAAATCGCAAGTTGCCATCTCCAATTTCAATTTATTCCTCAAATTTCCAATCGAACTAAGTCCATGATATTTGTCGAATTCAAGTAACAATCAAGCAAAGGTACAACCAATAAAATTTAAAGTAAGTAAGATATCTCAATTAATTGACAACTTCAATGAAACATGACTCAATACCTGACAAAGATTCACATATATCCACTCAAAGTGTTTGGGGTAAATAAAATTGCTCAAACCGAAACTAACCAAAATATTACCATAGGTTTGGAATCCAATTAAGTCTCCATTAAAAAAATGAACATAATGCAATAATAAAGGGGCCTTTAAACAAGGTGTAACAGGGCTTAGGTTAGGGTAGGGAAAGGCCGAAAAGAAAGGTTTAAAATACTTAAACAAGAGATCAAAATAATTAAGAACAATCCAAGAATTAACATGAAGCGCAATGAAGAACAAAACAAGGAAAAAGAATAGATGAAACACAATTGAAGCGATTGATTTTTCCTTCCCCTTTTTTGTTTTTTTCGAACAAAGGGTCTTTTTTCTTCTTTTTTCTATTCGAAACAATGAACAACTTGTTTTTTTCAGTTTTTTTGAAACATTGAAATTTTTCGTGGAACAACAATAATACAAGATCTTAAGTCTCGGCAAGGGTATGAAAATAGAGGAAAAATAAAAAGAAAGGCTTCGGGTTTAATTATGAGGTGTGAAACAAAGAAAGGGAAATAGGCTCAAATGTGGATCACTAGTGGATATATAAATGGGTAGGCTTTTTGGGAAGAGTGGGTTTAGCCTAGGTGCCCCTATCACATTAAAACATTACGTTCAACATGTAGTCTCGATATGCATTGTGATTACAAGTTCTAGAATATCTTAATTAGTTCGGTACAAACAAGTCAAACAATGAGTAGAAAGATAATGTATGCGTTTTAGGCTCAAATTTCACAAGAAAAGTTTATATGCATTGAGTCAAGTTCATCTCTATCGACAAAAGCATGAAATATCAATACTCAACAAAAAATTCACTAGCTATATCAATCACCAATCATGCAAATTAAATTCGATCAAAAAATGGTCATAATCCGAAAGGAAGCAAGAGTATAAAGCGAAATTCAAGACTAGCAACCAACGATCCCAACATATCAACATTAGAATAACTCAATTTCAATCAATTAAACAAATAAAAGAAAATTTTGACTCATGCTTATCCTTCCCCCCTCACTTAATCCGTTTTGTCCCAAAACGTATGTTGAATTTAAAAACAAAGAGATGGAAAAGGAATACTCCCTAATCTAGTGGCGACCACGGTCATGTCGAGACGAGCCTGGGCGAAGGTAAGAAATATTCATCAGAATTCGAATCTGTTCAGAGAAAATTAAATTAAATTAAGAATATGATAAAACAAAACAAAATAAATGGAATGAAATGAAATGAAATGAAATGAAATAAATTTGGCTAAAAATAAAGCAAAATTAAAATGAAAATAAAACGAAATGGGTTTCCTCCCATCAACCGCTTTTGTTTAACGTCGTTAGCTCGATGACCTGATTCAGACTACATGTTCTAAGAGAAATACTTTTTCCACTTCATACACTTTTTCCAACTAATAATTTCCTTATAAGAAATTCTACGATTGTATAATTCTTTTATTTTCTCCTTGTAGAATTTGACATTCTCATAGGTTATTCTTCAGATCCTTTTTAGCTTTGACAGATTCTCCGAAATAATCGGTGAAGTAACATTTTCTCCTAAAAAGGCACTCTTTAAGTTTTTCTAGATTTGTTTCAATTCTATCTCAGGTGCTTGCAAAACAGAAGGCAAAAACATTAGACTTAGCAGGAATCAATTTTAGATTGGCACAATCTGAAAATATTTTTTCAACTTCCTGATTTCCTCATTATGATCTTCTAACTCCCTGCATAGATTAAAAGGAAAATTAGTTTCTACAAACTCATTTTCCAAAGGATCAATAATACCAACATAATTTATGCTCGCCACTTTGTTTGGGTGTTTCATGTTCTTATACACATCAAATTTAACGATCTCATCATCAAACTCCATGGTTAATGTTCCACTTCTTACGTCAATCTTTGTGAGCACAGTACTTAGAAAAGGACACCCCAATAGAATATCGAAAGAAGTGTTGGTGTGATCATTCTCCATGTCAATTACATAATATCAGCGGGAAATATTAAATTGTTTACCTCCACCAACACATTTTCCAAGAGTCCATCCGGGTAAATGATAGATCTGTCGGCATGTTGAATTGATATTTTTGTATCCTTCAAGGGCTCATTAGTAATCATATTGTAAACAGAGAGAGGCATTACATTAATAGAGGCGCCAAGATCACTCATGGCTTGTTTTATCCCAACTTTACCAATTTTACAGGGTATTACGAACATACCTTTGTCTTTCAGTTTTGATGATAACTTTTGTTGGAATATAACTGAGACATGTTCTCCCAGATTTACCTTATCATTCTCGGTAAGCTTCCTCTTTATTGTACAAACGTCTTTAAAAAATCAGGCCTATCTTGGAACCTTTCAGATAACCTCAAGGAGAGGTATATGGATTTCCACCTTCCGAAATACGTCTAGTATTTCCTTTTCCTCAGTTTGTTCCCTTTTTACTATCTTCGATGGAAAAGGTGGTGACACTTTATATGGAGATGGTGTTGAATTTGTTTGTACTTCCTCACTCTTCTTCTAAAGATCCTGAATCTACATTATTCTTCCCTTTTTGGATTACTTTATCTTTTGGAAGAGGTGGCGCCACTATTGTACCACTCCGAAGAGTGATGGCGCTGACATTCTCCCTTGGATTTACCTCGGTTTGAGAAGGTAGTCTTCATTGTGATTCTAATTTCCCCATTGTTTGAACTAGTCGGTTCACTTAGTTATCCAACTCTTGAAGATGTGTCTCGGTTCGACTTTGGAACTTTTCCTGGGATGTAACCAGCTTTTCTTGTGAAATTACTAACTTTCCTATGAGTTCCTCCAATGATGAGTTTTGCGTTTACTGTTGAGAAGGAGGCCTTGGTTGATAAGTTGGTCCTTGATTTGCCGCATAGCTGAATTTTGGGTGGTCTCGCCATCCTGGATTATAAGTATTACTGTATGGGTTGTATTATCTTTGTGGAGGACCTAGGAAGTTCTCTACTGCATTGCCTCATTCTTGTATCAGCGGGCAGCAATTCGTCGGATGGTCTAGCTTTGTGCATATCCCACATGCTCTTGTTGCTCCAGATTTTCCTGTAACAAGTGAATTACCTACTTCAGTTAATTTATCTAACTTATTTTCAGGGGAAAATATACTTATCTCGTGAACTCGCTGCTGGGTTTACTTGAAAACTATTGAGAGTTGGCTGCCATGGTTGAAATCAATTCCCTTGTTGTTTTTGGGGTCATGTTGACTAATGCTCCTCCACTGGCGGCATCCAACATTTTCAACTCGATTGGTAAAAGGCCTTCATAAAAGTATTGAAGTAATATTTGCTCACTTAATCCGTGTTGCAGACAATGTGCGCAAAGCTTTTTAAATTGATCCCAATAGTCATATCGCTCTTTTGTTGAATGGAAAGAATGCTCATTCGTAACTCGCTTGTTTTAGCTGCTGGAAAGAACCTGTCAAGAAAATTTTGATTCATGTCAGCCCATGAATTAACTAAATTTGGAAGTAAATAAAATAACCAATCTTTAGCCAAGTCGGCTAAAGAGAAAGGGAAAGCTCTCAATTTAATTTGATCTTCGATAGCTCCCTGTGGTTTCATGCTAGTACAAACCATATGGAATTCCAACAAGTGTTTGTACGGATCTTCAGTGGGAAAGCCGTGGAAGGTGGGAAGAAGATGAATGAGTCCCGTCTTTAATTGAAATAGAGTCCCGCCACTAGGAAAATTAATGCATAATGGCGTCTGAGTGACAGAAGTTGTGGCTAGCTCTCGGATCATTTGTTCTTCTTCTGCCATCAGAATGTTGTATGCGTCTACTTCAGTCTCCGGATTTGATTCTGCTTCTGAACTCTGCTCTTGTTCTTCTTGTTTTTTTCTCTTTTCTCGAAGCATTTGTTTATGGATTCTTCGTGCTCGTGCTTCGATCTCTGGATCTAGATCTACTAATTCACCTTGGTTTCTTCTGGTCATAAATAAAAATACAAAAATAAATCAGTACTTGCCAATAGTCCCCGACAACGGCACCAATTTAATAACCATCATTTTGCTATCAAAATAATTCAGCTTCTTAAATAGAAACGAAAAGGTAGTATAGAGAAGCAGGGTCGATCCATAGGGACTGTGGTGTTTCTGATTTAGTAAATTTTTCTTGATTTTAAAAGAAAATAGAGTTCCAGATGAAGTTGAAAAGATATAATAAAATAAATAATTATAAGTAAAACAGAAAAATAATAAAATAATAAATAATGAATTTAAAAATAGTAATAAAGATTAAAGGGGTTTTGAATTATTTAAAGAAGTATAATGAAATAAAAATTAAATAAACAAATAAATAAAATAACTAAATTGGGTTAAAGAAAACTTATTTTGAAACCAGCCTCAAATTCCTCGGATCATCGAAACAGATTTTTACTTCAAGATTCACGTCGGCTTAAAAGGAGAATTCTTTGTTGCCAACTCGGATTATGTCGTTTCAACAATAACTGATTCCAATCTCAGTTTCCTCTTAGCAAACAATTTTGCTAAGTGTGTTCTCGGGAAGTCAAATAAGCTTCAATAAGCAAATCCTTCTTCAAACGTTAACCATAAAATATCCGGACCAATGTCGAAATCGTTTTGATTTGAAAAGTGAGCTCAGAAAACAAAGAGAAAAATTCGAATCGATTTAAGTACCTTATAATTCTCACGTTTGGAATTGAGCCTTCGCTTTAGTCTTCGGCTTGAAAGAAAATTAGCTAAGCATGACCAAAGTCATACTTAGCATAATTTAAAAGTATGCGAAAGCTAGAGAGAAAAAGAAGATTTTATTCTCAGATGAGAGAGATATGTTTCTAGGCTTACCCTTAGAGGGTATTTATAGCCTTCAAATTCCTAAAAACAACCTAAAACATCTTAAATCCTAATTAAAACACTTAAAACTATTTAAACTAAAATACCTAAAAATAATATTTAAAATAATATTCTAAATCCTAATTAAAATACTAAAACCTATTTAAACTAAAATACCTAAAACAAAGATAAAATATAAAAATAATATCTTAAATTTAATTAAATACTAAAATCTATTTAAACTAAAATACAAAGATAAAATATATTATTTAAAATATTATTATAAACTTGAGTTTAATTCAAATCCGAATTCCATCCAAATTTGATTACGAAAATAAAAAATTGCAGAATTTTATCCTTTTTGTGCAATTTCCAGAATCTGACGTCCTGTACAGAAAATGAATCAAAATGAACAATTAAGTCACAACAACCAATGATTAAGGAGTAATTTAAAATCAAAATATTTACTAAATTAAGCACTTATCACTTATGCTCGAGGTTCCATCATAATTATTCGAATCAATAATTAGTTAAAATTGACTAGATTAATAATTAGAGCCTCTACTTTAGGCATAATTTCAAACTTAGTCCTTTCTTTTAGGGGATTTGTTTAATTGGTCCTCGCTCATGCTCGAGGTTCGATTGTAATTATTCGAATCAATAATTGGTTAAAATTAACTAGGTTAATAATTAGAGCCTCCATTTTAGGCTTAATTTTGAATTTAGTCCTTTAATTTAGGGGGATTTTGAACTTGGTCCTCATTTATGCTCGAGGTTCCATTGTAAATTTTGAATCAATAATTGCTAAAAATAGACTAGGCTAATAAGTAGAGCCTCCATCTTAGGCTTAATTTCAAACATAATCCTTTAATTTAGGGGAATTTTTAATTCAGTTCTCGCTTATGCTCGAGGTTCCATTATAATTATTTGAATAAATAATTGGTTAAAATTAACTAGGTTAATAATTATAGCCTACACTTTAGGCTTAATTTCAAATTTAGTCCTTTAATTTAGGGGGATTTTTAACTTGGTCCTTAGTTATGCTCGAGGTTCCATTGTAATTTTTTGAATCAATAATTGGTTAAAATGGACTAGGTTAATAAGTACAACCTCCACCTTATGCTTAATTTTAAACATAGTCCTTTAATTTTGGGGAATTTTTAATTTGGTCCTCGCTTATGCTCGAGGTTCCAATGTAATTTTCGAATCAATAATTGGTTAAAATTAACTAGCTTAATAATTAGAGACTCTATTTTAGGTTTAATTTCAAACTTAGTCCTTTAATTTAGAAGAATTCCTAATTCGGTCCTCACTTATGCTCAAGGTTTCATTCTAATTATTTAAATCAATAATTCGTTAAAGTGAACTAGGATAAAAATGAGAGCCTCCATTTTAGGCTTAATTTTATATTTAATTCTAGAGAATTTTCAATTTGGTCCTCACTTTTATGTCAAGGATCCATTTTGGTTATTCGACTCAATAATTTATTAAAATTGATTTGATTAATATTAAAGCCTACATTTTTGGGTTTAATTTTTTAGGTTCTTTAAATTTTGTTGAGTTAATCGATCGGATGAAATAGCCAAGAGGGGTGAATTGTCAATTAAAATTTTGGTGGAAGCTTTGACTGAAAATAGAAATAATTTGCACAGCGATTTAGAGTGGTTCGACTTTCTCAACCAAAGTCTACGTCTACTACCTTAGCTATCCACACTAAGGATTTTACACAAATTCACTAATTTGTCTTTCTTTTGAGGACAATGAGTAACCTTACAACTCCCTCAATAATTATCCTCAATAATTATACCCCAAAATCTTGAGACACTCTATTCTCAAAGAGAAAATTACAAACTTGCAAACATACAGAAAAACCTCACAAGGTAAGATGTTTGCACAATTATGGAACAAAAAAAGAACACTAAAAAATTAATACAATTGAGCACAAATTGTTTTCTTGAAAGCAAAAATGAATATTGAATGGATGTTGGCTTAATTGCTCAAACTTGATGTTTAAGGCTTTCTCTCTTGTTTGTTTTCTCAATTGTTAATCACCAATGGCTACAAGACTTGTTTAAATACTCCTCAGATCAATTCTAGACGTTGGGGATGATCATGGAATCAATAGAGCCGTTGTAGTGTGAAATCCACTTAAAAAGTCTACTGCAAGCATATGGGTATCGATACTCCTTCATAGGGGTATCGATACTACTTGTATAAAATTCAAATATTTCAACTGTTGTAAAACCAACGGTATCGATACTGGACAGGGGGTATCGATACTACTATTTAAAGTAGTATCGATACCCTATTTGCATTTTGTTATTTCTCGGAGTCAAAAACAAAGGGGTAGTATCGGTACCATTGGCTATGGTATCAGTACTACTATATATAAGGGTATCGATACCGTGTAGGGTATCGATACTGTTAAGGTAGTATCGATACTACCTATTTAAAACTCAATTTTGACTCAATTATGGTTCGAAATACTTTGTAAAAATTGTTTCAAAAATATTTTAAGTATAAATCTCAATTTTTCTTTTAGTAAGTAGTAAACACTGATATTTGAAAACATGGAGTAATTTTTGTAATATTTGAATAATTAAATCAAATATAATATTTAAATTGAATATAAAATCTTAAAATTAATTAACACTTTATTTGTTATATCGAAATATCAAAATGTTTTCAATAATCTCCCCATTTTTGATATAACAAAACCTTTTAGGAATTTTAAGATTTTCTTTTTGAAAAATTACTTCGAAAAAAATTTATCCCCCCTTACTATAAGATTTCTCCCCCTTTTTGTTAAATAAAAAAGACTATAAATTTTAAACAAGATAGTCATATATATATATATAGCTGCTAAGATCCACCATAAGTCAAGAGCTCTAAACCTAGAGTATTTACCTTTGGATGGTCTAAACCACCAAGAGATCATGAAGTGAAAGAAACATTCATGATAGACTAGAACACTTGCGCTCTTATTGACTTCATAAGGGGATGGTACTAAATCTCTCTCATTATCTAACCCTTGATTATCTAATCCAAAGGTTGCAACTATTTAATCCTAGTCTATGTTAATGTATTGGCCCATGAGATAGGACCGAATACTTTCAGTGGCGATTTGGGACTCGTTTTGTATGCAAACAACATTGGAATATAATATACGTACGAGTTGTTGATAGATAATAGGTTTGACTTTAAAAAGGTTATCAAACTTCCACGCTTTAAGGGTAGGGAGGTACTTGAATTTCATCTCTACCATGGATTGGAAGGATGGGATACACTCTTCCCTAATGTTGTATAACTCAAAATGGTTAATGTACCTAGTGTAGAGACCCCTACGGTTAGGTTTGTTAAAACATGAATTGAGAATAGTCATTTTGGTTTCGTTTGGATTTGGATTTGGAGGTGGAATAGGAGGTGGGTTTTATGGTTGGTTTGATCGACTAGATGAGGACCTATCACGTTTATACATGATTTAAATCAAAATATAATGGGATACCTGCAATTAAACAACATATGTATATAACACAATTAATCTCAAAACTCAATTTGATTCCTCAAATTAAAGGTTATCTAACACTAGTGTCTAAGGGCAAATTTCGAAAAATATTTTGAAAACAAAGTTTGATAAATGATAATATATATAGTTTTCAAAAAAACAATGTAAAAAAATTATTTCAAATTTTAAAAAATTAAAAAAAATGTTTTTGATGAAATTAGTTGTAGATTCTAGTGTAATACTATAATCTACGAAATGCGCGATAACTAATTTGAGCTAGAACTAACTAAAACTAGTCATATGTTCAAAAATCAATAAAATAGTGTTTTAGAAAACTTTACCTTGAAAAATCAGATTGAGATGGAATGTGTTGTTGTTTTCATGATTTTGATGATATTCGCAGAATTAGGAATTGAAAAATAATTGAATTTCGTCTTGCAATCGATGAAATGAGGTAATATGGAGATTGGGTATAGAGAAGAGATGAACAACCGAGTAGTGTTTTGTGTTTGGGATTTGGTAAAATAATGAAATTTTAGGGATTTATAGCTAAACCCGACAGGTAATATCGGTACTCCTTAAGGAGTATCGATACTTCAAGTAATTTTCACGTAGTATCGATACTCGTTGAAGTAGTATCGGTACTGTGAAGAACAATATCGATACTATTCTAGTAGTATCGATACCTAGCAAGAGTAGCATCGGTATTGGGTGACCAATATCGATACCAAGTGCACAAAACGATCAAAAAACTACATTTAAACACTTTGCAAGCAAAATTAATCAACTCTAGTGGTATTGGTAACTCATATTACGAAAATTAATTATGTTCAATCAATAAAATCAAACTTAAGCCTAATTTGAACATTTTATTAATTTTCACTAAAGATCATAAACTCCCCCTAACTATTAGCATAGAAGGCATTCAAAAATGTTATTTTTACATGCATTTTTTCTTAATCATTAAAAGCGCTAAAGTTATTTTAAACACAAAATCAAGGTAGGTTTGTGAGACCTAATTCTCCTTTAAATTTCCAATACAAGGTTTTGTAAAAATATCTGCTATTGATGCAAAGTATCTATAAATTCTAGAACTAAATCTCCCTTTGTGACATGATCTCTAATGAAATAATGTCTAATTTCAATGTTCTTAGTTCTATAGTGTTGGGTGGATTTTTAGTGAGACCAATAGCACTAGTATTCTCACACTTAAGAGGAATGATACCTACTTCAATTCCATAGTTAAAAGTTATTATTTCATCTATAAAACTTCTGCACAACAACTACCGGGTGACATGTATTATGCTTCAGTGGTAGATAATGCAACTGATAACTCTGTAAAAATACTTAAATTCTAGTATTTTCACTTAAGTTATTACTCGACTAAACAAGGTATGCACTTCATTTTTAGTTGCATTTAGTTACATATAGGTTGTGGTGGATAAGTTTTGCCTAAGCAAGATTTATTTGGCTTAACTGATGCTGCTGAGGAGAAGGGGTTGTTTGAGTTGTGTTTGTGCAGGAATTCTACAGAGGAAGAACATTTCAGTCGTGACAATGAAAAGTTGCAAAGGCCAATGGAGCATATGAGAACGTGAGGAGCATATTCATCTCGCTGAGGCAAGATTTATCTGAAGAAGTCTGAAGAAAATGTGGCGAAACCGCCAATGTCACATGCCAGCTGGATGACCTTCTTCACGTACAAGAAAGCCCTGAATATCCTAATAATCGCCAGCCGCCTTTCCTTTTTAAGTTTGGAAAATTAATAATGGCTAATTAAGGAAACTCCAAAATAATGCAAAGCCCTAGGAGATTCTCCTTATAATTACCAGTCGTATCTAAAAAACAAAGGGCAAGGAAGAAGAAAGAAGAGCTTTACCGTACGCGTGAGCAAGCAACTGCAGTCCTTTCACTCCATCACCCCAGTCTTCCTTGGTGTCCTCCATAGCCAGACGATAGTAGAGCGGTGATCAGGCCTCGAGAGAGGGTGATCACCAAGGCATGCGTGGTACTGATCAGGATTGTCATGACAGAGCCCCCGGTTTTGGGAGTCGTTCTTCCTTTGTTCTTAAACTCTTATTTTATTTGGGGTTGTATTAAACGGATTAATCTTGGATGATCTTTGATAACACCATGAATGTTGTACTTGGTGTTAAACTTTTTTTGCTTGAACAATATTTTATGTTTATGAATGATGAATTATGTTTGCTTATGACTGTTTTGCTCATAGTTTAAATATTTAACCTTAACATTATAAGAGCATTGAGAGATCGCCTGGGGTTTCAATAAAACATGTATGGGCATTATAAGAGCATCGATAGATAGCCTTTTGTCTAGAAAGTGATTCATGAAATCGAGAGAATTAAGAGAGATCAACATGAGCAAAGGAATGAATCCGGGATGGTGAAGTTCTAACTTGTCTACCTTAGAGATAAGGAGTGAGTTTCAAATGACTAAAAGGGATAAAGGCTAGAGTAGGTTAAGATAACGTCTATAGTTAACGCCGAGAGGTATTGCCATAGAAACCGTCTAAGAATACCTAGTAATCCTGTCGAGCAGTTTAGTGAGTCATAATAATTCATTATGGGCTTAAAATAATTGTTGTCGAGACAATTGCGAGACAATTTTTTAGCATCAGTGCTCTGTGACATGTCTGAGTATGTGAGGTTGTTTTCATTATATTTAATCCAATACTTGTTTTGTTTTGTTTTATCTGTCTGCATATTTTCTTTGTCTCGACCACACTTGTCTGAAATCATTGAATCATTATTCTTAGCTCCTTAATATTAGTTCTTAGCTATAATACTTAGTATGATTAATTTGTGGCATTAGTTCTAGTTGTAGTGAAAAGATATTTGTAATCCAATCCCTGTGGAGACGATACTCACTCACTACTATATTACTTGCATCAATTGTGTATACATGCACAGATTAGCTTGCCTTAGTATATACATTCCCAAGCGATCAAGTTTTTTGCGCCGTTGCCGGGGATTGGCAAATGACGAAATTTCCAGCCATAACAAGTTTTTTGTGTCACTTTATAATTATTTAGTCTAACGTAGTTTATTATTTTCTTTTATAGGATTTTATTATTGCATGACCTTGAGATCTGCTGGTAAGCCTTTGGAACCATTCGACCCAAAGTTGAGCAATCGTTCAGACAAAGGTTGCGTGCCCAAAGAACAATAGAATAATTGAATCAAATGCAATACAACATGGGAGATTTAGGAGATCAAGTTGCAAGACCAAGAGCAATACAAGATCATTTAAACCCAATTTTCGATGACCTCAATCCTGGCATAGTGGCACCTGAGATACAAGCCACTCATTTTGAACTTAAACGGTGATGTTTAATATACTGAACTCTATCGGCCAATTTGGTGGTACACCCAATGAAGATGCTAGACAGCATGTGCGTGCTTTTCTTGAAGTATGAGATTCATTTAGACAACAAGGAGTACATGAAGATGTGCTCAAACTGAAGCTTTTTCCTTACTCCTTATGTGATTGAGCAAGAGCTTAGCTCAGCGGAGTTCCTTCTGGATCAATGTAGTCATGGGCAAATTTATGCAAGAGTTTCCTACTCCGATATAATTCCCCCAATATGAATACACAGCTTCGGAATGACATTGTGAGTTTTCGCTAAGGCGATGATGAATTAATCTAATAATGTTGGGATAAGTATAAAAGTTTACTTCACAAATGTGTTAATCATGGATTTCATGATTGGACGCAAGTGGTGATGTTTTATAATGGAGTCAATGCACCAACTCGAATGATATTAGATGCCTCAGTAAATGGCACCCTAATAGGAAAATTACCCGAGGAAGCTTTTGACATCCTCGACAAGATAACAAATAATGACTATCAATTCCAAGTGCAAGATTAGGAACCAGCAGAAAAACCTCTAGAGCATATGAATTAGAAAGCAATGATTTGGTAGCAGCCCAACTTTCTACCATAACCAAAATGTTAAAAAATTTGCAACGTCCTAATGAGGTAAGAGAAGTTAATGCGACCAATAATATGTGCCTATTCTGTCAAGGCAACCATCATGAGAGTGAATGTCCTGAAAACCATGAGTCAACTAATTTTGTGGGCAACTAAAATCGGAACAACAATAATCCCTATTCGAACACGTATAACCCTGGTTAGAGACAACACCCAAATTTTTCGTGGAATAATCAAGGGAATAACAACAATCAAGCCACAAATTACAGGCCACAGTAAAATAATTCTGACCATCAGCATATTCAGAATCAACATCAGCAGCCCTGGCAGAACAACAATGGTATAGCTTCTTCTTCTAACACTCATACCAATACTAACTCCTTGGAATTATCCTTGCAGGAATTCATGGCCTCAACAAAAGATTTCATGTCTTTTACAAAAACCTTGATGCACGAACATTCTGCAACAATAAAAAAACAAGGAAATTTGTTACAAAGCCAGACAACTCTTTTGCAAAGCCATAGTTCATCTCTCAGAGCATTGGAGAATCAAGTGGGACAGATTGCCACGTCATTACATTCTCACCCACACGAAAATCTCCCTAGTGATATTGAAGTCATTAAGCATTATGGGAAGGAGCAATGCAATGTACTTATGCTAAAGAGTAGAAAACAAGTTGATCAAGATGGCAAGTTTGGGGGAGAACAGTTGAAAAATTCTCGCCAAGGTGTAACACAACCGGATCAGGAATCTTGGAATGCTGAACAAGAGAAAGTGCATGAAGAGAAGGAAAGAAGTGAAGGCTCAGAAAAACATCAATCGGATAACAAGAAATTCATGGTCAAGGCCAGCGATTTCCCTGCACCATCAGTAGTAGATGTGAGACCTCCACCACCGTTCCCTCAATGGTTGAAGAAACATGATGATGGCATCCAGTTCAAGAAATTCATCGATGTTCTGGACCAGTTGTGTATCAATGTGCCCCTACTCAAAGCCATCGAGCAAATGCCTTCCTATGCCAAGTATCTGAAGGAAATTGTTACAAAGAAAATGAAGGTAGAACGTGCCTCGACGACAATAGAAATCTGATCGACAGTGCCCACCAAAGCAAAAAGACCCTGGCAACTATGTAATACCATGTTCCATTGGTAATGATTTCATCGGACGAGCTCTCATTAACTTGGGATCAAGCGTAAACTTGATACCAAAATCGATATTCATGAAACTAGATGGGTATCAAGCCCATCCAACCTCAGTCATTCTACAGTTGGTTGATCGGTCATTCTACAGTTGGTTGATCGGTCTTATGTGCGACCCGAGGGTAGAATTAAAGATGTCATAGTAAAAGTAGATAAATTTGTATTTCCAGTTGATTTTCTCATTCTGAAAATCGAAGTTGATGAAAACACACCAATCATTATGGGACACCCAATCTTAGCCACAGGCAGAATCCTAATAGACTTTGAAAAGGGATAATTCACCATGAGAGTTGGCAAGCAAAGTGTCACGATCAATGTATTCAACTCTATGAAATATGCAGAAGATCTAGAGGAATGCCAATGCATTAATAATATTAGAGAAAAGGCAATCTAGGACGAGGTGAATCTTTAAGGCTCGATGAGTGCAACAATTTGTACTATGAACCTACAACCGAAATACATGAAGTAGAAAACTTTTGCCTGACGAAATATTTTCAGAAGATGGTTCTGACAATCATGGCCACGACAACGAAAATCTCCACACTGAACACCCTAAAAGCGATACCAAGGCAATGTGCGAGGGAAAGACAAAGGACTGATTGAGATTTCTTAATAGGTCATGTATGAAATTTGAACCTTTAGATTATGATGAAGTTAAATGCCAAGAGTCATCTTCACAACATGCACCGAAATTAGAGCTTAAGACTTTACGATCACATTTGAAATATGCTTATTTAGGAGTTGATGAAACTTTACCAGTGATAATCTCTGCCAACCTAACCTCCGAACAGGAGAAGATTTTGTTGAATGTTTTGTCACAACACAGAAAAGCTAAATGATGGACGATGGTAGAATTGAAAGGAATCAGTCCAACAATATGCATGCATAAAATCAATCTTGAAGATAACCACAACACCTCAGTGGAACCCCAAAGACGGGTCAACCCGATCATGAAGAAGGTAGTCATGAAGGAAATAATAAAATGGTTGGATGCGAAAGTGATTTATCCTATATCTGATAGTTTATGGGTTAGCCCAGTCCAATGCATGCCAAAGAAAGGTGGTGTAATCGTGGTAAAAAGCAAGCATGATGAGTTACTCACCACGAGAACAGTCACGGGCTGGCGCATATGCATGGATTATAGGAAGCTCAACAAAGCCACAAAGAATGATCATTTCCCCTCCCTTTCACCGATCAAATGTTGGATAGATTAGTAAAAAATGCATTTTATTGCTTCCTCGATGGATACGCGGGGTATAACCAAATTGCCATAGAACCCGAAGACCAAGAGAAAACAACGTTCACATGCCCGTATGGTACCTATGCATTTATGAGAATGTCATTTGGACTGTGTAACATTCCAGCTACTTTCCAACGATGCATGATGGCAATCTTTTCAGATATGGTGGAAGAGTGCATGGAAATATTTATGGACGACTTCTCCGTTTCGGGTGAGGACTTTGGCCAATGCCTCGATAATTTATCCAAGGTGTTGAAACGTTATGAAGAAGCCAACCTAGTACTGAATTGGGAAAAATGCCATTTTGTGGTAGCTGAAGGAATAGTGTTGGGACACAAAATTTCATGCCATGGCATCGAAGTAGACAAAGCCAAGGTGGATGCAATTGCAAATCTTCCCCCACCTACTAATGTGCAAGATGTACGTAGTTTCCTTGGACATACAGGATTCTATAGGCGGTTCATAAAAGACTTTTCTCAAATCTCTAAACCCTTATGTCTTTTGCTTCAACAAAGTCATCCATTTGAGTTTACTAATGATGGTTTGAATGCCTTCAAAGATTTAAAGAAAAAGCTTTCAGCAGTGCCAATAGTTATCCCACCAGACTAAAACGAACCATTTGAGCTTATGTGCGACGCTAGTGACTATGTAGCTGGAGCAGTGCTAGGACAACGAAAAAGTAAAAAATTTCATGTTATCTACAATGCATGTCGAACGCTTAATGATTCTCAAGTGAACTATACCACCATTGAAAAGGATCTCTTAGCAGTAGTATTTGCATTCGATAAGTTTAGGCCGTATCTAATAGGCACTAAGGTAATTGTGCACACAGATCACTCAGCTATTAAATATCTGAGTAATAAAAAAGATGCAAATAATAGACTAATTTGGTGGATATTATTACTGCAAGATTTTGATTTAGAGATCAAGGATAGAAAAGGTATAGAAAATCAAGTGGCGGACCATTTGTCTAGGCTAGATAACAAACCTGATTGTCCTGACATCATAGATATTAAAGAGGATTTCCCTGATGAGAAAATATTATTTGTCATGGCTGCATCGTGATATTCTGACATCGTTAATTTTCTTGTTAGTGGTATTGTTCCTCTTGATTTATCTATCCAGGGCAAACAGAAATTTCGACATGATGTGCGACATTACAACTGGGACGAACCATTTATATTCAAGCAGTGCGGAGACCAAATAATCCGAAGGTGTATTCCAGAAGAAGAGCATCAAGATATCCTACTCAAATGCCACTCGTCACCATATGAAGGGCATTTTGGTGGGATAAAAACAGCAGTAAAAGTTCTTCGGTCGGGATTTTATTGGCCAACCCTGTTTAAAGATGCGCATGAATTCTAAAAGTCATGTGATAGATGTCAACGTACATGAAACATCTCGAAACGGCATGAGATGCCATGGCAAAACAGTCTGGAGATATAACTTTTCAACGTATGGGGCATAGATTTCATGGGACCTTTTCCAACATCATTCGAAGATATGTACATTCTCTTGGCAGTGGATTACGTATCAAAATGGGTTGAAGCCATTGCAACACCTAAGAACGATTCCAAGATGGTGTTGAAGTTTTTTCACAAAAATATATTCACCCGCTTTGGAATACCACGAGCTCTCATTAGCGATGAAGTGACACATTTTGATAATAAATTGATTGCCAAGGCACTAAAAAGATATGGAGTATGTCATAGAATTGCTATGGCGTATCACCATCAGACGAATGGACAAGCTGAAGTATCTAACTGAGAAATCAAGCAGATCCTCGAAAAAGTGGTCACCCCAAGTCGAAAAGATTGGTCGCCAAAGCTAGATGAAGCACTATTGGCTTATGCACATCATTCAAGACACCGCTGGGAATTTCCCCGTTCAAGGTAGTCTATGGAAAGAATGTCATCTACTGGTTGAACTCGAACACAAAGCTTATTGGGCCATAAAAAAGATAAACATGGATGCTCAACTTGCTGGATAAAGAAGACTGTTGGAACTGAACGAGATGAATGAATTTAGATCACATGCATACGAGAATGCCCGCCTTTACAAGGAGAAAACAAAATGATGGCATGACAGAAAAATAATGCCGAGGAAATTTTATTCTGGACAACAAGTACTGCTCTACAATTCACGCCTTAAGTTATTCCCAGGCAAGCTAAAATCACGTGGTCAGGACCATTCATCGTACACCAAGTCCATGACATTGGAGCAATTGAAATTCAGAACCAAAACGATGGTTCCATCTTCAAAGTGAACGGGTAGAGACTCAAGGAGTACAAAGGAGCCCCAGTCATGTGCGACAAACCGACATCGTTGGCACATGATGCCCAAGAGTTTGCTTTTCTTAATTGAGCAAATATTAGTGCTTTTCTTAATTAAGCAAATATTAGTTGCCTAGGCAATGAAAATCTAAATTTTCTACATAAATAAGTTAAGCTCTTTTATGCTTTAATCCGTTTTATTTTATTATTTTCTTCTTTCATATGTAGGCGAGCAAGGAACACGTGGCAGCATGAGGAGTTGAAGCATGCATGAAGAAAAAAAAAGAAGCCATAGAGTACGTGTTTTGGTGGCAGAATAAAGAGGGAAAGAAATCATTTCCTTCTCTTTATGTCTTATCAAATATTTCTCATTTAATGAGAAATCTTTTCCCCGCCGTGTAAAGACCAAAATGCCCTGAAACCACCTATCACTTTCCAAGAAAAACTACCCACTCTTCTTCTTCTTCATCGCGTTTCCTTATTTCTTTACAACCCACAAAATTTATTTTATTTCTCTCAAAATACCTCCAAATGGTGAGATCGAGACCGGCCCCAGCCCTCAGACATAGTTTCAAACATTTCCAAACAGCCGAAGCAGAGGCACGCTTCAAAACCATTCAACAATGCCAAGTCTATTTGGAACATGGATTCGCTTTTCCAGCCGAGGGAGAAGAGCAGTTTGGCCCTGAGGTGATGGACGTCATAAAGAAGCATAATTGGGAGAAGTTTAATCGTAATCCTAACGCCATAGCACTAGCAATGGTGAGGGACTTCTATGACCACCTCGTGGACACCTCTAACCACACGGTATATGTTCGAGGAAAACTCATTCGCTTTTCCCCTTCTATACATAACAAATACTTTAAGTTGGGGAAAGTGGATGACCAGAACAAGAGATTTGTGGCCGAAGAAGATCAAGAAACGTACAATGGAGTTATACAGGATTTATGTTTTGGGTGGGCTAAGTTCGAAGGGAATGCCCCCACAAGAAAGCGAGTAGATCGCCGAGCCCTCAAACCACACGTGAAACTGTGGAACCATTTTCTTAAAGGCAAGCTGATGCCAACATCCCACAATACCACTATCCTCATCAAGCGACTGATACTGTTGCACTCGATCATATACGGTAGGACGATCGATGTGGGTGAAATCATCTTTGAGTAGATCCATGACTGTGCCAAGAAGAACCGTGGTAACCTACTATTCCCAAACCTTATAACCGCACTGTGCAGAGATAAAAAGGTTCCTAAGAAACCATTCAAAGACTTCATCAAACCCAAGGATGGTATTACAAAGAAAAAGGTCCCCGAGTTGATGAGTTTCAATAATGACGACCCAAACGAGGGTCTGGAGCGAGGATCAAAATCGGTTACCACGGCTAGAATGGTTGTAGTGGTCAATCACACGCGTGAGACGTGTGAAAAGATTGGGCGCCTGGAGGACCACATGAAAATTTCTTTGAATACGCCAAGGTAAGGGACATGTAACTCAACGCCTTCATCAAGAAGTTGCTCCCAACCACAATGATCAGACTGCCAACCTTCCCAGTGTCATCCTCAACAATAATGCGGGCGGCAGCATATTCCATGCCTCGACATCTTTTGTCCCTCCAGATGTTCCACTAGAGGTGCCCATCGATATGCCACCATTGGCAACCCATGTCCCACCCATACTAGAAGAAAGCCACGGTGACACCGAGGAGTTCCTCAGTTCCTCATCCTTCTCCACCATTGAAAGCAGCAGTGATACTCCACCCCACTTCTTCACTGATGAAAATTACACGCCAGCACCGAAATAACCTGAACAGGATCTTATTTCATCCCTATTTCGATCAACACCTCCTAGTCCACCACCAGTTCTAGCACAACCGACTCCCGCGACCGAGCAATCCACTCCAACCCGAGCTTCGACCAGCAAGAAACGATACAAGAGAACGGTAAGGTGTATACTTTAACCATCTTCTTTCATCCAGAAGCAGTAGACTCAGGATTCGAGAGCCCTTTCCCTCCCACACGACATCGCACAAGGGCTTCCAGTTAAGCCACACCACCACAGTAAGTTTTTGTAGTTTTCATTTTTTTCCACATTTGCATATAACATCATTTAGTGTAGTTTCCATGAATTGAGGATAATGTATCCCTCAAGTTTGGGGGAGGTGTTGTCCATTCTGCCATACTTTGTTAAATATTAATTGATGATAATTGGTTGAAAATTTTGGTTGTCATTACATAAGCATGTTAGGATTATTTTTAGGAATGAATTAGGGATGCCAATGATGAATGCAAAATTTTATTACCTAGGCCAGAATTATTGTAAAGACTGTCTGAAGAAGATAACCAACCCTAGGCTTGATCCTTTAAAACTTATAAACACGATTGTAGGTTGTCTTTGCTTTAGGCAATCTTTAAAATTTTTAGGAAAGAACTTTCTAATTACCGAGACTTCAAAAATATTCTAAGGGTAAGCTAAAAACTCTCTAGTGTTTAAAAACTTGAAAACTCGAAAATACAAAGGGACACTCCTCTATGCAAAGGCATGAATAATAAAAACTCCAAGAGAAATTAAGAGTAGCCAAGACATATGAGTGAATGAAAGTAGTCATAGGATGAATCTGCCCAACTAGCTTGGGGATGGAAGGTATGCTCCCTTTCACCTAGAGTGTGGAACGGTAGTTGTGATGAGCTGACACCCCTATATAAAAAAAAGTGTGAATAAAGAGAATAAAAGTTGATAAATAACTAGGAGTATAAACTAAGCCTGTTGAATAATTTGTTGCCTTGACAACCTAGAAGTGCTTACTTTAAGTTTTCTAATTACCTCTATATATAGACTGGTTACAATCACGCACACACAATAGCAAAGGATCCTGACTAGGGAAGATACTTGACTAATATGACTGTCGAACATGTTAAGGCCACATATTTTTGTTGAGGACTGAAATCTCAAACCTGATGATGTTCTTGATACTGCTTTGCCATGACAATTTTGATTTTCTTCTAGCTATTATCCATTCCTTGATGACAAGCAATAGCTTAAGTTTGGGGGTATGATAAATCCGTAAAAAGACTTAAATCCTAGTCTTTTCACTTAAGTTATTGCTCATCTAAACAAAGTATGCACTGTATTTTTAGTTGCATTTAGTTATATATAGGTTGTGGTGGATAAGTTTTTCCTAGGCAAGATTTATTTGGCTTAACTGATGTTGCTGAGGAGAAGGGGTTATTTGAGTTGTGTTTATGCAGGAATTCTACAGAGGAAGAACATTTCAGTCGTGACAATGAAAAGTTGCAAAGGACAATGGAGCAGATGAGAACGTGAGGAGCATATTTATCTCATAGAGGTAAGATTTATCTGAAGAAGTCTGAAGCAAATGTGGCGAAATCGCCTATTTCACATACCATCTGGATGACTTGCTTCACGTGTAAGCAAGCCTTGAATATCATGAAAACCGCCAGTCGCCTTTCCTTTTTAAGCTTGGGAAACTAATAACGGCTAATTAAGGAAACTCCAAAAGCATGCAAAGCCCTAGGAGATTCCCCTTATAATTACCAGCTGTAGCCGTAAAAACAAAGGGCAAGGAAGAAGAAAGAAGAGCTTTACCGTAGGCGTGAGCAAGCAACTGCAGTGCTTTCCCTCCGTCTACCCCTAGTCTTCCTTGGTGTTCTCCATAGCCAGACGATAGCAGAGCGATGATCAGGCCTCGAGAGAGGGTGATCACCAAGGCAGGCCTGGTACTGACTAGGATTGTCGTGACAGAGCCCCTGGTTTTATGAGTCGTTCTTGTTTTGTTCTTAAACTCTTATTTTATTTGGGGTTGTATTAAACGGTTTAATCTTGGATGATCTTTGATAACACCATGAATGCTTTACTTGGTGATAAACTTTGTTTTGCTGAATAATATTTTATGTTTATGAATGATGAATTATGTTTACTTATGACTGTTTTGCTCATAGTTTAAATATTTTATCGCCTATAGTTTTTGTAAAACATGTTTGGCATTTTAAGAGCATCGAGAGATAGCCTTTTGTCTAGAAAGTGATTCTTGAATTCGAGAAATTAAGAGAGATCAACGTGAGCAAATGAATGAATATGGGATGGTGAAGTTCTAACTTGTCTACCTTAGAGATAAGGAGTGAGCTTCAAACCACGAAAAGAGATAAATGCTATATGTTAAGACAACGTCTATAGTTAACGCCGAGAGGTATTACCATAGCAACCGTCTAAGAATACCTAGTAATCTTGTCGGGCAGTTTAGTGAGTCATAGTAATTCATTATGGGCTTAAAATAATTCTTGTCGAGACAATGGTTTAGCATCAGTGCTATGTGACACGTCTGAATATGTGAGGTTGTTTGCATTATATTTAATCCAATACTTGTTTTGTTTTGTTTTATTTGTCTGTATATTTTCTTTGTCTCAACCACACTTGTCTGAAATCATTGAATCGTTATTCTTAACTCCTTAATATTAGTTATTAGCTTTAATACTTAGTATGATTAATTTATGGCATTAGTTCTAGTTGTGATGAAAAAATATTTCTAATCCAATCCCTGTGGAGACGATACTCACTCACTACTATATTACTTGCATCGATTGTGTATACTTGCACATATTAGCTTGCCTTAGCATATACATTCACAAGCGATCAACAACATTATTTTGTTTCTTTGAAAACCAAGAAATTAGCATATTTCCTAGGAATTGACAAGTATCGGAGGTGATTTTCCTTTCTATTTTGCATCCTCCATAATCCTCATCGAAGAAGGCATGCGAGCTAAAGATAGAGTCTCTAGGATACCAAAGTCCTATACTAGGAGTGTCTTTAAGGTATCTAAAGAATCTCTTAATGGCTTGTAGATGTGATTCCTTAGGGCATGATTGAAATCTAGCGCATAAACTAACACTAAACATAATGTTCGGTCTACTCACAGTTAGATAAAGTAAAGTACCAATCATTGACCTATAAAGTTTAACATAAACACATTTACCTCCTTCATCTTTGTCAAGCTTTATAGAAGAACTCATAGGAGTCGCTTGGGGTTTCACATTCTCCAATCCAAACTTTTTGAGCATATCTTAAACATACTTTGCTTGATTGATGAAGATGTCATCTTTCCTTTGATTGATTTGGAGCCCCAAGAAAAATGAAAGCTCCCCCATCATGCTCATCTCAAATTCACCTTACATTAGCTTTGAAAATTCTTAGCAAAGAGCATCAATACTAGAACAAAATATTATATCATCAACATCAATTTTAACTACCAATAAATCTTTACCTTTTTGTTTTAAAAACAATGTAGTGTCAACCTTCCCTTTTGAAAACCCTTTTTCAATTAAAAAATTTGACAATCTTTAATATCAAGCTCTAAGAGCTTGTTTTAAACCATATAATGCTTTTGTCAATTTAAAAACATGATTTGGAAATTTTGAAACTTCAAAACCAGGAGGTTGTTCCACATACACTTCTTATTTTATAAAACCATTTAAAATGCACTTTTAACATCCATTCGGTATAATTTAAATTTATTGAAACATACAAATGCCAACAATATTCTAATTGCTTCTATTCTAGCTACGGGAGCATATGTTTCATCAAAATCTATTCCTTCTTCTTGAGTATACCCTTGAGAAACAAGTCTAGCCTTGTTCCTCACTATATTACCACTTTCATCTAGCTTATTCCTAAACACCCATTTAGTACCTATAGTAGATTTATTACTAGGCCTTTCAAATAATGTCCATACTTTACTTCTCTCAAATTGATTTAACTCTTCTTGCATAGCCATAATTCAATTTTCATCGGTTAATGTGTCTTTAACATTTTTAGGCTCTATGCATGAGATAAATACAACATAATTACAAACATTCCTAAGAGAAGATCGAGTAGTTACCCCTTTGGATGAATCACCTAAAATCTCACCATCCTTGACATAGTTGAACTCTCTTGGGTATGTGACTTCCCTTTTTTTGGTTAGATTCTTGAAGACATCTTGAGTTTTCTCATCCTTTATTTCTTCCTTTGATGATGATTCTCCCACGTCATTTGTATTTAAGGAATACCACAAGAATCCTTCCTCAGAAGGGGATTATCATCGAAAACAACATGAATAGACTCTTCTACCCCTAAAGTTCTTTTATTAAATACACGATAAGCTTTATAATTTAAGGAATAACCAAAAATATTCATTCATCACTTTTACCATCGAATTTACCAAGATTATCTTTACCATTGTTTAAAACAAAACATTTACATCCAAAAGGATGAAAATAGCTAATGTTCGGCTTTTTATTTTTGAAAATTTCATATGGAGTTTTCTTTAAAATAGGCCTAATCATTACTCGATTAATAACATAACAAGCCGTATTTGTGGCTTCCACCCAAAAATATTTTGGCAATTTGTTTTCACAAAGCATGGTTATAGCCATTTCCTCTAAAGTTCTATTTTTTCTCTCAACAACTCCATTTTGTTGAGGGGTTCTAGGTGCTGAATAATTATGGCTAATCCGATTTGAATTATAAAACTCAGTAAATCCAAGATTTTCAAATTCTACCATGATCACTCCTAACACTTGAAATGGAGTAACCTTTTTCATTTTGGATTACTTTTGAAAAAGTGATAAAATTTTCTAATGCTTCATCTTTAGTACTTAAAAATAGAACCCAAGTAAATCTAGAATAGTCATCAACCAATACAAAAGCATATTGTTTTCCACCCAAGCTAGTTGTTCTAATTGGCCCAAAAAGATCTATATGGGTCAATTGTAATACTCTACTAGTTGATACATCATTAATGGATTTAAAGGAAGTTCTCTTATGCTTTCCTTTTGTACATGCATCACAGATTTTATCATTATAGAATTTTAATTTTGGCAAGCCTCTTACTAAATTGTCTTGATTTAGTGTTTACAAAACACTCATGCTTGTATGTCCTAGTCTCCTATGCTATAACCAACTATCATGCTCATCATTGGCAACTAGGCATAAATTAGTCATGTTAATAGAATCTAAATGCACCATGTATATATTCCCTATTCTATGACCAATAAGCATAATCCTATTAGATGCAATGCCAACAACTTTACAACCGTTAGATTCAAACAAGACATTGTATATCACACAATTGACTAATACTTAATAGATTATCCTTTAACCCATTCACATATAATACATTTTCTATTTGTATGGAATAGGTATTACCTATTGTACCTATACCTTCAATGTAACCTTTTGAGTTGTCACCAAAGGTTACTACTCCTCCATTTTTGTCGTTAAGTTCTGTAAATCGGCTCTTATCTTTGGTCATGTGTCTCGAGCATTCACTATCAAGGTATTATGAATTTGAGCTTGAATTTCGTGCCTTGAAGCAATGCTCTTTTTTCTACAAACATAGATTAATTTTTTATTTTTAGTACCCAAATTCTTTTGGGTCCATATTCATTAGTCCCTAAAAGCCTAGTCCCCTTGGGTATCAATTTGTTTAGGATATTATTATCTTTAGTAGCATTGAGTCCTTTAGGAACCCATATACTCCTAATGATCTTACCATTTAAAGTTCTTTGGGGACCTCTATGATTGTAAGATTTAAAACTCTTTCTAATATAGTTGGATTTTAAACTTTCTCCTTTTTCAAAACATTTTGATCCAACTTTATCGAAAGAAGCTTTAAGATCATCAATTTTATTTTGATGATCATCATTAACTCTAGAAAGTAAGTTTTGCAAATCAGAATTTTTATTTTCAAAATCTTCTATTTTGATTTGCAATTCTTTAATCTTACTTTTGAGTTCATTATTGGTCTTGGATATGAGATCTTTTTCATTTTTCAATTTTGAAATATCTTTCTTGTTTTTTGAAAATAACTTCTCATAATCCGAAGCCAACTCATTTTTTCCTCTAATAACTCATCAAAAGAATAATCTTCTAAATTGAATGAGTTAGAGGTTACCTGAGAATCTGCTCCAGTGGCCATTAAGCACAAGTTTACTACTTCTTATTCCTATTCATCGAAAGATTCGTCATCGCTCCAAGTAGCCACGTGTTCTTTATGCTTCTTCTTTGAAAGACCCTTCTTCTTCAATTGCGGGCAATCGTATTTAACATGCCCAGGCTTTTTCCACTCATAGCAAATGATTGGGTCTTTCTCCTTGGACTCATTTTTTAAGACTTCATTTCGTTGGAATTTTCTTCATGTATTTGGCTTCATTAATTTTATGAGTCTTCTGGAAAGTAAAGCCATTTCTTTATCCTCGTTATCGTCGGAGTCACTCTTTTTTAGTGGATTTGAGAGGAACACCAAAGTTATTTTTTTCATCTCCTTCTTTGTATCGTCCTTCGTCTCGTGATCTACCTCATCTTGAATCATCATTTCATGAGTGAGGAGAGAACCAATGAGCTCATCGACAGTTAAAGACTTTAGGTCTTTAGCATCGATAATTCTAGTCTTCTTCGATTACCAAGCTTTTGAAGAGAATAAATTATATTCCTCACAAGTTCTCATTAGGGATTATTTCTCCGAATCCCTTGAGACCGTTCACAAATTACAGAAAATCTATCTGTCATAGCTTTGATATCTTCATCTGGTTTCATCCTAAAATTTTCATAGTTTGTACCATATCTCCTTGGCGGTTGAACAAGATGATATTCTCCCGTATACATCTGGTCCAAGTGCACAAAAAAGAATATGGATTGCTTTTGATTTGAGCTAGAATAATCTTGTCTCTTCTTCACTCCACATTTCTGGTTTTGTGGATTGTTCAGAGTATCCTCTCATCATGATTTTCCATGCTCCCATGTCACTAGCTTGTATGAAGAACTTCATCCTATTCTTCCAATAGGTATAGTTAGCTCCATTGAAGAAAGGAGGCTTGTTGACGAGCTGAGAATCAAGAATAAAGTTGAAGTTTGATGTAGAGGTCATTGATGACTTGAATATCGATTGAACTCTTCTCGGTTAATTGCCAATTAAAATTTTGGTGGAAGTTTTGATAGAAAATAGAAATAATTTGCAAAGAGATTTAGAGTGGTTCGACTTTCTCAACTATGTCCACTGCCTTAGCAATCTTGATCACTTGTAAATGTATATGCTAAGACAAGAAAATCTGTGCAAGTATACATAATTGATGCAAGTAATATAGTAGTGAGTGAGTATCGTCTCCACAGGGATTGGATGAGAAATATATTTCACCGCAACTAAAACTAATGTCACAAGTTAAGTCCTACTAATTATTATCCCAAGAACTAATATTAATGAACTAAGAAAAATGATTCAATGATTTCAGAAAAGTTTGGTCGAGGCAAAATTAATATGTAGACTGATAAAACAAAACAAGTGATGGTTTAAATATAATGCAAACAACCTCACATATTCAGACGTGTTACAGAGAACTTATGCTAAACTATTGTCTTGACAACAATTATTCTCAGTTTAGAATGAATTATTATGACTCACTAAAGATACCCAACAGGATTACTAGTTATTCTTATACGGTTGCTACGGCAATACCTCTCGGCGTTAACTATAGGCGTAGTCTCTCCTACTCTATCATCTATCCCTTTTAGTCATTTGAAACTCACTCCTTATCTATAAGGTAGACAAGTTAGAACTTCACCATCCCAGATTCATTCCATTGCTCACGTTGATCTATCTTAATTCTCTCGAATTTAAGAATCACTTATCTAGTTAAAAGGCTATCTCTCGATGCTCTTACTGTGCCAAGATATGTTTTACCAAAACCCAAGGCTATCTCTCAATGCTCTTATAGTGATAAGGTAAAATATTTAAACTATGAGCAAAATAGTCATAAGCGAAACATAATTCGTCATTCATAAACATAAAAATATTGTTTAGGCAAAACAAAGTTTAACACCAAGTAAAGCATTCATGGTGCTATCAAAGATCATCCAAGATTCGACGTTTAATACAACCCCAAATAAAATAAGAGTTAAAAACAAAGGAAGAACTCCCAAAACAGGAGGCTCTGTCACGACAATCCTAATCAACACCGCGCCTGCCTTGGTTATCACCCTCTCTCGAGGCCTGATCACTGCTCTGCAATCTTCTAGCTATGGAGGACACCAAGGAAGGTTGGTGGGTAGACGATGGGAAAGCAATGCAGTTGCTTGCTCACGCCTTAGGTAAAGCTCTTCTTTCTTCTTCCTTGCCTTCTCTTTTTGGTGGCTACGACTGGTTATTTATAAGGAAATATCTCATAGGTCTTTGTCTACTTTTGAAGTTTCCTTACCTAACAATTATTAATCGCCCAGACTTAAAAAGGAAAGGCGGCTGGTGGTTGTCAGAATAATTGGGGCTTGCTTGCATGTGAAGTAGGTCATCCAGCTGGCGAGTGACATAGGTGGTTTTTCCACATCTGCTTCAGACTTCCTGAAATAAATCTTACCTCGGTGAGATAAATATGCTTCTCACGTTCTCATGTGTTCCGTTGGCCTTTGCAAATTACATTGTCACGACTGAAATTTTCTTCCTCTGTAAGATTTATGCATAAACACAACTCAAACAACCCTTTCTCTTCAGCAGCATCAGTCAAACCAAATAAATTTTGCCTATGCAAAACTATCCACCACAATCTAATATAACCTATATGCAACTAAAAATACAGTGCATACTTTGTTTAGACGAGCAATAACTAAAGTGTAAAGACTAGGAATTAAGTCTTTTTACAGAGTTATCATACCCCTAAACTTAAGCTATTGCTTATCCTCAAGCAATGGATAATAGCTAGAAGAGAATTAAAATTGTCATGGCAAAGTAGTATTAAGAAATCATATGGTTTGAGATTTCATCCCTCAGCAAAAATTGTTTGGCCTCAACATGTTGACAGTCATATCAGCCAAGTTCCTTCCCTAGTCAGGATCCCTTGCTATTGTGTGTGCGTGATTGTAACCAGTCTATGCATAGAGGTAATTAGAAAACTTAAAGTAAGCACTCCTGGTTTGTCAAGGCAACAAATTATTCATCAGGCTTAGTTTATACTCCTAGTTATTTATCAACTTTTATTCTCTTTATTCATTTTTTATAGGGGAGTCAGTTCATCACACCTACCATTCCACACTCTAGGTGAAAGGGAACATACCTTCCACCCCCAAGCTAGTCGGGCAGAGTCATCTTGTGACTACTTTCATTCACTCATATGCCTTGTCTACTTTTAATTTCTTTTGGAGTTTTTCTTGTCCATGCCTTTGCAAAGAGGAGTGTCTAGTATTTTTAGTTTTTCATGTTTTTAAACACTAGAGAGTTTCCACTTTACCCTTAAAATATTTTTGAAGTATCGGCAAATAGAAAGTTCTTTCCTAAAAATTTTACAGATTTCCTAGAGCAAAAACAACCTAAATCATGTTTATACATTTCAAGGAATCAAGCCTAGGGTTGGTTCTCTTTTTTAGACAGTTTGAACAATAATTCTGGCCTAGGCAATAAAATTTTGCATTCATCATTGGGTATCCCTAATTTATTATTAACAATAATCTCAACCTGCTTATGCCATGACAACCAAAATTTTCAACCAATTATCATCAACTGCTTCCTAACAAATTATGGCAGAATATGGTACAATACCTCCCCCAAACTTGAAGGATGCATTATCCTCAATGCATGAAATTAAAACTACATGATTTATATGCATATGCAAAAATGAAAAATAAAAATAAAAAAGAACTAAAGTAAAGACTCACTGTGGTGGGGTGGCTTGACTGGACACCCTTATTTGGCATCGTTTGGGAGGAGAGGGACTCTCGGATCCAGAGTCTACTGCTGCTGGTGAGGGAGGTATTGTAATTATTATGTTTTATTTGCTTTGTTGAACAAAATTGGAAACAAAATGGAATTTTATGAACTTATATGTATTTTCGGAGGTACTGTAGCTTATTGTAGTAATGAACAGTAACCACGTTTTAACAAAAATTTCCATAATGTAAAAGGGGAACCGATTCCCCCCAACAGGGAAACATGATTTATATGATATGATGTTTTTATAATATCATTTACCATTTCAAGGAAATAAATTTTAAATCAC
This sequence comes from Hibiscus syriacus, assembly GCF_006381635.1. NCBI lineage: Eukaryota > Viridiplantae > Streptophyta > Magnoliopsida > Malvales > Malvaceae > Hibiscus > Hibiscus syriacus. The sequence continues at coordinate 1,252,039 of NW_024063064.1, forward strand.
TTTTGAATTGTAAATAGTTTTAGAAATTCGGATAACATCTATAATCTGTATAGATATAATTATACGGATTATGGGTGTTACAAATGATAAATGAAAGGAATTAGTATTCAAATTAGCATTAGAGGACGAATGTAATACCCCAAAAATTTAGATAATGACCAAAATGCAAATTTTGAAAGTTTGATGGTCAAACTAGAAAATTAGGAAAAGTTTAAGGAATTAAGTGGTAATTTTCCCAAAAATAATGTTATTTCATAAATGGATTTATTTAGTGACCAAATTATAAATTTGTTAAAGTTTGGTGACCAAAGTATAAATATTGAAAAGTTTAGGGACCAAAATATAATTTTAAAAAGTTACATATGGGTCACGAAAATAAGTAAATAAAAATATTGTTTTCACATTTTTAAAATGTTCAAAAATAATATTTAATGTTTAATTCCATGTTTAATTTGAATTGTTTGATTAAAATGACTGAATTGCAATTTTTGGAAAATTGCAAGGGAAAATTAGTAAAGTAAGATATTATTTGTTCATATTTGACATATGGATGAAGATAAGGTTTAGGTGATATGATTTGAATGATGATAAGGATAAGTATCTTGGATTTATGGTAATTATGAAGTTATATTAAGGGTATATTGGTATTTTCTTAAGTTAATGATTTAAATAATATTTTTAAAGGATGATAAGCATGATATCAATAAAAATATCATGTCAATGTTCATCTTCTCCGGCATCTTCACATGAGAAAGCTTCCAAGGTAAGAAAAATATTTTTGAGCTAATTCCTTTGGAATTGAGTTGTGTCACGAAATAGGAAAGTGATCTACGCGAAAAACGCTATCATTTGCTACCAATATTATTTTCTAATCTTGCTAAATTTCAAAGATCCCAAATCTAAGGGTTTTTTTTCATATAAGGGATCAAGAAATTGACGATGAATCTTGATGTTTTTTAGGTTGTAGATTCATTTTCAAGCTTGATTGATAGTTATAACATATTCAATCTTCTTAGAATAATTTTTAAAAATTCGGCCAAAATAATAACTTTGTAGAACTTTGTGTTCTGATGAGAATTGATAAGGGATTTGAATATGCTTGAATTGAATCAAAATCGAGCAAAATCATGGAAAACCTAGTTTTTGATCTTTAAACCATTAGGCTTTGGTCTTAAAGGATGAGAAAAATTATGGACAAATTATAAAAGCTCTGGGAAATGATATAGGAAGTATTCTAAAGGCCTTAGAAAATTTAGGGACCATTTTGTAATTTTAGAAAAGTTGAGAGACCAATTTGTAATTTTGAAAAAGTTGGGAATGGTTGTATAATTGTCTAATAGTTGATGTACTATGCTGGAAATTTCTATTTTGGGATTGAAATGAGTGTTTAGTTGCAAAATATGACTATTTTGGAAGTTTGAAAAGATTAGTGATTTAAGTACAACAATTGCATAGTTGGGGTACTTAAATGTAATTATACTTTTGTAAAAGCATTTGAATAGTGATAAATTCAATGTTGGAATTTTTTATATTAAGAATATAAGTGATAAAATAGTGAAGGACCATTTTGAGTAAATTGGAAAAGTTGGCTCCAATGTTAAAAGGAATTATTAAGTGTTATGTATATTGATAGAAAATGAGTTTCAAGTATATTATGGAGTTATTTTGAGATATGCTTATGTTAGTACAATACTAACATATGTATCATTATGAATTTGTTATTTATACAGATTGTGATTGAAGTAAGTCAAGTATAAAAAGGGGTTTATTGTGGAACATAGTGAGGCACATATATTAGATATATAAAGTGTCAAGGTGAGTGCAATACATGCATGAAATTATACATGGATTTTTATACATCATCAGGAAGACTTGCGATAAGTCAACCTTGTTTATATCAGCATGATATTATGTCATTTATATAACTTCAATATGACATTGATATGTCATAGTGTGAAATTATAATGCATTGATCATGAATAATGTGATATTTTACCATGAGTTTTATTTCGGGTATGAACTGCCCAATGTTAAATGTTGATAATATACTTTGCCATGGATGGATCAAATAAAATAGGCTATATGTCCAAGTAAGTCATTGAGGGACAGGGTATAGTTGGCATGCCATAGAGTATAGCAGCTGCAGGTTTATAATACACTTTGGTGTATATGGTGGCACGACCTTATGTGTAATACACTTCGGTGTATATGGTGGGCATGACCTTATGTGTAATACACTTCGGTGTATATGGTGGGCACGACCTTATGTGTAGCACGACGGTGCAAATATTACTCGAATACCCAGGGTCCTCAGCATTTTATATTCGACTATGGGATATTGTCTATGGTTTATGGTTTATTGGTTAATAAATGCTAACCATGAAAATAAGCTTACAAACTTTTGGAATAAATGGTAAGTATATTGGTAAAATAAGCTTACGAGCTTATGGAATAAATGGTAAGTATATTGGTAAAATAAGCTTACGAGCTTATGGAATAAATGGTAAGTATATTGGTAAAATAAGTTTATGATCTTATTGAAAAAATGGTAAGTATATTGGTAAAATATGCTTACGAGCTTATGGAATAATGGTAAGTATTTTGGTAAAATAAGCTTACAAGCTTATGGAATAAATGGTAAGTATATAGGTAAAAATAAGCTTACGAGCTTATAGGATAAATGATAAGAAATTTTATATTATGTTGATCATGTTAAAATGTTGGATATGCATGTAACATGATCTTATGGCATTTGTTTTTGACATTTAAAATCATGCATGAATTGTATTGCACTGTTTATTATTTTAAATTGCCTCACTAAGTTTATACTTAGCGTGTGATGATTTTCACGTGTAGGTAAAAAGCCAAGAATAGAGTAAAGAGTACAAGGAACTTTGAGCATCCAGAAATACACTGCAATATCAGTAAGACATCCTATGATGGAATTTTGACTTTGTTAGTGGTCTGTAATTATTAATGTCTTAGTTGCTCTGTTAAATTATTTTGCAATTGGTTTGTAATGTTTTAACTAAACTGCTTTACTCTGATTCAATATGGATAGCATAAATCCATATTAAAATATATTTTAAATAGTATGTGATAAATGGATATGATATGATATTTTTATAATATCAGTTACATTCCTATAAATAAATTTTAAATCACTTTTGAAATGGAAATGGTTTTAGAAAATCGGGTGACCTCTATAATCTGTATAGGTATAATTATTCGAGTTATGGGTGTTACATTTATTAGTATCAGAGCTACAAGTTTAGCCGATTCTAGGACTAAACCGAGGTTGTTTTGAGTTAAAAAGTGTATACATACCACTAGGATGTAAAAAAAGTACTGATAGTTGTATATATACTGTGATGATGTTTATTGGGAGTAATGTTTCTCTTTACTAATGTAAGATGATTTTGACTATGTTTAGATGTCGAAAACTAAAGACAAAGGTAAGAAAGTCGAAAATGTTGAAAAGAAAGTCAAGATTAAAGTCGACAAAAAGGAACCTGAGACGACTGCTGTAACACGGCTTAAAAGGGTGAGTGTTGTTAGGGATTTTCCTCCATATTGTGGAAGAAATGCTCCAACTTTCAACGAAGATTTTGAATTGGAAGAATCGATTTAAAAGTTTGAACGACTTACAAGAAATGTCGAATCGGATGAGGATCCAGAGGAGATTTCTGACTCTAGTGATGATTTTGAGCTTCCTCCAGGTAAGCTTAAAGAAGTGAGAAATATTTAAGCTAAGCATTAAATTGTTTAAAGTATTGTTGATTTGAGTAAGAGGAAATAAATAAGTGGTAATAAGTTATCCATTAAAAGTTTAAAGAAAGTTGAGTTATTAGTGAATCAAATGATTATGAGTTTGATTTAGAATAGATATCAAGTCCATAAAACTTGATAGAGTTACCTTATGAAGGTAAACTTACGAAAATGGATTGTCTAATCATCCATGCTGAAATGAATTATTATTTAAATTGAGATTCATTCTCAAGAACTTGAAAAGATTCAAGTTTGTAGTGAGAGGAAAAATAGTAAATTTGCTTGATTGTGTGATATTAGCATTAACTGCTATGAAGTTATTGCTACAAATTGTCAAATTTTCTTATTGAACGATGTGGATATTTAGACTATCATTTAAGATGGAAAATGTTTCAACTGCTCGAGAATATTATCTTTGGATCTGGAAAAGTTATACAGATTTCCTTAAGAATGAAATAAGGAATTCTAAAGCAGAGATATTCAATTCAATTTGATAAAGAGTGTTACTATGGCAGAAGATCTATGGGTCATGATACAAGTGTTAGAAGGACAAATAGTAAATGTCCGATAAAGATTCAGGAGCTTATGTTACCGGTGAATCTTATGGGATTATCTTTAACGAGTTTTAGATCATTTTGATCATGAGTTGGTTGTCTCTGCATTAAGGTTAGGTTAATGGTCACAAGAAGTGATTAATTTAGAAAAATGCAGAGAAATTAAAAAATTTAATGATTGATAAAAAGTGAAATCATCAATAAGTGATATCAGCAATGGTTATGATTAAGATGATGTAAAAAGAATGCATAGCTTTTCTAGCTAAGGTGATAGATACTTAAGTATCTGAAGTAAGATCATATGATATTTACATAACTCGAGAATTTTCATATGTCTTTTTAGATTTATGATTTAGGTTACCTCCAGATCGAGAGGTGGAATTCAATATTAATGGTTATCAAGGCATTAATCATGTATCTATGGGTTCATATTGAATTGTTGCAATTGAGTTAAGATAATAAAGAACTAATTACAAGAACTGCTAGATTGAGGATACATTAGACCGAATATTTTACCTTGGGGTGAACCAGTGTTGTTTATGAAAAAAAGGGATCTATGCGATTATGCATAGATTATTGATAGTTAAACAAAGTAAATATCATGAACAAATATCCTATTTTGAAGATTGATGACTTGTTAGACCAGCTTAAAGGGAGCATAAATTTTCTCTAAAATTAATCTTCGAATGGGATATCATCAGTTAAATATTAAAGAGGAAGATGTTCCAAAGATAGTTTTCAAAAAAACGGTATGAACACTACGAGTTCATAGTAATGTCGTTTGGTTTGACAAATGCTGAGGCAGCACTAATAGACTTGATGAATCGAGTATTTCAATTTTACTTGGATTAATTGGAGGTGGTTTGTATTGATGACATTTGGGTATACTCGAATACAAAGATAGAGCATGATGCTTATCTTTGTAGTGTACTTGAAAATAATTAAGGGTAAAAAGTTATATGCTAAACTGTCAAAGTGTGAGTTTTGGCTATCAGAAGTTGATTTTCTTAGTCATATTATCTCAGCATATGGCATAAGAGCTAAAAAAATATATATATAAAAAACAACAGGAAAAAAGAAAGAAGAAAACAAAAAGAAAAGAAGAAGAAGAAGAAGAAAAATATAGAAAAAGAAAAGAAGGAAAAAATGATAGATGCTTAAAAAAAATTTCACTTGTAAAAAAATGTGAGACTAAAGACTTTGAAGTCAAGTCTAATGAATATCTATTTTATCAAGAAGAATTTTGTTCCTCATGATGATGAGTTGAAGAAAGATATTCTTTTTAAAGTACATTATAGTCCACTGAATATGCATCCAGGTGGAAACAAAATGTATCAAGATGTAAAAAGTCATTTTGGTGGCCAGGTATGAAAAGAAACATTATTGAGTTGTTGCTACATGTTTGACATGTCAACAAGTAAAAGCTGAGAATCAAGTGCTCTCAGAATTATTGCAACTGATATCTATTCCAGAGTGGAAATAGTAAAGAGTCACTATGGATTTTGTTATTGGACTACCTTTGACATCAAATAAAAAGGATTCCATTTAGGTGATAGTGATCGATTAACTAAATTGGCACATCTCATTCCGATGTGAATGGACTATGCATTGGATAAATACACAGATTTTATATCAAGGAGATAGTTTGATTATAAGGAGTATCATTATCCATTATATCCGACAGGGATCCAAAGTTCACTTTAAGATTTTGGAATTATTTCCATAAAGTTTTGGGCACTTGATTGAATTTCAGTATGATCTTTCATCCACAGACGGATGGTAAGTCAGAAAGTACTATTAAGATATTAGAATCTATGCTGAGAGCATGTGCGATTGAGTTAAAGGAATCATGAGAAAAGAAAATTATTTGCCTCTATAAGAATTTATCTACAATAACAGTTATCAATTGAGCAACAAGTTGGCTCCGTATGAAGTTTTATATGGCAGAAAATGTCGAACACCATTGAATGGGTTCGAGTTAAAAGATCGAAATCTTGTTGGCTCAGATTTATTTAAAGAGGTTGAGGATAAAGTACAGATAATTCAAGATAATCTCAAAATGGCATTTGATCGGCAAAAGTCTTATGCAGACTTAAAGCGAGAAGAGATTGAATTTTATGAAGGCGATAAAGTTTCTCTTAAGGTATCGCCTTGGAAAACTTTTTCTTTTAAATGCAAAGGAAAACTAAGTCTAAGATTCATTAGACCTTATGAGATATTAAAAAGAGTTGGACTGATGGCTTATCAGATAGCATTAACTCTAGGAATAATTGGGATCTAGAGTTGGTCAAAGTACATAATGTTTTCATGTGTCGATGCTTAGAAAGTATCGATTGGATCTTTCACATGTCATTGAATCAGAGGAAATTGAGATCCGACTAGATTTGATTTATGAAAAAGAACCAATACGGATCTTGGCTCAAGAAATCAAAGAACTATGTAGCATGACGATTCCTCTATTCAAAGAGATTTAGCAAAATCATAATGTCGAGGACGTTACATAGAAAAGAGAAAATGATATGAAGAAATAATATCTGCACAGTTTCATATCAGGTTAAAGATTTGGATTAAACATGTTCAAAATAATGATTAGCCTGATCTTCACAAAATTTCTAAATTAAGGAGGAAAAATCGGAATTCAAGAAGTTGGCAAAACCAGAAGAGGCTTTCATATAAGGCGAGGGCACGTATTACCAATCCGTATAACCCTAAATTAGGGTTACAAATTTACAATGGAAAGTGCAATCCTTATAAAAGGGGATTTAAGTTTTTCATAGAAAGTCTTAAAATTCGATGATGAATTTTCTTAAGGAGGGGATAATTATAATAACCGAAAAAATTAGATAATGACCAAAATGCAAATTTTGAAAGTTTGATGGTCAAACTAGAAAATTGGGAAAAGTTTAAGGAATTAAGTGGTAATTTTTCCAAAAAATAATGTTATTTCATAAATGGATTTATTTAGTGACCAAATTATAAATTTGTTAAAGTTTGGTGACCAAAGTATAAACTTTGAAAAGTTTAGGGAACAAAATGTAATTTTAAAAAGTTACATATGGGTCACGAAAATAAGTAAATAAAAATATTATTTTCATATTTTTAAAGTGTTGGAAATAATATTTAATGGTTTAATTCCATATTTAATTTGAATTGTTTGATTAAAGTGACTGAATTACAATTTTTGTAAAATTGCAAGGGCAAATCGGTACACTAAGATATTATTTGTTCATATTTGACATATGAATGAAGATAAGGTTCAGTATATATGGTTTGAATGATGATAAGGATAAATATCTTGGTTTTATGGTAATTATGAAGTTATATTAAGGGTATATTGGTATTTTCTCAAGTTAATGATTTAAATAATATTTTTAAAGGATGATAAGCATGATATTAATAAAAAAATATCATGCCAATGTTCATCTTCTCCAGCATCTTCACGTGAGAAAGCTTCCAAGGTAAGAAAAATATTTTATTTTCAATTTTGAGCTAATTCCTTTGGAATTGGAGTTATGTCGTGAAATAAGAAAGTGATCTACGCGAAAAATGCTATCATTTGGTACCAATATTGCTTTCTAATCTTGTTGGATTTCAAAGATCCCAAATCTAAGGGTTTGTGTTCATATAAGATATCATGAAATTGACGATGGATCTTGATGTTTTTGAGGTTGTAAATTCATTTTCAAGCTTGATTAATAGTTATAGCAAGTTCAATCTTTTTAGAATAATTTTTAAAAATTCAGCCAAAAGAATAACTTTGTAGAACTTTGTGTTCTGATGAGAATTGATAAGGGATTTGATTATAGATATGTTATAAGGTTGATTGAAAGTTGATTTCATGCTTGAATTGAATCAAAATCGAGCAAAATCATGGAAAACCTAGTTTTTGATCTTTAAACCATTAGGCTTTAGTCTTAAAGGATGAGAAAAGTTATGGAAAAATTATATAAGGTTTGGAAATGATATAGGAAGTATTCTGAAGACCATAGAAAATTTGGGGACCATTTTATAATTTTCAAAAAGTTGAGGGACCAATTTGTAATTTTGGAAAAAATGAGAATAGTTGTATAATTGTCTAATAGTTGATGTAATATGCTGGAAACTTCTGTTTTGGGATTGAAATGAGTGTTTAGATGCGAAATATGACTATTTTGGAAGTTTGAAAAGATTAGTGATTTAAGTACAACAATTGCATAGTTGTGGTACTTAAATGTAATTATGCTTTTGTAAAAGCATTTGAATAGTGATAAATTCAATGCTAGAATTTTCTATATTAAGAATCTAAGTGATAAATGGTGAAGGACCATTTTGAGTAAATTGGAAAAGTTGGTTCCAATGTTAAAAGGAATTATTAAGTGTTATGTATTTTGATGGAAAATGACTTTCAAGTATATTATGGAGTTATTTTGGGATATGTTTATGTTAGTACAATACTAACATATGTATCATTATAAATTTGTTATTTATACAGATTGTGATTGATTTGTGATTAAAGCAAGTTAAGTATAAAAAGGGGTTTATTGTGGAACATAGTGAGGCACATACATTGGATATATAAAGTGTCAAGGTGAGTGCAATACATGCATGAAATTATACATGGATGTTTTATACATCATCAGGAAGACTTGCGATAAGTCGACCTTGTTTATATCAGCATGATATTATGTCATTTTTATAACTTCAATATAACATTGATATGTCATAGTGTGAAATTATAATGCATTGATCATGAATAATGTGATATTTTACCATGAATGTTATTTCGGGTATGAACTGCCCAATGTTAAATATTGATAATATACTTTTCCATGGATGGATCAAATAAAATAGACTATATGCCCAAGTAAGTCATTAAGGGATAGGGTATAGTTGGCATGCCATAGAGTATAGCAGCTGCAGGTTTATAATACACTTCGGTGTATATGGTGGGCACGACCTTATGTGTAGCACTTCGGTGCAAATATTACTCGAATACCCAGGGTCCTCAGGGTTTTATATTGGGCTATGGGTTATTGTCTATGGTTTATGGTTTATTGGTTAATAAATGGAACCGTCCAAATAAGCTTATGAGCTTATGGAATAAATGGTAAGTATATTGTGAAATAAGCTTACGAGCTTATGGACTAAATGGTAAGTATATTGGTAAAATAAGCTTATGAGCTTATTGAATAAATGGTAAGTATATTTGTAAAATAAGCTTACGAGCTTATGGAATAATGGTAAGTATTTTGGTAAAATAAGCTTACGAGCTTATGGAATAAATGGTAAGTATATTGGTAAAATAAGTGTACGAGCATATAGGATAAATGATAAGAAATTGTATATTATTGATCATGTTAAAATGTTGGAAATGCATGTAACATGATCTTATGGCATTCGTTTTTGACATTGAAAATCATGCATGAATTGTATTGCATTATTTATTATTTTAAATTGCCTCACTAAGTTTATACTTAGCGTGTGATGATTTTCACACGTAGGTAAAAAGCGAAGAATAGAGTAAAGAGTACAAGGAACTCAAGGCATCCAGAAATATACTACAATATCAATAAGACATCATATGATGGAATTTTGACTTTGTTAGTGGCATGTAATTTTTAATGTCTTAGTTGCTCTGTTAAATTATTTTGCAACTGGTTTGTAATGGTTTAACTAAACTGCTTTACTATGATTCAATATGGATAGCATAAATCCATATTAATATATATTTTAAATAGTATGTGATAAATGGATTTGATATAATATTTTTATAATATCAGTTACCATTCCTATAAATAAATTTTAAATCACTTTTGAAATGGAAATGGTTTAAGAAAATCAGGTGATCGTTATAATTTGTATAGGTATAATTATATGGGTAATGGGTGTTACAAAGAAGCTATACCTTTATTGTTCTGCCAGGGCTGATGATGATGTTGATTCTGAAAATGTTGATGGTCAAAATTGGTTTGTTGTGGCCTGTAATTTGTGGCTTGATTGTTACTATTCCCTTGATTACTCCATGAAAAATTTGGGTGTTGTCTCCAACCTGGATTATACGTGTTCGAATAAGGGTTATTATTGTTCCGATTGTAGTTGCCCAAAAAATTGGTTGACTCATGGTTTTCAGGACATTCACTCTCATGATGATGGCCGTGACAAAATAGGCATACATTATTGGTCACCTTGACTTCTCTTACCTCATTAGGACGTTGCAAATTTTCAACATATTGGTTATGGCGGAAAGTTGAGCAGCTACCGAGTCCTTACCTTCTAATTCATATGCTCCTAATGTTTTTCTGCCAGTTCCCAATCTTAAACTTGGAAATTGATAATCATTATTTGTTATTTTGTCGAGGATGTTAAAAGCTTCCTCGGGTGATTTTTCTAGTAAGGTGCCATTCGCTGAGGCATCTAGCATCATTTGAGTTGGTGTGTTGACTCCATTGTAAAACATCACCACTTGCGTCCAATCATGAAATCCATGGTTAACACATTTGCGAAGTAGACTTTTATACCTATCTCGGCATTCGTACATTGATTCATCATCTCCTTGGTAGGAACTCGTGATGTCGTTCCGAAGCTATGTATTCATATTGGGTGGATTATATCGGAGTAGGAAACTCTTGCATAAATCTTCCCATGACTCCATTGAGCTGGAAGGAACTCCACTGATCCAAGCTCTTGCTCTATCACATAAGGAGTAAGGAAAAAGCTTCAGTTTGAGCACATCTTCATGTACTCCTTGTTGTCAAAATGAATCGCATACTTCAAGGAAAGCACGCACATGTTGCCTAGCATCTTCATTGGGTGTACCACCAAATTGGCCAATAGAGTTAAGCATATTAAACATCACCGGTTTAAGTTCAAAATGAGTGGCTTGTATCTCTGTTGCCACTATGCCTGGATTGAGGTCATCAAGAATAGGGTTCAAATGATATCGTATCGCTCTTGGTCTTGCAACTTGAAGATTACTTACTGCATCTAGATCTCCTAGATCTCCCATGTTGTGTTGCATTTGGAGTTGATTTGATTGTTCTCTGGTTCTTTGGGTACGCAACCTTTGTCTGAGTGATTGCTCAATTTCAGGGTCGAATGGTTCCAAAGGCTTACCAGAAGATCTCAGGGTCATGCAATAATAAAAACCTACAAAAGAAAATAAAAACTACGTTAGACTAAGTAAATATAAAGTGACCAAAAAGAGCTTGTTATGGCTAAAAATTTTGTCAGTTGCCAATCCCCGTCAACGATGCCAAAAACTTGATCGCTTGTAAATGTATATGTTAAGGCAAGCAAATCTGTGCAAGTATACATAATCGATGCAAGTAATATAGTACTGAGTGGGTATCGTCTCCACAGGGATTGGATGAGAAAAATATTTTCACCACAACTAGAACAAATGTCACAAGCTAAGCTCTACTAATTATTATCCCAAGAACTAATATTAATGAACTAAGAAAAATGATTCAATGATTTCAGAAAAGTTTGGTCGAGACAAAATTAATATGCAGACTGATAAATAAAAAACAAGTGATGGTTTAAATATAATGCAAACAACCTCACATATTCAGACGTGTTACAGAGAACTTATGTTAAACTATTGTCTTGACAACAATTATTCTCAGTTTAGAATGAATTATTATGACTCACTAAAGCTGCCCGACAGGATTACTAGGTATTCTCAGTCGGTTTCTACGGCAATACCTCTTGGTGTTAACTATAGGCGTAGTCTCTCCTACTCTAGCATATATCCCTTTTAGTCGTTTGAAACTCACTCCTTATCACTAAGGTAGACAAGTTAGAACTTCACCATCCTGGATTCATTCCATTGCTCACGTTGATCTATCTTAATTCTCTCGAATTTAAGAATCACTTATCTAGACAAAAGGCTTCTCGATGCTCTTACAGTGCCAAGATATGTTTTACCAAAACCCAAGGCCATCTCCCGATGCTCTTACAGTGCTAAGGTAAAATATTTAAACTATGAGCAAAACAGTCATAAATGAAACATAATTCGTCATTCATAAACATAAAAATATTGTTTAGGCAAAACAAAGTTTAACACCAAGTAAAGCATTCATGGTACTATCAAAGATCATCCAAGATTCAACGTTTAATACAACCCCAAATAAAATAAGAGTTAAAAATAAAGGAAGAACGACTCCCAAAACCGGGGGCTCTGTCGTGACAATCCTGATCAGTACCGTGCCTGCCTTGGTGATCACCCTCTCTCGAGGCCTGATCACCGCTCTGCTATCGTCTGGCTATGGAGGACACCAAGGAAGGTTGGTAGGTAGTCGATCGGAAGCACTGTAGTTGCTTGCTCACGCCTTAGATAAAGATCTTCTCTCTTCTTCCTTGCCTTCTCTTTTTGGCGGCTACGGCTGGTTATTTATAAGGAAAGATCTCCTAGGTCTTTGTCTACTTTTGGAGTTTCCTTAACTAACCATTATTAATTCCCCAGACTTAAAAGGAAAGGCGGCTGTCAGAATAATTGGCGCTTGTTTGCATGTGAAGTAGGTCATCCAGCTGGCGAGTGACATAGGCGGTTTCTCCACACCTGCTTCAGACTTCCTCAAATAAATCTTGCCTCGGTAAGATAAATATGCTTCTAACGTTCTCATCTATTCCGTTGGCCTTTGCAAATTTACGTTGCCACAACTGAAATGTTCTTCCTCTGTAGGATTCCTACACAAACATAACTCAAACAACCCTTTCTCTTCAGCAGCATCAATCAAACCAAATAAATTTTGCCTAAGCAAAACTTATCCACCATAATCGAATATAACCTATATGCAACTAAATGCAACTAAAAATGCAGTGCATACTTTGTTTAGACGAGCAATAACTTAAGTGAAAAGACTAGGAATTAAGTCTTTTTACGGAATTATCAAATACAACTAAGGATTTTCCACAAATTCACTAATTTGTCTTTCTTTTGAGGACAAAGAGTAACCTTACAACTCCCTCAAGAATTATACCCCAAATTCTTGAGACACTCTCTCCTCAAAGAGAAAATTACAAACTTGCAAACTTACAGAAAAACCTCACAAGGTAAGATGTTTGCATAATTCTAGAACAAAGAAAGAACACTAAAAAATTAATACAATTGAGCACAAATTGTGTTCTTGAAAGCAAAATTGAATACACACTCTCCTCTTTTGCATTCGATGTTTGGGGGTATCAACATTGTTAAGGCAGTATTAGTACTACCCTATTTAAAACTCAATTTTGACTTGATTATGGTTTGAAATACTTGTAATAATTGTTTTAAAAATATTTTAAGTATAAATCTCAATTTTTTATTTAGTAAGGAGTAAAAATTGATATTTGAAAACTTGGAGTACTTTTTGTTATATTCGAATAATTAAATTGAATATAATATTTAAATCGAATATAAAATCTTAAAATTAATTAACACTTTATTTGTTATATCGAAATATCAAAATGTTTTCAACAAATTTCATAATTTTATACTTTAAGTTGGAGGGAAGCCTTAATTAATTCATTTAGTATAATTAGGATCAATAACCGATTGTTTGATTGCATTTTATTTTCAAAATAAGGCAATGTTCATTTGTTAGGGGGTTAGTAGTGTATCTCTCACTTTTGTCCAGGGGTGATCGCTATAGATTGTCGAAGTAAATCAACATCGTTTTCAAAATCCAACATCATGATTTTAAAATGGACAAGGCTATGTTCATTTATTGGGATTGATAATGAAGCTTCCACTTTTGCTTGGGGTGGTCGTTATTGGTCTTGGTAACTTGACATCCTTTTTAAAATATGCATACATAGTGGATTTGAAATTAAATAAAATTCCAAACTCAAAATTTCCAATTTTAAAATATAGGGTAATCGATTAGGTACCAACTTTGGGCACTGTAGGGGGTGCTAATCCTTCCCCATTCGTAACTGACTCCCAAACCTGATTTCTGATTTCACATACCAAAACTTGGTATTTTTTATAAAATAAAAAATGTTTTATTAAAATTATCGATTTTTGGTGTTCCAATCTCACCTTAAAATGATTGGTGGTGACTCTCATATTTTTATCAAAACCATTTTATTTTAGAAAATGTCGAGTCGGTATTCCACCAAAAGTCGGTTACGACAAAATCATCAAGTCATATATAAAGCATTTTACGCTAAAACAATTATAATCAATAAAAAGTTTAACTGTCACTTTTATCCTCACAACTTGCACTTTTCAATTTCTTTTACATCATAACCGAAAATACATAAATGATAATGCAAGGTATGCGAGTCAGTAAGATGCACTTTTTGTACCAGTCAGTGAGATGAACTTTTAGTGCAAGTCAATGTACAAGATACCATCAACTATATATCAATGTACTAGTAATCAAGAATATCATAGTACCGTCGTCAATCTACTATGTACTCGATGCAACTACTAGTACTCTATGACATACCAACTATACCAAGGACTCTCAATGTACATACAATGGGCATTTTAATTAATTATCACATGTTAATAAATTCTTAAAGATAAAAAATAACAAACGTTTCATATAATGGTAAAATGGGAAGTTCATACCCAACATATATTTCATTTCCACATAACATGAAAATATCATTAATCTCTTGCCTTTTTGACATGTAAACAATATGTTCATCATATGATAAATATCACAATTGCCATTCCAATATAATAGATTTGGTTTGTTCTCAAGTCTTTACAATGCATAACATAAAGGTAACGTAAATGCATGATTCATCATTTTTTTATTCTAGCTGCTTGTGCTACTTTTAAAGAATTATTTTTATGTATTAATTTACACACTGGAATTTAATTTGTTTGTTCCATTAAAACTAGATTCGAAAACAAATCTTACCTTATAAAGAACTCTTTCTAGTTCAACTTGTACAATTTATGGTAAATTTTCTAATTCAATTTACAAAATCTATTTTGGGCAAAATATGTTGTCATGTTTTCTGACCTATCATCAGTTAAAATTTATATCTTTTAGCATGCACATTGAAATAAGTATCCATTTGGTTCAAAAGAAACTGCATTAACAAAAAAATATAAGGATATAAAATCATCTTCTAATCGTTTTTATAGAATTTCTTTAGATTTTCTGAATTTTTTGTCAAGATCATAAAATCTAGGCAGATTATTCTTATTTTGCATTTTTAGCTTATTCATTGATTCTATTAGTCTTCTAACTACAATTTTAACCTAATTGCATCAATCACAAAGTCACATAATATACAAGAATCACTTTTTACCATAGTAATTCATTCATTGGCTCATAGCAAACCAATGTTCCACTTTAACATAAAAACACCATAAACATGTACTCACCTCGACACCTTATACTTCAACCAAAATGTATTCTTCTTGAAAACTTTATAAGTGTTCTTTTCCTTTCCTTTGTTATTCGCTTCACCTTAATAGAACTTGGATGGTTCACACACATCAATTACACAACAACTAAAATGAAGACATATGTTAGAATCCATTCTAACCCATGGGTACAAATATAAAGAATTCCCTAAAAATTCTTTTGATGCTTAATCAAGGATAATTACACTTCAAATTAACCCTAAATACCAAACTTTCACTAAAATCTTCTTTTCTCTCTTAAGGTTTCAAAGACCAAATTAGGGGTTTTTAAATTTCAATTCCAAATTTAATAATTTTACCATCAAAATGGAGCATAGGTGGTGGAAAACAACATGAACACTTTAATTTCTTCAAAACCCTAAACCCCTAATTGAAAACTCTAATAGTCAAATATATCATGGTGTGTTCACACTTGAATTTTTTATTTAAACATCATTCTAAAGCTTGTACAACCTTTAACCCTCATGATAAACATCAAAGCAAGCTTGAATAATTTTTCCCAATTTTTCTTCCTTATGGACGAATATAGTATATAAACTAATACATGAAATTCATTATGATTCAAGCATGGAAAATCTATATAATCAATTAATCCTTCAAATTCAAGACTTTATTCAACTCAATCCATAAACCTAAATATTTCTTTCATCAAATTCCATAGCATATATCAATCAAAATCATGAATTAATGAACCAAATTGAAGAAAATTCAAAGAAGAGCAAAATTGTATTTCAAATCTAAGTCCAAAATCCAATTCCTAAAGCTTGAAAAATCAAATTAAACTTACCTTGGAGGCTTTTGGAAACCCACGAAATTTTAATAAAGATGAACAATTCTCTTGAAATTTATAATTCATTTAACTTAGCCATTTGTAACCTGTATAATATAAATGAATTTAAAATTTATTTTATTGCAAAATGACTACTTTACCCTTAAAATACATTGCTCACAAATATGCCACAAGTCAAAATCTTCATCCAAGGGCTAATATTAATTATGCAGTTATTAGTTACCAACTTTGCCCTTGTAAATTCCATAATTACAATATTGACATTTTCCATCCAACGACTTAGATTTAACATGGAAAATAAACTTAAATCAATGGTCTATATTAATTATTATCCTTTTAAAGAAAGGAAGTTACATTATTACCCTTGATCTATAATCTAGAAAAAATATCTCAAATTTTCGATTTGATTCGATTATCCAAAATTTCTTAAACTTTAGCTTTTAACATAAATTATATATAGAAAATTTGAGTAACATAAAAACGTCATTATTGGGGAAAACTATTCATTCAAAGGATAAGATGCCTATTTGGGGAAATTAACATTTTGGTGCTTGAACTTTTCCCAAATTTATACTTTAGTCACCAAACTTCAATTTATTTATTTTGGTCACTAATTAAAAGTTTGGGTTATTATATAATTGATTTTGATTTGACTTCATACATAACCCCAGGTTTTTGCATCTTTTTCATCATCTCAGTTAATGTTGTCACCTGTGTAGTTAACACATTCATAGCATAATTATCCATTGTAGTATCAACGTATCTTTCAAACATAATCCTTGTGTTTGGATATTGATAATCCCTGTTGAATATTCTCTCAAAGATTTCATATGCTTCATTGTATGATTCTTCTAGTAAATTTCCATTCGATGATGCATCCACAACCATTTTGATATGCATGTTCAATCCATTGTAGAAAATTTTCATTTGTGTCTAATGTTGGAAATCATGCATCGGGCATGTAGGCAACAAACCTTTGAATCTTTCCCACACTTCATATAGATTTTCATCCTCCATTTTCTTGAAATACGTGATGTCATTTCTAAGCCTTGCATTTATAGTGAGATGATTGAAATGTAGGAAATTTTGAGCAAGTTCGTTCCATGATGCTACTATTCCTGGTGACAATGAATTAAGCCAAGCCTTGGTTTGTCATGTAATGAATATGGAAACAATTTCAGTTTCAAGGCCTCTTCTGGCACTCATTATTTTATAAATGAATCGGAAACTTCAATAAAAGCTCTCAAGTGTGAATGAGAGTCCTCGGTATGCATTCCACTTTATTTCCCCATCAATTGCAACATTTGAAACATAATGAGCTTTAACTCAAAGTGTGCAACATGGATGGCACAATAGACAATCCCATGGTTTAAATCATCTAATATGGGTATAATATATTCTTAGATTAGTCTATCTCTATCATCGATGTATTGAAAATCTGACTTCATCGAAATATTTTGCAATGGATGAACTAGTCTAGCATTATGTCCTTGTTTAACTATTCGCTCTTGTTGGTGTTGGTCTTCCTCGATTGGTAATTGTGATTATGTTTCATCTTGAATAACAGCGGGATCCATGTGTGGATGTTTTCGTCTTCTTCGACGGATAGCTCTTTCTATCTCATGATCAAAAGGCAAAAGGTTCTAATTATTGCTTCGAGTCATACGCCGTCAAAGGTCTGTTAAAAGTTACCTAAAACAACTAACATTATGTTAATATAAGAACAATTCTAAAAGTAATGGCACTAGTCTCCGGAAACGGTGCAAAAAACATGATACGTCCAATAATGTAACATCAATAGTGCAAGCATACACTATCGTATCAACTAGTAAAATGGATGTGAATTAATGCATCGAGTTATTGTATCAACATAGACTAGTATTACCTAAAGAATTCTAGCAACATTAACTAGGTAGCAAGTATGTATGACTGATGTTGTGAACAGAGTAATGAAAATGTAAACTAAAATATTTGTGAGAATGAAGGGAAACACAAAACAAGTAATTGAAGCATTGGGTCAATTTAAGCAGAGGATTGTGGTAATGTCAAACTCATGTAATAAAAAATTTCACAGCAATAGGATTGATGCTCATAGTAATAACTTAGTGGACTCTACCTTTCTCGATGGCCTTTACCCAAAAGCTCTCAACAATGTAATATCTTTATAACCACCAAAGCAAGTTTATTAAGTATGTTATGACAATCAGACAACTAGATTTCTCTACACTAAAATGTTACTCTTACATTCTTTGATGCGCCTACAATGTCACTTACCTCTCGATGTAACGATTCTGTAGTTTTATATCTCTATATTAAATGTCACGATAAATCCAAGCAACAAAAATCAAATCAAGAGACAGAATTAATCAAACATGAATTTCATCAAACACATTTGAAACATATCATCCAAGATTTAACAACCCACATAAAACAAGAGTATTTCAACAAAAATAAATGAAATCCTTCCTCTCGGATTCATCTCAAGAGTGATTTTTTTATGCTCAATCGATCGATGCCCACCACCCTCTCGAGCACTACTAGCTTCCACGTCCGAGTGTTGCTCTTCCCCAAGGAACTTAAGCTTCCATGGTCGGTGGAGAAAAGAATGAAGATGACTATAAAAAAATCAAGGAGGAAAGGTATGAAAAGGGATTCATTTTTTCATTTTGGTTTGCTCCTATTTATAGCCACCCCAAGGTCAAACTAACAACCAATAGTGATTTTTTCATTCTCTTATATTCCAGCCTTTTTATAACAGATTTGGACAACTGGCTCTTCTTGAAGATTCTATCCTAAT
Source organism: Hibiscus syriacus (assembly GCF_006381635.1). Classification (NCBI taxonomy): domain Eukaryota; kingdom Viridiplantae; phylum Streptophyta; class Magnoliopsida; order Malvales; family Malvaceae; genus Hibiscus; species Hibiscus syriacus. Next base: position 1,271,298 of record NW_024063064.1, read on the forward strand.
TGTCTGCTGACTCATTGATGCTTCAGCAATTCAACTGGACGCACAACAAAATTTTGACTATCGTTGCTTGCAGCAATAGCTGACAATATCAAGGAACACACAACAGCAGGATATATTATAGCATACCAATGTCACTGCAAAATAGACCAAATTAAGCCCAAAATTTACCAACTCATTCCCATTATACATATGATACAAATTATACTAAAAATGATATAAATATGATCCTAAAATGCTAAAGTGCAAGCCTAAACCTAAATAAAATGGTTTTGAAAATAACTCTTTTGTAGAATTATCAGTCAATAGGTCGATCAGAGAGTTTGGAGTTGAGTATGGAAGATGAGTTAGACAAATGGGTATTAGGTCGGAACAGGCTCAGGTTTAGGTTGATTCAATTGCGGATCAATATTGTGTTTTGTCTGGTTCAAGTCAGGTACTAGGTCTAGATAAATTGGCATAGGGCTCGGGTCAGGACTAGGTTTTATTTTGGGCTTGGTTCACAAATAGACTCACTAGGCATCTAAGTTGAGCCCAGTAGAATTGAGAGAGGCATGGAGCCTCAATTATTGGGTTCCGCACGAACCTTACATGAGTCTTGGGATAAGGGTAACTGGTTGGGGATTTAGGGTTTTCCCTAATGGAAGAAGAAAGGCGAGAGGCTTTTACCGACAATAGGTGTATAGTTTAGTGAATAGGTAGAGAATAAACCCTAAGAAGAATATGGAACGATCAAAAAAACAAAAAGAAAGTGAAAGATATGTTAGGAAGATATGAGAGGAATTTGGAAGAAAAAAAACTTATCTAATCTAAAAATGGAAGAGCGGGTGGGAACAAATGGAAACTTGAAAGGTTCTTCCCTTTATTCTTAGAGATCACAAATGTTATAGGAAAATAGTAGAAGAGCCTTGATAAGGACATAAAGGGGAACACAATAGTGGTGGCTATGAAAGGCACGACTTCGGTGAATGGTTAGTGAGGTGGTCATGCAAAGAGGACTTCAGAGAGAAAAAGGGCTCATGTGATGTAACTAAAAGAAATGGGAGAGAAAAAGACCTCTCATGTTGGTAAAGGGGGTTTAATACACCTAGCTTTAAGGTTCGAACAAGGAATCTTTATAGGGAGCCAATTCCAATATTTGGTTCAAAATGTGCTTAGCCTCGACTGTGAGAGAACTGGGTAGCCAGGGAGGTAGTCACAGGTTTGAACCCTCACATACGTGAAAATTGTTTTTTTTTCTTTTTCCATTTTCTCTCTTGTCTTGCAACATAAGGGAAATTACATAAATCACACCCAAAATCCTTAAAATTTCCCTACGTTTATGAAAAATGTTATAAAATTTTACATGTGTTCCTTTAGGTCCTCAATTTCAGAAAATGCTTCAATTGAGAACCTAAATCTAGATTTTAATCAAAGTAATCTTTTAACAGTCAGATTTAAATGTGTCATTGTCTCGAATGATAGAGATTCTTGAATTGGCCCAATAAACCTAAAACTATGAAGCAATTTGATAAACTTTGTTTGAGGTGTTCTGAAAGTGAAAAAATTATGAAATGTTGCGAGAAGCCTCCTCCGATGTAGTAGTTCTGATCTAGAAATTTTGGGCTTTAAGTTCTTTCAATTGTAATTTCATTTTTGTTATTTTTCTATTCTTTCCATATTATTTTCTTTTCTTTTTGCAAGTAATTGACAAAATATAGAAATAAAGATTGATAACAAACCCTAACTTGATCAAAATAGCCCTTTTCCGTTATTTTCTAGCAAAAACAATCAAGGAAGCATCAACAGTGCAGCAAACACGGAATCACCTTAGAATGCCTAACTTTGATACCAAAATGATATGCAATGCAGTAGAATCAAGACCATTTACACAATGATCAGAACACTAAAAGATCTAGACTCGATCAAGGAATTTATCTCATTGGAATCAAGGATGGATCGCAAGATTATGTAACATGAAATAAGATGAAATGTAGAAACTAAGAATAAAAAGAGATTGATTCGACAAAACCCTTCCAATTAGATTGATTCAATAATACCATTCAAAAGGTTCTAATCTCCCTTCAAGCTAGAAAACTTGCCAAAAAGAAGTGTGGAGATGAACCGCCACGAATCTTACTGCAAGAAAGTGTTGAAATAGCTTGGGAAAGAAAAAAGCAAAAGCAAAAGCAAAATTTTACTCGATGAGTATTCAATATCAAAATTATTCAAGTTATCTTACGAGGTTTTAGGCATCCTCTTTTATAGGCTAAGGAGACAACCCTAGAAACCTAAATCTGACTTGGATGGCACATTATTTCCTTAAGTAAACTAAATGCATAATCAAAAAATAAAAATCCAAGAGATTGAATAATATTGGGCAATCAGAAAATAGAAATCCCAACGATTGAGTGATCTAGGGCAATTAGAAAATAGAAATCTCAGAGATTGAGTTGTCTTAGGCAATTAGAAAATAAAAATCTTAGAGATGAGTAATCTTGGGTGGCACACTCTTGCCTTATTTAAAATATTTAAAAATAAAACAAAATCATAAAGATTGAGTTTGTAATACTCCATAAACTTTGCTAGTGGCCAAAGTGAATAAAATAAAAGTTTGATGGCTAAAGTTTAAACATGTGAAAAGTTGAGGGACCAAAATGATAATTTAAAAATATGTATTTTTGTATCGGATTTTTGGTATGTAAATTATGTTAAAAGCTATAAAGTTTTAAAGTTCAGGAAAAAATTCAGATAATCGGATCGAATCGAAAATTTAAGAAAATTCAGATAATCGGACAAAAATGTATTTTCCATGCTTTAACATGATAAGATTTAATATGGACCATTGTATTGAAGTTGATTTTCCATGTTCAATCTAAGTCACTAGATGAAAAGTGACAAGATTGTAATTATGGAATTTTACAATTGCAAAGTTAGTAACTACGAACTCCATGGTTGAATTTTAGCCCTTGGATGAAGATTTTGACATGTGGAATATTTTTTATCATTGGATCTTAAGGGTAAAATGATCATTTGGATTAAAAAGAATTTTAAATTTATTTTAAGTTATAAAAATCAAAATAGACTAAAATGAGAGGAAAAGAAAATTCAAGAATTTTCTCATCCTTTATTCATATTGCCATGAGCTCCATGAAACCCTAAGGTAAGTCTTTAATTTGATTATTAATCTTTTTAGTTTGGAATTAAGGTTTAGGAATGTCAAATTTTGTTCATCTTTGAGTTCTCTTCAATTTGGTACCATCAATTCATAGTTTTGGATAGTATATGCTATGAAATTGGAAGAGAGAAAGATTAGGATTATGGATTGAATTGAATTAAAGTTTGATTTTGAAGGATTTGTTGATTATATACCTTTTCCATGCTTGAATCAAGATGAATTTCATGTATAAGTTGATATACAAGGTTCGACCATGAAGAAGAAAATTAGGGGAAAATTATTCAAGCTTGTTTTTGATGTTTCTCATGAAGGACTAATGGTTGTACAAGCTTTAGAATGTTGTTTGAAGTGTTCATGTTGTTTTTCATCATCTAAAGCTTCATTTTGGTGGTAAAATTATTTAATTCAGAGTTGAAATGTAAAAGCCCCTAATTTGGTTCATTAGAACCTAAGAGAGAAAATTGGGTTTATGATAGAATTATGAAATTAAAGGTGAATTCATGTAATTCAAGGTGGAAATGAAGTGTAGGAAACATTGTAATTACAATGTTATATTGGAATGAATTTTATAAATTTTCGTACACTATATGTAGGGGTGTTTAACAAAACACAACCCACTAACTCGTTAACTCGGTTTAAACTTTTCAGGTATTTGTAGTGAAATTATATGAATTTTTTTATTCGGGTAACCGAGTCGTTATTTATGGTGATTTTTCTGATCGGGTTTGGGTCATAAAATAATGCTTTGCCGCCGACTCGGTACCCGATTTCTTATATTTTTTATTTTTATTTTATATTAAATTTTTTATTCTTAATTCTAAACTTATTTGACTCTAATATTCTAAATTAAAAATTCCTTAAATTATTTCACAATAACATTCTAAATTCTTAGTTTCTTAAATTATTTCACCTTAACATTCTAAATTATTTTCAAATTATTTATTTTAACTTCAAAATATTTTAAATTTAATTGTATTTATTTATTTTATTTTTTCAATAAGTTTTATATTTGAATTGTGTAATTTGAATTTTTAAATTTTATTTTTAGATTATATAATTATAGATTTTTAAAATTTATATTTTATATTTTTCTGTGTATTTTTTTAAAATAATATAATTTAAAGAAAAAAGAAAAAATATAAATCGGGTACACATGACCCAGAAATAAGGGTATCCAAATTTTACTATTATCCGTCTTGCGGGTACCCAGACTTAACAAGCCGGGATATGGGTCAATATTGTAGTACTCAAAAATCCTTGGTACCCTGTATTTCGTGTTCCTAAAAAAGTGGGTACATAGTTTTAAACACCCCTAACTCCTCCACTATTATATTAGTGATAATTTTCATGAATTTCGTCACAATTATTTATATTTTTATGATGACCCTTTTTGAATAAAAAAAACTTAATAACAGTGATAAACATTTATCACAACTACATATTTAAACTAAATAATAAAAATTTTAAGTATGAAATCAATTATAATAAATATTATCTTTTTAGTTGTAAACATCTTATTTAGGAATTTTTTTTATAGTATCGATGATTACAAGGTAGTATATATCTGTTTATAATTTTTTTTAACCATTGACAACTCTCGCGAATATTTTTTAGATGCAGCTGCTTAAATCTGACACCAATAAGATAGTTGATTCATTGCATTTCTATCCGTAGCTAGTTATTCGTTAATTATACTTGATGCGACACCTCCAAATTTTATTTTTTAATAAATTAATGCATACAATGTATGATTTCTAGGAGGATGTAACCTAAGATATTTAGGGGAAGAGTGTAATGTCTAACCAGTAGGCTAAATAAGACATTGTTTTTTCAAAAATAACATTTAGGTTAAACTGTGATTGATATTAATTTAATTTATTTTAATAAAATATATTAATTATAACATTTATTATTATTAATTTAATTAACTTTTGTGATTTCGCATACAAAATACATTTATGAAATAAAAAAAGTAATTGGGTGGGTTTTAAAATATAAACATATAAATATTAAGGTGTAAACCTAAAATATTAACTATTATATTTTAAAATAATGACATAAATTAATTTAATTTAATTCAAATTAACAATAGAATGATCCTTTATGTTATAATTATTTGTCATACTAACATCGTAAATTTTCATACTATCGTTGTACTTTCCAGATTATAATTAAAATTTAATAATTAAAAAAGTATAGGGATTAAAATTTATCAAATTAAAGTATAATGACTAAAATCACAATTTACACACAGTATAGAGATTAATTACTTATTTTCATTTTGACAAACTAGTACATGGTAACTATAAATTTTTTAGTTGTTATTATTGAAATGATTATAAAAATAAATATAGATTATTTGTGTCAAAATTTGTCATAACAAAAAGTAAAATTTTAAGTGATAAGAAGCTTTATTGTCACAACAAATATCAAATAATAATGATCACTTTATATGTCACTACTATCATATCATTTCCCGCCAAGAAAACAAGTGGCTTGAATTTGCGTATTCTAGTAGTGTCAAAGTTGTAGAGAGTAAAATTTGTATCACTATTATATACTTATAGCGATAATTTAATTATGAAAAAATTTAATCGTCACAATTACTACTATAACAATAACGAAACACAAATGCATCACAATTACTTTTAGTATTTGTTAAGTCAATCGATCAAGGAAAGTGGCCAAGAGGGGGGTTAGTTGACAATAAAAATTTGTTGGAAGCTTTTGCAAGAAATAGAAAAATGACACAAGGAATTTAGAGTTGTTCAACTACCTAAATAAAGTATACATTCACCACCTTAGCTTCCGCATTAAGGATTTCAACAAATTCACTAATTTGTTCTAACCTTTTAGGACAAGGTGTAACCTTATAGAACACTAAGACTTATACCCCAAAGTCTTGAGTGTTCAACCCTTCCCGAGAAGTAATTAAAAATGAGAAAACTTTGAATATCCTCACAATGATAGATTGTTTGCAAATTGAAGCTCTCACACACCCAAGAACACTAGAATAAGAATTAAAATAAATGCAATAGTGTTCAATGAAAGAAAGATTGAATTGAATAAAAATTTGACTCTACTTTCTCTTTGATTGTTGAAATAGCTCTCTTGTCTTTTCTTGTTGTTTGAAGACCTCTTATATATGCTCTTATTGATTTCTAGCCGTTTGAGGTTGTTGGAGGGGGTTTTGAGCTGTTTGAAGCATTAAATTCGCGCATTAAGGGCTACCTGGATAGGAAGTTTGGAAACTTTTAAGAAAGTTTCAAAACTATTGAAAAGTTTCTAAACTTCAAAGTATTCTATTTTGCAAGTTTTGAAACTTATATAGAAGTTTCGAAACTCTTGATAAAAGCTTGACTCAAATAGTGAGTTTAGATATTTTGAGAAAAATCTAACTTTGAAAATTGTTCTAAAAGTTTGAATGATATTTTTTTGTATAATTTGAACTTAGAAAACTTATTTAAAAGATAGGATAAATTTTAAGAACTTAAAATTAATTTTACAAAAATTAATATATATAAATATATATTATGTTATATCAAAATCATTTATGTTTATCAGTATTGATGTCGTACACAAGTTTTGTCACAAAAGCTTAATATTTGTGACAATTATTCATATTCACTATCAATTTGTCACTATAAACCTTTATTGTTGTAGTGTGCATAGTTGACATTTCCGGATGCAAGCTGCAACACAAGAGGGAAGAAGAAGTATCAAAGAGCCTTACACATTGAGATTGAAAGCTCTCATTAGCTTTCTTTTCTCGTAATCAATTTACCAGTAGTAACATGTATTGGTAAAATATAACAAATTCAGCTATCCAAAAAGACGTGAACATTAGAAAAAGCACTTAGAAAGAATCCCACATGGATAAGCAAGAGCAGACATTATTTATTTATATTTGTTGTTACCCACAAATAAATCGCTGAGCTTTGTAACTGAAGTTTACGCCCTGGGTGGGGGTAATGAGATTATAGGACATTGGTTTGGCTTTTTGAGTCAGATTCCACGTGGCTTTGACATGGCTTGCCCATCCCAAGCCAAGAATTGGGCTATGGAACCTCTGTGAAAACTGTGGGTATTGTGGCCCCTAAAGTAAAGGGTACTGCGTGAGGTTGGGTTCACAGAGCAACGAAGACCTTTCTCTCTTGGCAGTGGGAGGATAACAAGCTTGTTCCACTTAGATTCAACATGTATCACTGAGCTGACTGTAACTGGACCATCCTCTTTTCTTTTTGCTATCTCGTCTGCTTTTGTCTTTTAATATTTAATTCTAATTCCATTTCTATTTAACTTCATCAGTAATCTAGTGCCTCCATAGCAAGACCAGAACAGAATTGCATGGTAAGAAGAGCAGGTAAGGGATATGAATTTTGAGTGAAATCAAAAAGCTGTCGAGTCAAAGAAAAAAAAGAAATGATTTTGTATTGCATTGTATTCCATCTCTTTCAAGTAATGGGAAAGACTAACGAATTTCTATCACTTGCACTTTTAAGATTAGCATCTCTCTTAATCATGTCACTGGATAATAATCTTCTCTCTGTTGTGAGTGGTTAAAACTTAAGACACGGAACTGGCATGAAGAATGCTATCTATTAAAATTATTGCCACTAGAATTGATGCAGTGTCCATGGTCTGTTAAGCTGCTTCCCAAATATACTCATTTGCTACTGATATTTTATTACATAATTATGAGGTATATGATTAGTAGTACTCCTTGGCAATTTTAGATTGTAAATATTTAAGATGTTATAACTGTAACAACTAAAAATCTTAGAGATGTGACCCATCATCTTACACATGGCATGGCTTCCATGCTCCAACCTATTGTTGCATTGTAACGTATTGGTTTGCATTCACCAATTCTACTTACATGACATGATATAGCTTTTTTATTGGTGGTTTGGCCCTTATCTTTGTTAATTTTTTTAGGATTGAATTTGACTTTGTCTCGACTTATTAAGTTGATTCTTATTTGTTATTATGTTGATCTCTCTACTTTGGACCATCGGATTGAATTTAAATATGTTGTTTGCGTTCAAAGATGATTATCTCAAGACGCTCGACTTTAATTTACAATTTTCGGTGGTCTTTCAATAGTTTAATCCCTTATTGTAGTTTCTTTGCCGATGCAGTTAGATCTGTTCATATCTATATTTTGTTTGAGTATTTTTGGATGAGTTTTTAACTTTTCCTTCTATTAATCTCAAGTTGCTAGTTTATTGTCCTAATAGTTATAGAGAATTAATTTAAAATTGAAGAATCAATATTTTGTCCTTTGGAGCTGTGTTCGGCGAGCTTGTTTGAAGATTGAAGAAGCCATAGTGTTTCTGCAGTCAGATGTTGTTGTGTTATAGCGGGTTTGGTGTATCAGTTTTCTGCTGCTGTTCGGATTCATCCCAGCGTTGCTGTGTTTGATTTAGATTAGTCTTCGCTGTCCTTTTTGTTCTAATTCTCAATGCTGTTTGGAATGTGTTCATGCTGTATGTGTTGGGTTGTGGTTTGGATTATGTCCTGTTTGATGTGAGAGTTCTCCATCTAGAGTTAGGGAGTTTTTTAACGAGGTCCTTGAGGTGGTGTATTTTGTTTTTTCTATAATACAAAGTACTCTTATTTCAAAAAAAAATTATAAAAAATTTCTTAATTATATGTTTAATTTACGTTTATGATCGTAAACATTCATTGTAATTTTAAATAATTTATTATTTTAATAAAAATAACTGCTTCTATTTGCATAGAAAATGTTTTGTCATAACTTTGCAATCAAAAGTTTCTATAGGTAAGGATGGTTCCTTGTTGCTACCGGTGACACCCGAGTCAAATGTTTTTTTTTATTCTGCATCTTTTTTCTATACTATTTGTTGGTTCGTCTACTCACATAGTCATTCCCTGACTTTTTAGGGAATTATTATTTGAGCCAAAAAAAATTAAAAAAAGGGAATTATTATTTGAGCCAAAAAAATTTTAAAAAATATAGGTGCTGAAAATTTATTTTAAGATCTAAATCATTTTCTGTATTGTCTAGGGCAATTGTCTTATCTGCATGAAGCAGTTGTCTTACCTGCATGACGATTTCCTTGAAATATATTAATATAATGAAACTCAATATACCAACTGGATGAGTTCCTTGGATTTATTTTTTTATTCCATTTTATTAGTACTCATCTTACCAGCTGCACGAGTTATAATTTTTTTAATAATTATGTTTTACTGTTGGGTTTTTTTGAAAATTTTGATATTTTAAATTAAATAGAACATTCTAGTAAGACAAATTTCTCCTCATGGTTTATTCATTTTGGTCACTTGGAAAATCATGGTTGTAATACTTAAAGTTTTGGAATGAGAGCAATTTGGTCCTTTTACTAGTTTTAATCCCTTAAAAATTATTTTGATTTTGCTCGTTAACTTTATATTTGTTCATTTTGTCTATTGGCATGTTTATTTGTTTCGGTTTACTTGTGTTTTAGCCGTTTATTTTATCTTTTAGCTTGTTTTAATACTGAATGGTTGTAAATGTTTATTTCTGTTTGTTTCTATTTTGGCTGAACGGTTTATTATTATTTCGTTTTTAGTCATTGTTTAAGTTTCATATTAGGTAGCTTTAGGTTCTGCCTTGATTTAATTTTAGGCACTTTGTTTATGTGATATTGTATACTACCTTGCATTATAGTAGCATGTATGCATATATTATATATATGTTTACGTGTTAAATGAGTTTAGCCACTGTTATTTTATAAACAATGTACATGTATGTATATTTTGTAATGTGTCATTAAATATCTTAATATATATATAGCTACTATTGTTAAAACTATTTTGTTTACGTATAGGCTTAGTGACGTGTCTTTTTATTTATTTTTTTAATATGCATGATCCTTGTAAGCATAATTTGATTCGATCAAATAATTGGAGTAAGGGTAATACCCTTTCATTTTAAGATCGTTGTGAAACGAATATTTTGAGGTATAATAAAGTCTTTTCCAATAATTTTAAAATGAGGGGTATCCCGATAAGCGAAACCCTAAAAAAGGATCTCAACTAAAATTTGAGAATGAGAGAAAAAGAATTGTTCATCTATTTAAATTCATCAAAAAAAGACCGTTAGAATGCATAAAAGGTTCAATCTTGATGTCTTTAAATAATCGAACATCCTTCTTTCTAAAAGGATTGATAATTTATAATTAATCCATTCTTTTTATTTTTGCTCATACATGCATTCGAAATATGGATTAATAATGAACTTTTGAATGGAAAGGCGTTATTTATTATTTCGATTGGAAAGAGAATTGATTGCTTTAACGCATGAGAGACCTTTTGTTTTCTATAGGAAATAGTCAAATACCGCTCTTTTCCCTTCTTAAATTCGAAGGCGAATATATTTATATGTTCTTAAAAAGAGATCTTAAATCAAATTGAATTTGAATCCGTAACTTTCATTGCAAAGATAACTAATTAATCGACTCGCGAACTTAATTTTTGGTATGCGTGCCTAAAGATGTTGTTTTAATAATATTAAAATTAAATTTTATTAAAATGACAACTTTTGGGGTGCTCAATCACACCCAAATCAAAGATTAGTGTTGACTCCTTGAACCACATGTTTTTTATTTTTAAAAAGAAAGCCCCAAATTAGTCGAGGTGAACATTTAAATTCTGATTTTTAGATCGTTTTGACAACTAGGCGACTCCGCTGGGGACATTAAAGTGTCACGTTGTTAGTCGATTAGTTAATTGTCTTTGCATTGAAAATTACGAATTCACCCTAATTTAATTTTTGATCCCTTGTGTGATAAAAATAATTTTTTTTACAATTTGATTAACTACTAAATAGTTGGAGTAATTTGATTAAATAATTTTAAGAGAATTGTGAACTTAGATTTGGGCTGCTTGATTGTGTGTTTTTTCCGCTTTTCCTCACACACTGTGCACTTCTATCATCATGACATTGAGCTAAAACCCCCTCTGTCTCATTTAAGTGGGAGTGAGAAGCTACTCCGTCGTAATGGTTCCTATAGACAGAGGGAGGTTTGTCCCCTCAAATTAAACTCGATCCGAAAGAGACTGTGATGGGACAAGATTGAGGGTATCGATAAGAAAAATTCGAGTACCTCTTACTCTAGAGTCAAACTCAGTATATAAGAACCTAGGAATCGAAACTAGGTAGAGCCTAACCTAACCTTATAAGTCCCATGAGGAGAGTACACAAGAAAAAGCTTTTTACACGTCTTTTATTTTTCGTAGAGTAATTTTACTTTCCAAATAAATGCTTGAGAACTAGAAAGCATGCGGTTTGGTTTATTTTTCTAAATAAGTATGAGAATTAGAAATCATGTGGTTAGGATTTTTTTTTTGAATAAGCGTGTGAACTAGATGGCATAAGGATAGAATTTTTTTTTGTGAACAAAGCATGGCGGTAGTGATCATGTTTGAATAGGATCTATTAAACCATTTATACGTAGTTAGCATGTGAGGGTAGGTTTTGTTTGTTGATTATTGTTCTTACTATTTTGTTGATTATCTTATGTGTACTAACCCAATTTTATTTTGTGTATATTCGTTTCTTGTATTTGCATCTTAAAGTCATTCAAAGGTGTTAATTCGGAAGTGATTGACTAAATAGAAGGTTGTTCATAATGAGACAAGGAATTCTTAGCCATGTAGTCAAAACCAGGCAATCTAGAAATGTTCTAATGATCCATGAAGAAAGACAATCAATGGATGAAGAAATTTAAAGTTGACTGAAGATTTTCTTTGAAGGCATAAAGACGAAGAAGCTCTCCTAAGAGATAAATGTCTGTTAAAGAAAGGACGAGAAAACTCTTCAAAAAGACATGAAGACCATTTCCCTTTGGAAATTTCATAGAAGTGGAGATCTCAAGTCCAACAATAAGTGATTTCAAGAAGATGACATGAAAGACACCATATATGAGAGATAGCCCAACATTGGTGCAACGATGACTTTAAGTGCAACATCAAAAGAGGATTAAAGAGATAAACATGCACAAATTTATTTTGACTACTTGGTGTAACGAAACCTTGTTGTCTATATGAAGGTTTTTCTAGGAGGTCACTTTTGGAATTAGCACATTTTGCATCTGCATTTGCATTTTGCATTCTACATTTGCATTACATTTTTTAAGTATTTTTACATGCATTCAATCATGTTAATTCGTGGAGGGCTCTTTGGCAAAGGTCCAAGAACTAAGCAAAAGTCACCCTATCATACCCCGAGAATGACGAAAATCATGGATAAAATATTAGCTAAGATTGAGCAAGATCATAAGGACTTGCAAAAGCTGGCTAAGGCTAAAAAAGAAATAATAGACCTATTTGTGAAGTCCCAAAACAAGATGATGGAAATATTGACTCAATTAATGGGAGTAAAAGATGGTAACCCTGTCATTAATTCGATGGCTGAGAGTCATATATGTTTATTAATAATCACTTCAGTTTGTCCAAAAGTACAAATTCATAAAGCCCACACCTCTACTCATGCCCTGCAAAACCGGATCATGCCAAGAATGCCTTTAACTTTGATAGAAGGAAGGTGAAAGGTTTGAAAAATACGATTGAGAGAGTTGCAAGAAATGGTTCAAATGTTGAAAGGAGCCGATGATTTCCCTGTAATATATGCAAAAGAGCTAAGTCTGGTCCCTAACCTCGTGTTCTGTCTAATATGAATTTCATATACATTTATCTCTTGAGAATTCTAAACTATAGCTCTAATTGGAATATCTTGTTATGATTTGTATTAATGTTGGATTCTCAAATGTGTAAGTTGATAGGTTTTGTAAATTTAACTTGAATCAATCAATAATAAATTATTTTTGGAAAGCAGTTGCTTCCAATTTATTTTAAATTCATTTTTTTGTAGTGTCGAGTTTTTGGCTATTTCTTACAGTGCCATTGAAAAAAGCTCCTCCTTATTGAAAGATTGATTAGGCATGAAAGCTTGTGTTGGATGGCATCGTTTCCTCCTCTCCTTCCAAATTATTTTTCATCCTTCCTCACTTGTTCTCTGGTGGTTGTTCCCCTTTGCTACTAATTGATTCACTTGTGGATTTTTTCTAATGTCTTTTTCTGTTTTTTTATTGAAAACTTTTAACCGATTCTTTTTTAATTTTTTCAGTTCTGGAATTGCACCAGAACCAAGCAGTCACAGATGCCCCAAGGAAGACACAAAGAAATTTGGTGTTCAGAATTCATCGACAGGCGATGATGCCCCCAAAAACATAACCAAGGAAGAGTTGGTGTTGGTACCTCAAGTGGAAAAGCTAAAGCTCAAGATCGAGGCCTTGAAGGCTCAATTTTACATTTTGAGTTGCTTGGTAGGAAGGTGAGTGCATTTACCATGTGCTCTATATGTGATGATTTATGTTTATGTGTTTTAGGGTTTGGGATTAACCCTTCCATATGTGGAACTTGTTATCAAGCATGTAATGTATGATTTTAACACATGCAAGGTATGTTATATGCTATGACGTTTAGTTTCCATGTTTAAGCATGTTGCATAATGATTATTATGATGAGCAATATGTTAACTAGCATAAATTATCTTAAATGAGTACCAAGATGAATATGAATTGCCAATTCTGTTATACGGATGTTAATTATTGCCTATGTGGCTACAAGGATGCTAATTACCCCACTTCAGGACTACATGGATATTTAATATTTGTCGTAGGGGCTATTAGAGCATATTATGAATGATACATGTTTATAACTTTTTTGGGGTACATTAATGATCATGTTATTAGTAATAATAACATGGATATTAATTATTGATATGATCGTCGTTTTCATTGTAGTATTCTCATTGGAGCATTGGGGTTGCTTGCCAAAACTTCCAAAGATTGAAAGTTGAAGCAATAGCGGTGTTTGGCAATGAAAACACCACTAGTGGCATATACATCTACAACGCTTGTGTATACAAATGCTCCTATATACATAGTTAATAGAGGCATTTATGGTAAAAACACCACTATATATCATAACATATAACGGCGTTTGGGAGAACAAACACTACTAAAGACATGATTATTTGCGACAATTGTTTTTAAAAGGTCGCTATATGACTCAACCTTCTGTGATGTTTTATTTTCACAAACGTCGTGAATTGTTGTTGCGTTCAATATAGCGATACTTCTTACGACGCTCTTATTAATGCCATAAGGGGTTTTAGCAGCGTTTAAAAATGTCGCTAAAAACCTATTTTGCTTAGTGATTGTTTTCTCTTTATGTATATGTTGTATTGCACTGATTATTATTATTGTCTCACTAAGTGTATACTTAGCATGTGATGATTTTCATGCATATGCTAAGAGAAGAAAATTTCAAGTAAGGAGTATCAAACATCATACTCATCAATAGGTATATCTACAGTATCAGTAATTACATCAATCTGATGTAGTTTAAATTTCTAGTTGGCATGTATATGGTAATAATAGTTGGTTTTTACTAGTTTAGATATAACTAATAATAAATTAGAATATAGTTATGTTAGTGATGATAGATAGTTTATATTAGTGTTTATAATTGTTAAAAGAATTGTAGGTTTAGTAATTTGTTAAACAATAGAATAAAATGGAGCTACAAATTAAGGTTGAATTTAGGCAGTTTTTAAGCATATATACTATTTATATGATGTAGTTATGAACTGCTAAGTTGCTAATTGAAATTTGATTCGGTTGGTTGTCCAATAATCCAAAATTTATTTTATGCGATAAATCGATAACTTGTTTAATGGTGAATAAATATAGATTAAAATATGTGGTAATAAGTGATATTTGAATAAATGGTTAATGTGAATGTTAGTAATTCAGTTTATGACATTTGACTCATATTCTAGAATTGAATACAGGAAAAGGGTGTTACATTTATTATTATCAAAGCTACAGTTCAGTCATTTATGGACATGAATCGGGTCTGTAGTGAGTCGAGATTCTATACAAACCACTAGAATGTCATAATTATTGATGTAATGTATGAATGACTTGATACAACTCCTTACTCATTTGAAATTGATTATGTTTATATTAGATTGGTTAAGATAGAAGATTCCTCTCGAACCAATCTCAAGGGATATTATAGCAGCTAATCCTCTAAGCTAAAGTGCAAGGGTAAGTCGGGTATGTAGGAAATTGAATTCCCAACCCATCTTATGGAATTACCATTCCATAAGTTTGAAATTATTCTAAGAATTGATTGGTTATCGGCATATGATGCTAGGGTTAAATGTTGATTAAAAAGATTAATCTTAAAGGGACCAGATGGCTCAGAGATAATATTTATAGGTAAATGGTCGAATTATCTAAAACAATGTGATATCAGTTATAACTGTCAGAACGATATTATTTCATGGGTGCAAAGCATATTTAGCTCATGTGATAAATACAAAGGAAACAACGATAAATATGGAGGATATACCAACAATACGAGAATTCCCAAATGTATTTCCAAATGAATTATCGGGATTACCTCCAGATCGAAAAGTGGAATTTTGTGTTAAAGGTTTCAACATAAATAGGGAGTTAAAGGCTCAATTATAAGATTTATTGGATCGAGGTTTTATTAGACCTAATATATCACCTTGAGGAGCTTCAATTTTGTTTGTGAAAAAGAAAGAATGATCAATGAGATTATGTGTTGATTACTATTAACTTAATAAAGTGATAGTGAAGAAGAAATACCATTTATCGAGGATTGATGATCTCTTTGATCAACTTAAAGGAGCTGCATTATTTTTTAAAAATTGATCTCTGATTGGGGTATCATCAATTAAAGTTCAAATAAGAAGATATACCAAAGATAGTTTTCAACACTAGATACAAATATTATGAGTTTGTAGTAATTCCACATGGTCTTACAAATACACCAAAAACTTTGATGGATAGATGAATATGATATTTCAATCATACTTAGATCAATTAGTGGTAATATACATTGATGATATCTTAGTGTATTTTAAAATCGAAGAAGATCATGATATTCATCTCCGGATAGTTATTCAGATCCTTCAAGAAAAGAAACTATATGCAAAGTTGTCAAAGTGTGAATTTTGGTTGTCCGAAGTAGTTTTCGTTTGACACATAGTTTTAATTGAAGGAACTCGAGATAAGCCTAAAAAGATTTTTTGGAACCTTCCTTCAAATTCTAACGAGTCTCGACTATTTTCGAAAATTCAATTTTTATAAAAAATAATGTTTTGGAGTCGCCATCAACCTTTCAGGTTAGGTAGTTCAAATACCTAAAAATTTTCTTTTAAAAGAAGTTATAAGAAAACATTATTTTAAAAGATAAGACCAGTCTACATGTAACCAAAAATTTATTCTTTTTATTTAAAAAGGGGTTCGGGAGTTGGTTGCACGTAGGGAAGGATAAACACCCCTATAGCGCCCAAAATTGGTACCTCATCGATTATACATTGTCTCTAATAACGGAAGTCTAAGAATTCTAACATAAATTTAAAATATGATCCTCTTATTCCAAACATGTTCACAGAATCTTGTTAGCAGAAAATTTAAGGAGAAGAGAATATATTTCATTGTTTCTAATCAAAGAGAAAATAATCTCTAAAATAAATTAGGACGAGTATTTCTCTTTCCAATTGAAACAAAAAGAATATAGTAATTGCTCCTAAGAACTTGGTATCGAGAAATTAATCAAACCAAAAATAAAATGAGAAATTAAGCCAATTAATCACAATCATCTATCCAGTTAAAAGAGAAGAGGAATGTTCAATTGTTTAAAAACATCGGGACTAAATCCTTTATATGAACTAAATGAATTGCCTTGATAAGTTTAAATAAAAGAACATTTCATTTTATCTTTTTTTCCTAATTAATTTTAGATTTAATTTATGGTTTCACTTGTGTTGCATATGTGAGTGCTATAAATTAAATGCAAATTTGTTCAAGTATACACAATCGAACAAGTAATATAGTAGTAAGTGAGTATAAACAAGTGATAAGTGAGTATAAACAAGTGAGTAAGGATGTTAAATATAGTCTATATGGAGGTATAAACAAGTGAGTAATAATGTTGTGATAAAGTATTGAAGTGTGGATTGTGAAATGCAATGGCAAACAGTAAAGTAAAGTCAATGAATTGTTGTGGGAAAATAAAGTTGAGCACTGGAGTATGAAATAAGATAACTTGACAACCTCTCACAAACAAGCTACAAATGGATAAATGACTGGGTTTACTAAGGAATCTTATGCCTTGTCTATAAAATGGTTCACCTTTTTCATGAGTATACTGCTCGACAGGTTTTACTAAAGTGTTCCTTGGCTATCTCAAGTAAGGAACGTGACAGAGAAAATTCTACGGCAATACCTCTAAGCTTAAACTACAACACAATCATATCGGTTAAGTTCAACCACTTTTAGTCATTGAAACAATTTCTTTATCTTTAAGGCAAGTTAATTCCTTGCCATCCCAGCTTAGATCCATTGTTCACGTCGATCTAACCTAACTCTCTCGATATTAGGCATCAAAACTTAGAAAATGGCTAACTCTTGAAATCTCTTACAAGTCTAAGCTATTAACATTTAAACAATAAACAAAGCAACATTTAAACACGGAAGCATAAACCATTCATTAAAAACAAAATATAATTATCCAAAGCAAACCCACACCAAATAAGGTTAGTTCATGGTAGGGTACAAATCATCCACAAGAATAATCATTTGTTCCAAAAGCCACAAATAAATATAAGTGAAAAACAACGAAGGAGAAGAGAACTCCCAAGTGCTGCCATGAGCTTTCTTGAACCATCGTGAACCACTTTAGCAAGCTAGCTTCTCTCAAAGGCTTAGCTTGCTAGCCCCTTAGAGCTTGGCTATGGAGAAAACCACAAAAGGAGAAAGAAAATAAAGGAAAAAAATAATGGAGCTCTTCGTTTTGCGTCTTGTTGTCACCCCATTTCTTTTCCTCTCTTATCTTATTTATACTTAAAAAAACACTCTCCAACTTCCAAGACCTCTTAAATTCACAATAAAACACTTGAACTCCCAAGATACTTTTAAATTCACAATAAAACACTCTAACTCCCAAGAGACTCTTAAATTCTCCCCTTAAATATGGGATTTTAATTCCATTTGTAACCTAAGGAAATATTCTCTTCATATTCTTGGGTTGGGCAGCTGTCAGAGGAGGTTTCACGTGTGGACAACGCAGCGATTGAAGATATCTTCGTCATTTTTGTCTTTTTTATGCGCTCAGAAATGACGTCTAAAATGCTATAGCATTTCTCCAATTTTCTTTCAGCTTTGTTTACCTCATCTCCTTTAGCATCAGTTACCTGCACATCATCAGCAAAACACTACCTTTCCCTTTACGCAGCCCCAGTTTCAACAATAAAATGCTCCAGCAAAATTAAACCACCAAATGCAACTTCGTAGACCTAAATGCAACTATATGTAGTTAAATGAGCTTTTAAACAACCAGTAACCTAAGTAAAAAAACACAAAATATAACATTTTTACGGAATTATCAACTAGTAGGATGTTTATTTATTTTAAAATATCGAAATAGGACATCTAGTTACCTTAAGACAACATTTTCTTAGTATTTTAAAATAAATTAACATTGCCTATAATTGAATTATGGAGTTAGTCGAAGTTATGCTTATGAGGCTAACTTGCATATAAAAGTGTTACGGTTAAACACAAAAGTCTAAATAAATATATTTAAATTAGAAGGTAAATTGAATCACCTCAACAATAATTATAAATAGAGAAAATCGCCTCAGTGACAAAAAATGCCTTATAATATACGATTTTAACCAACTTTTTCCGGATTTGCCAAAATGACCAACAAAATCGCAATGCGATCGCTAATTCGCAACGCGATCTCCATTATCGCAAATTCGCGTTGCATTTCACGTTGCGATAATTGGAAATCGCGTTGCGATGGTCTACAGTGTCGTTGCGATTTTCCCAATTCGCAATGCGAATAAGTAAATCGCAACGCGAATTGGGAAAATCGCAATGCGATACTGACTATCGCAATGCGATACTTACTATCGCAATGCGATAATATAAAATCGCGACGAGATACTGACTTTCGCAACGCGATTTACATAGCGCCATTCGTATTAACGCGTATTTTTTTTTTCAAATTCCAAACACGAATTTTTTCTTAATAAATCGGAAGCTGAACCGTCCACAGTAATCGCAACTCATAACCTCAAACCCAAAATCACAACACTCAGTCCCATCTCCATCTCTCACTCTCTACGGCGAAATCCGTCCCCATCGCCGGCGAAATCCCTCACAACTATTCACAGTCAAAAATCCCTCACAATCATTCAGAAATGGAAAATCAACCTCCGAGGGTTAGTTTTGTTTTATTTTGAAATTTTTGCATTATTTTAGGTTTTTCATATTGAGATTGATGATAAGTTTACTGGTAATTTCAATAATAGATTAACCATTTCACTTAGATTTCTTATTAAATTCATTCGATTGCTGCCAATACTGCTAAACTGTTTAGCCTGTGAAGTTAGTATTTGTCTTTGTTTTTCATTTGGTTGAAGTAATGCAGAAGAAGAATAGTTTCGAGAATGAAAATCGCAACGCGGAAATAACTATCGCAACGCGAAACCAAAATCGCATTGCGATTTTCATTTCGCGTTGCGATTTTCATTTCGCGTTGCGATTCTCATTATCTCGTTGCGATTTTCATTTCAACCAAAAGACAAAACAGTGTTGCAAATTTTAGTTTCAAGAATAAACTACTATTTATGTTTATTGTTTTTGGTATATCTTGACAGTGTAGTTTTTGGTATATCTAACTTGGTATGTTTATTGTTTTTGTAGAAATTTTTTTCGGCTTCATTGACATTAAGGAATAAAGTTAGCCTAGCCACTACAATTGTTTCGAAGCTTTCACCTGTACAAAGAAAATTGTTTGAGGAAACCTGCTTCGGGCCATGGCTGAGAGTACAGCATCCGGGTGGAGATGCTAATTTGACCCATTTGTGGCTTCAGACCATGACTAGAGATCTACCCAACAGTATACAACGTGGTGAGGAAGAGATATGATTTCATTTTCCACCCGCGTATACTTGTTTTGGGCGGAAGGAGTTCTGCTTAATCACTGGTCTACGATTCGGACACGATGATGTAGGCCGGTACACTCGTCATATCACCCGCCCATCATGGTTATCCAGGGTTTTTCCTGATGAGTCAATAGAGAAGCCGAACTTACACGTCGACGATATGAAGAAATTGTTTAATAAGAAAGATGGTTTTACTCAGATGAATGACGTCGATGTTGTCCGAGTATGCCTTCTACTACTTTTGTATGCCGGCTTTTTAGGTAGAGAGGCTAGACAACCTATTCCTCAGGAGCTAATATTATTGGTAGAGGACCTAAATGCATGGAATCTGTTTCCGCGGGGTTCGTATATATGGAAAGCTACCTGGTCTAAGTTGTCGTCTGCCTTTGGTGACCGCAAAAGTTTGCGGGGCGATGGGTCGAAATACACTTTGTCAGGCTTTGTTTGGGCCTTTAAGGTAAGAATTTCTATATAATGTTTTCAAAATTATAATTAAATATTTAACAATTACTAATGTTTGTTATTATATTGTTTGTAGATTTGGATATTCGAGGCCTTTCCCGCCATGAAGACATATGCAATAAAAACTTCAAATGATATTCCCAGGGCTATTTCCTGGAAGAGGAAACGTCTGTTGGATTGGGAAGACTTAATACCATATGCGACAATAAATAATGTAAGTTAACACAAATACTATCATATATAAACAAGTTATTAATAGTAGACGTTTAACTTTGTTTGAGTTTTTATATTTTTAGGAGGCCAACATTCCATTAATTAGACTGACACCCACGGAGGCTGAGCTTGCCACTGATTGGTGGCAAGCTAGTCAACGTTTTCTTGATGGCACGAATGATGAGCAGCCTCCACTTCCTCTACTTCGAGAGCCATCACCTCACCCAGAGCCATCACCTGATCGACCCGACTATACACCTCTACAACGAGAGCCATCACCTATCCCGTCACATCATCGAGCCTCTTCTCCACCATCACCTCATGGGCAAAGATTCCACGACTTCTATCTCCCTGTTCTCCACCTCTACGGGATGAGTCAAGGGAGTTATGTGATGAGGTCAATGCCTTACGTGAGGAGATCGATACTCTACTCGATAACGATGGTGCATGGCGTGTGGAGGTGTCTACTTTACATGGTGAGGTTGCCGCTCTACGTGAGATGGTAGTATCGTTGTAGAATGAGGTTCATACTCTACGCAACGAGGTAAGTTTAAGATTTTCCATATTTAACTTGATGATAAATTTACTCGTAATTTCACTTAAATTAACCATTTCACTTAGATTGCTTAGTAAATTTATTCGGTTGCTGCCAATACTGCTAAACTGTTTATTAACACTGTGAAATTAGTATTTGTCTTTTTGTTTTGTCTTTTGGTTGAAGTAAATTTATTCGGTTGCTGCCAATTCTGCTAAACTGTGTATTCTTTAACACTGTGAAGTTAGTATTTGTCTTTGTTTTGTCTTTTGGTTGAAAGTTTGAAATATATTTGTCTTTGTTTTCACTGTTTAAATATCATGTCTGTTTATTTACTGATATTTGTATTTAATTATTTAGCGGACCGATAAGGTGGATGCTTTACGTCGGGTTTTTCTTGCACGACAGAGTTCACGCATCAGACGGCGTGCATGTGCTATTAAGTCTCCGTATACCCCAATAGTGCAAAGACACCGCAAGAAGAAGCCCGACTCGCCTGTCATCCCTCAAGAGTCCACTCCTATCGTTGAAGAGGCCCCTATCATTTCTCGAGAGTCCCCTCCCACCGTTCAAGAGGCCACTGTCATCCCTCAAGAGTCCACTCCTATCGTTGAAGAGGCCCCTATCATTCCTCGAGAGTCCCCTCCCACCGTTCAAGAGGCCACTGTCATCGTTGAAGAGGTCCCTCCCACCATTCAAGAGGTCGATTCACATGGCGTCATATGTAGGATTCTTGAGAAACCCTCTGACATGCCGGACATGATGGATTCAAGTTGGCTCTCGTATGAGTTACCGGACAGTACCATACCGGTATCTGAAGTGGAGAGGAAACAACTACCGGACACAATTCTGGATAACACCCTTTGGGCTAAGACCGCATTTGATTTTTATCTACATGAGCGAAGCCAGGGGTGTTTCACTGACATATGCAAGCTCAATGATGATATCTATTTGTTGCTTGATCGGTATTGGTGGGGCGTATTATTAGGGGTCGAAGACAATGGCTATTTCGATGGAGGAGTAAGTCTTATATTTTTCTTATATTTTAATTTGATTATTTTTTTGTAAATTTATGTAAGTTACTAATATATGTCTTTTTTTGTAAAACAGCATATCGATGCGTGGGTGTCACGTCTTCTAATAATTAGGAAACTTAAGGAAAATAAAAGAAATACACGATATACAATTATGCCGACGTCTTTTAACGCCGTTCACTTGAAGAATCAACGAGATGAATCATTTGCGTTGGGCAATGGACAAGCTAAACTTTATCCTGTATGGTGGGAGGTCGATAAGGTTAGTGTTTATTTTAGATTGAGTTTAAAGGTATTCATAAATAAGTGCGCAAATGAATGAATTATTACTTATGATTGCAGGTGTTTATCCCTGTTTTGGAACGTAACCATTGGCTTCTCGTCGAGCTTCAGATCCCATCCCTTAAGGCAATAGTATATGACAACATGATAAATTACATATCATTGGCTGATTTAAGAGATATTATTAAGGGATGAGCTCTTATTTGGCTAAATTCTTGGATGCGATAAATTATTGGACTCGTTCTGGAAACAAGAAGCCAAAGAAGCTCAATATTACAGTTAGCAGAGACGAGACCGCACCACAACAAACGAAAGGACCCAGAGGGGATTGTGGTCCTCTCGTATGCTTGGCGTTGGACCGTTTGATCACAGGAAGTATAAAGTATCTACCTCCCACCGATATAGATAGAGCTGCAGTAGGCTTGTGGTTTCAACATTATATGGCTAGATCGATATATACGAGACGCTACCTACCTGTATCCGCGTTATAAAAATGTCCATAAACAATTGGTATGTTTATAGGCTTGTGGTTTGAAAATGTTTGGTTAAGTACCTAGAATTCAATAATTTGCTGTTTGTAGGTTTTAGATGTGTAGAAAGTGTTGTTTGAACAAATGTTTGGTTTATGCAAGTTAATCTCAGAAGTGAGCTGCGTGAAAATGATGTATGGCTGCAAAAGTTGATTCAATAGTAGAAGTGTTATTTTCTCTAATAATTATTGCTTATTTTTTGATTGTTTAATTGATTTGTAAAAGGTGATTTGTAAAAGTTGATTTGTTTAATTGATGTTAACATAATTCTTATTTGTTCTTGTTTAATTGATTGAAATGTAATGGTTGATTTTGTTGATTTCAATCTGCATTATGTTGAAGGCAAAAAGTACTATCGCAATGCGAAATGAAAATCGCAACGAGAAATGAAAATCGCAACGAGAGAATCGCAACGCGAAATGAAAATTGCAACGAGAGAATCGCAACGTGAAATTAAATTCGCGTTGCGATTTTCATTTCGCATTGCGATTCCCTCGTTGCGATTTTCATTTCGCATTGCGAAATTAGCGTTGCGATTTTCATTTCGCATTGCGATTCTCTCGTTGCGATTTTCATTTCGCATTGTGATAGTAATTTCCGCGTTGCGATAGACATTAAGATGATTGCCTATTAAGTGATAACAATTGAACAGATCATAGCAATTTTCAAACTCAAGTTACTAATACATGCCTAACTAAAAATGTTAAAAGTTCACACATAAAATCTACATAATACAACGTTTGCTTTTAAAAATCACCTAAGTTAACAGTCCCAAAAGGTGAAGCCAGTTGTGATTGGGATTTTAAAGATGATTGCTATTTTGATTGCCTTTTTCTTGACACCATATGAGCTTTGGATTTTGATGATGATCCATATTTTGGTAGAGGAAAAGATGATTGTGATGGCACTGGTGATCCACATGTCAACCTTGTATGACCACTTTCCTTGCACCGACTACATGTCGATCTCTTCTTCTCTTCACCCTTAGACGGTATACGATCGTGACTTTTTGGTCGGCCAGGTAGCCTTCTGTCCATGGCTGGTGGCAAAACTGTTTGTAAGTCATCTGATATGTTCCACTCAGAAGGATGTGGAATAGGGTAGATAATCTCGGCATAAGTCTGTCGATATACTTCTGTAGTGTAGCAATCCATAGCGTATGTGCTTGAATCATCTTGGTTTAGATGAAGAGCAACTTTTATAACATGGCCACACGGATAACCAGATGTTTTCCATTTCATACAACTACACGTTCTTGCATTTAGATCGACAAGCCCATTTAAGTTATTATCCAGTACTTCAAACAAAGTGTTTGAACATGGTTCAACTCTCCATGACGTTGACTTCACAACACGTTTCGTTATCTTTTTTTCAGTCCATGGTGTAACACGATGTTCCAATGTTCCTGTAAATTTAAATAAATAATACTTAGTAAAATATATGATAAGTTACGAATTCAAAGAAATAATACCTGCATGGTTTCTTTTCTTGTAGTACCACTGTTGAATAGAGGCTCAAAAAAACTCCATTAACATAGTAATGGGTAATTTCTGGGAATGACGACTTAGAGCGTTGATTGATTCTGCACTATTAGACGTCATGAAACCATATCTTGCTCCAAGTTGATGTACTCTTGACCATCTTTCAAACCCGACATCTTCTAGTGTTTGAGCACACTGAGGCAAAACACGTCTTAAACAGTTTATATGCTTATTGAAATCCACTTCCCGATAAGCTTTTACAGCCTTCCAGTATGTCCATTTGTGCTTTTTTATACCAACATACCTTGATTTTAGATTTCTATACAAATGAACACCACAAAGTCCATGAAAAGCATCTGGGAAACACCTTCTAACAGCGTTGTCAATTGAGTTTGCCCTATCGGATATGATTGTCAGATTGCTAATAGGACCTATGCAATCCCTAAGATGCCCCATAAACCATGTCCATGAATCAGAGGTTTCAGATTTGCCAACCCCGTAAGCTATTGGCAATATTCCATTGTTAGCATCCATGGCTACTGCTAATAAGTTTACTCCAAGGTATCGACCTTTCAAATGTGCTCCGTCAACTATAATAATTGGGTGCATGCAAGTAATAAACGAACGAATCTACAAAATAATATACACAAGAAATATAATCATTTAAATGTGAAATGCATGTAACTAACAGAAATGAGTCAACAGAATTATATTGATTTACTAACCGCAGCACCAATGGTGATAAACAGCAACTCAAAGCGTCCATCTCTATATGTTTTGATATGAGTTACCGACCCAGGATTTTTCAGCTTTAAATTGTGACAATAAGCCAGCAGTTGGGCAAACAATGCTTCTGGCGACCCCCTCAACAATTCCAAGGCATAACATTTGGCTCTCCAAGCTTGAGAATATGATATACTAATCTTGAACCGAGCATTCATGTCAGTCATAATTTCATGTCCCCGATATACCCTGCCATTCAAAAACATTAACTCAGCCAGAAAACCACCCAACACCTTTTTGTTTGCCTGTCTATGGTTAGGAAAAACTTGGGTTCTTGAACATATATGTTTATCAATAAAAGTCCTAACTTGAAACATTTCACAATCTTTTATCCTCTTTGCAATCATACGCCACGTACAGTTTTTGTCAATCATACACCTTGTTTCGAAACGATCTTTGCTTGATTTGTTAACTTTTAGTTGATAGCCATCTTCTACACATTTCATATACAAAGCTATCTTCAAGTCTTCCTTTGTATCAAAACAATCATCTTTCTTGATACGAATAACTTTTGTGTAATAATCAACTGCTTTCTTTACCAACTCTTCTTCCGGTATCTGAAGTAATTCTGGCATATTCCAGTTATACTCCCGTGGCATTTTCTTTTCTTCGGGGACTTTTTCTTCTTCTTTTTCTTCTTCTTTTTCTTCTTCAGGATTATATGAATTACAGAATGGATGTTCAACATGTTCATTCACAGCCTCCACTTCCTCCTCATTATCATCAACAACATCTTCCTCGGCAACAGTTGTTTCATCATCAAAATTCGGGTATTGACCAATATCAAAATCATTACACGCAGGGTCTGTTTCTTCTTCTGAAACATCATCAAAATCCGAGTATTGACCAATATCAAAGTCCGGGTATTGACCAAGATCAAATTTCGAATACTGACTAGTACTCACAATTTTTTCTCTTGGCTCATCATCGTCTAATTGGTCAATACAAAAACCAAAATTTGGTGTTGAAAGTTTATTGGGATTTGGATTAGAGAAAGGTTGTAGGTTTTGAGAAAAACTTAGTTGATTACTACCCGCTACTGACCCAACAATACTACTTCTAGGTTCAACAACATACAATGTAACATCATCATTTGAAACACTAATGTAAGCAATGAATCGTTCAACATCTTCATTGTCGGTTAACAAATAAACTTTACCATTCCTCTGATAAGATAGCCTAAATCCACTTAGGGGATCTAAATTCAATTTCTTTGAAACACGTAACATTAGAGTTTCATAAGTTAACTTTTTTAATGACAGTTTTAGTTGAAGATTCATGGGTAAAGGCATATATTGTAAAACACCATGAACATTCTCCCATGACCCTCCAAAACACAAATCTATCCAAACATGATCAATATTAGATGATTTCATGGTTGTAAATTAATTTACTAAACAAACGAGCTGCGAAACTAAGACATGTTACCGGATGGGGAAGGATGTAGGAACGGATATAGGAACGGATGTCGCCGGAGAGAGTGATAGATGGAGATGGAATGAGATACGATTTAGGGATTTAGGTTATGAGTTGTTGCTTCTGCGTAGATATATACACAAAAAATTTGTGTTGCAAAACTAAAACCTATTGCGAACTTTGAAAATCGCATTGCGATTCGGTATTATCTCATTGCGAAAGTAAGTATCGCGTTGCGATTTTCCTAATTCGCAATGCGAATAATTAAATCGCAATGCGAATTTGGAAAATCGCAATGCGATACTGACTATCGCAACGAGATAATACAAAATCGCAACGAGATTCTGACTTTCGCAACGAGATTCTGAAAATCGCAATCATCTTCAAAATCCCAATCACAACTGGCTTCACCTTTTGGGACTGTTAACTTAGGTGATTTTTAAATGCAAACGTTGTATTATGTGTATTTTATGTGTGCACTTTTAACATTTTCAGTTAGGCATGTATTAGTAACTTGAGTTTGAACATTGCTATGATCTGTTCAGTTGTTATCACTTATTAGACATTCATTTGACTATCGCAACGGGGAAATCGCAACGCGAAAATGGCTATCGCAATTCGAAATGAAAAATCGCAACGCGAAAATGGCTATCGCAACTAGAAAATCGCAATGCAAAATGAAAATTGCATTGCGATTTTCTCGTTGCGATTTTCATTTCGCATTGCGATTTTCTAGTTGCGATAGCCATTTTCGCGTTGTGATAGTCTATTTTGCCTTCAACATAATGCAGATTGAAAATCAACAAATCAACTATTACATTTCAATCAATTAAACAAGCACAAATAAGAATTATGTACACATCAATTAAACAAATCAACATTTACAAATCATCTTTTACAAATCAATTAAACAATCAAAAAATAATAATAATTCTTATTTCTTCATAAATAATTGAATCAATGAATCAACAACTTTGTGACCCCGTACATCCATTTCACGCAGCTCACTTAAGGATTAACCTGCAGAAACCAAACATTTGCTCAAACAAGACTTCCTACACATCTAAAACCTACAAACAACAAATTATTGAATTCTAGGTACTTAACCAAACATTTTCAAACCAAAAGGAGTATATATGTTAACAAAACTTGCATTTGACTTACCAATTAACAATGGACACTTTCATAAGGCGGATGCAGGTAGGCAGCGTCTCAAATATATTGCTCTACCCATATAATGCCGAAACCACAAGCCTACTGCAGCTCTATCTATATCGGTGGGAGGTAGAAACTCTGTGCTTCCCGTCGTCAAACGCGCCAAGCACAAGCATACGAGAGGACCACAATCCCCTCTGGCGATTGTTGTGGCGCGGTCTCGTCTCTGACAATTGTGACATTGAACTTCTTTGGCTTCTTGTGTCCAGAATGAGTCCAATAATTAATCCCATCCAAGAATTTAGCCAAATGAGAGCTCCATCCCTTGATCATATCTCTCAAATCAGACAGTGATATGTAATTTATGATGCTGTCATACACTATTATCTTCAGGGATGGGAGCTGAAGTTGGACGAGAAGCCAATGACGACGTTCCAAAACAGGGATAAACACCTACAATCATAAGTAATAATTCATTTATTTGCGCACTTATTTATGAACACCTTTAAAAAATTTAAAAAATAAACACTAACCTTATCGACCTCCCACCATGCAGGATAAAGTTTAGCTTGTCCATTGCCCAACGAAAATGATTCATCTCGTTGATTCTTCAAGTGAACTGCGTGAAAAGCCGCCGGCATTATTGTATATCGTGAATTTTTTTTATTTTTCCTAAGCTTCCTTATTATTAGTAGACGTGACACCCACGCATCGATATGCTGTTTTACAAAAAAATACATATATTAGTGAATTACATTAATTTTTAAAAAAAATTAATCAAAATCATATATAAGACAAATATAAGACTTACCTCCCCATCGAAATAGCCACTGTCTTCAACCCCTAATAGCACACCCCACCAAGACCGATCAAGTAACAAAAACATTTCATTGTTGAGTTTGCTTATGTCAGTGTAACACCCTTGGCTCCGCTCATGTAGATAAAAATCAACTGCGGTCTTAGCCCAAAGGGTATTATCCACAATTGTTTCTGGTAGTTGTCTCCTCTCCACTTCAGATACCGGAAGGGTACTAGCCGGTAACTCATACGAGAGCCAACTCTCATCCATCATGTCCGGAACCGGTGGGGGTTTCTCAATACTTCGATATATTACCCCATGTGAATCGGACTCTGGAATGGTGGGAGGGACCTCTTCAACGATGACAGTGGCCTCTTGAACGATGGGGGGGGGACTCTTGAGGGAGGATAGGGGCCTCTTGAACGATTGGAGGGGACTCTTGAGGGATGACAGGTGAGTCGGGCTTCTTCTTGCGGAGTCTTCGCACCATTGGGGTGAACGGAGACGTAATAGCACGTCCACGCCGTCTGATGCATGAACTCCTTCGTGCAAGGAAAACCTGACGTAAAGCATCCACCTTATCGGGCCGCTAAAAAAAATTAATACATAAATCAGTAAATAAACAGACATGATATTAAACAAAGACAAATATGTTTCAAACTAGCATTGTATTCACCCAAGTCATTATTCTATCATAGTTCACAAAATGCTCAGATAACATTCCAGAAGTAAGCACTTATATAAACATTTAAAAGGACAATATATATAAACATTCCAGAAGAAGAATAGTTTACTTTCGCAACACGAAACTTAAAATCGCAACGCGAAAATTACTATCGCAACGCGGAAATGGCTATCGCAATGCGAAATGAAAATCGCAACGACAAAATCGCAATGCGAAATGAAAATCGCAACGACAAAATCGCAATGCGAAATGAAATCGCAACGACAAAATCGCAACGCGAAACACAAATCGCGATAGCCATTTCTGCGTTGCGATAGTCATTTTCGTGTTGCGAAAGTAAACTATTCTTCTTCTGCAAATTGAAACTTGAATGGATTGCATTACTTCAACCAAAAGACAAAAACAAAACCAAAAACAAATACTAACAAAAACAATTTAGCAGTATTGGCAGCAACCGAATGAATTAGGAGTATGAAAAATCTTAAACTTACCTCGTTGCGTAGAGTATGAACCTCATTCTACAACGATGCTACCATCTCACGTAGAGCGGCTACCTCACCGCGTAATGTAGACACCTCAACACGCCATGCACCATCGTCTTTGCGTAAAGTATCGACCTCCTCACGCAAGGCATTGACCTCATCACGTAACTCCCCTAACTCATCCCGTTGAGGTGGAGGTGGAGAACAGGGAGATAAACGTCGTGGTATCTTTGCCGGTTGCCTATCTTGTGGTGATGGTGGAGAAGAGGCTCGATGATGTGACAGAATAGGTGATGGCTGTCGTTGTGGAGGTGTATAGTCGGGTCGATCAGATGATGGCTCTGGGTGAGGTGATAGCTCTGGGCGAGGTGATGGCTCCCAAAGTGGAGGCTGCTCATCAACCGTTCCATCAAAAAAACGCTTACTAGCTTGCCACCAATCAGTGGCAAGCTCAGCTTCCGTGGGTGTCAGCCTCTGTAGAGGAGTGTTGGCCTCCTAACAATATAAAAGCTCAATCAAAGTTAAACGTGTACTAGTAATAACTTGTTTATAAACATATGGTAGTATTTATGTTAACTTACATTATTTATTGTCGTATACCGTAGTAAATCTTCCCATTGCAAGGTCCGTTTCCTCTTCCAGGAAATAGCCCTGGGAATATCATTTGAAGTTTTTATTGCATATGTCTTCATGGCGGGAAAGGCCTCAAATATCCAAATCTACAAACAATATAATAACAAACATTAGTAATTGTTAAATAATTACTTATAATTTTGGAAACATTATATAAAAATTCTTACCTTAAAGGCCCAAATAAAGCCTGTCAAAGTGTATTTGGAACCATCGCCATGCAAACTTTTTCGATCATCCAAGGCAGACGATAACTTATTCCATGTAGATTTCCATAAATACGAGCCCCACGGAAACAGGTTCCACGCATTTAGGTCTTCTACCAATTTGATTAGATCATTCGGAATAGGTTGTCTGGCCTCTCTGCCTAAAAAGCCGGCATGAAAAAGTATTAGAAGGCATACTCGGACAACATCGACGTCATCCATCTGAGTAAAACCATCTTTCTTATTCAATAAGCTCGTCAGGTCTTCCACGTGTAGATTCGGCCTCTCCAGCTCAGGAAAAACCCGGGATAACCATGATGGACGGGTAATGTGTCTAGTGTACCGACCTACATCATCGTGTCCGAAGCGTAGACCGGTGATTATGCAAAACTTCTCCCGCCCAAAACACATATATGCCGGTGGAAAATCAAACCATATCTCTTCATCACGACGTTGTATAGTATCTGGTAGATCCCTAGTCATGGTTTGAAGAAACAGGTGTGTCAACATCGCATCTCCACCGGAATGTTGTACTTTCAGCCATGGCCCGAAGCATGTATCCTCAAACATTTTTCTTTGTGCAGGTGAAAGCTTCGACGCAATTGTTTTGGCCAGGCTGACTTTATTTCTTAAGGTCAATTGAGCCGAATAAAAGTTCTACAAAAACAATAAACATACTAAGTTAGATATACCAAAAACTACACTGTGAAGATATACCAAAAACAATAATAAACATAAAGAGTAGTAGTTTATTCTTCAAACTTAAATTTGCAACACTGTGAATTTCGTATTTGTCTTTGTTTTTTGGTTGAAGTAATGCAATTCATTCAAGTTTCAATTTGCAGAAGAAGAATAGTTTCTGAAAATGAAAATCGCAACACGAAAATGACTATCGCAACGCGAATTTGACTATCGCAACGAGAGAATCGCAACGCGAAACTAAAATCGCGTTGCGATTTGCATTTCGCGTTGCGATTCTCGGTTGATTTAATAAGCAATCTAAGTGAAATGATTAATCTATTATTGAAATTACTAGTAAACTTATCATCAATTTCAATATGAAAAACCTAATAATAATGCAAAAATTTCAAAAAGAAAATAATTAAAAAAACTAACCCTCGTTGGTTGATTTGGTTGATTTTCCATTTCTGATTGTGGTGGCTCTGAGAGATGGAGATAGACGGATTTCGCCGGAGATGGGGAAGGATTTCGTCGGAGATGGGTGAGAGAGTGAGAGATGGAGATGGGATTGAGTTGTGATTTTAGGTTTTAGGTTATGAGTTGCGATTACGGGATATACTGTGGACGGTTCAGTGTTCCAATATATTAATATTCGTGTTTGGAATTTAAAAATAAAATACTTGGCCAGGATACTAATGACGCTTTGAAAATCGCATTGCAATTATGTATTATCGCGTTGCGAAAGTCAGAATCGCGTTGCGAAAGTCAGTATCTCGTTGCGATTTTGTATTATCGCATTGCGATTTTCCCAATTCGCGTTGCGATTTACTTATTCGCATTGCGAATTGGGAAAATCGCAACGACACTGTAAACCATCGCAACGCGAAATGCAACGCGAATTTGCGATAATGGAGATCGCGTTGCGAATTAGCGATCGCATTGCGATTCTGTTGGTCATTTTGGCAAATCCGAAAAAAGTTGGTTAAAATCGTATATTATATGGGAATTTTGGTCACTGAGGCGATTTTCTCTTATAAATATACATATCAATATAGGCTAAAAATGCACTTAGGGTACATGTATGAGCGTATACGTGGTATTTTCACATGATAGGGAAAACCAAACTATATAATAGACATAATAATGCTTAATATATGCTAATAAATATTATAGGATAATATGATTACTAATTGAACACAATGTCAATAAATAAATAACTTATTTAAAAAATATATATGAACGTAGATAACGACATAAGGTAATAATATTTACAAAATACATATGTAATATTTTATCGTACAACAAAAATTAATGAATAGTATAAAGAAGTAAAAAATTTGTATAAAGTAAACTATACTATGGAAAGAAATTATAACGTATATATGTACAATTTAAGGTAATAAGCATGTAAAGTAATATAAGGTGGAACATTAGTTTATACAGAAAAGTCAAAGGTATAAATGCAATTTAAAAAGGGAAAAATACTTATATTAGAAATAGAAAGATGTATTCATGGAGTTATTAGTATGCATAGAAGTAAATAAATAAATGTAAATATGACAAAGTTTATTAGCATAACAAAAGCAGAGTAAACATCATAGCCTTAAAAATGCAACGGACCGACGTCAAACTGACCGGGAAAACCTAAATGACGACCAAACAACCCCAAAGTCACCTCCTTTTTTCACTCTAGAACCTAGAAAACTAAAGGAAACTACCCCTATTTGGAGCGAGATCCTTCGACCGTTCAAATCCCTCTAACCAGACGGCCTCAACTCCGGTGTCCGACCACTCTCTTCCTATTTTTGATATTCTATTTTGGTTCTAAAACGCAAAGAAATGGGTACCCAAAAAAGGAAAATAACTCTGAGAATTTGTTGCCCTTTTTTTGTATTGCTTTCTTTGTTTTTGAAATGGAAAAAAACCCTCTTTCACATTCGGAAAGAAGCGGGAACTTCTACTGTGCGACGCCTAAAAAACGGCTAAAAAACGATGTGACCTGTTAAATAAGTGACCGGTTAAAATTTAGACCGGTTATGTTATATCATTTAACCTGAAATATTATCAAGTACAATAATATATTATGTAGCGCTTATATAATGTAATAGGTAGCGCTTATATTGACCTATTTTCTAACTAAACATGTATATTTAAACCGGTAACATTGCAAATTTATCTATTACATTAAAATTATTGGTTTTGATGTTTTTGGGGTTGATACAATTTTAAATGTATCGACACTTTATGCGTACACCTCGTTGTGCTTTCATTTTGGGAAAAAAGTATCGACACATATTTAAAGAGTGTCGATACATAAAGTAAACCTATTTGCTAATTAACCAGTATATTTTTACCGGTTACATTGTAAATTTACTTGTTTCTAGGTTTTTGTTCTTTGAGAAACTGATAACATGGTGGGTTTCCCAATGTTATTCTTTTGTTACTGTAAAGTTTTTGTTATTTTCTTACTGTGTTTTGCTTAAAATATCCAACTTTTTGTATTAAAAAATAAAAATTCTGAAAAAAAAATGACCACACAAGCACACTTTTTTACTACCGGTTTTGTCATTTCGAGACCGATTTTGTCATATTTTTACCTGTTATATTATTATGGATCGATACATTTTTATAAATTATTGACACTTTATTGGCGCTATAACTTCTTTTCTTTTAAATTCCAAAAGTGTCGATACTTATAATAAAGTATCGACACTTTCAACATATTCGGTAGCTCTTTACCGGTTTTGTCATTTCGAGACCGGTTTTGTCATATTTTTACCTGTTATATTGTTATGGATCGATACATTTTTATAAAGTATCGACACCTTATTAGTGCTATAACTTCTTCTCTTTTAAATTCCAAAAGTGTCGATACTTATAATAAAGTATCGACACTATCAACATATCCGGTAGCGCTTTACCTGTTTTGTCATTTATAGACCGGTTTTGTCATTTTTTTACCTGTTTTATTGTTATGGATCGATACATTTTTATAAAGTATCGACACTTTCAATATATCTGGTAGCGCTTTACCTGTTTTGTCATTTATTGACCGGTTTTGTCATTTTTTACCTGTTATATTGTTATAGATCGATACATTTTTATAAAGGATCGACATTTTCAATATATCTGGTAGCGCTTTACCTATTTTTTCATTTATAGACCGGTTTTGTCATTTTTCTACCAGTTATATTGTTATGGATCGATACATTTTTATAAAGTATCGACACTTTCAATATATCCGGTAGCGCTTTACCTGTTTTGTCATTTATAGACCGGTTTTGTCATTTTTTTACTGTTATATTGTTATGGATCGATACATTTTTATAAACTATCAACACAAACCGACAAGCTAAGTTTGCCGATTGCCAAATTTTTTAATATTTCTTCATGATTTCCACCTATTACATTATTATTACTCGATATTTCCGGTAGCGCTAAACCGAATTTGTCAAATATCTTTTAATATATCCGGTAACGCCGTATATTAGCCGTATATTAGTCCGTCTTTCCTGAGACAATCCCAGAAGAAGCTGTTACCATGCTTTTTACTTTCTTTGTATTGCTTTTTTTCTTTTTGAGATTCTCAGAATTTTTGCCAACCCCGGTTACAATGATTTCTTGGGGTTTTATAACCCATTTTTGAGGTTACAAGTGTAAAAATGAAAGGAAAACTGCTTGTTTTTTTCCCCTTCCATGGTTGTTGATTTGGTATTGATTTGGTGCTGTCATGAGACCGGTCGATCAGATTCCTGGTGCAGTAGTAGATGGCATGAGGCATCAGCGGATATCAAGGGATTATGTTTCCTTTTTTTTCTTGTGAAAAATTTGTGCTTACAAGGTTCAAGTAATCATGGAAATTTTCGAAAAATGTTTTTAAGGTGAAAAGCTTTTTAGGATTTGTTGGATATTATAATCGGTTCATAAAAGAACTTTTAATAATTGCAATTGTGGAAAGATATGGTATTCGTTTTGATTAATAAAGTCAAGAAACTTTTGAAAAATTAAAAAAAATATTAACAGAAGCTCTTATATTTATATAATTAGAATCTGAAAATGATTTTGTGGGTATATATTGATGCATCTCATAATAATTTAGGGTGTGTATTAATGTGAAATGAAAAGGTAGCGGCATATGCATTTCAAAAGTTCAAAACTCATAAAATAAATTATCCTACTCATGATTTGGAGTTGACTACAATAGTATTTACGCCAAAGATTTGGTGCCATTATTTTTATGGTGAAAAGTAGTGTTACATCTACACTGATAAAAAAGTTTAATGTATTTGTTATCTCAAAAGGATTTTAATTTGAGACAAAGATGGTGGATAGAGCTTATAAAGGATTATGACGTAACCATTAATTATCGTATGGGAAAGGTTAATATGGTAGTAGACACACTTAGCCGGAAAACATTCTTTACTTTGAGAGCATTGAATGCACAATTGACTTTAAAGGAAGATGGTGCATCAGTGGCAGAACTTCAACTTAAGACTATTTTGATAAGTCGAATTATGGAGTTGCAAACAAAAGTTGAAAATACTACTTAGAGAAAAGAAGCAAGTTGTATGTGGTGAATCTAAAGACATTGAAATAAAATATGGTGAATCTAAAGACTTTGAAATAAAGTAAGATGGATGCATATATTACAAGGTTCGTGAATATATTCCCAATGATGAGAAACTAATGAAGAAAATTCTTTCGAAAGCACATTACAATCCTTTGATTATACATTTGGGAGGCAACAAAATGTATCAAGGTTTGAAAAGTCAATTCTGGTGGCCTGGTGTGAAACAAATTATTATTGAGTTCATTGTCAAATGTTTAACTTGCCAACAAGTATAGGTGGATCGTTAAGTGCCATCAGGATTATTTCAACCAATCTCAATTCCACATTGGAAGTGGGAATTATTTTGGATTTTATAATTGGATTGACACTAACATCAAGTAAAAAAGATTCAATTTGGGTGATTGTAGATCGATTGACTAAATCAACACATTTCATACCATTTCGAACAGATTATGCCCTAAACAGTTAACAGAGTTGTATATTAAGGAAATTGTCAGACTTTATAGTGTTCCTAAATCTAGTGTGTCTGATAAAGATCTAATGTTCACTTCAAAGTTTTGGAGTGCATTACATGAAGCACTAATTTGGTTCATAAGACCCTAAGAGAGAGAAAATTCGGTTGATGGTAGAATTATGAAATTAAAGGTGAAATCATGTAATTCAAAGTGGAAATGAAGTGTAGGAAACATTGTAATTACAATGTTGTAATAGAATGAATTTTATAAATTTTCATATACTATATGTGTGTGGGTTAGATGGATTCTAACATGTGCTCTTGATTGTTTATGTTATGCATTTGATGTATTTATAGACATCAAACAAAATCGTGATCAAACTAGATGCAAAGGAAACACTACAGCAAAACAGGTTTTTTGCGGCTTTTTTTACTTATAGCGGCGTTTTTAAGCGCCACTAAAAACACATGCGGCATTATGACAAACGCCGCAAAAAGCACTGCTGAAAATAGCACCGCTAAAGTTAGCAGCATTTTCTAACAAAAAATGCCGCAATAGGTTTTGTTATTTAGTGACGTTTGTAAAAAAAATGCCGCAATAGGTATTGATGTTTAGCGGCGTTTTCCCTACAAACGCCGCAGTAGGTGTTGAGATTTAGCGGCGTTTTACTTACAAACGCCACAGAAGGTTTTGATATTTTGCGGCATTTTTCCATAAATGTCACAGAATGTGATGATGTTTAGCGGTGTTTTTCCCACAAACGTCACAGTAGGTTTTCAGATTTAGCAGCGTTTGTATCGAAAACGACGCAATAAGGTGTGAGAATTAGCGGCGTTTTTATTGAAAATGTCGTAATAGGTGTTGAGATTTAGCGGCGTTTTCATACAAATGCCGCTAAAGTTCGGTATATAGCGGCGTTTCTAGTATACAAACGCCGCTAAATGTATGGTATATTGCGGCGTTTTTTTTACAAACGCCGCTAAATAGCACAAAATTTAACAGTTTTAAAAATAATGTTTGATTATCCCAAATCTATTTTTTCAACCTGTTCCATTATCCAACAAACAAAACAACAATAACATATTCTCTTTATCCATAACAAACAACATAAAATCCAATATAATAAATAAAAGTTTTCATTAATATAATATAAGTTCAGTTAAACAAGGTTCAGTAACATTAACAGAATGCTCATGACATAAATGAGACTACGATGGTGGATTCTGAGGTTGCGTTTTCTGTATCATTAGCATCATATCATTGAGTCAATTTTCAAATTATTCACATCTCTGCTGATATTGTAACACCCCAATTTAGGGGCTAAATTTAAGAAATTATAAAGTGGTGGATTTAATTGGTATTTTGAAAGAAACGGGGGATTAAATTGTAAGATTTTAAAGATGGCATACCGTTTTAAGAAGTGCAGGAAGTTCAGTGGCTAAACTCTTGGTTTAGCCATTTTTAATTATGAGATATTATAAACCCCCCAGACTCCCGTATGTTTCTGGAAAATTTTCCAGTTTTTCTCTCCCGTTCTCCCTACTTCGAACTCCGATCTACTCGTCGTCCGACCTCCAAACGATGAGCCAAAACCACCATTGTGTTCGTTGTCAATCGAGGAACAAAACCCCTCAAACCTTTCGTCGTGAATCATCACCGTTCGTCGTGAATTTCAGTCGGAAGTATCGTCGGTAATAACTCGGTTTTAGTTGGTTTTTCATCGATTCACGACGATCGGGTCATCCGTTTACGACACCTCCCGCACCATCGTGTTCCTTGTGCCGTTCCGAGTCCACCGGTGTTCTCCTTTTTCTCCGACGGCGGCAGCGCGTGTGGAGGTGAAGCGGTCAAAGTTTCCGACGTTTCAAAATCGAGCTCTCCGCCGTTCAAAATTGTGAACCGAGCTTTGTAAGTATCTCGAAATCGCTCAAAATAATTTTAAGAAATTTTTCTATGAATTTTACGCTGCCGGAACAGTGCCCACGCGCCCCCACGCGCCGCCACTGCGAGTGGGGATAGTCTAAATGACCGGTTTGACCGGTTTTAGTGAATAGTTGACCGGTTTGACCGGTCACAACCCGACCCGACCCGTTTACCCGACCCGACCCGTTTACCCGACCTGTTGACCCGACCCGACCCGTTGACCCGACCCGTTGACCCGTTGACCGTTGACCCGTTGACCGTTGACCGGAGTTGACCACTGTTGACCAAAACTTTGACCGGCTTTGATCGGGCATTAAACGACCTTTGACTTCGACCGAGTATACCTATCCTGACATTTTTCGACGTTCCAAATCCGATTCCGCTGTTTGTTTTTCGAAATTCGAACCCGAAGGTCTCGAAATTGCCGGTCAAACCCGTTGACTTTGATTTTGACCGAAAATTCCAAATTTCTGAAAAGTCATATTTTATGCTTTCGACGTCCGGAATCCGAATCCGAAGTCCGTTTCGCCAAATTCGAACCCGGTAAGCCGTCTTTCACTGATTTATCACCCGATTCGATCCGTTTATCGTAATTAAGCTCCGTTTCTGATATAATTTATGTTGATATGTATCTGAGGAATTATTGGAAGTTGAATTGAAGATCAAAGGCATTCGAATGGAATTTTTATGGTCGATCGATATTGCACGAAAATCGAGGTAATACTTTACTACCTCTTTATGCTTTATAGAACATGTTGGTATTGGTAAATGCATGAATGAAAATGTTTGGTCTCATATGTGTAATTAATGAAGTTCTACACTCGATCTGAATACGGTAAAAAGGTTCAGTAATTGATTATGGTTCAGATGACTTTTATAAGAAATTAAGGGATTACTAGAATTAAATTACAAGTTATGTGCTTAGTGGTAAAGAAATCAACCTGGATCTGTAACTTGTAATTTATTTCATCAAAGGTTAAATGTTAAAGGCATTTGGATGTGAATTTATAAAAATACTCCGGTAGGGTAAAATTACGAAAATACCCTTGTGTTATAAAAAGACAAGATTGGAATATGGAAGTTAGATAAGAGGATTTTACAGACATATTGATCTGATAAAAATATTGATGTTTATAAGAAATGATAGTTATACGTAGACATTATGGATAACCGGTTTTTAACCCCAAGAGGGTTTATGCAAGATACTAGAAGTGTGTTAAGGGAATTATTTCAAGATCAGAGATTGTTCAAGAAAGCAATTAATCATAGGATCTTTAAATTATATTATTTTCGTTAAGAGCTAATATCGAACTTATCTGGTTAAGAAATTACGGAAATGCCCTTAAGAGGTAGAATAGTCTGAGATGACTCTGAATGAGAAAATACTTAGAGGATTCGTACTTAACTCGATTAAGTACGTATTTAATTGTTAAGATCCCGACTTAGTGCAGGAAAATTCATGATATTCCGTTTGTAAAATCTGAGAAGGCACTTGACCCGAAAATATCCGAGAAATGAGTAAATACCTGAAGAATAATTTATCGGGGGTATTCTGCTGTCAGAATTATTCGAAAGGACTGAAACAAATAATGATATTGAATTAATAATAAGACCGAATGGAGGAAAAATATTGAAATACCGTGGATCTGTAAAATGACAAAAATACCCCTGTAATGGAATGACTCAAGAATGTCACCAAGCTCAGGAATGATTGAATATCCTCGAGCTCTGAAATGAATGGAATAAAACTGAACATCAAAATTACCAAAATACCCTTATGGCCTAAATTTAGTAAATGTCTTGGATTAATTAAGGAATCCAAGTAAGCATATGTATTGGACTACCTTTAAAGGTAATGGGAAATAATTTAAGTGAGTATATCAACCCTAAAGCTATGTTAATACCTGAATGGCATAGATATTACTGGAATATGTGTTCGTCTTCTCAAGTTTGGCTCGATGACAAATTTTGGAAGTATTCAGTTCAGCTAAGATCTAGATCGTATTCAGTACTAAGAATTGAACGTTTGTTCGATAAATCAACCACGAATACCAAATTGAATGGAATGGAAGTACAACATGTATCTGAAATTCAGGAACGTTTAAATTATTCGGGAAAATCCCGAAGTAACTGGATTGGACTTGAATGTTAAATGAACTAAGTAACCTCAATGACTGAGGATTAAGTAAGAGATTGGAATAAGTTTGGAAACTCGGATGAACTTATATGATATATTATCCCTATGGATTTTGAACCACAAATCAAGTACGTCAGCATTTCATGGTATAGTTGAAACATGGAAATAAAATAAAGACCATTAGAATATTTGCTTGTCTCCTTAAGATCTATTCAGTGATGACTCAGATGATGATTTATGGATAAGAATATTTGGTATTAAAGAGTAAATACCCTGAAAGGTTAATGAATTGACAAGTTGGTAAGTATTGGTTCTAGAAGCTATTCATCTGGAGTTATTCGATATTCGGATTAATCGTCATAGATTATAAAGATTTTGAATACCTTCAAATTTCGTAGAGCTTCAGAAAAGTGTTCGAATAAGATGATCCCGATGAATCATATCCTGAATAACCGATGATTTTGTCAGTTAACAAACTCTTCTAATAGTGATTCTAATTTCCGGCATTCTATTGGTAAACTGAAGATTTGCGTTTCTCTGCCCGATAAGATTATCCTGTATCTCTAAATAATATCTGGAAACTCTAGTGTGTTCCCTACTTATATGAATATTTTATCTGATTTCTGATTTGAATTCTGTTTTAACATCTGATCTGAAATCTGTTCTGATTCCTAAACTGGATTCTGTTATGATATCTGATCTGAATTATGTTTTGATTTTTGATATCTCCGTTTACCGACGGAGAAATGTTTTAAATGGGGGTATTGTTGAAGGATGAAGTTCCGCAGGTTCCTCGGCTTTGTGCTCAGGGCCTTATATGTTGTGTTGGGTTGGGTGTATGGTTCTGGGGAACCTACACATTATGTTGTGTTGGGATGGGGGTATATATATATATATGTTTTAAAAAGATCTGAAAAGTTACATGGTTTTTGGGAATACACTAGAAAACCTATTCTGATATCCTGAACCTAGACATCCGAAATATTTCCATCTGGAATGAATACTATTTGTTACTACCTGAAATATCCGTAGAATCTCTGCTCAGTATAAAGATCTGTAAATGTCTGAATCGATAAGGAAAAATATGTTTATTTGTATCTGCACGTTCTTCAGCATCATCTGGTAGTTCTGTATTACTGAGCTTTCCAAAGCTCACTCTATTACTCACATTTTCAGGTTAAAAGAATTGTACCAGAGCATCTATCGACTTCAGTAAGGGAGTTCTTCCGGCGTTGTTGCAGAGTATGGTACATGTGATTAGGGAGCATGTAATTGTATTTTGATTTATATACCAGTCTGAAAATCTGTTTTATTTTTAAATAGCGACAAATGATTTTATAAGTTTGCATGTTCTGATAAAAAAGTTTTAAATTTTCCGCTATTTTTACAGTGGGTCGCTCCGGTGGCCCTAATGTGACACCCCGGATCGGATAGGGCTACCCTTATCGGTCTGTGGGGGTTACATTTAGTGGTATCAGAGCTATGGTTTGAGTCAAAAATTTTCAAGTTAGACCGGCCGGTCGAATGTCAAAATATGTCTGATCAGTACATGCCCCTAGACTGCAATCATACCTCTCTGAGCCGGAACTCCAGGGCTGAGTCCTTATTTGTAACGAATAAACCGAAGTTTCTATCCGTTAAGGCTATACTTGTACAAAAAGGAATACCAGTAACATCTGTCTTAACGCAGTAAAGTACCTTAGCCATGTGAGAGTTATTTATCTGAGAAATTCTGACTCGACTCCAGAAATAAAATTGAGATATGTTGCTGCTCTACGAGCCTATTCACGTAACCAAGGCTGAATTGATTTCACAAGGATAAAGTGTTTTGATTACTTACTTGGACTGAGGGAGAATTCTGAAGAGATTGATTACTCGAGAAAATTTTCGTTCAGATTCTTTTATTGAAATAAGGAAAATTTATGATAAGAATGAATGCTCAGCTGGTTAAGGATAAGTGGAGGAATCGTACTTTTATAAAAGCTATTGATAGATTTGAAAGAACTGATGGAAGTTTCATTTATGCAATTATGTGACATGAATGAATTTCGAGGACGAAATTTTTTTTAAGGAGGGGAGAATTGTAACACCCCAATTTAGGGGCTAAATTTAAGAAATTATAAAGTGGTGGATTTAATTGGTATTTTGAAAGAAACGGGGGATTAAATTGTAAGATTTTAAAGATGGCATACCGTTTTAAGAAGTGCAGGAAGTTCAGTGGCTAAACTCTTGGTTTAGCCATTTTTAATTATGAGATATTATAAACCCCCCAGACTCCCGTATGTTTCTGGAAAATTTTCCAGTTTTTCTCTCCCGTTCTCCCTACTTCGAACTCCGATCTACTCGTCGTCCGACCTCCAAACGATGAGCCAAAACCACCATCGTGTTCGTTGTCAATCGAGGAACAAAACCCCTCAAACCTTTCGTCGTGAATCATCACCGTTCGTCGTGAATTTCAGTCGGAAGTATCGTCGGTAATAACTCGGTTTTAGTTGGTTTTTCATCGATTCACGACGATCGGGTCATCCGTTTACGACACCTCCCGCACCATCGTGTTCCTTGTGCCGTTCCGAGTCCACCGGTGTTCTCCTTTTTCTCCGACGGCGGCAGCGCGTGTGGAGGTGAAGCGGTCAAAGTTTCCGACGTTTCAAAATCGAGCTCTCCGCCGTTCAAAATTGTGAACCGAGCTTTGTAAGTATCTCGAAATCGCTCAAAATAATTTTAAGAAATTTTTCTATGAATTTTACGCTGCCGGAACAGTGCCCACGCGCCCCCACGCGCCGCCACTGCGAGTGGGGATAGTCTAAATGACCGGTTTGACCGGTTTTAGTGAATAGTTGACCGGTTTGACCGGTCACAACCCGACCCGACCCGTTTACCCGACCCGACCCGTTTACCCGACCTGTTGACCCGACCCGACCCGTTGACCCGACCCGTTGACCGTTGACCGTTGACCCGTTGACCGTTGACCGGAGTTGACCACTGTTGACCAAAACTTTGACCGGCTTTGATCGGGCATTAAACGACCTTTGACTTCGACCGAGTATACCTATCCTGACATTTTTCGACGTTCCAAATCCGATTCCGCTGTTTGTTTTTCGAAATTCGAACCCGAAGGTCTCGAAATTGCCGGTCAAACCCGTTGACTTTGATTTTGACCGAAAATTCCAAATTTCTGAAAAGTCATATTTTATGCTTTCGACG
The DNA here is from genome assembly GCF_006381635.1 of Hibiscus syriacus. Taxonomy (NCBI): domain Eukaryota; kingdom Viridiplantae; phylum Streptophyta; class Magnoliopsida; order Malvales; family Malvaceae; genus Hibiscus; species Hibiscus syriacus. The sequence continues at coordinate 1,315,183 of NW_024063064.1, forward strand.
TCCGGAATCCGAATCCGAAGTCCGTTTCGCCAAATTCGAACCCGGTAAGCCGTCTTTCACTGATTTATCACCCGATTCGATCCGTTTATCGTAATTAAGCTCCGTTTCTGATATAATTTATGTTGATATGTATCTGAGGAATTATTGGAAGTTGAATTGAAGATCAAAGGCATTCGAATGGAATTTTTATGGTCGATCGATATTGCACGAAAATCGAGGTAATACTTTACTACCTCTTTATGCTTTATAGAACATGTTGGTATTGGTAAATGCATGAATGAAAATGTTTGGTCTCATATGTGTAATTAATGAAGTTCTACACTCGATCTGAATACGGTAAAAAGGTTCAGTAATTGATTATGGTTCAGATGACTTTTATAAGAAATTAAGGGATTACTAGAATTAAATTACAAGTTATGTGCTTAGTGGTAAAGAAATCAACCTGGATCTGTAACTTGTAATTTATTTCATCAAAGGTTAAATGTTAAAGGCATTTGGATGTGAATTTATAAAAATACTCCGGTAGGGTAAAATTACGAAAATACCCTTGTGTTATAAAAATACAAGATTGGAATATGGAAGTTAGATAAGAGGATTTTACAGACATATTGATCTGATAAAAATATTGATGTTTATAAGAAATGATAGTTATACGTAGACATTATGGATAACCGGTTTTTAACCCCAAGAGGGTTTATGCAAGATACTAGAAGTGTGTTAAGGGAATTATTTCAAGATCAGAGATTGTTCAAGAAAGCAATTAATCATAGGATCTTTAAATTATATTATTTTCGTTAAGAGCTAATATCGAACTTATCTGGTTAAGAAATTACGGAAATGCCCTTAAGAGGTAGAATAGTCTGAGATGACTCTGAATGAGAAAATACTTAGAGGATTCGTACTTAACTCGATTAAGTACGTATTTAATTGTTAAGATCCCGACTTAGTGCAGGAAAATTCATGATATTCCGTTTGTAAAATCTGAGAAGGCACTTGACCCGAAAATATCCGAGAAATGAGTAAATACCTGAAGAATAATTTATCGGGGGTATTCTGCTGTCAGAATTATTCGAAAGGACTGAAACAAATAATGATATTGAATTAATAATAAGACCGAATGGAGGAAAAATATTGAAATACCGTGGATCTGTAAAATGACAAAAATACCCCTGTAATGGAATGACTCAAGAATGTCACCAAGCTCAGGAATGATTGAATATCCTCGAGCTCTGAAATGAATGGAATAAAACTGAACATCAAAATTACCAAAATACCCTTATGGCCTAAATTTAGTAAATGTCTTGGATTAATTAAGGAATCCAAGTAAGCATATGTATTGGACTACCTTTAAAGGTAATGGGAAATAATTTAAGTGAGTATATCAACCCTAAAGCTATGTTAATACCTGAATGGCATAGATATTACTGGAATATGTGTTCGTCTTCTCAAGTTTGGCTCGATGACAAATTTTGGAAGTATTCAGTTCAGCTAAGATCTAGATCGTATTCAGTACTAAGAATTGAACGTTTGTTCGATAAATCAACCACGAATACCAAATTGAATGGAATGGAAGTACAACATGTATCTGAAATTCAGGAACGTTTAAATTATTCGGGAAAATCCCGAAGTAACTGGATTGGACTTGAATGTTAAATGAACTAAGTAACCTCAATGACTGAGGATTAAGTAAGAGATTGGAATAAGTTTGGAAACTCGGATGAACTTATATGATATATTATCCCTATGGATTTTGAACCACAAATCAAGTACGTCAGCATTTCATGGTATAGTTGAAACATGGAAATAAAATAAAGACCATTAGAATATTTGCTTGTCTCCTTAAGATCTATTCAGTGATGACTCAGATGATGATTTATGGATAAGAATATTTGGTATTAAAGAGTAAATACCCTGAAAGGTTAATGAATTGACAAGTTGGTAAGTATTGGTTCTAGAAGCTATTCATCTGGAGTTATTCGATATTCGGATTAATCGTCATAGATTATAAAGATTTTGAATACCTTCAAATTTCGTAGAGCTTCAGAAAAGTGTTCGAATAAGATGATCCCGATGAATCATATCCTGAATAACCGATGATTTTGTCAGTTAACAAACTCTTCTAATAGTGATTCTAATTTCCGGCATTCTATTGGTAAACTGAAGATTTGCGTTTCTCTGCCCGATAAGATTATCCTGTATCTCTAAATAATATCTGGAAACTCTAGTGTGTTCCCTACTTATATGAATATTTTATCTGATTTCTGATTTGAATTCTGTTTTAACATCTGATCTGAAATCTGTTCTGATTCCTAAACTGGATTCTGTTATGATATCTGATCTGAATTATGTTTTGATTTTGATATCTCCGTTTACCGACGGAGAAATGTTTTAAATGGGGGTATTGTTGAAGGATGAAGTTCCGCAGGTTCCTCGGCTTTGTGCTCAGGGCCTTATATGTTGTGTTGGGTTGGGTGTATGGTTCTGGGGAACCTACACATTATGTTGTGTTGGGATGGGGGTATATATATATATATGTTTTAAAAAGATCTGAAAAGTTACATGGTTTTTGGGAATACACTAGAAAACCTATTCTGATATCCTGAACCTAGACATCCGAAATATTTCCATCTGGAATGAATACTATTTGTTACTACCTGAAATATCCGTAGAATCTCTGCTCAGTATAAAGATCTGTAAATGTCTGAATCGATAAGGAAAAATATGTTTATTTGTATCTGCACGTTCTTCAGCATCATCTGGTAGTTCTGTATTACTGAGCTTTCCAAAGCTCACTCTATTACTCACATTTTCAGGTTAAAAGAATTGTACCAGAGCATCTATCGACTTCAGTAAGGGAGTTCTTCCGGCGTTGTTGCAGAGTATGGTACATGTGATTAGGGAGCATGTAATTGTATTTTGATTTATATACCAGTCTGAAAATCTGTTTTATTTTTAAATAGCGACAAATGATTTTATAAGTTTGCATGTTCTGATAAAAAAGTTTTAAATTTTCCGCTATTTTTACAGTGGGTCGCTCCGGTGGCCCTAATGTGACACCCCGGATCGGATAGGGCTACCCTTATCGGTCTGTGGGGGTTACATTTAGTGGTATCAGAGCTATGGTTTGAGTCAAAAATTTTCAAGTTAGACCGGCCGGTCGAATGTCAAAATATGTCTGATCAGTACATGCCCCTAGACTGCAATCATACCTCTCTGAGCCGGAACTCCAGGGCTGAGTCCTTATTTGTAACGAATAAACCGAAGTTTCTATCCGTTAAGGCTATACTTGTACAAAAAGGAATACCAGTAACATCTGTCTTAACGCAGTAAAGTACCTTAGCCATGTGAGAGTTATTTATCTGAGAAATTCTGACTCGACTCCAGAAATAAAATTGAGATATGTTGCTGCTCTACGAGCCTATTCACGTAACCAAGGCTGAATTGATTTCACAAGGATAAAGTTGTTTTGATTACTTACTTGGACTGAGGGAGAATTCTGAAGAGATTGATTACTCGAGAAAATTTTCGTTCAGATTCTTTTATTGAAATAAGGAAAATTTATGATAAGAATGAATGCTCAGCTGGTTAAGGATAAGTGGAGGAATCGTACTTTTATAAAAGCTATTGATAGATTTGAAAGAACTGATGGAAGTTTCATTTATGCAATTATGTGACATGAATGAATTTCGAGGACGCAATTTTTTTTAAGGAGGGGAGAATTGTAACACCCCAATTTAGGGGCTAAATTTAAGAAATTATAAAGTGGTGGATTTAATTGGTATTTGAAAGAAACGGGGGATTAAATTGTAAGATTTTAAAGATGGCATACCGTTTTAAGAAGTGCAGGAAGTTCAGTGGCTAAACTCTTGGTTTAGCCATTTTTAATTATGAGATATTATAAACCCCCCAGACTCCCGTATGTTTCTGGAAAATTTTCCAGTTTTTCTCTCCCGTTCTCCCTACTTCGAACTCCGATCTACTCGTCGTCCGACCTCCAAACGATGAGCCAAAACCACCATCGTGTTCGTTGTCAATCGAGGAACAAAACCCCTCAAACCTTTCGTCGTGAATCATCACCGTTCGTCGTGAATTTCAGTCGGAAGTATCGTCGGTAATAACTCGGTTTTAGTTGGTTTTTCATCGATTCACGACGATCGGGTCATCCGTTTACGACACCTCCCGCACCATCGTGTTCCTTGTGCCGTTCCGAGTCCACCGGTGTTCTCCTTTTTCTCCGACGGCGGCAGCGCGTGTGGAGGTGAAGCGGTCAAAGTTTCCGACGTTTCAAAATCGAGCTCTCCGCCGTTCAAAATTGTGAACCGAGCTTTGTAAGTATCTCGAAATCGCTCAAAATAATTTTAAGAAATTTTTCTATGAATTTTACGCTGCCGGAACAGTGCCCACGCGCCCCACGCGCCGCCACTGCGAGTGGGGATAGTCTAAATGACCGGTTTGACCGGTTTTAGTGAATAGTTGACCGGTTTGACCGGTCACAACCCGACCCGACCCGTTTACCCGACCCGACCGTTTACCCGACCTGTTGACCCGACCGACCCGTTGACCCGACCCGTTGACCCGTTGACCGTTGACCGTTGACCGTTGACGGAGTTGACCACTGTTGACCAAAACTTTGACCGGCTTTGATCGGGCATTAAACGACCTTTGACTTCGACCGAGTATACCTATCCTGACATTTTTCGACGTTCCAAATCCGATTCCGCTGTTTGTTTTTCGAAATTCGAACCCGAAGGTCTCGAAATTGCCGGTCAAACCCGTTGACTTTGATTTTGACCGAAAATTCCAAATTTCTGAAAAGTCATATTTTATGCTTTCGACGTCCGGAATCCGAATCCGAAGTCCGTTTCGCCAAATTCGAACCCGGTAAGCCGTCTTTCACTGATTTATCACCCGATTCGATCCGTTTATCGTAATTAAGCTCCGTTTCTGATATAATTTATGTTGATATGTATCTGAGGAATTATTGGAAGTTGAATTGAAGATCAAAGGCATTCGAATGGAATTTTTATGGTCGATCGATATTGCACGAAAATCGAGGTAATACTTTACTACCTCTTTATGCTTTATAGAACATGTTGGTATTGGTAAATGCATGAATGAAAATGTTTGGTCTCATATGTGTAATTAATGAAGTTCTACACTCGATCTGAATACGGTAAAAAGGTTCAGTAATTGATTATGGTTCAGATGACTTTTATAAGAAATTAAGGGATTACTAGAATTAAATTACAAGTTATGTGCTTAGTGGTAAAGAAATCAACCTGGATCTGTAACTTGTAATTTATTTCATCAAAGGTAAATGTTAAAGGCATTTGGATGTGAATTTATAAAAATACTCCGGTAGGGTAAAATTACGAAAATACCCTTGTGTTATAAAAGACAAGATTGGAATATGGAAGTTAGATAAGAGGATTTTACAGACATATTGATCTGATAAAAATATTGATGTTTATAAGAAATGATAGTTATACGTAGACATTATGGATAACGGTTTTTAACCCCAAGAGGGTTTATGCAAGATACTAGAAGTGTGTTAAGGGAATTATTTCAAGATCAGAGATTGTTCAAGAAAGCAATTAATCATAGGATCTTTAAATTATATTATTTCGTTAAGAGCTAATATCGAACTTATCTGGTTAAGAAATTACGGAAATGCCCTTAAGAGGTAGAATAGTCTGAGATGACTCTGAATGAGAAAATACTTAGAGGATTCGTACTTAACTCGATTAAGTACGTATTTAATTGTTAAGATCCGACTTAGTGCAGGAAAATTCATGATATTCCGTTTGTAAAATCTGAGAAGGCACTTGACCCGAAAATATCCGAGAAATGAGTAAATACCTGAAGAATAATTTATCGGGGGTATTCTGCTGTCAGAATTATTCGAAAGGACTGAAACAAATAATGATATTGAATTAATAATAAGACCGAATGGAGGAAAATATTGAAATACCGTGGATCTGTAAAATGACAAAAATACCCCTGTAATGGAATGACTCAAGAATGTCACCAAGCTCAGGAATGATTGAATATCCTCGAGCTCTGAAATGAATGGAATAAAACTGAACATCAAAATTACCAAAATACCCTTATGGCCTAAATTTAGTAAATGTCTTGGATTAATTAAGGAATCCAAGTAAGCATATGTATTGGACTACCTTTAAAGGTAATGGGAAATAATTTAAGTGAGTATATCAACCCTAAAGCTATGTTAATACCTGAATGGCATAGATATTACTGGAATATGTGTTCGTCTTCTCAAGTTTGGCTCGATGACAAATTTTGGAAGTATTCAGTTCAGCTAAGATCTAGATCGTATTCAGTACTAAGAATTGAACGTTTGTTCGATAAATCAACCACGAATACCAAATTGAATGGAATGGAAGTACAACATGTATCTGAAATTCAGGAACGTTTAAATTATTCGGGAAAATCCCGAAGTAACTGGATTGGACTTGAATGTTAAATGAACTAAGTAACCTCAATGACTGAGGATTAAGTAAGAGATTGGAATAAGTTTGGAAACTCGGATGAACTTATATGATATATTATCCCTATGGATTTTGAACCACAAATCAAGTACGTCAGCATTTCATGGTATAGTTGAAACATGGAAATAAAATAAAGACCATTAGAATATTTGCTTGTCTCCTTAAGATCTATTCAGTGATGACTCAGATGATGATTTATGGATAAGAATATTTGGTATTAAAGAGTAAATACCCTGAAAGGTTAATGAATTGACAAGTTGGTAAGTATTGGTTCTAGAAGCTATTCATCTGGAGTTATTCGATATTCGGATTAATCGTCATAGATTATAAAGATTTTGAATACCTTCAAATTTCGTAGAGCTTCAGAAAAGTGTTCGAATAAGATGATCCCGATGAATCATATCCTGAATAACCGATGATTTTGTCAGTTAACAAACTCTTCTAATAGTGATTCTAATTTCCGGCATTCTATTGGTAAACTGAAGATTTGCGTTTCTGCCCGATAAGATTATCCTGTATCTCTAATAATATCTGGAAACTCTAGTGTGTTCCCTACTTATATGAATATTTTATCTGATTTCTGATTTGAATTCTGTTTTAACATCTGATCTGAAATCTGTTCTGATTCCTAAACTGGATTTGTTATGATATCTGATCTGAATTATGTTTTGATTTTTGATATCTCCGTTTACGACGGAGAAATGTTTTAAATGGGGGTATTGTTGAAGGATGAAGTTCCGCAGGTTCCTCGGCTTTGTGCTCAGGGCCTTATATGTTGTGTTGGGTTGGGTGTATGGTTCTGGGGAACCTACACATTATGTTGTGTTGGGATGGGGGTATATATATATATATGTTTTAAAAGATCTGAAAAGTTACATGGTTTTTGGGAATACACTAGAAAACCTATTCTGATATCCTGAACCTAGACATCCGAAATATTTCCATCTGGAATGAATACTATTTGTTACTACCTGAAATATCCGTAGAATCTCTGCTCAGTATAAAGATCTGTAAATGTCTGAATCGATAAGGAAAAATATGTTTATTTGTATCTGCACGTTCTTCAGCATCATCTGGTAGTTCTGTATTACTGAGCTTTCCAAAGCTCACTCTATTACTCACATTTTCAGGTTAAAAGAATTGTACCAGAGCATCTATCGACTTCAGTAAGGGAGTTCTTCCGGCGTTGTTGCAGAGTATGGTACATGTGATTAGGGAGCATGTAATTGTATTTTGATTTATATACGAGTCTGAAAATCTGTTTTATTTTTAAATAGCGACAAATGATTTTATAAGTTTGCATGTTCTGATAAAAAAGTTTTAAATTTTCCGCTATTTTTACAGTGGGTCGCTCCGGTGGCCCTAATGTGACACCCCGGATCGGATAGGGCTACCCTTATCGGTCTGTGGGGGTTACAGATATGATGCTTCTCTTTGTGCTGTTGCTGCTTCTTTCTCTTCTTCCGATGCTGCTCTGGCTGCTTCCACTGCTGCTCTCTCTGCTTTCCTTCCTTCATTTTCCGCTTTCAAGTTAGCCATTTGTTGATCCATCTCAGCCAACTTTTCTGTTAAACGACTAACTTCGTGGTGGGAAGATCGAGACTGTGATGACATGTACTGTGATGAGCTGGATCCAAAATATTTGGTGGGTGTAACGAATGACCCTTGACAGTGCACCCGACCATATCTTTCAGGACCCAAAACGTCATTAATAGCTTGGTTTTCAATGTCATCATCATTAACAATACTGTGACTCGATGTAGTAGCATGATGCTCCACCTTTTTCTCCCTCAATTTTTCCTAATAATAAAGTGAATAATTAATTAAAATAAAAATGTCATGGTCAAATATAAATAAAGTTAGGTAAATTTAAAACGTCTACCCAATAAACATACCATAATTTCTGCAGTGTCAACAGTCATAGGAGTGGCATCCTTCTTCGTATGTGTCATGTCGAAGAGTTGGATTCGACCAACTTTAGAACTAGATGTATTTTCCTACAATGTACCATAATATAATTACTATGAGTTAGTATGTACATGGAATACAAAAAACTATTTCAATAATCTATAATACCTCCTCATGAGCTATACAAGGAAAGCTCTTTGATCCAGCCCTATGCGTAAACTTTTATTGTTACTTGCTAGCAACACCAACATGCTCTCGTTCCTACAATGTAAAACAATCACTTTTAATGATGATTTAAAATTCGTTACAATTATTTCTGAAAAGTACATCATACATGTCCTTTTTTTAAACTCCAAAATCTGACTGCATCTTCCCATTGGTACCTGAGCATTCCTGGTGGGACTGTTTGCAAGTTCTCTTCAAGGTTGAGATCATTCTTGAAGTATTTATTCTTTAAGGAGCTCTTGTGGTCCCTTCATCTCTTCCCTAACGCTTGCTTCACATAATCGTAAGAGACCTCTAAAGAAAATTTCTCCTATACAACAAATAATTATGCACCGTAAGTATAAATTAGTATTGAATTTCTATAGAGTATCTATTATAATGACATTACCTTAACAAAATCCAATGCTTGATTTTTGTTACTGTTAGGCATTTCGTGCTATGACTCGTAATTGATCGGTAACAGATTCGCATTATGTCCAACTATGCCTAAGTAACCTGCTAGTAGACGTGATTATGGGCCAATAGGTTAACCGACATCATTTCTTGAAACTTTGACACGATGCCCAGGAGGAAGTTGGTATAATTCCTTCAAAGTTGTACGTCCTCGAGTCTTGCGCGTTCCAACATTTTCAACTATATAATAAATTATTAAATGCCAATTTTGAAAATGAACAAAGTAATAAATAATGTGTCAAAGATTACTTTGAATTTCTACTTCTTCTTCAAAAGTTTCAGGAACTTCGGAAGACTTAGGTGCAGTCGATTCCTCGTTGTTTCTTTCTTCATGGTCTTCAGAAGCTCGAACAACCCGCAAATTAGATATTTTTCTCCTCGGCATGATATGTATAATAAACAAACATGAGTAATAAAAAATGAATTAATTAATGAATATATTGAAAGACAACATGTTAAAGGTTATAACATTATAAATAAATAAATGAAGATATAAAATTGTACAAAAGTCTTATGTAATGTCAGTTGTCATAAATATCTTCATCAACGTTCTCCCGAACCCATTGAAATTGTGTTGTATTAGTGATAGTTTCATCTAAGTTTTGTGGTAGTAGAGGTAAACATTCTGATCTTGTTTCAATGTCATCTCTACTTCCATCCCCGATGTCTATCAAGTCTCTGGGAGTATTTCGAAGCACAACATACCAACCGTCATCCATTGGACCGTGACAATAAAATACTTGTTTCACTTGAGAAGAAAATACATATGGTTCATCCATCAAACGTTAACCCGTGTGAATTAATCGAGAGAAATTCACCATTGTAAACCCAAATTTATCTCTTTTTATACATCTGTTTACATCAACCCAGTCACACCGAAACAGCACAACCTTTCATTTTCCATAATAATCTAACTCAATAATGTCCGTAAGATTTCCATAATAATTGACCTCTCCCTCATGCGGATTATTATCCCTTACAGTAGCATAACTTGTAGTTGACGAAGTAACTACAACTCCATAATTTTGTGTCCTCCTTAATCTTTCACGAGATTTCCTGTGGAACCTGAACCCATTAATGAGGAAGGCATTATATCGATAGAACCTATACATAAAACAACATACTACGTAAAAACATTTGAGTGAGAGGTATAATCAGTAGTTCATTCATTTCGTGTAATTCAATTAATACCTCTCTATAGGGTACATCCATCGATAGAAAACTAGACCACCAACTCTTACTTCCTGAGGAAGATGAATTAGGAGATGCACCATAATTGTGAAAAATGAAGGTGAAAATATCTTCTCCAAATTGCATAAAGTCAAGGTGACTCGATCTTGTAGTTTATCAAGTTCTTCAACCATTAGAACTTTCCCACAGATGGCTTTCATTATATTAGAAAGTTCAATGATACAAGACGTCACCTTACTCGACATGCAACCGCGAACAGCTACTGGCAGTAAATCTTGCATTAATATGTGTTAATCATGTGACTTTAAACCATAAAGTCTTCGATCTTTAACACTGACACATCGAGAAATGTTTGATGCATACCCATCTGGGACCTTTATATCCATCAACACAGTGCAAAACACTTCTTTTTCTTTCTTCGAAAGATAAAAAATAGAAGGCGGCAAGAAATTTCTTCCATTTGGACGTAATTGCGGATTAAGATCATGTCGAATTCCTATGTCCACTAAGTCAAGTCGACTCTTAAGATTATTAGATTTTCTACCATCATTCAGAATGGTCCCGATAATATTCTCACAAACATTCTTCTCAATATGCATTACATCAAGATTATGTCTAAAAATATGCTTTTTCCAATAAGGCAACTCGAAGAATATACTCCTCTTTTTCCACAAGTATACCTCATTTGGATCATCCTCTTCATCAGACTCATCATCAGTTTGTTCGTCAACTTCAACCTCTTTATTGATATGCTTTGCCTTTTTCTTTGATCGTGTACTACTTGGTTGATTCATCTTTCCATAAGCAAAATTTATATTTTTCAACATTCTGAATATTTGAGAACCGGTTGTTTGGTCAGAAGCATTTTGAAACTCTTCATCACCATCAAACATATTCTTTTGACTTCTAAATCTATGATTATCATGTAACCACCGACGATGTCCCATATAAGAGAACTTCTTTCCATTAACCAACCACTTCAAACATGTTTGTAGAGCACAACAAGGACAAGCGTAACGACCTTTGGTACTCTAACCAGATAAATTTGCATACGCAGGAAAATCATTAATTGTCCATAATAAAGTCACACGTAAATTAAAGTTCTCATTCGTCAACACATCGTACGTCCCCCTTCCCATAACTATTTTAACTCTACAATTAACGGTTGCATGTAAATATCAATATCATTTCCAGGGCCTTTCTCGCCAGGGATTATCATGGATAAGGTGAAAGATGATTGCTTTATGCAAATCCATGTCAGGAAATTATATGGAACAAGTACAACAGGCCAAGTACTATACGAAGTACTCATGATTTTTAATGGATTAAACCCATCAGTTGCAAGACCGAGCCTGACATTTCGAGGATCTCTCGCAAAACTTGGATACTTGTTGTCAAATGACTTCCAAGCTAAACAATCCACAGGATGCCGTAATAATCCATCATCGGTTCTACCATCATGATGCCACCTCATAGACTCAGTAGTCTTGGAGGACATAAACAACCTTTGTAGCCTAGGTATGAGAGGAAAATATTGGAGAATTTTGACCGGCTTTTTTCTTGATGGTGCTTGAGCTTCATCCTCAGTAACATTTTCTGCCTCCCTACTCATCCCTCGAGATTTTCCGCATATATGACAAGACTCCTGAATTTTTCGATCACCCCAATAAATATACAATCATTTGGACAACTATGAATTTTGTCATATCCAAGATCCAAATCTTTTATCATTTTCTTCATATCTTTACTTGATTGAGGGATTTTTGCAAAAGGAAACACTTCTCCTAGTAACTCCAACAATTGTGTAAAGGAGTTCCCAGTCCAGCCTCCCAGGCATTTTAAGTGGAAAAGACGAATGTAGAAAGAAAGCTTTGAAAACTTTGATCCATCATAAAGTTGTTCATTCATTTCATTCAGCAACTTGCAAAACTTTGCCGCTTCTCCATTTGGCTCTTCATCGCATCCAATTCTTCCCATCTCAATGGAATCATTAACATCATTCTACCAATAATTTTTTGTAACATACGGCTGACTATTGTGCATATTAAATGCATCTCGTAACATCCCTTCCATGTCATCTTCTCTAAAAGTTGGATGGTGGGAAGGAACAGGATAAGTCGAATAACTCATGGAAGCATATCTATCTGATACAAACTCTCCATGAAAGATCCATTTTTATACCCCCGATCAAATCCAAAAATAACTAGATGCTCGTACATAACTTCACGAATGTGCCAGTTAATGTTAACACAGTTCTTACAAGGGAAAAGAATCATATTCTCTTGGCTTGCATTCAGAAAAACTAAATTTAGAAAGTTTTCAACTCCATTTCGATATTCGACACTTATCCTTGAGAAATCCATCCAAGTCTTATCCATTTCGTATTTCTGGAGTTCCAATTTCAAATGTTAAATGGTAATATTATAGAAAAAGTTAGAACCTAAACATAAGCATTAAACTATCAGATTTAGTGAATACTAATATTTGCATATTATACAACTAATCACTCCTAAATTACAAGAGTTTTAAATTTATAAAATGATATGGGAGCAATTGTATCTCTGTTATTTTATAAAAATTACAGGAGTGCATATATAGAACTACATAGTATAGAACTAATCACTTTAGGCAAATTAGGCAAAGTTTTTATTTATAAAACTAAAGGTCAAGATACCAAATTAGGCAAAGTTTTTAGTAAGGAAATAATAGAAATTAATCAAAATGTAAACTGAATTAACTGATGAATCATAAGTATTTGAAAATGCTAACCATAACAATATTATTGAACTCTATAATTACCTACACTGTAAGATTTTGAAGAAGAATACGTTGGTCAAAACAGTAATGAACACTGGCTCAGATAACAATGCATTCAGAGGTGACTCGCCTACAATTTACACAAGTATACTAAGCATAAGAGGATGGAAACCTCAAATGGCTATAAAAAAGGGTAAATATAAAATAAAGTATAAAAGTATAAAAGAAATTGGCGACAATAACTACAGTTCATATACAAGGGTTCTACAGGTTGAAGAATAATAGAAGAAATAAGCTTACAAAGATCTGGAAATGAAAAAGAAATAGGTGAGCATGAAAATGATTTATTTTGGATGTGTAATGTCTATCACAATTATTTATATTGGATGTGTAAATAAAGAATATAAAAAGAAATTAAGTAGTATATCTCAAATGGGACATATGCTTAAAATGAACATAATTTGAGAAGGTAGTGTATTCTAGTTTGTGAAAATATGACAAGAGGAGCAGGTATACAGAAAATGATATGCATTCGTATAACACATACATACATACCTAGTCCATTACAATTTCACCATTAACAACCTAGATTTTTGCATTATAAACGCAGAAAAAAAAATCAGATTCTGCATTTCCAGAAATGGAAAAGAAAAGGAAGAGCAAAGAGTTTAAACATATACCGACTATTTAAATGTGTACATTTTTTTGTAAAAAAAACGAATATTCGAAACATTGCTTACATGTATTGAAGAGAATGCATATGATTGATGGAATAAGGGACACTTCCAGTAAATTGATTTAATGCAAGATTGTTGCAGAAAAATAAACATTATGTTACACATTTCTAATATGGATAAACTATACAACTAGTCACCAAACCATTTTACTTTTATAATATGGTCTAAACTATTTTTTTTGACAAAATCACCACTAACATTTATACGTTTGGTATGATTTAACTCTACGAGCAAAACTGGTCATAGTTCCCAACTGCTAAGAGTATCAAAGTCAGAGATATGAAACCATAAGGGGTTTATGCAAATTCCTTAGTAATGGCATGACCAATTCTTTGTAGTAGTTCTGATTGTTCCCTAAGACTACTGATTTTTTATATATATATAACTCAATCAAGTTGTGAACTTTGAGTATTCTTATAATACCAATGGAGGTTTGCAAATGCAGATTTATAACCAAAATCAGTAACAAATATATTTTTTATGAAACCAATAATCAAAAATCTAGAGCACATGTGAGTTTAGGAAAGCTTAACTATTTCACGAGTTGTTAAAATAGTTTGTCATAACATGGAGAAGAATTAGTACAAATCTAAACTCGAAATTGGAAAGATGAGTAATAACCAAGTAACCAAAAATAATAAGTAATATTTGTTCCTTCTCTTCGTTCAAATTTAGTTATGTGAGTGGCTACAAATTACCAAGAGAATTTAGTTTATTGCTAACTGATGTACTACCACTCCTACCAATCGTAGCATAAAAGTAATGGATGATGTATTGACAAATCCTGATTTTTTTCTTCTTTATCATAAACAGATTTACAGCCTTGCAAAGCCCTCAATCATATAAGGCATATTCAGCCAAACTAAGGCAGAATGCAAATTCCAGGTCCAGTCAAGCAACACAGAAAGAACTTATTATAGAGTCCATTGCAAGCAAAAATAATGAGCTTAATTAAGTTTCCCATTGTAGAGTCCATACATAAAGACACTATTATAGAGTCCATATGTTGTGATTAAATATAAACTATTGTTCTTTCAAGTTTCAACCCATGAATGTGAAAATCAAAATGGTTTCACAAAACTCCCAACATTCACAATTAAAAAAAAACCCAAGCACAACAACATGGCCGATTGAAAGTAGGGGTGCGATGGACAAGAAAATACCTACAGGTAGTTGACAGTTGACGACCGGAAGAGTACGACGGAAGCTAGATGCTTCGCGATTACCATCCGAGTTTTTGAAATTCATAAATTTAGATAAAAAAAACCCCATGTAATGTATTAAATTTAAGCTACAAACTAATCGAAAAAAAATATCAAATATAGAATATCAAATGAAGTTTGTTGCTAACTTATGTACTAAAACATGATGAATACACTCCTATCGAATGTAAAAGGTTTATTTAGGGACGAATATAACATTTAAAAGGGAAAAGAATGACTCCCACTAATGAACTACAGAAATTTAACCCATGTAACTCTAAAAAATCTTGATTTAACTTGGAACGATCAAGCAATTCACTTATGTAGCAACTTCGTTTGTTTCTAAGCTATATTCTGAACCCATTTTTTTTATAGAACTTGGAGGCCTCATTAAAAACCTCCTCATAGTAGTTCTATTCCCTAAGGAAGAACCCATCAGATATATAATTCATCCCTTCCGTAGTTATATGGCCTAAATTAATTGCAAATGGCTTAGATCAAAGATAAGGTGAACTGCTTGATGGAGTAGATCATTCTTATGTTCCTCAGAATCCGATACCCTACCAAGTGAATGAAATGCAATTACTTTGATGTGTCATCGTGCTAGCTAAAGAAATTCATACCATTTGATTGTTAAGCAATACACGAAAGCAATCCCTTCACCCTAAATCATCGGATTATATCAATTATGCATAAAAAAAGTTGGAAAAAGAATTAAAGATCATTATTCACTACTTAAACATATAGGAGCAACGAACTAAAAGGAAAGATCAAATGTACCTCCATCACACAACGTTGATACCTCAAATTAACAAATCAGACACCTTTAAAAGAAACAATCTGCTCTTCTTTATTTGCTACAGCTCTATAAAATTATAGGAGACCTAATATTCAATACTTGAAAAAGAACATCTCACATTCATTTGAATTCCAGTTTTCAGTAATTACCTCGAAAGGGCTCATACGGTTCCAAATTCTAAAACAATTTAATAAGCACGGCAATGAAGAAATCACAAAATAGCATAAAAACCATAAAATATCTTGAATTTAGATTCCAACACACCCTAATAACATTGGGTACGACGTCGGTTGACGAACGAAAGTGTACGACGACGGCGAGATGCTACGCTGGTGGTGGATTTTGGGCTATGGTGGCTGTGCGGGGCTAGGGTTTGGAGATTTGGGTGAAATGAGAGCTGAATGAACGAGATGCTACGTTGATGGTCGAGGCTTGCGTGTTTCGTTTTGGGTAAAGCAGAAGGTAAGAACAAAAGTTCCCAAAACACAATGTTTTGAAATCAAGACGACCTTTAGCAGTGTTTTTTTAAAAACGCCACTAATGCACTAGTATTTAGCGGCTTTTATGTTAAAAACGCCACTAAAGTACGTGTAATTAGCAGCGTTTGTGCATAAAATGCCACAAAAAATATGTGTAATTAGCGGCGTTTGTGCTTGCAATGCCACTAAAGTACTACCGTTAGCGACGTTTGTAAAACACCACAAAGTACAGTATTTCTCGACGTTTATATAAAAATGCAACTAGAGTATGTGTAATTAGCGGCGTTTGTGCATAAAACGCCACTAAAGAAAGTATAATTAGCGGCATTTGTGCTTAAAACACCACTAAGTACGACCTTTAGCGGTGTTTTATATAAAAACGCCATTAAAGTACAATTTTATCGGGTTTTATATAAAACGTCACTATAGTGTGTGTAATTAGCGGTTTGTGCGTAAAATGCCACTAAAGTACGTGTAATTTAGCGGCGTTGTGCTTAAATGCCACTAAAGTACGACCTTTAGCAGCGTTTCTATAAAACGCCACTAAGTACATTATTTTCTAGCATTTTCTCATAAAACGCCACTAAATATACCACTAAACCCCATTTTATTGTAGTGAAAGGAAAGGATCGAGTTTAAAGCTTAGGGTGGCTTATATTTTTGACTTATATAAAATGTGTCAAGGTGAGTGAGATGCAGTAATGATACATGGATGTTTTATACATCATTAGAAAGACTTGCGATGAGTCTACCTTGTTTATATTAGCATGATCTTTATGTCATTAATCATATATTGACATGTTCTAAATATGTAAAAGTTAATATAAATGCTTTGATCACTATTTATTTATTATGTTTATATCTGAATGTTATTTCGGGTATGACTGTCCAATGCTGAATTATGTTTATAACATTGTCTGGATGAACTAAATATACTATATACCCAGTATATCATTGAAGGACAGTGGTGTAGTTAACATGTCATAGAGTTCAGCAATAGGCTACATATTTGATTTAGTACTATAGTGTATATAAAGAACACTTAGGGTGTGTTTGGTTCACGGAATGTAAGATTACCAGTGGGAATAAAAGATTACCAGTGAATAGGATTACTGGGAATGTTGTATAATGTGTTTGGTTGGTTTAGCAGGAATGTAAGATTACCGTGTTTGACTAAAGGAATAAAAGATTATTGGAATGTATATTGACCAAATTGTCCTTATTATTATTTGTTTTTTAACTAGTTGAAAATATTATATATTTTCTTTAAAAAATTTAAATTCATTAAAATTCATATAATTATTTTTTACAAATTGAAAATATAAAGGTTTAATGAAAGGGTAAAATTTTATTTTAACCCTTGAACTTCGTATAAAATTTTAATTATAGACTTTTTTTTGTAAATCTAAAATAGTTTAAGGATAAATTTGTATTTAACCTTCGTAGAATTTTTATTATTCAATGACAGAATAAGGATATTTATGAAAGAAATTTTTTTAAGGGCATTTTAGTCCAAAACGCCGGTAATCCAACAATACCTAAGGAAAAGGAGGTAATGACTTTCCCGGTAATATACCCCAAAAAATCTACTATTGGTAATCTAAGATTACTGGGAATGACATTCCTGGCCAACCAAACAGGGGAATGTGGATTCCATTCTCATGGGAATCTCACATTCCCCCAACCAAACACACCCTTAGTGCATTATGGTGGGCATGACCTTATGTGTATATTCACACCTTGGCTTATGAGCTTATGAAATAAATGACAAGTATATTGGTAAGAAATATATACATTGTTTATTTCATGTTTATATGTGTAACATGGTGGTAATACATGTAAAGTTAGCATTGAGTATTGTTAGTTCTTTATATATACAATGTATTGCACTAATTATTATTATTATTACCTCATTAAGTGTATACTTAGCGTGTGATGATTTTCACTCATAGGTAAAGAGCAGAAAATTAGAGTAAGGAGTATCAAGCATAACACTCGTCAAGAGGTATATCTACAATAACAATAATTACACCAATCTAATAGTTTAAATTTCTAGTTAGCATGTATATGGTAATAATAGTTGGATTCTACTAGTTTTGATATAACTGGTAATAAGTTATAATCTAGTTATGTTAGTAATGATGGATAATGGTTAAACTAAATTATGGATAGTTTATATTATTGTTTATAATTGTTAAAAGAAAAACATGTTTAATAATTTGTTAACGATAGAATAAAATGGAGCTACTTATTAAGGTTGAATTCAGGCAGCTTTTAAGCAATTATACTATTTATATATGATGAAGTTATGAACAACTAAGTTGCTAACTAAAATTGGATCCAGTTTGGTTATCAAATAATCAGAAATTGATTTTACGTGATAAATCGATACTTGTTAAATGGTGAATAATATAGATTACAATATTGGTATAAGTGATATTTGAATAAATTGTTACTGGGAATGTTAGCAATTCAGTTTGTGACATTCTGACTCATATTCTATAATTGAATACGGGAAAAGGGTGTTACAGAGTTAACTTGGGTTGATCTTTAATGGGCCATTTGCAACAGCTTGGATCTTTATATGCTCATAAATGTGACCAACGAAATTTGCCTCAACATATGGCTTGTACAATTTTTGACATCTTGAAACTTAAAGTTTCTAGCCCTGAACAACTGAGGCCGAAATTGATTTGTCGGTATCCTTCATCCTCCAAGTGAGCTTGTAGATCTTTCGTTAGAAAACCTGCACCTCCATTTGTAATTTGGATTTAAGTGTCTCAACTTCTCTCTGGTATTGGACATTGTGGAAAGGACAACCATCACATTCATGACTGATATTGGGTTTGGTGGTTGCATTAATTATCCTCGATTTTCATGTATCACTTCTTTAGATTACAAGTGTTATTAGTTTCTAAACATCATCGTCTTAATTATACCCATCAAGTCAATAAGTGAGTTATTGATCCCTTAGAGTTAGTACATTATGATGTTTAGGTCCTTAACTAGTTACCTTGGAACTGTTTTTCAAATTTTTTGCTACCTTGTTGATGATTAGAACATTATTTGATGTAAAATCACTTAGAATGATTTATCCATTCCCCTTCCTTCCAACTGATAACCTATACAAATTTTAAGGAGTGATAATGCAAAACGAATGTCTTTTAGGAACTTTTTCAAAAATACATATAAGCAGGGTAGTCTCCATTAGACTATTGTGTTAACACTTTCTCAAAATAGGGTTATTGAAAGAAAAATTAACTATCTTCTTGAAACTTCCAAACATTGTATTTCAAATGCTTGTCCCTAAATACTTATGGGTTTTTTCGTGTCTATCACTTGCGTCCTAATCAATCATGATGTCCTCTATTATTTTGAATAATAACCTTTTCTGTACTCTCTTGCTAAAGAAATATTGTCGTATCACACAAAGATATTTTGTTATGCTTGTTTGTGTTGGGACATTCATCCTCAAGTTACAAAGCTTGATCCTAAGTCCTTAAATTGTATACGAATATTCTCGTTTACAGAAAGGGTATTGTTGTTATTATTCAAGTCTTGGTAGTATCTTGTGTCTACTGATTTTATCGTTTTGGAACAAACATCATAAGCTTTCAATTCAAATTATGAGTCAGAAGGAGGAATTGTTAATTTATCATATCATTTTGGAACAAACACCATATTTATCCGGGCCTCGATTTAACTTCCTTCTTTCTATTTTTTAATTATAATTCTTAAATTATTATTTTAATTATGATTTCAGGTTAATACTATTCACTCATTACTACCATTATTAAATTTATATATATATTTATATATTTTGTGGTGGTCATTACGTTTTGCTCATATTTAATTAAATATTAGTTTTAGCTATATTTGATCATTTTGCTTTTTTGGTTATTAATCATAATTAATTTGATATATATCCATGTATGTACATATAAGTGTGAGTGAGTTATAATTATTATTAAAAATATAGTTGGGTTAAAATTATCTAATATATAATTATTAAATAATACACAAGAATGGATAAATTAAATATGAATAACTAATATTAATTTTATTTCTTTTTTAGGTCCACTACAACTTAAATACAAAATGAGAAAAGGTCCAAATAAAAAAGGCAGCCCAAAAGAAATGAGACCCAACAAGTGATGTAAGATTTAGGGTTTCTACCTAAGAAGGATCAGCCACCGACGCTAATGGAAACTAACCGGCATATCTACCCTCGTGTGACATATCTCAAACGTTTCAACCCCAACACACTATTTGGCTCTCTAACGCCGCTACGCTCTTGGATTTAGCCCCCACATACCTTCAATAGACAGATGTCCTGTAAGGGCTCCTGTTGTCACAACAAGCAGGGATGAAATGCCTTTGTTTACGAATGTCAAGCGGCAGTGGTAGAAGAATGAAAAAGGGTTTATTTTTGCCCCTCGACCATGCAACAAAAAAAAAAGCAAGAAGAGATCAGAAAAAAGAGAAAAATCTTTTTTTTTTCTTTTTTAAATATATAAACAAAGGACTATAAAAACCAATAGCAAAATATAAAGGGACCATCTTTGAATCGTTCGAATATTGAACCAAAGAAAATAGATTCAAAAGCAATATTCAAACCATCAAAGTAATTTTTTTACTTTTTGGCATACAACTTTATTTTTTTCGAAACAGTAAAACCAAAGAAAAGAAAAAAGTTAGTCCTTTTTCCTTAACCTTTAGATCCACCGGAGTAGAGGTATCCACCCGAGTAAAAGGCACCGCCTTTAGGCTGTTTAGGTCATCGAAGACTCGAGGGTCGTGTTTTTTTTTGCCATTTAGGCCCCTTTTTTAGGGTTCACATGGGTGTTTGGGTAGGGTTTGGTTGAAAAAGGGAGGAGTTTTTGGGTTCTGTTTAGTGTCGACGGCCACCGGTGGTGGTGGATGAAGGGTGAGCGTCGCCAATGTAGACGGTGAAAAGGGTTGTTTGCTTTCGGGTGAAGAGGAAATGAGGGGAGTAAGGTTTGTTTTTTAGGTGTTTAGGTCTAGGTTGATGGTTAGAGGGAGGAGATGAAGAGTTACGGTGAAGAGAGTTTTTTAGAGAAAAAGATGAAAAACTAAGAGAGACTGGGTTTTAGTTTTTACTCATAATAACTAAAAAAAAAGATATACTAAAGAAAGGAAAAATCTCACCCATAACCCTACCCCTTTGTCTTGTTTTTGCAATATAGTTACTGGGTTTTTTTCGACATTATCCTATAAGCTCATTAATTTTTAATTTAGCCATCAGTCAACATATAAATGTTTCATTTTTAATTGTATGCATAATTTGTTTCTTTCAATTAATCATTGAACTACTATGCTTTGTTTTTTTATTTTGATTTAATTTCAACACTTTATTTTATTTCTTTGATTTAGTCATTAACATAACTTAATTTTATCCTAACATTCGAATTAATTCAAAGACTTTGCGGTTACCTGCCTGAGGGTATGATCTGCATTATTTATGGCACGGGTAAATTATAACACTAACCCGCTAGCTCGATTCTTTATTGCTTGAAAAACCCTCAAACATTTTATTTTATTGTTCGATCTTTTATTTTGTGTTCGAGCTAACTCTCTAACTTTTATTGTTCGATTATATTGTACGGCTTTTGGTGACCCATCCTAGGGTATGATCCACATTATTTAAGGTCCATGTAAAATATTAAAAACAATCCTAACTTTTAAATCTTGTAATTTAATATTTCTGCTATTTTCATTCCAGCACATTAAATTTCAGTATTTTGACTTTCTACCCTTTAATTTCCTATCTTTTATATTTAGTCCTTTAAATTTCTAGCACTTATTTTTCTGTATTTTCATTTATGCACCTTAATTTGCATCCCATTTCATTTTAATTATTAATCACTTATGGTTATTTATTTCCAATGCCTTTACTTTTCATTGTTTATGTTTTAGCCTTACCTATTTATTATATATTTATGTGGTGTTTTAATCTTGGCTGTTAGTTTATAAATATTCATGTTAGTTCCTTATTTATGTAATAGAGAATTGATGCTTGATTATATTTAGACTCCAAATATAACTTTCTCACCTTTATTACTACTACCTCAAGTTAGAAATAGGAACCTTTGTAGACTTATAGCATGTTTGATCCTTAATATTTGTTTATGTCGATAGATCCTAATTAATATTATTGACTTAGCCATTTAATCATCGTTTTTTTCTTTTGTTCACTTTGGTCACTACCCTTTATGCATATATATATATATATATATATATATTATAATATATATATATAATATATATATATATATATATATATATATATATATTATATATATATATTATTTTTTAACTTTGTTTTATTATAAGTCATAATATTTTTTCTTAGGTATACAAAAGATAAATTTCATCGTGAGAGAAAATCTATGAAGACACTCCCAACTACAAGGGAAGTGTGCCTTAGAGGATTTTTTCGCACAAAAGTCCTTTTATATTCAATTGGTTTTACTTTATCATGTTTATTTATTATTATTTTACTTTGTTTATTTCAATTATTATTTTTTTATTTATTTTATTTGTAAAAAAATATTATTTTTATTTTATTTTCGTACAAAACTCCTAACTATAAAGGAAGTACATTTCTACGATTGTTCGTACAAAATCATTATTTATCCGAGCATTTTACTTGAAAACTAATAACTATAAATTTTTAATATATATACATATATATATTATATATATTATCAATAAAATTAATAAAACACCATTTTATGAGAGGGATCCATGAAAAGTCTCCCAACTATAAGGAAGTGCAATTTCAAAGATTGTTCGTACAAAATAATGTGATTTCTCCATTTTTTTAAAAGGTAATAATAATCTTTTGGATAAATAAATAGTTTTTTTACGTAGATATTAATTATTCCATAGTATGCCATGCACTCATTGCATTTATTTTCTTTCATTCTAATACCATTTACAACACCCAAGCACGCCTCAAGCCCAACCCAACCAACCCCAAAAAAACTCAAAATTAAAACCCAAGATTTAAACCTAAGTAGGCCAAACAAACCCATAACCGGACGAAACCAAGACCCATAAGTATGCCATGCACTCATTGCATTTATTTTCTTTCATTCTACATACCCATTTACAACACCCAAGCACGCCTCAAGCCCAACCCAACCAACCCCAAAAAAAACTCAAAATTAAAACCCAAGATTTAAACCTAAGTAGGCCCAAACAAACCCATAACCGGAACAGAAACCAAGACCCGACCCGAGGCCCAAACCCGACCCAGAACCCTAACCTAAACCTAACCCTAGGGTAGCCTCCCTCAATTCCCCATCAGTGACCACCGATTTCTGCCCCAATGCAATAGGAATGCTCCACGCACGCCACCACCACCCAGCTGCTCTACACTCCACGCAACTACAACAAAAACAACAAACAACAACACAAAAAACAATCATTTGGTTTTCTCTGTAAATGGTATAAAAGCCCAAACATAAACGTTGTAAAGGGTCAGTTTTTTATCCACCCAGAAGCAATAAACAATCTCAAGATAAAAGAGAGAAGAAACCTTTTTTAGTTTTTGATAAATAAACAAAAAAAAGAATGTTTTTAGTCTTCGAAAAACAGTAAACAAAGAGTAGAAAACCTCTTTTGGTTTCGAATATCAATGAATATAAAAACAAAAGAAGTCTTTTTTCAATCAAATAAAACACACATCCCAACTTTTTTACAGTAAAAAATAGAAAAATAAAAGAAGAGGTTAGATTTGAGTTTTCCTGAGTCGTGGGGGCTTCGTTGGAGTTAGCCGGAGTTTGGGGAAACCGAAAGGTCTAAGGGGTTTTATAGGTCTTTATGAGTTTGTTTCAGTATTTTTAGCCCTTAAGGGCTTAAGGGCCTAGACTAGTAGATATAGGTTTTTAGGTCTTTTTAGGTTGTTTTGGGTGTTCTGACCGTCACTTGTGGTGGTCGGACGGTGGTCAGAGCGGGGAATAAGGTGGCCGGGAGTGGGCCGACCGAGGGAGAGGGGGGAGAGTGTTTGGGTATTTTTTTTGTTTCATTTAAAAATGAAAAAGAAAGAAAGAAAAAGTTGTATATATAGGTAGATTTTAGTGTAAAATCAAGGTTGGTCCCCCTAGGTTTAGCGTGTTTTTATGTTTTGGTCTCTTATAGGGACCAAATCTGTTATTTTCCCTTTTCTTTGCATGTTTTATACTTTTTTGGTAAATTCACTATTTAGACCCTCTAATTTTAGCGTGTTTTTGCATTTTGGTCACATGTAGGGACAAAATCTAATATTTTCCCTTTTCTTTGCATGTTATATATTTTTATCTATTTATTGTTTAGTCCCTATAAGTTTAGCGTATTTTTACACATTGGTCATATATAGTGACATTTTAAATTTTATTTTAATCTGTCTGGACAAATTTTTAATTTTCCCATTTTATTTTAATATGTTATTTTAGGTTTAAATAATATGGATAATTAGCTTTTAGTCCCTATAACTTTCATATTTTTTCATTTTAGTCCCTAAACTATTTTTTATTTTGTTTAGATTTGGCCATTAAGTTATAATTTGTTTTAACTTAGTCCTTATCATTTGTTTTTTAATTTGATTCATGCAATTTGATCCTTGTATTCATGTTTATTTTATTTTATTTTTTATGTTTTTTCTTTTTTTATCTTAATTATCTTATTAGGTTTACTAGTTGATTTAATATTGCATTGTTTTTATTAATTAGCTTTTAGATTTCATTCTTAGATTAGGTTAATAAATCAAATCGGACCTAGAAATTAGGATGACACCCTAGTTTTTAAAATAGGGAGCAATTCAAGTCGAGTTTTCACATAAGATGCCCGATTACTCGAGTCGATTGCTTGACTTTTAAAATTTGTTCATTATCGACTAATTTTCTAAAAAAGGCTCTTTCAATTTAATCCCATAAATTTTAATAGGTTAATTTAGATATTATTTAGAACTATGGTTTGTTGATTAGTCCTTAAATTTTAGGAGTTATTAATTTAGGCACCCTGAACCTCTAGTTTTAGGACTCTGGATTTTAGATCTTGACCCTTAGTCCATGAACTTCAATTAGACATTTAAGATTCACAATCAAATAGGTTAAATAGATCTCACTTTAGCTAGATTTTAATATAGTTCTCTAATTTAGGGAATAATCGAGTAGGCCATCTAAATGCTCAAGGGACCATCTTGGTTATTCGATTAATAATTGATTAAAATGCAAATACGGTTAATATTAAAACCTACATTTCTAGGTTTGTGCCTTTAGTTTCTTTAATTATCATAATTTGACACTTTAAGATAGAAAGAACCTTAATTACCCATACTTAAATTTTATTGATTGCATTTATTTTTGAAACCTAAGGCAATGTTCATTATTAGGGAATTAATAGTATATCTCTCGCAAGTATGCTTAGGGCCAATGCCATCGGTTATTGGGCAATAGATGCATTCATTCTAAGGGCCAATGATATCGGCCTTAATTAAAGAATACCCTTTTCAACATTGCATCAATAATGATTTTTAAATTAGATAAAGTGCGAACTCAAAATTTTGATTCTAAATATAGGGTAATCAACTATGTACCAATTTTGGGCGCTTGTGGGGGTGCTAATCCTTTCCCACGCGTAACCGACTCCCGAACTTGATTTATGGATTTTATAAACCCCAAAACTTGGTATTTTGATAAAAAAAAAAATTAAATGTTTTATTAAAATCACCCGGTTTTTATGGTGTCCCAATCACACCTTAAATGATTGGTGGTAACTCCTCACATTTCAAAACCTTTTCAATGAGAAACCCCAAAGTTGGTATGAGTTTTTCCCTGCCCGACCAAAAAATGGTGTAATAGCTTGGCGACTCTGTTGGGGACATTTGCTTTTAAAATAACTTGAGAGTTGAGCCACGAGTTGGTTACCCTATATTGGGATTTTGGAAATTATGAGTTTGAACTTATTTTAATTTACGGTTCATTAGGTTATTTCAAAAGGAAAAGAAAAAAGATTTTCTCTCTGGTTAATGCTTACACTTCTGTGAATTTATTTAAGAATGTTGCATATCATACCTCTAAACCCGAGCTCAATCCCGATTTACCTAAGTAAGGAGAAACGTCACGCCTGATAAGGAGCATTGAGCTTCCTTGTGTGGGGTTGATAAAATATCTCTAGAAAGCATCCTAGGTTGCCTATCCATATATCAGATCCTAGATACGCTTTTAGTGGTGTGATCCCCTTAGCCGAATCTGATTCACAAGTCTGTAATGGGCCAGAATCTGAGTCAACATTATCAGGTTGTATAGATGTCTTGGGAACCTTTGTTAGAACCTAGCCACATGTAGAGAATTTAACAAACCTAGCCCGCTAGAGTCATGTGGATAACCTGTGAGAACTAGAACATGTGTGGTTAGGATTTTAATTTTCTTCGGTGTGTTTTACGTCCGAATTCTTTAAATTTTGCTAGTTTGCATGAATTATTCTTTGAATTCTTTAAATTAATTGAATGTTACTGACCCATCTCTTTGTTTCTTGATTACATGTATCATTTTTATTTTCATTTCATAATATTACATAAAAGATATTAATTCTCAAATTATTTGGTTACTGTAAAAAGAGCTTAAGGCAGTAATGTCTTTCGATATGACCGAGAATGATAAATCTTTAGACCTGGTCAGAGATCTGTAAGCACAGTTTGGGGACAATATTGCAGCTGCTAAAGAATTTGTGTTGCCAAAGAAGGTTATTATCAGTGTCAAGCAAGCACATTGGTCCAAGTTATCAACAATATAGGCTACTTGGGATGAGAATGAGAAGATGCTATTCAGAGAAGTCTACGGTGATATAGTTGTGTTAGTGAGAGTATCGATCGAGGCGGTAGTGGTTCGAGCTTTGGCTAAATGATAGAATCCTAATTATCATTGCTTCACTTTTGATAAAGTAGACATGACCCCTACCCTTGAAGAATATACTGCTTTACTGAACATACCAAATGTCAAAAGGCACTCACTTTACACTAAGGTGATTCGACCCAAAGGGTTCATAACCAAGATGGTTACTATGATGGGAAAGACTAAAGAATGGATCGAAGAATATATTCAGGATGATGGGATCTCATGGGCTCAATTAAAAAGTTTGATTTACGAGCAAGCACCATCCAATATGAGAAGAGATCACTTTTCACTCGTATTGTATGGCTTGGTGATTCTCTCGAGAAAGGGGATCACTTTGATATGGCCATAATTGATTTGTCAAAGTCATTGCTATGAAAAAATCCCACACTAGCCATCCTAGCAGAAACATTCATGTTCTTAAACCAGTGTAGGCAATCAGAGGGAGGTCAGTTTACAGGTTGTGCATCGATGTTGCTGGTATGGTGGTGGAGTCATTCCTGGATAGTTGAAAAGGGTTGGGCTCGAAAACATCAATTGGATTTCTATCCTCTAGTGGATTTCCTTGATAAATGGCAAATTCCAGAGCCTCGCAAAAGAAAAGACTGGATTTAGGCCCTACGAAATATGAAAGACATTGAGATAGTCCGGAAAGTGTTTTTGTTGTCTAAAGAAGACATACTGTACAAATGTGTTAATGATAACTTTGTTATGTTGCATGGATTATGGGGAGCAGTTGGTTATACTCCCCTAATAGTACTTCGGTAGTTTAGTACCTGGTAATTCATACCAGCTACTGACGGGTTGAATGAGGTAGAGTTTTCTTTTTCTACACCAGGTTACCGAGATCGGATCTCAAAGATTTACAGTGCTTGGAAAATCCATGTTTTATGAACTTCTAGATGATAGAACCAGCATTCACGCCAACTTATGAGATTTGGAGGTCATGTAGGATCAATGCTAATACCCCGAAACTAAATTTGGAAGATGAGTTAACCATGGAGGAACGATTAAGAAGGCTCCCGACTGAAGTCAAGCTTTTGAGAAAAGAAATCAGGTTGATGAATCTGGATAGAGAAAATGAGCAGAGAAGTTTCTCAAACTAAAGGACGATGTGGTAACTCGAGCAAATTAAGAGAAATGGGGTGATAAAACAGTTGGCTAAGGAAATAGAGAAAGTCCAAGAGATTTTTTATGCTCTTAACCAAGATTTCAGACTTGGAGAAGAACATGAAAGCCAAGGGTCTGCATCATACTGCTAAGGATTTAAAGATAAAGCTCGATGGAGTGGGGGAAAAGTGCTAGAAGAAGCCAGGAAAAAATAAATGAGCCATACAACATGCCCAGATATTAAGGGAATAAAAGGATGAGGCCAATCAAGAGTTAGAGTAGAGGAGAGCACAAATTGAACAAATCGAATCACATCTGATTAGTTTGGAGAAGGCTTTTCAGAATCCCTATAACAGTAATGGTATCTTTCTTTAAAGAGAGACTGAGATGTTGAAGAAGAGGATAGTTGAGTTGAAAGGGGGGAGTTGATTTACTCATCCGTACGAAAAATGGCTAGGCAAGAAAATGAAGCTTTAATGCTCAAGAATGTTGAGTTAGAAGCGATAGTACAAAGATCCCATGAACAAATCCAACACCTCGAAGGAAGCTGACCGTTGACTAATCAAGAGCTGGGAACTACACTGCGTCAAGCTAATGATACCATCCAGATGTAGCATAAAGAGATTAAGAAGGCAATGGATAAGGTAAACGGGTTGCTCGATAAATCTTTGAGTTGTTTGAAGAAGCGTTGTCCTTAAGAGTTTTTGTGATTCTAGAATTGAAAGAAAAACGATGAATTATAGAGATGATGATATAGCTCGATAAGTTAGGAGATATGGCTAGATATTATATATAGTTCTTTGTGGATGTACTTTCTTTGCCTGAAGTCCCTAGGCATTGTGTGTTGTTCAAAACTTTTTGAATGAACTAGTTATTTTGGAATCAATATCGTTTGCACTTGCATTTTCATGTTTTTCTAATGTTTAATGCATGTATTTTAACATTAATTCATTTAATAAGACACTGAATAATAAAATATGATTTTCAATCATTTGTAGTGATCCTGGGCATACACCTCATACCCCTACGGTACTCATAAGTCAGCCAAAAAAATGGGGAAGAGATACTAGCCCGAATCAAGCAAGATCACAGGGACACATAAGGAGAAATGAGAAAAAGACAAAATAAAATTGAAGCAGAAATGGCATGCTCACAACTCGACTTACTGAAAAAGATTGAGAACATATTTAAAAAGCATTCGATGGCCAGAAAGGCCACTATTACCCAGCCAACATCTTCCGATCAGGAACCCTCACATCTCCCAAGTTTTAGGCTTGAATTGTCACACCCAGCTGGGTACGCATCCAACCCTCAGTTCCCATTGGGTTTTACACAGGATCCCCTACATCCTTCGGGGTTTTACTCCTGTGCACGTTTCTGTTTGATCTCCAATTTTATAGGAGACTCAACCTGAAATATATGTGGCCAACCAACAACACCACACAGAGCCCTCATTCCCAATGAACTATCCACCTTCTGCTAGGGTAAGGCTTATAGAATCAGACGTAGAAGAGTTGCCGCCCGACTTTAATAAATTAGCAGAAAAAGAGAAGGCCAATAGTGAGATAACCCTGCAACTGAAGATTCTAGATTAAAGAGTAAGGTCAGTAGAAGTATAGTCGTTTTATGGGATGGATGTAAGGGAGCTAAAATTAGTTTATGATCTTATACTTCTCACGAAGTTCATAGTATCGGACTTCGAAAAGTACGATAGGGCCACTTGTCCATCTGGTCACCTCACTATGTACTGTACAAGAATGGTGGGCTATACCGAGAATGAAAAGTTATTAATACATTGTTTCTATGATAGTTTGACTGGGTCGGCCGTAAAGTGGTACAACCAGTTAACCAAATCCCACGTCAAATCATTGAGGGATTTGGAAAGGGCATTTTTGAGCAGTACTGCCATGTCACTAACTTAGTACCTGACAGATGGTCGCTACAAAACATGGAGAAACGATACAATGAAACCTTTAGGCAATACACCCAAAGGGTTGTGTGATGTGGCAGCACAGGTGCAGCCCCTATTACTAGAAAATGAGGCTAGTATCATTTTTGTAAATACCTTAAGGTGTTGTATATTGGGCATCTGTTAGAAATTCCACTAAGAATTTTGCTGACCTGGTCATTTCAAGAGAGTTGGTTGAAAATTTCATTAAGAGTGGTAAAATTAAAGGGAGGTAAAGGGTCAAAGAAGCCCTATTTTAAAAGGAATGAGAACTAGGTGAATCATGTAAACACTTACCCCAAAACTTCATGGCTAGTGTTACGATCACCCAACCTAGGGCATAGAAAGTAAATGCCCATGAGAACAGAGGGCCAAGAAGGGAGATTACGAGGATGACTTTCTCACCTATGCCAATGTCGTATTGTGAAATATATGCCTCGCTATTGAAAGAAGATTTGGTATGTCTCTATAAGTTGACTCTGTTACAGTCACCTTACCCCCATTGGTATAATGACAATGCCCACTGTGAGTACCATGCAGGGATCACTGGGCATGACATCGAGAACTGTCTGACATTCAAAAGATTGTGTAAAATCTCATCAACACTGGAGACTTGGAATTCAAAGCACCATCTGCAAACACTAATCCCCTGCCTAATAATGGGGGGAAGGGAGAATATGATGATCGACGAAAGGGAGAATAGGATAATAAAGAGGGAAGTATCAAAAGTCAAATCTCCTCGTAGTTGGGTGTTCAGACAACTATACACATCAGGAATGATCAGGGGTGATCCCAAGCTAAAATTGATTGGACGTGAAATATATTATGAGTGTCACCAAAAGGAGAATCACGACATTCAGAATTGTTGTGACTTTCGAGGATTACTTCAAGAGATGATGAACAATGGTGAAGTGGAATTCTTTAATAAAGAGGAGAGCCAATGAAAAATGAATATTTGTATGGAGGATGGCTCTAACAGGATGCAGGGAACAAGGAAGCCTGTGATCATCATAGTTAAACATATAAACGATATCTCATCATCAACAACTGCTAAAGTTTTGATTACAACTCTGTCTCCCTTCCCATTCAAGGATGCATGACCGATTCGTTGGAGTTATGCAGCAAGTGTATCTATACCAGAAGGGTCAATGTCTTCTAAAAAAGATAGGACAGAAAAAAATGTTACTCACGGAATAAGTAAGTAAGGTAGGCCACCTCACGAGGTATGGAAGATGCTACTCGTCTGAGACGTCCACAGAGGAAGACAAGGCAAAATCCAAAGCCAATGCAGTAGTAGTACCAAATTTTTTCAACGAAGAGCCTCCACAATAATTAATGAGCCAGTAACTTAAACTTAAGGCAATGAATTTTTGAGGTTCTTAAAGCATAGTGAATACAACATAGTGGAGCAGCTTCACAACCAGCAGGCCAAATCTCAATATTGGATTTGTTAATCAACTCATAAGTATATCAGAATGCCTTGTTGAAAGCACTCAACCAGACATTCATCCCTGAGGATATTTTGACACATAAGTTAGATCGAATTGTGGGACACATAGCTGCAGATAAATATATCACATTCACTGATGATGAGATTCCAAAAGGATGGATGGGATCCATCAAGGCTTTAAATATCACGACACACTACCACGACCATGTCTTGCCAGGGGTTCTAATAGGTAACAGGTCTGTGTTAAATGTGATGCCTTTGGCTATGCTGCAAAGAATGCCCATAGATAACTCACACTGAGAGCTTATCACAATGTCGTTAGGGCCTTCGATGGAACCCAGAAGGACGTGATGGGGAAAATGGATATACTTTTGTTAATTGGGCCTACCATCTACAACATTGACGTCGTGGTAATGGACATCCACCCGACCTATAACTACTTACTATGGACACCCTAGATCTACGCTGCAGGGGCAGTTCCTTCATCTCTACATCAAAAAGTTAAAATTCATGATTGATGGGAGGATGGTCAACATCGGTGCTGAAGAAGAAATCATTACTTCTGTAACATCTGATGCCCCATACATCGACATCAACAAAGATGCATTATAATGCTCCTTCAGGGCCTTAGAGTTCATTAATGTGACATATATGGCCGAAGAAAGAAAACTTTTGT
This sequence comes from Hibiscus syriacus, assembly GCF_006381635.1. Classification (NCBI taxonomy): domain Eukaryota; kingdom Viridiplantae; phylum Streptophyta; class Magnoliopsida; order Malvales; family Malvaceae; genus Hibiscus; species Hibiscus syriacus. The sequence goes on from NW_024063064.1 coordinate 1,347,525, forward strand.
GCCCCGGGCTATCAAATTGTACCAAGATGGCAGTAAAGAAAACATTGTGAAGAGGGGAAAAACGATAAAGAACTGGGAAATGATCTACAGGGAATGGTACTACCCATAACTATCAAATGGAAGACATATCATTTTGGGCTCTGGTTTAAGCCCACCTTCCTTCAATGTAGCCAAGAGCTGAGAAAAAGGGCTGAAGTAAGAAAAGTCAGGATGAAAGGAGATGATATCCCAACAGAACGAAGTCCTTCCCACCACTAAAGAACTCTTTCAAATTCGTAGGAGTGTACGATGTAGAGCAGCAGCTATCAAGATTGAGGAGTTGGTGAGAGAAGAGGAATGGATGGGAGAAGCTTTTAAAAGATTATCAGTTAATATGATTACCAGGGGCAACCATCCTGAAAGGTTTTTAGCTGGAATCATTTCTTGCTTCCCTCATGAAAAGCTCGACAACTGGACGGCTGAAGACCTCCCTGTAGTTTTTAAGGTTAACCCAAAGTAATGCCCATATATTACTCGTGTTAGCATTTTGAAAGTATCTAAAGAACCTTTTTAGAGCTCAATGTTACCAAATTGATTAATGAAAGATAATTTTCTTTTTCTCAAATGGAAATCACTTTCTTTCTTCATATTTTTGCATCGCGTTCTTTGCATCATATTTTTATTCTATATTATCTACATTCCAATACATCCGAGCCAAATTTTATGCATATGTCATAATAATACTAGCATAAATATTCTTGAGGCCAGTTACAAAAGTTCCTAATGAGCTATTAAAATTAGTGGAAAAAATAGGAAAAATAGATTTTACCCACAAAGAATAAACAGATCTCGTGAATTTGGGAACAACAGAAGTAAAATGGGAGATAAAAATCGGCACTACTCTTATCCGCATGAATAAGGCTAGAATTGATAAGTGTGCTAAAAGAGTTTAAAGACGTCTTCGTATGGTCATATCAAGATATGCCTGGGTTGAGCACTAATATTGTAGTCCATAAGTTACTCATTAAACCAGAATGCATGCCATTCAATAGAAACTTAGGAGAATGAAGCCAGAATGTTATTAAGATCGAAGAGGAAGTTACGAAATAGATCGATGCAAGTTTCTTTCAAGAGGCAAAGTATCCCGAATGGGTAGCCAATATAACCCCAATACCTAATAAGGATGGAAAGTCTACATATGTGTGGATTATCGAGACCTTAATAGGTCTAGCCAGGAGGAAAATTTCCCCTTGCCTCATATAGATACACTGATAGACAACACTACGGGGCATTCTTGGTTTTACTTCATGGATGACTTCTCGAGGTATAATCTGATCAAAATGAATCCCGAAGACATGGAGAAAATAACATTTATAACTGTGTGGGGGACTTTCTGTTATAAAGTGATGTTTTTTGGTTTGAAAAATATTGGGGCAACATATCAAAGAACCATGGTAACTCTTTTCCATAACATGATACACAAGGAAATTGAAGTACGTGGATGGCATGATTGTCAAGTCTCGAACAGAAGAAGAGCATGTATAGAATTTGAGAAAATTGTTTCAAATATGAAGAAAGTGACAGTTAAAGCTTAATCCAACCAAATGCACGTTCGAGGTAAAATCAGGGAAAATAATGGGCTTCGTGGTGAGTCAGAAAGGAATGGAGATCAATCTAGATAAGGTCACAGCAATTCAATACCTTCAGCATCTGCACGCAGAAAAAAGTTCAAGGGTTCCTGGGAAGACTAAATTATATATCATGATTTATTTCTCAACTGACCGATAAGTGCGATTAGGTGTTCAAATTACTCATAAAGAATAATCCTGAGGTATGGAATAATGAATGCTAGAAGACTCTGGAAATTATCAAGAAATACATGTCCAATACCCCCATACTAGTAGCACCAATACCTGACAGACCGTTAATTCTCAACTTAACGGTTTTCGATAATTTAATGGGCTACTTGCTAAGGCTACATGATGAGTCAAGAAAAAAAAGGAAAGAGCCATATATTACTTGAGCAAGAAGTTTACCAATTACGAGACTCGATACCCACCTATTTAAAAGTTGTGTTGTGCCTTAGTTTTGGCAACCTAGAGACTCAGGAAGTACATGTTATACCATACCACATGGTTGATATCAATGATAGATCCATTAAAATTTTTAATGGAGTCTCTTGCTCTGACAGACTGGCTAGATGGTAGATGTTGTTGTCTGAATTTGATATTATCTATGTGAGCCAAAAGGAAATAAAAGGTAGTTCCACAGCCGACTTCCTTGCAAGTCGTGCCTCAAAAAATTACGAGTCTCTAAACTTAAATTTCCCAAATGAGGATTTGATGTGCATTTTTACCGAAGAAGAAAGCGTCAAGGGCAAAAAATCCTGGACATTATACTTTGATGGAGCCTCTAACGCTTTAGGGGGGAAATTCGGCAGTGTTGATTTCCCATAAGAGATCTACTATCCTTTCACAAGTAGATTAGAATTCTTTTGCACCAACAACATGGAAGAATACGAAGCATGCATTATGGGGTTAAAAGTTGTCATTTAAAGAAAGGTCAAAGCACTTAAAGTATATTGGAGATTCCTCATTAGAAGTATACCAACTAAGGGGAGAATGGGAGACGAGGGACCCAAAGCTAATCAAATATCGAAATTTGGTCCTCAAACTACTGAAAGAATTTAAAGATGTCACATTCAGGTATCTCCCCCGAGAAGACAATCAAATAAATGATCTTTGGCTTCATTGGCTGCTATGTTTAAAGCTAATAAGAAGACAGACATAATGACAATAAGAATACAAGTATATACGACATCGGCCCATTGCTATCTTCTAGAAGAAGAAATGGATGGTCATCCATGGCATTACGATATCTTACAATATATAAGATACAAGAATATCCCTCTGGCGCATCTAAAATAGACAAGAAAATAATAAGAAGAATGGTAGTTGGATACTTCCTTGATGGACAGATCTTATATAGAAGGGGCAGTGACCAAGTTTTGTTGAGATTTGTAACTGCCAAAAAAGCAAAAAAGTGTAATGGAAGAGGTGCATGGTAGAGCATGTGGAACACATGCAAATGGTTTATCTATGGCCAAGATGATCATGAGATATGGATACTATTGGGCCAAGATGCATACATATTGCATCAATTATGCAAGAAGATGCCATAAATGTCATATATATGCAGATAAAATTTAACCATCGCCTTCGCTTTGCATGTTATGAGCTCACCTTGGTCGTTTTCCAAGTGGGGTATGGACGTCATTGGGGCAATCACACCAAAAGCTTCAAATAGGCATCGATTCATCTTAGTGGCAATCGATTATTTCACGAAGTGGGTAGAGGCTAATTCTTATTCCAGTATCACGAGATCTACAATTTACAAATTCATAAAGAGATAAATAATATATCGATATGGACCGCCAGAAAGAATCAACACAGATAATGCTACTAATCTGAATAAAAAGATGATGGATGAACTATGTGCACAGTTCAAGATAAAACATGTCAATTCAGTGACCTACCGCCTGAAAATGAATGGGGCAGTAGAAGCAACAAACAAAACATCAAAAGGATCATTACGAATACTATAGAAACTTATAGAGTTTCGCATGAGAAATTACCCTTTGCCCTATATGGATATAGGATGATCGTGCGTACATCGATAGGGGCAATACCATTCTCTCTGGTATATGGGGCAGAGGCAGTCGTACCCATTGAGGTTGAAATTCCATCACTTCGAGTCTTTAAAGAAGTAGATTTGGACAAAGAAGAGTGAGTTCAATCTCGTATTGATCAATTGAATCTTATTGAAGAGAAAAGGCTAAAGCTATATGTCATGGGCAAATGTACCAAAAGAGGGTGATGAGAGCCCACAATAAGAAAATATGCCCAAGAGAGTTTCGAGAGGGGGATATAGCACTTAAAAAGATTTTACCAATACAGAAAGATTTCCGTGGGAGATAGATGCCCAATTGGGAGGGGTCATACGTTATCAAAAAGGCCTTCTCTGGAGGAGCATTGATTTTGGCAGAGATGGACGGAAGAGTGCTGAGAAACCCAATAAATTAAGACTCTGCCAAGAAATATTACACCTAAGAGAAAAAAAAAAGAAAAAAATGAGGAAGTTCAAGGTGAAAACCCGCAAAGGGCATCTTGAAACCAAGGGAATGATTTGAGTTGAAAAACTGAAAATACATCTCAAATGGATTTTAATGTTGGGGCATCAGGCAAATAAACCCCCTCGAAAGACTAGTAGTTCCTGAAAGGCTTCATATATGCAAACAACTCTACTACCTTGAGATCTCCCAAACAAATGATCACCTCGAGATGTCAAATTAACTTATTCAGGAACACTTGTGCTAGAATTCATTATGACATATTCTTTTTGCTTCCAGAATCTCTATTTAATTATTTCAATTGCCATGACTTTGTGTAAAACTTATATTCCGTCAATGAATTTCATGATTATCATTTCAATCTTCAAATCATTCATTTATGTGTGTCACAAATAGCCTAATGTAATCAAAATTCCAAACGAGTAATTTCTCAGTATTACTTTTTAATTAACCTATAAAATACTGGGAATCCAAGGTAGTCCACCAGGTCGATATTTGCACTCATTGAAGCAAGTAGTTGACAAAAGGGCGAGACAAGAGATGACAACAACCCGAATAGCATAGTAAATAATGAAAAGAAAATAACACAATTCGTTCCCATGTATTTTTTGGCCGCTCCCGGGCAAAGGTGCGTGTAGACTTTTAGGAGATTAGACTTTTGGGGTTATAAAAGGAGTCAGAAAAGACAAATACTCGACGTGGAAAAAGGGGAAAACAAAGGCTTATGAGACCTTAAAACTCAAAGAAGCACATCATGCATATTCAAGCATTTGCAAAATAGGAGCATACACATTCATCTTGCATCAAGTTTTGAATATCTGACAGGAATTTAGGGAGTTAATAAAGATTTCACGAAGAAAAAGAATCAGTCCAAATTTTCTTTCACCACTGAAGAATATGGATCACAACAAAATTAAGGACCATCTGGTCATTTCCTCTGGGTTCATTAAAAACAAATTACTACATATGATGATCTTTTGCAGGTTTAAAACTCTTCAAAGAGAAGATAAACCAATCAACATTTCCAATGGAAAGTTTGTAATGAGAAGAACTCATCCAATAGAGGGAGAAGAAGTTTATAATGAGAATAACTTGTTCAACCTTTGCTCGATTCACAATATTTTGAATCAGCGACGCCTCACTTGAGGGATTAATATTTCCAATGGAGAGTTCATAATGAGAAGAACTCATCCGATAGAAGGAGAATAAGTTCATAATGTGAAGAACTTGTTCAACATTTGCTTGATTTAGAGCATTTTGAATCAGTGACACTTTACTTGAGGGATTAACATTTCCAACGGAGAGTTCATAATGAGAAGAACTCATCCGATAAAGGGAGAAAAAGTTCATAATAAGAAGAACTTGTTCAGCCTTTGCTCGATTCACAATATTTCGAATCAACAACGTCTCACTTGAGGGATTAACATTTCCAATGGAGAGTTTCTAATGAGAAGAACTCATTCGATAAAGGGATAAGAATTTCATAATAAGAAGAACTTGTTCAACCTTTGGTTGATGCAAAGCATTTCGAATCAGCAACGTCTTACTTGAGGGATTAACATTTCCAATGGAGAGTTTGTAATGAGAAGAACTCATCCGATAGAGAGAGAAGAAGTTCATAATGAGAAGAACTTTTTCAACCTTTACTCGATTCATCGCACATGGAGTTGAATCAATGACACCTCACTCAATGGATCAACATTTTCGGTGGAGAGTTGATGAAGAAAAGAACCCACAACTTGAAGAACAGAGATTGAGCCATAAAAATGGCACTTTATATCTTTGCTTCATTCTCATTTCACAGAAATAAGCAAAGAGTGGTAGCTATAATCGTCATTTTTCCCTTTCATTTTACATACCCCATTTACAACACCCAAACGGGCCTCAAGCCCAACCCAACCAACCCAAAACAAAACCCAAAATTAAAACCCCATATTTAAACCTAAGGAGGCCCCAAACGGGGCCCAAACTAAATCCAGACCCGGAACCCAAACTAAACCAAGCTCTGGAGCCCAAACCAAGACCCGACCTGGGGCCCAAACCAAACCTGACCCAGAACCCTAACCTAAACCTAACCCTAGGGTAGCCGCCGCCAATCCCCCTATCAATGATCGTCAATTTAATCATTGAACTACTATGTTTTTGTTTTTTATTTTGATTTAATTTCAGCACTTTATTTTTATTTCTTTTAATTTAGTCATTAACATAACTTTAATTTTATCCTAACATTCAAATTAATTCAACGACTTTGCAGTTACCCGCACTGGGGGTATGATATGCATTATTTATGGTACGGGTAAATTATAACACTAAACCGCTAGCTCGTTTATTTTATTGCTTGAACTAACCCTCGAACTTTTTTATTTTTATTGTTCGAACTAACCCGCTAAACTTTTTATTTTTGTTGTTCGAGTTAACTCTCTAACTTTTATTATTCGATTATATTTTACGGCTTTGTGGTGACCCGTCCTAGGGTATGATCCACATTATTTATGGTCTAGGTAAAATATTAAAAACAACCCCCTAACTTTTAAATTCTTGCAATTTAATATTTCTGTTATTTTCATTACAGCACTTTAAATTTCAGTATTTTGACTTTTTGCCCCTTTAATTTCCAATCTTTTATATTTTAGTCCTTTAAATTTCCAGCACTTATTTTTCTGTATTTTCATTTATGCACCTTAATTTACATCCCATTTCATTTTAATTATTAATCACTTATGGTTTATTTATTTCCAATGCCTTTACTTTTCATTGTTTATGTTTTAGCCTTGCCTATTTATTTTCATATTTATATGGTGTTTTAATCTTGGTTGTTAGTTTATAAAATATTCATGTTAGTCCCTTATTTATGTTAATAGAGAATTGATGCTTGATTTATATTTTAGACTCCAAATATTTTGTTTATGTTCGATTAGATCCTTAATTAATATTTATTGACTTAGCCATTTAATCATCATTTTTTCTTTTTGTTCACTTTGGTCACTACCCCTTCATGTATATATATATATATATATATATATATATATATATATATATTATATTTTTTGAACTTTATTTTATTATAAGTCATAATATTTTTTCTTATGTATACGAAGATAAATTTGTTGTGAGGGAAATCTATGAAGACATCTCCCAACTACAAGGGAAGTGTGTCTTCGAGGATTTTTTACACAAAAGTCCTTTTTATATTCAATTGGTTTTTACTTTATCATGTTGTCTATTTTATTATCTTATTTTACTTTATTTTATTTCATTTATTATTATTTTTATTTTACTTCATTCTTTTTTTTCATTTTTAATGTTAAGAAAAATGTAATACAATGTCTTTTTGTGAGGAAAATCAATGGAAAATTCTCCTAACTATAAAGGAAGTGCATTTTTTAGGATTGTTCGTACAAAAGTCATTCATTTATCCGAGCATTTTACTTGAAAACTAATATAATACTATACATTTTTTAATATATATATATATATATATATATATATATATATATATATCAATAAAATTAATGAAACATCATTTTGTGAGAGGGATACATGAAAAAGTCTCCCAACTATAAGGGAAGTGCATTTTCAAAGATTGTTTGTACAAAATGATGTAATTTCTCTTCTTTTTTTTAAAAGGTAATAATAATCTTTTGGATAAATAAATAGTTTTTATGTTAGATATTAATTATTCCATATGTATGTCAGTGCACTCATTGCATTTATTTTCTTTCATCATATTTTGAATTTTAATAATTTCGAAGGTGTAATCGACATTTTCCCTTTTATTTTACATACCCCATTTACAACACCCAAATAGGCCTCAAGCCTAACCCAACCAACCCCAAACAAGACCTAAAATTAAAACCCCAAATGTAAACCTAAGCAGGCCCTAACCAGGGTCCAAACAAACCCATACCTAGAGCCCAAACCAAGACCCGACCTGACATCTAAACCTGACCCAAAACCCTAACCTAAACCTAACCCTAGGGTAGCCACCCCAATCAATGATCGCCAATTTCTAACCTAATGCAATAGGAATGCTCCACGCACGCCACCACCACCCAGCTGGTTTACACTCCACGTAACTGTAGTAGAAACAACAAACAACAAAACAAAAACAATAATTTGTTTTTCTCTGTAAATGGGTATAAAACCCCAAACATAAACGTTGTAAAGGGTTGATTTTTTATCCATCCAGAAGTAATAAACAATTTAAAGGTTATTATCCTTTTAATTTCGAGCAATAAATTTTTTATTTTTGTATTTTTTTTTTAGTTTCAAATTTCAGTAAAAGAGAAGAAACCTTTTTTAGTTTTTGAAAAATAAACAAAAAAAATGGTTTTAATCTTCGAAAAACATTTAACAAAGAGTAGAAAACATCTTTTTGTTTCGAATAGCAGTGAACATAAAAACAAAAAGAAGTCTTTTAAGTAAAAATAAAACTACATCCCAGCTATTTCGCAGTAAAAAATAGAAAAATAAAAACAGAGGTTAGATCTGAGTTTACCTGAGTCGTGGCTGCTTCGTTGGAGTTTTCCAAAGTTAGGGGAAACCGAAAGGTCTAGGGTGTTTTTTGAGGTCTTTAGGAGTTTGTTTCAGCATTTTTAGCCCTAAATAAAGGCGTAGGCTAGTATATCTAGTTTTTGGATATTTTTATGTTATTTTGGGTGTTCCAACCTCCGCGTGTGGCGGCAGGAATGGCAGTCGGACAGTGGCCAGAGCGAGGTACGAGGTGGTCAGCAGTGGGTCAGCCGAGGGAGAGAGGATAAAAGGAGAGTGTTTGGGTGATTTTTTTGGTTTTCGGTTAAAAATGAAATGAAAAAAAAAAAGTTGTATATATAGGTAGAGTTTAGTGTAAAATCACACCTAGGTCACTGTCCCAACCGTCTTTCGGTTGGGCCCCGGAATTGGGCTTCGACTTGAAAAATGTGGATTGGAGTCACCACCGATCATTTATTTAAAAATAAATGGGTTGATCGGATACCCTATTTCTTACCTGATCTGCGTCTTACCAGAAATATGTCGGGTTCGGGAGTCGGTTACGGTCAAGGAAGGATTAGCACCCTTGAACCGCCCTTTCGGTACTACGTAATTTCCAGTAGTCTTAATTAAGAAAAATAACAAGTTAAATTAAAAGGTAAAGTTTTGATCCTAATTACTTACCCTTGATTGATTTGAAAAAAAATCGAGAAATGTGTTAGATAAACAAGGTAAAGAAAAAAATAAGATACAAGGGAAAAATAAAATAAATAAAATAAGTAAGTAAGATAAGAAAAATAGTAAAGTAATAATTATATAGTAATATTTGAAAAAAGGAAAAATATAAATATATATATATCAAAGTATTAATAAAATAAATAAGCTATATGTACACCAAATACTTAAAAATAGAAAAGCTACCCTCCCAATTCACCGAAAATGGGGGGCTCTAGTAAGAAATAAGACAAAAAAATGGGCCCTCTAGTTAGTAGTATAATAATTTTAATAATGATAATGATAAAGACACAAGGTTTTTTAAAAAAAATAATAATATAATAATGAATAAAAAAAATGAAAATAATAAAAAATATAAATATATAAAGTTATAAGATATATTACATAAATAAAGAAATAATCAAATAAAAATAATGAATATATATTTAATAATATGTATATAAATAAACTATTAAAAGTATAAAAAATATATACGACTAGATAAAGATAATTTAATATATATATATAGTAATATTAGACTTATAAGTAAAATATTAAAGAAATATATATATAATAATAATAATAAAAAATATAGTAAAAAATCAAATGAAAATAATTTAATATATATATACATATAATAATAATAACATGAATAATAAAAATAAATGAATAAAATATCCATATAATAAATAAAGGGACTAATATAGATTTTTAAAAAGCTCTTTCCCTCCTTTAACCGAAAATCAAACCGGTTTTTAAAAATAAGCCTCGGGGTAGATCTAGGTTCGAAACTTCGAAACCCCACCCATTTTGGTCATCGGCGCAACCCACGTTTTGGGTTATTCGAACCAAATCTCAAGAAAAATAACGTGCACATGCAAAAGAAAGAAAAAAGAAAATCTACCTTTTATTTCCTTTTCGAATCCTTTACAATAGCTTTCCTTTGTATCTTCCCGTGCTTTCCTCTATGTTTTGTGTATAAATCATGTCTTACAATGGTGAGTTATAATAGCTATTTATAGTGATTGTGGATCCTATCTTTAGGAATTTAAATATAGTAGAACTCTATCCTATTTTTTGAATCCTAGCAATATTATCCTATCTTTAGGAGTTTGAATTCTAGTAGGACGAAAAGGTGTGTTGACAGCTGCCCCTCTTTGCCCATAGTCGTGTAACGGGGATAGGGCAAAGATTAAAAGACACACTTTTCGTTCGGTGGAGTTAAAATTGACTCTGATGTTTCAATAACTCCCTGTCGAATTGAGTTACGGATGACTCCTCCGTCGTGAAGTCGAGTTCATCTTGGAATGATATGAAATTGAATCCGTAGTTCGAAATTTGAATCAGAACGTGGCTTCTCGTTGCCCTTCGGTTTCTTCTCGGTTTAAAGACCTTGGATCGGAATCGAACTCAGAAATCTTCATTGACATATAGCTTTTGTTTGAAAATGGTTGCTTGTCACTAAGGCATGGTTAACCCAGGTCCTCTTCTCGACTTGAAAACATCGACTGCAACCAGAAAGTAGTGCGATTGATGTGTCATCGAGCTGAATGGAATCGAACTCGACAATTTTGATGGCAGATAACCCTTCTAGCATTGAGTTATGCTGTAAATGATGTGTCTTGGAGCTGAGCGTAGTCGAACTCGAAGGTCTTTGTTGACATATACTCCCTTTTTGAGTTGGATATCCTTCGCCGTGAAGTTGAAATCCAATCTAAAGATGGATGATGCTTGTGTGCAAGATTCCCTTCGTCGTGAAGTTGAGCCTGAAATTGGATATCCTTCGTCGTGAAGTTGAAATCCAAGTAAGTAGCATTGTTCAGAGTCCAATATCCTCCGTCGTGAAGTTGAAATTGAATCTGAATGAAATTTTGTTGACAAGCAGCGGTCCCTTCGTCGTGAAGTTGAACTTGCGTTGTCTGGAGTCCAATATCCTTCGTTGTGAAGTTAAAATTGGCTCTGAGATTGGGAAGTTGTTGTTGACAAGCAGCGGTCCCTTCGTTGTGAAGTTGAACTTGCATTGTCTGGAGTCCAATATCCTTCGTTGTGAAGTTGAAATTGGCTCTGCGATTGGGAAGTTGTTGTTGACAAGCAGCGGTCCCTTCGTCGTGAAGTTGAACTTGCGTTGTCTCGAGTGCCACGATATCCTCCGTCGTGGAGTTGAAATCGCGGATGGCCCCTTCGTTGTGAAGTTGAGCCTTGACTTGAATATCCTTCGTCGTGAAGTTGAAATCCAAGTATTGTATGTTGCGGGTGGACACAATTTCCTTCGCCGTGAAGTTGAAACCGTGGAGACCCCTTTATTGTGAAGTTTGGCTTCGAGCTAGATATCCTTCGTCGTGAAGTTGAAATCCACTCTGAGCAAATTGTGTGCTTTGAGTTCAATATCCTTCGCCGCAAGTTGAAATTGACTCTAGCTAAAACCTGAAAAAGTTATGCATATATGTGATGCTATGGATGCAATGCTCTTAGGTGTGCCTAAAATGCATATGCAACATATGTTATCTTGGGGCTCTGGAGAGAAATCTCGATCTCCAGTTGCCTGTCTGGAAACTTGATTCTTGAATCTTCAAATTTTGATCCCTGATCTTGAATTCTTCAAATGTTCAAATCTGATGTGTACATTCTATTTTTGATTTGAGAAATGCTTCTCGACCATCTCAAGTATGTGCCTGAGCTGAGTGTAACGGTTCAGATGATGCTTTAAGAGATGTTGTCTTGAAAGAGATAAATTCGTTTCAAGGGAAATGATCTCAAAGATATATGTTGTTTCATGAGAAACGGTCTCAAGGGAAACAAAATTATGTTTTAAGGGAAATAAATTTGAAGATTTTGTGTTTAAGAGTAATGTCTCAAGGGAGACAAAATTTGTTTTAGGGGAAATAAATTCAAAGATTTTTTCAAGGGAAATTGTCTCAAGATAGACGAAATTTGTTTCAAGAGAAACTGTCAAGAGACAAAACTTAGTTCCAAAAGAAATTGTCTCAAGGGAGACGAAATTTGTTTTAAAGAAAACATATTCAAATATTTGTTTCAAGGGAAACTGTCTCAAGAGATACAAAATTTATTTCAAGAGAAACTGTCTCAAGAGAGACAAAATTTTGTTTCAAGGGAAACTATCTCAAGAGACGAAATTTATTTCAAGGGAAATGTTTTCAATGTTTATGTTTCAAGAGAAACTGTCTCAAGAGAGACAAATCTTGTTTAAGAAAAACAATCATGAGTGAAATAAATCTTCTTTCGAGTAAAACAGTCCCAAGTGAGACAAAGTCTGTTTTAAAAAAGCAATCTCAAATGAGATAATCATCTGCATTAAATGACACTGTCTCAAGCGAGACAGAATTTATATTGGAAATGTCGAATCTGAAAATGAATGTCGATCTTTCTATCTGTCGAGTTGGTTGAAGTGTAGCTTCTTACTGCTGAGCTAAACAACCGACATCAATCTGTAAAGGTGCTTTTGAATCGAGTATCCTTCGTCTTGAAGTCGAACTTGACTCTAAAGCTGTAAAAATTATGTACGTGGAAAGAAAATGATAGATATGATGCTCTAAAATGTGTGCATAAGATGCATGTAACATGAATTGGTTATATTTTATCTCCTGAAAAAGGTCTGATAATTTGTATTAGGATGTTGAATCCCCAAATATGCCAAAAAATGCCCCAATATTTGATGTTGAATCTTCAAAGATGCCCCAAATGTTCCTCATTTCTTGCTTCATCATTGATTCTGAGCACGAGCTTTATGTCTAAGAGTCACATGTCATTTACCAAGATCCACTCTAGAGACTATCTTGTTTGAAAAAAAAATTTATTTCTCTTTATTTTCAAAGTTCTGAAAATATCAATTAAAAGAGTTTTGAAAGATGTTGATCCAAAGTTTTGAAAATATTGTCACTTCACGGTTTTACAATTGAGACAAATCATAAAACTATAGTTCATCGGATATCAAAGAATTAATTACAATGTTAATCCTTCAATAAATTATAGCTATTTGACATGTGCCAAGATCAAAGCTATTTTTGGGAAATGGTCAAGCAAAGAAAGGATAAAAAGTCTCAGGTTATTGTGTTTGGTCAAAGGTTTGGCATTTTTGTTCATTTGATGCTAAATGGTTTGACATTTGATGCTCAAAGGTTTGATGGGGTAGCTTGCATGCTCATCTACTAGAAGTATTCTTCGACTCCCAGCTTTTATGGTCATACTCGGATTGTGTGATGCCTTATCGAGGAATTTGTGTGATCTCAGTTGCACAATTTTTATATTCGAGCCGCCTTTTCAGGTTTTTAACTCGAACACTCCTTTGGTTTCAAGACGTTATTCAGGATTTACGTCTTGAACCCCCTTTGTTATTTTTCTCTATCATACATTAATTACATTGTTTTTTGCAAACAAAGATTAATCCTGATGGGCGGGATGAAATCTGAAGATAGTCTCTCCTGTTTAGAAATCCATGTATGATTAGAAAGGACTTTTAAGGCACGTAATGTAGGCCAGGGTTCATGGTTATGAAAGAAAAGGATAAATAGGCCCAAACAAGTGTTTAAGGGTGTTGAACCAAGGATCAATTCATTCTGATGCCTTTAATCTTGTCTTGCTCAAAATGTCTCTTTCTCTTGATGCTCTATGATCTTCGAGTGAAGTGATTCGGGAATGATTGTGCTTGATCAATCTCGTAGTTTGAAGCTTGATGTGCCATTTGTCTTTAGGGAATCTTTGTGTTTTTTGTCCCTTTTTCTTTTTCTTTTTGTTCTTTTTTGCTTTTTTTTTTTTTTTTTTTTTTGCCCTTTTTATTCTGATTAAATATTTGCACTTGGCATCTGGTTCACCTTTTGGTAACTCCTTTGGATTGATGTCTTCACTCATGTGAGCAGATTTCTTCCACATTGCCCCCAGTGTGGAGGGTGATCCTTGGTTAGGGTTGAATCAGAAGAAAAATACTATAGGCTCAAAAGGGGACACAAGGGATATATATTTTCCTGTTGTGAAGGGATAAAGAAAGAAAGTCGTTCATCATTTCATACATGGAAGTCCTCACAGAAAAGGTATTTTCAGGATTAATTCTATTCACATGAAAACAGTGTAATTAACGTGATAGAATTATTTCTGATGAATTCTTTTTTTCCCCAGATGTCTCAATGTTCAAGCTCCCCGCAAGATGCCCCAAGTTGTGTCTTTAGAATAAAGCTCATGTTCAGATGAACAACTCAATGCCTTGGGTTAAAATGTCAATTTTGAGTCTAAAAAGGCAATGGTGTGATCTTATTGACTCAAAGAAAAGTATGGGTGTATCAAAAAGATAAAGGCAATGTTCAAGAATTTCAAAGGGAGGTAATGTCAAAATTTGGTCTTTTGGTAATGACCATGAGTTATTTTGGGCAAAGAATCAAGGTATTTTATTCTGGGGTTTGAGACAGGATAAGAAATGTCTAATCTTGTCATATGTCAAAAATCTATAATTCTTGAAGAATTAAAAGAATCCTTAATTCATTTAATATTCGAAGAACTAAAGATTAAAACTCGTTCAATTGCTCCACCTTAGAAAGTAGCATAAATTCAATCGTTTAACAGATTAAGCAAACATGAAAGATCAGAGACGTGTTCAAACAAAACAATCCTCTAAGTGCAAATGGTATGTCATGTCCCCTTCTTCGGCTTTTATGCCCCTGAATCCATCAGGTTTTGGATCTTGCGCTTCAATGCCTTATAGTTCTCAGAGGAATGTTTGGGCTTCTTATGTGGTAACAGCTAACAGCTTCAACATCGTAGTCCTTAGGATACGAGGATTCTTTTCTTAGATCATCATGGCCGGCTTTGTCCTATCATCAGCTAATTAGGCTCTTTAATGTTACAATCTTGCTTCCATGTGGTTAAATTCGCTTCATCGAGTCCTTCATGACTTAATTTCATGTTTGTGAAAATGCTTAAAATTGTAGATGAAAATGCAAAAAGGCAAAAATGCAAAATGCAAAATGCAAGAATGCATGAAATGTTCGAGGCATTGATCCAGAAAAGTGTCCATTATTATAAATAATCCTTATTCAGACAAAAATGTTTTATCTTGTAAGAGATATAAAAACAATAAAAGGTATGTTCGGACTAAATCTTCTAGACATCCATCCGAGATACTTTCTTCCATGACTCGACTGCTTCTTTGATCATCTTCTTATAACTGTCACTGTGATACATAAACTCTGATAGATAATCCATATGTTGCTGGGACAAACTGATGTGCCCCATATTGTCTAAGTGCCAACAACGGAGCATACCCAACTGCACCTCAAAGTCCAAATAGGGTCATAGTGTCAGAATTCCCACACTTGAAAAGAACATCACTGAGGAACAACCAGGGGGCTCTCCAGGTAATATCCCGGTCCTGAATATGAGTGAAGACTTTCATCCATTTCTCTTTTAAAGCGCCTTCATGTCATGTCATGATGAACTCTCTCAAAGGTGAATACGTAGTGCTAAATCTACAGTAGGCAACCCCATTAGTCTTCCAGAAGTGGATGTGAATCCAGACTTGAAGGAACTGAACACATCCAATGAATCTACCTCCGCCAGCTCTTCGGTAATGGTTGAGAGACAAAAGGTCTCGCTGAGATGGTCGGTGCTGGGTTGACTCGTTTCGGAAGTTGCTCAAACAGTTCCACCACGGCTGCGTCAATGCATCCCAAAACCTTTGGAAAGATGATCAAGCCATCCAGACCTAGTGCAAAAAGGTCTATAGTCTTACATTCATCAGGGTGGTCCTTCATTAGTTCCCTTATGTGGATCCACTCAATTACTTGCCCGTTACCTTTGTTTCGGAGTCGGTCAGTCACCCATTTTTCATCAACTCCTGCAATCTTAGCCAGCCCGTTCTTGAAAGGCTCACTCTTGATGTGTTTGATGTAGGCTCGCTCCAGTTTAATGCTTTCACAGTGCAATAGTGTAGTATACTCCTCGATGGTAGGTACCATGTCCTCCTAGCAATTGTATCCCAGGTTCCAAAATTGAACCAAGACTCTGATTAAGGGCTCATCGGTCTTAACATGAAGCAAAAATACAATGTCACCATACCGCTGACTGAACTTCTGTTTCCGATCATTCTTCCAACTATCTCAGATGTCTCGAAGTTCTTTGCACATTATTCTGTTTTAGGCTGATATAGGCGTAGCTAACCAGCTCTGACACATAGCTTCCTTGAAGACTGTCTCCCTTTTTCTTCTGAGTCTTCTCAGACCATAGTCGTACCTCGGGGTTTTTAATCTCTTGTATTACAACACCTTTGTCCATGGATTCAGATTATTCAAATTTTAACAAACACGTTTTAGTGGATCAATGACCTCTTTTATGATGCAAGTGATGAAAATAAAATAAAATAAAAGAAAGTTGAAAAGAGTTAGTGAGGTGAAAAAAAATAATAAAAAACGATCATAAAAATGAAAGTCCTACCCCACATGATATCTACCCCACATGCTTATTATTCCTACCCGGACATGATCTCTATCCCGCATGCTACTTTCAAACAAATCCTAACCGCATATTTGTCTAGTTCGCATGCTTTGAACAGAAACTAAAGCAGGAAACAAAGCAGCCTAGGGTTTGGAATGAGGTTTTGGGGTGGGCTCTAATTCTCCATGGTCTCCCGGTTTAGGTGCTAAAAAATGGTACCCGAGTTCTCCTTGCTGGTGCCCCCTTGGGCTTGCCAGACCCTTAGTCCTAAACCCATCACAGGGTTGTGTGGACTAAGTTAAACTCGAGAGGAAACATTCCCTTATGCCCATACGGAGAATAAATTCACACGAAGGCATAAGGTATATGAATCCCGAAGGTTACTTGCTAGGCCATACGGAGAATAAATTCACACGAAGGCATCGCTTTAACCCCCACTTAAATAGGGTTCGGAGCTCGGGTATAGAGCCTTTAGATGAAAAATCTTTAAGGGCTGAAATCATTAAAAAACGGTCAGTACAACTATTTACTTCGAAAATATAATCAAAAGTAAGCAATAAGGATCGAAATGTTACCTTAAAATTTAAACTTACCCTTTTCATTAAAAAAAACAACTGGAAATAACCTTAGCCTGACTCACTTACGGTCCCCAGTGGAGTCGCCAAGCTGTCGCAACCGTCTTTCGGTTGGGCCCCGGAATTGGGCTTCGACTTGAAAAATGTGGATTGGAGTCGCCACCGATCATTTATTTAAAAATAAATGGGTTGATCGGATACCCTATTTCTTACCTGATATGCGTCTTACCAAAAATATGTCGGGTTCGGGAGTCGGTTACGGTCAAGGAAGGATTAGCACCCTTGAACCGCCCTTTCGGTACTACGTAATTTCCAATTGTCTTAATTAAGAAAAATAACAAGTTAAATTAAAATGTAAAGTTTCGATCCTAATTACTTACCCTTGATTGATTTGAAAAAAAATCGAGAAATGTGTTAGATAAACAAGGTAAAGAAACAAATAAGATACAAGGGAAAAATAAAATAAATAAAATAAGTAAGATAAGAAAAAATAGTAAAGTAATAATTATATATAGTAATATTTGAAAAAAGGAAAAAATATAATATATATATATATCAAAGTATTAATAAAATAAGCTATATATGTACACCAAATACTTAAAAATAGAAAAGCTACCCTCCCAATTCACCGAAAATGGGGGGCTCTAGTAAGAAATAAGACAAAAAAAATGGGCCCTCTAGGTTAGTAGTATATATAATGTTTAATAATGATAATGATAAAGACACAAGGTTTTTTTTAAAAAAAAAAAATATAATATATAATAATGAATAAAAAAACGAAAATATAAAAAATAATATAAATATATAAAGTTATAAGATATATTACATAAATAAAGAAATAATCAAATAAAAATAATTAAGAATATATTTAATAATATGTATATAAATAAACTATTAAAAGTATAAAAAATATATACGACTAGATAAAGATAATTTAATATATATATATAGTAATATTAGACTTATAAGTAAAATATTAAAGAAATATATATATAATAATAATAAAATATAGTAAAAAATCAAATGAAAATAATTTTTATATATATACATATAATAATAACATGAATAATAAAAATAAATGAATAAAATATCCATATAAAAAAAGGGACTAATATAGATTTTTAAAAAACTCTTTCCCTCCTTTAACCGAAAATCAAACCGGTTTTTAAAAATAAGCCTCGGGGTAGATCTAGGTTTGAAACTTCGAAACCCCACCCATTTTGGTCATCGGCGCAACCCACGTTTTGGGTTATTCGAACCAAATCTCAAGAAAAATAACGTGCACATGCAAAAGAAAGAAAAAAGAAAATGCTACCTTTTATTTCCTTTTCGAATCCTTTACAATAGCTTTGCCTTTGTATCTTCCCGTGCTTTCCTTATGTTTTGTGTATAAATCGTGTCTTACAATGGTGAGTTATAATAGCTATTTAGTGATTGTGGATCCTATCTTTAGGAATTTAAATATAGTAGAACTCTATCCTATTTTTTGAATCCTAGCAAAATTCTATCCTATCTTTAGGAGTTTGAATTCTAGTAGGACGAAAAGGTGTGTTGACAGTCACCTAGGTTGAGTATATTTTTACGTTTTGGTCACCTTTAGGGACCAAAATTATTATTTTTCCCTTTTCTTTGCATGTTATATATTTCTTGGTAAATTCAGTATTTAGTCCTTCTAACTTTAGCATGTTTTTGCATTATGGTCACCTGTAGGGACCAAATCTATTATTTTCTCTTTTTTTGTATATTATATTTTTTGATCATTTATTGTTTAGTCCCTATAAGTTTAGCGTGTTTTTACACTTTGGTCATATGTAGTGACTTTTTAAATTTTATTTTAATCTCTCTGGACTAATTTTCTAATTTCCCATTTTATTTTAATAGATTATTTTAGGCTTAAATAATATGGATAATTAGCTTTTAGTCCCTGTAACTTTCGCATATTTTTTGTATTTTAGTCCCTAAACTATTTTTTATTTTATTTAGATTTAGCCATTAAGTTTTAATTTGTTTTAATTTAGCCTTATCATTTGTTTTTTAATTTGATATTCATGCAATTTGATCCTTGTAGACATGTTTATTTTATTTTATTTTTATGTTTTGCTTGTTTTTTTATCTTATTTGGTTTATTAGTTGATTTAATATTGCATAGTTTTTATTAATTAGCTTTTTAGATTTCGTTCATAGATTAGGTTAAAAAATCAAATCAGACCTAGAAATTAGGATGACACCCTAGTTTTTTTTAATTAGGGAGCAATTCGAGTCGAGTTTTTACATAAGATTCTCGATTACTCGAGTCGATTGCCCGACTTTTAAAATTTGTTCATTGTAGATTAATTTTCTAAAAAAATGCTCTTTTAATTTAGTCCCATAATTTTTAATAGGATAATTTATATATTATTTAGAACTATGGTTTGTTGATTAGTCCTTAAATTTTAGGGGTTATTAATTTAGGACTCTAGATTTTAGATCTTGACCCTTTAGTCCCTAAACTTTAATTAGACCTTTAAGACTCATATAATCAAATAGGTTAAATAGAGTCTCCACTTTTTGCTAGATTTCAATATAGTCCTCTTTATTTAGGGAATAATATGAGTCGGCCCTCGCCTAAACGCTAAAGGGATCATCTCGATTATTCGATTCAATAATTTATTAAAAGTAAAATAAGGTTAATATTAGAACCTACATTTCTAGGTTTGTGCCTTTAGATTCTTTAATTCTCATAATTTGACAGTTTAGGATACAGAGAACCTTAATTTAACCTTAGCTTAATTAGAATGAATAAAAATTTGTTTGATTGCATTTTATTTTAAAAACCTAAGGCAATGTTCATTTATTAGGGAATTAATAGTATATCTCCCACAAGTATGCTCAGGGGGTGACAACTGGTTATTCCCGAAATAGGTTGACATCCTTTTCAAACCGCATCATGATTTCTTAAATATCGAGGCAATATTTGGTTATTGGGCACAATAGATGATCTCCCGCATTCATGCTAGGGGGCGAATGTTATCGGCTTTAATAAAAGTTTGAACTCAAAATTTTTTATTCTAAATATAGGGTAATCAACTAGGTACCAATTTTTTGGCACTTGTGGGGGTGTTAATCCTTCCCCATGCATAACCGACTCCCAAACCTAATTTTTGGATTTTCCTAACCCCAAAACTTAGTATTTTGATAAAAATAAAATGTTTTATTAAAATTACTCAGTTTTTATGGTGTCCCAATTGTTGGTGGCGACTCCTCACATTTCAAAATATTTTCAAAGAGAAACCCCCAAGTCGGTACGAGTTTTTTCTTGCCCAGGAGAAAACGGTGTCAAAAGAAGGCAATTTTTTTTGTTTGGGGGAATTGACAAGTTAGTATCCTAACTCTAAAGGATGGTAATCGTTTTTTATTTTCTTGAATCGAAATGACATCCTTTTAAACAAATTCAGGTGAATCAATTTTCTCTTCTCAACCAAAACCATTTTAATGAAATTCACTCATTTCAAAATAAATTCGAATGAACGAAAGGATCATAGTTTAAATATATGTTCGAATTTGCAATTCCAGTGTTCAGATAACATATAATCGTTTGGGTACCAAGTTTGGTGTTGTATGGTGTTTTTACTTCCCCATGCATAATCGACTCTCGAACTCTTAAGAAATGAATTTTTGGTAAAACAAAGAGTTTTTTTGTCTTTTAATGATTTTCCAAAAATTCATTGATAAGATAATTTATGTATTTGACCTACCTAACCCAAACATTGATGGTGACTCCAAAATCAAATTGCTTGAAAACCTAAATTTCACCATTTTTTTCAAATTAATTTTTAAGTTTAACCGATTCCTGCTCGTCGTTGGGCTATTAGGGAAAACGTTATAATGCTTGGCGACTCCGCTGGGGACATTAGAGAGTCAAGTCATAAACGATTATACGTTATCTTTATTATTGGAAATTGAAATTTAAATTTTATTTAATTTATGATCATTTTTGTTTTATTTTTATTTTCATCATATAATGCATTATTTTATTTGAACAAATTAATTTTTTTATTTTTTTGGTTTTCATATTGAAGAGATTTTGAATTTGTAAAAAAGTCTTCATTTTGGTTGTGTTTTTTAAGGTTTGTGAGTTTCTCCTTACACACAACACGTGCATTTACATACCATGAGCTCACTTACCGAGCTTTGTCTATTTTATATTGAGGTGAAAGCTTAGCCTACGTGAGATAAATTATTTCTCTGTTTGGGTTTTAGTAAGTAACCTTTTGGGGTTCATATACCCTATATCTAGTGAGATAAATTGTTTCTCTGCATGGACATAGGGGAATGTATTCTCTTGAATTGAATATGATCTGTATGAGCTTGAAATTGGCCTAGATTGAAGGTTTGCAGCCTAATGAGGCACCAACATGGATAATTTGAGTACATTTTTCCTTATAGCCAAATACCTCATATAATGAGCCTTAGTATCCCACCGATGAAATTCATGTCGAAACTTTGTTCGTTGTTAGGAACCCAAATAAGTGTACACAAAGGAGACACGACACTAAACCTTTCTTATTTATTCAAATCAATTTACTTTCTGAATAAAACATATGAACTAGAAAAGCATGTGATTAGGTCTTATTTTCGAACAAAGAATGGGGGTAGAAAGCATGTTTTGGGTAAGATTTAACCTAATAACAGTAGAAAAGCTTGTGGGAAGGTTTTGCGATTATCTTTCAATAATAATTGCTTGATATTTAAATTCTCTCATACTGACATATTTTATGTGTTTGATTGTTTATCGTTTTGCATTACATGTCATCATAAATAAAAGAAATGTGTTAATTTATAAAGTAATCGTCAGAGTAGAAGAGCGCTCATTCAGATAGAAAAAGAGTTATCATAAAAGGAAGAACCTAATCTAGTCGTCCAAGCTTGGTCTGAAGAAACACAAAGGGTAAAAGGAGATAGTTTGCCAGGGGATTATGTATCACATATGTCTGAAGATGTCAACATCAACTTCAAACAGAATGACTTGAGAGAAATTTTGGGAAGTTGGAGAGTGGCCACCAAGGAGAAATTTCATAAGAAATATAGTGACATAGCCCATCTTCTCTATGTAAAGATAAAAGAGCCCTTACTTAAAGCCCTGGTTCATTTTTGGAATCCTATTTATAGCTGGTTCACCTTCAATGAAAAGATTTGACACTGGCAATAGAAGAGTATATTACCTTGTTCAACTTTGAGAGCCTCAGGTGAATAGAATTTATTCGGACCTCTGAAAGTTTAATCATTTAAAAGAAAGCTTGTGAAGATTACTGGTAGAGGTAAGAGCTGGATAATGGAGCATATCCAAAAAAAAGGGAGAAAGTGAATGTTTTTTGTGGCATTGTCTCAAAAAGGTGATACTCAAGCACATAGATGAAGATAAAAGGTTAGACACCTTTGCTCTGGCTATAAATAATATGGTGATCTTTCTAAAGACCATATTCCATGTAGAGGCTGCTGTTGCAGATTTCTTTGATCAACTGGAGAGCTATAAATCATGTACCTGATGTCTTGGCAGAGACTTTCAGATCCTTGAACAGTTATCGTAAAATGGAAAGAGGTCAATTCATAGGTTGCGCTGAATTACTCACTGTCTGGATTTGTAGCTATTTCTATAAACAATAGAAAGTTTATTATCACCTTTTCTCCACATATACTCGCCATTAAAGGAGTTTCCTAGAAAAGAAAGGCCAGAGGGGTTACCAAGGAAGAGATGGATATCAGCCTTTTAGGAATTTGCAAGACATTGTTTGGTGTGTTCCTTGGTTAGGCTACACTAGCATTCTTTTCAAGTGTGGAGATCTAGACTATGTGTCGCTATTGGGACTTTATAGAGGAGTCATCTATGCTCCACTAATGGTCCTCATACAATATAGAGTGCGGCAATTTATACCAAGTCACAAGTGGTTTGAGTAAATCTGATATCATATATCATGTGACCATTACAAGAAGAAAGCACATGAGTTGTCTCTTTCTTGGAATAGGACTTTTCAAACAAGAGTCGTGGCAGGGGATATTATGTGGACAGCAGAGTATGATGCCTGGAGACTTGCACGAAAGAATAGAAATGCCTCATTTCCAGATCAAGGAAAATATACCCCTATAAAAGAGTATATCAGGGTGGTCCCATCATAAGCAGAGATTCTCAATATTGAATTTGAATCTGAAAAGAAGAAGTAGGGTGAGGCGATGGAAGAGGTTAAACGAGAAAACTTTATATTGGATCTCGATGTTGCCTTCCATGTCAAACAATTTGAGTTGTTGAGAAAGAGAAAATAGATAGCTCACTTTGAGCTGAAATACCTAAGAAGGGGTTACCGTGACTTACAAAAAGAAAAGAGGGTGTCTGGATCTGACAAGACGTCACAACAGTGTGCTAAAGAATTGGCAACTGAAAAGCGTCGTGTCCAAGGCCTGAAGCTTGAAAACTAGTGCCATCTCATGAAGATCAAAGCTGATAAGAGACTGAGGGACATATATAAGGCTGAGAAGAAAGAAATAATCAAGCAACTTAAGATTGAAAGCCGTGAAGCCTAAAAA
The DNA here is from genome assembly GCF_006381635.1 of Hibiscus syriacus. NCBI lineage: Eukaryota > Viridiplantae > Streptophyta > Magnoliopsida > Malvales > Malvaceae > Hibiscus > Hibiscus syriacus. The sequence goes on from NW_024063064.1 coordinate 1,371,387, forward strand.
TAGAAGTAAAAAGAAAGATAGCTTGAAAGAGTTGGAAGAAGAAAAACATCGAGTTCAAGGGCTAGAAACTGAGGTGAGTAGCATACTGAAAGAATTTGAGGCCATAGATCAAAGGATCCAATAGCTAGAAGAAGAAAAAAATCAAAAGAAGGATAAAGTGTCGACTGAAAGACAAGGGTGGAATCAAATCCTTGAAAGAAAGCAGGTCGAGATTGGATCTTGGATGCAAAAATTCTGAATGAAAAACAAGCTAGTGGAAGAGCTGACCAAGGAAATGGGGAAATTGATGCCTTTTGCCATTACATTATGCATTTAGCACTTTTCATTTTGCATTTTGCACTTGCATATTAAATTTCAAAGGATCTCGTGTGCATAGAAAATAATAATAAAAATAAAGATATTAATTTATGGATGTTTGTTTTGAAGAGAGATCCTGGAAACTGACAAAAATCAATCCATAACCACATATCCATATAATACCCGAAGTAAGACTAAGAGAATGGATGCAAAATTCGAGCAACTACAAAAGGATCTTCAGGAGAAGTTAATAAAAATGCAATAAAATGGGAAGCCCAGATGGAGCAGTCACAAAGATCCGTTGTTGAATCACATAATGTAAACCCAATCCAACATAGTAAATGACATTGTGGAAAAATTATTTGGGCTAAGTGGCATGGTAGGGAAAGAACCAGATATTGCTATAGCAGAGACTTCTAAATAAGCACCCGTATAATCTGGTCCTAGATTGGTCATCTCACCTGAAAAGCTTGTTGGGCACCCCACAGGATCCTCTACTACTATAGCTCAAGTAATCGTCATAAAAAGTGCAATCCAAACAAATACAATGCACCAGATTTTGATGAGATCAAGAAGATTAAGAACGAAGTATCAGAGCATCTGAAACACTGGTGCAAATATTTCTTTAAGGTAATAGGGGGACAAAGCTCCTAAGACAAGATAGATGATGTGGATTGAAGCTTGGTACCTGACTTAATCTTGCCCCCCAAATTTTAAGATTCCTGAGTTCGAGAAGTATGAAGGAAAAACATGACCCACTACACACCTAACAATATTTGCAGGAGGATCACTGGCTTCATTAGAGGTGATAGGCTCTTGATTCATTGCTTTCAAGCAAGTCTAATAGGGTCTGTCGCAAGGTGGTACAACCAGCTGACCAGTGCCAAGATAGGATCTTGAAAGGATTTAGCACCTTTAAAGAATAGTATCAACATGTCACTGACATGATGCCCGATAGGGTTACTCTCTAGAACATGGAGATGAAGTACAACAAGAGCTTTCGTGAATACACAGTGTTAGAGAGATTGTTTCCTAAGTCCATCCCACACTGGTTGAAAAAGAGTTTATAACCATGTTCATTGGCATACTAAAATCCCCTTACATTGATCACATACTAGGGTGGGTACAAAAAGTTCTCCAATATAGTCATGTGCGGAGAAATGATTGAGAGGCCGTTGAAAAAGGGTCAAATTGTTGGTGGGAAAAATCAACAAAGAAACAATGTGAACTTCTATAAACAAACCAAAAGCTGGAAATTTTGCATCTTAGGGAGTAGCCAAGTATGAGAACAATACTAAAAAGAGAACGTTCACACCCATTCCAATGATATACAGTGAACTTTTTCCAAGATTCTTCAAGTCGCATGTAGTGTTATCGAAGTATGTGGATCTGATTGAACTACCCTTTCCCAAGTGGTATAATGAGAACGAGACTTACGAGTATCATACTAATATCCAGGGGCATAGAATTGAAAAATATCTTGCCTTCAAAAAGGTGGTCGAAGACTTGATCAAGAGGAAGGTTATGTCCTTTAATGAGTCAGAGGCACCGTATGTTGCTGTGAACTCGCTCCTAAATCATCAAGGTCAAAGGGTTAATGATGTCGATGAAGGCCACGGGGTCAAGGTAAAAATTGAAGAAGTAAAAACACCATTAAGATGGGTGTATGAACAGATGATTGTGAGAGGACTGTTGAGTTCAATGAAGGAATCAGTGGATCAAAGATCAAAGAACTAATGTGAATACCATTGTAAGGATGGTCGTTAAATACAAGTTTGTCAATAATTCAAGCAGATAGTCCAAGAGTTGGTGAACAAGAAAGAAATGTAGTTCTTTGAAGAAGTTTAACAAATAGTGAAATAGATGTTTATTCATCTGAAGAATGTTCAATAAAGGTCGAAGCAAAGATGAAAAAGTCGATTCTAGTTATATCCAAACTAAGTTACGAGGTGAGTCAAGGGAAGGTGATGCCAAAAGTGGTGATAAATGCATTAGCACCGTTCGCCTAAAAATTCAACAAAATAGTCCCATGGAATTACACATGTCAAATTAATACTCCTGAATGCAAGGAAAATGAAGTTAGTGAGGTTGGAGGTTTCACTAGGAGTGGAAGGTGTTATGCTCCTGGTCGAGTAGAAAATGCTAGAGCTATTGAAATCAACGAGCATGAAGACAGGATGAATGAACCTGTCAAGATCGATGGGGCTCAAGAGTTATTAAAATTTTTTAAACAAAGTGAGTAAAACATCATGGAGCAGCACCATAAAACATCTGCACATATCCATCCTTATGCATTCAGAGGTGCACCTAAATACGTTGATTAAAGTATTGAATGAAACTTTTTGTAGCAAAGAATATACCAGTGGAACATCTAGATAGATTGGTGAACAATATCAACGCAGACAATTTCATCTACTTTTATGACGATAAAATACCTGAAGATGGCAAGGGTAAATGCAAGGCGCTATGCATAACTGCTCATTATAAAGGGGTTATTTTGTCTGGAGTATTAATAGACAGCAAATCAGCCTTAAATGTCATGCCTTGGGCAACTTTGAATCGGCTTCTTATGGATACCTCACACATGAGGGTTTGTGGTAATACTATCCAAGCATTTGACGGCACAAAGAGGAACATTATGGGCAATATCATAATTCCCCTTTGAGTTGATCCTGTAACATTTGATGTGAAATTCATGGTTATAGACATTCACCCAAACTACATTGTCTACTCAGAAGACCATGGATACATATGGTAGGGGAAATTCCCTCTTCGCTGCGTCAGAAACTCATATTTATCACTAAAGGGAATTTGATAACCATCAAAGCTGAAGAGGAGATCATAGCCTCAATTACCACTGATACACCATATGTAGAGACGGATGAAAATGCAACAGAGTCATCCTTTTAGTCCCTGGACTTCGTCAATGCCACCTCTATTCCTTAAGGAAAACAAATACCTACTCCCAGCTTTCGACCAGCACCAAGATGCAATTAAAGGAGACCATAGCTCGAAGAGCCAAAGTGGGAAAAGGTTTGGGGAAGTAATTGCAAGGAATCACTAAAGGATTTGCCCCAACACCCAAAAGGTACTGCTTTGGGATTGGTTACAAATCTACCTACCAAGACATGATTAAGGATGCTCAGAAGCTTAGGGAAAGAATGAAGGTCAGGGCATGTGGTCAGGATGTTGCTTGGGAACTTATTATCATACCACCTATTACTCAAACATTCTTATCTGGAGGCTTTGTGATGAACGTGTTGGAGCTTCCATGGATTGATGAAGAAGCGATTGATATTGAGGCCCTGATGGAGGATTTTAGCATCAATGCTATGGTAAATGATTCAACTGAGGAGTTCTCTCTTGCGTCAATTCATCCATTCCCACCTGGTTATTCTCTAAACAACTATAATGTTGAAGAGCTTCCTCTATTTTTCAAACAAATCTCAGAGTAATGCATGATAATGACCTTGTTACTTTTGCCCGAAAGCAATAGAGATCCTTTGTAAGGGTATACTGTTATTAATCTTTATTTAATGAAATAATGCATTTTCCTTCATTATTTCTGTGGAAAACATTTATTTCATTCTCTATTATTATATTATAGTCATTATTCTTCAATAAATATAAAAATCTTTATCTCTAGCTCGAATATATTCATTTCCCTTTGCAGGTCTCCAGATATCAATTGTACGAGTAATGGTGTTTCTTAACCAAAGGTTGATTTTGAAAATGACATGTGTCTAGAGGAATTTGAGGGTTATAATGATGATGAAGAATGTGAGTTAAACCCTACACTTGTTAGATTAATTGAGAAAGGAGATAAACATATTTTTCCCCATCAAGAGAATATTGAGATAGTGAATTTGGGACAGATGATGATAAAAAAGAGGTCAAGATTGGCACCTCGCTTTCATCAAAAACAAGACAAGACCTCATAGACCTCATGCATTAATTCAAATATGTGTTTGCTTGGTCGTATCAGGATATGCCAGGTTTGTATACCAACATCGTGGTACACAAGTTGCCAATAAAATCATAATGCAAGCCAGTGCAACAAAAGCTACGAAGAATGAGACCAGACATGTTGCTAAAAATAAAGGAGGAGGTGAAGAAACAGTTTGATGTCACATTCCTACAAGTATCCAAATACCCTAAATGGGTAGCAAATATAGTGCCAATTCCAAAGAAATATGGAAAGGTCTAAATGTGTGTTGACTACCGAGATCTCAATCATACAAGTCCCAAAGATAACTTCACACTTCCTTGTATTGATACAAGGTTCGATAATACAGCTAGACACGCTCTTTTCTCCTTCATGGATGGCTTCTTGTGGTACAATCAATCAAAATAAATCCTGAAGATATAGAGAAGATGCATGTTGCTAAAAATAAAGGAGGAGGTGAAGAAACAGTTTGATGTCACATTCCTACAAGTATCCAAATACCCTAAATGGGTAGCAAATATAGTGCCAATTCCAAAGAAATATGGAAGGGTCTAAATGTGTGTTGACTACCGAGATCTCAATCATACAAGTCCCAAAGATAACTTCACACTTCCTTATATTGATACAAGGTTCGATAATACAGCTAGACACGCTCTTTTCTCCTTCATGGATGGCTTCTTGTGGTACAATCAAATCAAAATAAATCCTGAAGATATAGAGAAGATGGCGCTCGTGACTGTGTGGGGGCATATTTTTCTATAAAGTGATGCATTTTGGACTAAAGAATGCAGGGGCAACGTATCAACGAGTCATGGTTACTATATTCCATGATATGATGTACAAAGAGATAGAGATATACATGAATCATATGATTTCCAAATCACAAACTAAAGAAGAACATGTTGAAGTCTTAAGGAAGTTGTTCTTGAGATTGAGGTAGTACCAACTAAAACTTAACCCAGCTAAGTGCAAATTTGGAGCCACATCAGGAAATTACTTGTGTTCATAGTTAATGACAAAGGGATAAAAATAGATCCCGATAAAGTCAAAGAAATCCTAGAATTAACACCTCCTAAAACACAAAAAGAGGTGCGAGGAATTTTTGAAAGGTTAAATTACATTGCCAGGTTCATCTCTTAGTTAACCAAGAAATGTGATCCAATCTTTCGCTTGTTAAAAAAGAAAAATCCAGGAATATCGGATGATAATTGGAAAGAAGGTTTCGATAAGGTCAAACATTATCTGTCAAATGCTCCAACTCTAGTACCACCAATTCCAGACAATCTGTTGATTCTGTACTTGACCAATTTTTTAAAACTATGAGATGTGTCCTAGCACAACATGATGAAAATGGAAGAAAAGAATTAGTCATTTACTATTCAAGTAAAAAAATCACTGACTGTAGGACTCGATATTCTCATATCGAGAAGTTGTGTTGTGCCCTGGTTTGGACTACAAAATGGCTGAGACAATATTTGTTATACCACACCACGTGATTAATATCGAAGTTGGATCCCTTGAAATACATGATGGAGTCATCAATTTTGACTAGAAGAATAGCAAGATGAAAAATGTTTCTATAAGAGTTTGATATAGTATATGCGAGACAAAAAGCAGTCAAGGGTAGCGCCATTGCAAATTTCCTAGCAAGCAGAGCACTGGAAGACTATGAACCAATGAAATATGAATTCCCAAATGAGTACTTAATGGCCATATATACGGTAGAATAAGAGCAAGCCCCGAAAGAAGAAATGTGGAAGATGAATTTGAATGGTGCTTCAAATGTTGTGGGGCACATAGTTGGAACAGTGTTGGTTTCTTAAGGGGATCATTATCCTTTCACCAGTCGATTTGCTTTTGAATGTACAAACAACATGGCAAAGTATGAGGCATGTATCATGGGAATTTGAGCTACAATTGAGCGCGAGATCAAAATCCTATAAGTGTTTGGAGATTCTTCTTTAGTTATATACCAACTTCATGGAGAATGGATGACTAGAGATTCCAAGTTGATAGAGTACAAGAATTTGGTTATGGATCTGATAAAAGAGTTTGAGGGGATTACTTTTACTTATCTCGCACTAGAAGAAAATTAGATGGCAGATGATTTAACCACATTAGCTTCAATGTTCAATGTCAATGACCAAGCCCGAATTATGCATATCTAAATGAGTATAAGAGAAGTATCGGCTCACTGTTGTAACATTAAGGAAGATAGGGGTGGTTTCTCATGGTATTATGATATTGTTCAGTATGTAAAATATCAAACTTACCCTGCTAAAGCTACTGAAAATGAAAAATGAACTCTGAGAAGGCTAGCTATAGGATATGTTCTCGATGGGGATGTTATGTACAAAAAAAAAGATATCAAATATTGCTGAGATGTGTGGACAAAGTTGAGGCGAAGAAAATACTCGAGGAGGTTCAGGAGGGATTTGTGAAACACTTGAAAATCATGAGGTTTAGTTATTATTGGATAACAATGGAAGGGGATTGCATAAGCTTTGCATGTAAATGTCAAAAATGTCATATCCATGGTGATAAAATATGTCCCTCCCTCACCACTCCATGTAATGACCGTACCATGGCCACTTTCAATGTGGGGCATTGATGTCATTGGGTAAATCTCACCAAAGGCGTCAAATGGACATCGTTTCATCTTATAGCTATTGATTATTTCACCAAATAGGTCAAAGTTGCATCATATGGAAATATCACAAAAGGAGTAGAGTGCAAATTCCTAAAGAATGGAATTATATGTAGATATGGAACACCGGAGAGAATTTTCACAAATAATGCCTTGAAACTAAACAATGACTTGATAAAGGAATTCTGCACAAAATTCAAGATTAAACATCATAACTCAGCTCCTTATCACCTAAAAATGAATGGGGCAGTAGAAGCAGCAAATAAGAATATCAAAAAGATTGTCACCATGACGACTGAAACATATAACGACTGGTATGAAAAACTATATTTTGCTCTGCTTTGTTATCGCACATCTTTTCGTACATCGATTGGGGCAACACTATACTTGTTTTTGGGATGGAAGCAGTTTTACAAGTTGAGGTAGAAATCCTTTCTCTGAGAGTAATGATGGAGCTAAAGCTAGAAGAGGCCAATTGGATTCGGAACATATTTGATCAGATAAATTTAATTGAGGAGAAAAGACTAATAGATATCTTTCATGGCTAGATGTATTAGAAAAAGATGATACGAGATCACGATAAGAAGGTCAGACCTTGAGAATTTCATGAAAGAGATCTGGTGCTCAAAAAAGATCTTACCCATGCAAAAAGACTTCTGAGTGAAGTGGATGCCAAATTGGAGAGACCTTATGTTGTAAATAAGGTCTTTTCTAGGAGAGCATTGATTTTGACTGAAATGGATGAAGATGAGTTACATAATCTTGTGAATTCTGATTTAGTCAAACGATACTATACTTGAAGAAAAAAGAAAACAAGAAGAAGAAGAAGAAGAAGAAAAATTAATGAAAAAGATAAAAAATGAAAAGAAAATAAAGAAAAGGGGGTTCAAGATGAAAACTCAAAATGGGCGTCTTGAAACCAAATGAGGATTCAAGTTGAAAATCTGCAGAGGATGTCTGAGATTTCAAGATTAGGATCTTGAATGGTGGATTTCCTCGGAAGCCTGACAGTTAAGGGAGAGGTTCTCATACTCAGACATCCTTAAATACGATTTGGACCCTCTGGACACATGTTAACTTTCAGAAGAGACTTATGGTAAAAAGATAGAATGACTCTTGCACTTGATATCGGGGGTACTCAGCCTTTATTCTTTTTTGTAAAGTTTGCCTTTTCATTAAAAGAAATATTTGCTCAAGAGATTGTACCTTTTCACCGCTCATTAATGAAACCAGTCGAGTGCATTTTGTTACCTTTTTTACATAAGCGTCATACATATAAAATTTTGATTAATAATGGTATCATATATAAAAAATGATTATTATGGCTTACTCTGAGAAAAGTTCAGGAGAATGGGAACTTTAAAACAAGTGTTCACCAGGAAGTACATGTAAATGAAATATCTCTAATTGATCAGAGCGTTAGAAAAGAGCTTACCCAAATTAAAGAAATCAGTCAAAAAGAGAAACGATATTAATCTGATTTCACTCACCCAGGAAAAAAGATCCAAAGAAATTCTGATCAGAGGTTGCACTAGATACGATCTCATCCAGTCAATTTATTTTGAGTCACCTTGTGCTCAAAAGTCAACTAAGCAAGACAAGTCATTTCTTTGACTAGATCAAAGAAGAGAAATTAAGGGTTATTTTTTGCAAGAAGCGGTTACAAAAGTATCCATAATCAAAGACCAAATAATGATGATCAAGAAAATCTCACCTGTCTTAATCAAGAGTGGTCCACCAAAAGTCAATAAGATCCCATTTTTTGAAATTTAATTGCACTAAGTTACATTGAACATTCATACACTTCATGTCAAATAACATTAGATCATCCTTAGGACATAGTACATATGACACATAAAAAATCATAGCATTTGACTTATTGAACAAGATCTTGAAGATCTATCTCATTACTAGAGGTGATGAATCAATCGTCGTCAACCATGACTAGATCTCCTCACCATGAAGGATTAATGTCATCACTAGATTTGACATCAAGCAAGTCACCAGTGACCAGATCTCCTCAGCACGAAAGGGCAGTGTCATCTTCGAAAATAAATTTATTCGAAGGCAATTAGATTTCCTCAACACGAAGAAACAATGTTGTCTTTAGACGCAACTAGTCGTCCTCAACACGAAAGAACAATGTCGTCAACAAAATACGACCAAACTCCTCAACATGAATGAACAATGTCAATTTCGAAATTTTCATCCTTTGACAAAGATCTTGATCCTCGGACTCAGAGCAGCCAGAGGGGTCGAACAAAATTAGAGTCTTTGGTCTTCGTCTAATTCCCGTTATATGAAAATAGGAAAAGAGGGGCAGTTGTAGACACCATATTTAGTCTAGGCCTCGATTTAACTTCCTCTTTTTTATTTTTTAATTATAATTTCTTATATTATTATTTTCAATTATGATTTCTAGTTAATAGTATTAACTCGTAACTACTATTATTATATTTATATATTTTTATTGTGGTCATTAGGTAGTTCCTCATTATTTAATTAAATATAAGTATTAGTTTTGGCTATCATTTGATCATTTTTCTTTTTTTGTTATTAATCATAATTAATTTGAATAAATATCCATGCATGTACATATATGTGTGTTTGAGTTATAATTATTATTAAATATATATAGTTGGGTTAAACATTTATATATAATTATTAAATAAATACAAAATAATGGATGAATTAAATATGAATAACTAATATCAATTTTATTTCTTTTTTATGTCCACTACAAGTTAAAATACAACCCAAATGAGAAAAGGCCCAAATACAAAAAGACAACCCGAAAGATATGAGGCCCATAAGTGATGCAAGATTTAGGGTTTTTATCCTAAGAAAGATCAATCACTGCCGCCGATGGAAACTAATCGGTAGATCTGACTCGCATGTGAAACACACTCGGACATTTCAACCCCAAAGCACTATTTGGGCTCTCTGACGTGCGCCACGAGCCTGGATTTAGTCCCCTCATACCCTCAATCGACTGGATGTCCTGTAAAAGCTCCTTTGTCACAACAAGCAGCGAATGAAATGCCTTTGTTGTATGAAAGGGCTCCTTTTTGCCCCTCTCGACCATGCAACAACTAAAAGCAAGAAGAGATCAGAAAAAAGAGACAAATCTGATTTTTTCTTCTTTTATGTAATCTAAACAAAAGGGCTATAAAAACCCAATAGCAAAATGTAAAGGGACCATCTTTGAATCATTCGAATATTGAACCAAAGAAAACATATTCAAAAGCAATATTCAAACCATCATGGTATTTTTTTTATTTTTTTGGCATACAACTTTTCTTTTTTTTTCGAAACAGTAAAAACTCAAAGCAAAGAAAAAGTTTAGACCTTTTACCTTAACCTTTGGATCCACCGGAGTGAGATGTCCACCCAAGTAAAAGGCATTGTCTTTAGGTGGTTTAGGTCACGGGAGACCTGAGGGTCATGTTTTTCAGCCGTTTAGGCCCCTTTTTTTGGTTCGCATGGAGTGTTTGAGTAGGGTTTGGTTGAAAGGTAGAGGCTTTTGTTTTTGGGTTCGGTTTAGTATCGATTAGCCACTAGTGGAGGTGACTAATGGTAAACGCTGTCGACATGCGGCGGTGAAAGGGGGTTGTTTGCTTTCGGACGAAGAGGAAATGAGGGGAGTAAGGTTTGTTTTTTAGGTATCTAGGTCTAGGTTGCTAGTTTGGAGCCAAAAGGGGGCTCGGCCGGTAAAGAGAGAAAGTGAGAAGAGTGTTTTTTTTAGAGAAAAAAGATGAAAAACTAGGAGAGGGTAGGGTTTTAGTTTTTACTCAAAATAGCTAAAAAAGGGGAATATATTCTAAAGAAAAAGGAAATATCTCACCCATACCCCTACATCTTTTTCGTGTTTTTACAATATAGTCACGATGTTCCTTTTTTTATTTTGTTCGATAATTAACCTATAAGATTCATTACTTTTTAATTTAGTCACTAGTCAAACATATAAATGTTTCATTTGTTTTAATTTTAGCACATAATTTTTGTTTCTTTCAATTTAATCATTGAAATGTTATGCTTCTATTTTTTATTTGATTTAATCTCAACACTTTATTTTTATTTCTTTTAATTTAGTCATTAACCTAACTTTAATTTTATCCTAACATTTGAATTAATTCAACTACTTTGCACTGACCCGCCCCAGGGTATGATCTGTATTATTTATGGTCCAGGTAAATTATAACACTAACCTGCTAACTCGTTTATTTTATTGCTTGAACTAACCCTCTTAACATTTTATTTTTTATTGTTCGAACTAACCAGCTAACATTTTTATTTTTGTTGTTAGAGCTAACCCGCTAACTTTTATTGTTTGAATATATTTTACAGCTTTGTGGTGACCATCACGGGGTATGATCCACATTATTTATGGTCCGGGTAAAATATTAAAAGCAACCCCCTAACTTTTAATTTCTTGCAATTTAATATTTCTGCTATTTTCATTCCGTCACTTTAAAACTTTCTTCCCCTTTAATTTCCAGTCTTTTATTTTAGTCCTTTAAATTTCCAGCCCTTATTTTTCTGTATTTTCATTTATGCACCTTAAGTTGCATCTCATTTTATTTTAGTCATTAATCACTTGTGGTTTATTTATTTCCAATGCCTTTACTTTTCATTTATGTTTTAGCCTTACCTATTTATTATCATATTTATGTGCTGTCTAAATCTTGGTTGTTAGTTTATAAAATATTCATGTTAGTCCCTTATTTATGTTAGTAGAGAATCTATGCTTGATTTATATTTTAGACTCCAAATCGAACTTGCTCACCTTTATTATTACTACCTCAAGTTAGAAATCGGAACTTTTGTAGAATTATAGAATGTTTGATCCTTAATATTTTGTTTATGTTCGATTAGATCCCTAATTAATGTTTATTGACTTAGCCATTTAATCATCGTTTTTTCTTTTTGTTCACTTTGGTCACTACCCTTTATGCATATATATCTTCATATTATATATGTACATATGATTTTTTGGACTTTATTTTATTATAAGTATAATATTTTTTTCTTATGTATACGAAGAATAAATTTTGTTTTGAAGGAAATCTATGAAGACTCCCAACTACAAGGGCAGTGTGTCTTCAAGGATTTTTCGCACAAAAGTCTTTTTATATTCGATTGGTTTTTACTTTATCATGTTGCTTATTTTATTATCTTATTTTATTTTATTTTTTTCATTTATTATTATTATTTTATTTCATTTTTTATTTCTATTTTCATTTTTAATGTTAAGAAAAATGTAAGGTAATGTCTTTTTGTGAGGGGAATCCATGGAAAAGTCTCCTAACTATAAATGAAGTGCATTTCCGAGGATTGTTCGTACGAAAAACATTTATTTATCCGAGCATTTTCTTGAAAACTATTATAATACTATACATTTTTTATATATATATATATATATTATCAATAAAATTAAAGAAATATAATTTTGTGAGGAGAATCTATAAAAAAGTCTCTCAACTATAAGGGAAGTGCATTTTCAAAGATTGTTTGTATAAAATGATGTAATTTCTCTTTTTTAAAAAAAAGTAATAAGAATCTTTTGTAAAAATAAATAGTTTTTTACATTAGATATTAATTATTCCATAAGTATGTCGGTGCACCATTGCATTTATTATTTATCATCATATTAATTTTAATAATTTCAAAGGCAATGTTGTTTTGGTTTGGGAGAATTGTAAAATTAGTATCCTTACTTTAAAGGATGAAAATCTTTTTTTTATTTTCTTGAATCGAAATGACATCCTTTTAAATAAATTCAGGCAAATCAATTTTTCTTTCTCAACTTAAACCATTTTAATGAAATTCACTCATTTCACAATAAATTTGAATGAACAAAAGGATCATAGTTTAAATATATGTTCGAATTTGCAATTCCAGTGCTCAGACAACATATAATCGTTTGGGTACCAAGTTTGGGCGTTGTGGGGTGCTTTTACTTCCCCGTCCGTAATCGACTCACAAACTCTTAAAAAATGAATTTTTGGTAAAATGCATATCGCTTTTGTCTTTTAATGATTTTCCTAAAATTCAATTAAAAGATATTTTTATGTATTCGACCTACCTAACCCAAAGGTTAATGACGACTCCAAAATCAAATTGTTTGAAAACCTAAATTTCACAATCTTTTCTCGAATAAATTTTTAAGTCAAACCATATTCCTGCTCGTCGCTGGGCTGTTAGGGGAAACATTGTGACACTTATTGTGACACGTCCTGATACTAGTTATTTGGTGAGTGTGTAGTACTAACATATGTCATCACCAACTGTTGATTATTGGAATATAGTAAAACAAATAATGTATTAATTAAAAAGTGTTCATGAATTAGGAATCCTATAGGACAGTCATGGTCATATTCGGATCAAATGCTTTTCAAATTTGGATTGAATATGATATAAGAAATATAAGAGATCGATCAACTTTAAGATATTATGCCTTTGCTAGAGGAAATTTTATTTTATGAAAGAGTAAGAAACAAAATATAATCTCATAATTAAATGTGGAAGTTGAATACAAAACTATGGCCGATTTGGGAATGCTTCTAACAATGGAAAAGTAATTTTCCATCTCATAAGCAATGCTAAACACCAAAAAAAAGGATTTAAAATCATGTTTAAAAATTAATTTTTAACTTAACCTTATAAGTTCAAGTTTCTAACTTTTACTGTGGAAAATCACTTTTGAGTGATTATAATTTTATCCTCAAATACTATCTTTTCAATTTACAACTTGTGAATATTTTATTTTTTTAAAATCACTTTTTGACAGCAATACCAAATAATTAAATTTTAAATTATACTTTCCAAAAAATGCTTTTAAAAGTACTTTAAAAATACTTTTAAAAGTACTTTTTCACAGTAGTATTTTTAAATCATTTTTCTAAAGCAATACCAAATCTGTGTTTGTGCGAAGATGTATGGACATATCAACTCCTCAATAAAGTATGAATTCTGAGGTTAAATCTCAAGTATTAGAAGACTAATTAAAATAGAGTGCTATATCTAATACCTAATTAAAATAGTATAGGGACTCTACACTTATATATATACTTATACAATTGTTGAAAATAATAAAAGAGAAAATATTCTCTTTTTCAAGAATTTAGAGTTTCCCATAGCAACAATGCCGCTTACATCGTACCTTTATTACTTGATAAATGCAATCCAGCCATAAAAACAATTCCGCTTACATACAGCAGACGACATTACAGCACAGTACATTAGAACAATGTCCCTGTTTGACAGGCTACATCATTAACCATACAATGAATCCCATGTTAAAGAGTTCAAATACGACATAGCCTAATCTGTAGACTATATTATATAAGCAGTTCTTACACCGCGAGCATACCCGACATGGATGTCATCCCCATGAGCTTGAATTCTACATGTCAAGATGAATGCAGTTTCTTCCCAGCAAGGAATTTGAATCCTGGCCAGGGAGCTGAATTATTTGACATGGAATCCAATTATGTAGAAACAGAATACACAGACAGCGTAAAACACTACACGCAGCAAACAAATATCATGCAGATGCATTCTTTGCTTTTTTATTTCCCAAGGATTCTGCACCTAATAGGTAGTCAGCAAATTATTTCCTGTGATAAAGAAAAAAATTGAAAAGGATAAGTGATTCATTGTAAAAGAAACTTCTCAACAAACCACAAGCCACAATGTAGTAAATGGTTTGTGAAGGAGTGCTTAATATTGTTTATAATGATAACATTAAATTAAATGCAGTAGTTGACAACCTTGTTCAATATTTCTAGAATCAATGGTTGATTATTTTATATATAGTAACCTTAAAGGGTGCTTTCAGGGAATTTGTTAGCCAAAATCCTAAGGAAGTTCCGATCCTTTCGGCAAAAGCTACCTGGAAAATAAATTTTTTACCTTCAGGTCATTCCCCGCTTGCGTTTAGCATTTTCCCAGAGCTTCAGTAGAAACATGACACCCTCTTTCAGTGTTGCCTTTCTTCCTTCTCCATAATTCCACAACTCAGAAATTATGTACCTTCCACTCGGATTGTATTCATTTATTTCCTTTATGGAAGAAGTGACTGACTTATACACTTCATTACCCAACTGATCCTTCAAATCTCTCAATTTTTCATCTTCATCATCGATCACTTCCTGATACAGAAATACTGACTTTGAGCAAATCATTGAGTGATAGAAACAACAGAAAGTAAACAAGCAATATGGTCTTTCACATAAAAGCCTTGAATGGATTTCAAATCTATTATACTATTCTATATTATATATATATATATATATATGGGCATGGTTCACTGACATGCTTCAAGGTTTACAAGTTTTACCAACATTTACATTTTAGGATAGCTGGCTTTAACTGTTAGCTTTGCTGGCTGTTGGCTTGGCTTATGGCTGCCTGCCTAAATTTATAACGTATACTTCTCTGTACAAATATATACAATATTATACTCCCTCCATCCCACTAAAGTTGTCACCTATTGAATTTTAGGGGTCAAATTTTTAAAACTTTGATCATAATTACTTTAAATATTTTCAATAATTAAATTTTATAAAGTTTATATTTATAACCCTCTTGATTGAAGGTTTTTAAAATATATTCTCTCACATTTTTATCACTAAAAAAGTTTAAATAATAAAAGTCAGTTAAAATATTTTGACAACAAAAAATCAATAAATGACAAATTTAATGAGACAAAGGGAGTATATGATATATAACATCAACGCAAACTAACATAGTTTATCATGCAACATATCTAACGTGAGGAAAGAGGAGGGAGGGAATTAGCAGCAGAATATTCATGAGTCATGAAATGAAAACCTGATATTCTTCTCCTCCTTCAAGTTTAATGCGTTTGAAAGGATGCCAGTCAGGATCCTTGAGATATTCTTCCCACAATGAGCAGATTTCTGAAGCTCTCTCCTCTGCTAGTTCCTCATTATACCTTCTCTTCATTGCTTCAAGGAATGGTTTGCTGTCAAGCTCTCCCATTCTCTTGACACCAATTTGTGTGCGACTGGATATTTCTTTTAATCCCTACAATGTGAAAAAAATCAGTGCTTCCTGACTGGCAAGCGAATCGGATGAGCAAACAAAAGGCTGAAGCAGACATTTCCAGAAATGATTAGCAGTCATACACCTGACATTCTCAGTAAAAGACAGTTTCAACTAACAGCCGGATATGAACATTTCGTTTTAAGGGTGATAAAAGTGAGCAGATTAGCACTTCTTAATAAAAGAAGCTTGTAACGAGGCAAAACTCAAGGAATAAGCTGATAACCAGGAGTCTGTCCCGTGTCCATCTCAGAGAAGGAAGGGCAATAGAACTGTAGTATTTCCTAGCAAAACCCTTCTAAACATTTAGATATACTTGCTCAAGATCAAATTAAAAAACATGTGCATCATCCAATCTTTTGATTATATCATTTTGTTTTTGATGAGGAAAAACATTTAAATAAAATCAAATAGATAAATGCCAAGAGAAAATAGAAAATCTCTGCGTAACTGTCCATTGGACATCTTATTTGGCTTATTTCTCTTTTTTACAATACAATCACATTTCCAAGATCCCTCATCTTAAAATGAAAACTTTGAAAATGAAGAACTCCTGCTCATTTATGTCTACTGTCATACACATAAGTTCTCAAGACCTTTTGGGTTCACGCAGTAAGATTTTAGAAATATACACAAAAAGAAACTCACATTAATCAGTTCTTTGCGAGCATCCTGCAGCTCATCATTGCTCTTACGCTCTCTCACAATAAGAGTTTGGTTTAACGCTTCTAAGTCTTCAAGCTCTCCCTCTTTTTCTCTCAACTCTTTAAGACTTGCCTCCACCTTCTTCAGAACTTCTATATCATCTTCATCTCCCATGTGCCTAATTACATTCAATGATCCTCTCAGTTGCTCGATTTCCAGTTCCAATGCCTGTTTTTGATCTAGTTGTTTCTCAAGTTGAATTATCCTATTGTGAAGTTCCTCCTTCTGCCTCTGTATAATTGATGGTCCAGCCATAACAATAACTCTCAGCATTCCAAAACTGAAAAGAAGTATTCTGGTATTAAAGAAAAAGACATGAATATCAAACAAACCTTCTGATCTTCAGCCAATTTCATTACATTTTCATCAGCCTTTTTTTGCTCCAAAGCAGCCAATTGCACCGCACTATTTTGAACGGCATTCTAGAAGAAGAATTACGTTAGTTTTGATTTTCCAGATACTTTTTGATTGACATTCCCAAGCATATGACTAAAAACAAAACACATCAACTGGTGCTGCAAAACAAATTCTGGAAGGAAATCGGTAACTGTAGATTTGTAGCGTATAACATATTTAGCCTTAGAAATATGTGTTAAGTTTATATTAGGAGAAAGAAATTTGGACTTGAAACTCCCAATTATGGTCCATAACTTTGAAAATCAACAACTATATCCACCATATGCATATCTATCAAGATTGCCAATGAGGAACAAGTTAATTTCAGCACCGGATGCTTCACAAGGATTGTTGCAAAACCAAAAACTCTGTAACAGTACCATGAGTTCCCATTGCAGCTATTCCAGATTGGTCATACGACCTTGCCTATGAGGCGTAAGTAGTATCAAAATCAAATACACAATTGAATATAAAAACTGAAGGGGGCAACAAGAAAAAGTGAAAATCAAGAATGAAGCACTGTACCTCTTCAAGTTCCTCAGCCAATTTTTTCCTTTCAGTTTCATTCAATGCCTCACGCTTTTCAAGTTCGACTCCACGCAATTCTAGGTCTTTTTTATGAGATTCTAGCTGTGACTTCAGTTTTTCATGGTCACTAAAAATCCTCTGGAAGTGATCCCTTGCACTAACTTGAATTTTTTTAATCTCTGCAAACAGAAGCAACATGAGTTGAAACCTCCATGACATGGTAGTAACCAAAAGCACTTTCAAACATAAAACTTAATGTCACACCAAAATGTATTAAAAATGTAGTAATGACATGTAACGGACTCAAAAGTGAAAACTAAACTCAAGACAATTAACAGTTTAAAACAGAAAAAACCAATAGATGAATAGGATGCATACTTTACAACTAGATTTTTATAAGAAATCTCAACCTACATATGTAGAAACCTTTGAGACACTATATCAGAAAATATTTTCAAACATAAAGATTAATGTAGCTCCACAATGTAGTAAAAAAATGTAATGATATGTAACAGACACAAAAGTGGGAACTAAACATAAGACATTGAACAGTTCAAAACAGAAAAAAACCAACCGACGAACTGAATGCATTATTTACAAGTTACAACTAGTTTTCTAATAAGAGAACTCAATCCATATGAGTTGAAACCTTTGAGACAGTAGTACCAGAAAACATTTTCAAACATAAGATTAATGTAACTGCAAAATGTAGTAAAGAACAGTAATGGCATGTAACAGTGTCAGACGTGGGAACTAAACAGATGACACTCAATAGTTTAAAACAGAATAAAACCAACAGATGAGTAGAATGCATACCTTACAATTAGTTTTTTTATACGAAAACTCAACCTACATGACAAAAAATAAAACACACCTTCATTATATGCTAGACTAAGGTTATCCTTTTCTTCCATTAAGGCCTCAAGGGACTTGGAAGTTTCAGAGCATTTTTGTTCCATCTCTTGTATGTGTTTGTTTTTAGTCTCAATGATATTATTCAAATTCATTACAAGTCTGTCTTGCTTCCTGGCTTCTTCCTCCATCAGCTCAGAAATGGTCTTAAGGTCACCAATCTTGTGTAAGTGTTCCCCAATAATGGTACTTGACTTGTAGTCTTCGGCACGTGCAACCCAAGCATAAAGACCTTCCTTAACACTATTATTACTAGCAAACCAATCCTTTCTCCCATGATGATCTGCCTCATAAGCCTTCTCAAATGACAATGCATTATGTAGCCCCGGCCAGTCTTTACGGAACTCGACAACCGCAGTCCCTGAATGACCACGGAAATTCCATAGTGGGTGAACTCTTATGGGGTTGAACCCTCTCCTGATCAACTCATCCCTCAACTTGGATCCACTTCCTCCAACAGATCGCCCATCCGGTAACTTTTGAGTAGGAATATTAACAACAACTCCGGTCCAGGGCCACACAATCTTCTCATCATGGTTGCAACCACTAAGAGGATCCTCCTTAGCCGCCACTGCAGCATTCGATGATGAACTACTACCCGCAGTCCCAAAAATATCTTTTTCCAAATACTTCACTAAAGCTAAGTGACTTGCTTTTTCTCTAACACTCCTTTTATCAGATCTACTTTTTCCTACACCAGAAGCATGCTGCAGGAGATCCTTATACAAATAATCTTGTTTTTTCTTTTTGGGACAAAAGGGGCAATTATACTTATCATCGGAAACTTTGTTCTGTAATTCCCATTTTTTAGTTTTTCGTAAGATTTATCTTCATATTCTTCTATTTCAGATTCACTGATATCTGAATCATCTCCCGAGCTGATATCCATTCTCAAGGGAACCTAAAATGGTAGAAACAAAACCAAAACAATCAAAAATGCGAACCTGCCAATGGCGGCGAGGATGGAGAAGATGACGGCGGCCGGGACCTGATAGCATAGAGGGTTTTCCAAAGGAGAAGAAGGAAAGGGGGGAATTTAGGGTTTATCGAATTCAAACAAAATTAGGTAGGCATGGCTGATTCGACCATTTCTGCATTCCGTTTGCTTTTTGAATTGGGTAAACTGTACCAATGACCAGTTAACTATTTTCTAATTTTACTTTAACCATCAATCTTTTAAATTTATCAATCATATCATCTAATTATTTAATAGTTGTCAATCAAGCCATTAATTTTTATCCATTAATTTTTATCAGCTGATGAAAACACAAACGTGATAGTTAAAAAATTGATATAATTATACATTTAATTATCATTATTTACATATTTTATCAATTTAGTGTAATATTTATTAAAAAAGTAATAATAATTTTATTATCATTGAAGTCAAATGATGACACTTGTTATCATCTAATTAAAGTGTGAAGATAAATCAAGGTTTGAACTTACATCCTATAAGTAAAGGATTGATTGCCCCAACCATAACACTAAAGACCTTCTTTAGTTTAAAAATTACAACAAATTGTATTTATCTTATAATATTGTTAATGATAGAAAGAAAGAATAAATAAAAACATTCAGATAAAGAATCAAATTATAAAATAAAAGAGCACCAAAATTACTTAAATAAATATAATATCATATTTATAATTAAATATATTTTATATATTTTTAAAATTATAGTTAATATAAGATTTAAAATAAAATTAAAATTCTTATATTTCAGGATAAATTACAATTTTGCTCACTAAACTTTATTCTATCTTCTATTTCACTCATTGTACTTTTAATTTAATCATTAAAAATTATACATTAAATTTTTTTATCACTAGATTGTTTTCTCAGTTACACTTTGATAACATACCTTATTTTAATATTTTTCCAACCAAATAACCTTTCAACTTCAGGTATCATATTCTTCTCCATTGCTTGTCTCTGCTCCATCAACTCAATATTTTGGAATGTGTATCAACCCGTCTACTTATTATTTCCGTCCTCAATATTTCCTGTGATTTCTCTCTGTTTGGGGAGGTTTAATCATTCATCTCCTTTTGTTGATATTCATTTCATTTATGTAACAATCCGAGTAAATCCCATCAACCAAATACGGTTTAGAATTATGAAAAAAGAGAGGGGAAGGAATCTCTTTCGTGAGGAAATCTGGATAGTTGTGATTTGCATAATATAACAAAATAACAATTTTATTTTATTATTATTTCACTCATTGTACTTTCAATTTTTTCAATTTACTCATTGAACTTTCAAATTGCTCTTATTGTTTTCATTCTGAATTATTTTATTATTATTTTAGCATGACATAACATTTTTATTATTATTTAATGTAAAAATAATTTAAAACATTAAATTAAAATCAGACGGTGGTCGTCCACAATTCGTCGTTGTTGGACGCCACTGTTGGCAACTGTAGATAGTAGTCGTTCAATCCCAAATTTTATCGGTCGCTTCGTCTGTAACATCCCAAAAATAAGGTCAGTGTTTGAAATGAAAGTTTTGAAATTTGGTGATAAATCTTGGAAAATTGAAAAGTTTAGGGACTTAATTGGGAATATTTTGTGAAGGATTGTTTAGTAAATATTGAATGAAGTAAGGGTAAATTAGTCTTTTCAAAGGAAGGATTTTTATCTTCCCTTTATAAGGATATTAAACACATAGAAATGGGGAAAATGAAAGAAAAGTCTGGAGACTTGGTTCTCTTCTTCTTCCTCGTTATTGTGAGCTCCATTTCAAAGGTGAGTCTTGGTAAGCTGATTATTTCTTGAGTTTTGGTAAGCTGATTATTTCTTGAGTTTTAAGCTTAGTTTTGATTATTGGAGTGTTAAGAAAGCTTAATGAGAGATTAAAGTGTGTTGAAACTCCAAGGTGGATAAGTTATGAAGGATTAAATATTAAGTGATTTTAAGTGAATTGATGAGGAAGAAGTTATAAATGGATTTTTAAGTCATATTTGACTTGTCATCTAATTAAGAAGTTAGAAATAATAAAAGTGAATTAAGAACATGTTGAATAATTGGCAAGATTTTTAAATTCAAGGGTTCTAATGAGATATTGGATGATTTGATGAGTTAAAGTGATATAAAATTATTTGAGTAGGTATATTTGAGTTTAATGAAACAAAAGAAGTTAGTAGAGTGGAAATTAGATAAGTTATGGAAAATTTTCAGGTGAAACAAGTAAGTTCTAGGCATGGGGTATCGGTACTGTTCATCCAGTACCGATACTTCAAAGCTAAAGGAGTATAATTTGAGTTTAGGGTATCGATACTGAAGGAACAGTATCGAGACCATATGATATAATTAGATGAAATCTTTTAAGAAGTATTGATACCTAAAGGGTGGTATCGGTACTGGTTTAAAGGGCTATCGATATCAAGTGTCTAGTATCGATACCATTATCAAGCTATGAATACAGAATATAAAAATGGTATCGATGCCAAGGAGGAGTATCGATACCATAAGAGGGTGGTATCGGTACAGGTACTATTAAGCTAGAAATGCTAAATCCTGTGTTTCTTCCAGCCTAAGTTAGATTGATTGGTTATAAGTGATTTGAACTCTGATATTCATATAAGTAGTTTATTGTGTAAATATCAATCGGAAGTAAGTATCGGATGAGATAACGAGATAAGATCGATCAAGAAAGAGTTATAAGTGTTGGAATTGACTATTGAGACCAGGTGAGTTCTTATTAGTTGGCATATGATGAGTATGGAAATAAGACTTGCGATGAGTCTATTTTCAATATTTGATTGCATGAATCTATGAATGTTAAAATGTGTTTGATATGATTATTATGTATGCATGAATACATGAATAGAGTCATAGGTTTTATATGTTATTTTGTGTGATAACGGTATAAGTAAATATATGATAACAACGTATAAATTATATGAATTAGATTTAAGTGATTAAATGAAAAGTGAAATAAACTAAGTAGGGTTGACCTATATGAGAATAGAAAATAAGTTAGGAGATATTGACATAAATGAGTATATGAATATGTCAGATAAGTAATATAGGAAGGTTTATATGTAAATGGAACTATGATCTAAAACTTGTTAGATTCTTATATGATATGAAGTATAGTACAAAGATACAGGAAAATCATATGAGGATGTTATAGGAACTAGGTAATAATAAGTT
The DNA here is from genome assembly GCF_006381635.1 of Hibiscus syriacus. Lineage (NCBI taxonomy): Eukaryota > Viridiplantae > Streptophyta > Magnoliopsida > Malvales > Malvaceae > Hibiscus > Hibiscus syriacus. Next base: position 1,394,047 of record NW_024063064.1, read on the forward strand.
ATGAGGATATATGTCTATGTGACAAGCTATGTGAAAATGAACTAAAGGAATATAATAAATATGATATAGTGATTATGTGAAACTACGAATATAAACTATATGGCATTGATGTATAAACTATATGAAATACATGATGGTGTAATAAATTATATAAATTGGTATAATGAAATTATATGAATAAGTGAAAGAGTAAAATAAGTTAAGTGACGTTGACATAAATTATATTATGAATTAGTGATATCGGAATATGATATAAAATAAGTAATAAAAATCTATGTGTTATATGATAAATATGAACATATGAGGACAAGAGATAAGATATGTGACTTTGTGATAGAAGTTATATGATCATGAATTATATAAATAGAAATGATTTAAGTACTATGTGACTATTAGTACTTGAATACGTATCTATGTGATATTACCTATGAGATCATAGGAAAATGTGATCATAAGCTACGAGACAATATGAGATATATGAGAAAAGGTATATGTAGTGATCTAAATGAACATATGAAATATTATATGACTATGTGATTATATGAAAAAGAATACAAGTATATGTTATAAGCTATGTGATATGTGAATGTGAATCATATGAAAATGTTCTACGTGTAAGTGAACCATATGCCTATATGCATATGTGAAATGACATAAATGATAATGCTCATGTTATGTCTTATGAGAGCTAGGGGTATAGTTGGCATGCAAAGAGTCGAGGGTTCTACGTGGCCCTTCGGGATATATATATAATACTTTGGAACATGTATGCGGTTCTTCGAAACACATATTTGGTCCTTTAGAATATATATGTGGTCCTTAAGGAGTGGTCCTTCGGGACATATGTGGTCCTTCGGTACATATATGTGGTCCTTTGGGACATTTCTATGTGGTCCTTCAGGACACATTCTATATGGCCCGGCATGCAAAGAGTCGAGGGTTCTACGTGGCCCTTCGGGATATATATATAATACTTTGGAACATGTATGCGGTTCTTCGAAACACATATTTGGTCCTTTAGAATATATATGTGGTCCTTAAGGAGTGGTCATTCGGGACATCTATGTGGTCCTTCGGTACATATATGTGGTCCTTTGGGACATTTCTATGTGGTCCTTCAGGACACATTCTATATGGCCCTAGTGGGAATTTATACGAGCTATGGTGACAGCATATGTGCACAACCTCAATGTACTCACATATCTTTAGTTCTCAGAAGTATACATGGGCTAATAAAAGAGATAGCATAAAGAAACTTTGTATGATGTTATGAATTTTGCTTTATGAAATGTATGATGTAACATCCCAAAAGTCGGGTCAGTGACTAAAATGTAAATTTTGGAAACTTTATGCTCAATTCCAACATAAGCTAAAAGTTCAGGGACTTAAGTAAAGGATTTTGGATGAAATAGTAAAGATGGATAAACTAAAGGGGTAAAATGGTCTTTTCATATGAAAGATTTTTATCTTCCCTTTTTGAGTAATATAAAACGTGGGAAATGTGAGAAAACATCCAGAGTTTTCTTCTCTTCTTCTCCACCATGAAGCTCTTAAGAAAATGTGAGTCGGTTTTCTTTTGGTTAATTCTTAAGAGTCAAGCATGGTTTTGATTAATGAAGCTTTAGGAAAAATGATGAAAGGAAAAAGGGACTTAGAAACTCAAAGAGTTTTGAGTTATGAATGATTTTAAATATGGAGGGTCTAAGTGAAAATTTGAATTAGAGAGTTTAAATGAATTTGGAGGTTGAATTTGACTTGTCATTTATGAGAATAATAAGTTATAAGAGTTAGAATTAAATTTAGATAACATGGAAAATTTGGTATGATTCTTGGTTTTAAGAATTTGAATGATATATGGTAGATAATAAGGTGTGAGAAGGATAAAAGTTAGTTAAAATGGTTGTAGTTAAGTTTGGTGGTATGAAAGGAGCTTTGTATGAGGATATTTAGAGAAGAGTTGAAGAATTTTCGGGTGAAAAAGACTGTTTTGAGCAAAGGGTATTGGTACCCTATGAATGTGTACTGATACCCCCTTGAACGAAAAATCACAGAATACCATAAGGGTACCGATACCTTAAGTAGGGTATCGATACCCCCTAAAGGTAAAAATGAATATTGGTTTATTAAGTTCGTTTAAATTGTTAGTATCGAATTACAAGGTGTAAGTATCTAATAATTGCCTTAAATTGTATAATTATGTAGATACAGAGCCTAAATGAGTTCCAGAACCATAGACAAGCAAGATCGATCAGGGGAAAGATAAGAGATCGATATTGACTAGTGAGGCCAGGTGAGTGCATATTATTGATATGTAATGTTTACTGGAAATTTGACTTGCGATAAGTCTATTTCCTAGAATAGTATTCATGAAGTCATGAACATAAGCATAGTGTGATATGATTATATGTGCTATATGTTGATATAATTTGTATATGATACATGATTTATGTATAATATATTATGTGATAATGGAAGATCATAAAATAAGATATGTAAAGATATGCTTGTAAGAAACAAGTCATGTAGGTATATGTTACGGATAGAATAATCAAGCCAAGGTTTATTGTGATACATAAGAATGAGATGTAAACTACATATAAGTGATAAGTCATGGAGATATGTGATTATAATAATATTTAAGAGAACAAAACATAAATCAGAACATAATAAATTAAGAGACTCTATTAAAATGATATATAAATTAGGGGACATGAACATAACGATGATACGAACTTATAGGATAAGCACTATAGGAAAGAGTGATATTCTTAAAAGGAAACTATTAAAATAATGTGAGTAAGTGATAAGGGTTATATGTTATTGTACAAGTTAGTATAATAAACCATGTAAGCTGGTACAAAAGGAAAATGAGATAAAGATAAATAACTTTACCTATAGGATTTATATAAGATTATATGATGGTATGATAACATGAAAAAGTGAACCAAGTTCTATGATATTGATATATGTGAGTATAAAAGTATAAACCATAATTTATATGATATGAATAAGTTATTATATGTACATGATATCTGTTATGAGTATATGTATATGTGAATGATATGAAAATGAACTACGTGACTATGTGTAATCTTATGAAAATGTGACAATGAGCTATGTGAAAGAACTATAAGATTATGTGTATATGTGATATGAATATGTGAATGTGTGATAACATAAATATTAATGCCCATGTTATGTGTCATGAGAATTAAAGGTATAGTTGGCATGCCAAGAGTCGAGGGTCTACGCGGTCTTTCGGGACATAAATGTATTCTTTGTAAAATGTGTGAGGCCTTTTGAGACACATACTTGATCTTTGGCATATGTATATGATTCTTAAGGAATTTCTACGTGGTCCTTAGGGACAATCTTATATGGAACTTCTGTGCAATTCTACGCGGCACTTCGATGCAATTCTACGTGGCACTTCGGTGCATTTATACGAGTTGTGGTGACAGCATTAGTGCACAACCTCTACAGACTCATATATCTATAGTTCTCACATGTGTACATGGGCCATTAAAGATATAATATTTGAAAATTCTATATGATGTTATATGTTTGTTTGGTGAAGTGATATGATGATGTGTATATAGCTTGGTTAAGAAGAATAGATACAAGAACATATGACTAAAAGATAAAGAACACAAATAAGACTATTAAGGAGATAATGATAAATGTATTACATACGATTTATATGCTTCGTGTTACGAAACATGCTACCATAATTATATGATGATATGTGTGTTTATTTGTGAAATAATATGTATATGTATGATATACAAAATGTAATAAGTATGATATATATATTAAACATGAGTAATAATAATCGTTAAAATGAAATGGTGTGTATATATATATGTGTTTACGTTTGGATGCATTATATAGTTTATCATGATTACATGAAATGTGCATAATAGGAATTAGTTATGATATGCTATAGTCAGTTTATCTATGCCTCACTAAGTCATCGACTTAGCGTGTGAGTGTTTCACACGTAGGTTCCGAAAAAGCGAGAATATACGCTAAGAGGAGCAAACAATCAGCATCTCCTTTACGAAGTTCAGATCAGAAAAATAATTGTAAATTTTATGTATGTTGTTATATCAATTGTAGTTGGCATGTACTAAGAGAATGATATTGAATATGCTCTGATAGGTTTGTAAGACCAAATGTTTTAGTTAATGAAAATCATTCACTTTCTCAAATTTTGAATTTGAATTTAATCAATTTGTAAAGAAAATGTTTTGAAAAGTCAATGTGAAACCTCGGACTCAGATCCGGGTCGGATACGGTTGGGGGTGTTATATATGATATGATGTGCATCTTTGTTAAGGATAAGATCACATGATTAAAGGAATGAATGTAAATAATATTGATAATAATAAGAAGGTGAATGATGATAATGATAATATATCAATATGTATACAATGGTTATATGAATGATTATATGATTTTGTTTGTTGTTATTGTGTGGACCGTTCATGCATTGTTATATAATTAAGTTTTATTCATACGTTTTATATATGTCTCACTATGTCTTAGACTTAACGTGTGAATGTTTCACACGTAGATTCCGAGAAGTGAAAAGAGAGCGAAGATAGACGATCCAGGTCAGCTTCTCCTTTCCACAGATCAGATCAGAAACATATTTGAATATATGTATTTTATTATATAGAATGTAGTTGGCATGTAGTTAAAAGATTTAAATTGTATAAGCTCTGATAAGTTTTGTAAACTCTTTGATTGAAATTGCATAAATTATGCAATTTTATTTAATAAAAGTTAGAAATTTTCATTATTTTGTAAAAGTAACTTTTTTGAAAGTTAATGTGACACCTTGGATTCGTATCCGGGTTGGGTACGAGTTGGGGATGTTACATCGTTTCAATCCCCTGAGTCCAAATTTGACCTTCATTTTGTGGGAACATGCTCCGAATATGATCAAAAGCGAGGAAATCAAAATGTCGATGGTCGTAGATGGTGGTCGTTCGATCTTAGATTTCATGGATTGCTTTGCCTCAACCCACAAGTCCGAATTCAACCTCTAAATTATCGAATCATGCTTCGAAGTCCACAAATTAGAGATCAAAATTGAGGAAACAAAAATGTTTCAGTCGAGATTCACGAGTTTTGGGACATTTTTGGTGAAATAACCACCAAATTCAGACTCGGCGTGTTAAAGCAAGTCTCTTAGCATAATTTGGGATCAAACGATTGCAATTTTGAAGACCGACGATGGTCGATGGTGACGAAAAGAGACGGTGGTATCTTTTTAAATTTAATAATAATAAAATATTATTTTATTATTTATTTTAAATTATTTTTATATTTAATAATAATAAAAATGCCACATCATAAAATAATGATAATAAAATAATTTGTAGTGACCAAAACAGAAGCAATTCAAAAGTTCAGTGAGTAAATTGAAAAAATTGAAAGTAAAATGAATAAAGTAAGAGATAGTAAAATTCAGTGATGAATGATGTAGTTTATCTATTATTTTATTACAACATTGATTATTGTTTGTTATATTAATTAATACAGTTTTATAACTATAAATGAATTTATGAATAATCATGTCTTATTGATTATACAAAGAGTAGTGCATTGATGTTGAGTCCTCCGTTGCTAATGGGGGATGGTTTTGAGGACGGTCTGCTACTCCTTCATGGCTTCTCACTTCCGAGGACTAGTACCGTAAACGAATCGAGTCGAGTTCGAGTATTGTTAAGCTCGACTCGCTCGAAAACTCACGAACATGAAATTTTCAAGTACAACTCGAACTCGTAACTATGAATTGAAGTTCGAAAAAGCTCAAAAATTCTTAATCTTAACTCGATTAAAACTCAAATTTAAACTCGAATCTGAATCTTAAATTCATTTATAATGTATTTAAAAAAATCAACACATAAATGTCAATATTATTATTAATTTAATTTTTTAAAAATAAAATTTTAAATATTATTTTTTCAAGTAACTCGTAAACTTTTTAAATTGAGTATGAAGTAGCTTATTTCGACTCATTAAGAATTCGAGTCGAGCTCAAGCTCGAGTTGAATCAATTCTAGTTGAATATTTATTCAACTTTATTCAAGTTAATATTTTTGTACCTCGCAATCCGTTAGGTAAGCAATATTGTCTATAGAAGGCAGTCTGAAGTTCTGTAACACGAAAGAGATGTCCAACGGCAAACCGAAGGTATCATATTTGCTTACGTCAGGGGATGAACGACTATGGTTCCTGAGAGATGGTTCACGTGAACTGCATACTCATTGCATAAATATCTTTGGGTAAATTATGCATTTAATATTTAAACTATTAATTTTAATCTGTTTTAATATCTATTTTTTTTTTATTTTTTCAAAATCATATCTACCATTTAATTTTTATTTTATTTAATACATCACCGTTAAAAAGTTAACGGCACTGCATTTTTTATGAGTAAATTACATCATTCATCACTCAACTATCTTGTCACTCCTATTTTGGTACTAAAATTTTCTATTTAACTATTCAACTTTCAAATTGCTCCTATTTTACTCACTCTAATTTATTTTATTAATAATTTTTGTGACATGAAATTTTTATTATTATTTTATTAATATATAATTAAAATAAAAAAATTGAAAGTTAGAATGATTAAATTTGGAGTAATTTGAAAGTTAAGTAATTAAATTAAGAAAAATTAAACTTTAGTGACCAAAATAGCATTGATAAGATAGTTGAGTGATGAATGATATCATTTACCCATAAAAAAGGTGACACATGCAGATCACCCATTAAGTTTTTAACAACTAGTTACTAAAATGAAACAAAAACTAAAGATTATGTATAATTTTAAAAAAAAATAAAAGTTTTGGTACCAACAAAGATAAAAAAGAATAGTTCAAATATTAAACACGTGATTTATACAAAATCTTTAATAGTGTTGTTGCTTTACTTTTAAGACGTAACTATGTTATTTTTGGGGTTGATCGATCACTTGGCTTAATATTGCACACACACAACTTCTCTCTTAACTATTGAAGGCTAGCTTCTTGATAAGAGGTGTTTTTTTTTAATTAAAAGAAGCCTATTACAATGAAATATTAAGTGCAAATAAAAGTAGGACCATGAAAGTCACAAGCAAGATGAGATATGATCTCTTGGGGAGATTCTATGTATATGCATGGTTGTTCATTTGTAACGATGGTAGATTTTACAAGAAAGTCTGTTGCAGCATTGACTTCACGACGTATGAGAATGAATTCAATCTTCTATTGTTTTGAAATAAGACTCGCAATAGAGCATACAAGTAAAACGGGGCTGGAGTCGGTGGTTGGAGAAGTCACACTATATGGGCTTTCCATATTGCTTAATTAGGTAAACTCGCTCTCTTTTAATTTTTTTGATCCAACAACTCTAGCCGCGCCCACGTGTACTCTTACGAGTATTGACTACCACCAAGGCTCATATCCAGCCCATTCTAAAAGATAGCTAGGTCTGTGCTATTTTTTAGAATAAAATTCTTAAAATATTTTATAATAAGAATTAATTTGTCAAATTAAAATTATGAGGGATCTACAAAGTCTTTTTTACCAAAATTCAACATAGAAACAATTAAAGATAATGTCAAAATCTTCACTTACAACTTTATCTGTCATTTTCCCATAAATCAAATGAAAAGTTTGTTTTTCCTTTGAACGAAAATGTCGTTAGGACACAAAGATTGTACATATAGGGACGAACGCAAAATATTATGTTAGGGAGCAACCTTTAAAATTTTAGAAGCTGACGGATTTATGAAATTCCAAAGGGTGAAAATAGATTTTCAATATAATATATATATATATATATATATATAGTGATTTTAAAATTCTAAGAGTGAACTATCACCACCCACCCCTTCTATGCATCTCTGTATACATGAACGAATCTAATGATATTTATACGTGAACCTTCTAAATTTAAAGATCGTGTAATGCGTCACAGAGTAAACATACAAATGGACGGGCATACTTCTAGCTACACAAAGGGCCCTCATTCGATTTTTGACAGGAAATCATATCCAAACTTTCATTGTTATCATAACCAGTGAAGTTGCTAAACTTATGAGTGAACTTAAGTTCACCGAACAATAAACCATGGTTGTTGAAGTCTGTGGCGCAAGAAGCAGTACCCCCAGCTCCAGTAATTGCAAATAAGAATGACTCTCCATCACAGCACCGACAACAACAACGACCAATTAGAAAAAAAGGGTTCCATAACTTGTAGGCATAAAGATTGTGTCTTTGCTTCACTTTTGGTTACTCGTTGACTCTAAAAACCAGAGATGTCAGTCCTTGATGAAATTGTAGGCATTTCAACGACAAAGATTAAACATGAAAAGCCAAGTCATAATGTTTATAAACTTAACGGTGGAGTGAAAAAAAATAATGTATAAAGCTTAACGATTAAATTAAAAAAATTAAAAGTAGAACGAGTGAAATAAAAGAGAGTATAAAGTTCATTAAATAAATTTTTAATTGACCTATATTTTGAAATAAATTTAATATTTTTCCATATTTATTTTTAGAGTAAACTATGCGAATAATCCCTTTTATTTTTAGACTGACTGACTTTAGTCACTAATTTAAAAATTAAGGGTATATGATCCCTAATATTATCGATATATGATCTCTAATATTATCGATCCTTTCGATTACTTGATAATTAAAAATTAATAAATAAATCCACATAAGCCACCAGCCATAAGTGACGTTGGAATAAAAATTTATTAAAAAATCCTACAAATCTACGTGTTTTCTTCTTCTTCTGCCCAGAGCTACAAAAGTTATCGGGAAAGGGATTCGCTAAGGAGAGCTTTGGAGGAATCGACATTTCAGGGAGACAACGGTATGGTTCCAGCGAATGAATCGTCGGTAAATAAGATGTTGAAAAGGGTTCGAGTCGAGGAGGAATGATTAAGATTATAGTTACGAATTTTAATAAATGATTAACTAACAGTTAATCGTTAATAAATTAAATTTATAATTATATTTTTTTTGAGAAAATAGTAATAGAATTAGAAGTAAATTTTAGCCATATTCTAAAATTTATATTTTTTTAAATAAAAGTTGGACACAAATAATTTAATAAATATATTTTTTTTATTTTTTTTATTTCTTTGAAAATACAGAAACATATTTACATTTAGGGCTATTCATGGATGGTTAACCGTACCTTTTAGGTTAACCGTACCGTTTAGCCTAAATTATCGGTTAACCATTATAACGGTTATGAGATTTTTCTAATCGTAACCTAACCATTAAGAAGTGATTAACCGCTAATAGTTAATCATTATTAACAGTTCGGTTACAAGTTAACCTACAATTAACCTATTACAATTATTTGTCAAACTTTTTCATAATTCATACTACAAAAAAATATAACTTAACACATACTTACACCGATATAAGTGAATAAAATAAAAAGTGTAACACTTAATGCATACTTACATCAGGATAATTATGTACATCTCCATATATTTTAGTACCTAGCAATAAACACATAATTATATTGGTGTAAGAATATTTCTATATTTTCAAAGAAATAAAAATTAAAAATGATATATATATATATATATATATAATTATGTGTATACAAATTTTATTAAATATATATATAAATTATAAATAATAGAAAACTATATTAAGTTATTTGTGTAAAAATAATTAGTTCAATTTTACATTCTAACATCAAATTCAACATTCTAACTTTTTAGTTCTAGCATAGTACATCATCTATTAAATAATTGCACTTCAGTCCCTAAATTTTCCATAAATTTTGAATAAGTCCTTATAATTTCATAAGTTTTCAATTTGATCCAAATCATCATCCAAATATCAATTTTAGCACTCCAACTTTCAATTTCAACCTAATACATCAGTTATTAGACATTTGCACACTAATCTCCATATTTCTCAATTTATACAATTAAATCCCTATACTTTCACAATTTTTCCAAATTGGCTCAATTCATAATCTAAGCATATAGAATCACTCATACATCATTTCTAGTACTTATAAAATCTTTCCAAAAAATTTCTTTGCCTTATTCCTTTAGGTCGAATTAATTAAAATATATCAAGCCTAATTTTCAACTTAATTCAAGCATACTTTCATCATCAACAAATCATTTTCATCTATTCACAATCATTTCCATATCAAAAACAATCCAATGATTCAAGCATGAAAACAATGAAATATTATCATCAAATGATAGAGAATTTGATATGTACATTTATATAATTATATGATTATTGTTGCTACACTTTTTTGTAGTATGACTTATGAAACTTTAAAATGTTCATGTTGTGTGTGTGTGTGTGTTTTTTGTTGAAAAAATTAGGATATAATCATCCTTTGATTATGTTTGTGAACTAATTGAAATAAAACCACACAAACCAAGCCACTTCAGTGATTAAAGGAATGATTGTTATTTCTAGAGATCTCAAGTTCGTGCAGTAACGATTGCAAGGTATTTGAACATTCATTGTCAAATAGTTGAGAGTCTTTAAAACATATACAACCTCTTGTAAACCCCCTAGATTAATAAAAAAATATATGGAATTGGATATAAAATTTAATTTGATAAAAGAATAATTTTATATTTTATATTTTGTGACTTCATGCAACTTTTTTGATATCTGGACTATGTATATATATAATTAATCACACAATAAATAATTTAATATCCTTTTATTGGGCTAGGGTTTTAATAGGTTAGTGGGTTACTCATTTATTGAGCTAAAGACTATCTAAAATCTAAAAGCCCAACTTTTTTCTTCAGATTTTCAGATAATCCAAAATTGAAATTTATCTAATCCGTATCCAATCCAGTTATCCGTTTTTTTGGATATCCGATCTGAATTATTCGAAAATCACAAAAATGATCGGTTTTCCTCATCTTTTAGATCATATCAACTGATTGGATCAAATATTTTACATACCCCTAATACCAAAGGTCTAGTATCATTCCACCAAAAATTGTATTTAACTACTCAACTATTAATGAAATTTATTTTCTCTGTTGTTTGTTCATTTAACATATTTTTTCCTTTTTCTTTTCTTTATTTATAGATAAGCGATTGAATGTAAATATCAAACATCTATTCTTTTAGCCTCATAATATTTCATATATGCACATCCATCTCAACTAGGGGTGTTTGAGAAAACTTCTACCCGTTAACTAGTATAACCGTTATGTTTAATAGGTTAAGTAATTGAAGTTAATGTTAAACAATTTTGGTTAACCGAACAACTAAAAATGACGGTTAACAATTAAGGTTACAGTTGCAAATTTTGATAAATGGTTAACTAACGATTAATCGTTAATAAATTAAATTTATAATTATATATATATATATATATATATATATATATATATATATATATATTGAGAAAATACTAATAGAATTAGAAGTAAATTTTAGCCATATTTCTAATATATATATATTTTTAAGAAAATATGTACACAAATAATTTAATTTTTTTTATTTTTTTATTTCTTTGAAAATACAGACACATACTTACACTTATATAATTATATGTTTATTGTTAGGTACTAAGATATTGGGAGATGTACATACTTACACTGGTGTAAATATGTGTTAAATGCTACATTTTTTTATAGTATGAATTATGAAACTTTAAAACGTTCATCTTGTGTTCTTTTTTTTCAAAAATAATTGTAATAGGTTGATCACATGTTAACCTGTAATTGAACCATTAATAATGGTTAACCATTTCTTAATGATTAGGTTACAGTTAGAAAAATATCGTAACCCTTATAACGGTTAATGTAACACCTCAACCCGTATCTGACCAGATACGAGTATGAGGTGTCACGTTGATTTTTCAAATCCTTTACTTTTAAAAGATAGTTGAAAATTTGAACATTTACTTGTATAAAAAGGGTGGAACCTTTGATCAAAAGTAAATATATGGAATTCAACTTAATTTGAAAATAAAAACTCAATAATTTACATAAATATAATAGTATATGTTTAAAAAAATGATCAGAGCATATGCAATTCAAACCTTGAATTACATGCTAACACATTTAATACAAAAAATGGTATACTGTGTAAATTACTTTTGATCTGATCTTCTTGTAGAAATATGTTATCTTGATTGATCCTAACTTTGCTCTTCCTCTTTGAACCTACGTGTGAAACACTCACACACTAATTCGTTGACTTAGTTAGGCATATAATGCATAAATAAAACATTAAAACATGTAATCATATACTTAGCTTTTATAAATATCATGGAGTATAGAAACCATCATACATTACACCAAACAAGAACATATAACATCATCCCATGTTTATTCATGTTATTTCTTTTAATAGCCCATGGTACATTACTGAGAACTGAAGGTATGTGAGTGCATTGAAGTTTTGCACTAATGATGTCAACACAACTCGTATAAATTACACCGAAGTGCCACATAGAATATGCACCGAAGTGCCACGTAGAAATGTCCCGAAGGACCACATATATATGTCTCGAAGGACAACATAGAAATGTCCCGAAGGACCATGTAGAATTGTCCCGGAGGACCGCGTAGAACCCTCGACTCTTGGCATGCCAATTATACCTTTAGCTCTCATATCACATACTTATGGGCTTTACAATTTACACACTTCACATATCACATAGCTCATTGTCACATAGCTTATATCACATTTTCATGTAATCACATAGGTCAATGCCACATAGCTTATATCACATTTTCATGTAATCACATAGATCAATATCATATAGCATAAAATATAAACAATGCATGTTCACATAGTAACAGAGTCAAAAATATACTTATATTCATGTAATCATGTAAACAAAACATTGGAAATAGACTCATCGCAAGTCTTCTTTCTATAAGATAATATATATAATAATATGCACCCACCTTAGCCTTACTTATTCAAGAAAAACACTTAGCGCTCTTAATTAACCTTATAGCTTCGAATCATCCTGAACTTGCCTTCAATCGATATCTCCACAATAATACGATTGATATGAATATCAGAATTCAAATCACTATGAATCAATCATCAATTTCTTAAGCTAGAATAAACACTTAATTCACGATTTCATTCTGAATAGTATCGGTACCCTAGGCCTAGTACCGATACTTCCTCATTATGGTATCGATACCTATTCTACATTCTGGAATTTCATCTCTAAAAATGGTATCGATACTTGTACATTAGTATCGATACCCTTGGTATCTATACTCTTTAAAAAAAATCATACAATTTTACCTTATGGTATCGACATTGTTCTTCCAGTATCGATAACCAAACCTAGATTTCACCTATTTATGCTTTGAAGTATCGGTATTGTTCATCCAATAACGATACCCTTGCCCAGAAATCACCTTTTTTTCATCTCGAAAATTTGCCATAACCCAACTAAAACCTTTCCTTTTAACTCCTTTTAGTCCTTTAAACTACACTACACTTATTAAAACTAACTTGTCTCACTTTAATACTCCCCAACACCCAAAATATCACTAAAACATTTGGAAACAAAAATCACACCAAATAATCAACATACCCCAAATCCATTTCTAACACTTTAGATTTCTTATTCCAGCTTATGACATGTCAAATATAACTTCAAATTTCAATTACTAACATTTTCTCATCAATTCACTCAAAAACCCTTTTTTATTATTTCATCTTTAATTCACTCATCTCATAGCTTTGATCAATCTTAAGCTTTCCTTAAGCTTATATAACCCCCAAATACCAAAACCAACTTAAAAAATGAAAGGAATAATAACCTTGAGACATACTCACCTTAGCCAAGAAGCTCACTGTGGAAGAAGAAGAAGAGAAATAAATCTCCAGATTTTTCTTTCATTTTCTCTAATCCTCCACGTGTTTATACAATACAACCATAATGAATTTTTAATTCATTCTTGTTAAAAGACCTTTTTACCCTTCCATCTTTCAATCTTTTCTAATCAACCTACACCAATAATTTCAAATTAACTCCTTGAACTTTTTAATTTTTTGAAATTAGTCTCAAAGTTTTAAAATCTTACACTTTAGTCACTAGCTCAGTTTTTGGGAGTTACAAATCTCTCCCTTAAGAAAATTTGTCCTCGAATTTTCATTGCACAAAAAGATGGAGAAATTGTCTACGCATATCTTCTTCACGTTCCCATGTTGCTTCCTCTACTTTGTGATTCCTCCACAAAACTTTGACCAATGGAATCATTTTATTCCTTAACTGTTTAATTTCATATACCAAAATCTGCACAAGTTCTTCCTCATAAGTCAAATTAGGTTAAACTTCTATCTTTTTCGGCACAAGGATATGAGAAGGATCAGATCGATACCTTATAAGCATAGACACATGGAAAACATCATGAATCTTCTCCATTTGTGGTGGCAAAGCCAACTGATATGCCACTGGTCCCACTCTCTTAACAATCTCGTACGGGCCAATAAATCTGGGACTAAGTTTTCCTTTCCGACCAAAACGTAATACTTTCTTTCAAGGAGAAACTTTCAGGAATACTTTATCTCCAACATCAAACTCAATCTCTTTTCTTCTTAGATCAACATATGATTTTTGTCTATCGACTGTCACTTTAAGATTGTGCTGAATCACTTGAACTTTATCTTCTACCTCCTTGATCAAATCAGGACCAAAAACATCCCGATCCTTGAGTTCATACCAATTCAATGGTGTACGACACTTCGTCCCGTATAATGCCTCATAGGCAACCATCTCTTAATGTTCGACTGATAGCTATTGTTATAAGCAAATTCGGCAAGTGGTAAATATTGTTTCCAAGATATATCCTTTGAACTCAATAACACATGCCCTTAACATATCTTCCAGGATTTGAATAGTCTGCTCGGGCTATCTATCTATCTAACGTGAAAGGATGTACTAAAGTTCAATCGAGTTCCTAGTTCTCCATGTAAAGCTTTCCAAAATCTCTATGTAAACTGAGGATCTCGGTCAGAAACTATCAAAATAAACACACCATGCAATCGAACAATCTCTTTGATATACAATTCAACATACTTATCCATGGAGAAATAAGCTCGAACTGGAATAAAATACGTTGACTTGGTCAATCGGTCAACAATCACCCAAATTGAATCTCTTTTATTCGGAGTCAAAGGTAACCCTGTTACAAAATCCATCGTAATATTCTCTCATTTCCACTAAGGAATAGATATTGGTTGCAACAATCCAGAAGGAACCTGATGCTCAGTTTTTACTTGCTGACACGTTAAACACTTGGACACAAATTCTGTAATACTTCTTTTGATTCTTGGCCACCAATAACGACTTTTGAGATCCATATACATCTTATTTCCACCTGGGTGCATAGTCAACAAACTACAATGAGCTTTTGTCAACAAGTCATTCTTCAATTGCTTATTATTCGGAATAACAAGCCTCCCACGGATAATACAAATTTCCATCGAGCTTAATCTTAAAATATTTATTTCCTTCATTTTCCACTTGCTTCATTCTTTTCAACCACTTGTCATCTTTACTTTGTAAGTCTTTGATTTGATCCAGCAATATTGGCTTAAGCTTTAATTCTGCACATAATGCACCATCTCCATTTAATGACAACCTCGCATCTAAAGCTCGTAAAGCTGACAATGTCTTCCGACTTAGAGCATCAGCTACCACGTTTACTTTCTCGGGATGAAAATCAATGACTACATCATAATCATTAAGAAGGTCAATCCACTTTCGTTGTCTTAGATTAAGCTCTTTCTGAGTCATCATACTTCAAACTCTTGTGATCCGTATAAAGGTAGCAATGCTCACCATATAAGTAGTGAAGCCATATCTTCAGAGCAAACACTACTGTAACCAACTCTAAATCATGCGTCAGATAGTTCTTCTCGTGCGATTTCAATTGTCTTGATGCATATGCCACTACTTTACCTTCTTGCATCAGTACACATCCCAAGCCATTATGGGACGTGTCACTATAAATCACATAGTTCTTGACTGATTCAGGTTGGACCAATATTGGAGCTTCTATCAAAATTCTCTTTAACTCTTTAAAACTCTCCTGACATTCAGGGGTCCAAGCAAAATATACATTTTCCTCAGTAACTTGGTCAAAGGTAAAGCTATCATCGAAAACCTGCAAGACCTAGGAAACTCCGAACTTCAGACACATTCTTTGGAATTTTCCATTCTAAAATGGCTTTTATTTTCTGAGGATCTACCTTAATACCACCTGCAGATACCATATGACCAATAAATGACATTTCAGTTAACCAAAACTCACACTTAGTCAGTTTAGCATATAACTTCTTATCTCGTAGAGTTTGTAGAACTATTATAAGGTGTGAGTCATATTCTTTATTAAACTTTAAATATACCAGAATATCGTAATGAAAATAGTCATGAACTGATCAAGATAGGGTTGAAACACTATATTCATTAAATCCATAAACGTAGCAGGTGCATTAGTCAATCCAAACGACATAACGATGAACTCATAATGACCATATCTCGTCCTAAAAACCATCTTTGGAAGGTCTCTCTATTGAATATCCAATTGATGATATCCGAAACGTAAATCAATCTTAGAGAATACTAAAGCTCCCTTTAACTAATCAACCAAATCATCGATTCTTGGGAGAGGATACTTATTCTTGATTGTCACCTTATTGAGATGTCGATAATCAATGCAGAGATGTATTGAACCATCTTTCTTCATTACAAGCAACATTAGAGCTCCCCAAAGTGACACACTAGGTCTTATGAATCCTTTATCCAACAACTCTTGTAACTGAGTCTTTAAATCACTCAATTCCTTCGAGGCCATTCAGTAAGGAGCCATTGTAATCGGTGTCGTTCCAGGCATTAACTCAATTTGAAACTCAACCTCTAGATCTAGAGGTAATCCTAGTAACTCAGCTGGAAAAACGTATGGAAATTCTCTAACCATCATAATATCCTCTAATTTTCTCTCCTTAACTCAAGTGTCAATCGCATTAGCAATGAAAGCTTGACATCCTTGAAATAATAACTTTTTAGCCGACATCACAGATATAACATTAGTTAATGGATAAAATCTTTCATTGTTCACAATCATTCTGATCCATTAGAACTTATCAAAGTTACTCTCTTCAATCTACAGTCGACATTGACATGAAATGCTACAACCAATCCATTCCCAAGATCACTTCAAATTCATCAAAGGGTAATTCCATCATATTAGCATGAAATTCAATTCCCTAAATCCTTATTGGACACTCTCGACACACTTGATTTCCCGAGCACTATGCCCTAATGGGTTAGTTACTATCACATCGTTACTTATTGCTTCTAATTGGATTTTCAAATCTCCCACAAATTTACTACTAATATATGAATAGGTCGATCCCGGATCAATCAAAACCAACACAAATTTATCAAATAATTGAAAAGTACCTGCAATGATCTCTGGATCATCGTGATCTTCATTGGTTTTTATGTTATAAACTTGGGCAGTTGAACGTATCTCAGGTTGAGTGGATGACTCAGACTGATTCCTTCCTCTACCACTTCCTCAACCTCTTTGAGATGTCAAAACAGATCGCTTGGATTGGGAAGTCTCTCCGGTCATCATTGGAAAATCCCAGATAAAATATCTGGTGTCCCCACATCTAAAGCAGGCTCCGGAGACTACCTGACATACTCCGGTATGATTCTTCCTATAATGCTGACACTGTCTTGATTGACCTTGATTTGATCTTCCAGCTCCAAACCCTACTGATTGAGTCTGTCTTGTGTTGGGACCGTCAGCTCACCCCATGGAGCAGACGCAACAAAAATTCGATGGTCTCATCAGCGATCCAAGTATGATTAACCAAAATATGGAGGAAAAGATACGAATACTTACATCAGGTTCCTTAAAAAATAGCAAGGATAGTAGTTAATGGTGGTGTTGATCGATTCGAATCATAAGCCTCTACGAAACCATGTCTCGGCCTATACTTAGTTCACTCGATTGAGAGCAATATTTGCTTTTCCCAAAACGATTTTGAGAAAACGATTGAAGATAATGTGTAAAAAAAACTGCTAGACCTTGCACCTCCTTTTATATCCAAGTTACCCTAACATATTAGGGATTTTATTATTTCAAATTATTTAAATCTTTATTTTATTAATTTAAATTAAATATTTGGGATTATTAAAACATATGTATCAAACATACATTAACTCTAGATATATTTTAGTAACGTACAACAAATTGTACATCTTTGCTCATTTCAATCCTAGGTTGTGACCCTGTAGGTTCTTGTAATGTTAACAGTAATTATTAGAACAATTCTAATATTACATACAATGAGTGACATCTAGCAATATATAATTGTCACCTAAGTTACAAGAAAATATGATTCGACATATCATCTTCGTGATTAACTCTTTTATGTATTACATCATTTTCCCTTTATATCTAGAATATGCACAAGTCTTGGAATAGTCACACTTGTATAGCCCATCTATTGTTTCTTGATATCTAGAGAAGACTTTAATTAACGAATAATTTGTGATATCTAATATCAACTTATTCGAGCATGGCCATGCATTTCTAGTCTCACTCAATCAAGTGACATATGATATATTTCCTATTATGTTGGAAGGACAAATCCTATCTTAATCATACACACCCACTACATATATCGTGATATATTAAATAACAGTCTTTATAGAGCAACCAATTATGGAGCTTGTATAACTACATCAAAACATACAACAATATATGTTGGGATAATATTGATCTCAAGTCTAAGAATCATACATATAGTCATCACCGTGAGCAATGTTATGACTGTCACATAATAATCCAAGACATAAGCTCATGGTGGGTCAATTCAATACATTGTTCTCTAACAATATAATCATGTATCAATTCTGACATCTCTATGTCAATGACAACTCGTTGTCATCAATCAATAACATGTTATTCTTAAGCGTATTATTATTGTCCATGCCCATAATAATACTTGACTAAGGATCTTTTAATAATAACAATTATGTTATTATATGGACTTTATTATCTTCCAGTTTATGTTAAACACATATATATAACTGAAAATAATAGCGACAATGCCTTTATTCAATAAAATCAGTAAATAAAATGTATCATTACAATCATCATATGATTGGTCTTTGGGCATACTCTAACATCTTGCTCTCATTGGATTTGATCCTCTGGTAGAGGATGCAGGTGACTCAGATATCGTCTGAGTTCGAAAACCATAATCTATGCCTCTCTTTGATGGTGCTGAGCACGACGAGGCACCAGCTCTCTTGGACATCTGAGCTTTTTGTTCTCCAAACCTCTTATTTTGAGCACTTTTTAGAGCTTTAGCATGATTAACCACTTATAGAAACAAAGTCAAATTCAAGACTATTAACATCTCTTTTAGTCTAGGGCACAAGCCCTCAACGAACCAATCACATGCATTTTTTCTGTCAGAACCAGCTCAGTAGCAAATCTACTCAACTTATTAAACTCACACTCGTACTCATACATGATGTGATTTCCTTTCTTCAGGTTCATAAATTCTTTCTTCATTTGCTTAATAAACGGATCCCGATATACTTGTGCTTGAACTCTTTTAAGAACAAAGACCATGTCACTTGGTCACTTGATATTCTCATGGTGACATTAGTCCACCATACCCGAGCTTGCCCTCGTAGCAAAGAGATTACTCTATCTAACTTTTCCACTTTAGAACAGTGGAGACCCTCCAACATGATCTTGACATCATTTAACCAAAGGTCCACAACAACAGGACCTTCCTCAGCTTCACCCTTGAATTCAGGAGCTCCTAATCCTTTCCACTCTTTCGCTATATTCATTCTAGGAGTTGAGGGGGCAGGCGGTTGGAAACGCGTTAGAATAATGTCCAACGACCTGAAAAACACTCCTAATCTTTTACAGGTACACCCTGAGGTGCATGCTCTTCACCTTGCCTGGCCAAGGCATGTGAATTACTACTACCCTCATGGCCTTCATATCCCGCTTCACTTTGGAAGCCCTTGTGGTCAGACATCTAATAAAAAATAACCATTTAACTCTATTAGCAAGACAACATACTCATTACTTATCATATCAGAAAATTTTCAATTTTTGGTTGGCATGTATACTTTTTAAAACACATTTGACTTCGATTTATGCCTAGAATCGACTAAACCATAGCTCTGATACCATTTAATGTAACATCCACAACACGTATCTTACCCGGATTCGAGTCCGAGTTGTCACATTGATTTTTCAAATCCTTTAATTTTAAAAGATAGTTGAAAATTTGAACATTTATTTGTATAAAAAAAGCTGGAACCTTTGATCAAAAGTAAATAGATGGAATTCAACTTAATTTGAAAATAAAAACTCAATAATTTATATAAATATAATAATATATGTTTACAAAAATGATTAGAGCATGTAGACACACTTTTTATGACTGAAATAAACATATATATTTATATATTATATACATATATATATATTGTATAAATATTATTATTATTTTATTAACCTAACACATTTTTTTCATTTCTGTATCAGGCCCAATGAAACTGAAATACACGGCCCACAGTGACCCAAACCCGCATCCCAAATTGGAAAACAAGGGTTTCCAGAACCCTAGCTCTTTCGTTCCAAGCCAAGCGCCGAATGCCCTTTGTTGCCCAAGAGACCCACGACCGCACGTTTTCCCTACACAACTGGTCGGTTTCCTCGCCAACAACCCATGAAGATAACAAAGCAACAAACATCACGCATTAGCAATTTGATTCGGAGTCAAACTCCTAAATATAGGATTTATTTCCACTATAAAATCATGTAACTAGGCACAAACTAGGAGAGACAATATCAGAGCGATCACGAGAGAACACACGAATATTACGAGAGAAAACATTAGCAAATACGAATATATTTGTAGCACTTCGTTGTAAAACTTTTGAAAAGAGAGAAATAAAAGGTAGTTTCATTTTTACCTTTGTTATGGTTACTTTCTGCTTTGCATGCGTCGACTTTGCTCTCCGTTTTCTTTGATTAAAACCCAAACGTCGATGACAAAGAGGTATTTTTTTCGAAACATAATTTTTTAGATCTACGATCCCCGAGGCAAAATTTTAAAAAACTAAGTTGGTATTCGAAATCAGGGCAGGATGATCTTTCGAAAAACAATTTTTTAAACATTTGCCGCCGATGACCGGTGTCCGAGGCGACGACGACGATTTCTGGGTTCCCACGGTGGCCGTGTTCTTCGTGAGGAAGAACAGGTTGAAGATTTCATAGAATTTGGTTTGGGTGAGTTTTGATCGAAAATGGGGGGAGATTAAAATGAAAACTGTTTATGGTATTTAGCATTTATAGGATCCACGAAACTAATCCAAACGCTCGCGCGCGACCCGACCCATCGAGATAGATCCGCTTGTTTTGCTTTAAGAAAGGGTAAACTACACTTTTTGGTCCTCTCATGTTTTCCAAATTCGATTTTGATCACTAATTATCTTTTAAATGACCTTCTGTTTGATTTTCTTCCATTTTGGTCCCCTCACATTTCATTTATTTATTTCCTTTTTTATTTTATTACATTTTTGTATATTATTTTCTTTAGTATTTATATTGTGTGTATATTTTCTTCCCTTAATTTATTTTATTAATATTAATATTAGCGTTCACATATATATTATTCTTATTATTTTACTTTCTTTATATTTATTTTATTTATTTATCTATTTTTTTCCTTTTCTTTTATTTATTTATTATGTATATTATTTTTACCATTATTTTTCTATATTTATTTATTTCAATTTTTTCTTTGTCTTTTTTTCCTTTTTTTGTTTTTGTTTATTTGTTTATTTGTTTATTTGTTTTTGTTTCTTTATTTTCATTTTGTTTATTGCACTTACCTTTTTATCTTTATTTTGTTTATTTTTTTCTTTATCTTCCTTTATTCTTTTATTTTATCTTCTTTATTCTATTTATTTTATTATTGGCTTTTATTATTTTTTATCTAACACGTTACATTACCTTTTTAAGGATGATTTCACATTAATCTAAGGTAAACAGTGTGGGTCGTAATTTTACCTTTGAATTTAAACTTTCAACTTTCTTACTTAAAGACAATTGGAAACTACGTAGTACCGAAAGGGCAGTTCAAGGGTGCTAACCTTTCCTTGACTGTAACCGACTCCCAAGCCCGACACATCTTTGGTAAGACACAGATCAGGTAATAAATAAGGTATCTGATCAACCCATTTTCCGTAAATAAATGATCAGTGGCGACTCCTAATCATTTTTCCTAAGTCGAAGCCCAATTCCGGGGCCCAACCGAAAGACGGTTCCGACAGCTTGGCGACTCCGCTGGGGATAGGTAAGTGAGTCGGACTAAGGTAATTTCCAGTTGTCTTTTTAACGAAAATGGTAAGTTTAAATTTTAAGGTAACATTTCGATCATTTTTACTTACTTTTGATTATATTTTCGAGTAAATAGTTTTCTAATAATTTCATACTTCAAAGCTTGTTTTTCACTTAAGGCTCTAAACCCGAGCTCTGAACCCTGTTTTAAGTGGGGGTGAAAGCGACGCCTTCGTGTGAATTTATTCACCGTGCGGGCCTAGCAAGTAGCCTTCGGGATTCATATACCTTATGTATTCGTGTGAATTTATTCACCGTGCGAGCATAAGGGAATATGTCCGCTCGAGTTTAACTTAGTCCACACAAGCTTGTGATGGGTTTAGGACTAAGGGTCTTGCAAGCCCAAGGGGGCACCGGTAAGGAGAACTCAGGTACCATTTTTAGAACCTAAACCGAGATACTGTGGAGAATTATAGCCTACCCCGAAACCACATTCCAAAACCTAAGATGTTTTTACCCTAACCGTGATGATTGCCTTTTTCTTTTTACCTTTTACTTTTATTACTATTTTTCTTATTTTACTAACTCTTTTGATTTCATGTTTGTTTTTTTATCATTCACATCATTCGAAAGAGCTGTTGATCCACCAAAAACTTGTTTGTTAGACATAAATAATTTGCATTAATGGACAAAGGGGTTGTAATACAAGAGATGAAAATACAGAGGATAACCTACAAATCGACTATGTGTCACATTCAATTCAAAAGTTGTGGTGCCCATAATTGAAGAGTATATCACTCTGCTGCATTATAAAGGACTCAAAATGAATCGGGTCTACATCAAGCACAATGAAAGTCTATCTTGGAAGAGCTGACTGGCAGAGGTTGCAGGGGCAAGATGAAGGTTACTGATCTTGGGAGTCCCTTCAAAGACAACAATGGAAAAACAATAGCTGAAATTGGAGACTATTCAAGAAACAGACAAATGTACTTCACATAGTTCCCTATCAATTGAGGGCTCCAATGACGTATTCATTGAAAACAGGTTCAACAAAAGATAAATGCCAGAGATGCAGTCATTCGAGACTTCTTGGGCCAGTACAAAAAGCAACTTAATATTTTCACGATTCATCCAGAGAAGCCAGAGCGGTTTGACAAGTTATTCAACCGGTGATAGACGAACGCAGAAGACTAGTCAGCATGTCAGAAGCTGTCATGATATTTTTGGTCTCTTAAAAGATAAAACACTTTTGTCCCCAATAAGGATTATTCATAATAACAGACACATTTTTTGGATCAATGCCTCGGACATTTCATGCATCATGCATTTAGACATATTTTGCATTTTGTTATTTTCTTTGCATTCGTATTAACTAACGAAAGAATGCTTCAAAATAAAGGAATAAATACTGGATACACCACCTCAAGCGTTGGACACACCCCATACGCATAACACCCGCTTGAAAAAGAGGCGAATGGAGGCCATTATCATACAAATCGAAGAGAATATGGAAAAATTGCAAAAAGAACTGGAGGGTAAGATGACTCAGAACAGTCAAAGTACCTTGGAGTCTATCAAGAAGAACCAGGAGTCATTGGTCGATCAAATTATGGCCAAGTTATCGGGTCTCCAACAAGCCAGTATATCAGGGGCAGGTTCATTTGAAAGAGTAACTATACCACCAACCCCACAAGTGGTTGTCTCACCTGGGATCTTACCAGGATTACAAGTGGACTCATATGCTATCAAGGAAAAAGCCATATCTGGTGCAAATATACAAGCTTCCGCAACCAACACTGACAATCATCTAGAACACTATCATATCTCGGATTTTGACGATGAGGATAAGGCAAAGAAGATGGAAGAAAAGATCAGGATGTTAGAAGATCAGATGAAGATGGTCCAAGGGGACCATGATTATTATGGAGTGGACGCAATTGAGTTAAGTCTGGTTCCCGATTTGGTGCTTTCACCAAAATTCAAAGTCTCGGAGTTCGAGAAGTTCAACGGAAACAGTTTCCCTTCAGCCCATATCACTATGTTCTGTAGGAAGATGACAGGATATGGGAGAAACGACCAACTTTGATCCACTGCTTTCAGGAGAGCTTGTCTGGTTCAGCTATCCGGTGGTACAACCAGCTCAGTCAAACTCATATTAAGACATGGAAAGACTTAGCCAAGTCTTTCTTAGAACAGTACAAGCATATCAATGATATGAGACCAGACCGGGTTATGCTACAAAGCCTGGAGAAAAAACACAATGAAAGTTTCTGACAATACGCACAGAGATGGAGGGATTTATCTGTGCAAGTTCATCACCTTTGGATGAAAAGGAAACCAAGAAGCTGTTTGTACAAACCCTAAAGATACCTTACTTCGGGCACCTGGTGGCAATCACATCAGGAACTGGTGGCAATCACATCGGGAAGTTTCTCAGATCTAGTTATGGCGGTGAGATGATCGAGCTAGCTATAAAACAAGGAAAAATTGAGGGAAGTGACTCCAGTGAGAAGCCTCCCATGAAAAACAAAGAGCGAGAGATCAACAATATCAACACCTACAACGCTAACAAAGGTGTTACGATCTCAACCACTGCAGTTGTACCATCCGGTACTTCTAAACGAACTAAAAGAGAACCAAGGAATGAAAGGGAATTTTACCTGACTAATTTAGGGATTAGACCTCATAATGTCTTCCATAAAAAGACTCGCACCAGTCCAATCCCAATGACATATGAGGAGTTGCTCCAAACGCTAGTTGAGGAGTTGCTCCCAATGCTAGTTGAGGAGAATCTCGTGACTCTGGTTCAGTCCAAAGCTAGAGAGGCCCCATATCCTGAAGGCCGTGAATGTAAGGTCCAAGATATGATCGATTCAGGGGCATTGACTTTCAATGAGTAATGGGGTATTCTAATCGAGTTGATTGGGGCATCCATCAGGAGTTTTGTTGTGTTCTCATCTTGTTTGAAATTATTTTTCTTTTGTGCTTCTTATGTTCAAAAGTCATTTGACGTTCAAACATTTTATGCTTCCTTCTGAGGAAATGAGTAAATTTTAATCTTAAATTCCTTGAATATCACCTTAATTAAAAGCTTTTAATAATTGAGGTTGTAAATCTTTGACAAATGACAAGATTGAAACCTGCAAAACAAATACCCCTTGGTCCTAATTTAAAAGATACATCAGACTACATGATATTCTTTTATGGGGACTGAGCTAGTTTTCTCTTCTCATGAAGAGTCCATCAAGTTGCTGATAAAATGGGGCATCTAGTACCTGAAATTGCAAAGTTAATTGGTTTCTACTTATATTAATGATGTTCAGTGATGATCATGATCTTCTCAAATGGAATGATCAGGTAGGTTAATCTAGTTTAGGTCATTTGCCTGGGAATTGAACTCTAACGATGAGATTTTATGACCTTAAAAACACCTAGACTATAACAGGTTCTTCTTAATAAACTTAAGAAATTGGACCCGTATACCCACATTATAATATTATATATATACAATAAAGCTTGAGTTGTCCCTCTAGAGAATTTGGTTAAATTCCCTGGCTTTATGGATAATATTCAGCTAGCCTGATAAAGGTAATTATACTATACAATAAAGCTTGAGCTATCCCTCTAAGGCAATTGGTTAAACGCCCCGGCTTTATGGATAAGATTCAGCTAATCTTATAAAGGTATTTACATATTGAGCTGTCCCTCTAGAGCAATTGGTAAAATGCCCTGGCTTTATGGATCCAGCTAGCCATTTAATGGAAAATTTAAATAAGGAGTTTCGGTAAAAATAGACTAAGGGAGTTAAGGAACACCTGTTATAGTCAAATACACACGAGCACTCAAGAATCTCATTTTTAGACTGATGTTTCTGCACTACCTTCGTGGAAGATTTTAGAGAACTGAAATAGAAGTGTTCTAATAGGTCTAGCCATTGATTATGCTAGTTATGTCATTTTGTTCGCCTCCGATCGAAATGTCAAATCAAGAAAGAGGGGTATGCCATGGTTTTCGCGATGGTCGGATCGATGAAACAAACCTTAATAACCCACCTCTAAACAAACTTTTCGGTCTTGATATTTATCAAAGATTTGCAGCTATCAATGCTTAAAAGAGAATTTGATTCTTTTGATATCCAATAAACTCTTGTTTTATGATTTGCTTTAATTGTGAAACCTAGAAGGAGACAATATTTTTCAAAACTCCTTTTGATATTTTTCAAAATTTTGAAAATTCAAAGGAAAAAAGCATTTTCAAACAAGATGAGTTCTCTAGAAGCATGTCTTGGAAATCATCGAATATCTCTCCGAAGCTCAAGATTGAATCTGGGGAAGGAAAAGCCAAATTTTTGGGGCAAAATTTGTTGGAGCAAGGAAAATAAATTGTCTTAGGTTGAGGTTTGCAAGAATACACCCTGGTGGAAATGAAGACAAACTGAGAGAATGAAGACTTCTCACGCAATTATTCCCTTCACATATCAACATTCTGTACATCGAATTTAAGCATATTGAAGAATTCAAGATCAAGAATTGGAAATTCAAGATTCCAACAACAAGTGTCATCAAGACTGATAACCAGGGATTGAGATTTCTATCCAAACCCTAAAGTAACATATTTTGCATATACATTTTAGGCATACATAAGAGCATCGCATCCATAGCATCGCATATGTGCATAATTTTGCAGATTCATGCTAGAGTTAATTTCAACTTCTCAGTGAAAGATATTGAACTCAAAAGAAGTGCAATTTACAAGTGTGGATCTGAACTTCACAACGAAGGACATCCAATTAAAAGCTCAATTTCACAGCGAATGAGTCATCCACGATTTCAATTTTACGAAGAATGATATCGTGCCCGATGAAGTGATTTAGTGTTTCAACAAACCTGCCATACAAATTTGACTTCCTTAAGTCAACGATTAAAGCTTCTGAAAGGATTTATTTAACGTGCATGAACAAGAAGATTATCGATCACCTTTGAGATTGTTTCTCTCAAAACAAAGGGGTCATCTCGCTCAAGACTAATTTACTCAAAACAAAGTTTTGTCTCTCTTGAGACAGTTTCTCTTAAAACAAATTTTGTCTCTCTTGAGACATTTTCTCTTAAAACAAATTTTGTCTCTCTTGAGACAGTTTCCCTTGAAACAAAATCTTTGAATTTGTTTTCCTTGAAACAAATTTCGTCTCCCTTGAGGCAATTTCTTTTAAAAAAAAATTTGTCTATCTTGAGACAGTTTCCCTTGAAACAAAATCTTTGAATCTGTTTTCCTTGAAACAAATTTCGTCTCCCTTGAGACAGTTTCTTTTAAAATAAAGTTTGTCTCTCTTGAGACATTTTCTCTTAAAAATTTTGTCTCTCTTGAGACAGTTTCCCTTGAAACAAAATCTTTGAATCTATTTTCCTTGAAATAAATTTCGTATCCATTGAGACAATTTCTTTTAAAACAAATTTTGTCTCTCTTGAGACATTTTCTCTTAAAACAATTTTTGTCTCTCTTGAGACAGTTTCCCTTGAAACAAAATATTTGAATCAGTTCCCCTTGAAACGAGTTTTGAGACAGTTTCCCATGAAACATCGTAACTTGAGCCAGAAGACGATTCATAGGCCACTTTCCAAAAGCTTTGAGTTTGATTTTATCTTCACGGCGAAGGATATCATGCTCAAAAGCTTTGAGTTCGACTCAACCTCACGGCGAGGGAGTAATTTTGTGATTTAATCCAATTATAGGATTTTAACTCTATAACAGAGGATGTTCGATGGAACTTGACCCCTATATGGATGATGTTAAATATTGGATACGTTTGTGGTAAAAGAAAAGTGTGTCTTTTAATCTTTGCCTTATCCCCGTTACACGACTATGGGCAAAGAGGGGCAGCTGTAGGCACACTTTTTATGACTGAAATAAACATATATATTTATATATTATATTATATATATATTGTATAAATTATTATTATTATTTTATTAACCTAACACATTTTTTTCATTTCTGTATCAGGCCAATGAAACTAAAATACACGGCCCAGTGACCCAAACCCGCAGCCCGAAATGGAAAACAAGGGTTTCTAGAACCTTAGCTCTTTTGTTCCAAGCCAAGCGCCACATGCCCTTTGTTTTCCGAGAGACCAACGGCCGCACGTTTTGCCCCACACAACCGGCCGGTTTCCTCGCCAACAACCCACGAAGATAACAAAGCAACAAACATCACGCATTAGCAATTTGATTCGGAGTCAAACTCCTAAATATAGGATTTATTTCCACTATAAAATCATGTAACTAGGCACAAACTAGGAGAGACAATATCAGAGGGATCACGAGATCACACACACGAATATTACGAAAGAAAACATTAGCAAATACGAATATATTCGTAGCACTTCGTTGTAAAACTTTCGAAAAGCGGAGAAATAAAAGGTAGTTTCATTTTACCTTTGTTATGGTTACTTTCTTCTTTGTATGCGTCGACTTTGCTCATTGTTTTCTTTGATTAAAACCCGAACGCCGATGACAAATGGGTATTATTTTCGAAACTTAATTTTTTAGATCTACGACCCCGAGGCAAAATTTTCAAAAACTAAGTTGGTATTCAAAATCAGGGTAGGATGATCTTTCGAAAAAACAATTTTTTTAAACATTTGCCGCCGATTACCGGTGTTCGGCAGGTGACGACGATAGTTTCTGGGTTCCCACGGTGGCCGTGTTATTCGCGAGGAAGAACAGGTTGAAGATTTCAGAGAATTTGGTTTGGGTGAGTTTTGATCGAAAATGGGGGGAGATTAAAATGAAAACTATTTATGGTATTTAGCATTTATAGGATCCACGAAACTGACCCGAACGCCCGCGTACGACCCGACCCATCGAGATAGATCCACGTTTGCTTTAAGAAAGGGTAAACTACACTTTTTGGTCCTCTCATGTTTTTCAAGCACCAAATTGAACCCCAAATTTAATTTTAATCACTAATTATCTTTTAAATCTGACCTTCTGTTTTGATTTTCTTCCATTTTGGTCCCCTCACATTTCATTTATTTATTTCCTTTTTTATTTTATTACATTTTTGTATATTATTTTCTTTAGTATTTATATTATGTGTATATTTTCTTCCCTTAATTTATTTTATTAATATTAATATTAGCGTTCACATATATATTTTTATATTTATTATTTTTTTCTTTATTTATTTTTATTTTATTATCTATTTTTTTCTTTTGCTTTTATTTATTTATTATGTATATTATTTTTACCATTATTTTTTATATATTTTTTTATTTCATATTTTTCTTTGTCTTTTTCCCTTTTATTTTGTTTTTATTTCTTTATTTTCATTTTTTATTGCACTTACCTTTTTATCTTTTTATTTTTATTTTTTTTCTTTATCTTCTTTTATTTTTTTATTTTATCTTCTTTATTCTATTTATTTTATTATTGGTTTTTATTATCTTTTTATCTAACACGTTACATGACCTTTTTAAGGATAATTTCTCATCAATCTATGGTAAGTAGTTTGGTTCGTAATTTTACCTTTGAATTTAAACTTTCAACTTTCTTACTTAAAGACATCTAGAAACTATGTAGTACCGAAAGGGCAGTTCAAAGGTGCTAACCCATCCTTGACTGTAACCGACTCCCGAGCTCGACACATCTTTGGTAAGACGCAGATCAGGTAATAAATAAGGTATCTGATCAACCCATTTTCCGTAAAATAAATGATCAGTGACGAATCCTAATCATTTTTCCTAAGTCGAAGCTCAATTCCGGGGCCCAACCGAAAGACGGTTCTGACAGAGCATATACAATTTAAACCTTTAAATTACATGCCAACATATTTAATACAACAAAATGACATACTGCGTAAATTACTTTTGATCTGATCTTCTTGTAGAGATATGATGTCTTGACTGATCCTAGCTTTGCTCTTTCTGCTTCTTTGAACCTACGTGTGAAACACTCACACGCTAAGTCGTTGATATAGTGAGGCATATAATGCATAAATAAAGCATTAAAACATGTAATCATATACTTAACTTTTATAAACATCATGGAGTACAGAAACCATCATACATTACACCAAACAAGAAAATATAACATCATGCCATTTTTATTCATGTTATTTCTTTTAATAGCCCATTGTACATCACTGAGAACTGAAGGTATGTGAGTGCATTGAGGTTGTGCACTAATGCTGTCACCACAGCTCGTATAAATTGCACCGAAGTGTCACATAGAATATGCACCGAAGTGCCACGTAGAAATGTCCCGAAGGACCGCATATATATGTCACGAAGGACCGCGTAGAAATGTCCCGAAAGACCACGTAGAATTGTCTCGAAGGACTCGAGTCTTGGCATGCCAATTATACCTTTATCTCTCATATCATATACTTATGGGTTTTACCATTTACACATTTCACATAGCTTGTATCACATAGACATATAATTACATAGCTCATTGTCACATAACTTATATCACATTTTCATGTAAACACATAGGTCAATGCCACATAGCTTATATCGCCTTTTCATGTAATGACCTAAATCAATATCATATAGCATAAAATATAAACAATGCATATTCACATAGTAACAGAGTCAAAACTATACTTATATTCATGTAATCAAAACATTGAAAATAAACTCATTGCAAGTCTTCTTTCCATAAGACAATGTATATAATAGAATGCACTCACCTTAGCCTCACTTAGTCAAGCAAAACACTTAGCACTCTTGATTAACCTTAAAGCTTTGAATCATCCTGAACTTGCCTTCGTTTGATATCTACACAATAATACGATTGATATGAATATCATAATTCAAATCACTATGAAACAATCATCAATTTCTCAAGCTAGAATAAACACTTAATTCACGATTTCATTTTGAATAGTATCGGTACCCTAGGCCAAGTACTAATACTTCCTTACTATGATATCGATACTATACTTCAGTATCGATACCTATTCTAAATTTTGGAATTTCATCTCTAAAAATGGTACATATACTTGTACATTAGTATCCATACCCTTGGTATCGATACTCTTTAAAGGATTTCATACAATTTTACCTTAAGGTATCGATACTATTCTTCCAGTATCGATACCCAAACCCATATTTCACCTATTTATGCTTTGAAGTATCGACACTGTTCATCCAGTACCGATACCCTTGCCCAGAAATCACCTTTTTTTCATCTCGAAAATTTACCATAACCCAGCTAAAACCTTTCCTTTTAACTCCTTTTAGTCCTTTAAACTACACTACACTTATTAAAACTAACTTGTCTCACTTTAACACTCCTCAACACCCAAAATCTCACTAAAACATTTGGAAACAAAATTCACACCAAATAATCAACATACCCCAAATCCATTTCTAACACTTTAGATTTCTTATTCCAGCTTATGACATGTCAAATATAACTTCAAATTTCAATTACTAACCATTTCTCATCAATTCACTCAAAAACCATTTTTACTAATTCATCTTTAATTCACTCATCTCATAGATTTGATAAATCTTAAGCTTTCCTTAAGCTTATATAGCCCCCAAATACCAAAACCAACTTAAAAAATGAAAGGAATAATCAACTTGAGACATACTCACCTTAGCCAAGAAGCTCATTGTGGAAGAAGAAGAAGAGAAATAAGTCTCCAGATTTTTCTTTCATTTTCTCTCATCCTCCACGTGTTTATATAATATACCCATAATGAATTTTTAATTCATTCTTGCTAAAAGACTTTTTGCACTTCCATCTTTCAATCTTTTCCAACCAACCTACACCATTAATTTCAAATTAACTCCCTGAACTTTTTAATTTTTCAAAATTAGTCACGAAGTTTTAAAATCTTACACTTTAGTCACTAGCCCAGTTTTTGGGATGTTACAATTAACCAACCATTTAGGCTAAACGGTTCAGTTAACCGTCCAAGGGTCTAATATCATTCAACCAAAGATTGTATTGAATTACTTATCTATTAATCAAATTTCATTTTCTCTGTTGTTTGTTCTTTTTAACGTATTTTTCTGTTTTTCTTTTCTTTATTTTTACAAAAAAGATATTGAATGTAAATATCAAACATCAATTATTTTCTTTTAGCATCGTAATATTTCATATATTCACATCCATCTCAAGTCTCAACTACATTCATGTAAAAACAATAATTTTGCTAATAATTTATTCAAAACCATGAATCCAAGAATTGTTTTACAATATGATCTTAAACACATACATCTTCAATACGATCAATTCACTCTACGTTCAATAACATCAGTAACATTTAAAAGAATGGAACTTGTGAATAGTGTAAAAGGTTTGAATTTGTCCAACTTTGGAAATCAATGGTTCTTTCTTTTCCTTTTGTTCGCCTCCCTGACTGCTTTGGATTTAGCGTATCTTATCCTTTTACTCCTCCGGCAACTCGGCACTTCCTCCATCAATGCTTTTGCTTTCCGTTTAGTCACCGATTTCTCTGTAACATTTGGAACTTTTTAAAGAAGTCAGTTACTGCGTCGGCAAGGTAAGTTTCGGCCTCGGGGATCTTTGAATTGAATTGCTTTTGCGAAAACTTTCTTCACTTTGTGCCTCTAAGGGATCTTCTGCGTCAGACATCTTATGGCTGAATTCTTCTGCAACTTTCTTGAGTGATTGTGTAGATTGATCTTCTGGAATCACTACATTGTCAATCGGAGTCGGATCTTTTCTTTCCAACCCTAACATAGTATAAAATGACGTAATCACCTCTTCATCAGAATCCGATGAATAATAAAACGAGCTGGAGCTAGACGTATCCGATGAAACTATATAACGAGTGCATTCAAAAGCAAACTTCTGCCATGCATCCAAATCCTTGGAAAAACCATGTCCTGTATCTTCTTTTTTCTTTTCAGAAGTTTCTTCGGAAGAAGCATGGCTTTTTTGGAAGACCATTGTTGATCGATAGATATTACAATTCTGAGACGGAATTTCAATTGGATAAATCTTTAGATGAAGTTTAGGGTTTCAAAAGTAACCTTTTTAATGAATTTCTTTGTTGGCAAGAAAGATGAAACTTGATAAAATAGGAGAAAGAGGGAGTTTAGGCTATTGAGAGGCTTGTTTCGCAAAGAACACACATTGAAAGATATGAGAATAGGTCGCCAGTTTTCATAGGAAATCTTAGACAGTTTTATCTATTTAAACAACTAACTAGGTTTAACTCCCTGGCCGAGGATTTTCTATTAAACTAATTTATCAATTTAAATAATACTACAAATTAATTTTTTTACTATTAAGTTGACAATATGTATAGTTATATGGGTAAACTACACCATTAGTCACTAATTTTTTTATCATCAAATTACTTTTCTAAAAGAAAATGTTACTGTAAGTTTTTCTTTTATTTTGATCATCGGCGGTAAAAAATTACGACGATGTTGATATAAATCTTCTATTCTCATCGGCAATTCAAATGCTATATTTTTAATAATTTTTTTTAGACTAATGAAATAATGACTTGTGTCATCACTTTGTTAAATAAGAAGCAATGAAATTAAATATCTATTGATACATTCATCCTCTTTGTTGCCCTAGCTTGAGCTATACCTTTAATTTAGATATCTTCATTTGTCCTACAACTTCAGACCCACACCAAACGCTTATATTACCTTTCTCAAATTTGAAATCTCTAAAAAAAAATGGGTGTTCTCAATGGTGACTTAGGTCATAAGTGTGAAAATAAATTATGTTGCATTGATATGAGCACCCGAACTAAAAATGATAATTTCTAAAATTATATGTTATGGGTAAAGTAAGAGTACAATAAACATAAAATAAATTCTAAAACTTTAAAAGAAATAAAAAGGTAATAAATATTTATTAAAGTTGATAGTGATTAGAATTCTTTGATCAAAGACGGAGATTATAGTGGATGTAAATCAAATCTTCAACACGATTTAGATTTTACTTATTCTTCTAAGTGAGCGGATGAAAGAATAAGTACTCCAATTTCTTTCACAACAAGAGGATGTAGTAGGTTGTCCAAGCCTTTGAAAGTCAAAGATTGGAGTAATAAATTTCGGCAAAATCGGATCTGAAGAATATCTCTGTGTGAGATAAATTAAATCCTAATTAAAAAAATCATATCTTAGTTCATCTCTATCTTTTATTATTATTTAAATCTTAAAAAATATTTTGCGTAAGCATTTGAAGATCAAATATTATCCCTAATACGTTCCCAGAAATCTTTCCAACATACTCAATTAATTTTAATCGTTTCCTATAAATATGAAACATCCCCAACACGTACATAAACTGTACCTGTCCCGTACCCATGTTAGCTTGATGCTCTAAATTGAGAATTAGGGAATGGTGGCGAACAACGTAAGTAACAAAGTGCAACTTAGTTATCTCGAAAACTTAAAACTTTCTCGAAATCCTTATATAACACCATCAACGGTGAATATATGTTTTCCATATGTTCTTTACAGTTACGTTACA
The DNA here is from genome assembly GCF_006381635.1 of Hibiscus syriacus. Classification (NCBI taxonomy): domain Eukaryota; kingdom Viridiplantae; phylum Streptophyta; class Magnoliopsida; order Malvales; family Malvaceae; genus Hibiscus; species Hibiscus syriacus. Next base: position 1,428,916 of record NW_024063064.1, read on the forward strand.
AGACACATCAACAAGCATAAGATTAAATAATGGAAAAGATGAAATAGAAAATAGATAAAAAAATAAAATAAAATTATATTAACATCATCATTAATTGTTTAATGATCGTGATTAAAATAAGAAAAAAATGCAATTTTAGTAATGTTTTTATTAAAAATATTCAGATGATTAAAATAGAAAAACAATAATAGATTGATTATTAATATTGTGATTTATCCTAATAATTTAAATTTTTTAAAGATAAACAAATATAGAAATTAAATTTTTGGAGATAAATGAGAAAAATAGAAATTAGGAAACAACTTGATAAAATAAATATGGTTTAAAGGAAATAATTCTTTAATCTTAAAGAATTATTAGGAACCATTTCTGAAAATGGCAAATTGAAAAATGCTAATTCTTAGTTATAGAAAGAAAAAGAAATATCGTAACTGAAAAAAGTTTCCTCGATCCAAATCAACAACGGTGATGTCGAGAAAGACGTCGAGTCGAGTCGAGTTTATAAAATTACAATTTGAACTTATTTTGAATCGAGTCGAATCGAAAAAAATCAATTTTTTGAGTCGAGTTTTGCTCACCCCTAATTAACATTGCATCTCTTTTAGACAACAAATACGATTCGAGAAATTCGAAGCTCTTAAGTGACTCCTCGCTCTCGTTGTTCAAGGCTTAGACATCTCCAATTTCTTCCATCAGGACATTTAGTTTTCATTTTCTGAATCTTATTATTGAAATTTTCAATGAATTTTAATACTGAAGTGTTATAGATTTTGAATTTTCTTTTGGAGTTCAGTTTCGAAAAGAAAGTTAAAGCGGTTGAAAGATGAGATATCATAATTCAGTTATTAATGAGTGCATTGGATTTTGAAATCATATTAATATGAATTCGCTGTTTCAGTTATGTCTTTGGTTGCAGAGAAAGTGGCAGGAAAATGGGAAAGAAAATTAAGCATTTCAAAATATAATTCCTGCATGCATTTTTTAATGAACTATATAGTTTACAAAGGTTATTGATTCTTCTGTTTGTTAAACACACTCATAAGTTTATGTTTCTTTAATAGGATACTCAAATTTATATATGTTTTGTAGCATGACACATTAGACATCTATCTCTTGTTATAATATTCTTTTATAGGATTTCATATGCACCCTTTAATGTTTATACGTTGTATATTGTTGGGATATTATTATAATATTTGATTGGAATAAATTATAAAAAATTGTATGATATTCTTCCTGAAGTAGAATAGTGGGGTCAGATAGTATTGCAAGGCACAAACTTGTGAAATAATTGAATGGTGCACAATAGAGTGTTATATTGAGAGCCGATAAAATATTTATTCAAGTCAAGTTATGCCCACAAAATGTCTTTTGAATTAAATGGTGCACAACTTACATCTGAAAAAAAGTAATGATGGCGTGAAGATCCTGTCGTATTCTACATCTCCTCTGTTATGGAGTAGCAACAGTGTATTGGTACTAGCAGCAAATGGTGTACACTGTTAGTGTAAATAAATGCATGGCATATAAGTACACGTGCAACTGTTGTGCATGATGATCGTGCAGCTGAGGATTGATACACTGCAGCTAATCAGTTGAAGCAGTTAGTTTGTTGAAGTTAGTTACATCATTAGTTACAGCTATAGTACTAACTATAAATACACTCCTTGAGACTTGTAAAGATACACACTTGAAGATAATGAATTTTGAGAAGATTTTTCTCTTTCATTTGTTTTCTTTGTTCTTGCTTTCATAGCTTAGCCATCTGTTGCTAATCTTTGCATGGTATTAGTCGCCAAAACGGTCCTGCAGTTTCTGGTTTGCTTCTTTTCTTGGAGGTTCTTGAAGGTTCTTACTTTTCTTTGAAGATGGTTAACTTGCAACAAGATGGTGTTCAGTCTGCGGTGAATACCACGGTTAATTTATCATCATGTGGTTCTTCAGTCCTGTCCAGTGTACAACATATACCTTTACATGATGTCATAAAACTTTTCGAGTTAACATACCTTCCTGGGAAGCATCAGGTGACCCTTATAATTGTTGGTTATGGGTTGTTAGCTTATATCTCTGGTGATAGTCCTACTCCATCTCAGTTTGTTACAAATGAGTCAGGACAGCTTGAGGAAAATCCAATGTATGTTGTGCATAGGCAACAAGACAAGTTGCTTGCTTCGTGGTTGTTGCCAACGGTTAGTATGGAGGTTTTGCCACATCTTACGGGGCTCACATCCTCTCGCACAATCTGGAATGCAGTTTTAAGATTGTTTGGAGTTCATTCTAGTGCCAAGATTTCTTCTCTTAGACACAGTTTGCACTCTCAGAGGAAAGCTGGCTTGATTGTGAGTGATTATTTAGCCAAGATCAAGATAATCTGTGACTTGTTGAATGCGACAGGTTGTGTTGTACCTGAACAAGAGCAAGTAAGTGTGATCAGTACCAGCTGTGTGGAAAGTTTGGGCACATTGTTCAGTGGTACTATCATCTTTTTGACCGAGATTTCACTGGAGTTGTCAGTGAAGATCAATCTGTTGAGCAATGGAAGAAAACGGTTGAACATGTAGTTCCTGTGAATGGACATGCATATAATCACACGCTGCAATCTCCCGTTTTCTACTACTATCCATCCAGTTCTATACATGGTATGCCTTATGCTTTGACTCGTCAAGGACTTCCTTACTCCTCGAATCAGGAAATGAATACCTTTCCTGGAGATTGCGTAGCTTATCCTACAATAACAGAAAGACAAGAGTCATTTATTCATACTGCAACTACCACTTTTTTCCTTGTGCCTAGTATGGCAGCAACTCACAGTGTTCCAAAACACTCTAATGCTTTGTCGTATCCAGACACGGGTGCCACTCATCACGAATGATCTTGCACCATTCAATTCAGGTATGGCATATAAAGGTAACAAACATCGCTTATCCTACAATAACAGAAAGACAAGAGTCATTTATTCATACTGCACCTACCACTTTTTTCATTGTGCCTAGTATGGCAGCAACTCACAGTGTTCCAAAACACTCTAATGCTTTGTCGTATCCAGACACGGGTGCCACTCATCACGTATCGAATGATCTTGCACCATTCAATTCAGGTATGGCATATAAAGGTAACAACACTCTTGTAATGGGAAATGGTGAAGGGATTAAAATTGATCCCCCACACATTAAGAAGAAATTGTTGTCAGTATCTCAATTCACTCGTGATAACAATGTATTTATTGAGTTTCATCCTTTTGAATGCTTGGTGAAGGATGCATAGACTCGGACCATTCTATTTAGAGGGAAGCTCACACATGAAGGTTTATACCAGCTGCTACCGTATGAAGAGAAGAAATCATGTTGCATGGTGAATAATGTGTCCAAGGCTTCAAGCAGTTTGAAACTTTGGCATAGGCGTTTAGGACACTCGTGTGTGAAGACTGTCAAAGCTGTTATGAAAATGTGTAATGTTTCTTCTAGTGAAAACAAGTTGAACAATGTTTGTTCTGCGTGTTTGCAAGGCAAGGTTCACAAGCTGCCTTTTTGTAATTCGTTGACTGAATACAAAGAAATTTTTCAACTGGTTGTGTCATATGTGTGGGGACATGCACCTGTAGTTTCGATTGAAGGTTACATATATTATGTCTCATTTATTGACGTGTTTAGTATATATACCTGGCTGTATCTAATTAGAAAGAAGTATGAAGTCAGCCAATACTTTCTCAACCTTGTTAAAATAACCGAGGTTCAGTTTGGGAAGAAAATCAAAGCATTACAAAGCGATGGTGGTGGTGAATACCAAGCTCTGAAGAGTTGGTTTTTTACCAATGGTGTACAACATCGAATCTCCTGTCCCATCACGTCAGAGAAGAATGGGAAGGTTGAACGTAAACATCGCCACATTGTTGAGATGAGACTAGCCATGTTAGCTCAAGCATCACTGCCAACAAAGTTCTGGAGTAATGTTTTTACTATGGCAGTGTATATCATAAACAGGCTACTATCTGAGATTATTTTAGGTAAGACCCTTTTGAGGTTCTCTATCAAAAAGCTCCTGACTACTCAGGTATGGGAGTGTTTGGGTGTGCTTGCTTTCCTTTCTTGAGACCGTTTAATCAACATAAATTGGATTTTTGGTCAAGGCAGTGTGTGTTTCTTGGGCCCAGCACCTTACATCATGGGTACAAATGTCTAGACAGTGATGGTAGAGTCTTTGTATCTCAACATGTGAGGTTTGATGAGCAAATTTTTCCATTGATAAGAGTCAACTCGCATGCAAGTGCCATAGACAAGAAATTATCACTACTGGACAGTTGCCTATAGTTTATAATGAGCATGGGGCCACACCGAATTCCAATGCCCATTTTCCTCTTGGCGTGGTGGTAGATGCACGTAATCCAAGCCAAGAAGTTATTAGGACCATGCCTTTTGAAATGGTGGATGCACGTGGTAATGGGGCCACACCGAATTCTATTTCAACTAGCTATCGTAATGGTGCGCATGTGCTCCTGGAATGGTGCCCACCCACGTTACTACTCCAACAAACACACATAGTCCAAGTGTTGATAGAGTTGCGACAAACATAAATAATGGGAATAGTAGTGGAAATTATGGTGGTGCGCCAAGCTTAAATAATGGGAGCTCACATGGGGTCCAAGGCAATCATAGTAGTGTGGAAAACATAAATAATGGGAGTAATGGTCATGGTGCACATTCGTATGGGGTCCAAGAAGAAAATTGTCATGGTGCACACTCACGTGAGATCCAAGAAGGAAATTGGCATGGTGCACACTCACATGGGGTCCAAGAAAGAAATTGTCATGGTGTGGCAAATACAAATAATGGTAGTGGAAATAAAAGCTCACATGGCAGCTCACATGGGGTCCAAGGACAGTATGATGATGCGAAAACTATGAATAATAGTAATAATAATAGCAATTATGATGGAAACTCATATGGGATCCAAGAAAAAAGTCACGATGATGGCAATAATAATAGCAATTGTGGTAATAGCATGTGTGGGGTCCAAGAAGAAAATCACGTTGGTAGCAATAATAATAGCAATTATGATAGCTCGCGTGGGGTCCAAGGAGAGAATAGTATATAAAAAACGTGCGTCGAAGTTCAACATGATGTGGAGAGTGGTGTACCATAAGCAGTCTCCAATGCATCCCATGATGACCAGGAGCAAGCATGGAATCTTGAAGCCGAAAGTTTATAACGTTGCAAGTTGAGATCGAGAACCAGTAAATATCACAGAGGCCTTGATGAGTCCACACTGGAAAGAAGCTGCACAAGCTGAGTATTATGCCCTGGTAAGGAATGGTGATGTAAGGTAATTCTACCTTTTCATTTGATTGTGGATCTAGGAAGGAAGCAAAAAAACCTTCACAAGTGAATGGCTCAAAACAGAATGGATAAGGGTGGTAAATGTATGGTTTAATAGGTAGGCTATTTAATAAATGAGAGATGGAAGCGGAAGATGATTGAAAGGGTTATGGTTATGGCAATGAAAAAAATGATGGTTGTGAGGATATATCTTGAAGAATGCTCAAAGAAGAACCAATGCTATAGAGAGCAAAGACCCAATCTTTATATTGTTTCTTCAAGGGGTGGTGTTAAGTACTTTGACCCACTAGTTATATGAACTAGGAACCATAAGTATCAAGATGAAAGAAGAGGGTTGATGCCACAAGTATAAATTATACTTGATAAGTCGATAAAAAGTCACCAGGACTTAAGAAAGAGAATAATCTCACTTCAATTAAAAATAAAGGTCTGATTACAAATGAAATATAATGGCCTATTTATAGTTTTTGAAGGGACTTGGCCGAATAGGTAAATGTTGGTTCGGCCAGCCCTTGTACCTTCCTAAAATGACATGATTTTTAATGAAAAAACAAGACTTGAATGAAAATAAATGCTCTTAGCGGAATGGTTATGTGTTGGTTCGGCCCTAAGGATGATTTGAATGCATTTGGAAGTTATTTGGGCGCCAAAATGAAGAGGAAAGAGTCTTTGGCCGAATAGGAAGCATCCCTTGGTGTTTTGGCGCCAATTTGATGTCACATGGAGTGCCCATGCTTGAATGATGCACATGGCAGCCTACATGAATGCACATGGGTCTTCTTGCTATGCTTTGATGAGGTTGCAACCATAGGATGATGTCTTGAAGTCCATGGAATGAAGATAGGCAACAACTAGGCATGAATTAGCTTCCAACATGCATCTAGGTGACATGGCATCCATTGGGCAACCTAGAGATGAACTAGCTTCAAGGTAAACTAGGTGAGTGTCTTGATAGCTAACTAGGTGAGTTATAGCTTGATGAACTCAAGCTAGTTAGCTTTGGTCTTCTCAACTCCTCAGCTACTCTCCCAGCTATTTCCAGCTACCTCTAGTCCACTTTTCAGTAATTTGGTCCAAAGCTCTCCTCCAGCTAAGTTCAGCTACATGCTAGCTCCTCCAGCTAAGTTTAAGCTCCTTATGTGATGAAATGAGCTGCCATAATGTTCATGAGCTAGTGTGAGTTGTTGTGCTTGTCCTTTTAGCTAGCCAAGCTACTATAATATGCCTTGTTTTGTGTTTCACCTATAGGAATCACCAAACAAATAAAATAAGCTATGTGTGAGCTCATTTAAGGTAAAATGCATGTTGTCGTGAGGTGTTTGAGTGATATGAGCTATGAATGCATGTCATGAGGTAAGTACATAATGATATAACATATGCAAGCTTAATGTATAAGACCTAGGAGCTAAAATGAATGCACGTGAGCCAACAAATGAATGATTAAGCATTCTGCCATTTCACGAATGAATTGAATCATGCTTAAATGAATGCAAGACTAATATAACATACTTAACATACTTGAAATAACATTATGCATCAATTATAAAGATGTGAATATGTTGTATGCATGAATATCATATAACATGGTATTCATAAATGATAAATGGAAACATGTAATAATAATATCCTAAGAAATGATATGTAATCATAACATATATTTGAATGATATGAAAGACATGATTAACTAAACATAGGATGGAAATAATAATATGATAATTTATACTAACATGTGAATGAATGCTTATGATAGAATAGAATGTATAAATGATATAATATAAGATAGGGTAATGAAGAACTCCCTTAGAAACAACTTTGAAGAACATCCATGGTGTGTTCAAGTCATGGAGAAAGTTGGAGCTAGTTTGGATTGTATCATCCTCCCCTTCTTTTTGGCGATTTATCCTCAAATCGAAGTAGTTTCTCATTGAAGACCTTCTTGATGTAGGAAGGATTGAATCCTTATGTTTTCCTCAATAGATTATTCACACGATATGTTCAATCTCTTAGCTTCAAATCTGGTAACTTCACGTCCTTTAATGGGAGGACACAATGTTTAGGAACCATCACATGTCCTTTGAATGGAAAAGACATATCTCTTCACGAACCAACTTGATCCTTTTATTTTATTCTTTGAATATCATAATGCTTGGAAAGGACCTCTATCTCTTCAATTCCTCCTTTTAATTCACCATGCTTGTTGGTAAAAAGGTTTGTCTCCTGGTTGGAGTCATCACGTATCTTGGTGAAAATAATTGTTCTTTGAATGACTCCTTGGTGCTGATTTAAATGATCATATCCTTTCACCTTTGTGCCTCTCCGAATGATTGCCTTTAAGGTTGGTACTACTTCACCATAAGGATAAAACAAGTTGCTGTAAAATAAATCAAAGTTAGTAAATGAAAAATTATTAACAATATGAATGGAAATAGCAAACCATGGAGGATGTTTAATGGGTGTTGGTTGCTTGATGATGAAAAATTCCATTGGTTGCTGAAATCTCTTCAATAGTTGTAATGTACTTGGAGCCTCAATGATCACAACTTGTGGCACTTCAATTGGCATATTCTTTTGAATTTCAAGAGGTACATCCTTTGAAATGTCAAAGGACATGTCTTGTGGATCACCAAAAGTCACATCTATTGATTCTTCAAAAGACATGTTCTTTGAGTCTTCAATTTGAAGTGATATGTCTCTTGGATTGTCCTGCAAAAAAAAGTAATAATTGGAGGAAAAGAATTGTTAGGTTAATCATTCTCTCCATTCTCCCTTTCTTTTCCAATGTTTCTCGTATCAATCTGATTTTCCACTTGTTATACTTGATGCTCTTGCAAGACTTCTCTTTCAACACTAACATTTTTATTTACAATTGTTCTTGTCTCCTCAAAACGTTCTTCTTCAAGGGTTCTTTTCATGGCCTTCTTTTTCTCCCATTCTTCTATGCGTGACTTAAGGGTCACTTGGCATTCATGAACTTGACTTGGAAGCAGAGGCGCCAATATGATTTTCTTTCCTTGATGTTGGAAAGAATACTTGTTGGAAAATCCATCATGATTATCTTTCTTGTCAAATTTCCAAGGACGTCCTAGTATAAGGTGGCTTGCACTCATGGGCACCACATCACAAAGGACTTCATTATTGTATCTTCCAATTGAGAAAGGTACAAAACTTGTTTGGTTACCTTGGCTTCACCTACATCATTGAGCCATTGAAGTTTGTAAGGATGAGGATGCTTGGAAGTCTGGAGACCCAACCTTTCCACCATGTGAGTACTTGCTACGTTTGTACAACTTCCTCCATCAATGATCGCCACGCAAATTTTATCTCCCACGTGACATTTGGTATGGAAGATGTTCTCTCTTTGTTCATTCTCTTGACTTTGAATGTTCAAAGTCCTTTTGACTACAAATATGTTGGATGGAAGAGACATGTTAGCAAATAAGGAAAAACGAAATGTGTGTAGGACCTTACCAGAATGTACTCTCACAAAGCCTCACGAGTCACTCCAAGGAAAACTTGAATGTCACTCAATCCGCTCGTGTTTGCACTCTAGGACTATAATGGCTTTTATTTGTCCTCTTCTGATCTCACACACGCTCTAGCCTTTTTCCTCTCGATTTTCTTGTCCCAAGTTCTAGAGAACTTTACTCAAACTGTATCAAGTAAATTTTACTTGTTTAGCGTCGGCTGCAAAAGGGTTAGTATGAATGGAAAGCAAAATATAATGAAAGGGTGGCTTAGAAAATAGAAAGAAAAAAAACAAAAGGGGTTACTTACACAAGTCACTTTACAACCTTCTATCACCACAATCAATTTAAACGGCTTTCTTGACTTGCTTGGTGATGAGAATTGTTGATGAGTGCTTCAACTTTTCTTTCTTTTTTCTTCTTTTGAGTGTTTTCAATTTCTTCTTTTTGAGTGCTTCTTTTCTGATTTTTTTTTTGCTTTCTTTGACTTTGCACTTCACTTTGCACTTCTTCTTTTTGTATTTTTGTTTTTGTTGCATGTTGCTTCTTCCACCAAAGCTCTGATTACCGCTTGATGTAAAGTAATTCTACCTTCTCATTTGATTGTGGATCTAGGAAGGAAGCAAAACAACCTGCACAAGTGAATGGCTCAAAACAGAATGGATAAGGGTGGTAAACGTATGGTTTAATAGGTAGGCTATTTAATAAATGAGAGATGGAAGCGGAAGATGATTGAAAGGGTTATGGTTATGGCAATGAAAAAAAACGATGGTTGTGAGGATAGTATCTTGAAGAATGCTCAAAGAAGAACCAATGCTATAGAGAGCAAAGACCCAATCTTTATATTGTTTCTTCAAGGGTGGTGTTAAGTACTTTGACCCACTAGTTATATGAACTAGGAACCAGAAGTATCAAGATGAAAGAAGAGGGTTGACGCCACAAGTATAAATTATACTTGATAAGTCGATAAAAAGTCACCATGACTTAATAAAGAGAATAATCTCACTTCAATTAAAAATAAAGGTCTGATTACAAATGAAATATAATGGCCTATTTATAGTTTTTGAAGGGACTTGGCCGAATAGGTACATGTTGGTTCGGCCAGCCCTTGTACCTTCCTAAAATGACATGATTTTTAATGAAAAAACAAGACTTTAATGAAAATACAAGCTCTTGGCCGAATGGTTATGTGTTGGTTCGGCCCTAAGGATGATTTGAATGCATTTAGAAGCTATTTGGGTGCCAAAATGAAGAGAAAAGAGTCTTTGGCCGAATAGGAAGCATCCCTTGGTGTTTTGGCGCCAATTTGATGTCACATGGAGTGTACATTCTTGAATGATGCACATGGCAGCCTATATGAATGCACATGGATCTTCTTGCTATGCTTTGATGAGGTTGCAACCATAGGATGATGTCTTGAAGTCCATGGAATGAAGATAGGCAACAACTAGGCGTGAATTAGCTTCCAACATGCATCTAGGTGACATGGCATCCATTGGGCAGCCTAGAGATGCACTAGCTTCAAGGTAAACTAGGTGAGTGTCTTGGTAGCTAACTAGGTGAGTTATAGCTTGATGAACTCAAGTTAGTTAGCTTTGGTCTTCTCAACTCCTCAGCTACTCTCCCATCTATTTCCAGCTACCTCTAGTCCACTTTTCAGTAATTTGGTCCAAAACTCTCCTCCAGCTAAGTGCAGCTACATGCTAGCTCCTCCAGCTAAGTTTAAGCTCCTTATGTGATGAAATGAGCTGCCATAATGTTCATGAGCTAGTGTGAGCTGTTGTGCTTGTCCTTTTAGCTAGCCAAGCTACCATAATATGCCTTGTTTTGTGTTTCACCTATAGGAATCACCAAACAAATAAAATAAGCTATGTGTGAGCTCATTTAAGGTAAAATGCATGTTGTCGTGAGGTGTTTGAGTGATATGAGCTATGAATGCATGTCATGAGGTAAGTACATAATGATATAACATATGTAAGCTTAATGTATAAGACCTAGGAGCTAAAATGAATGAATGTGAGCTAACAAATGAATGATTAAGCATTCTGCCATTTCACGAATGAATTGAATCATGCTTAAATGAATACAAGACTAATATAACATACTTAACATACTTGAAATACATTGTGCATCAATTATAAAGATGTGAATATGTTGTATGCATGAATATCATATAACATGGTATTCATAAATGATAAATGAAAACATGTAATAATAATATCCTAAGAAATGATATGTAATCATAACATATATTTGAATGATATGAAAGATATGATTAACTAAACATATGATGGAAATAATAATATGATAATTTATACTAACATGTGAATGAATGCTTATGATAGAATAGAATGTATAAATGATATAATATAAGATAGGGTAATGAAGAACTCCCTTAGAAACAGCTTTGAAGAACATCCATGGTGTGTTCAAGTCATGGAGAAAGTTGGAGCTAGTTTGGATTGTATCAAATGGCATGTGGACACTAGTTCCTCTTCCTAGAGATAGGAAGGCAGTAAACTGTAAATGAATATTTCATATAAAGAGAAACGATGATGGTTCAATTTCAAGGTACAAAGCACGTTTGGTGGCAAAAGGTTTTCTTCAAAAACCAGGGATTGATTTTGATGAAGTCTTCAGCACAGTGGTTAAGCCTGCAATGATCAGGGTAATCATTTCCTTGGCGTTATCACGAGGGCGGAAGCTGAGACAAGTTGATGTGAATAATGCCTTTTTGAACGGGTTACTTACTGAAGAGGTTTATATGACTCAACCACCAAGGTATGAGCAAGGTAATGGTGAGCTGGTATGCAAGTTACACAAGGCGATTTATGGGCTGAAACAAGCACCGAGTGCCTGGTTTGAACGACTGAAGGCATGCATGGAATTTGAAGGTTTTTGCCTAGCTAAGTTGGATGCCTCTCTTTATGTTCGAAAGACTTTGGATAGCTTGGTGTACTTACTGGTGTATGTTGATGATATCATCATAACAGGGGATAAAGAGGTGGTTGTTCAAAGTGTTATAGACAAACTGAATGCTCAGTTTTCGTTGAAGGATCTTGGACCATTGAGTTTTTTTCCTAGGAGTAGAAGTCAGTTATGAAGGTTGCAATGTTGTTTTGAGTCAACAAAAGTACATTCATGACATTTTATAGAATCATGGTTTTGGTGGAGTAAAGAGCCTTCCCACTCCCATGGTCTCAAATGTCAAGCTATCTGCTAAGGAGGGAAAACCCCTTGAAGATGTTGCACAGTACAGAAGCATAGTAGGTGCTCTGCAGTACATTGTAATTACTTGGCCTAATGTGGCATTTGCTGTGAATAGAGTGTGTCAATTCATGCAAGCCCCATTGGATGTTCATTTTCAGGCAGTCAAGCGAATATTTCATTACCTACAAGGCACCGTTGATTTTGGACTACGGTTTACACCCTCCTTGAGAATGGCTTTGACTGGCTTTGTAGATGCGAATTGGGGTTCAAATGTTGATGATAGACAGTCAACTTCAGGATTTTGTATATATTTTTGTGGGAATTTGGTCTCGTGGAACTCTAGAAAGCAACATGTTGTTGCACGTTCAACTACTAAGGCTGAGTACAGAAGTGTGGCTTATGCAGCTGCTGAAATGGTTTGGCTTCGATCACTATTGGGAAAGCTACACATAGTTACTCATGGCAAGGCCACGTTATGGTATGATAATACGAGTGCAGTCGCAGTATGTGCTAATCCTGTACTTCATTCCAAGTTTAAACATGTTGAGTTAGATATGTTTTTTGTTCAAGAAATGGTGGCTATGGGACAACTACAAGTACATGAAGTTCCTGCAGTCGAGCAGGTTGTTGATGTGCTGACCAAGCCTTTATCAGCACCTTTGTTTTTCAAACACAGACAACGGTTGCTGGTGATGCAACTTAAAAGCAGATCAGTTTGAGTTTTGAAGAAGATTTAAATTTGAAGGTTGCAAGGGGAATGTTAATGTAAATGAACATTCATTTCATTTTGAGTTTTGAAGGAGCGTTGATCATGTTTGTGCAGTTTGAGTTTGAAGAAGGTTTGAAGTTGAAGGTTACAAGGGGAATGTTAGTGTAAATAAATGCATGTCATATAAGTACACGTGCAACTGTTGTGCATGATGTTCGTGCAGCTGAGGATTGATACACTACAGCTAATCAGTTGAAGCAGTTAGTTTGTTAAAGTTAGTTACATCATTAGTTACAGCTATAGTACTAACTATAAATACACTCCTTGAGACTTGTAAAGATACACACTTGAAGATAATGAATTTCATAAGATTTTTCTCTTACGTTTGTTTTCTTTGTTCTTGCATTCATAGCTTAGACATATGTTGCTAATCTTTACATACACTAGATTATTGAACCAAAGGAGGATGTTAAAAGAATCACTAAACCAATCTTGTTTATATTGAGATCCTTTAACGCCTCAAAATATTTGGTATAATACACTTATTTCTTCTGTCTCATTCATTTAAATTATAACATCATGCTATGTTTTTTTTAATTGTGGATACAAACATTATGTAATATGTGCATACATGTATGTGTCCATGAATGTTTATGTATCATCATTTCAAGGAGTTAGTGTAGATAATAGAAATTTCTATGGAGAGAAAACAATTGAACTTTCTTCTATTTTCACTTAAAGAATTCGTTGACAACATAAGTACTTATAAAATACTAAATAATTAGTGTTTAACTACGGTTAGGACTACTTTAAATGTTATCTTTATATAAACTTAGTTTAAGACATATAATAATACTATAATAATAAGAAATATGTACGAAGTAAACTTAATCTTCTACTAATCAAATAGACATCTACAATTTACACTTCACCCTCAAACTGGTGAATATACATTTTAGATTCCCAACTTAGTTGTTATCTTATCTAAGTTATCTCTTGATACTACCTTAGTATAAACATCATCTAGTTGGTATTTAGTAGGGAAGAAAAACAATTTTACTCCTCCACAATTAACTTTCTTTGAGATAAAATGGCAATCAATCTCTATATGCTTAGTTCTATCATGATGGGTTGGGTTCTTAACATTATTGATGACTGACTAGTTATCATTTTAGAGTTTAATGTTTTCACATTGATTAAGCCCCAATTATGTAAGAAATATTTTCAATCGTATGCCTTCATAAATCTCAAGTCATGTACAACGATACTCCTTGTCACAATTGAATGCTCCATGTTCCTCCATGTAGCCAAGTTACCCTAAATAAAGGAGCAATATCCACTCATGGATTTCTTGTCTATTAAATTCTACTGCCCAATTGGAATTAGTGAAGATCTTCACAGTTAAGTTATACTCTTCTTAAAAATTAAGTCATGCCCAAGAGTCTTTTTTAGATACTTTAGAATTCTATGAACTTGTAACACCCATTTTCCGTATACGTTTCCGTACACAATTCATAGATGTCACATGACTTTCAAAACATTTCCGCTTTTGGAAACCAGTAAAATTTTGTTTCTATACATAAAACATTTTAATGTAATAATAATAAAACGTTCATTAACTTTTAGTATGTAAAATAGTCTTAAAGTTTCAATATATTAAATATTACAATCATCACAAGTCAAATACTTTCCAGAGCATTATCATAAGTCTATTACATGTCATCTAATAATATCAAAAGTAGACATAATTGACAAACAATTACTGACGAGGTAACCTTTGATTTGCGATGTCAGTTGCACTCCTTACTCCTCTCGTACTAATATCTACACGTAGGGATGGAAAAAAAACTCGAACTCGACGGGGATAACCGAAAACCGAATTAAACGGGGACAGGGGAAAATCGTTTATACTAAACGGGGACGAGGACGGGGAAAACCATTTATGTTCAACGGGGATGGGGACGAGTTTAGTAATCCCCGCCCCAATTACCCGATTACCTGGCCCGATACCCGGCCCGATACCCGACCCGATAAATATTAAAAATAATTATTATTATATATATATATATATATATAATATTAATAAATTTAATTTAAATTAAAATATATATATAATATTTATATATTTAATTTAAATATATATACCCGGCCCGATACCCGACCCGATACCCGTTTAAATAACCGTTTGTGCTAAACGGGGATACCCGTTTCCCCGCGGTTTTTACCGATTATCTGATGGGGATCCCCATTTAAATCCCCGCGGTTTTTTAAGCGGGGACGGGTACGGGTTTTTTAAACGGGGACGGGGGACCAATACCCGACCCGAACCCGGCCCGTTGCCATCCCTATCTACACGTAAAATCAACACACGCTAAGTATTCAGTTAGTGATGCATAATAATATAAATGAGGTGTAACCAAAACATAAGTATATCATAAAATATCAAAATACAAATTAAATCGTATAAATCATAATAATACTTAAAATTGGCTTGGTAAACTAAGTTTCTTTCACATAACCTGCGAAACAATATTTAGTATACCCAACATACCTATAAATCATTATTTTTCCAAATTATCCTTTTATTTGCCCAACATATGTTGAATGAGAATGCAAGGTACATGAATTGCACCTAAGTGTCGAAATGGTAATTCACAAACTCATTTTGAATTCCATGGTTGCACACATAGTGCCAAAATGATAATTCACAAACTCATTATGAATTCCATGGTTGCACACATAGTGTTGAAATGGTAATTCACAAACTCATTATGAATTCCATGGTTGCACACATAGTGCTGAAATGGTAATTTACAAACTCATTATGAATTTCAGGGTTGTACACATAGTACTGATAGTACTGATACAAAAATGCAACATATGCATTCAAAAAAATGCACCTGACTCTCAATGCACATACAATAGGCCTTTAAGTCAAATTCGCAGATTAAACATTTATTTGGAACATCGATAGCTGATAAAATAAATTGAATTACATACATATATTTTAGAGCAGTTCATACTCTAAAAATTATTCATAAAAATCATTTCCATAAACTTTATGAAAATATTTTAAGATATGGTAAAATATTCTTTTATCAAAACATTTGAGGTTGACTCATCGCGAGTCATCCTCATATCATATAAGTACATAATAAATGCACTCACATGGTATGCCTCACTATTATGCCTTAATGATGTCCGACTATTATGCTACTTTATCCTTGTCTTTCTATTTGCTTAACTCAGGAGTTTGATTACAATATACACAAGTATCCATAATCACACATATAAATATGATGTTAGTATACTTACTAACATTTATCCACAGTAATAATACTCAAAAGTACTATTAATTTCGAATTCTATTAAAATCCATCCTAACTTAAAATTTCAGACTGAATAGATCGTACACATCCTATAGTATCGATACCCACTTCGGTATTGATACCATTCTAGCATTCTGGAATTTCATTTCTAATTACGACATCGATACCTTCCTCTTGGTATCAATACCTACACTTAGTATCGAGACTTCTTTAAATCGGTATCGATACTTCTTTAAATCGGTATCGATTATGTTCATCTGAATCCTCCAATTTAACTTTATAGTATGACACTGTTCTTCCAGTACCGATACCCTTACCCATATTTTACGTATTTCACTTCGATTTTTACACAAATTTCACCTAAATCTCTTACTCTTATCTCCAACTATACCATCAACCATATTATCACTTATCCAAGCTAACTTACATCCATAAATCTCCTTATAACATCCAAAATCTTCAAAGAACACTTAAAACTAAAAATTCACACCCAAACTTCAAACATGTTTCTAATCACTTTTAAGGCTCCAAATCTTTTATTTACATCTTTGACAAGTCAAAAATGCTTTAAAACTCCAATAATTGACCATATTTCATCAAATCACTTAAAAATCATTTTATTAAATTACTAATAAATCACTAATCTCTTAGTTTATTCACTCTTAAGTTTTCCTTAAGTTTCTAGATCACTTATGGCTTCAAAACCAACCCAAAAACGAAAGCAAAAACCACCTTGAAGAAATCTTACCTTTGTTATGGAGGTACGAGGAAGAGAAGAAGAAGAAGAATAGAGAACCAAAGTTTTCAGCTTTATCCATTTCCCCTTTTCAACCCTTACTAAATTTAACAAAAATGAATATTAAATTCATTTCCTTTTAAAAGTCCATAATGTCCCTCCATTCTTCCATTCTTAATAATAAGTCATAAACACAATTTCCTAAATTAATCCTTGTACTTTTCAATTTATTCAACTTAACCCACCAAATTTTAAATCCTTTCACTAAGATCACTGACCCGATGTTTGGGGTATTACAGAACTACATCAAGATGTTCATCCCTATGATCACAGAGGTGTTGGCTTACAATCTAGAAAATCTATATATGATCGTGTAAGAGATAAATATATAAACTTTTCTATTAGTCTTTGGTATTGCTCTTTGTTGACAGAGTTGCCCATCTTATCTTTTCTTAAATTTAAATTGGTATGAATCCTACCATTCCAGTTTCTGAAAGTAAATTAATGATATACTTTCTTTGATTAATAGTAATACTAGCTTCAGACCTTTCCACCTCAATTTCAAAGAAATATCTAAGGCTTCCAAGATCCTTAGTCTCAAATTTACTAACCAATTCTTTCTTATGTTTTCCTATTTTAGCCATATCATCTCTAGTGATAATAGTGTCATCTACCTAAAAATTAGGATGACTTTTTTCCTCAAGGTGCTTTTACAAAACAATGTATAGTCTGTTTGACATTGTCTGTAACCATTCTTAATAATCACCTTGGTCAATCTTTCAAACTAGGCCCTTGAAGACCGTTTAAGGTCATAGAAGGATTTTTTAAACTAACACATCCTTTTATTAATTATCAAGGATAACAATACCCTTATTGAATTTAGCTTAACCACTGATACAAATGTTTTATGGTAGTCTATCCTATAGGATTGTGTAAATCTTTCGGCTACCATTCTTGTCTTGAATCTCTCCACACTTCCATCATGGTTGTATTTTACAGTAAAAATCACTTGTAGCGCACTAGTTTTTTTTCCCTTAGGGTGTGTTTGGTTGGGGGAATGTGAGATTCCAATGGGAATGGAATCCACATTCCCCCGTTTGGTTGGCCGGGAATGTCATTCCCAGTAATCTTACATTACCAATAGTGAATTTTTGGGGGTATATTATCGGGAATGTCATTACCTCCCTTTCCTTAGGTATTGTTGGATTACCGACGTTTTGGACTAAAATGCCCTTAAATTTTTTTTTCTTTCAAAAATATCCTTATTCTGTCATTGAATAATAAAAATTCTACGAAGGTTAAATTACAAATTTATCCTTAAACTATTTTAGATTTACAAAAAAAAAATCTATAATTAAAATTTTATATGAAGTTAGGGCTTAAAATAAAATTTTACCTTTTCATTAAACCTTTTTATAATTTCAATTTTGTAAAAAAATTTATATAACTTTTATGAATTTAATTTTTTAAGAAAATATATAAATATTTTCCAACTTGTTAAAAACAAATATATAATAAGGACAATTTGGTCAAATATACATTCCAATAATCTTTTATTCCTTTAACCAAACACGACAATCTTACATTCTTGCTAAATCAACCAAACACAAAATACAACATTCCCAGTAATCCTATTCCCTGGTAATCTTTTATTCCCACTGGTAATCTTACATTCCGTGAACCAAACGCACCCTTGTAGTAACTTAACTATGATCCAAGTCTTATTATTTTGAAGTGCGCCAATTTTTTCCTTGAATGATTTTATCCACTTAAGATCTTTCATAGCCATCACCATTGTTTTTGGAATATAAATACAATCCACGTTTGTAGTAAATTATCAAAAAGAAGGCTTCAAGTTCCCATAGGGAACAAACTTTTATATTGGATGGTTTGTACATTTTCTTTAAGCAATGGATAGACTTATAGTATTAATAAAAAGAACCCAATTTTCATGTTGAATTGTTTCCTTATACGATTATCTGTTATCTTCTAAATTCTTATGAGTAGTGGGACCGAGGAAAGTTCTCGGTAAATTTCAGACTGTATAGTAGTCTTAGAAGTGAGTTTCTTCCTCATTTTGTAGAAACTAAGTTCTTTTTCCACAAGTTGCGGGGTTTTGGATTTTTTTAGGAATTCTGAGTGGATTAGGACTTGGCTGTAAAATAGATAAAGGTATAGGTAAATATGTAGGTGAAGGTATAAATGTTTGTTTAAGTGCAACAGATGAGGAAAGTTGTAAAGTAGATTTTGGTTCAGGTGTAGTAGGTGAAGGAAGCTATAATGTAGGCATTGGTTTGGGTGCAATAATAGGTGATTAGATTGTAGCATCGATGAAGGAAGATGCTAAACATTATTAAGGAATTGAAACTACGTTATACTCTCTCCTTGAATTTCATTTTTAAGGTATTACAGCTTGTTCTCAAAAAAGGTAGCATCTATGGAGATGTAGGTCTTTATAGTGATATGAGAGTAACATTTTTAGCTCTTCTTACTTGAAGAATAACCTACTAAGTCACATTTTGTAGACTTAGGATCTAGTTTTTATTTTGATTATTTATTAATATGAAAAAAAAAAGCTATACAACCAAAGATTTTTAATGGAAGAGTAGGTGAAATTGATTTATAATGATGGAAGTTGTCTAGAAAAACACTCCTTAGGATTTTACAGCTCAAAGGTTTCCTAGACATCCTATTGACAGGATAAGTAGCAATAAGAATGACTTTCCAAGAAGTATTATGAGATATTTGTAGAAATTAATATGGATTGAGCCACTTCTAAAATATGTTTATTCTTTTGTTTAACTATCTCATTTTGTTCCGGTGAATCACCACATGAGGTGATGTGTACTATTCTTTTTTTCTGAAGGTAAGAGATGAGAGTTTTGGTAAAGTATTCCCCTATTTTCAGTTTGAAGGATTTGGATTCTACTCTTAAATTGAGTCTCTACCATATTATGAAATCTCTTAAAAATTCTCTGAATTTCTGATTTTTCTTTCTTTAAGAAGGTTCATGTAGTCATATAAGGATGATCAACGAAAGCAATAAACAATTTAGACCCATTTAAGTTCTTTATTTTTGGAATGCCCAAATGTCACTGTGTATGTGAGCAAAATGATGAGAAGATTTTATATGGAGATGGTGAATAAGTGTTTTTAGTATGCTTGACAAGTTAACAAATATCACAGGAAAAGAACTTTAGATTTTTATTGATGAATAAATCTGGTAACTATTTTGCAAAATGATGAAAGTTTGGATGGCCTAATCTAAAGTGTTATAACATAACCTCAGAAAAATGATTAGAAACAAACTTAAAACAACTTGAATTAACTTATCCCTTGGGAGGTAGATGCCCTTCAAGGATGTAGAGTTCATCACACAACTTAAAACTGACAATCACCTTCCTCAAGTTCATCTCCTAAAATTCACAAAGGTTTTTAGCAAACTTAGTTGTGTACTGTGAATCAGTATAAAGTTCGATGACATAATTCAAACTGCAAGCAAGTTTGGGAACATAAAGCACAACATTCAACTGAATATTGGAATTAATTTTAACTAAATCACTCATTTCGAAGGATGATAATGAGCCATTGTAGTCTTGGCATGAGATTTAGGACTAAGCTTCTGGAAGTTTTGTAATAAAAAAATGCCACCTTTCATACGGTCAGAAGTTCTCGAGTCCATAATCCACTTTGTATAACCAATCTGATTATTCAAATTAGCAAATCATAATGTACCTCAATGTGTTGTAAACACAATGTAGCACGCAGTTGTTCTCATTTTGCCAAATAACTTGTGTAATTCCTTAAGTTGTTGTTTGATGAAGCTGTTAGGAGTTGCCATTAGTCTCATTGTGTTGTCGAGGTTTTTGTGATTTCCAGTTTAACTTTATACGAACAATAAAATAAATCGTTCTTTCACGTTGCACTCATCTTAAAGGCTCTAAACTCTCTAAGGGTTACCAACGATCTTTTGATAAAATCTGGAAAACAAGAAGCAACACAATTAACGAGTAAATAACGAAAAATAATGAAGGTTAAATCTTGAATTAAAAATAAAGTCAAAAAGGTAGATTTGGATGTCAGAATGACATGGAGAATGTATGGATAATCAATGTTGTTGTAGGAACCCTTTGAATCATGATTGATTCAACAAGATCTTTCAAGTGGCTTTAATCACCCTTCTAAGAAATTATTCTTTACAAAATGAAGGTTGAAGGATTGACCACCAACAATCTCTATGAAAGATCGAAGTTGATTCACTTTTAGAAAAACACGAGAAACAAATCTTATTGGAAATAACTCTCGAGTCTCGATGAGTATCCAAAGATAGTATTCAAGAAAAATATATTTTCAAGGTATAAAGGTGTCACCGTTTTATAGGCTAAAGAGAGGGATAAACTGAAGCTAAAAGGAAGTTTTTAAATTTAACTAAAAAAATTCTTGTTCAAGATAAATTTGATATTGTCTTGGCTCCTAATTATTTAAATTAAAATAACATAAAATAAATTTGAAACTCCTCTTATTGGGCTAAGTCTAATTCGGACAAAACTTTGATTTAATAGACTTCAAAGTTATTGGTTGGGCTGTTCTTCCTGCATTAACTATGGTCCTTCTAGGCGTTAACTTGTAATCCAAATATGTTTGTATTTGAAATGTAGGCTCTTACATAAATTATCTTCTTGAATCCTAAAAATTCCACCTTGGAACAAACGAGACCAAGACTGGACTTCTTGATAATCTTGATTCCTTTTTTACTATTATAGACCATTGCTTATGAAGTTTTGTATTGCTATGTGTAGTTGGGCTTAAGATATTTCGCCTTTGCCCTCGTATTTGGACCTTATGGGAAGGCCTACCTATTACATCCATGAACTTGATCTTCGGCCTTAATGTTCGCATCACAATTGATTTTCCATGTAACATTCAGCATTTATCCTTAATGTAACCAACCTTTTTGCAATATTCACATCTGGGCTTCCCTCTCCTTTTCCTGTTGCCTAAGTTTGAGAATCCATCATAAGTGTAATAGCCTAATTTTGTCCGAACATTTTAAATCGAATTGAAGACATTCAAGGATCAATTTGAAGTTCCAAGTGTGTCGATAATTAATTTAATTCAAGGGGAATTAGTGGAAAAATAGTGAAATTATACATCTAATTAATGAGGTAGTGCTGTGTTTTTACTTAGTGCCATATTTGGGTTCAAATTAAAATTTTCTTTGTTGGGTACCAAATACAAAGATATTAAAATCTAAATCCTTATCATTATCCCAAACAAGTTGAAGCCACAAATCCAAGCAATACCCAAATATATAAGTGTCCATTACAAAATCCAAATTCAAATGAATAACTCATTCACATGCCCATTATTATGACCCAACTTAATTTACATTCAATCCAAGCTCGTTTAGCCAACAACCAAACTAAGCCCACATACTAAACTAACTGGATAAACCCTAGATACCCTATCAATCTGTCGTCGTCTCTGATCTCCGCCGTTGCGGCGATGCTGATATAAATTTTCTATTCTCATCAACAATTAAAGTATTATTTTTTAATAATTTTGTTTAGACTAATGAATTAATGAAATATGTCATAACTAAATAAAAAGCAATGAAATTTTGTGAAGAATGAGACTTAAACCAGGGATTCTTTGCAAGGGGTTCCCTCGTTAAGAGCTATACCAATGGTGTAGTATCATTCCACCAAAAATTGTATTTAACTACTTAGCTATTAATCAAATGGCATAATGTCAAAATTAACCATTGACGTTTATCAAAATAGTCATTTTGCCCTCTATTCTACTTTTTGGAGCATTTTGACCCCAACGTTTCATTTTATGGCTAAAAATCTCTTAATATTTGACAGAATATCACTTTGTTCCTTTTTTTCTGAGGTATTTTAACCCTCAAACTTTCAAAATGCTCCTATTTGGAGCATTAATCGTTTGTTAAATAATAGTTTCTATCTATACAGGAAGCTTTTTTTAATCATTGGGGCTATTTTGTAAATTACGCCTAATCAAATTTCATTTTCTCTGTTGCTTGTTATTTTAACATATTTTTCTTTTTTTATTTTCTTTATTTATAGAGAAAAGAGATAGGATGTAAAGATCAAACATTAATTATTTTCTTAGCCTCGTATTATTTCATACATGCACATCCATCTCAACTACATTCATACAAAAACAATAATATTGCTAATAATTTAGGTTTAATGCAAAAATAAGTGTATAAACTATATTCAAAATTAAATTTTTGGTCTCTAAAGAATTTTTCGTTAAAAATATGTGCTTAATGTTTTCTCTGTTACACTTTTACCGTTAAAAAAACCGTTAAGTTTTTTTTGATTTTTTAAAAATAAAATATTATTTAATAATATATATTTTAAAAAGGAATCTAAATTTGACACGTGTCACTTGACAATTTATTTTAATTGTATGCACCTAAAAGTATAACAGAGAAAATTTTAAGGCACTTCATTTTTTTAAAATTTTTTAGACACCAAAAGTTATTTTGAGTATAGTTTGGACACTTATTTTTATATTAAGCCAATAATTTATTCAAAATCATGAATCCAAGAATTATTTTACAATACCAACTATTAACAAAACTCTTATGTTACTACTTAACTTCTTTGTATTTGATATCTTGAGTGAGCTCACATCTATTGATACAATCATCCTCTCTGTTGCCCTAGCTTGAGCTATGCCTTTAGATATCTTCATTTTCCCTACAACTTCAGACCCACACGAAACGCTTCTGTTCCTGTTGTTATTGTTTTCAAATCTGAAATCTCTAAGAAAAAAAAGGGTGTTCTCAATGGTGACTTAGGCCACAAGTGTGAAGTTAAATTATGTTGCATTGGTACGGGTACTAGAACGAGAATGAGAAACAATAATTTATAGAATTATAAGGTATGGGTACAATAAATATAAAATAAATTTTAAAACTTTACAAAACATAAAAAGGTCATAATATTCATTAAAGTTCATAATAACTAGAATTCTTTGATAAAAGACGAAGATTGTAGTTGGTGTAAATAAAATTTTCAGCACAACTTGGATTTATCTTATTCCTCTATGTGAGTGGACGATGGAATAAGTACTCCAATTTCTTCCACAAAAAGAGGATGGAGTAGGTTGTTCAAGCACTTTGAAAGTCAAAAATTGGAGCAATAGATTTTCTGCACTATCGGGTCTGAAGAATAGCTATGTGTAAGATAAATTAAATCCTAATTAAAAATAAAATCATATATTAATTCATCTATATCTTTTTATTATTATTTAAATCTTAAAAATGATTTTGGGTATGTTGGAACTGTCGGCGCACCCCATGGCGCATGAAACAAAAACTCGGTGGTTTCACCAGCGATTCAAGTACGCAAAACCGAAATCGGGAGGAAAAAAAACGAATATTTACAATGGGTTCCTTGAAAAACAAAAAAGATAACAAAAACTAATGGTGATCACGAACGGTTCGAATCGTAAGCCTCTACGAAAACACGTCTCGACATCTACTCAGTTCACTCCATTGAGAGCAAAATTTACTTTTCCCAAAAATAGTTTTGAGAAAAAACAACTGAAGAAGAAAACGACTGCTAGACCTTACCTCACTTTAAATATCCGAGTTACCCTAATATATTAGGGATTTTAAGTTATTTTGAATTAATTAAAATCTTATTTAATTAATTCAAATTAAATATCCTTTAAAGACTTATAGTCCGAATTAAAATCTTTAACGTTTATTTAAACTCTTATTTAATTATTTCGGATAATTAAAATCATATGTATATCAAATATACATATATTAACTCTAGATATATTTTAGTAACATACAACAAATTGTACATCTTTGCTCATTTCAATCATATGGTGTGACCCTGTAGGTTCTTGTAACCTTAGTAGTAATTAATAGAACAATTCTAATATTACATACAATTAGTGACATCTAGCAATATATCATTGTAAGCTAAGTTACAAGAAATTATGATACGACATATCATCTTCGTGATTAACTCTTTTATGTATTACATACTTTTATCCTTTATATATAGAATAGGCACAAGTCTTGGAATAGTCACACTTGTATAGCCCATCTATTGTTTCTTCATATCTAGAGTAGACTATAATTAACGAATAATTTGTGATATCTCATATCAACTTATTCGAGCATGGCCATGCATTTCTAGTCTCACTCAATCAAGTGACCTGTGATATATTTCCTATTATGCAGGGAGGACAAATCCTATCTTAATCATACACACACCCACTACATATATCGAGATATATTCAATGACAATCTTTATAGTGCAACCAGTTATGGAGCATGTTTAATTGTAACAAAACATACAACAATATATGTTGGTATAGCATTGATATCAAGTCTGAGGATCATACATATTAGTCATCACCATGAGCAATTTTACGACTGTCACATAATAATCCAAGACATATGCTCATGGTGGGCCAATCCAATACATTGTTCTCTAACAATATAATCATGTATCAATTCTGACATCTATATGTCAATGACAACTCGTTGTCATCAATCAATAACATGTTAATGTTAAGCGTATTATTATTGTCCATGCCCATAACAATACTTGACTATAGATCTTTTTAATAATAATAATGTTATTATATGGACTTTATTATCTTTCAGTTTATGTTAAACACAGACATATAAATAAAAATAATAGTGGCAACGCCTTTATTCAATAAAATCAGTAAATAAATATATTATTACAATCATCATATGATTGGTCTTTGGGCATACTCTAACAGGGTACGCATGCGAAGATCAAATATTGTCCCTTATACGTCCCCAAAAATATTTCCAATGCACTCAATTAATTTCAATCGTTCGACATAAACATGAAACGTCCCTGACACGTACATAAATTGTACCCATCCCATACCCATATTGGCTTTAGGCCCATTTTTGAAATTTTACGGGCTTGGGTGAACGTAAAAATTGGGCCCCTAATAACAAGTATTGAAAAAAATTGAATCATGAAACAAGCAAAACTAAATAAATTTTCTTGTAAATTGATTTTTTATTACATTTAATAAACTATCTGTTTTAAATTTTAAATAGAAAACATCAAGAAATTTTATTAAACACCAAACTACTCACACAAAACAAGGATGATCCTCTTTTAAAAATGTACATGTTAGATTTTAACCTTCTGAATTTGTTTCTATATGACCGTGAGGTCAGGGGTTTCATCTATGGTTTGGTTCTTTTCCTGCTTACCCAACGTGTCCAATTGCCAAGAAATAAGGCTCTGATGCCAAGTTGTTATGTATTTTTAGGGATTTCTTAGAAAATAGACGAGAGAATAAAGAAGAAATATATTTTAGAGAAGAAAAATTCATTCATCAGATTACATAGATTCTTTTCTTAGAAGTACATGTTTTATTTGTTTACAATTGTACTAAGCTCCAGCTGGTTGTTCTTCCTTAACAGATTCAACGGCTTCATATCAGAGGTTATAGTGGTTGGGCTTCATCTGTCGGCCCACCTTCAGCACCTATCATGCATAGTTCTCTCTTCTCATTAAAACATCACTTGCTTCTCGCGTGCCTCCCCTTGTATCTTATCATCTCCAAAAATCTCCAGTTCTCTCTTTCGAATCCCTAACCCTTGTTCTGAAATTCTCAATCTCCTTCTGAAATTCTCAATCTCCTTCCCTCTCGCCCTACTTCTTCTCTTCCAACCGTGAAAACATGTTTGGTTGTAAAACTGAAAAATGATTTTTGGTAAATGAAAACAAAAATAAGTGAAAATATGAAAACATAAAAAAAGATGTTTTCAGTATTTTCATTAAAATTGTTATGGAAATTTGAAAAATAATGAAACATGTGATCTAGATTTTTAACTTAACTTACACGAGTTAAAATTATTTTAACAATAATTTTTTGATTTAATGGTATCTGAAACCCTCTAACTTTTACAAAAAAGCATTATGGTATCTAAAATTGTTTTACACTCAATATAGTCCTTAAATTGTTTTTTTAATAATTTAATTTTGTAGTATTTTTATTTAATGTATTGGCCATCTTAATAATTGTTTATATTTTATATTTTTAATTTAAATAATTTTTTAATTTTTTTAAATTAAATAAGTCCTCAAATTGTATAAAAAAATATCAATTACGCCATCAAAGTTAGTCAAAAAAATCAATTAAGCTAATTTACCACATCATCGTCTATCATGTACTGCCACAACAATATCGTAAATTGTCTCATCAATATTGTAGATTGTCATGTAAGTTTATGAACTGTCATGTAAGTGTCGTGACAGTCAACGTTTTATTCCGTTCTTCAAAGGGTTGGATTAATATTTTTAGTGCAAAAAACGTTCAGGGGCTACACTATTTGTTTTAGCAAAAGTTCGACCTAACTTGACCTAACCCAATTTTTTTAAAAATTCGACCCTGTCGGGTTGGATCGGGTTAGAATCTATCGGTTTAGAATTAAATTACCATCCATAATCCAGACCAACGACAGAGATGTTGAGCAAGCCGTCGACTATAGTATTCTGGATTAAAATCATGCTCACCTTTACAACGATCTTGATGGCAAATGAACAAGATAGAAATTAGGAAACTTGATAAAATAAATATGGTTTAAAGGAAATAATTCTTTAATCTTAAATTCAATTCCTGCGTGCATTTTTTAATGATCATCTATAGTTTACAAAGGTTACTGGTTCATCTGTTTGTTAAACACTCGTAAGTTTATGCTTCTTCAATTGGATACTCAAATTTATATATCTTCCGTAGGATGACACATTAGACATCTATCTCTTGTTATCATATTTTTATAGGATTTGATTTGCACCATTTAATATTTATAATTTGCATATTTTTGGGATATTATTATAATATTTGATTGGAAGGAATTATGGAAAATTATATGAGATTCTTCCTGAAGTAGAAGAGTGGGCTCAAATAGTCTTAATTAGAATCCTTCTACTCTATGTTCTTACAAGGAACAAACTTGTGAAAGAATTGAATGGTATACAACATGGTGTTATATTGAGAACCAATATGAATACTTATCCAAGTCCAGTTATTCCAACACAATGTCTTTTAAATTAAATTGTGCACAAATTACATCTAAAAAAAGTAATGATGGGTGAAGATCTTGTTGCATTCTACGTCTCACAATCATGCATAAGGATATTGTCATTTTTCCTTAGCTTTCTTCATTCCACATAATTTGGAGTAAGCATGCCTCTGATTGCTACGACATCAGTTCGGAACACCTTCTTCCACGATTCTAATACGTATTTGATCTTCTTCTTGTAATTATCCTCATGAAATGCAAACTCAGACCTGCAAAGTTCGTGTGTGATTGGAACGAACTATCGTGCCCTATACTATCGTAGGAGTAAAAGAGGAGTGTAGTCGATTACTACTTATAGTCTGAGTAACACCACCACATCCGAGTCTTCGCATCTGTGAAGGATGTCGCTATGTGTAAACCAAGGGGTTCTTAATACAATCTCTTTGTCTTGAAGGTGTGTGAACATCTTTCCCCACCTTTCTCTCATAATTTCATCCCACCATTTTTGTGTGAGGAATTCCTCCAAAGGTGAATATGTCGTACTGAATCGACGATAAGAGATCCCATCAATCTTCCAGAAATGGCTATAGACCTAGACTTGTAATAGTTGCATACATCCTATGAAGCGACCTCCTCCAAACCTTTGACAGTGGTTCAGTGATTGGAATTTCTCAGCTAGGATTATCGGAGCAGGGTTCACCTTTCTTGGTAACAGTTCAAATAACTCCACCACAGTTGCTTCAATATATCCTAAAGTTTTTGGGAAAATAAATAAGCTATAAATCCCTAATGCAAAGAGATTTATCATATTCCATTCATCGGGGTGATTCTTCATTAGTTGTTTGATGTGAATCCAAGCAATTCCTTCACCTTTACCTTTATGTTGGATTCGATCAGTCACCCACCCCTGCAATCTTTGTTAGCCAATTTTGAAAGATGTACTCTTGATGAATTTGAAGAAGACTCGATCCATCCAGATTCCCTCACAATGCAACACAGTTGTGTATTCTTCTATTGTGGGCACCATATCTTCTTTGTTGAAGGTGAGTCAAATGTACCCCAGATTCCAAAATTGAACTATGGCTCGAATCAAAGACTCGTCTATTTTTTACAAATAAAGTCGCCATAGAACTGATAAAACTTTTATCTTTTCTCATTCTTCCAACTATCCCGCAGTTCCTGAACATCGTTCTGTTTGAGGATGATTAAAGCACAGCCTGCCAAATCTGACATGTAATCATCTTGCATACTGTCCCCTTTTTCTTTCCGAGTCTTCTCTAACCATAGTCGTACCTCTGCATTTTTAACCTCTTGTGTCACAACCCCTTTGTCTATTAATGAAAACTATTCAGAGTTGACAAACATTTCATGGATCAACACTTCTTTGTAATGATACAAATGATAAGAAATAATGAAAAGAAAAAACAAGTTAGTAAGGAAAAATAATAATTAAAATCAAAATAATAATTCCTACCCTACGTGATATTTACCCCACATGCTTTTGTTCCTACTCAAACATGATTTCTATCCCATATGCTTTTTGATTGATAAATCATAAATGCATATATTTCTAGTTCGCATGCTTTGAATAGTAAATTTAAGGCAAGAAAATAGATCAATCATCCTAGGTTTTGAATGTGACTTGGGGTGGACTCTAATTTTGCACAGTAACACATATTAGTTATAGAAAAAGGACCCAATTCTCCTTGTTGGTTCCCCTTGAGCATGTGAGACCTTAGTCCTAAACACATCACAGGCTCATATGGACATAGTTAAACTTGAGAAGATACATTCCCCTATGCATGTACGAATAATAAATTCTCACGAAAAAATAAGGTATATAAACCCCAAAGGCTACTTACTAGGCCTATGCAGAGAATAAATTCACACGAAGGTGTTGCTTTCACCCCCACTTAAAAAAGGTTTGGAGCTTGGGTATAGAGCTTGAGATGAGTGTCATTTTTCTTTTAAAAAACAGAAATTATTAGAAAACGGTAAGTCCAACTATTTATTTGAAAAAAATAAAATGATCAAAGGTAAATAAAAAGGATCGAAAAAATTAAAACCTAAACTTAAAACTTTCGCCTAAGAAAACAACCAATAATCGATTTTTGGCTTGACTTTCTTGTGCCCCCAGTGGAGTCGCCAAACTGTTGCAATGGTCCTTCAAGTGATCTCCGGTTCGCACCTCGAATTGGATGATGTGATGGAGTCACCACCGATCTTTTTGAGTTAGGTTGATCGGATACCTAATACTTACCCATTTACTGGATCTACGTCATACCAAAGAATTGTCGAGTTTGGGAATCACTTACAATCAAGGAAGGATGAGCACCCCCGTATTTCCTTTCGGTACCAACACAATTACCGGTTATCTTCATTGCAAAAATTGGAATTTATATGAAAATTTAAATATTCGATCTAAATTACCTTTGATGAATTTTTGAAGTTTAAAAGGGTTCCTTTAAAAATAAAATTAATATTAAATAAAACAATACTGCAAAACAACAAATAGGCCAAGGTACCAATTTATAAAAAATAAAATAAAAAGGGATTAAATTTGAATTAAAATTAAAATTCAAGGATTAAATTACAAGTAGTGACCAAAATGAATTACACATTAGAATTACAGGGACTATAGATATAATTTATGTATTTGATAATTACAAACTGCCCCTGTTATAATAGCCCAAATTTTCCTTTTTTTCCATCTCATTTATCACTTACCACTCAAAACAATTTCTCAAAATGCTCTCAACATTCCCCTCATTTTTCCAAAAATCGACAACCTTAACCCCCTCACCGACCACTATTTGATGCCACTCCAGCCACTACCCATGGTGGTCGGAGACCCTTAAGAACTACCCAAAATTTCCTCTTTTCACCCCGAAGCCAAATATAACCACCAAACACAAAAACAAAAATAAAAATGACATAGATCGAAGCATGTGAGGTTCAGGTTTTTCCTTTCTCCGGTAACTGTTCAAGTTCCCCATGACTGATGGCTTCCACAAGGCTTCCTCCAAAAAACTAAGTCTTCTCCTTCTCTCACTCTTTGATTTTTCTGTTACTTTTGGTGGTTTTCGAAGGATAAGAACTTATGAAACTTATCTCTTCTTTGTTCGATTTGCAGGGATTTATAGGATGTTTGAGGTGAATATTTCCTTCTTAATCGGCCTTTTGCGATCCCAAAATTGATGAGATTTGATAAGGATTATTTCCCTTTTTTCGGTTGCCTTCTTGTCACTGTTTTGGTCCGATTTGGTTTGCATGCTAAAATGATGTTTCCTTTTTTTGTGGATTTTATTCTTGTTTCCTTCTTCGATTTGGTTGCTCCTTTGATTTGGGTTCGATTTTGATTGCTTTCCTTGAACCATTTATGAATTTGCGCGTTTGAAAAGATTTCCAAATTTCTTTACCATAATTGTGGCTAGAAAAATTGGTAATGGCACTCTGATTGACACGTATTAGTGTGTGTGCTATTTTTGACACTGCGTGGTTTTCACACATTGTTTATTGGCCTACTAGTGACTTTTGGTGTTATCTGATTTTTTTGGACCGTTGGATCAAAGAATTAGATCCAACGGTCGTGGATTGGCTATGCAAAAGATAAAACGTGATAAAGAGTTCTGGTCGTTTAAAGGTGACTTGGCTCCTACGTGATGAGGAGATCTAGTCAGTGGATGACACGGTTCCTACGCGATGAGACAAATGGCCATCTTTAGGAATGGTGATAACACGATTCCTACACGATGAAGACGGTTGGTTATCTAGGGGTGACACAATTCCCATGTGATGAGGACGGTAGACCATCTTTAAGGATGATAATACAATTCTTACGTGATGAGGACGACTGGTTATCTATGGGTGACACAGCTCATACGTTATGAGAAGGATTGGTCGGGGGATGACACGGTTCCTACGCGATGAGGATGGCATACCATCTTTAGGGATGATAACACAGTTCCTACGTGATGAGGACGGTTGGTTATCTATGGGTGACACATCTCCTACATGATGAGGAGGTCTGGTCAGGGATGATACAGTTCCTACGTGATGATGACGGTAGGCCATCTTTAGGGATAATGGTTTCAAGGGAAACCGACTCAAAGATGATGTTTCAAAAGAAACTGTCTCAAAGAGACAAAATTCGTTTCAAGGGAAACGATCTCAAAGATGTTTGTTTCAAGAGAAATAGACTCAAAGACTTTTTTTTTTCAAAAGAAACTGTCTCAAGAGAGACAAAACTAGTTTCAAAAGAAACAAATTCCAAGACTTTTGTTTCAAGTGAAATAATTTCCAAATTTTGTGTTTTAAGGAAAACTGTCTTAAGTGAGATGAAATTTGTTTTGAGAGAAAAATGTGTTAAGTGAGATAACATTTTGTTTCGAGAGAAACAACATCAAATGATACTGATAGTCTACTTGTTCCTTCTGGTGGAGGAAATGCCTTCAGAAGATCTGATTGTTCACATCAAGATGTTTAATCCCCAAAGATGCACCAACATTCGATGTTGAATCTCCAAAGAGGCTCCATCATTCGATGTTGAATCTCCAAAGATGCCCCATCATTCATCGTTTCATGCTTCAGCACTGATGCTAAGCATGAGCTTTGTGTCTGAGAGCCACATGTCAACTACCAAGATCCATTATAGAGAGATTGTCTTATTTGCAAACGTTTTTCTTCTTATTTTATTTTCAACAATTTGAAAATATCAATTAAAAGAGTTCTGAAAATTGTTTAATCGAAGATTTGAAAATATTACCCCTTTCTAGGTTTCACAATTGACAAGTTATGAAACAAGAGCTTATTGGATATCAAAGAATTAATTACTCTATTAATCCTTCAATAAATTATAGCTATTTGACAAGTGTCAAGATCAATGTTATCTTTGAGGTACGGTTAAAAAAAGAATAAGGTGTCTTGGGTTATTGTCTTTGGGTCAAAGGTATGACTTTCTTATTTATTTGATTATACTGATCTAATGGAGAATCTTGTATGCTCTTCTACTGGAAGTGTTCTTCGACTCCCAGCTCTCATGATCTCATTCGGGTTGAGCGATGCCTTATTAAGGGATTTGTGCAATCGCCACCTATGCAACAGCTGTACAATCTTTATATTCGAGCCGCCTTTTCAGGTTTTCAACTCGAATCCTATTTTGGTTTCAAGACGTTATTCAGAATTTATATCTTGAACCCCCTATTTTATATATTTTTTTCTATCATGCATTAAAGATTTTAGAAAACCTTTTGTAAATAAAAGATTAATCCTGATGCGCGGGATGAAATCTGAAGATAGTCTCTTATGTTTAAAAATTCATGTATGATTAGAAAGGACTTTTAAGTCACATAATGTAGGTCATAGTTCATGGTTGTGAAATAAAGGGATAAATAGGCCCAAATAAGTGTTTAAGGGTTATTGAAACAGGGATCAATTCATCCTGATGCCTTCAATCTTGTCTTGCTCGATTTGAGTCTGCTCACATGTGTCATTTTATCTTCTCTTGATGTTATATGATCTTCTAGTGAAGTGATTCTAAAATGATTGTGCTTGCTCAATCTCATGGATTGAATCTTGAAGGGTCATTTGACTCGAGGTAATCTTTCCATGTACTTCTCATCTTTTTTTTTCTTTTGCTCTTTTTCTTTGATTTTTTCTTTACTTTTTTCTTTATTTTTTTTCTCTTCTTTCTTTTTTTTTCTCTTTGTTTTTTATTTTCTCCTTTTCTCTATTTTTTTATTGGATCTTCGCACTAGGCATTTGGTTCACCTTTCGGTATCTCATCTGAATCGATGGTCTTCACTCATGTGAGAAGATTTCCTCCACCTTGCCCCCCAGTGGGAGGGTGATCCTTGGTTATGGTTGAATCAGAAGAAAATATCGTTCAGGCTCAAATGGGGACATGAGGGATAAATTTTTCTCTTTTTACAAAGGGATAAAAAAAGAATGTCATTCATCATTTCATACACGGAAGTCCTTACAGAAGAGGTATCCCAGGGTGATAGATATTCAGGATTAATTCTTATTCATATAAAAATAATGTAAGTAATGCATAACATAATTTATTTTGAATTAATTTCCTTTTTCTGCTTCTTGCTCTCAACATGTCGCAATTGCTCAGGCTCATCCTCAGAAGATTGCTTCGAGATGCACCATATTGTTTTCTTGTAGGAAGTTTTACGTTCAAGTGAACATTTTGTACTCGATGCTTTAGGTTTCATTGGTAGAAGAAGATGTCGGGTTTACGTCTAAGAAGATGATGATGTGACTTTATTGGCTCAAGAAAAGGTATGTGTATGTCTATTGTGTCTAAAAAAAGATAAAAGCAATGTTTCAAAGTCTCAAGGAAAGATAATGTCAAAATTTGGTCTTTTGTAGTGATCATGAATTTATTCAGGTAAAAAAATCGAGATATTTTATTTTGGTTTTGGATGGTATAAGAAAGGTTTAATTTTCATATATAAAAAATCTATAAAAATAAAAGGATCTGTAATTCATTTGATATTCGAATAACTAAAGATTAAAAATCGTTCAATTATCCAACCTTAGAAGGTAGCATAAGTTCAATCATTAAAAGATTTAAAAATGTTTAAGAAAATATTAAAGATTGAACAAAAATGAGTTCAAACAAAACAATACTCTCAATGCAAGTGGTAGAGGCAATTCCCCCATCCTTCTTCGATTGTCCATGCCCCTGAATCCATTAGGTTCTAGATTTTGTGCTTCAGTGTCTTACAGTTCTCAGTGGAATGTATGGAGCTTCCTATGTGGTAACTGCACACGGCTTCAACATCATAAACCTCAGGATATGGGGATTCTTTTCTCAGATCATCCTGGAAGGCTCATTCCTACAACCAATAAAATATCTCCCACCGTACTACTTTTAGATTCTTCCTTTAATTTGTTCGCATCTGGATTTTATTCTCAATGTAGTGTCCCATGAACGGACCACTATCATCAAATCCTCTACGAAATAATTCAATGTTTTCATGAATGATGCATGTGAAAACTTTTAAATAAATGAAGTACATAATGCAAATGCAAAAAGTATCGATTTCTAAAAGTAATCATTCTTAGAAAGAGTTTCATTCCTCCAAAAGAGTTTTCATCTTTACAAGAGAGATCAGTCTATGAATGCGGTTTGGCCCTTTTATTTAGCTTCATGATCTTAATCATGATCCCAACAACTTTCTCTTATTTCCAGAAATGCCTTCGAATCCAGACAAATAGTAGTTGAGCGCAGCCTTTGAATCACCTCTCGAAGTTGAATAGAGTTATATACTCCTCTATTGTTGGTGGTGTCCAATCTTATCTATTAAAAGTGAAGACGATGTACGTGGGATTCCAGAATCGGACTAGAGCTTTAAGTAATGGTTCATTATCTTTGCATAGAGAGGATGAGTCATGTCACCATATTTCTTGTGAAACTTCTCTTTGGTAGCTACTCTCCAATTCTCCGAAATCACTATCAGCTTTTGTAAATCATTCTGCTTGAAATTGACATTAACATATGTGGGCATCTATGATACATGATCCCTAGGCAAATTGTCTCCTTTCGCCCTTTGTGTTTTTTCAAACCGAGCTCAAACTGTCGGATTGGGTTCTTCCTTGTGAAAACTCTTTTCCATATTAATGATCACTCTTCTACTCTGATGATTACTTGGTTAATCAACAAATTTCTTTTATTTATGATGATCATGCAGAATGCAAAGATGCAAATGCAGATGCAAAATTGATGATCCTTTGAAATGCAATGCAAAGAAAGAAAAAAAATGACACACACAAAAGAAACAAAATCAGTTAGTGTGGGAAAAATAATCAATAAAATTAAAAGGTGTTATTTAAAGAAATATAACACCTACCCAATCATGATATCTACCTGAGCATGCTTTTATTAAATAACGATCCAACCCAAACATGCTTTCTACCCAAAATAATTATTTTCAATGAAATGATCCTAACAGTGTGGTATCTAGTTCACATGTTTTTGTTCAACAAAATTTAAAGCAAAAGGAAAGGTTCAGAAAAGCTCCTCCTTTGTGTACACTTTATTTGGGTACTACTAACAGACAGAGGTTTGACCCAAATTTTTTTGGGGTAGGTTACTAGGGCTCATTATATATTGTGTTGGGTTCTAAGAAAAAGGGTACTCGAATTGTCCATGTTAGTGCCTCCTTAGGCTGCCAAACCCTTAATCCTAGCCCATTACAAGCTTGTGTGGATCGAGTTCAATTCAAGAGGATACATTCCCTTATGTCCATGTGGAGAAACAATTTATCTCACGTAAACACAAGGTATATGAACCCCAAAGGTTACTTGTTAAAACCCATACAGAGAAACAAATTATCTCACGTAGGCTACGCTTTCGCCTCAAATTGAAAGGAACAAAGCTCGTAAGTGATCTTATGTTATGTAAATGTATGTGTTGTGTGGGATGAGAAACTCACAAACCTTGAAAAACGCGGAAAAAAACAACATTCACATAATTTCCAAAATCTGTTCAAATCTGAAAATCACTAAAATAAAAAATTAATTAGTTAAAAATAAAATAATGCATAATAGGTCAAAACTCAAAATAAATAAAAGAATCATAAATTAAATACAATTTAAGTTTGTAATTCCCAAAAATAAAAACAACGTATACTTATTTATGGCCTAACTATCGAAATCCCCAGCAGAGTCGCCAAGCTGTCATAACGTCTCCCCGGGGGATCTGTTAGACTTAAAAAATTGGTTTTCAGAGAGAAGGCAATGAAATTCAATTTTGAAAATGATTTCATTTTGGAGTTGCCACCAACCATTAAGTTAGGTAGGTTGGAAACCTTAAAAGACAAAAAATGGTATGCATTTTACCAAAGAATCGTTTTTAAGAGTCTGAGAGTCAATTACGTGTGGGGAAGAGTAAGCACCCCACAACGCCCAAATTTGGTACCTAAACGATTATATGTTGTTTAAATATTGGGAATTACAAACTTCAAAAATATATTTAAATTATGATCCTTCTATTTATTTGAATTTATAAAAAAGTGTCAATTTTCGAATAACTAATGCCCTTTTGTATGAACAATCTTCAGGAAAAGCACTTTCGTTGTAGTTAGGAGACTTTCCCATAAATTCCCCTCACAAAAAGACATTGTTTCATATTTTTCACAAAAATAAAATAAACTAAAATGAAAAAAAAATAAAAATGAAAAGAGGTAAAAAAATAATCAAAATAAATAAACGTAAAGCAAAGAAAATTATCGAATTTTTGTGTGAAAAATCTTCAAAAAGATACATTCCCTTATAGTTGGGAGATATTTTTATAGATTTCCCTCACAATAAAATTTTAATTTATATACATATTAAAAAAGGATAATTTATGTAAAAATAAGGTAAAAATATTTACATAAATAAATGACCAATATGCAAGTTTTCTAAACCAGTCACCAAGATAAAAAAAATACCAACTAAATAAGAAGGTAAATAAATAAGGTTGAAACATAAATATTGAAAAGTACATACAATAAATATAAATTTACCACAAGCAAGATCAATGACTAAAACAAAATAAAGTGTAAGTTAAGATTGTTGAGTTAATCGATCGATGAAATAGCCAAGAGGGTGTGAATTGACAATAAAAATTTTGGTGGAAGCTTTTGTAAAAAATAGAAAATAATTGCACAACGATTTAGAGTGGTTCGACTTTCTCAACCAAATTCTATGTCCACTACCTTCGCTATCCACACTAAGGATTTTCCACAAATTCACTAATTGAGGACAAAGAGTAACCTTATAAATCTCTCAAGAATTATACCCCAAATTCTTGAGAACACTCTCTCCCAAAGAAAACAATACAAATTTCGCAAACTTACAGAAAAACCTCACAAGGCAAGATGTTTGCAAAATTCTAGAACAAAGAAAGAACACTCAAGAATAATACAATTGAGTACAAAGGATGTTATTGAAAGCAAAATGAATATTGAATGGAAAATAGGCTTGAATTTGCTCACACTTGATGTTTAAGGTTTTCTCTTTGTTTCTCTCACAATTATTTTGATCAATGACTCCTAAGCTTGTTTAAATACACCTTGAATCACTTCTGAACATTGGGGATCATTGGTGAAGTCAATAGAGCCGTTATTGAGTAATTATCATTTAAAAATTTGGTGGGAGCGTGGGTGCATCGATACACTCTGTGTAAAATTTAAATATTTCGACCGTTATAAGACCTAGTGCATCGGTACACTTAGGGTGCATCGGTAGACTAATTACATTCAATGTTTCAAAAGAATCAAGAGTGCATCGATGCATGGTTGTGCATCGGTACACAAAATGCATTCAAATTAAGGTGTGCATCGGTACATCCCTATATAAAATTGATTTTTGGCTCAATTTTGGTTCGAAATACTTTGTAAAAATTGTTTCAAAAATATTTTAAGTTTAAAACACAATTTTACACTTTAGAAAGGTTTGAAATTGACCTTTGAAAAACTTGGAGTAATATTTTCATATTCGGATAATTTAATCGAATATACTTTAAAAATGATTATAAAATCTTAGAATTCAATAACACTTAATTTGTTATATCGAAATATCAAAATTATTTCAACAATCTCCCCCTTTTTGATATAACAAAACATTTAAGAAATTTTAAGATTTTGTTTAAATCATTTTTGAAATCAGTTTTGAAAATTACTCCCCTTACTATATTCTCCCCTTTTGTTAAATTAAAAAGACTATAAAAAATGTTTTTAAATA
Organism: Hibiscus syriacus; assembly: GCF_006381635.1. Lineage (NCBI taxonomy): Eukaryota > Viridiplantae > Streptophyta > Magnoliopsida > Malvales > Malvaceae > Hibiscus > Hibiscus syriacus. The sequence continues at coordinate 1,467,511 of NW_024063064.1, forward strand.
AGATTGATACTCCTTTTTAGAAAAATAGCCAATTGATACATAAAATTTAAAACTTAAGCTGCTAAGATCACAATCAAGAGAAAGATTAGCCATTAGTTCCATAAATCAATATTCATAAATTATATGCAATGGTAATTGGTCATATTTTAACTAATATGTAAATGATGCAAAAACTAATAAACATTAAGCTCAAATTAAAAATTCAACCAAACCAAATATAAATATAAGCATTCATTCAAACATCCAAAATTAATCCAAAAACATCCAAAATGTTTAATCCTAATTTCAATCCAAGAAAACTAAAGAAAGAAAAAGATCTAATCGTCCATCAGTGGATCAGGAGAAGATAAATGTGCCCATATATTGGCAACATCACGAGTAATTGCGTCGACACTCTCGTCCATAGCATCGAAACGATGATTCACCGCTTCGTTGTTAGCAGTTAAGTGCGAGTCGATGAAAGCAAACCTCATGTCAAGATTCTCCATAAACAATCGAAAATATAGAGGCATATGACTTTCTTGTTGTACCGGCTCATCCTCAGGTACGTGATCGTCAATATCTTGCATACGTTTTTGAAGCTCTGGATCATTGTCATCTGCCAGTGCCGGAGGAGCTCGTGAAGAACTAGCTCCCGTGTTTTCTCAATGGATCAAACCCATTGACCCTTGTCCTCCTTCTATCCCGATTTCTTTAAAGATGTGAGATTTATTTGGTTCTAGAAAGGGATGGGAATATCAAGCGTGACCCTAAGCTCGAGTTTGATAAACAAATTACTAAGGAGACAACCGTAAACTAAAATTTTGACATTTTTGGATGGGACAATGTTTATGGTATCTACTAATTCACTGAAAATAATTAGTGGCAAATTTATTTTCTTGTTATGTTGGATACAATGTATCCACCATAAATCTAAGACTCCAAGAGAGGAGCACCTACCTCCGGATGGTCTAAACCACCAAGAGATCATCAAGTGAAGGAATCACTCGTGATGAGTTATTAAGGTACTTACACTATCCTTATCTTTATAAGGAGTAGCCACCATCTCTTTCTCGTTATCTAAACCTTCATTCTCTAATACAAAGGTGTTTGCGATAGTGTAGGAGTCAATATAAACGAATTGACCTAGAAGATAGGACTAATTGATGATAGAAAATCAGTTTAAGGTGAAAAAGTTTATCAAATTTCAAGGATGTAAAGGTGGAAAGATATTAAAAATTTATATCAACCATTGCTTGCAAAGAGGGAATATGCTATTCCCGGATTTTATATGACTCAAAACAATTATGATACCTATGGTAGAGATCTTTTTGCGACCAGGCTCATTGAAATAGGAGTTTAGAATGGTCATATTTGGGTCGTTTGGATTTGGATTAGGTGGAGGAATATGAGGTCGATTTTAAGTTGAACCACTCGATGACGACTTAGGGCGTTTAGACATGATTAAAGATCGGAATGAGTATGGTAACCTGCACATTTGAAACACATGTATGCAATACAATCAATCCTAAAACTCAATAAGAGTCCGCAATATTCAAGGTTCTCTAAACCGAATCCTAATGGGCAATGTTTGAAAATCAATATGGAGTTTTCAAAACAACATAATTATATCAAAAACATCAAATTGTAAAATCAAAACAATAATATTTTTTGTTTATATATCGAATTTTTTTTACAAAATTGTGTGTTTTTTATGAAATTAATTGTAAAATCTAGTTTAGAAATGTCATATAATCAATGCCCGATCTAAGGTTCAACCTAGAACTAATCAAAACTAGTCCTAAGTTCAAAATCATTAAAATAGTAGTTTTAGAAAAATACCTTGAAGATTTTCAGATTTGAGAGGAATGTGATATTGTTTGCATGATTTTAGTGAAGTTAGCAGGATTCTATGTTGAAAAACAGTTGGATTCCGACTTGTAATCGTTGATTTGAGCAAGATTGGAGATTTGGGCGATTTTGAGGGTATACGGCGAGAGTGTTTGAGTTTGGGGGTTTTAAAGAATGAAGAAATTATGCATTTAAACCCAAAAACCCGATGAGTGTATTGGTACACTAAATAATGTATCGATGCACATTCAAGGAATGCATCGGTGCACCTTCATAGTGTATCGATGCATATTCAAGGGATGCATCGGTACAGTTTCATAGTGTATCGATGCACAGAGCACAAAAATGTTAAAATCCATTTTAAACACTTAAAATGCTAAATTAATCAGCTCTAGTGATATAGGCAACTCATAGATTGAACATTAACAATGTTCAATCAATCAAATCTATCCTTAAATTTTATTTGAACATACAATTAATTTTCACTATGAATCATAAACTCCCCCTAACTATTAGCAAAGAATGCAATCAAAAATATTATTTTTATAAGCATTTTTTAATTCTAATTTAAAAGTGCTAAAATTATTTTAAACACTAAGTCAAGATAGGTTGGTCAAACCTAATTCTCTCCTAAGTGTCCAAAATCTTTTTTTTATCTAAAGGTTTTCAAAAATATTTGCTAATTGATGCAAAGTATCAACATATTCTAGAACTATATCTCCTTTTGTTACATGATCTATAATGAAATGATGTCTAATTTCAATGTGCTTAGTTCTAGAGTGTTGGATGGGATTTTTAGTGAGACAAATAGCACTAGTATTGTCACACTTGATAGGTATGGTACTAACTTCAATTCCATAATCTAAAAGTTGTTGTTTATCCATAAAACTTGTGCACAACACAACAACTACCGGCTGAAATGTATTCCGCTTCAGTGGTAGATAATGCAACACAATTTTGTTTATTTGAAAACAATGAAATCAGTATATTTCCTAGGAATTAACAAGTACCGGAGGTTCTTTTCCTATCTATTTTGCATCCTCCATAATCCGCATTAGAGAAGGCATGCAAACTAAAGTTAGAGTCTCTAGGATACCAAAGTCCTAAACTAGGAGTGTCCTTAAGGTATCTAAAGATTCTCTTAACGGCTAGTAGATGTGATTCCTTAGGGTATGATTGAAATCTATAAGCAAACACTAAATATAATGTATGGTCTACTTGTGGTTAGATAAAGCAAAGAGCCAATCATTGACCTATATAATTTAACATCCACACATTTACCTCCTTCATCTTTGTCAAACTTTGTTGATGAGCTCATTGGAGTGGCATGAGGTTTCCCATTTTCCAATCCAAATTTCTTGAGCATATCCTTGATGTATTTTCCTTGATTGATGAAGATGTCATCTTTTCTTTGCTTGATTTGGAGTCCCAAGAAAACTGAGAGCTCCCCCATCATGCTCATCACGAATTCACTCTGCATTAGCTTAGAAAATTATTGGCAAAGAGCATCATTAGTATAACCAAATATTATATCATTAACATAAATTTGAACTACTAATAAATATTTACCTTTATGCTTTAAAAACAATGTAGTGTCAACCTTCCCTTTTGAAAAACCTTTTTCAATTAAAAAATTTGACAATCTTTCATACCAAGGTCTAGGAGCTTGTTTTAAACCATAAAGCGCTTTTGTCAATTTAAAAACATGATCTGGAAATTTTGAATCTTCAAAACAGGAGGTTGTTCCACATACACTTCTTCTTTTATAAAACCATTTAAAAATGCACTTTTAACATCCATTTGATATAATTTAAATTCATTGAAACATGCAAATGCTAATAACATTCTTATTGTTTCCATCCTAGCTACGGGAGTGTATGTTTCATCATAATCTATGCATTCTTCTTGAGTATAGCCTTGAGCAACAAGTCTAGCCTTGTTCCTCACTATATTACCACTTTCATCAAGTTTATTCCTAAATACCCATCTAGTACCTACAATAGATTTATTACTAGGCCTTTTAACTAATGTTCATACTTTACTTCTCTTAAATTGATTTAACTCTAATTGCATAACCATAATCCAATGTTCATCATTTAATGCTTCTTTAATATTCTTAGGCTCTATGCATGAGATAAATGTAACAAAATTACATATATTTCTAAGAGAAGATCGAGTTGTTACCCCTTTAGATGGATCACCCATTATCTCACCATCCTTGACATAGTTGTATTCTCTTGGGTAAGAGACTTCCCTTTCTTTGATGGTTGGATTCTCGAGAACATCGTGAGTTTTTTCATTTTTTGTTTCTTCCTTTGATGATGGTTCTCCAACATCATGTCTAACGTCATTTGCTTTTACAATACCTATGTCATCATCAACACAAGAATTATTCCTCGGAAGGGGATTATCATCGAAAACAACATGTATAGACTCTTCTACCATTAAATTTCTTTTATTAAATACTCGATAAGCTTTAGAATTTAAGGAATAACCCAGAAAAATTCCTTCATCACTTTTTGCATCAAATTTGACAAGATTTTCTTTACCGTTGTTTAAAACAAAACATTTACATCTAAAAGGATGAAAATAACTAATGTTAGGCTTTTTATTTTTGAAAAATTCATATGGAGTTTTCTTTAAAATAGGCCTAATCATTACTCGATTTATAACATAATAAGCAGCATTTGTGGCTTCAGCCCAAAATTTTTGGCAAATTGTTTTCACAAAGCATGGTTCTAACCATTTCTTCTAAAGTTTGATTTTCCTCTCAATAACACTATTTTGTTGAGGGGTTCTTGGTGCTAAAAAATTATGGCTATTACCATTAGAATTAAAAAAAAATCAGTAAATCCAAGATTTTCAAATTCAGTATCATGATCACTCCTAACACTAGTTATGGAGTAACCTTTTTCATTTTGGATTACTTTTGAAAACGTGATGAATTTTTCTAATGCTTCATCTTTAGTACTTAAAAATAGAACCCAAGTATATCTAGAATAGTCATCTACCAATACAAAACAATATTGTTTTCCACCCAAGCTAATAGTCCTAATTGGCCCAAAAAGATCTATATGGATCAATTGTAATACTCTACTAGTTGATACATCAATAATGGATTTAAAGGAAGCTCTTCTTTTTTTTCTTTTAGCACAAGCATCACAGATTTTATCTTTATCAAATTTTAGCTTTGGCAAACCTTTTACTAAATCTCCTTGAATTAGTCTTTGTAAAACACTCATGTTAGTGTGTCCTAGTCTTCTATGCCATAACCAACTATCATGTTCATCCTTAGAAACTAGGCACAAGTTAGTCATATTAATGAATTTAGATGCACCATGTAAATGTTTCCTATTCTATGACCAATAAACATAATCGAAATAGATGCAATGTCAATCATTTTTGCAATCATTTAAGATAAGACATTGTATCTTTTGTCATTTTTCAAAAGATTATGCTTTAACCCATTCATATAAAACATTATGCAATGTCGATTATCGAGATTAAGAACATATGCATAAAGTTTTAAAATTGTTATGCATTAGAAGTTGATATCAGTTATTAGAAATGATATCATTAAAAATTTGAGTTTTATGCATAAATTTTTAAAAATATTATGGTCAAAAATTTGTAAAACCAAATTATTTGAAAAATTGATATCAATTGTTAGAGAGATGTCATTTACATTAAAAAACAATTTTGACCAAAACTTTTTATGATGAACTAAAATTATAAAGAATTACTGAAAATTTATATTGTTCATCATGAATCATTTTTCAACATACATGAGATAAAACATAATTATTTAAGATTTAAAACCTCTTGCATGCATAAACTAAATGAGCAACCAAATAAAATAATAACATTAAGTTTAGAGGTTACCTATTCCTTTTTCATGTGTGGCTAGAGCATCTTGAATATCATCACTTTCATCAACATTGCTCCCACACACCTACAAGAGACATTTAAGTAGATTTTGGTATTTAAATTGCTTTGGATCCTTGAACGTTAGTTTCAATGCCCCTTGTTTCTTTTGGAACCCATACTTGTCTAATTTTAAATATTTTTCCTTTCTTTAAAGGACAAGTATGTTCCTTATGACCATGATAATGACAATGTGAGAAAATTGTCATTATTGAACTAGATGAATTATTTAAAAAGATTTCTTTTTCTTTTGTTAAGCATTCAAGCTTAACTTTCAAATCGAAATTTTCTTTTTCAATACTTTCAAATTTCATTTTTGAAATCTCTAAATCCTTCTTCAAGATTGCATTTTGATTTTCAAAATCCATTTTTGTTTCTAGGAGAAGTTTGCTTAATTTGAAAATTTCTTTTTCAAAGTTTTCAGATTTTATTTTTGAAAGCTCTAACTCTTTTTTCAACATTTCATTTTGATTTTCCAAGTCTATTTTATCTTTCAAAAGAAGATCATTTTTAGTTATAAATTTAGAAATCAAATTCTTATATTTAGAGTTCATGGTCTCAAACTCCGAAAATAATTCATCATAGGCATCTTGTAACTCTTTAAAAGAATATAATTTTAACTTATTTGAGTTTGAAGATACCTTTGGCTTTGTTAGAGCTAATAGAGACATCATCGGATTTTGCTCTTCTTTCTTGTCTCTATAGATTTCCTCAAGCTTATCCCACAACTCTTTGGTGTTTGAACAAGAAGAAACTCCTTTAAAAATTTCTGGATCAATTGCACAACATAACATGTGCATAGCCTTTGTGTTTTGTTGGGTTTTCTTCCATTCTTGCTCACTCCACTTCTTTGCCTTCTTCGTAGGAGAGAATATCTTTTATTGATTATCATCCAAGCTTCCATATCATGTGCTTGGATAAATATTATCATGAACCTCTTCCAACAACGATAGTTTGTTACATTGAAGTAAGGAGGTACGTCAATTGGTCTGGATTCTTCCATGGATAATGAACCGGAAGTGGACGCCATTTTTATCGATTTAACTCTTCCCGAATCGACTCAAGAGGTGATTAAACCTTTAAATGAGTGAGACTCTAATACCAATTGTTGAGTTAATCGATCGACGAAATAGCCAAGAAGGGGGTGAATTGGGAATAAAAATTTTGGTCGAAGCTTTTGCAAAAAATAGAAAATAATTGCATAGTGATTTAGAGTGGTTCGACTTTCTCAACCAAAGTCTACGTCCACTACCTTAGCTATCCACACTAAGGATTTTCCACAAATTCACTAATTTGTCTTTCTTTTGAGGACAAAGAGTAACCTTACAAATCCCTCAAGAATTATACCCCAAATTCTTGAGAACTCTCTCCCAAAGAGAACAATACAAATTTCGCAAACTTACAGAAAAACCTCACAAGGCAAGATGTTTGCACAATTCTAGAACAAAGAAAGAACAGTCAAGAATAATACAATTGAGTACAAAGGGTGTTTTTGAAAGCAAAATGAATATTGAATGGAAAATAGGCTTGAATTTGCTCAAACTTGATGTTTAAGGCTTTCTCTTTGTTTCTCTCACTATTGTTTTTTATCAATGGCTTCTAAGCTTGTTTAAATACATCTTGAATCACTTCTGAACGTTGGGGATCATTGGTGAAGTCAATAGAGCCGTTATTGAGTAATTATCATCTAAAAAATCTGGTGGAAGCGTGGGTGCATCGGTACACTCTCAAGGGTGTATCAATACACTATGTGTAAAATTCATATATTTCGACCGTTACAAGACCTAGTGCATCGGTACACTTGGGGTGCATCGGTACACTAATTACATTCGATGTTTCAAAAGAATCAAGAGTGCATCGATGCATGGTTGTGCATCGGTACACAAAATGCATTCGAATTAGGGTGTGCATCGGTACATCCCTATATAAAATTGATTTTTGGCTCAATTTTGGTTCAAAATACTTTTTAAAAATTGTTTCAAAAATATTTTAAGTTTAAAACACAATTTTACACTTTAGTAAGGTTTGAAATTGACCTTTGAAAAACTTGGAGTAATATTTTGATATTTGAATAATTTAATTGAATATACTTTAAAATTGATTATAAAATCTTAAAATTCAATAACACTTAATTTGTGATATCAAAACATCAAAATATTTTCAACAAAGATGCTAAAAAGGTAAATACATAAAATAAAATACTGAAAATAAAAAAAGACTAAAATAAAATGCATCAAAATTAAAGGGCAGAAAAAAATGCTGAAATTTAAAGTGCTGGAAAATAAATAAAATAAAATAAAAAATAGAAATAATTTGTATAATTTTAAAAGTTAGAGGGTTAGTTTGTGCAATAAAATAAAATGTTAGTAAGTTAGTAAGAACAATAAAAAAATCAGTACGTTAGTATGAACAATAAAATAAAAGTTAGAATGTTAATAAGTTAGAAAAGTTAACGGTTAATGGTTAGTAGAGTCCGAACCATAATAATGTGGGCCTTACCCCGGAATAGGTCACCACAAGATCGAATAGAATAATGTAAACAAATATATAAAATTAAAATAAATAAAATAAAATAAAAAAGTTAACGGTTAGCAGAGTCCGAACCATAATAATGTAGGTCTTACTCTGGATCGGGTCACCACAAGGTCGAATCGAATAATGTAAACAAATATATAAAAATAAAATAAAAAAAATAAAAAGGTTAGTAAAATTTACATTTATATTCGAAATAAATAAGAAATAAATTACCAGAGTACAAAAAAGGCTAAAATACAGGGAGCTAAAGGCGATTCCCCCCGATATTGACCAAAGCGTAAAACAAGCAGAAGCTGGGAGGACCTGTGGGTGATTTACCCACTGAATAGGTGACTAGAACGCAAAAGGAATCTTAAAACACAAAACAGACACTCCCCATTCTTCTCTGCACGCACAAACAACCCATTTTCTGGGCTATAAACCGAACGCCAGCCACCACAAGCCGGCCCTCGTACGCCGGCCACCAGGCTGGTGACCAGTTTACTCTAACCGACGACCTCGACCATGACCGAATGAGGACTGACCAAACAACTTCACCCCATTTTTTAACCGACCGAAAAGCTACCAAAGCTTCATATACACAACCGGCCACCGCAAGCTGGACCTCACGCGCCAGCCACCGTGCTGGATACCACCACTCTCTAACCGAAAACCTCACTCTCCGATCACCAACTCCGATGGTTGGATTCTAAACCCAATACCGAAGCCAAAACCAACACTCCCCTAAGACTTACCTAAAGTCTCAGTTTGGGATTGTTCCCTAACGTTCAGCTTCCTAGACCGGCCACTGACCTCTCCGACAAACGGCTACCGACCACCGACCGAAACATCCTCACCATTTATAAATTAAAAAAAAAAACAAAAACTATGAAACAAGAAAGAAACGTGAAGGAGAAGAATAGCAGTTTATTGCTTTTTTTACTTACAAAAACTGGGGCCCTTACATTATGATTTTGTTTGGCTTTTAAAACCCCACCAAATTACAAATAGTAATATTACAAGTTAGTCCTTACATTTGTTCCCTCTTTAATTTTTGGACAATGATACAATTGCAAGTTCGGTCCTTACACTTTATTCCCTCTTTAATTTTTGGACAATGGTACAATTATAAGTTTGGTCCTTACACTTTATTCCTTCTTTAATTCCCGGACAAAATTAGAGTATTACAAACTTGTCTTGTTTCAAGGTCACCTTTCGTTCAAGTGGTCATATTGAATCACACATCCACAAATTAGAAGGTTTTTCATGATCATTCTATGATAAAATGTCCTTAAAGACATGCGAGTAAAAATGTTGAAAATATTGTTAAATGTGCGGATCTTTTAAAGAATCTCGTAAATGGTGATTTTAAAAGAATCATGGATTAACAAAATGTAAACTAATATGTGAGGGTTAATATGCATAAAAAATGGAACATGAATATTAAAATATGACACAAGCAAAACCAACGAACTAAAATTAGTGTCATAATAAAAAAAGTTAAACTTTGGGTCTATGGTCTAAATCACGTATTTGTCATCTACAAACAGAAACAAGGAACTTATATGATTATTTTGTAAACTAGCTGCCAAAATTATAAACATTAACAAAAATATGATAACAAGCAACGGAGGGATGAAAATGAAATGAAGGAAAAATATAAGGCTCAAAATAAGAAAACAACGAAGTTTCATTCAGTGGCTAAAAATGTAAATGTTTCAAACTATGAGACCCTAGCGTAGACACGCGAGTCTCCTCCCCATAAACGATGTCGTTTGGCTGCATATATATACGGCTAAACCTAAGGTTAAAAAAATGGTTTAAATCTTTATTCTCTAAAACTCCCCTCTTCAGCTGAAAATATCCCCTCAAAAGCTCTCCCTTCTCTCTTCCATCCTAAAGAGAAGAAGAGACAACAATCACCCTAACCACCGCAAAATGTCACCGATTAAGTGTAGAACGACGTCTGTGGAGGGTAAAACGGGCACCAAACTACCCTCTCCTACCCCGAACTTCAAAACCCTTTTGGAATAAATCAAATACAAACCTCTCAACCTAAATCTATGGAGATACAAAGAGATTACTTTTGGTTACTTTAAAGGTTTCCCTCCCCCTCGATGAAGAGACCACAACGACCTTTGAAGGAAAAGGAAAGGCCACTTTCTTTCTTTTTGTTGCTTTTTTGATGCTAAGTCTCTCTTTTTCGATATTGGATTCTCTTTTTTTGTTTTCTTTTGTTATCAAAATCTCTCTTTTTTCTCATTTTTATCTTTCTGCGTTTTTTTTGGTTGTTGCTCTCCTTTTTTGCTGTTTGAAATTATCATCCCTCTTTCTCTTAATTTCTTCAAGATTATAAAGAGAAAAAAACTCTCTTTTCCGTTCATCTCGGCTTTTGGGCCTAATGGAGGAGACAACCCAGGGACAAAGCCCTGACTTGGGCGGCGGTGACGCACGAAAAGAAAAAGGGAAAAATTAACCCCAAGGCATTCATGTGTTTCCCCTTTGTGATCGACGAGTAACGCAGCGATGGTAACGGCAGCAAACGCGTGGGGAGCTGGGGAGTTTTGGCCTGCATCACTCGAGCGGGGCATCGAACGATCATTCTTTTGGAATGATCCAGGCAGTTGGCTTGTGGATCTAATCCAACGGCTGAGGGGCTACGACGACACTTGATGATTATTAACGTTTTAACTCTAATATGATATGATCAATCTGGATCGTTGGATCTATTTAGATCCAACGGCTATCATTGTGGTTGTTAAAAGGGTTAGGTCAAAACCCTAATTTCCAAGCAAGCCTCCTCACACGGACTTTGGTTGTTGGGCTTCTTTGCTTTGGACTGTTTATGATATGGGTTTGGATTATGTTGAATTTGGAAGTGCCATGTAATAAATAAGTATTAGTGTTTCTTGTTTTTGTTTTATATATATAATACTAATATATTTTTATCTAAAAATTTGTACGTAAGCTCAAAACCAAAACTAACAAATATTAATTATAATCATACTTACTAACCAAGATTAAAGATTAATACACATATTTAATAACTAAAACGTAATTAACAATATTAATTATATTGTAATAAAAATTGAATCTAACAACATTAACTTAATCTAATATAAACAAAATAAAAACTCGAATTAATGGCCAGACGAAAATGAATGCCCACACGAGATCCAGACAGTTGCTGCACCTTTATGTGTAGATGGGTTGCTGGCTCTGACAAACATGCTTTATTCCTCTTTTCCTACCTCATGTTGTCAACCTATCAATCTCTTCGAGCTGAGTTGCTTTAGTGTCAACCAACTTCTTGTATTCTGCTATTAACTCGATCTGATTCGTGAACACAAAAAACTCATCGATAAAATGCACATAGAAGGGGGGAAATAGCTACAGCCATCACCTAATGATATTGAAAATAATTAAACTTGCAAAGTTTACTAGTTCTGGAGGTAAATATAGCAATTACTGGTTTTGCATAAAGGCCTCGAGACCTCAATGAATCAAAATGCACAACTCAGTTATTATTGAATTCGAAAATTGTACAATGGTCACAATTCAAACACATATGCACAAGTTCGAAATATGGTACTCATCAAGGTATCGACTGCAACAATAAAAGAACATATCAGGTATTTTTCTCTTTATGTACTCAATGGAGAAGCAGCTGGCCGAGGATATGAAATGGCATTTCTGTCGCCGATATCATTTCGGTTTCTTGTTTGATGTTTGGGGAGATTCCTCGAACTATGGGGAGAATTACGAAGAGATGCATTTTGAGGGACCCCTTTGTGATCACCTCCAGACTCTTGAAGTTTCTCCAGTGCTCGTACTACCGCATTCATATTAGGCCTAAGCTTTGGTTCTACTGATAGGCACTGCAGCACCAGATAAGCAGCTTTCAATGCTGCATCAAGCGTGCACTGGCCTTCGATACGGGCATCCATAACGTGTAAAATCTTGCGTTTGCTGGTAAGGTAAGGCTTGGCCCAATCAACTAAGTTTTGCTCTCTTGAAGGTCTGTTCTTGTCCAATGCTCGCTTGCCGGTCAACATTTCGAGAAGGACAACTCCAAAACTATATACATCACTCCTGGCTGTCAGATGACCTTCATAAGAAAAAATGAAGTCAAAATGTGACTAGGGAAGCTGCGTTCTGTCTTGCCCTAATTCAAGAGTAAACATTTCAGACTTGGATACACTAGGGAAACTGAAAAGTCTGGGTAACATAGGTTTCATTTGAAATAGTATCATATATAAAGTTATTCAACTTGGTCAAAAGCATTTCATTAGGAAGGATGATTAGGGAAGTTCAACTTCCGAAGTTGCATTCTATGGTACCCTAACTCGAGTGTCTCAAATATCCTAATACATGTCGTGCATAGATATCAAATACACATCAGAAATAGATACTTTAGGGAAAATGGAAGTCCAGGTAACTTAGGTTTTTACATGTAATAGTAATCATATATAAAGTTGTTGAACTAAGGCACAAACATTTCATTGGCAAGACGGTTAGGGAAGCTGCATTCTATGTTCCCCTGATTCAAGATTTCTCAAATATCTGAATGTAGTTGGACATACATGCTATCGGAAAAATGAAGAGTCCGGGTAACATAGATTTCATATAAAGTTATTCAACTAAGGAAATAGTTTACTAAAAATGAAGCTGGCAGGTTAAAAAGCTACCTGTGGCCATATACTCAGGAGCTGCATAGCCATAAGTGCCCATGACCCTGGTAGAAACATGGCTTTTATCACCAGTTGGTCCATCTTTGGCCAGTCCAAAGTCGGACAGTTTTGCATTATAATTCTGTCATTTTAAAAAAGATGTGAGAGAGCTGCATAAATCTAAGTAGGATTCATGAATTTTTCGATAATTAATCATATTTGCATTGCACACTGAATTACTGAATAAAGTAACATATTTGAAGTTTCGAAGTTTCCCTCTATGTAGTCATGAAAACTTTGAGAATTGAGCATGTTTGCACACCAAATCAAGCAAGATATTCAAAGTTTTAAAGTCTGATTTATAATCATGAAATACTTTGATAATTAAGTTGTTTGTATAAACACAAATCAAGCAAGATATTCCAAGTATTGAAATCTAGATATATATAGTCATGAAAACTTTGATAAAAGCATGTTTGCATACCGAATCGAGCAAGATGTTTGAAGTTTTAAAGTCTCGATATATCACTCTGGCCTCATCAGAATGTAGAAATGCTAAGCCCTTGGCAGCACCGATAGCGACCTTCATTCGGAGCTTCCAGGAAAGTGGTTGAAAATAAGAATTTCCTGTTAATTATAATGGAAATGTTTCAAGATGGATCAAGATTGTTCTTTTGAAATGGAAACAGTTGAACTGAGGCAATAAAGGAAGATTAACTCACTTCTAAAAAGATGATTCTCCAAGCTTCCCTTAGGCATGAATTCATAAACCAGAAGTCGATGATCATCCTCTAAGCAGTATCCGATCAGTTTCACAAGATTAGGATGATACAGTTGCCCCAGGTAGTTGATTTCCGCCTACAATCATTAAATTAGTAAATCATTTCATACCGGTTCTTTCGATGGGATAAGTAATTGTTGCAAACCAGTAATTGGAACAGAGCTAAAATAATTATTACAGAGTTGCAAAGCAACGAGAGATCCGATTTTCCTCTCCGTCGTTTCCCTTTATCGTCATTGGAGCAGCAAAATATCCCTCTATAACTTTCAAGTTCTAAGAATGTTTTAAAATCAACAATATGTTGTTCAACAAACCCTTTGAAAAGCATACTTTTTAAGTGTAAAATGCCAATGCACATGATATTAACCTTGCTCAACCAATATAATACACATATATACATACATATACACACACATACATAAATACATGCATATGTGTGTATGTACATATACGTATATGGTAAAAGCTTAATCTAAGGGATTTTGATTTCTAAAAAACCTGATGAGCTCAAGGGTGGAACTGGGGAAGAAATGAAACTCACCAACCATTCCTGGTGACCCTGGAAACCCTCCTGGTTAAGCCTTTTGACAGCAATAACCAAGCCAGTGCCAGGTTTAGCAGCAGTAAGTGAATTCTCATCAACCCAACCTTTAAAAACACAACCGAAACCACCTTCACCCAAAATACTGTCCGGTCGGAAATTCCTGGTGGCTGTTCTAAGTTCACTGAAGTTAAAACTTTTCAAATTTGAAGACTGCAAAATTTCCCCCTCGGTTCTAGGCCCTGAAACTGATGACACCCTTCTGCTTGAACCACCCATTTCTTCTCCATTTTTGCTCCCGCATCTTGAACTAGACCCTGCAAAAACAAATATTAAACACCTAACAGACATCAGAAAATGGACACTTGAAGAAAACCCATCGTAGTTAAAGGAAAATTCTCAAAGGGGGCAAGCATATACCATTATGAAAAGGGCTCTCAGCTTTGATTCTTGCACTAAAACAAGACCCCATGAAAAAGAAAACTCTCCTTCACAACAAGAGCAAAATACACAACAAGAGCAAAATACACAACAATTTTGATACAAAGAAGCTATGAAGAAGGCTCGGGAAAAACAAAGGAAAACGAAGCATTCAAGTGTGAAAAGGCAAATAGTCCAAGGCCTCAGCTGTCACCCACGAGATTATACCGATGTTATTGAAAACTTTGACTCAAAAAATAAAACAAATCACAACTGGATGAGAAAACAAAGATTGAGTAAAGAGCAAAGCACGGGAAAAGTTACAATATTTTGGCTTCTTTCTTTGAAACATATGATTCAACCTCCAAAGGAGGAAACGACAAATAAAAATAAAGATATATACAGTATTTTGAAAATCGGACCGTATCGACCTATTTAACCGGAAATCGTTACTTAATCGGTTCATTCTACATCGGTTAAACCGTTATTAATGAACAAGAAGAACCGTTGAATTGGTTGTGAATTATTCGAACCGGACCACACTGTGAACCGGTTGAAAACCAATTCTTTTTTTTTTCTAAAAAAAATTAAATCAAAATACGTCGTTTGTTAAACGAGCCGAGTCAAACTCGAAAACTTTAAAAGTAAGCTCAACTCGACTCAAACTCACGAGCTAAAAATTATCAAGTTCAACTCAAACTTAAAATATAATATTGAAACTTGAACTCAAAAATGCTCGAACTCAAAAAAAATTTAGAAGTTCAATTGAAGCCTGAAATTCGAGCTCGATTGAAGCGAAAGAATAGTTCATTCTGTGTTCACCAAAAGGCTCCATGATTTTGAATGTCAAATTGCCTCTATTATTTATAGAAGTTAGTTGGGATACTCTTCTATGTTTCTTAACAATGTGAGATTGTTTTGTTTTCATATTTTTACTCTTTAGATTGTTGTGATGATCTTCTATGTTTCCTAACCATATGAGATTTTTTTTTTAAAAATTAAACCAAACGACATCGTTTGTTATGATTTTTTAACCCCAATTTTATTTTTTTGATTATAGTTATATAATTATATTTAATATTTAATATGTTTTACCTTAAATATTATATTGTAGTTGATTTGAATCATTTTGTTTTACTTGATTTTATGGTTTTTAACTTATATATGTTATAACTTGCTTTGAAAATGATTTGTGGTATAAAAAATTGTTTTTTATTAAATGTTTTTTATATTTTTATTTAATTTTTTAAATAATTAATTAATTATGATGTCATCCGATTCTTTCGATCGATTTAATTAGTTCGACCGATTAAACCAATAAACCAATAACATGATAGATTCGCTGACTGGTTCTATTCTAAAAACCATGGATATAAAAGACAAAAGTAAAAGGTTGGCTTAGCTTTTAAGCTGATGTCTCATGCTTCGATTTGTCTGCAAGTGGGGAGATTCAGTTCTGTGCTGTAATAATTTATTGCTTTCATGCCTTTTGTGGGGGCGTTTTATCCATTTGATTTCATGAGCTACTTGCCTTTTTTTTATTTTCTTTTTTGGCTTTCATACACATGAAAGGACAGCCATGCAAAGAACTGGTATTTATCCATCAAAATCAATGGGGTCATTTATTGTATCGCTTACGTAAAAAATAACTACAAACTATATTTTTAGTTTGTTAAAATAGATATTTAACTTTTTTTTTCATTATTATCGTCAAAACAGATCTTCGGAGGTGATTTTTTCTAAAAATTATTATTTTTTTATTATTTACGTGTCAAATATCATCAAAGAAATATTATAGATTTATACTCTTTTTACAAAAAGGTATGATCTTTGTATTGCATCTTATGATGCTGTGACGTTACGTATGGAAGGCGCGGTCTATTAATTAAGACTTACGTCTGATGGGTAATAAATTTGTAAATATTTTTAAAACGGTACCTAAAAGGTAATTAATTTCTGTTAGGATTATATTTGTGTACAAATGTTAACTTTCTTTTATATTTTTTGTGTGCAAAAAACTTTCTACATTAAAATCTTTAAATATGTTTTTGCAAATTATTTTATAACTCGACAAATTTTAGTTTTGGATGAAATTATACAATATAGTTATGTCTACTAATTACCACTTAGCACTTTCTAATACTTTTTTGATCCTTTAAAAATCTTATACGTATAGTATAGTTTAGAAAAACGTTAAGGATAATTAATTTAAAATATGAATAATTTTATAAAAATTTTATAATTAATATTTCTTTTTCAAAATGATGATGATGATAATAATAATAAAAAATATTTTATAATTTAAAAAATTATAAATTTCATATATTTTTAAAAATTTTCTTAACTTTTAAAATTAATTGTTTAAAAATATAAAAAATATTAAAATAAAATTTTAATTATAATTGAGGGATCAAATAAATTATTATTCATTAATTATTATTTTTAAACAACAATTAATAATGTGTATTCATTTTTAAAATTAAGTACTATGACCATAAATTATCAAAATTATTAATTGTTTTTAAAAATACTAATTAATGAATAATAACTTTATAAAAATTTTATAACTAGTATTTCTTTTTTAAAATGATGATGATGATGATAATAATAATAAGAAATATTTTATAATTTAAAAATTTATAAATTTCATATATTTTTGAAAAATTTCTTAACTTTTAAAATTAATTATTTAAAATTATAAAAAAATATTAAAATAAAATTTTAATTACAATTGAGGGATCAAATGAATTATTATTTATTAATTATTATTTTTTAACAACAATTAATAATGTATATTCATTTTTAAAATTAAATATTATGACCACAAATTATCAAAATTATTAATTGTTGTTAGAAATAATAATTAATGAATAATAATTCATTTGATCCATTAACTGTAATTAATTTTTTTTATATTTTTAAACAATTAATTTTAAAAGTTAAGAAATTTTTCAAAAATATATGAAATTTATAATTTTTTAAATTATAAAATATTTATTATTATTATTATCATCATCATCATCATTTTAAAAAAGAAATACTAGTTATAAAACTTTTATAAAATTATTCATAAAGTTTTCCTAAATTAAACTATACATTTAGAATTTTGAAAGGGTCAAAAAGACATTAGAAAGTGTCAAGTGATAATTGGTAAACATAACAGTATTACGTAATTTTATGAAAAAAACAATTTGTTGAGTTATAATATAATTTGCAAAAGCATATTTAATGCATAAAGTTTTTTTTTGCTAAAAAAATATGAAAGGAAGTTGACGTTTTTACGTAAATATCATCCTAATATAAATTAATTACATATTAGGCACCGTTTTAAAAACTTTATGGATTTAGCACCCAGCTGACATAAGCACGATTCATGGGTCGCGCCTTTCATACGTGGCGCTACATCAGCATAAAACGCGGTGCATAGGCCGCACCTTTCTGTAAAGGGTGCTAGATCCGTAATATATTCTCGAACGGTGTATGACACATAAATAATAAAAAATAAGTGATTTTTCAAAAAAATACCTTCTTCGAAAGCTCGATTCAAATTTCGATTTAAAGTAAATGATTTATCTTTTTAGAATCGTCGTCGATCTTTCGATTTAGATATAATTGAATACTTAAAATTATCTTTTTATCGAATCTACGTTTTATCAGATATTTAGTTACATCTGAGGATCACCTTCACAACACCCATAATCGGTACTAAATCGATTATAAGTTGTCATAAGAGAGGAAATTGAAATTCGAGCCAAAATTTAAACAATAATCTATTTATTTACTTTTGAGAATTTATCACTATAAAATAAAATAGGGTTGGTGTATAAAAATAATAAAATATAAAACTGGTTCTAATTTCTAAAAATAAGAAAAGAGAGTAGTGAGTACCAAAATAAAGAAAATAAGGTAAATCATATATAATAAGATAAAGTAATAATGAAATTAAATAAATATAAGTATACAATTCCGGGATATACGGAATAAATAAATATAAAATATTAAAAATAAATTAATTAATGAATCATAAATAAAAATAAATTAAAAATAGATTAAAATAAAAAAATATTTTTTAGAACATTAAGTACAAAAAGAAAATTAAATTAGAATAAAAATCCAAAAACAAATGAGTAAGGAAAATAGGAAAGGAAAATAAAATTTTAAAAAATAGGAAATAATCAAACGGCAGAAATTTAACAAAAAAATTAGAAAGAAACCAAATGGCATTATCCTAGTAAAATTAAAAGGAAATTAAATTAGGAATAATAATGATTTTTTAAAGAAAAACGGTAATTAAGCAAATTAGAAAAATAAAAATCGAGTATGTTTTTTAATAAAAATAATTATACATTTGTGACGTGTTTTTCGTCTTCTTTCTCGGTCTTTTGCTCGTTCTTTTTACTTTATGTTTTCTCAGGGTTGAATTTGACGACACCACGACTGATCAATATGACACTTATTTGTAATCTTGTTTATATTCCCTACTATGGACCCTCGGATTGAATTTGGATAACGCATTTTGCGTTTGTGAATAGTTTATCACGACGCTCAACTCTGATTTGTGATTCTCAGTGGTCTTTCAATAGCTTAATCTCATTTTGTGATTCATTTACTGATGCAGTCAGATTTGTTTGTATCTATTTTTTGTTGAGTCTTTTTGATTGGGTTTTTAACCTTTTCCATGTATGGTCATTATATAATCTAAAGTGACTAGTTTAAATGTTATAGAAAAATGTTCAAATTATGTACTAAGTTTACAATTATAGTTGTAAACCCTTATTGTAATTTTGGATATTTTTACCTTTTAATAAGACTAATGACTTTTATTCAAAATACAAAAGAAAAATTATTAAAATGAACTAAATAAAAATTGAAAATATAGTTTTTAAAATAAAATTAAGAAAAAAAAAGAAGCAAAATGATTTTTCAAAAAAAAAATATAAGGGCTGTGGAAACAATTATCTTCTACTCGTGTGAAAACACGCAAATCCTATAAAGACTCGAGTCGGCTCCTTGGGCTATTTTTTTCGGTAACCAAAGAAAACTAATAAACTAACTATCCTAACCTACCTAATATAATCACCAATGCATCCTTCAATGCCCAGTTGTTCCTTCAATTTAACAAGCGGTGTAGTGAACCTGTGTATGTGTCAAATTCTTGTTAGGTTCATCTTGAACAGTCTATCCGCTGTTTGATTTCCTTCCCGAAACACGTGGGTGGTCTTGACCTCCCAATTTTTCTGCAACATCGTTGAAATATGGGCTCACCGTGAGTTCTAGTTGAGATTGTTCTCTCCTTTGCATGTTCTCCCATACTTCCTTATTGTCCACCTCAACTATTATCTTCCTTGCACCTGTTCCCAGGTTTCTTTTAATCCATCCAATACTCCCCACATCTCAGCCTCTAGTATCGAGCAGGAACCTATCAACTTGGGGAATCCAGATCTCCATTGGGCCCTATCATCCCTTATAACACCTCCACAATATGTTAGATCTGTCGAGTTGTCCATTGCACCATCTGTGTTTAATTTGATCCACCCTTCTGGAGGTGGTGTCCATTTTTGTTTCCGCCCTTGATTTACGTCCTTCGATGGCCTGTATTTCCTTTTCCGCTGTTGTAGCCCTGCAAGTCTCCGCTACTAGCCATTTACTATGTTCCAATACAGTTTCTTTATTGATGTTTTCTAGATCAAAGAGTTTTTTGTTCCTCTGTTACCAAAGATTCCATAGAATGGCACCGAATAGTATATCCTATGTTTCCCAGTTTCTTACAAACCGCGATGGATTGGCTAGGTTCTCGTATATCCAGTCTTTTATGTTTGCTGAGAAAAATCTGCCCATTTATCTTCTTTGATAAGCATCATACATAATGAGATTGCCACTGAAAATTTTTGTAGTATATGATCCACGTCCGCTCATCCATTGTCACAGCTTGCATTGGTTGCTATATGTCTGCGTACTATTTCTACATTCGTTAGTATTGCTTCTGTTGAGTTAATCGATCGGATGAATTGGTCAAGAGGGGGTGAATTGACAATTAAAATTTCGGTGGAAGCTTTGATAGCAAATTGAAAATATTTGTACAGTGATTTAGAGTGGTTCGACTTTCTCAACCAAAGTCTACGTCCACTACCTTAGCTATCCACACTAAGGATTTTCCACAAATTCACTAATTTGTCTTTCTTTTGAGGACAAAGAGTAACCTTACAACTCCCTCAAGAATTATACCCCAAATTCTTGAGAACACTCTCTCTCAAAGAGAAACTTACAAACTTTGCAAACTTACAGAAAAACCTCACAAGGTAGAATGTTTGCACAATTATAGAACAAAGAAAGAACACTCAAGAATGAATACAATTGAGCACAAATGGTGTTCTTGAAAGCAAAATGAGTATTGAAAGGATTTTGGCTTGTATTGCTCAAACAATAGGTTTGATGCTTTCTCTCTTTGAATTCTTTCTCAAAACTTGTTTCTTGTTAATCATCAATGGCTTCAGAACTTGTTTAAATACACCTCAAATGAATTCTGAACGTTGGGAGCCTTGGTGAAGTCAATAGAGCCGTTGTGGTGTGAAATCCACTTCAAAAAGTTGTTGGGAGCGTATTGGTATCGGTACACCTTCAAAGGGTATCGATACTACCTTTATAAAATTCAAATATTTCGACCGTTGCAGGATCGGTACCTCTCAAGGGGGTATCGATACTTACATGTAAATAGGTATCGGTACCTGTCATGGTATCGGTACCCATTTTGCATTCTGTTTTTCTCGGAGTCAAAATCAAAACGAGGGGTATTGGTACCTTTGGAATAAGTATCGGTACCTCTTTGTATAGGGGTATTGGTACCCTGTAAGGTATCCATACCCTTTTTGCATTCAATATTTGAGGGGTATCGATACTCGTTAAGAGGGTATCAATACTTCCCTTTTTAAAACTAATTTTTGACTCGTTTATGATTTGAAATACTTTGTAAAAATTATTTCAAAAATATTTTAAGATTGAAATACAATTTTTTCATTTAAGTAAGGAGTAAAATTGATATTTGAAAACTTAGAGTAATATTTGTGATATTCAATTAATTGGATTGAATATTACATTTGAAATTGAATATAAAATCTTAAAATTCATTAACACTTTATTTGTTATATCGAAACATCAAAATGTTTTCAACAATTTCCCCTTTTGATATAACAAAACATTTTGGAAATTTTAAGATTTTCTTTAAAAAATCTTTTTTGAAATTACTCCCACCTCCCTCTTATTATATTCTCCCCCTTTTTGTTAAATCAAAAAGACTCTATGTGTTTTTAAAAACAAGTTTGCCAATTGATATATATATTTATATAACTGCTAAGATCAAAGTCAAGAGAAATATTAGCCATTAGTCCATAATCAATATTAAAAACAATATGTAATAGGCATTGGTCATAATTGATCTAAAATGTAAATGATGCAAAAATTAATGAAATCAACATAAACATTAAGTTCAAATTCAATCATTCAAACCATTCAAACACACAAATATCCAAAATCTAAACAAACAAAACAAATATCCAAACCAAATATTCAAAATCCATCCAAATCATTTAAAATGTTTTAACAATTTTTAAGATCGAAGTTCAACATAAGAAAACTAGCAAGAGAAGTTCAATCATCCATAGGAGGATCGGGATCGAATTGACGTCCTCTAAGAAAAGCAATGTCGCTGTTTAGTGCATCGAGTCTCTCATCAACAACATTGAATCTATTGTCCATTGCTTCGCGATGAGTAGTTAAATGGGACTCTAAGGATGCAAACCTCAAATCTAATGTCTCTATAAAAGACTTGATATATGGAGGTATTGAACTGTCTTGCATGGCTGTCTCATCGTCGTTCTGGTTTACGGGATTATCGACATCCCGTAGAAGATAGTCAAGCTCTGGATCAACAGCCGAAGCCGGAGCAGCTCGCGATGAGCTAGCACTTGGAGTTTTCTGAGTTGAGTGAACCCATTGGTCTTTGTCTCCACTCTATCCCGATTTGCGTAAAGATGTGAGATTGATTTAGGAGGGAAGAGGGATGGCTACATCAAGCTCGGCTTTGAAAAACATATTATTAAGTAGACATTCGTAAACTAATGTTTCAACACTTTTAGAGGGAATATGTTTACGGTTTCTACGAGTTCTCCAAAGATAATATGAGGGAGATTTATTTTCTTATTTTATTGGATACAATGTATCCACCATAAGTCACGTGCTCTAAGAGTAGAGTATTTTCCTCCGATGGTCTGAACCACCAAGAGATGATTAAATGAAGGAAACATTCATGATAATCTAAAACACTCGTACTAGACTTGGCTTTATAAGGTGAAGGCACTAAAGCTCGCTCATTATCTAACCCTCTGTTATCTAATCCAAATGCATTTGCTATATAGTATAAATCAATATTAATGTATTGACCTAGGAGATAAGACTGAATACTCTCGGTTGCAGTTCGAGACTCGTTTTGAACACAAACTGCATTGAGTAGAAAATACGAACGAGTTGGTGATAAACAATTGGTTCAAGATTAAAGAGTTTATCAAATTTCCATGATTGGAGGGTTTGAGGTATTTAAATTTCATGTCTATTATAGCTTGGAGAGAAGGGATACATTCTTCCCTAATGTTATAAGACTCAAAATGATTAACAAACCTATAGTAGAGACCTCTACGGTTTGGTTCATTAAAACAGGAGTTAAGAATGGTCATTTTGGGTTCATGTGGATTAGGATTTGGAGGTGGAATAGGATATGGATTCTATCGACTAGAAGATGACCTAGCTCGTTTAAACATGTTTTAAAAATCAGAATGAGATACTTGCAATTTAAAAACACATGTATGCAACAATTATCAATCCCAAAACTCAATATGAGTCCTTAATATTCAAGGTTCTCTAAAAACTAACCTAATGGGCAAACTTTTGAAAACTATTTTGAAAACTAAGCTTGAAAGATTGTAATGTATATAGTTTTCATGAAAATAACATAATTAAATCAAAAACAACCATTTGAATTAAAAAAATTTATTTCGAATTTAAAAAAAAAATTCTGAAAAATAGTGATTTTGATAAAATTTGTTGTAGATTCTCGTGTAAAATCATAATATAAGTAATGCCCGATCACTAATTCGAACTAGAACTAACTAAAACTATTCTTATGTTCAAAATTCAATAAAATAGGGTTTTAGAAAAATTTACCTTGAAAAAAATCAGATTGAGTGAGATTTGTTATTGTTTGCACGATTTTGATGAATGTAGCAGGATTATGAGTTGAAGAACTAATGAAATCCGACTTGAACTAGTTGATTTTAGAAAAAAATTGAGATTTTGGGGTTTAGAGGAAGATAATGGTGATGGTGTTTTAATATTAGGGTTTTGGCAAAAATATTGATTTTAGGGATTTCAAAGCCTAAACCCGACAGTGGGTATCGGTACCCATCGACGGGTATCGATACACATTCAATGAGGGTATCGATACCTATTGAATTAGTATCGATACCTAGGCAAGGGGGTATCGGTGCCTGGGTGACAGGTATCGATAACTAGTGCACAAAAATGTCAAAAATCTGTATTTAAACACTTAGTATGCAAAATTTATCAACTCTAGTGGTATTGGCAACTCATATTACGAAAATTAACTATGTTCAATCAATCAAATCTACCCTTAAATTTTATTTGAACATATTATTATTTTCACTAAAGATCATAAACTCCCCTTAACTATTAGCATAGAAGGCATTCAAAAATGTTATTTTTATATGCATTTTTCATTTGCTAATTAAAAGTGCTAAAATCATTTTAAACACTAAGTCAAGGTAGGTCAGTTAAACCTAATTCTCTCCTAAGTGTCCAAAATATTTCTTTGTCTAAAGGTTTTGTAAAAATATAAGCTAATTGGTGCAAAGTATCTACAAATTCTAGAACTACATCTCCCTTAGTGACACGATCTCTAATGAAATGATGTCTAATTTCAATGTGCTTATTGTCACACTTGATAGGTATGGTACCAACTTCAATTCCATAGTCTAAAAGTTGTTGTTTCATCCATAAAACTTATGCGTAACAACTACCGACTGAAATGTATTTCG
Source organism: Hibiscus syriacus (assembly GCF_006381635.1). Taxonomy (NCBI): domain Eukaryota; kingdom Viridiplantae; phylum Streptophyta; class Magnoliopsida; order Malvales; family Malvaceae; genus Hibiscus; species Hibiscus syriacus. The sequence goes on from NW_024063064.1 coordinate 1,492,294, forward strand.
CTTCAGTGGTAGATAATGCAACATTATTTTGTTTCTTTTAAAACCAGGAAATCAACATATTTCCTAAGAATTGACAAGTACCAGAGGTGCTTTTCCTATCTATTTTGCATACTCCATAATCCGTATCAGAGAAGGCATGCAAGCTAAAGCTAGAGTCTCTAGGATACCAAAGTCCTATACTAGAAGTGTCCTTAAGGTATCTAAAGATTCTCTTAATGGTTTGTAGATGTGATTCCTTAGGGCATGATTAAAATTTAGCACATAAGAAAACACTAAACATAATGTCCGGTCTAATTACTGTTAGATAAAGTAAAGAACCAATCATTCACCTATATAATTTAACATCAATACATTTACCTCGTTCATCTTTGTCAAGCTTTGTTGAAGAGCTCATAGGAGTGGCTTGGGGTTTCACATTCTCCAATCCAATTTTTTTGAGCATATCTTGAACGTACTTTGCTTGATTGATGAAGATGTCATCCTTCCTTTGCTTGATTTGGAGCCCCAAGAAAAATGAAAGCTCCCCCCATCATGCTCATCTCAAATTCACTTTGCATTAGCTTTGAAAATTCTTGGCAAAGAGCATCATTAGTAGAACTAAATATTATATCATCAACATAAATTTGAACTACCAATAAATGTTTACCTTTTCTTTTTATAAACAATGTAGCGTCAACCTTCCCTTTTGAAAAATTTTCAATTAAAAAATTTGACAATCTTTCATACCAAGCTCTAGGAGTTTGTTTTAAACCATATAGTGATTTTGTCAATTTAAAAACATGATTTGGAAAATTTAAATCTTCAAATCCAGGAGGTTGTTTCACATACACTTCTTCTTTTATAAAACCATTTAAAAATGCACTTTTAACATCCATTTGATATAGCTTAAATTTATTGAAACATGCAAATACTAATAATATTCTAATAGCTTCCATCCTAGCTACGGGAGCATATGTTTCATCATAATCAATTCATTCTTCTTGAGTATAGCCTTGAGCAACAAGTCTAGCATTGTTCCTCACTATATTACCACTCTCATCTAATTTGTTCCTAAACACCCATTTCGTACCTATAGTAGATTTACCACTCGGCCTTTCAACTAATGTCTATACTTTACTTCCCTCAAATTGATTTAACTCTTCTTGCATAGCCATAATCTAATTTTCATCGGTTAATGCTTCTTTAACATTTTTACAAATGTCCCTAAGAGAAGATCGAGTAGTTACCCCTTTGAATTGATCACCTAAAATCTCACCATCCTTGACATAGTTGTACTCTCTTGGGGTATGAAATTTCCATTTCTTCAATGGTTAGATTCTTGAAGGCATCTTGAATTTCCTCATCTTTTACTTCTTGTAACACCCCTAACCCGTATCCGACCCGAATATGAGTCCGAGATGTCACATTAACTTTTCAAACTTTGACACTTAAAGAATAACAGGGAAATTTTAAACTTTCATTAAAACAAAATATGTTAATTTACATAAAAGAGACCACGAAATACAAAATCGATCAGAGCATTCGTAATTAACAACTTATTACATGCCAACACTCTATGCATAACCCAAAATACCTACTTTGTCAATTACTTCTGATTTGATCTTTTAGTAGTGATGTTGTTCTTATCACTTCTAGTACTGCTCTTCTGTTTCTTGGTACCTACGTGTAAATCACTTACACGTTAAGTCATAGACTTAGTGAGGCAATAAATGAACATGTAACAATAGATTCATGAATATGCATTCTTACCATTTGATCATGAAATTTCAATATGCATGTATATATTTAACTATAACATATACAATCATGTCATGCACATATGAAACTTACCTCTTGTATCACTTTCACTTTAATTTATCTTTCAATTGCCCATGTACATTATTGAGAACAAAGGTACGTGAGTACATTGAGGTTGTGCACTAACGCTGTCATCATAGCTCGATAAATTCCCACTAGGGGCAGTGAATATTTGTCCCGACGGACCATTACGTCCCTAAGGACCACTGGATATGTCCCGAAGGACCACTACATCCCGAAGGACCACTGGATATGTCCCGAAGGACCATTAGATACGTTTCGAAGGACCACTGGATACGTCCCGAAGGACCACTGGATATGTCTGAAGGACCACTATAAACCCTCGACTCTTGGCATTGCAACTATACCTATAACTCTCATATCATATAACATGGGCTTAAACATGAATACATTTCTCATTTCATATCTCTTTCATCACTTTTCATATAAACACATATAAACATTTCCATTATTCCACATACCTGGATTGTTTCTCTTGTAATGGCGTTCGTTCACATAATATCATATTAAAGCATAATAAATTATGCATGATATCACTATAACAATAATCTATGTATGCATGTACATGAGTATAAAATCATGAATTCAACTATCAGAGATAGACTTATCACAAGTCTTGTCTCTATGCACTTTAACTATAAAATACACTCACCTTAGCCTTGTTTTGATTCGATTCTAGTCCTTTGATTGTTTCGGAACAAGATTATGTTCTATATCTACATAGTAATACATTGATAAATATCAGAATACTAATTGATATATTCTAAACTATTACTCCTTAGGCTAAAAAGAAAGTTATTTTCATCTTTTAATGATGGTATGCATCGATGCACTCTACAGTGTATCGATGCATCCCTTAACGGGTGCATCAATGCACTACCTGTGCATCGATACACAAATCCCATTGATGTTTGAATATTAAGGGGTGCATCGATGCACTACTTGTGCATCGATACACTGATGGAATTCGATGTTTTTATTTTAAAGGAGTGCATCGATGCAGCTTCAATAATTTCTGGGATTTTATCCTTGATGCATCGGTACACAATGGATGTGTATCGATGTACTTTGCCCAGAATTCACTTCTTGAACCCGAAAACTTATCCATTTTAGCTTAATTCTTCATATTTCATTTCCTTTTATATTCTTAACTCCAGTACACATACTTAAACCAATTTATACTCACTTATTTCATCTTAAACTTCAAAATCCTATCCTCCTCATGAAATTCAAGAATTATACCAACTTTGCAACATGATTTAATTCCACTTCTAACACTTAATATGTCTTGACTAGATTGATGACAAGTCAAATTTAACTTCCAATTCTAGATATGAACTATATTCCAAGATTTCATTCAAGAACCTCTAATCTTTAATCTCTTCTAACTTTATCATCATTTGATTTTAAGATAACTTAAGCTTTCCTTAAGCTTAGTTATCATCTAATAATCAAAACTCAATCTTAAATTTAACAAGAAACTCAATAATCAGAAAACACACCTTTGTTTTGCTTTACTCGTACAAGGAAGAAAGAATAAGAAAAGAACTCTGGAAGCCTTTGTGTTCTCCCCTCTTCAACCCACGTGGATTAATATATAACCCTTCATTTCTTATTTCCTTGTAAATGACCTCTTTTCCATTCCATTCCTTCTTTCTTTCAATTCAATTCTATACAATAATTTACAAACAAATCTTTATACTATTCAATCATTCTATTTTAATCACCAAATTATAAGATTTTACAAATTAGTCACTAACCCGGTATTGAAGATGTTACACTTCTTCCTTTGATGATGGTTCTCCAACGTCATTTACATTTATAATACCTACGTCATCATCAACACAAGAATCCTTCCTCGGAAGGGGATTATCATTGAAAACATTATGGATAGACTCTTCTACCACTAAAGTTCTTTTATTAAATACTCGATAAGCTTTAGAATTCAAGGAATAACCTAAAAAATTACTTCATCACTTTTAGCATCAAATTTGCCAACATTTTCTTTGAAGTTGTTTAAAACAAAACATTTCATCCAAAAGGATGAAAGTAACTAATGTTAGGCTTTCTATTTTTGAAAATTTCATATGGAGTTTTCTTTAAAATAGGCCTAATCATTACTCGGTTAATTACATAACAAGAGGTATTTGAGGCTTCAACCCAAAAATATTTTGGCAAATTATTTTCACAAAGAATGATTCTAGCCATTTCTTCTAAAGTTCAATTTTTCCTCTCAACAACTCCTTTTTGTTGAGGGGTTCTAGGTGCTGAAAAATTATGGCTAATCCCATTTGAATTACAAAAATCAGTAAATCCAAGATTTTCAATTTCAGTACCATGATCACTCCTAACACTTGAAATGGAGTAACCTTTTTCATTTTGGATTACTTTTGAAAACGTGATAAAATTTTCTAATGCTTCATCTTTAGTACTTAAAAATAGAACCCAAGTATATCTAGAATAGTCATCTACCAACACAAATGCATATTGTTTTCCACCCAAGCTAGTAGTTCTAATTGACCCAAAAGATCTATATAGATTAATTGTAATACTCTACTAGTTGATACATCATTAATGGATTTAAAGGAAATTTTCTTTTGTTTTCCTTTTGAGCATGCATCACATATTTTATCTTTATCAAATTTTAGCTTTGGCAACCCTCTTACTAAATCGCCTTGAATTAGTCTTTGCAAAACACTCATGCTTGTATGTCCTAGTCTCCTATGCCATAACCAACTATCATGTTCATCATTGGCAACTAGGCATAAATTAGTCATATTAATAGAATCTAAATGCACCATGTAAATGTTTCATATTCTATGACCAATAAGCATAATCTGATTAGATGTAATGTCAATAACTTTACAACCATTTGTTTCAAACAAGACATTGTATCCTTTATCACATAATTGACTAATACTTAATAGATTATGCTTTAACCCATTCAGATATAACACATTTTATATTTGTATGGAAGAGGTATTACCTATAGTACTTATACCTCCAATGTAACCTTTTGAGTTGTCACAAAGGTTACCACTCCTCCATTTTTGTCGTTAAGCTTAGTAAACTGACTCTTGTCTCCGGTCATGTGTCTCGAGCATCCACTGTCAAGGTACCATGTATTTGAACTTGAATTTCGTGCCTTGAAGCAATGCTCATTTTCCTACAAACATAGATTAATTTTTTATTTTTGGTACCCAAATTCTTTTGGGTCTATATTCATTAGTCCCTAAAAGCCTTGTCCCCTTGGGTATCCATTTGTTTAGGATATCCTTATATTTAGTAGTATTGAGTCCTTTAGGAACCCATATACTCCTAATGATTTTACCATTTGAGGTTCTTTGGGGACCTCTATGATTGTAAGATTTAAAATTCTTTCTAATATAGTTGGATTTTGAATTTTCTCCTTTTTCAAAACGTTTTGGTCCAACTTTATTGAAAAAGCTTTAAGATCATCAATTTCCTTTTGATGATCATCATAAACTTTAGAAAGTAAGTTTTGCAAATCTTTAAACTTACTTTTAAGTTTTTTATTTTTCAATTTTGACTTGCAAATCTTTCTTAAATTTTTCGATTTCAAAATCATCATTTTTGACTTGCAAATCTTTTTTGTTTTTCAATTTTGAAATATATTTCTTGAATTTTGAAAACAATTTCTCATAATCTGAAGCCAACCCATTATATTCATCTAATAACTCATCAAATGAATAATCTTCTAAATGAGATGAGTTATAGGTTACCTGAGAATCCTCCCCGAAGGCCATCAAGCACAGGTTTACTACTTCTTGTTCCTCTTCATCGGATGATTGGTCATCGCTCCAAGTAGCCACATGTTCTTTATGCTTCTTCTTTGAAAGACCTTTCTTCTTCAATTATGGGTAATCGTATTTAACATGCCCTGGCTTTTTGCATTCATAGCAAATGATTGGATCCTTCTCCTTTGACTCATTTTTGAAGCCTTTATTTCGTTGGAATTTTCTTCCTCTATTTGGCTTCATTAATTTTTAAGACTTCTGGAAAGCATGGCCATCTCCTCATCTTCGTTATCGTCAGAGTCACTCTCATCTTTGGTGGATTTGAGAACAACACCAACATTCTTCTTTTTATCTATCTTCTTATTTGTATCGTCCTTCTTTTTGAGGTCTACCTCATCTTGAATCATCATTTCATGAGTGAGGAGAGAACCAATGAGCTCATCAAGAGTTAAAGACTTTAGGTCTTTAGCTTCGATAATCGCAGTCTTCTTCGATTACCAAGCTTTTGGAAGAGAATAAATTATCTTCCTCACAAGTTTCTCATTGGGGATTATTTCTCCAAACACTTTGAGGCCATTGACAATCACAAAGAATCTATCTGTCATAGCTTTGATATCTTCATCTGGTCTCATTCTGAAATTTTCATAGCTATGAGTAAGAAGACTAATTTTGGATTCTTTTACCTCGTTGGTTCCTTCATGTATGAGACTTGAAGTTTGTCCCATATCTCCTTGGCGGTTGTACAAGATGATATTCTCCTGTATTCATCTGGTCCAAGTGCACATAAAAGAATATGGATAGCTTTTGAGTTGAGCTGGAATAATCTGTCTCTTCTTCACTCCACATATTCAGATTTATGGATGGTTCAGAGTATCCATTCATCATGATTTTCCATGCTCCCATGTCACTAAATTGAATGAAGAAATTCATCATATTCTTCCAATAGGCATAGATAGCTCCATTGAAGAAAGGAGGCTTGTTGACGGGCTAAGAATAAAGAACAAGTCAAAGTTTGATGTAGAGGCCATTGATAACTTGAATATCGATTGAACTCTTCCCGAATCTACTCAAGAGGTGGTAAAACCTTCAAATGAGTGTAGCTCTAATACCAATTGTTGATTTAATCGATCGAATGAATTAGCCAAGAGAGGGTGAATTGGCAATTAAAATTTCCGTGGAAGCTTTGATAGAAAACTAAAAATATTTGCATAGTGATTTAGTGGTTCGACTTTCTCAACCAAAGTCTACGTCCACTACCTTAGCTATCCACACTAAGGATTTTCCACAAATTCACTAATTTGTCTTTCTTTTGAGGAGAAAGAGTAACCTTACAACTCTCTCAAGAATTATACCCCAAATTCTTGAGAACTCTCTCTCTCAAAGAGAAACTTACAAACTTTGCAAACTTACAGAAAAACCTCACAAGGTAAAATGTTTGCACAATTCTAGAACAAAGAAAGAACACTCAAGAATGAATAAAATTGAGTACAAATGGTATTCTTGAAAGCAAAATGAATATTGAAAGGATTTTGGCTTGTATTGCTCAAATAACAGGTTTGATGCTTTCTCTCTTTGAATTATTTCTCAAAACTTGTTTCTTGTTAATCATCAATGGCTTCAGAACTTGTTTAAATACACCTCAAATGAATTCTGAATGTTGGGACCCTTGGTGAAGTCAATAGAGCCGTTGTGGTGTGAAATCCACTTTAAAAAGCTATTGAGAGCGTATGGGTATCGATACATCTTCAAAGAGGTACCGATACTACCTGTATAAAATTCAAATATTTTGACCATTGCAAGACCATGGGTATCGGTACCTCTCAAGGGGGTATCGATACTTATATGTAAATAGGTATCGGTACCTCTTAATGGGGTATCGATACTTATATGTAAATAGGTATCGGTACCCATTTTGTATTCCGTTTTTCTCGGAGTCAAAATCAAAACGAGGGATATCAGTACGTTTGGAATAGGTATCGATACCTCTTTGCATAGGGGTATCGGTACCCTGTAGGGTATCCATACCCTTTTTGCATTCGATGTTTGAGGGGTGTCGATACTTGTTAAGAGGGTATCGGTACCTCCCTATTTAAAACTCATTTTTGACTCGTTTATGGTTCTAAATACTTTGTAAAAATTATTTCAAATATATTTTAAGATTGAAACACAATTTTTCATTTAAGTAAGGAGTAAAATTGATATTTGAAAACTTGGAGTAATATTTGTTATTTTCAATTAATTGGATCGAATATTACATTTGAAATTGAATATAAAATCTTAAAATTCATTAACACTTTATTTGTTATATCGAAACATCAAAATGTTTTCAACAACTTCTCTTGCCACCAACCACAAGAACTTCTTGATCCTTTGTGTCCATTTGTGATTAGTAATCACTTTCTGTATCTTTTCCTCTCTGTCATCTTCTTGCGTTGTACGAGATTCATAAGCGAACTTGATTGAAGATCTTCTATCTATATTCCATTTTCAACATGGTGAATCATCTTGGAACAAGGCTAGCGGAGGTTTAATCGACACAATATTTATAAGAATCCGTTGTAGAAGATAAGGCTCAATTTCATCCCACTTTCATTCACCTTCTTCATTCACCATGGAAGTGACTGAGTTTGAATTTATGCTCAGTAATACGTCGCCCCTGATATGGTTGTTTAAAGGACCAAATTCTTGCAATCACGGATCCCTCTAGAACTTTGTTGACTGGCCGTTACCTATATTCCAAACTACTCCAGAACGTACGTCCTCCCAAATTTTGGTCAGCCTTATCCATAAATTTGAGCAATTTGCTCTTTCGATGCTTATTGGTAAATTATCCTTCCATTTGTATTTTGATCGCACCAGTTGAACCCACAGTTTATTCTTGTTATTGAGTAACTAGATTGCAGCTTTCATGAGGAAAACCTTATTTTGTGGTATTAGATTTCTCAATCCTACGCCTATTTTCATTATTGGTTTACATAATGCATTCCAGTTCACAAGGTTGGTTCCTTTTTTAACTTCTGAATGACCCCACACAAACCTACTTATAATTCGTTCTATTTCCAAGCATATATCTTTAGGTAAGGAAGTGGATTGCATTGTGTAGGAAGGTATTGCTGCTAGTACCGCCTTGGCCAACGTGATTCGTCCGACTAGAGAAAGTTGTTTGGCTTTCCAACCAGCCAGCTTTTCATGCACCTTTTGTACTAGGTATTGGTATGTGGTTCTTGTCACCTTTCCATGAATTAGAGGCACTCCAAGGTATTTACTTAGATCTTTTACCTCCTTAAAACCAAAATCATCGCTTATTGACTTTTTCTCACCCTCTGTTACATTCTTTGAAAAAAAGATGTTTGTTTCTCAATGTTAATTTTCTGTCCATAGTCTAAACAAAAGTGCTCAAGAACCTTTTTTATAACATTTAGTTGGTTGGTTGATGCTTCAGCAAAAAATATCATATCATCGGCGAATAATAAATACGAGATCTCCCAACCATCCTTATTTGTTTTAAAATTTTTCCAAATCTTCTTTTTGCACTTCCCCTTTTATTGCTTGAGATAACCTCTCCATGCACATCACAAATAGGTATGGCGATAGAGGGTCACCTTGTCTGATGCCTCTCGTAGGTTTGAAAGACTCTGTTGTGGATCTATTCCATAATACTTGTGTAGATACTGAGGACACACATTGCATGATCAATCTTCTTAATTTGTACGGTATTCTAATATATCTGTTGATAAATCGGGCAAAGTAAACGAAAGAACACAAGAATTTTAATGAGGTTCGACAATATGCTTACGTCCTCGGTGCCTAGGCGGCGCTAGAAAATTTTATTCAATTCTCATAGGTTTAGGTTACATCTCTATTTATAATAGAAAACCCTGGTACATAATTACAAAATTAACCTTGTACCATACCGCGGGGGCACAGCCCCCGCACCCCAACCCACATAATCGTAACCCCCTCTACGAGACTTTCTTTGTAAGGATAGTTGATGTTCGCTTTGCTCACTCCGCTCCATCCCCTGTCCTCTTTACCGGTACATTTATGAGCCATACCTTACAAATCTCCACCTTGGCGAATATCCTGCCCCTTAGGAAACATTCAATGTTGGTTGGGTTGCCTTAGTTCTTTAACAACTTGAAACATTCAACAAGTCCAAGCAATGCTTGAACTTGTCTGTCGTAACTGGCTTGGTGAACATATCACAGCATTCTCATCAGTGTGTACCTTCTGAAACAAAATCTCTTCAGATGCAACCAACTCTCTGATCTTGTGAAAACGTACATCAATGTGCTTAGTTCTAGCACGATATACCTGATTCTTAGATAAGTGAATAGCACTTTGATTGTCGCAAAGCAAATGAACTCCACCTTGCTGAACACCCAACTCCTTCACTAAACCAGTGAACCATAAAGCTTCTTTTGCAGCTTCAGTTGTAGATAGTGCCACTACAGATTGAACAGTAGACTTTCAACAAATAGTTCCTCCACCAAGAGTAAAAACATACCCTGTCGTAGATCTTATATTATCCAAGTCACCTGCATAGTCTGAATCCACATAACCTACAACCAAAGGATTATCTCGTTGACTGCCAAAAACAATTCCATGTCCCACAGTACCCTTTAAGTATCGAAAGATCCACTTGACTGCTTCCCAATATTGCTTACCAGGTTTAGACATGTACTTACAAACTTGACAAACAACATGAGCTAAATCAGGTCGAGTACATACCATTGCATACATCAAGCAGCCAACAGCATTAGAATACGAAACCTTTGCCATATCTTTAGCTTCCTTATCTGTCTTAGGGCACTGTTCTGATGAGAGCTTAAAGTGGTTCGCCAATGGAGTGCTAACTGGTTTTGCGCTGCTCATCGCAAACCTTTCTAGCATTTTTTCAACATAACCCCATTGAGATAGCCACAATCTCCTTGAGTCTCTATCCCTGCAAATTTCCATTCCAAGAATTTTCTTTGCAGCACCTAAATCTTTCATATCAAATTCCTGACTCAATAAAGTTTTCAAACCGATAACATCATCCATGTTCTTCGCAGCAATCAACATACAGTAATAGAAAAATAAAAGAACCATCATCAAGGCTCTTAACATAGACACAACAATTATACTCACATCGGTTGTAGCTAATCTTGATCATATATGAGTCAAACCGTTTATACCACTGTCTCGGAGACTGTTTCAACCTGTACAAAGATTTCTTCAATCTGCAAACTAAATGCTCGTTTCCAGGTTGAGTGAAACCTTCAGGTTGCCACATGTAGATCTGCTCCTCTAAATCACCATGAAAAAAGCAGTTTTAACATCCATCTGCTCTAAATGCAAATCCCAACTGGCCACCAATGCAAGTACTGCTCGGATTGAAGTGTGCCTGACCACAGGAGAAAAAATTTCATCATAATCAACTCCTTTCTGCTGTGAAAAACCCTTTGCTACCAAACGAGCCTTGAACTTGAACTTCTTCCCCTCTTTTTCTGTTACTGCTGGTTTCTTCTTATACACCCATGTACGATTGTGATTCAAAGACTCCATCTCCTCAACGATGGCTGCCATCCACTTGTCGTTTTCCTGACTAGTAACAACAGCATGAAAATTAACCAGATCATCACTGCTAACAATAAGTGCAAAAGAGACCAAGTCTTCAAAACCCAATCTACTCGGAGGCTTTATATTCGTCCGTCTCACCTTATCTCTGGCGAAACTATAATCCTGCAAATCATCCGTAGTGGAACCACCAGAAGTCGGTTAAGAAGTTTCTGGTTTCTAAACTGGAAACTGCTCGAAATCCACCACTGTCGTGTCTTTCTTCTGTTGCAACATGGATTGTTCATCAAAAACAACATCTCTACTGATCATAATTTTCTTCGCAACTGGATCCCAGAACTTGAATCCTTTGACACCTTTCTTGTAACCCAGAAAAATGCACTCCTTCGATTTTGCATCAAGTTTGGATCTCTCATCAGCAGGTACATGCACATAAGCAGGACAACCAAAAATCCGTAAGTTATCAAAACTAACATCATAACCAGTCCATACCTCTTCTGCAACTTTCCCAGCCAATGATGCCCTTGGCGATCTGTTGCTAATATAACACGTCATGTTAACAGCCTTGGCCCAGAAGTGTTTGGGAAGCCCCGCATTCAACCGCAAACATCTGGCTCTTTCATTCAACGACCTGTTCATCCGTTCCGCAACACCATTCTATTATGGTGTCTTGCGCAATGTAAAATGTCTCTTAATCCCGTGCTCCTTACAGAAGTGTAAGATCTGGGAATCTGTGTACTCCGTACCATTGTCAGACCGCAAATACTTGATTTTTCATCCTGTTTGGTTTTCTACCTCAGCTTTCCATAGCTTGAACTTCTCAAAAACTTCAGATTTCTGTTTCAAAAAATACACCCAAACTTTCCGTGAAAAATCATCAATAAAAGTAACATAATACCTAGATCCACCCAAAGACGATGTCGTGGAAGGCCCCCATACATCAGAATGCACATAATCAAGAATCCCTTGAGTTGTGTGCCTCGCAGTCTTGAAATGGACTTTAGTCTGTTTGCCAAGAACACAATACTTGAAAAAATCGAGCTTACAGCTTTTGACACCATGCAACAGATTTCTTTTGTGTAATTCTGTCATACCACGTTCACTAAGATGAGCAAGACGCATATGCCACAGTTTTGTAGTATCATCACAGGACTCAACAGAATGAACTCCACCTGCAACGGTACTCCCTAACAATCTATAAATATTTCCTGCAGTCATCTTTCCTTTCATCACAGTCAAAGCACCTTTAACAATCCGAATGGTTTCCCTATCCTCATCAGCCTTAGGGATAAAACCATTCTTGTGCAAAGTGCCCAAAGAAATCAAATTCTTCTTCAAATCTGGGATATGTCGAACACCACTTAACGTCCGAACAGAGCCATCATACATCTTAATTCTGACATCACCAATACCAATAATATTGCAACATCGATCATCACCTAAATAAACAGAACCAGAATTAACCGACCTGTATGTCGAAAACCATTCCCTATTTGGCGTGATGTGATAAGAACATCCAGAATCAAGAATCCACGCATCCGTCAATTGATTCGTTGAAATAGAAAGTATATCACCCTCACTGCAATCAGAATTTTCATCCTCGACCACGTTCACAGACTTGGATGAAACATCACGCTTCTCATCAGTCTGCTTTTTCAACTTCGGACAGTCTCGCTTCATATGTCCCGCCTCCCTGCACTTGTAACAGTGAATTGTCTTATCCCTAGATTTGGATATGGAATTCTGCTTGCCAGACCCTGTCTTCTCTGGCTTCCGTCCACAGTCTCGATTACCCTTGACATATAAGCTATCGGCTTGAGAATTTTCCCCTGTATTCTGTTCCGCTGGTTGTGAGCCAACAAGGCTGCAGTAATCTCCTCAACGTTGATAGTCTCTTTCCCATATGTAAGAGTAGTCACCATGTGTTCGTAAGAGGGAGGCAACGAATACAACAAAATCATCGCTCTGTCTTCATCCTCAATTTTTACATCAAGCCGAGCCAAATCAGAAACGAATTGATTGAAGACATTCACGTGTTGCGCCAAATCATGATCATCCTGCATCTTTAGCCCATACAGCCGCTGCTTTAGATACAGTTTTGTCGTTAAGGATTTGGACATAAACTGACTTTCCAACTTCCTCCAAATTTCGTCTTGAGACGATAGATGCATGACGTGATACATAACCTCGTCCGCCAAGCATAATCGTATGGTTCATGCCGCTCGTTGTTGCAATTCTTCCCAATCTTCCTCCTCCATCGACGCGGCTTTGTAGGTCGCAAAGCCTTCAGGATCCCCTGCTGCGCCAACAGATCCTTCACCCTCATTTTCCATAATCCGAAGTTACCCAGACCATCGAATTTCGCGACTTCGATTTTGCTCCTGACATCTGATACCAATTGTTGATAAATCGGGCAAAGTAAACGAAAGAACACAAGAATTTTAATGAGGTTCGGTAATGTGCTTACGTCCTCGGTGCCTAGGCAGTATTAGAAAATTTTATTCAATTCTCATAGGTTTAGGTTATATCTCTATTTATAATAGAAAACCCTGGTATATAATTACAAAATTAACCCTGTACCGTACCGCAGGGGAGCAGCCCCCGCACCCCCAACCCACATAATCATAACCCCCTGTACCGTATCGCTCACTCCGCTCCATCCCCTGTCCTCTTTACCGGTATATTTATGAGCCATACCTTACAATCTCGAAGTGTGTTCTCAATGAATGACCATTCTAATGGATCATAAGCTTTTTCAAGGTCAATTTTTATGGCCATCCAACCTCATTTTCCTGTGTTCTTTCGCATTGAATGAACCACTTCTTATGTAATGATAATGTTTTCCGTTATAGAGCGACCCAGAACAAAGCTAGCCTGTGTGTAGGAAATCCAGTCTAGAAGGCATGGTTTGATCTGATTAACTAAGATTTTTGTAATTACTTTGTACAAAATTGCATATAAGCTTATTGGTCGAAATTACCTCATGTACTCTGGGGATTTGACTTTTGGAAGTAGGACATGAAGTTTCATCCTCAAAGAATTTTTTGACTAGTTGAAAAACCGATTCCCTTACTATCCGCCAGTTCAGTTGAATTTTTTTTGCATGCATGCCCATTAATTGGGAAATTTCCTCGTTAGTGACTGGAAATAGTAGTGCTTCATTGATTCCTGACTCAATAATTGGGAAATTTTATCGTACCTCATACCCATGTCCATTTACACACGAACTAGTGAAAAGATTTTTGTAATATACAACTGCTATTGCTTTCGATTTCTCCTGATCGGTGCACTATGTTCCTTATGTTGTTTTAAGCCCCACAATCGTATTTTTTTATCTCCTGTTCATAGTGGATGCATGGAAAATTTTGGTATTCTTATCTCCATAGAGGATCCATTTTTGTCTTGCCTTTTGGAACCAAAGTTTTTCCTCCCGTTCTAATATAAAATCGAGTTATATTTTCAATTGTTTTTCAAGTTCAATTAGAAAGTCTAAATGTGCTTTGTCCAATGCTTTCTCTATGCCTTTCAACCTTGCGATCATCTCTTTTTTCTTCCTGCCGATGTGACCAAAGGTTGTTTGGTTCCAAATTGATATTTTAGCTTTGAATTCTTCCACATTCGTTATTGCTTCCTTATCGTTGTCCTAATTGTTTTCCAAGAACTCCTGAAAAGACGATGATCGTTCCTTGTAGCTATAAAGCGGAATGGGTGAGAATGAATTGAGAATGAACCTAGCTTCTTGGAATGTCAAGGGAAGAATATAAGACAAGAGAAGCTTACTTTGAAAAGAAAATCATTCATGCTTCAGTCGGTAGAAGAGTCTTGAAGAAACAACTCTGATAGAGTAGTTGAGTTTGAAGATAAAAAGGCTTCAATATCATATCTAGCTACAACAAGAAGTCAAGAGAGAAAACATTCCTTCTGAGATTTTCATAAAGAAGCAAAAACAGATGAGAGAAAAGGCATAAAGATACGAGGTGATCATATTGTTCTTTAGAAAATGGGAGCTTGAATTGACAAGTTGCCACACCAATATTAAAGATCGATCAAGTGAAGGAAGACCGAGTTCTCCACTTTGAAGTAAAATGAAAATTGAATCAACATTTCTACATCAATGAGAACATCTTTTAAATAAGAAAAATACATTACATTTAGATACATTTAATTACATTCACATTTTCATAAATAGATGCATAATTCTTTACAGATCTTAGGAAAGAAAATATTTGTGATGTCAAGATGTCGAGAAGAGAAAATTAGAATTTGAACCTAAAATGGAGGAAATCATGTTTGTAGTGGCAGAACCTTAAAAACATAGGAGCTCGATCCACATAGGAATCATTACTTTGAAGTGGGGCATGCTACCCAACCACTAAAATGTTTTCATATAATATGTGAAAAATGAGAAAGCGATTTTGAAAATTTCTCATTCAATCTTTTCCGAAATTGAAATTTTAGAAAAATAAGAAACGATTTTCAAAGTTTCTTACTTAGTAAATTATTTCCAAAACCTGTAAGACCTTTGGGCATGATGTTTTCACATGATATTTGTGGAAAAATAGAAAAATTGATTTTCAAAGTTTTACATTTAATACGATGAATTTTATCTCACTTGAGACAGTTTCCCTTGAAATAAAAATTTTAAGATCGTCTCAATTGAGATTGCTTTTCTTAAAACCAATTTCGTTTCTCTTGAGACAGTTTCCCTTGAAACGTAGATTTTGAAATTGTTTCACTCGAAACAAAAAACAAATTATCTCACTCGAGATTGTTTTTCTTAAACCAATTTTGTCTCGCTTGAGATATTTTTCCTTGAAACACAAATTTTGAAATTGTTTCACTCGAAAATATTTATCTCACTTGAGATTGATTTTTAAAAATATTTTGTCTCGCTTGAGACAGTTTCCCTTGGAGCACAAATTTTGAAATTGTTTCACTTGAAACAAATTTTATCTCACCTGAGATAGATTCTCTTAAAATAAATTTCAAATAAATTTATTTTCGTATATTCATTTTCATCCAAATGTTGAATATTTGACAGGAATTCAAAACTTAACAGAGATTTCATTTCACAATTCCATGATGAAGAAGAAGATTTTAGCAAAGATTTAGTCCACATCTCAATTTTTGAAAAAAAAATTAAATCCATTGCGGAAGGAGGTGGTTCAACTTTTCTAATGAAAGGTTTCATAATGAGAAGAACTCATCCAAAGAGGGAGAAGAAGTTCATAATGAGAAGAATTTGTTCAACCTTTTGCTCAAATCCATCACAAATGGAGGTGGATCAACATTTCCAATGGAAAGGTTCATAATGAGAATAACTCATCCAAAGAGGAAGAAGAAGTTTATAATGAGAAGAACTTGTTCACCCTTTTCTAGATTCCATCACAAAAGGAGATAGATTAACATCAACATTTTGTTTGATTCCATCACAAAGGAAGGTGAACCAACATTGTCATTATTGTTAGATTTCATCACAGAATGAGGTGGATCAACACGATCGAAGGAAGCAGTTCATATATGAGAGCTTGTTTGACTCAAACATGACCTTTATGGAAGAATTTATAGTTCACATAGGAGAACTCACATAATCTTTCAAGAAGAGAAGATCAAATTCTTTTGATTTTCTTGTGTAGAGGAGTCAATTGTCGAAGATTAGTTTTTTTAGTTGAGACGAAAGAAAAAAAAGAAAATGAATAGAGATATAAAAGGGGAAAAAAGAGAGAAAAAATAAATAAACAATAGAAACAAATCCTTAGAGGTACTAATTAATGGTGATTATCTTTTGCAGGTTCATCACTTGTGAGATTGGGGCAAACCAAGTAGAGGATTTTCATACACAGATAGGGTAAAACATTCGATTGACAATATGGACACAAAAATCAACGTAAGATCAAAGTGAGACATTGGTACCAGAACAATAGAGTTGCAATCAAATCAGAAAAAATTAGGTCATTATTCGTCTTTGCCACATTCTTATTTTCACAACAATGAGCAAAGAGGGAAACTATAATACCCTAATTTTACCTGAATATTTCAATTTCAAATCGAGAAAAAGGTGTAATACCCTAATTTTGCATGAATACTTCAAATCGAGTTAAAAGGCGGCCGATGATCAATTTGGAATGAAAGGGGCATTCGGTGGGAAATCGTTTGGAAATTTTGCAAGGTATTGAGAAATTTGGATGTGAGATTAAGGCTTTTCTTAATTACAATTTTGGGATTTAATTATAACATTTTGTACCCGAATTTAAATCCAAATAAATTATCCAACATTCATGACCCAATTATAAATGTCCACAAATAAATCCAAATCAAATGAAATTCATTTCATAACTATTGTCATCAAGCCCAATACCAATAATCCAATTAATCCCAAACAGTCCAATTATAAACCATAGTCAAAGTACTTCAAATTTATCCATACAACAAGCCCAGTAGCCCAAGAGGGAACCCCGTGCTCATCAGCAACAACATGCAAGAAAGAGAAAACAAAAAGGATTTTAGTTCTTTTTTGTAACTGGGTTGAAGATATAAAACCCGAAAAGAAAAAAATAGTGAAGGGGACTTTTTTTCCATTTTCGAAAGGAAACCCATGTTCTCCTCCCCGATTCATTTTCTCTGAAAAAATGTGTAAAGGTCCCCCGATTAGTCTCTCCGATTCTAGGCGATTTCCTCAAAAATCACCCTTTCCCACTTTATTTCCATGTCAGAAACCCTTTCATCTTTATTTCCCAATCTAACACCCTTTGCAGGAAGGCACGACCCATGCACTGTGCCTTACGCTGATGTGGCACCAGTGGGGTAAGGCGCGGCCCATGCACCGCGTCTTATACTGACATGGCGACACGCTGGGTAAGGCGTGGTGCATGGGTCGCACTTTCTGCCACGTAGGGGTATAGAGGGGTGCATAGGCCGTGCATTCCTACAATTATGACACGCCTTAGAATGGTGCGGTGCATGGGCCGCGCCTTGTATAATTACATCCGCACTTTTCGAGTTTAAAGCGTCTCCTCTCAGCTATAAATACCCCTCTCCCTGTAAACTCTCTAACAACTAGCTCTCAACCAGTATATAACACCATACAATCCTCTTATCTTTGATTCAGAAGTTCGTTTGATCTTTCGTTATAAGGTAAATTTTTATAATATTTTTTATAATTATATATGATTATTTGAAAAAATATTGTACTAATTGTTTTCAATTATTTTTTGTGGTTGTAAAATTGGAAAACGAGAGCATACGTCGAAATATTTTTGCCGATACGGTAATAATATAAAATATATTATTTAAATTATTTACGTTTATGTGTAAACTTTTTATTGTGTTATATTTTAATTCATATATTATTTATTTAATTAGGCTTGTTTTAGGTTTTTTTTGTAGATATAAGATTGTCTCACTTTCAAACTCTAAGAATAGCGCGAATTTCAACTATTGTTTATTATGATGGAGAAATTTGGGAAGATGAAACTAACATTGTTTTCATATCAAATCATTATGTTAAAATATCCTTCAAGAGAAACATAACTCTTGAGGAGCTGATAACGAAGATTTCAAGGAAGATTCATGTTGGAAGTACTAGAAGAATGTCGTTACTTCAGTACAGATTTCCAACATCATTGTTGCCATTAACCTAAACAACGTTCGATCTATCGAACAATGATGATGTTAAAAATGATGGTTGCTTCTTAAAATAATTATTCAGACGCCGATACAGAGATGTATACAAAGTTTATTGAAGTGTGTGATGTTTGGGGTCTGTCATTAAGCTTCCACTATGGGCTAGCTGAACAAGCTGATCAAGTTGACAGCCCGACTATAGTAATGTGTAATTATTTTAATGCGATAATGGGAAATCCACATCATGGTGCCGTCCTATCAACTTCAATGGGGAGACATTCATCAGCAACTCCTTATGATCTGTATCGAGGTGGGTCTACGAATAATCGTATGGCGACATCGCGTCCAGTTCAAGGGGAAGGCATTCATCTGCCAATTTCTTTGACCTTAATATGGAGATGCCCTCGACGCAACAATCTGTGCAGTTTCAATTTTGACACGATGGCTTCAAGCTCCAGAGGGAAACATTCGACTGCGAGCTTTTTCGATCGCAATGTCGATATGCCTTCTAGTTCAAGGGGAAGGTATGCAAGTAGTAGGTTCTTCGACCTAAATGTGGAGAGCATGGAGGAACAATCATCTACACCAAAAGAACCGCTTCTTGAGCCAGGTGAGGATGGTACTGATATTGGGCTATTCATTCACCCAGAATCACCTCAATTCAACTCCGATGATGATGATGATGTAGATGAAGTTCCCTCAAATGTGGCACAAAATGAACCTCCAGCACACATGTATGAAACTGACTATGGTGCAATGTATGGGTCAAAATTTGCGGATATACCTAATCTCGGTGGCTATTGATTTTACTCATCAATAAATAATGGTGAATTATCTTTAGGTATGAAATTTTCAAGAAAAGAAGAAGTGATGATGGCTATAAAAAATCACAATATCCGTAATTCTGTTCAATCCAGAGTCGACCGCTCTACGACAAAAAAATATGTATACCGCTGTGCCCAACGTGAAAATGAATGTAATTGAAGGGTTCACGTATCGAAGAGGAAGAGGAAAATATATATGGGAACTAATGGTATACAACGGTCCTCACACATGTTGTGCTGGAGAGATCAACCAAGATCATCCTAACTTGGACTCTGAAATGATCTACAAAGCCATCATGCCCATGGTAAAAGCAAGCTCCCATATAGCTATTGCTGTGTTATTTTCAGCTATACAATCGTAGTATGGGTATTCCATCTCATACATAAAAGCATGGAAGGTAAAGCAGAATGCCATTAACAAACTTCACAGTGAATGTGATACATCTTACAATGAACTTCCAAGTTGGTTTAGGGTGGTGCGAAGGTTGAATCCTAGGACAACTGTGGACTTTGAAACCTTCCATGCATACCATAATGATCGAGTTCTTCGCGATCGATGCCAATTTTACTAGGTGTTTTAGACTTACCCACAGTGCATTCATGCTGTCAAATACTGCAAGCCTGTGGTCCAGATTGACGGGACTTTCTTATATGGAAAATACAAGCAAGTTTTACTATTGATAGTTGTCTAAGATGGTAATCGCAACATTCTTCCAATTGCTTTTTCTCTTGTTGAAGGAGAAGATACAAATTCTTGAGTTTTTTTCCTCCGAAACTTACGAGCACATGTTATCACGAGGGAAAAATCTGTGTCATTTCAAATCACGAAGCTGGGATCAAAGCAGCAATGGAGTCTTTGGGTCCAATGTGGAACCACCCTTTGTCCAACATAGGTATTGTATCCAACACATTGTTGCGAACTACCATGGAAGGTTCAAGAAGAATGATGAGCGCCAATTACTTGCGCGTATGGGTAAGTGAAACTGCTGTATTTTTTCTTCTTTCGATCATTTTCATTTTTTAAAGAAACAAAGTTAGTAAGGTCTACGTTTTATGCTCATGTTACGAACTACTACCTCAAACATTTGAATCCATGCTTCAAGATTTACGGGCGGAGAACGAGGAAGGATACGATTATCAGCCTCATCAATAAAGAAATGTGGACAAACGCATATGATGGTGGATATCGATATGGACACATGACGACAAACTTGGCTGAGGTAATCAATTTGACCTTAAAGGGTGCACGTCACTTACCTTTAGCGACTTTGGTAAAAACTACATATTTTCATTTGGGGGCACTTTTTGCGAAGCTCGAGGGATAGGCTCAAACATGGATGCAAGGCGGTCATGTCTATCACCCTAGATTAGTTACAGATCTACAAAAAAATTGTTGCATCAAATGGAATATCTGTAACAATCTTCTCTAGAACGCATGAATTGTTTCGTGTCACAGAGTTGCCACGACCTCTTCAAGGGATTGAAGCTATATCGTTAAGAGTAAATCTACGGGACAGATGGTGCGACTGTAGTTTTTTTCAAACTATGAAGTATCCATGCTCTCATGTGATAGTAGCTTGCTCATATACCAGTCAAGACTATAACCGTTTTGTGGATCTCGTATACCTACTATCAGAAGTGTTTAAGGTATACAAATTTGAGTTCCCCCATAGGTAATGAAAAGACCCTAATAAGGTTCATAATTGGGTTCCGATTGTACCAGATCCAACTTTATTGAGGGAGCGTGGTCGTCCAAAATCCACTCGAATTCATTGTGATATGGATATTCGAGAAACATCTAGACACGAAAAAAATGTGGGCATTATAGAAACTTAGGACACACTAGAAGAACATGTCCACTTCTTTTGTCATAAAGTAACCATTGATGAGGAACTGATGTAATTGTTGTTTATCAAATAATAATTCTTGTAGTTTAATTTAAATTTACTTAAAGTTATTGTCATTTGATAACCACTGATGATGATTAAAAAAACAAGACAAGAACATGGGATTCGTTGGCATTATATGTGATTATAATAAAAGAGATAATAACGACAAACTTAAGAAAGTTATCGAACACAATTATTTATCAAACTAATAGAAATTTGGTATTTGAATATAATTTTAAATACAACAAACTTACAATAAGTATTAAATGGTAAATAATAAAAAAATTACAATAACATGTATTAAATGGTAATAAACAAAATTAAGAAAATAAATTAAGAAAAAGTCCAACAAAATTAACAAAATAAATTAAGTATTAAATGATAAATAATAAAAAAATTACAATAAAGAAAGTCCAATAAACAAGTAAATACAAATATAATAAAATATCAAAAACTATCGATGTATGTGGTGCGAATGTGCTATGTAGGGTGGTGGTTGTTTGTCTCGAGGAGGATTTTTTCGTATAACTGGTTCTGACTCCTCACTGTCATCATCATCACCATCATCGTTGTTGTTGTCGTCAGGAGCAGATACATTTTGTTGATGAGGAACTGATGACAATGTAGCACCTCTATAGAATAAGGACCCTGGAGGTGTATGACTGACTAACCCACCGCTCATAGAAAACTGGGAAAACTCAGAAAACACAAACATCGATGAATGAGAAAATTGTACAGGAGGTGTCTGTGTGGCGGCCATCGGTGATGAGGCTGCACCTGCCAAATAACCAGTATATGAACCCCAAGTCAGATCTACAAACATAGACCCATAATATCGTCCAAGAGGGGTAATATAACTCTGTGTCGATGGCGATGGTGGTGACGGTGACATTTGGTAAGGGAAAGGCGGTGGCGGCATCATATATGGATGCGGGGTGTACGTCTGTAGCGACGGTGGTTACTGTGAAGGTTCCGATGATGCAGCTGAAGATGAACCGGAAGCACCTGCTCTTCGTCTATGAGTCGGGGGACGATGGGGTTGTGACAGTGCATGTCTCTGTCGATGAATGCTCCATCCTTATGCATCATCGGAAAGCAGAAACGATTTCTTATTACTGTTGAACCACTCATAATAATCATCTGCAACCGTCAAGTGGTCAACATAAATGGACTCTCTATAGGGAATGCATCGATGTCGATCCTCCCACATCATGACCCACTCATAATGCTTCACAGTCAATCTGTATCCGTCTTACCACGTCGATCTGTGTTATGCAACTGGTCCATATTACGAGGTATTTCCATAATTGGTTGTACAAAACCAAATTATCGGAGTACACAATCAGTGGGGTGCCACTCGACAATCGCATAACAGATCAAAAGACCACCTCCATCCAAACATCTGATGGCCCCTTAACTCCGGTGGGATGTACATCCTCATATCATCATTAGAATATGGATCTCATTCAAACTAAAACAAATATATATAATTCTTATCAAAATAATAATCTAATTATTATACTATAATACAAAATAGATTTCAAACATTAAAATGCATACCTCTGTGTCATCCTGCGTTGTGATCTAGATCCAAGCACGGTCTTTTCTCTTTGTAAAATTCTTATACCTAAGCTTATCTGCCTGATTCTTGTTCTTTGTAAGTGATTTTATTGGAAAAATGGGTTTTTATTTTATTTTTTGAAATTTTGGCTTAACTATGTTTTGGGTTTGGTTGCATTGTTATCTATTTGATAGCTTAGAAAAAGTGAAGGAAGTGGGAAGGAAAAAAGAGCTCCAATATTTTGTTTTAATTTTTTTATTCAATTTGGTTTTAAAGGATTGAAAGGCATACCTTACTTGAGAATCGGTTACTTTGAGTGTGCATCTTCTATCTTTTTTGGATTCATTTTTCATAGTTCCTCATAGCTTCGGCTATAGATGATTACTTGAGGTCATGTCCTTTTAGATCCCATAGGGCGTATAGGGGGAGGGCTCGACAGAGTGGTGTCAAGGAGACTAGACTTAGAGTTTGTTCATTGAATGTAGGCACATTAAATGCTAAGCTGCTGGAGCTGACCAACGTATTTAGTAATAGGAAAATAGATTTTGCATGTATTCAGGAGACTAGGTGGAAAGGGGCTCGCGCCAGAGAGTGTAATGGGTACAAGTTGTGGTATTCAGGTGTAGATAATGCTAGAAATGGGGTGGGTATCTTGGTATCCTCTAGGCTCAAGGAAAATGTAGTTGAAGTTTGTAGATACCGGGATAGGATCATGATGATTATGGTTATTATAGAAGAAGAAGTGGTGAATGTCCTTTTAGTGTATGCCCCACACGTTGGCCTAGGGGAAGGGGAGAAACGTTGCTTCTGGAATCAGTTAGATGATGTACTTAGGAGCATTCGGAGGACCAAAGAGTTTTCATAGGGGGAGACTTCAATGGCCATATAGGTAGTGCAACCAACGGGTATGACGGTGTTCATGAGGGTTTCGGTTTTGGTAGTAGGAACGACGAGGGGCGTACGTTGCTTGAATTTGCTACTGCACACGATATGATGGTCATTAACTCCTTCTTTAACAAGAGAGATGTGAACTTGATTACGTTCCATAGTGAGGGACATTGTACCCAAATCGACTATATCTTGGTTCGAAATCGAGATCGATGGGCTTGCATTGACTGTATGATGTTCCCGGAAGAGGCATGTGCATCACAACACATAATGTTAATTTTAGTGTTCCGTGTTTGCCACAGGCGGAGCACTCATAGGAGGGCTAAACTTGGTAAACCTATGATCCTTTGGAAGAACCTATATGGAGCGACAGCTAATGACTTTAGGAGTAAGGGTTTGTCTAATACAAGTTTTGGAACTACAAACTGAAATAATGTATACATGTTATGAAAAAATATGGCAAATACCCTCAGAGAGGTAGGCAAAAACACCCTTGGGTTGTCGTCAGGAAGGTCAAGGAACATAAAGAATCGTGGTGGTAGAACAATGAAGTCCAAACTAAGGTGAAGAAAAAACAAACTTGCTTCAAGGAGTTTCTACAATGCAATGACGACAAAGAAAGATCGAGAGCTAAACAAAGATACAAGGAGGCAAAACGGGAAGCCAAGAAAACAGTGGCTAAAGCAAATGATAAGGCATACGAGGAAATGTATAAGAGATTAGACACCAAGGAAGGACAAAACGACATCTTCAGGCTTGCAAAATCCAGGGAAAATAGGAAAAAGGATCTAGGTAGCATTAGGTTTATTAAGGATAATAATGGTGTTCTTTTAGTGAAAGATCATGATATTAAGATGGTTTGGGGTAGTTACTTCTTTGGCTTATTTAATGACGGTGCCTCTCCCTATAAAGATAGTACCATTGATGGGCCAACCGACTATCATACTACGGTAATTGATCCCCCTACAAGTAGGATTGGGTTTGAGGAAGTCAAAATGGCTCTTAGAAAGATGGGGAGGGACAAAGTTGTCGGTCCAGATCAAATTCCTATCACGTGTGGTTGGCCCTAGGAGAAGAGGGAGTTAAGTGGTTGACCAACATCTTTGATATTATTTTAGAGACTGCCAATATGACAGAGGAGTGGAGAGAGTCTACGGTGATACCAATCTATAAGAATAAAGGAGATCCTCAACGGTGTGGCAACTACAGAGGTATTAAACTACTCAGCCATACCATGAAACTATGGGAAAGGGTGATAGAGGCTAGGTTGAGATAGGTTACAGGGTTTCGGAAAACCAATTTGGCTTTATGCCAGGCAGGTCTACTAAGGAGGCGATTCATCTACTTCGACAGCTTGTGGAGAAATATAGGGAAAAATAGAGATCTTCACATGGAGTTCATTGACTTTGAGAAGACGTATGATAGCGTTCCCCGTGATACGATCTGGAAGACCATGGAAATGAGATGGATCCCAACTGCTTATATTCGGGTGATTCGTGATATGTATTGTAAATCTACAACATACTTTAGGACTACAGTTGGCGACACCGAGGCATTCCCGGTGGAAATCGGACTCCATCAGGGGTCGAATCTTAGCCCTTACATCTTCGCCTTGATTATGGTAGACATCTATTGTGCGACACCAGACGGTGTTTCATGGTGTATGCTTTTCGCTGACGACATTGTCCTAGTTGCTGAAACAAAAACTGAGCTGAATAGTAGACTAGATACCTGGAAGATTGCTTTGGAAGAAAAAGGTCTAAGGATCAATATTGAAAAGACAGAGTATTTATGTTCAAACTTCAGTGGGAAGCAAAACAATGAAGATGTAGATGTATGTATAGAAGGACACATTCTCCCCTCAAATGATTGTTTCAAGTACCTAGGGTCTATGATACATAAATATGGCGGTGTAGATGATGACGTTACACACCATAAAAAGGCGGGATGGCTAAAGTGGAGGGCTGCTATTGGAGTTTTATGTGACAAGAAGGTGCCTCTAAAACTTAAGGGAAAATTTTATAGAATGGCAATAATACCAGTGCTGCTGTATGGATTAAAATGTTGGGCAATCAAAAAGGATCACGTAAGGAGGATGGAGGTCGCTGAAATGAGAATGCTTCGATGGGCATGTGGTAGGACTCTATGGGACATGACACCAAACTCTGCCATTAAGATGTCCTTGGGGGGTGGTGCATGTATCCAAAAATTTGAGGGAGGGAAGACTACAGTGGTTTGGGCATGTCCTTAGGCAACAACCGTCGGATGCGGTCAGGAGGGTATAGTCGATTACAGTTGACGGTGCCAGAAGGAGAGGACGACCAAGGCGGAAGTGGGAAGACAACTTGAGATCTGATTTGAAGGATTTAACCCTTACCGAGGGCATAACCTCTGATAGGAAAGTATGGAGACTTAAGACCAGGGTAGCCGAGTAGTGCGGCTCACAACCATACGATGTAACATCTCTGTCTTCTTTTTAATGCCTTTGTAGTAATTCTCATGACTTCTACTTTTTTAGATTTTTGTCATTGGAATTTATAAAGGCTTAGAACTAGGGTAGCGGAGTAGTGTTGCCTTAGTGTAGGTTTTAACCCATTTGACTTTATTCCTTCTCGTAGCTTGCTATCGTTGACTTATGTGTATACTTCTCTTCAATTTTCTTCTTTTTAAATTTAGTCGGGTCTTACATATCTGTCTATATGCATAGATTTTTACGCATGGATTTATTTGCAGGGATTACTTCCCATTTTAGACGCATATGAAGACTGCATATGAAGAATGTTCAACTATGTATTTATTTATTTATTTATACATGCATTATATTTTATCCTTATTTTTAATTTTTCTTACTGTCGGAGGTCTTACATGAAAGTTGCTCTCAACCTTGTGTTAGGGCCAGTCTACTACCCTACCTCCCCTTACCCCATTGCATATGGGAATAGGGTTTTGTTGTTGTTGTTGTGTCATCCTTCTAATCGATTAGTAGCATGACTATTTCTAACATCATGTAGATACGATGATTTTTCCGGTCAATAGACCACCTATTCAAGGAAATAATTTTTATTATACACTAGATAAAATGATTAATATACAAAATCAGTTTTGTAATTACCTCAATAGCAGCGGGAATACGAACGGGTTCTTCATAACAGGAATTAAAAAGGGCAAGCAAATATCATGCCCAAGACTACAGCAGAAGGAGACATCCGCCGATAGCATTTTTCCTGTAGTCAGTTGCTCAACACATCTCCCTATACAGGAATACCAAAATTATCGAGCCCCAACTCAGTGATCTGGCCATATAAAAATTGTCAAGATGCCACAACCACATATAGTGAACTTGGTTGCGTGATTTGTCCAGCATCAGCAACTCTCCTATCAGCTGCAATATGCATGCTCATGCATACTTTTTAACTTTATCCTCTGAGGCATTCTCACTCAAATTCTGAAAATTTACATCTAACCAATTTAACGGTATCCGACCAACGTTAAAATTTCATGGGAGACTTCCTAGATACTCCTCGCACAAAGTATTCCAGTTACCGTGCGCCATCCCTGAAATCAAATCTCCATCCACCAGAAGCCCCAAGTGCATGGAAACATCCTCAAGCGTAATCGTGCACTCTCCGCACGGAATATGGAATGAGTGAGTCTTCGGCCTCCACCGCTCCACTAATATAGAAATCAGATTTGGTTCTATCCTACAATGGCCTTCATATCTAGCTACGTGACCAAATTCAGCCTCGACTAAATACAACAAGACACGGGTTGGTATCGCTAACTTAAGGTTCCAGATAAAATGATCTAATATACAGTCGCTCTCCTAGAAATATTAATAATTACCGTAAATTAATTTATAAAATAATAATCATGCATTAAATAAATAAATAATTACTAATAATTTAAATTAAATTAAAATGTAAAAATGTTATCGTATAAGCATAATGACTCGATATATGATTTCCATCCAAACGAAGCAGACCGTCTTCCATTTTATAACTGCACAAAAAAATTAATTAAATAAATATTAAAAAATTAAAATAATTAAATAAAATAGTAACCAAATATTAAATATAATAAAATATACCTTAAAGAGCTATGAGATAATTTAAGAGTATTTGTGAGAAGTTAAGAGGATTTGGTGTGATGAAAATGATTGAGAATGGAGGTCTTTATAGGGAGGGATGGGGGTGTAAACGGGCGGGTGATTACGAAATTAAAGCTAAGGCACGTCCCATGCACCGCGCTATACCCCTACGTGGCAGAAGGCGCGGCCCATACACCGCGACTTACCCAGCGTGTCGCCATGTCAGCATAAGGCGCGGTGTATGGGCCGTGCCTTACCCCACGTGGTGCCACATCAGCGTAAGGCCCGATGCATGGGCCGCGCCTTCCTGTAAAGGGTGTTAGATCGGGAAATAAAGATGAAAGGGTGTCTGACAGGGAAATAAAGTGGGAAAGGGTGATTTTTGGGGAAAATCGCCACAATTCTAATTGAAAAAAAAACCCTTTGTAACAGTAAGGCTTCTTCTCCTATTTTTGGGACAAAAAAAGAAGTTGTGTTCAGATTATTGTACACTATTTCGAAATCACAAAGCAATACAAGAGAAGCTTTAGAAAATGTTTTCTTTTTTCCTTTTCCATTTGAGCAGCAACCACTTTTCCACATTTGTTTTCTTTTTAAAACGAAATAGAGTAAAAAGGAGTCTTTTTGTTACCTTTGTAGAGTTAGGCTTCACCGGAGTGGAGCGGTGACCGTTCGATTTTAGCCCCTTCTAGGTTTCGGCTAGCCTTTTACTTGGAAAAAGGGGTTGTTTTGCTCATTTTTTAGGTCGTTTCTGGTCTTCGTTGGCCACTATAGGTGGTGGCCATAGGGTGAACCACCATTTTGGAGGTGGGTTCATGCTCTTAGCCTTTTCGACCGGTTGCAAAGAGAAGTGAGGGGAGCCTCTTAGGGGCTGTTTAGTCTTGATTAAATGGTCTCTTCGGCCATCTTTATCACGGTTGGCGTACGGAGGGGAAAAGGTCGCCGAACTTAGCTGCCAGTTGGTCTTGGTGTTTGGAGAGGCGCCGATGTGAGGGGGTTTGAGAGAAAGAGTTTGAGAGAAAGAGTTTGAGAGAAAGATGAAAAAAGAGGGTTTAGGTTTATGAATGTTTTTACCTAAAAATAAAAAACAAGGTGATATACTGAAACTTTGGTGAAAATCGCGCATCATGTCCTCCTTGTTTCGGTGCCTTTTGCATTTCAGTCACCATTTTGTGGTCAAATCACTCTAAGGTCCTCCTAACTTTGGCGCCTATTTGGATTCTGGTCACTTTTGTTTAGGGTTAATCACCTTTAGGACCCTCCACCTTAGCTACCCTCCACCTTAGCTGTGTATGACTCACATTATTTTCCTAACCTCTAACTACTAATAACTAATTTTATTTTTATGTTCGAATTATGGTACAACCTTGCACTTAAAATTTGTTAAAACCTTGCATTGATCCCGAGTATTACTTTAATTCTTTCATTACCTTTTCCCTTATGCTTTTACATCCCTTTCATATCGTTTATACTTTTCCTTCTCTATCATTTTTAACTTTTCAATCAATCCTTAGTTTCCGTCAAACATACAAATCTTTTAACTTTACTATATTCACTATCACACTACTTTATTATTCAACTTGTTTCTTTCAATCAAAACATAAACCTTCATCAAACTATCCATATATATATATATATATATATATATATATTCTTTCCAATCAAAATAATTCATCTTGTATTTCCTTTATTTATCAAACCTTCATTATCACTTGTTCATAATACAATTCCTTTGGTTCAAATTCAACTATTCCATTTACCTTTTTCTTATAACTGATCACTGATATATATATTCTTAAACTATTCCTTGGTCTTTTAATATTCTCCAATTAACATCCATCTCCTCCACTTGTTTCAACAATTACCAGATCTTAATACTCATCTCATCCCTTTAAAATACTTTTCCTGCTTCAATTTTCATAAACTTTAACAGAGCTTTTAACCCAATTCACAAAGGTTATCTTTAACCCAGACTTATTACCAATTAACTTCTTATTTATTCTTCTAATCTCATACCCTACTGCTTGAGTCTGTCTGACTCTCATCTGATTTGATTCTCTAACGGAGAATACAATTAATTTATATCTGGTTTAAAATTGAAAACCAAAATCTCTATCTTTCTGTGATGGTGCTTAACTTTATGAAGCACTAATTTTCTTAATCATCTGAGATTTTTGTTCTCCAATCCTTTCATTCTGAGCTCTCTCTAGAGATTTAGCGCGATTAACCATTTCTTGAAATGTGAATAATTTCAAAACCAATAACACTCTTTTAATTTAAGGCGCAAGCCCTAAACAACCAAACACAAGTTCCTTCTTATCATTCTTAATCATAATCAACTTAACCATAAATCTTTTTAACTTATTAAACTTATACTCATACACATACATGTGTAATTCCCTTGCTTCAAGCTCATATATTCGAGCTTCATTTATCTTATTAACTGGCCATCCATATACTTATTCTTGAATTCTTCTACAAATAATACCCACATCACTGAGTCTTTTAACATTCTCATGGTGACATTTGTCCACCATACTTCTAGCTTGCTCACGTAGTAATGAAACTACTCAATTTAACTTCTCCAATTTGGAGAAATGAAAACCTTCTAACATTATATTCCTATCATTTAATCAAATGTCCATAACAATGGAATATTTCTCAAATTCACCCTTGAACTCGGGTTTTCTCAACTCTTTTCGATACATTCATTCTATGAATTATAGAAGTATAAAATTGAAAACACATCATAATATCATTCAACATCATGAAACATTCTCTAATCTTGTACAGACACTCCCTGAGGTTTTCGCTCTTCTCCCTACCTGGCCAAGTCAAGTGAATGCTATCACTTTCAGTCTATTGCCTTGTGCTTCACTTTAGAAACTCTTATGATCATACATCTAATATAACATAACATTTTAACTCTATTATCAAGACCGTATACTCCTTACACTATCAGATCAGAAATTTTTTCACTTTTTGTTGGCATGTATACTTTTTAAAACACTTTTGACTTCGTTTTTAGTCTAGAATCGACTAAAACGTAGCTCTGATACCATTAAATGTAACACCCCAACCCGTACTCGACCTGAATACGAGTCTGAGATGTCACATTAACCTTTTAGAACCTTTATTCTTGCAAAATAACAGAACATTTGAACTTATATCAAGGAAATCTATCATATATTGTTAAATTGCATTTGTTATAAAATTTTAAGGCAAAAACGTATTTATAAACAGTAAAATACGGTGTGAACAGTACTGTGAACAATAATGAACATTACCATGAACAGTAAAATATGTATAAATTCATAAAAATCTAAGTTTTCATCCATATAAAATTT
Source organism: Hibiscus syriacus (assembly GCF_006381635.1). Taxonomy (NCBI): domain Eukaryota; kingdom Viridiplantae; phylum Streptophyta; class Magnoliopsida; order Malvales; family Malvaceae; genus Hibiscus; species Hibiscus syriacus. The sequence continues at coordinate 1,523,648 of NW_024063064.1, forward strand.
CCATTTACATATACACATTTGAATCATTACAAAACTCAATTATGTGATTTTACAAAACCGCTTAAAATATATCGGATTCACATCTCTGTTTACATGCCAACCACTATAAGTATTACAAAATACATACTAATAACTTCTTTTCTGATCCGATCTTTGGAAAGGAGGAAGTGACCTGTCTTGTATAACTTTTATCAATCTTCTCTTCTCAAAATTTACACGTGAAACAATCACACACTATGTCGTGACATAGTGAGGCATAAAAACATATAATGGAAACCATAAAACATTTCATAAAGAAATACACTTAACATAATATAATTCATATCAAATGCATGAACATTTATTACTATCATATCATATAGAAAACATATATCATCATTTACCTTCTTAGCATTATCCTTAAACCATTAGTCATATGCTCTTGTATCTAACATTCTTAACCAAACAATATACACATCATCATATAATTCTTGTAACATTTCATATCATCAAAAGCATATACATCACATATATTACATTTGTGTTATCTCTTTAATTAGCCCATGGTACACTTGTGAGAATTAAGGATATGTGAGTGCATTGAGGTTGTGCACAAATGATGTCACCACAGCTCGTAAAATTCCCACTAGGGGCACTGAAATTTATCCCGAAGGACCATTATGTCTCGTAGGACCACTGTATTGTCCCGAATGACCATTGTATTATCCCGAAGGACCACTGTAACCCTCGACTCTTGGCATGCCAACTATACCACTAGCTCTCATATCACATAACATGGGCAATATTATTTCACATATTCACATGCACATTTCACTTTTCATATGATTTCATAATCATATGTCACTTAGCTTATAACACTTCTCTTGTGTTCATATGATTCACATACATCACTTATCATTTGATTCATGTCTTATTGTTATATCATATATATATCATCTATGTTTCATCACTTAATCTCATATCATATAACATGTATCACATAGATTCATATCATGTAATATATATCACATAGCACATATAATAACATACATCAATTTCTATGTACTAATGCACACAAAATAATCACATAACATTTTAGAAGTTACTTCTTACCATAGTAACTTCGTCACTGCGTCACTGGCTCATCCCAAGCCAATGTTTGTTCAATAACATAAATACAATTAAATTGAACTCACCTTAGCCTTGCTTTGATTCGATCCTAAACCATTGATTATTTCAAAACTTGTTTAGGCTCAATATCTACATAAATATAACATTTCCAAACAATTATCAGAAACCAAAACCTTAAACTTGATGTTAATAACTTAAGCTGGTTCAATGTTTGTTTAATGAACTATGGGTGAATCGGTACACAAATTGGGTTCGAAATTCCCATGCATCGATGCACCCATTAATGTATCGATGCACCTTCAAAATTTATCTTAGTGCATCGGTGCCCATTCATAGTGTACCGATGCACTCTGCACATAACAGTCTTTTTCACCCGAAAATTCATCAACTCTTCAATAAATTTCCTCATATAAAACTCCTATCATACCATTAAATCAACTACTATTACTTAAACCAACTTATATCCATATAAACTATCTTTATCTTCCATATCTCATCATGATTCTTAAACTTAAGAATCATACCAAATTTTCCATGTTATCCAAACTTAATTCTAACACTTCTAACTTATTATTCTCATAGATGACAAGTCAAATTCATCCTCCAAATTCATTTAAACCTTCTTCAAAATTTCACTTAAAACCCCATTTTCTTTAATCTTTCATAACTCATTTATCTTTTGATTTTAAGATGACTTAAGCTTTCCTTAAACTTAGTTATCATCTAATGATCAAAACCCAACTTTAAATTCAACTAATAATAAAAAATTAAGAAATCTTTCCTTTGCTCTTGAAGTCCACGGTGGAGAAGATGAAAGCAAGAAGAAGAAGAAGATAACTCTTCCCCCCACATGATTTATTCATATAATAGGAAAAATATCTTTCTTGTCAAATGACCATTTTGCTCTTTAATTCCTTTGATAATTACTAACAACTTTTATGAAATATTTTTAAATAAGTCATTGAACTATTCAACTTTTCCACTTTAATCACCAAATTCTAAAATTTTACAATTTAATCACTAACCTGTAGTTTGGGATGTTACAAATCTCCCCTCCTTTTAAGAAAATTCATCCTCGAATTTTCATTGTACATATCAACAAGAACATATCTTTTAATGTTGTTATGTTGTTTTCACAACTTTATTCCTTCACAATTTATAATCAATGATTTGCCTTCAATTTTCAAAGAACCCAATCCATGTCTGTATTTTCTCTTCTTCAATTATGCATTGTCCTCTGACCTTTCTAAAATCCATATAATGTCACTCATTATATAAAAATCTATATTCTCATTACTTAACATCATAAATCAATCAAATTTCTCATAAATTTTAATTGCCTTACAACAATAACCAAACTTTTATTCCATCCTTACTTGAATTCCTCTAAAACTTCTTTAATACATATAAATTATTCTTCATTTCTTTGACTACATTTACTTGACAAAGAACACAACCTTAAATCTTCTTTAATTGTGATTAAACACATAATTTACAGAATCAAACAATCTTTTCACATCACCTTGCACCCTTTTCATATTTCTATCTCAAACTTATTATCTAAACTTTCATATAACCTTTATCACATCTGATCCTTTATACTTCATCCTTTCATTTCCTTATTCCATTATTCTTTTAAAATCAAATCTCCTTATACATAGATCATATCTTTTCATTAATGTTCACATACCCTTTTCCTATTACTGATCTTCATCGCATCTTCGTAACTTTGATAATCCCCTTTACTTATACAGAATCTTATTTTTCACCATCTCTTATACCTGTATATTTTTTTCCCTCAAAGCTCCCTTTAAACCTATAAATACTTTTCTCATTACTTTCATCATATATATATGATCCAATACCTAATCATATTCAAATCCATATCATACTTTATTAACTCACTTTATCTTTTCTTCCAATCTTATAACTCTATCACCTTTACTATTACAGCTAGTCAATAACAACTGTTCAATCTAGGGCACAGGCCCTAATCAATTAATCATATACCCTTTTCCAATTAGAATTATCTCAACAATAGTTTACTTAATTTATTAAATCCACATTCATTCTTATGCACCATGAAATTTTCTTTGTTCTCACTTCAACGTCTTCTATCTTATAAAATAATCACTGATGTACCTATTTCTTTAAACTCTTCCGAAATAATATTCACATCAATGAATCTTCTATTATTCCCATTATAACATTTGTTAACATACTTTAACTCAACCGCATAGCAATTAAATTACTTCATCTAATTTTCCAATTTAGAATAGTGGAGATTCTTTAACATTGTTCTGTTGTACATTCAATTTTCTGAACACCATCCTTAACCGTTAACAACTGATCACCGTATCCAACCCGATCATATACCTTCTTTTCGTCAAAATTTTCCACAACGGTATCTTACTCAACTTTTTAAACTCAATTTTTTTTACTTACACACAGTACTATTCTTCTGTTTCGGAATCAAACATTATAACTTTCTTTGTCTTACAAACTGTTCACTAATATACTTATTCTTAAACTCTTTTATTACTCTTTATCTTCTCTTAAACATATAAATCCTTATTTCCTTCACCATATCACTTTACATAATCAAGATATACAACTGTATCTGGATCCACTTCATATTTGGTTATCATAACTTAACAATATCTTATAATTCCTATACATTTCCATCATATAATTTTGTTAGTCATCACTAACTCTTGCCATCTATAATACAAACCCCTTATCATATCCACACTCTTGCTTATACACAATACTAGATACACTTCTACTATTCCTTTTTACATATCACATTTTCAATAAATCTTTCGTGCTATCATAAACTTACTTCATTACTTTAATTCTTTCATTACCTTTTCCCTTATGCTTTTACATCCCTTTCATATCGTTTATACTTTTCATTCTCTATCATTTTTAACTTTTCAATCAATCCTTAGTTTCCGTCAAACATACAAATCTTTTAACTTTACTATATTCACTATCACACTACTTTATTATTCAACTTGTTTCTTTCAATCAAAACATAAACCTTCATCAAACTATCCATATATATATATATATATATATATTCTTTCCAATCAAAATAATTCATCCTGTATTTCCTTTATTTATCAAACCTTCATTATCACTTGTTCATAATACAATTCCTTTGGTTCAAATTCAACTATTCCATTTACCTTTTTCTTATAACTGATCACTGATATATATATTCTTAAACTATTCCTTGGTCTTTTAATATTCTCCAATTAACATCCATCTCCTCCACTTGTTTCAACAATTACCAGATCTTAATACTCATCTCATCCCTTTAAAATACTTTTCCTGCTTCAATTTTCATAAACTTCTAACAGAGCTTTTAACCCAATTCACAAAGGTTATCTTTAACCCAGACTTATTATCAATTAACTTATTATTTATTCTTCTAATTTCATACCCTACTGCTTGAGTCTGTCTGACTCTCATCTGATTTGATTCTCTAACGGAGAATACAATTAATTTATATCTGGTTTAAAATTGAAAACCAAAATCACTATCTTTCTGTGATGGTGCTTAACTTTATGATGCACTAATTTTCTTAATCATCTGAGATTTTTGTTCTCCGATCCTTTCATTCTGAGCTCTCTTTAGAGATTTAGCGTGATTAACCATTTCTTGAAATGTGAATAATTTCAAAACCAATAACACTATTTTAATTTAAGGCGCAAGCCCTAAATAACCAATCACATATTTTTTCTTATCCTTCTTAATCATAATCAACTTAACCATAAATCTATTTAACTTATTAAACTTATACTCATACACATACATGTGTAATTCCTTTACTTCAAGCTCATATATTCGAGCTTCATTTATCTTATTAACTGGTCATCCATGTACTTATTCTTGAATTCTTCTACAAATAATACCCACATCACTGAGTCTTTTAACATTCTCATGGTGACATTTGTCCACCATACTTCTTGCTTGCCCACGTAGTAACGAAACTACTCAATTTAACTTCTCTAATTTGGAGAAATGAAAACCTTCTAACATTATATTCCTATCATTTAATCAAATGTCCATAACAATTGAACATTTCTCAAATTCACCTTTGAGCTCGGATGTTCTCAACTCTTTTCGATACATTCATTCTGTGAATTATAGAAGTATAAAATTGAAAACACATCATTATATCATTCAACATCATGAAACATTCTCTAATCTTGTACAGGCACTCCCTGAGGTTTTCGCTCTTCTCCCTGCCTGGCCAGGGCAGGTGAATGCTATTACCTTCAGTCTATTTCCTTGTGCTTCACTTTAGAAAATCTTATGATCATACATCTAATATAACATAATATTTTAACTCTATTATCAAGACAATATACTCCTTACAATATCAGATCAGAAAATCTTTCACTTTGTGTTGCCATGTATACTTTTTAAAACACTTTTGACTTCGTTTTTTCCTAGAATCGGCTAAACCGTAGCTTTGATACCATTAAATGTAACACCCCAACCCGTACACGACCTGAATACGAGTCCGAGATATCACATTAACCTTTTAGAACCTTTATTCTTGTAAAATGACAGAACATTTGAACTTATATCAAGGAAATACGTCATATATTGTTAAATTGCATTTGTTATAAAATTTTAAGGCAAAAACGTATTTATGAACAGTAAAATACGACGTGAACAGTAATGAACAATACCATGAGCAGTTAAAATTTTTTAAAATGAATTATGTATCGATGCACTGCTACAATGCATCGATGCACTGCTACAGTAACTTTCGTAAAATATGTATAAATATATAAAAGTCTAAGTTTTCATCCGTATAAAATTTCCATTTACATATACACATTTGAAACATTATAAAACTCAATTATGTGATTTTACAAAACCGCTTAAAATATATCGGATTCACATCTCTGTTTACATGCCAACCACTATAAGTATTACAAAATATATACTATTAATTTATTTTCTGATCCGATCTTTGGAAAGGAGGAACTGACCTATCTTGTATAACTTTTATCAATCTTCCTCTTCTCAAAATCTACGCGTGAAACAATCACATGCTAAGTCATTGACTTGGTGAGGCATAAAAACATATAATGGAAACCATAAAACATTTCATAAAGAAATACACTTAACATCATATAATTCATATCAAATGCATGAACATTTATTACTATCATATCATATAGAAAACATATATCATCATTTACCTTCTTAGCATTATCCTTAATCCATTAGTCATATGCTCTTGTATATAACATTCTTAACCAAACAATATACACATCATCATATAATTCTTGTAACATTTCATATCATCAAAAGCATATACATCAAATATATTATATTTGTGTTATCTCTTTAATTAGCCCATGGTACACTTGTGAGAACTAAGGATATGTGAGTGCATTGAGGTTGTGCACAAATGGTGTCACCACAGCTCATAAAATTCCTACTGGGGGCACTGCAATTTATCCTGAAGGACCACTATGTCCCGTAGGACCACTGTATTGCCACCAAGGGCCATTGTATTATCCCGAAGGACCACTGTAACCCTCGACTCTTGGCATGCCAACTATACCACTAGCTCTCAAATCACATAACATGGGCAATATTATTTCACATATTCACATGCACATTTCACTTTTCATATGATTTCATAATCATATGTCACTTAGCTTATAACACTTCTCTTGTCTTCACATACGTCACTTATCATTTGATTCATGTCTTATTCTTATATCATCATATATATCATCTATTTTCATCACTTAATCTCATATCATATAACATGTATCACATAGATTCATATCATGTAACATATATCACATAGCACATATAATAACATACATCAATTTCTATGTATTAATGCACACATAATAATCACATAACATTTTAAAGATACTTCTTACCATAATAACGCCGTCACTGGCTCATCGCAAGCCAATGTTTGTTCAATAACATAAATACAATTAAATTGCACTCACCTTAGCCTTGCTTTGATTCGATCCTAATCCTTTGATTATTCCAAAACTTGTTTAGGCTCAATATCTACATAAATATAACATTTCCAAACAATTATCAGAAACCAAAACCTTAAACTTGATGTTAATAACTTAAGCTAGTTTAATGAACCAAAATTCCATTTTTCATTTAGAGTGTACCGATGCACTATGGGTGAATCGGTACACAAAATGGGTTCGAAATTCCCATGCATCGATGCACCCCTTAATGTATCGATGCACCTTCAAAATTTATCTTAGTGCATCGGTGCGCATTCATAGTGTACCGATGCACTCTGCACATAACAGACTTTTTTACCCGAAAATTCTTCAACTCTTCAATAAATTTCCTTATAGAAAACTCCTTTCATACCATTAAACTCAACTATTATTACTTAAACCAACTTATATCCATATAAACTATCTTTATCTTCCATATCTCATCATGATTCTTAAAATTAAGAATCATACCAAATTTTCCATGTTATCCAAACTTAATTATAACACTTCTAACTTCTTATTCTCATAGATGACAAGTCAAATTCATCCTCCAAATTCATTTAAACCTTCTTCTTCAAAATTTCACTTAAAACCCCATTTTCTTTAATCTTTCATAACTCCTTTATCTTTTGATTTTAAGATGACTTAAGCTTTCCTTAAACTTAGTTATCATCTAATGATCAAAACCCAACTTAAAATCCAGCTAATAATCAAATATTAAGAAATCTTACCTTTGCTCTTGAAGTCCACGGTAGAGAAGAAGAAAGCAAGAAGAAGAAGAAGATAACTCTTCCCCCCCACATGATTCATTCATATAATAGGAAAAAATATCTTTCTTGTCAAATGACCATTTTGCCCTTTAATTCCTTTGATAATTACTAACAACTTTTATGAAATATTTTTAAATAGGTCATTGAACTATTCAACCTTTCCACTTTAATCACCAAATTCTAAAATTTTATAATTTAATCACTAACCCGTAGTTTGGGATGTTACATTTTTGGCCTTTTGGGTCGGTTACAAAGAGAGGGGAGGGGAATCATCCAAGGGTGGTCCGGTTCGTGTATCGAGTCTCAGAGGTTGTTATCACGCGATGTCACTCGACTAGGTAGATGGCTATCGTTCCTTAGTGTTGATGCAGTTGTGGAAGCCTTAAGGGTGCGCATGCGGGGGTAAGTTAAGGACGAAGAGAGTTGAGAGAGATGAAAAGGTGGGTTATTTAGGTTTTGAATTCTTTTTTACTTATAATGAAAAAAATGTGTTATACTAGAAAGTTTTGGGGTAAATCACGCAGAGGCCCTCCCTCTTTCAGCATGTTTTATGTTTAGGTCACTAAATAGGGGAAATCAAGCCCAGGTCCCCTGGTTTAGGCACATATTTATATTTCAGTAACCTGTTTTCTTTTTTAATATTTCGAATTTAATGTAATGATTATGCGATTTTTCATTTTTTTATCATTAACCATTTTCTTTTATTTTAATCTAACCCCCTAACTTTACTTTTATGCATTTTAGTCCTACTGTTACTTTATTTTCTTTTTAATTTAATCCTCGCTAGCACTTTATGTTCTTTTTTTCACATTTAAGTAATTATAATTACATTTGTTATATTGTATATGTTATTATTACACCATGTGTGTCAGCTAAATGTTTGTTTTCACTTTGTATTATATTTGTAAATACTCTTGTATGTATATATATCTACTATTTAATATCTTACCTATTACACTATGAATACTTTGCAAGGCCTTTCTATATATATGAATATTTTCGTGGTAGATATATGTACATATATTTTTTATTTGAATTTAGAGGTGGGATTTCATTTTTTTATCTATCTTTTTGCTTGATTTTAGTCGTTATTTGTTTATCATTCTTCTTTAAAGTTAATTTGTCCCAATTTGTTTAAAGTTAATTTGTTTCTTAATTTAAAAAATATCACATCATTTCCTTAAATTTAGTAATTTGTCTCATTTTGGATTTATTTGTTGTTTGTTCATGTTTCCTTATTTATATGTGTGATCCATGTTTCTCCTTCACTACTTTGTTTCTGTTGGGATCGAAGAGGCTCAAATGAACAACCGAAAAGATGTACAAAGGGTGAATTGGAAAATATAGTTTAGGGAGTAAGGAGAAAGAAAGGATAGAAAGTTTGGACAACGATTTATAGTGGTTCGACTTCTCAGCTAAGTCTATCTCTACTACCTTAGCTCCTCAATAAGGATTTTCCAACAAATTCACTAATTTGTTCTTTCTTTTTCAAGGACAAAGAGGTAACCTTTACAAAAACTCCCTAGATTTTAACAGGCTCAGCTAGAACCAAAACCCCTTTACAAGGAAAAGGAATGTAAACAAATAAAACATCTTAAAGGTAGGGTGTTTACAAAATAAAGCTCACAAGAAAAAATATTTACAAGAGAATTGAAATAAAGAGTGAAAAGCTCTTCTCTTGTGTTTGAATGCTTGGATAGGTGTTCTAACCCTTCTTCAAGTGTCCTCAACTTGTATTTATTTGTTGGAATGAAGTTGTGGCCGTTTCTAGCCATTGGGAGTGATTTGGAGCCTTTAGGGATGTTTTTCTCTGCAAAACAAAACTTCTGGTACGATGGTAATCGGTACTCTTATAGGAAGTATCAGTACTACATATTTTATTTTTAAATCAACTAGCCTTTGGGGTCTGATGGTATCGATATTATGTCTATGGTATCGATATACTATGTAAAGTAGTATCGGTACCTCTTTGGGTATCGGTACCACTTTTGCATTCTGGAATTTGAGCAATGCTGGTAGTATCAAAACTACCTTGAGAGTATCGATACTTCTCTTACCTTTGGTATCGGTACCACATGAACAATATGATACTGTTATATCAAAATATAGTTCAACAATCTCCCCCTTTTTGATATAACAAAACATTTGAAAATTTGTTTTTGCCAAAACTCCCCCTTAATAAAACATTTAATGAAAAATATATCAATTGTTGGAAAATGTTCAACTCCCCCTTTTTTATTGAGAAATTGAATTTTTCAAACCCATACGTCTCCCCCTTTTTGTTATATAAAAAATAATTCAACTTTAAAGTTCAAAATAACAATGGAGAGTAAGTGGTAAGTTTTACATTAAAAACATATGAAAAGTCAAAAGCTCCCCCTCAAAAAGTGCATTCCAAACAAAAATTGTACTTTAAAAGCTTGACACTTAGAAGAAATTGAATTTCAACAAAGAATAACAAACATGTTAGTAGCACATGAAATTCAATATATCTAAGTCTAATGAACTTTATGCAATACCAATTGTTTAATTTAAGTACATGTGCATAAAGCTATCCAAAAATGTTATGCATTTGAAAAAATTGATATCAATTGTTAGAGAGATATCATTTGAAATAAGTCACATGTATAAACATATAAAATTTAGGTCAAAAATTAAAATTTGTAAAATCAAAGCATTTTAAAATTTGATATCAATTGTTAGAGAGATATCATTTGCATTTAAGAACCAATTTTGACCAAAATTCATTATGATGAACTAAAAATTATGAAAAATCATTAAAACTCTAAAATGTTCATAATAATACACTTTTCAACATACATGAGATAAAAGCAAAACATAACCATTTAAGATCAAAACTCATGCATGCCAAAAAACTAAATGAGCAACCAAGTATGCAAAATCAAAAAGCGTTTAAGCTTAGAGGTTACCCATTCTTTTTCAAGTGTGGCTAGAGCATTTGAACATCTTCATTTTCATCACTATTACTCCCACACGCCTACAAGAGACATTTAAGTACATTTTGATATCTAAATTGCTTTGGATCCTTGGACGTTAGCATCAATGCCCATTGTTCCTTTTGGAACCCATACTTGTCTAATTTTAAAAGATTTTATTTTCTTTATAGGACAAGCATGTTCCATATGACCATGAATATGAAAATGTGAGAATTTTGCCATTTTTAAACAATGAGTTATTTTTAGAAATTAATTCTTTTTCTTTTGTTAAGCTTTCAAGATTAACTTTCAAATCAAAATTTTCTTTTTCTAAATCATTGGTTTTGACTTTTGAAAGTTCTAAATAATTTTTCAAAGATTCATTTTGTTTTTCAAAATCTACTTTTGCTTTCAAAACCAAATCAATTTCAACTTTAAGTTTTGAAATTAATTTCTTATATTTGGAATTCGTGGTCTTAAATTCCAAATACAACTCATTGTAAGCAACTTGTAACTCATCAAAAGAATAAGAATTTAATTCATTTGAGTTAGAAGTTACCATTGAATCTTCTCCGATAACCATGAGGCATAGGTTGGCTACTTCATCTTCATCATTGGAGTTATCTTCATCACTCCAAGCCGCCACAAATGCCTTTTTTTGGTTGATCCCTTCTTCTTTAGGAGGGGACATTCATACTTGACATCCCCGTTCTTTGAAATTCGAAGCACACCAGGGGACTTTGCTTTTTTCTTGATTCATGTTTCACTTTCTTGGAAGATATGAATCTCTTGAATCTTTTGAAGAGCTTACCCATCTCTTCTTCTTTATCATCGCATTCATCCACCTCTTTATTTGTACCTTGATTACTCTCATTGGTGGATTTGAAGGTAATATCTACCTCATTCTTTTTATTGTTTTGCTTCTCTTCATCTTCTTCCTATTCTTTCACCATCAACTCATGAGTGAGAAGAGAACCAATAAGCTCATCGAGGGTGAAAGACTTTAGGTTTTTAGCTTCGATAATCACCGTCTTTTTCGATTTCCACGACTTTGGAAGAGAGTAGATCATCTTCCTCACAAGCTTCTCATTAGGGATTACTTCTCTAAATCCCTTGAGACTATTGATAATTATAAAAAATCTTTCTGTTATAGCTTTGATGTCTTCATCGGGTTTCATCTTGAAATTCTCGTAGCTATGGTTGAAAGACTTATATTCGTTTCCCTCACTTCATCGGTTCCTTCATGAGTGACTTAGAGCTTGTCCCATATCTCCTCGACATTGGAACAAGAGGAGACTCTTCCATATTCATCTTGTTTTAATGCACAAAAGAGAATGTGCATAGCCTTAGCATTGAGTTAGAAATTTTTCTTCTCTCCATTACTCCAATCATCCATCTCACCGGGTGGAATGAAGTATCCCTTCAAGATTGAGTTCCAAGCTCCTAGATCATTAGTTTGAATGAAGAGCATCATCCTATTCTTCCAATACGCATAATTTTCTCCAATGAAGTAGGGTATCTTGTACACCGGTTGAAATATTCAATATAATAAGAACCGGAGGTCGAAGCCATCTCTTTGTCGGTTATTTCTGGAATAAGTAGAGCTTATTCGAGGATCGTCTCAAGGTGGTTAAACCTTCTAATGAGTCAAGCTTGATACCATTTGTTTGGATCGAAGAGGCTCAATTGAACAATCGAAAAGATGTACAAATGGTGAATTGGCAAATATAGTTTAGGGAGTAAGGAGAAAGAAATGATAAAAAGTTTTACACAACGATTTATAGTGGTTCGAATTATCAACTAAGTCTACCTCTACTACCTTAGCTCCTCGATAAGGATTTTCCAACAAATTCACTAATTTGTTCTTTCTTTTTCAATGACAAAGAGATAACCTTTACAAAACTCCCTAGCTTTTAACATGCTCATCTAGAACCAAAACCCCTTTACAAGGAAATATAATGTAAACAAATAAAACCTCTTAAAGGTAGGGTGTTTATAAAATAAAGCTCAAAGAACAAAATATTTACAAGAGAATTGGAATAAAGAGTCAAAAGCTCTTCTCTTGTGTTTGAATGTTTGGATAGGTGCTCTAACCCTTCTTCAAGTGTCCTCAACTTGTATTTATATGTTGGAATGAAGTTGTGGCCAATTCTAGCCATTGGGAGTGATTTAGAGCCGTTAAGGATGTTTGTCTCTGCAAAACAAACATGTCCAGTACAGAGGGTATCGATACTCTTATAGGGAGTATATGTACTACCTTTGTTATTTTTAAATCAACTAGTCGTTACTACCTTTTGGGGCCTGATTGTATCGATACTAAGCCTATGGTATCAATACTACTATGTAAAGTAGTATCGATACCCCTTTGGGTATCGATACCATTTTTGTATTCTAGAATTTGAGCAATGCTGGTAGCATCGATACTTCTCTTACCTTGGGTATCTGTACCACATGAGCAATATCGATATTGTTCATATAGTATCGATACTGTAAGAACTGTATTGGCACTTCTTGTACGTGAAAAACTGTTTTGTGCTCAAATTCACTTTTAATGGACTTTGAATTATTTTTGAAAACTTTGAAAATTCAATTCAAGTCCAAAAATATTTTGCCTTAAATTGTTATATCAAAATATAGTTCAATAGTTTCGTTTATTTTATTATTTTTAATTAGGTTTTTCCTATTATTTCATAGCACTTATATCAATTTGTTATTTATTATTTGGCTGATTTTTAAGCTTTTATTGGTATCTTGACTTTCTTTAAATTTTCGTTCATATGATTTCATGTTTGTTTAATTGATTCTCGTGGATAATATACTTATTTATATTAGACCCTTTAGATTTACTCTTAAAAATAAGGTATTCACTTAGATTAATTAGGAGAATTTAAAATAGTCTCCGCTTGTTCTCGGGGTTCTATTTTAATTATTTGAATAAAATTTTAAAATCTTATAGGTTTAATATTAGAGCCTCAATTTTATGATTAATTATTGTGTTAAGTCTCTTAGAATTCATACTTTGACACTTTAGTTAGATAACGTGTTGAACTATATTTTATAATATTTTGATATAACAAATTAAGGAAAAATGTTTTTTGGACTTGATTGAATTTTTTCAAAGTTTTCAAAAATAATTCAAAGTCCATTAAACTAGAATTTGAGTTCAAAAATGTTTTTTGGGTATGTAGTACCGATACTGGTATTACAGTATCGATACTATATGAACAGTACCTATATTGTTCATGTGGTTCCGATACCAAAGGTAAGAGAAGTATCGATACTCTCAAGATAGTATCGATACTACCAGTTGTTTTCCAAATAGAACAGATTCCAGAATGCAAAATAGGTACCGATACTCAAAGGAGTATCAATACTACTTTACACAATAGTATCGATACCATGAGCAAAGTATCAATATTGATCAAGCACAACGGCTAGTAAAGGCTAGTTGATTTAAAAATTATAAAGGAAGTACCGATACTCATTATAGGAGTACTGATACTCCCTGTCTTAGGCAGTTTTATTTTGCAAAACAAATATCCTCAACGGCTCCAAATGATCCCAACGACCTGAAACAACCTCAAACATATTCCAACATATAAAAACAAGTTGAGGACACTTTAATAAGGGTTAGAACACCTATCCAAGCAATCAAACACAAGAGAAGAGTTTTTCATTCCTATTTTCCTTTCTCTTGTATATATTAGTGTTTAGTGAGCTTTAATTTTTAAACACCTACCTTGTGAGGTTTTCTTGTTTACACATTTTATTCCTTTTGTAAAAGGGGAGTGGTTCTATCTTAGCCATTGAAAAAATAGGGAGTTGTAAAGGTCATCTCTTGATCCTGTAAAAAGAAAGAACAAATTAGTGAATTTGTTAGAAAATCCTTAGTGAGAAGCTAAGGCAGTGGATGTAGATTTGGTTGAGAAGTCGAACCACTATAAATCATTGTGGAAAATTCTTATCTCTTTTTACTCTTTACTCCCTAAACTCATAAACCAATTCACCTCCTCTTGGCAAATTTTCGGTTGTTCAATCGAGCTTCTTCAAATCCAACATAAAGCCTTAATTATTCATTTAGTGTAAATATCTCCCGCTTTTGCCCGGGGGTGACCGCTATTGATTCTCGAAGTGAATCAACATCCTTTTCAAAACTCCACATCATGATTTCTAAATTGTTAAGGCAATGTCCATTTATTGTGATTGATAATGAAGCTTCCGCTTTGCTTAGGGGGTGACCGTTATTAGTCTTGATAAATCGACATCCTTTTTAAAATATGCATACATAGTGGATTTTAAATTAAATAAAAATTTCGAACTCAAAATTGTCAATTTTAAAATCTAGGGTAATCGACTAGGTACCAATTTTGGGCGCTATGGGGGTGCTAATCCTTCCCCACGCGTAATTGACTCCAGAACTCGATTTCTAATTTCACATACCAAAATTGGGTATTTTTTTAGTAAAATAAATTGTTTTATATGTTTTAGGTGTTTGAATCTCACCTTAAAAAAGATTGGTGGCAACTCCAATCTTTTCATAAATTAATTTTATTTTTCAAAAAGTTAGATAGGTCTTTCCACCGAAAAGCAGTTACGACGGATTTTTTAAAGGTTTCATAATGTTCTAGAAAATGAAAAAATGATTTTAGGGTTCATTTTGACTAAATCTGGGTTTTCTTTTTAAATAAAAAAATATGATTCAAGGAGCCACCATCAATCTTTGTTTAGCATGTGATTGGATCACTTAAAAATATTTTGTTTAATAAAATTTAATTTTAAAAATTATTAAAACAACGTATAAGTCTTAACACCAAAAAATGAGTTCAGGAGTAGATTACATGTGAGGAAAGATTAGAACTCCCACAATATCCTAAAATCAATATCTAGTGTTTGCAATGGAAAAATTAAGATTTCGAATTTAATTTAATTAATGATCCATTTTTTCAGTTGAACAAGTACAATGCCATTTGACCATATGAAATTCTAGGGAGGAAAGGTCAATATTTCATTATTTTCAACCGAAGAGAGATAACCACCTAATATGAAGTACGAGGGCATTCTCTCTTTCCTATCAAAGTGTGAAATATCAATATTCCTCTCTAAGAATTCAGGGCTTCTAAGGTGAAAAAGTTAGCATTTCATTACTTCCGATCGAATAGGAAAAACCACCTAATATGAAGTAGGATGGTGTTTCCTTTTTGAAATTGAAGTAGAGAAATGTCAGTTTCATAAGAATTTAACATTAATCTTTGTTCAAATTGAAATAAAACATTAAGAATTCAAAAAAAAAAACTACTCATTCAATTTAAGACAGATAAAAACTCATCGATCATTATTAACCTTTAGTTAGTCATTACAGCTGAGATTGACGAGCTTTATTTTAATTGGGATAATAACAATTTTAACCCTTCATATTTATACATTCCATTGATCTAATTCTAATTATAAATAAATAACAAAATTAGCAACCACATTTTATAAATTTTTCAATTTAGTCCAATAAACTCTTTGAAATTCTCATCGTTCATCTTCCTCCCATTCAACACGACTTCATCCTTATCCAAATTGAAGTTGATAAATTCACTGTTTCCAACTTCATTAAAGGCGGGAAATGGTTGCCTGCAATTGGAGTTCCTTTCAATGGGGGGGGGGGGGCGGTTCCATTGAAATAATTTGGCAAACATTCACTACTGTAATTTTCAGCTTTATTCTTAATTTACAAACCTCCATTGAAATATTCATACAAAAAATTAAAGGAAAATAAAATAATATGTATATTGCTATGATATTGTTGAAAATAATATAATAAGAGAAAAATAATGAAAAAGATATTCATAAAAAATAACATGAAAAGATAAAAAAATACTACGTTAAACAATTTTTTAATTGGGATAATAACAATTTGAACCCTTCATATTTACACATTCAATTGATTTACAGAATATGAATACTCCGTCAACTGTGAGTCATGAGTGCAGAGGTAGCGTGAGGCCGGAAGAGATTAATGTAGTTTTTTCTTAAGTGGCTCAAAACGTTGGAGGTAACGATCACTCGGACCCGAGTAAAATCTGCATCGCGAAATCTGATCTTGAATGGAGAAAGTTGTGTCTAGTGGGCAATATCAAGAAAATTTATACCCTGAAGTTGTTCAAGTTGCGTTGCCGTCCGATGGTTTCAACGTCAAGGTAAGACAGTGGCATGGTTTTTTGGTGGTCATCCAATTCTCCAAAGAGGCAGACATGGCAAGGTTCTGGTCAAATCGTGAGGAACTTCTAAGAGTTTGGTTCGAGGATTTAGAGAAGCTTGAAGGTTTTGAAGGGAAGCGCAGAGTCAAAGTTTGGCTTATTTTAAAGGACGTTCCACTGCACATTTGGAGTTATTCCTTCTTCATGAGTATTGGAAATAAATGGGTTTTGGCATTAAAAGTTGACAAAGAAACACTTTCCCGTAACCGCTTTGATGAAGCTCGGGTTCTAGTTGAAGTCCAATACGAGTCGACTATTCCTGATAAAATCTCAGTGGTGGCTAACGGTAGGGTTAATTTTGCTATATATTAATAATATTTCTAACTATAAATCATGTAAATACATATGAATATATCCATCAACAATTACACATTTTAGCTTTGATCTCACATTGTCAAGAAACATAACTAAACACTCCAATATACATATATAAACTAACCTCATTAAACTCTTCAACTCATAGAAATAATATGTATTAAATTACGATGTTAGTCCCTATAATTTTATTGTTTTAATTTTTAAAATGCTAAGGCGTGAATGGTGATCCTTGCCTGTCCTTATGTGACATGACCATCTGTACTTTTCATGATGTGGCGCCAGCTCGGACGAAATTTCGTAAAGTCACGGATGACGATTCACACCTTGTCAGAAATGGTGCTAGATCGGTAAATTTTTACGAAACAGTATCTGACAAGTAATTATTTCTTGTCAGGGTGCTTTTTCAGTAATATTGCCGAAAAAAAGCCTCATGTTCCTGGAATTTTTGTTTCTTGTTGTTTTCTCCATGATGGATTCGGATGAAGCGTGGGAGGGAGCAAACCAATCAGGGTATAAAATGCCCCGAATAATTTGTTATCTTATCTCGGCTCGATTTGGCATCAGCGAAGACTTGCTGATTGGCGCGACTAACAGTGAGAGTGACGACGGCGCGAGTTGGTGACTTGAGGATATGTTACATTAGGATTTTAATAACCATAGTTGTGCATCAATCTGAACCGTTAGATGGGGTCTAGATCCAACGATCTAGAGTGAGTGCTGAGGATTGCACAAGAGGAAACCCTACCTGCCATTCATTTCACAAGTGGGCTCTTGCTGGGCCTCTTTACTTTGGGTTGCATTGATAAAAAAATGGTGATTACATTGGTCATTAACGTTTTCGTTTTGTGCCAATAAACTCATCGACCATTATTAAGCTTTCGGTAGTGATTACAGGTGAGAATGACGTGGTTTTCTTTTAATTGGGATAATAACAATTTTAACATTTCATATTTACACATTCAATTGATTTAATTCTAATTATAAATAAATAACAAAATTAGCAACCACATTTTCAAAATTTGTCAATTTAGTCCAATAAACTCTTTCAAATTCTCATCATATCTTCCTCCCATTCATCACGACTTCATCCTTATCCAAATTGAAGTTGATAAATTCACTGTTTCCGCGAGAAATGTTTAACTACAATTGGAGTTCCTTTCAATTGGGGTGGGTGGGAGTTTCAATTGAAATAATTTGGCAAACGATCACTACTGTAATTTTCAACAGTATTCTTAATTTGCAAACGTCCATTGAAATATTCATATGAAAAATAACAGGAAAATAAAATAACACGTATATTGACACGATATTATTGAGAAAAAAATTATAATATGACAAAAATAATGAAAAAGATATTCACAAAAAAAAAACATGAAAAGACAAGAAAATAATAGGTTAAACAGTTTTTTAGAGGGTAAAGTATATAAATGGTCATTGAACTTTTCATATTCTTGCATTTAGGTTCCCCAACTTTTAAAACTTGCAATACAATCACCAAACATTTAGTTCGTTTGCAATATGGTCCCCAACGTAACAGCTGTTTTACTGCCGTTAGGGTAAATTATATAAATGGTCACTGAACTTTTCAAGCGCTTGCATTTAGGTCCCCCCAACTTTTAAAACCTGAAACACAATCATCAATTACATTCTAAACCCCAAATTCCAAAATACTTCAATTACATTCTAAACCTTAAAGTCCAAAAATACTTTAATTACATGACCAACCCCAAATTCATAATCCATTCTCAAAATCTACAATAACAAATTAAACTTGAAGCAGTAACCCTAAACCCTCAAAACATAACCCTAAATCCTCAAAACATAACCCTAAATGCTAAAATTCCCCACCAATTAACCCAACATAATCAACAACATTTATTTCATTTTGGGTCTATAACAATAAAAGATTATGTTGGGTTTAGGATTTAAAAGTTAGATTTAACCAACTATAAGTGAACAATACTCAATTCGATTCAAAAAAATTATTTTTCGACTTGAATTGATTCAAAAAATTTGATACAAATTGACTTTGAGTTGTAATTTCATAAACTCAACTTAAAAAAAATTCAAGTTAAAATCGAGTTGTAAAATACAACTCGAATATCTCAAAATTTTTAGTAATTAGTGGATTAATTTTTAAGTTTGAGTCGAGTCCCTTGATTTTGTATGATATATGTATATCACTTATGGAAAAATATGAAGAAATATATGTATTGTATATGGTTAAAAACTATTTAAATTAGAATAAAATAATATTATAGTATTATAAATATTTATAATTAAATTTAAACAGAAACTCAAAAATTCAATTCAATTCAACTTGATTTAAATTTTATAAACTCATATAAAAAAATTCAAGTCAACTATTTTATTAACTGAATTTAATTAGAATAAAATGATATTATAATATGATAAATATTTATAATTAAATTTAAACAGAAACTTGAAAATTCAATTCAATTCGACTTGATTTAAATTTTATAAACTCAAATCGAAAAAAATTTCGAGTCAACTATTTTATAAACTGAATTGAGTATTTAGGTCCAATATAACCCTAAACCCAACATAATCACTTATTGTTCACTTATAGTTGGTTAATTTTTTTGAAATGGTTATGTTTTGAGGGTTTAGGGTTGTTGCTACAAGTTCAATTTGTTATGGCAGATTTTGAGAATGGATTGTGAATTTGGGGTTGGGTATGTAATTGAAGTATTTTGAAATTTGAGGTTTATAATGTAATTGAAGCATTTTAGATTTTGGGGTTTAAAATGTAATTGATGACTGTGTTGTAAGTTTTAAAAGTTGGGGGACCTAAATGCAAGCGCCTGAAAAGTTCAGTGACCATTTATATAATTTATCCTAATGATAGTTTCTCTGTCGTTACGTCGGGGATCATATTGCAAATGAACTAAATGTTTGGTGACTGTATTGCAAGTTTTAAAAGTTGAGAGACCTAAATGCAAGTATTTGAAAAGTTCAGTGTCCATTTTTATACTTTACCCTTTTTTTAATTATAAGTTAAACAAAATTTAAGTACACGACTATTACAAATTATTTTTACTTTTTTGCTTGACAATCTTTATATTAAGATTAAAAAAGCAAAATAAAGTCAAAACTGAACAAATCAGTATCAAATACATACTAAATAACAAAAAAAAAATTGGATAACACCAAGCACGCTTAAAATCAGGACATCCTATAGAAACGAACCTAATTAAGGGTATATGCACCAAAAAAATGAGTTCATATCGATTATGGGTGTTAAAGGGTTAGCATCCCCACACTACTGATTAGGTGCATTCAACACTAGTCTTCTTCTCTGCTTGCAAAAATGAATAAATTCATTAGGTTGAAAGGCTCAGCTGCGGCCATTTACATTTACACCAGAACCCGGCCCTTAGAGCATCTGATTCTTAAACTGTCTTCGCTCCAACTTTTTTCGTTAAACAATATCTCATTTCTGCTTACCATAATGCCCAGCAAAACCCAAAAAATACCATATTCCAAAAATGACTTGTAAGGTTGACTAATCGATTGGTCATCCCATGACAGAGCCACCTGTTCCAAAGCCTCCAAGTTACCTTACAATGACAGAGCGCATGATTAACAATCTCCATTTCCTCTTTGCACAAGACACACATTTGAGATTCTAGAAGAACACCCCTTTTTGCTAGCTCAACCAAAGCAGGGATTCTTCCCTGCACAGCTCTCCAAACAAAACCTTGAACCTTTGTTGGAGCACCATTATCCCATACTATACTCCATAAGTAATCCTTCCCATTACCCACGTCCACTACGCTAAGACAATAGCTCCCATGTGTGTAAGCACCATTAGTCGAGCAACGCAAGAATAAGCTATCCCTCTCCCCACACCCTTGCACCGCCCTATCTAATGTTCTCTTAAAATCATCCCATAGATTATGTTCACATTCAAACAAAGGTCTTCTGGTTTCTATATTCCAAATCCACATCCCATTCGACTTAAAACCAAACTTAAAAATCTTGCCAGACCTTTTTATAGCCACTCTGAAAATTCTAGGAAAAGAGAGTTTCAAGGACCAACCTCTGTCTAGTTATCATTATAGAAATCAATCAAGGATCCATCGCCAATGCAGCATTTGATATTCCTCGTGAAAGCATCATCTTCTGAGGGTGTAGTCACTTATTTTCGTATGGGCTTATTTAATACAATATAATGTAGTTTTTGAAAATATTTTTAAAAACATATAATGTATAGTTTTTAGAAAATGGTTTTTGAAAACATATAATATATATTTTTTAAAATCAGTTTTTGAAAACATATATAATATGATTTTGAAAACACACTTTTGAAAACGTATAATATATAGTTTTGAAAACACATTTTTGAAAACATATAATATATAGTTTAAAAAAAACGGTTTTTGAAAACGTATAATATAAAGTTTTGAAAACACATTTTGGAAAATGTATAATATATAGTTTTAAAAAAATGGTTTTTGAAAACGTATAATATATAGTTTTGAAAATACAATTTTTGAAAACATATAATATATAGATTTTTAAAGCGGTTTTTGAAAACATATTATATAGTTTTTGAAAATATAATATATGTTATATAGTTTTCAAATAAATATATAGTACATATATTATTATTATTATTATTTTATTTTATTTATTTTATTCATTTGTTCATTTAATTATTTTTGGTTTTAGGTCCAAATTGAAATCAAGTCCAGCAAGGGGGTAAGGGAGCCCAACCGGGTAGTTTGACCTAGCAAGCCCGACAAGGCCCAACTGAAGTAGGCCTAATCCAGCCCGAGACCCGATCCCATCTGCCTGACCCAGCAGAGGCTAGGGTTCCATGTTTAGCACTAGCGCCGCATGACCACGGTCGTTGGATCTGGCCCTTTGATCCAATATCCAGAAAGCATCAGGTTAACATCTTAACCAACGCGTGAAGGCCACGCGCCAACGTGGTTACCAACTGGCCGAAATTCTCGGTTGGAAAATCACAAGACCCGAAACAACAACCCACACGAACTCAATCAACCATATTTCCAGCAAAAATCCTGTCATTTTTGGGACCACAACGGCCGAATCCAAGGCTATAAAAGCCTCCGACAAAGCGTCGAATAGCACAAAAAAAAGGGAAAAACATAGCAATAACCAAACAAAATCAAGCATAAAAAATATCAAGAACGTAGAAAAAGCATCAAAGTATCCAACATCAAAAACCATCTTGTATACAAAAGGAAGGAATGATCTCGGTAGTGCTCAGAGGGAGGAACGATCACTAGGATTTGAAAATCGTTCGTCGAAAAAGGTAAAGGTCAAAACTTTGAACATAGATCTATGTCGATTTGGGGTATTTTAGGAGTTTGAGCTTTGGTTTCGGGTTCACGGGGTTGAGGGCTTTTGAAAGAGGTAAGTCTTTATGTTTCCGGCCACCGGAGGTGGTGGTCGGTACGACGGCGGTGAGGCTCCACTGGAGGGTGGCCAGCCATTAGGCCGGTTGGTTTGGTTGAGAGCATTTTTGAGAGAGGAGGGTTATTTTTTTTTGAGAAATGGATGAAATGATTTTTTTGTGATTTATGGGCTATTTATAGGGAGGGCCTTTGTGTAAATACTAAAATCTTAAATTATTTCTACAGTCCCTTTAGTTTTGATGCGTATTTCATTTTGGTTACATATTGTAAATTTACCATTGAATTTCAAATTTATTCAATTTAATCCTTGTTTAATTTTCTTATATTTCACAAATTGACCCCTCCTCACTTTCTATTTTTTTCTTGCAACATTCAAATAGTATAAATTTGGTCCTTAATTTTAAATTTGTTGCAGTTAAATCTTTCGATATGAATTTTTTTATTTTACATTTCTTAATTTAACTTTGTTTTGCTTTAATATTTAACACTGATTATATATATATTTTTTAGGTCAAATTTTAATCCTTCAATGGTAAATAGTTTGGATCGAACTTTTAAAATTTAATTTGACTTTTAATTTTCTCTATTAAGACAACCGAGAAATTAAATTAGTACCGAAAGGGAAGTACAGGGGTGCTAATCCTTCCCTAACTGTAATCGACTCTCGAATCCGATTCAATTCTGGTAAAAATGTATATCATGTAAAATGGTAAATTAAGGTATCTAATCAACCTAATTTTAAATGATCGGTGGCGACTCCATCACATGAAATTAAGTCAGAACCTGATTCTGGGCCCACCCGAAGGACGATTACGATAGCTTGGCGGCTTCGCTGGGGATAGGTAAGTGAGTCAGACCAATAATAATTTCCTGTTGTCTTCTTAAGAGAAAATTATAAGTTTAAATTTTAATTCATCTTTTTGATCCTTATTATTTACCTTTGATTATTTTTCAAAATAAATAGTTGTATTGATGTTTTTTTCAGCTTTTCAAAAATTCATCTCAGGGTTTATACCCAAGCTCCAAACCCTTTAGTAAGTGGAGGTGAAAACGACGCCTTCATGAGAATTTATTCTCCGTACAGGCATAGCAAGTAACCTTCGAGATTCATATACCTAATGTCTTCATGTGAATTTATTCTCCATACAGACATAAGGGAATGAGTCCCCTTGAGTTTAACTTGGTCCACACAAGCTTGTAATGGGATTAGGACTGGCAAGCTCAAGGGGCACCAACAAGGAGAACTTGGGTTCCTTTTTTAGAACCTAAACCGGGAGACTTCAAGGAATTAGAGCCCACCCCGAAACTCCATTTCGAAACCTAGGATGCTTGGGTTGTTTCCTTCTTTATTTTCCATTCAAAGCATGTGAACTAGAAATATATGCGGTTAGGACTTGTTCAAAAATTAACATGCGTGATAGAGATTATGTTCGAGTAGTAATAAAAGCATGTGGGGTAAATATCATGTGGGGTTGGAATTTTTATTTTCATTTTTATTTTGATTATTATTTTTATCTTACAAACTTGTTTCCCTTTCATTTTTGTTTTCTATTATTTTTATCATTTGCATCATTTAAAGAGGTGTTGATCCGCAAAAAGTATTCATTAAACTCAAATAATTTGCATGAATGTACAAAGGGGTTGCACTGCAAGAGGTGAAAAATAAAGAGGTCCGACTATGGTCAGAGAAGACTCAGAGGGAAAAGGAAGTCAGTCTGCAAGGTAACTATGTGTCAGATCTGTTGGTTATGCTTCTGTCATCCTTAAATCGAACGATATTCAAGAGTTGTGGAGTATTTGGGAAAGCTAAAAAAATGACAAAAAACAGAGATTCTGCTAGCGCTATGGTGATATTGCACATCTACTCTATGTCAAGATAGATGAACCCTTAATTTGAGCCTTAGTGCAATTTTGGAATCCGAGGTATATCTATTTTACATTCAACCATGAATACGTGGTGCCCACAATTGAGGAGTATATTACTTTACTACATTGTGAAGGAATCAGAGTGGACCGGGTCTACACAAAATATATCAAGAGTTAGCCTTTCAAGAATGGGATGGCAAAGGTTGTAGGGGTAGATGAAAAGTAGGCAACTGACCGGATTCAACACAAAGGTAAAAGAGAAGGAATTGCTTGGACCCACATCAAGCAATTAATGAGGAATCATCTTGATGAATGGAAGGTGATCGACCTTTTTGCACTGGGTATCTATGGCTTGGTTGTTTTCCCAAAAACTTTGGGATACATCGAGGTGGTTATGGTGGAACTATTTGAAAACTGCCTAAACGAGTGAACCCTGAGCCAACAAACTTAGCTAAAACTTTTCATTCACTAAACCATTGCAGAAAGACTGGGGGAGGAAGATTTATAGGGTGCATACAACTTCTCCATGTTTGGATCCACATTCATTTCTAGAAGACTAATGAGATTTCTTATAGCCAATTCGACACTACTTGCTCTCATTTGGAGGAATTCCTTACACAAAATGGCGAGAAGGCATTCTGAAGGAAAAAGGTATTCATGCACCTTCGAGATTAGGTCATTGTTTGGAAAGCCCCTTGGCTGACCCATAGTGACATCCTTTATCGATGTGGAGACTTAGGAATCATAATTTTACTTGGGTTATGGGGAGAAGTTGGTTATTCTCCACTTTAATCACTCATGTTGAGTTAATCGATCTAAAAATAGCCAAGAGGGAGTGAATTGTCTATTAAACATTCGATGGATGCTTTTGCAGAAATTGAAAATATTTGCACAGCGATTTAGAGTAGTTCGACTTTCTCAACCTAAGTCTACGTCCACTACCTTAACTATCCACACTAAGGATTTTCCATAAATTCACTAATTTATCTTTCTTTTGAGGACAATGAGTAACATTACAACTCCCTCAAGAATTATACCCCAAATTCTTGAGAACACTCCCTCCGAAAGAGAAAATTACAAATTTCGCAAACTTACAGAAAAACCTCTCAAGGCAAGATGTTTGCACAATTCTAGAAAAAAGAAAGAACACTAAAAAATAAATACAATTGAGCACAAATGGTGTTCTTGAAAGTAAAATGAATATTGAATAGAAAATAGGCTTGAATTTCTCAAACTTGAGGTTTGATGCTTTCTCTTTGATTATCTCTCAATTCTTGTTGATGAATGGCTTCAGAACTTGTTTATATACATCTTGGATAACTTTTGAACGTTGGGGATCATTGGTGAAGTCAATAGAGCCATTATGGTGTGAATACCATTTAAAAAATATGTTGGGAGCGTAGGGGTATCGGTACACCTTCAAAGGGTATTGGTACACCCAGTGTAAAATTCAAATATTTAGACCGTTATTTGACCAAGTGTATCGGTACACCCTGGGGGTATCAGTACACTAATTACATTCGATGTTTCTCAGGAGCCAATTATAACATGAAGGGTATCGGTACACTCGGCTGTGTATCAATACTCATATTACATTTGAAATTCAGGGGTAGCGATACATCCATTGGGTGTATCGGTACACCCTTACTTAAAAATCATTTTTGGCTTGATTAAGGTTCGAAATACTTTGTAAAAATTGTTTCAAAAATATTTTAAGATTAAAACACAATTTTACACTTAAGTAAGGATTAAAATTGACATTTGAAAACTTGGAGTAATATTTTTTATATTCGAATAATTTAATCGAATATTATTTTTGAAATCGAATATAAAATCTTAAAATTCATTTATACTTTATTTGTTATATCGAAACATCAAAATGTTTTCAACAATCTCCCCCTTTTTGATATAACAAAACTTTTTAGTAATTTTAAGAGTTTTATTTTGCAAATCATTTTTGAAATTAATTTTGAAAAATTACTCCTCCTTACTTTATTCTCCCCCTTTTTATTAAATCAAAAAGACTCTATGAAAAACGTTTTTAAACAAGTTTTTAAGAAAAATAGCCAATTGATATATATAGATATAGCTAGAGCTACTAAGATCACAATCAAAAGAATTGTTAGCCATTAGTCCGTAATCAATATTCATAAACAATGTTTAATGGTAATTGTTCATATATTGTCTAAAATGTAAATGATGCAAAAATTATCATGAAAATTTAATTGAAGTTCAAATAACTAATATTCATTCAAACCAAAAACAAAAAACTCCAAAATCCAAAACACACAAATCCAAAACATTCAAAATGTTTTAACAATAAGCTCAAATTCAACCTATGAAAACTAAGCAAGGTAAGGTTCAATCATCCATTGGTGGGTCGGGAGGAGGAAAATGTGCTCGTAGAGTAGCCATTTCTAGTATGAGCATATTAAGTCTTTCGTTCATAGCTTCATGATTAGCTTGCATCTCCCGTTGGTTCTCCAATTATTGAACCCTCATAGCGGTTAAGTGGGACTCTATGGATGCAAACCTCAGATCAAATGTCTCCATGAACGATCAAAAATATGGAGGCATCTGACTATCTTGCTGGACCGGCTCATCCTCAGCTAAGTTAATGGGATCGTCGACATCCCGAAGAAGATCTTCAAGTTCTGGATCGTCATCAGCCGGTGTCGGTGCTGCTCATGAAGAACTAGCACCTGATGTTTTCTGGGTTGATCGAACCCATTGATCTTTATCCCCGGACCATCCCAAATTTTCAAGGTTTTGAGATTTATTTGGCTTTTTAGAGGGATGTGTACATCATGATGGACCCTAAGATTGGATTTGATAAAGAAATTACTAAGAAGACAACCGTAAACTAAGGTTTCTATGTGTTTAGACGGGACGTTGTTTACGGTTTCAACTAGTTCAACAAAAATAATTTGTGGCAAATTTATTTTCTTATTATGTTGGATACAATGTATCCACCATAAATCTAAAGCTCGGTGGAGTACGTACCTCCGGATGGTCTAAACAACCAAGAGATGATCAAATGAAGAAAACGTTCATGATGAGTTAACAACGTACTCACACTAGCCTTGGCTCTATAACGGGTAGCCACAATTTCTCTCTCGTTATCTAAACCGACATTATCTAAACCAAATATCCTAATGATTGAGTCAGAGTCAATATGAATGTATTGGCCTAAAAGATAAGATCGAATACTGACAGTGGCAATTTGAGACTCGTTTTGGACACAAACCGCATTGGAATAGAATATGCGGACGAGTTGGTGATAAACGACAGGTTTAAGCTGAAAAAGTTTATCAAATTTCCAAGATCGGAGGGTAAGAAGATATTTAAAATTCATATCGATTATAGCTTGAATAGAAGAGATATGTTCTTCCCGGATGTTATAGGACTCGAATAGGTTAACAAACCTATGGTAGAGATTTTCTCGACAGCCAGGTTCGTTAAAACATGAATTTAGGATAGTTATTTTTGGTTTGTTTGGGTTTGGATTGGGAGGTGGAATCGGAGGTCGGTTTGGTGGTTGGTTTGACTGACTAGACGAAGTCCTAGGGCATTTAGACATGATTTTAAATCGGAATAGGATTAAGGAATACATGCAATTTGAAAACACATGTATGCAACAATATAAATCCCAAAACTCAATATGAGTCCTCAATATTTCAAGGTTCTCTAAATAATATCCTAATGGGAAAATTTGAAAACTATTTTGAAAACAAAATGTTTGAAAACTCATAATAAGTATAGTTTTAATTAAAACAACATAATTAAATTAAAAAAACTACAATAAACAAAACCTTTTTTTATTTCAAAAATTTAAAGAAATTTTTGAGAAATCTTGTGTTTTTGATGAAATTTGTTATAGATTATAGTTCTAAACTATAATCTAACAAATGGCCGATATCTATTTCGAACTAGAACTAACTAAAACTAGTCATATGTTCAAAAATCAATAAAATAGTGGTTTTATAAAAATTATCTTGAAAATTTTGGATTTGAGTGGATTCGTTGTTGTTTACACGATTTTTAAGATACTAACAGGTTTAGAAGTTGAAATATGAACGAATTCTGACTTGAATCATTGAAAATGAGAAAAGAGGATATTTTGGGTGTTTTTGAGAGGGAACGATCGAGTGTTTTTAGTTTTGGGGTTTTGGCAAAAATAAGGTTTTTAGGGATTTTAAACCTAAACCCGATGGGTGTATCGGTACACCTCAGGGTGTATCGATACACATTCAAGGAATGTATCGATACACATTCATAGTGTATCGATACCTAGGTATCTATACAATTTGCACAAAAATGTCAAAATTTGCTTTCAAACACTTATAATGCTAAATTAATTAGCTCTAGTGGTATTGACAACTCATATTTCGAAAATTAACAATGTTCAATCAATAAAATCTATCTTTAAAATTTTATTTGAACATTTTATTAATTTCACTAAAGATCATAAACTCCCTCTAACTATTAACATAGAATGCATTCAAAAATGTTATTTTTATAAGCATTTTTCATTTGCTAAAAAGTGCTAAAATTATTTTAAACACTAAGTCAAGATAGGTCAGTTAAACCTAATTCTCTTCTAAGTTTCCAAAATATTTCTTTATCTATAGGTTTTGTAAAAATATCCGCTAATTGATGCAAAGTATTAATAAATTCTAGAACTATATCTCCTTTTGTGACATGATCTCTAATGCAATGATGTCTAATTTCAATGTGCTTAGTTCTAGAGTGTTGGATGGATTTTTAGTGAGACAAATAGCACTAGTATTGTCACACTTGATAGGAATGGTACCTACTTTAATTCCATAATCAAAAAGTTTTTATTTCATCCATAAAACCTGTGCACAACAATTACCCACTGAAATGTATTCCGCTTTAGTGGTGGATAATGAAACACTATTTTGTTTCTTTGAAAACCATGAAATCAGCATATTTCCTAGGAATTGACAAGTAGCGGAGGTGCCTTTCCTATCTATTTTGCATCCTCCATAATCCGCATCAGAGAAGGCATGCAAGCTAAAGCTAGAGTCTCTAGGATACCAAAGTCCTAAATTAGGAGTGTCCTTAAGGTATCTAAAGATTTTCTTAATGGCTTTTAGATGTGATTCCTTAGGGCATGATTGAAATCTAGCACATAAGCAAACACTAAACATAATGTCCGGTCTACTTGCGGTTAGATAAAGCAAACAACCAATCATAGACCTATAAAGTTTAACATCTACACATTTACCTCATTCATCTTTGTCAATCTTTGTAGATGAGCTCATTGGAGTAGCTTGGGGTTTGAAATTTTCCAAGACGAACTTTTTGAGCATATCCTTGACATATTTTGATTGATTGATGAAGATGTCATCTTTTCTTTGCTTGATTTGGAGCTCCGAGAAAAATGAAAGCTCCCCCATCATGCTCATCTCAAATTCACTCTGCATTAGCTTTGAAAATTCTTGGCAAAGAGTATCATTAGTAGAACTAAATATTATATCATCAACATAAATTCGAACTACTAATAAATCTTTACCTTTTCACTTTAAAAACAATGTAGTGTCAACCTTCCCTTTTGAAAAAACCTTTTTCAACTACAAAATTTGACAATCTTTCATACCAAGCTCTAGGAGCTTGTTTTAAACCATATAATGCTTTTGTCAATTTAAAAACATGATCTGGAAATTTTGAATCTTCAAAACCAGGAGGTTGTTCCACATACACTTATTCTTTCATAAAACCATTTAAAGATGCACTTTTAACGTCCATTTGATACAGTTTAAATGCATTAAAACATGCAATTGCTAATAACATTCTTATTGCTTCCATCCTAGCTACGAGAGCGTATGTTTCATCATAGGCTATGCCATCTTCTTGAGTATAGCCTTGAGCAACAAGTCTAGCCTTGTTCCTCACTATATTACCACTTTCATCAAGCTTATTCCTAAATACCCATTTAGTACCTACAGTAGATTTATTATTAGGCCTTTCAACTAATGTTCATACTTTACTTCTCTCAAATTGATTTAACTCTTCTTGTATAACCATAATCTAATTTATATCATCTAATGCTTCTTGAATATTCTTAGGCTCTAGGCATGAGATAAATGCAACATAATTACATACATTCCTAAGAGAAGATTCAGTAGTTACCCCTTTGGATGGATCACATAAAATTTCACCATCCTTGACATAGTTGAATTGTCTTGGGTAAAAGACTTCCTTTTCTTCAATGGTTGTATTCTCGAGAACATCTCGAGTTTCCTCATCTTTCACTTCTTCCTTTGATGATGGTTCTCCGACCTCATGTCCAATGCCATGTGCATTTACAATACCTACATCATCATCAACACAAGAATCCTTCATCAGAAGGGGATTATCATCGAAAACAACATGTATAGACTCTTCTACCACTAAAGTTCTTTTATTAAATACTCGATAAGCTTTAGAATTTAAGCAATAACCCAGAAAAATTCCTTTATCACTTTTAGCATCAAATTTGCCAAGATTGTCTTTACCGTTGTTTAAAACAAAACATTTACATCCAAATGGATGAAAATAGCTAATGTTAGGCTTTTTATTTTTGAAAATTTCATATGGAGTTTTCTTCAAAATAGGCCTAATCATTACTCGATTTATAACATAACAAGCGGTATTTGTGGCTTCCGCCCAAAAATATTTTGGAAAATTATTTTCACAAAACATGATTCTAGCCATGTCTTCTAAAGTTCAATTTTTCCTTTCAACAAATCCATTGTGTTGAGGGGTTCTAGGTGCTGAAAAATTATGGCTAATCACATATGAATTACAAAAATCAGAAAATCCAAGCTTTTCAAATTCAGTACCATGATCACTCCTAACACTAGAAATGGAGTAACCTTTTTCGTTTTGGATTACTTTTGAAAAAGTGATAAAATTTTCTAATAATTCATCTTTAGTACTTAAGAATAGAACCCAAGTATATCTAGAATAGTCATCTACCAAGACAAATGCATATTATTTTTTGCCCAAGCTAGTAGTCCTAATTGTCCCAAAAAGATCTATGTGGATCAATTGTAATACTCTACTAGGTGATACATCATTAATAGATTTAAAGGAGGCTCTTTTATGTTTTCCTTTAGAACATGCATCACAGATTTTATTTTTATCAAATTTTAGCTTTGGCAACCCTCGTACTAAATTTCCTTGAATTAGTCATTGTAAAACACTCATGCTAGTGTGTCCTAGTCTCCTATGCCATAACCAACTATCATGTTCATCCTTAGCAACTAGGCACAAATTATTCATATTAATAGAATCTAAATGCACCATGTATATGTTTTCTATTCTATGACCAATAAGCATAATCCGATTAGATGCAATGTTAATGACTTTACAACCATTTGATTCAAACAAAACATTGTATCCTTTATCGCTTAATTGGCTAATACTCAATAGATTATGCTTTAACCCATTCACATATAATATTTTTTCTATTTGTATGGAAGAGGTATTACCTATAGTACCTATACCTTCAATGTAACCTTTTGAGTTGTCACCAAAGGTTACCACTCCTCCATTTTTGTCTTTAAGCTCTATAAACCGGTCTTATCTTCGGTCATATGGCTTGAGCATCTACTATCAAGGAACCATGAATTTGAACTTGTATTTTGTGACTTGTAGCAATGCACATTTTCCTGAGAATCTTCCCCGATGACCATCAGGTTCATTACTTCTTGTTCTTCTTCATTTGATGATTCATCATCATCGCTCCAAGTAGCTATCTGTGCCTTGTGCTTCTTCTTTGATTGACCCTTATTCTTTAATTGCGGGCAATCATATTTGACATGCCCGGGCTTTTTGCATTCGTATCATTCATTTCTTTCGTATTTTCTTCCTCTGTTGGGCTTTATTAATTTTCTGAACTGTTTGGAAAATAATGCCATCTCTTCATCATCGTCATCATCATTAGAATCACTCTCATCTTTTGTGGATTTGAGAGCAACTCCAACGTTCTTCTTTTTCTCCGTCTCCTTCTTTGTCTCGTCCTTCTTCTCGAGGTCTACCTCATCTTGAATCATTATTTCATGATTGAGGAGAGAACCAATAAGTTCATCGAGAGTTAAAGATTTTAAATCTTTAGCTTCGATAATTTTCGTCTTCTTCGATTACCAAGCTTTTGGAAGAGAATAAATTATCTTCCTTACAAGCTTCTCATTTGGAATGAATTTCTATATGCTTTGAGTCCATTGACAATCACGAAAAATCTATCCGTCATAGATTTGATGTCTTCATCCAGTTTCATCCTAAAAATCTCAGAGGGAAGAACGATCGCCGGGATTTGAAAATCGTCGTCGAAAAAGGTAAAGGTCGAAACTTTGAATGTAGATCTACGTCGATTTGGGGGGATTTTAGGAGTTTGGGCTTTGGTTTTGGGTTCACGGGGTTGAGGGCTTTCAAAAGAGGTAAGTGTTTAGGTTTTTGGCCACCAGAGGTGGTGGCCGGCGTGACGACTGGTGGCGGTGAGGCTCCACCGGAGGCTGGCCGGCCATTAGGCCGGTTGGTTTGGTTGAGCGCATTTTTGAGATAGGGAGGTTATATTTTTTGAGAAATGGATGAAATGATATTTTTTTGTGATTTGTGGGCTATTTATAGGGAGGGCTTTTGTGTAAATACTAAAATCTTAAATTATTTTTACAGTCCCTACAGTTTTGATGTGTAATTCATTTTGGTCACCTATTATAAATTTACCCTTGAATTTTGAATTTATTCAATTTAATCCTTGTTTAATTTTCTTATATTTTGCAAATTGACCCTCCTTACTTTTTATTTTTTCTTGTAGCATTCAAATAATATTAATTTGGTCCTTAATTTTAAATTTGTTGCAGTTAAATCCTTTCAGTTTAAAGTTTTTTTATTTTACATTTCTTAATTTAACTTTGTTTTGCTTTAATATTTAACACTGATTTGATTTATATTTTTAGGTCAATTTGTAATCCTTCAATGGTAAGTAGTTCGGATAAAACTTTTAAATTTTAATTTGACTTTTAATTTTCGCCATTAAGACAACCGAGAAATTAAATTGATACCGAAAGGGTAGTACATGGGTGCTAATCCTTCCCTGACTGTAATCGACTCCTGAATCCGATTCAATTTTGGTAAAAATGTAGATCAGTTAAAATGGTAAATTAAGGTATTCGAACAACCTAATTTTAAAAGATTGGTGGCAGCTCCATCACATGAAATTAAGTCAGAACTCGATTCCGTCACCTGAAGGACGGTTACGAAAGAGGGGAGACATGATGTTTCTCCAAATCCACGAGCAGTTTCTAGAGGGATTTGAACTTAGGGTCACGACATTATGATCCAGCCCATATTTCACATTGATAACTCTCCTCCAAAACCTTGTCGATTCACCCCTATACCTCCATATCAACTTGTTCAATAGCTAGTGATTTCTCGTACGCAAATTGATAAGACCCAGGCCAACATATTTCTTCGGAACACACATATTATCCCATTTGATCCAGTGGATGGCTTTAATCATGTTTACACCCCAAATGAACGATTAATGACTTGATTGACACCAAAAATGAATGTTAAGTGGCCTAATTAATAAATATTTTTGTTCAGTGATCAGAATAAACTCTATAGTTTACTCAGCAAAATAGAAATAATACCAAATTTAATAATTGAATGAAAAAAATATTATGTAATGTGGTAAAGTAGAAGTTTACATTTATTTAGAATAATAATGAATGAGAAGGTTAAAAAGCGTTCTGAATCAGTGAGCAACAATAAAAAAGACTTAGTGGAGAATGAATTATAAAATACAACAAATAAACAATTGCAAACTGAACACATAATAAAATCAAAGATTGTAGAATAACACTATTGGAGGCTACAAATGTATTCGGCAGGAACACTTCGTCCACAATTATTTAGAGCAAGGCTTAATGAAATAGGAAGGTTGATTCAAGGGATTGCATGTACCAGATTGACCCAACCATTAGGGACGACATCTCTAAGACGAAAAACAACAAGATTTCTGGAATTTGTTGTACAAGAAGAACCTTCTAAATTATTAGCAACATTTTAAAATTAAAAATATGATGATAAATAATAAATGCGATGAATGCAATGGTTAAGATATGTGAATGCACTTAATTAAATAAACAATAAATGTTATATTAAATAATAGATGCTATATGTATTTACATATATTAAAATACATATATTTTTTATGATGACAAATAATAAAGGGTATTTTTTTGTACGAACAATCTTCGGAAACATATTTCTCTTAAGTTAGGAGACTTTTCCACAGATTCCCCCATACAAAAAGACATTGTTTTGGTTTTATTTAATATCTAAAATAGAGTAATATTATACTATCAATAAAAATAAATTGTATAAAAGGTGACATCATTTAAAATTATCGCTTCTTTTTTAGATAAAATAATTTATTAATATGTTTAATACACACATATAATACATATAATATAGGATGAGTAAAATATAAACCATAATACGTATGTGTATATATATATATATATATATATATATATATATACATATAATATAATATAAGTATAATATAAACATATAAGGATGAAAACGACAAACTCAAAACTCAGCAGCACATAATCACAACTTGAAACTAGCATACATGGACTGAAAAGAATTAATACTGGAATATTGATGCATGAATAGAAAAAAGCTCAAAAGTAGCATGCCAAAAATTAAACCAGGGCACAACATAATCAGGACGGAAATGAATAGGCATAAAACTGACAAGAACAAAAAAAAGGGTGCAATCTACAAATAAGGAAGGCAGTATATAGAACCAACAAATAAGACTAAATCTAAAGAAAAAAACTGTATGGCTGGAACATAAATAAACAGAAATAAATGAAGAAAACTATCAATATGGACCAAAATGAACTATAAAATAAACTGATAAATAAAATATAAACAAATCAAAACAAGAGAGCTAAATCGAAAGTAAATAGAAATGCATTTGGGAAAAAATAGAACAAACGGAAAATAAAAGGCGAAAATCAAATATAATTAAAAAACATCTAAACAGTAAAGGGGCTAGATTGCATTACATTACAACTTAGAAGCATTACAACTTGAATATGCCCAAACAAAAATACTCCCAAAGAGCTTTCCTCCGCATTGGTAATCAGGACAATCAACAGTTGTTCATGGTGGCTGAGGTGAGAAACAAACAGCCCAAAAACGAACCCATTACCCCCTAAAACCTAAATCTAAAGTTGTTTTATCCTAAAAACAAACAACCAAGCCTAGATATAGGAAGTTACCTCTCAATAACTAGCATTCCGACAACCTTCAAGCTCCCCGAAGAACAATGAGCAAGATAAGTCTTCTTATTCTCTCCCTTTTACTATCTTTCTTTCCCTTTTCTCTTTTCTTTTTGGTTCGAACCCTCTCTGTTTGCTAATTTTTAGTTGCTTTTTTTTGTGCTTGAATGATCTGAAAATTTTTGTATTGGGTGCTTTTTTCTCTTTTTTGATTGCTGAAAACCCCTTTCGTTTTTCTTTTTTCCAGGTTACATGGAGGAGAGTTTTTTTTAATCTCCCCAGTTGATTGTTCTCTGTCTTTGATCAGATGGGTGAAGACAGCCAATGGGTTTAACCAGTGGTCCCAAACCATTTTGGTGAGAACTCTGCTGTGTCTGCTGTTGTCGTGGTAGATGGAGGCCTGTCAAAGATCGCACGAGTGTCCGTTCTCAGACATTTTTTCCTTATCCAACGTGGCGAAACAACGGTGACAGTTGAGTTGGCTCGGACCACAAGCACTTGGAAGATGATGGGTCATCGCGTGAGACGCACGCGTGGATGTTTCTGAAAGGCATTGGTGATGGTAGTGCTAGAGATAAGGATTAGGGTTTCTGTCTAAAGTTGTGGGTCGATTGCTGTGCTTAGAGTTTATAGTATTGGACTTCATGTGGGTTTATCTGAAAATTTGAGTAATTCCATTTGTAAATGGGTTGTTGATTGTGTAATAAGTCCTTCCAAAAGAAATAAAATGAGCGTCTACACTTTCTTCTAGCATTCTTAACTTCCCTTCTTTTTGTCTCCTAGCTTGATTACTCATTTGATTCCCTGCTTTTGTCTCTTAGCTTGATTACTCATTTGATTACCTTCTTTTGTCTCTTAGCTTGATTACTCATTTGATATCGGACTCATCCGATCGAACTAGACCTGAAAATTACTCAAATTGTTGATATAAAAATATATATGAATGTTGAAAAGACGAAAACTGAAGAGGAGTTTTATTTGCATCTATCATCAGCATCGGTGCCGTGAGATCCATAACCTAGGAATCTCCCACTTTGTATAGTTAATTCACCTTGAGTTTTAGATTCTTGTACTTCTTCTTCAAGTAAAATTAATTAACCTTTTCTAATTGTCTAGCGAAAACATGAAAAATAGTACAAATTCTCTTCACCGTATGTACATGATGTCCGGGGTAGATAAAAGCTCACCCTAAAATATTTTTGGTTAGTTATTTATTTTTTTGGTTGTTTTCACCCCATATAAAAAGATTTTGTATTATTAGTATATACGTGCCCATCGCAACAATATTTATGGATCCGCCTTTACTTTTGATTCTCCCCTTCTCATGTATTGTGCCATTAGAACTTAAATATTGTTTTTTTCTTCAATTACTGGTTTGCAAAATTACATTTATATTTTCATTTATGAGGAATGACGATGATGCATTTGTGGAATAAATTGATAGAATTCTTATATACGGTGGATTAAGATTTAAGAGAGGTTATATAGAAGAAAGGAGTAAATTGACTGATGTATAAATATGGAGGGTTAAATTTAATGAATTATTTTGAATTAAGATAATGTTGATAAGATGTATTAGTTTTGGGAACTAATAATGATATTTTTTTTCAGGTCAAATAATTATCTTCATTTGGTTTTGAATGATTAACGGCTTGATTGACACAAAAAAATGAAAGTTTAGTGATGTAATTAATAAATGTTTTTGTTCAGTGATTAGAATAAAATCGACTCTATAGTTTATTCAACAAAATAGAAATAATGCCAAATTTGGTTGATGAAAAGCATAGTGTACCAAATTAATAATTGAAATAAAAAATTATCTAATGTGATAAAGTAGAATTCGACATTTATTTAATATAATAATGAATTGAAAGGTTAACAAGGCTTCTGAATCAGTGAGCAACAGTACAAAGACCTAGCGGAGAAGGCATTATAAAATACAACAAATAAGAATTGTAAACTTAACACAAAATAAAATCAAAGATTGGAGAATAACTCTATTGAAGGCTGCAAATGTATTTAGTAGGAACACTTCGTCCACAATTATTTAAAGCAAGGCTCAATGAAATAGGAATGTTGACGTTAATACCTAAGACTCTTGCTCTGATAGCAGTGCAAAGGCAAACTGCATGTTCAAGATCAGCCAAACCATGGATTAGACTATAACATGGTTTTATAGGAACATTACCAAGCTCAACGTTCACTAAATCCAACACCTCAAGACACACACTGAGATTTAGGGGATTTCATGTATCGGATTGACCCAGACCATTAGGAACGACATCTCTAGGACGAATAACAGCAAGGTTTCTGAAATTTCCTGCAAAAGAAGAACCTTTTAAATTATTGGCAACAGTGTAAGAGCTTATCAAAGCAAAGAAAAGAATAAGGTTTGTGATCACCATTTTTTCCATTTTAATTACAATCGGGCCTCATGCCTCAAACCAAAGTAAAATCCAACCCATTACGAAAAAAGACCCAACTAAACCTAAAACCCGATCCAAACACAAACTAACCTAGACCTGGAGCCCCAAAACTAGACCCGACCCAGTAGCCACCCAAACACCCCAACCGAAGGCCACCTTCACTCCCCTCAACCAGAGGCCACCCCTCTCTGCCCCATTGTCGAAGCCACCCGCGCACGCCACTGCTCAGCACAACCAACACTCCACGTAACCTGCAGAAGACAGCACGCAAGAGACAAAACAAGCATCATTTCTTTTTTCTTTGTAAATGGTTAAAAAACCCGAATGAAAACAAGGTAAATTGGTCGGTTTTTTCTGGTTCTGAAGCACTGTAACACTTTTTTTTACCCAAGTAATAACAACAAACTTTGAAGGTTGTTTTCTTTTTTCTGATTTCATGGTTTCCTTTTTTTTCTCTTTTTTTTAAATGTTCTTAGTTAATATTCGAATAAAATAAAAAGCATTTTCAATTTCGAAAAACCACCACAACTGAAGTTATTTTCAAAAAAAAAGATAAAAAGAAAAAGAGAGTAACCTTCTCCCATGCACGTTGTTGGTGTTCGGAGGGTCGGTTCGCGAATCCGAACGGTGAGGAGGAGAGCCTTGAGGAGGGGAGCAACATACTAAAGTTTGGGCCCAATCCAAAGGTGGACAGTGGAGATCCAAGCGGTGGAAGTCGAGGATCTCTTCATCATTTTCATGGCATTGGACGTCGTTTCGTGCGAAACCAAGCTGAGATCGACAACGAGGACGTCGAGACGAGCCTCCTGGTGAATTTTGGTGGCCAAAGGCCACCGGCGGTGGCTCGAACGGCGATGGCTCGATGGCTGGGATTATAGAGAGAGGGGAGAGCCTCTCTCTCTAAGTTTTTTTAAAAAAAAAGGAAAAATGAAAATTATATAAAAAAGAAAAAAGTTTTATTTATAAAACAAGTTGGGGAAATTGCTCTAAGGTCCCTCTAACTCACATGTGTTTTTTCAAAACGATCACTAGAAGGGACCGGTTTTATAATTTTCCCTTTTCTGTTTGTTCTTTGAATTTTTTGAATAATTGTCGTTTAATCCCCCTACTTTACACGTGTTTTTGTATGTTAGTCACAAGTAGCGACTGTTTTCGTGATTTACCCATTTTTATGCATGTTATTTTTTGGTAAATTCATTGTTTAGTCCCTGTAGTGTCTACGTGTCTTTACATTGCAATCCCTAAACCATTTTTTATTTTATTTAGATTTAGTCATTTAATTTTGATTTGTTTTAATTTAGCCCTTATTATCTATCTAATTTATTTTCTTTTTTAGTTTGTTAATTTAATGTTTATGCAATTTAGTCATTTAATTTATTTTTATTTTATTTTGTTTTTACCCTTCATTTTTTTTGTACTTTAATTTTAGTAATTTTCCATATTTTATTTGTCTTTAATATTTGTATCTCTTTAGTCCTTGATAGACCACTTTTTATATTTAGTCTGTAGTGTTTTAATTATTCGATTCGTATTTAGTCATTAAATTAGGAGAATTCTGAATTTGTTCCTCGCTTTTGCTCGAGGTTTAAATTTAATTATTCGAGTCATAAAATTAATTTAAATTAATATTAAAGCCCCTATTTTAGATTAGATTTCAGTTTAGTCTTTTAATTTAGGGAATAATTCGAGTTGACCCTCCCCTAAATCCTCGAG
The DNA here is from genome assembly GCF_006381635.1 of Hibiscus syriacus. NCBI lineage: Eukaryota > Viridiplantae > Streptophyta > Magnoliopsida > Malvales > Malvaceae > Hibiscus > Hibiscus syriacus. The sequence goes on from NW_024063064.1 coordinate 1,563,763, forward strand.
GGACCATCTCGATTATTCGATTCGATAATTGATTAAAATCAAATATGGTTAATATTAAAGCCTACATTTTTAGGTTTATGCCTCTAGGTTCTTTAATTTTCATAATTCGACAATTTAAGCTAGAAAAAACCTTAATTTACCCTTAGCTTAAATAGGGTGAATACAAATTTGTTTGATTGCATTTTGTTTTCAAACCTAAGGCATTGTTCATTTATTAGGGAACTAATGATATATCTCCCGCAAGTATGGTCGGGGGTGACTACCGGTGATTCCCAAAATAGGTTGACATCATTTTCAAACACCGCATCATGATTTTTAAAATTAAGGCAATATTTGGTTATCGAGTACAATAGATGATCTCCTGCGTTTATGTTAGGGGCGAATGCTATCAGCTTTAATAAATGAATACGCTTTTTTTAATTTAGCATCCATAATGATTTTCAAATTAAATAAAGATCGAACTCAAAATTTCCAATTTTAAATATAGGGTAATCAACTAGGTACCAATTTTTGGGCGCTTGTGGAGTGCTAATCCTTCCCCACGCGTAATCGACTCTCGAACCTGGTTTTTGGATTTTCGCAGACCTTAAAACTTGGTATTTTGATAAAATTAAAATGTTTTATTAAAATCACTCTGTTTTTATGGTGTCCCAATCGCACCGTAAATTATTGGTGGTGACTCCAAACATTTCGAAAATTCCTTTTAAAAGAAAACCCCTGAGTCGGTATCGGTCTTTCCCCGCTCAGGTGAAAAACGATGTTGACAGCTTGGTGACTCTGCTGGGGACGTTTTGTTTTTTTAAAACAAATTGATATTCGAGCCACGAGTTGGTTACCCTATATTTAGGAATCTAGAAATTATGAGTTCGATCTTATTTTAATTTACAGTTCATTATAATTTTTCAAAAGAAAAAAAAGGAGATTTTCTCTCTGGTCAATACTTACACTTATGTGAATTTAATTAGAATTGTTGCATATCATAGCTCTGAACCCGAGCTCCAACCCGATTTACCTAAGTATAAAGAAACATTACATCTTATGAGGAGTATTGGGCTTCTCTTTGTTGGTCTGACAAAGTACCTCTGGAAAGCATCCTAAGTTGCCTTTCCTGATATTAGTTCTGAGGCATACTTTTAGCGGTATGATCTCCTCAACTGAACCTGATTCGTAATTCTGTAATGGGCCAGAATCAGAGTCAACCTTAACAGGTTGTAAAGACGGCTTGGGAACCCTTAGCTAGAACCCAACCTCATATAGAAATTTAGTAGACCTACCCGCTAGAGCTATGAGGATAACCTAGGAGAACTAGAACGCATGCGGTTAGGATTATTAATTTCCTTTATATGCTTATTTTTTAGTCTTAACTTTGAGTCGTACTTAATTATTGTTGCTAAGATTACATTTCTTTGACTAATCATTTCAACTAACTTGATTATTTTTGTCTTGTTTCTACTAACATTGATTTCCTTTTGTCTGGTCTTGTGTTTTGTTGCATTTTTGCATGAACATGACATATCATTCAAAGGTATTGATCCCATAAATAACTGATCTTTTAGAAGGTTCTTGAAAAACAATGCCACAACAATGCCTTTTGCTGGGATCAATAGAATTTCAAAGATGCTCTATATAGATCGAGTAGCGTCAAGAGAAATTCTACCTACTTAGGAGATAAGCCAGACATGTACCTGCTGAGATAATAATGTGGACTCAAGAAGATTTGATGCTGAAGCCAACAGTTGAAGATCACGAGCTAGCTCAAAGGATTTCTGAAAGTATGAGATGAAGTAGAAGCTTTGAAGAAGATACAATACCCAAATGCTCGTAGGAGTTGGACGACTTACTGATGGACCAGATCTTCACTTCCCAAGTGTACCGAGACATTGTCGATTTTTCAAGAATTGTTCAAGGAACAATTATTTTTGGGATCATTTATTTGTTCCATTTGTATCTCGCATTTTGTACTCCCATTTTTTCATCTTTTATTTTGCATGTGAATCTTTTCATTTTTGCATTAGTATATATACATCGCACATTACATCGTATACATTGCATCTCAACGTGCATTCATCACGGATCCTGAGAGTAACTCATAGAGAATCTTGTGATAAAAGTTTTGAGGTAAGATGAAGTCACCCCATTCGTACCAAAAAAGGATTAAGAGCACTGGACGAGATGTTAGCACCGTCTGAAGTTCGAGGCATCATTGAGATTTGTGGGGCATTAAAGCGCAAGGTTCAGAATTTATGATGTCGCATATTGTGATAAAAGTTTTGAGTCACTTACTAGGAACTTTTGATGCACTCGTATATTTTCTTGTTCGAATTTATTTTCTTTCTCTTTTCGTTAAAGGGTTTGTATGTCACTTGACAACCAAACATATTAAATAAAAGCTACCTTCTGAGGTTATGAGAAATGAGTAATGTTTAGACTCAAAATTCTTTAAGTATCCACTAGATTAAAAGCTCTTTCAAAAAATTCAGAGTTATAGATATTTGATAAAATGACAAGATTGAAAACTGATAAAATAAGGACCCTTGACCTTACCACAGATGATACATTCGAACCCCATACCCTTCTCTTACAGGGACCAATATAACCTTCTCCACTCATGAGGAAATGATCAAGGGGCTTGGCATTCAGGTATGAATAGGAGCGGACAACATGGGGCATCTCTTGTGTATGACATTTCAAAACTACCTAGATTACACTTCTATTGACGACGTTCAATGATGATCCTAATCTTTGTAAATAGAATAGTGGAGTAGACGAATTTAGTTTAGGTCAGTTGTTTGGGAATTGAACTCTAAATATGGAATTTCCTGACAATTAAAGACACCTAGACTATAATAGTTTCTTCTCGAACCATGACATTACTCTGATACTCAATAATTTGGTGTTTGCTCCATTGTAATTGTCAAGTCGAAGATTTTGTGATGAGATGAACCCTTTAGCTAGCCCAATAAAGGAGATTATAATATATATAATAAAGCTAAATTCAGCTAGCCAAACAATGTCAAATTAAATCAAGTTGATCTAATAATGAGTTCTGATAAAAATGGAATAAGGAAATTGAGGAACACATGTTATAGTGGACTTTACACAAGCACAAAGGAATTTTATATTTTAGACTGATGTCCCTGTACTACCTATTCTAATGGAAGTCTATGAAGCTTGAACAAATTTCGTAAGGTTCACAAGGACCAAAAAATAAATGACATCTTGATGACCAAAACCTCAGAAACTTTAAGAGCTAACCTGAAAACCAACCCATCAATTTTGACACTTGTCAAAGAGTATAACTTTGAAAATATTAAAAGAGTTTTTGATTCATTTGATATTTAGTGAACTCATGTTCTCTGATTTGTTTCAATTGTGAACCTAAATGAAGGACATTTTTCTTAAACGAATTTTCCATATTTTGAAAATAAAAAGAAAGAAAATATTTTCAAACAGGACTATCTCTTTGGAGAGTTTAGCTTGGAAATTGAAAAAGGTCCCTCGGATTTAGAAATTCAAAATCAGAAATTTGGGCAAAAAATTTGAATGTTAGGGAGCAAGAAAAGCAGATTTTTGCAAAGAAATGCAATGGTACACCTTGGTGAAGGGGAGAGAATGAAGACGAACAGATCAAGAAGAGAACCAAGATTGCTTTAGCACCTATTCACTGCCATTAGTCAAAAAACATACATTACACATACATGAATTTGCATCTTTGCATCAAAAATCCATCATCATGTACAATAAAAACTTTAATTTTCCATCTTATGAGGGCACCATTAAAATTTTTCTTGAAATACTGTATTTTTCAAGGACATTTTCTCTTCTCATGAGGACGTTCAGGATAGTTGCATTCAGATACATATTTTTACGGATCTTTCAGGAAAAAAGAGATTAAAAGACAACAAGACGCCCTTAGCAAGAGGAAGCAATCATCTTCAGATTCAAAATTTTCAAAACAAAATTATCTCGCTTGAGACAATCTTATTTAATATGAAGATTTATCTTACTTGAGATTGTTTTTCTTAAAACAAGATTCATCTCGCTTGAGATAGTTTCACTCGAAACAGAAGATTAGTCTCACTGGAGATTGTTTTTCTTAAAACAATATTTTATCTCGCTTGAGATGGTTTCAGTCGAAACAGAAGATTCATTTCACTCAAGATTGTTTTCCTTAAAACAAGATTCATCTCGCTTGAGATAGTTTCACTCGAAACAAAAGATTTATCTCACTTGAGATTGTTTTGCTTAAAACAAATTTTATCTCCCTTGAGATAGTTTCACTCAAAACAGAAGATTCATTTCACTCAAGATAATTTTTCTTAAAACAAGATTCATCTCGCTTGAGATAGTTTCACTCGAAATAGAAGATTATTCTCACTGGAGATTGTTTTTCTTAAAACAAGATTTTACCTCGCTTAAGATGGTTTCACTCGAAACAGAAGATTCATTTCACTCAAGATTGATTTTCTTAAAACAAGATTCATCTCGCTTGATATAGTTTCACTCAAAATAGAAGATTTATCTCACTTGAGATTGTTTGTTCTTAAAACAAATTTTATCTCGCTTGAGATAGTTTCACTCAAAACAGAAGATTCATTTCACTCAAGATCATTTTTCTTATAACAAGATTCATCTCGCTTGAGATAGTTTCACTCGAAACAGAAGATCAGTCTCGCTGGAGATTGTTTTTCTTAAAACAAGATTTTACCTCGCTTGATATGGTTTCACTCGAAACAGAAGATTCATTTCACTCAAGATTGTTTTTCTTAAAACAAGATTCATATCGCTTGAGATAGTTTTCACTCGAAACATAAATTTTATCTCACTTGAGATTGTTTTTCTTAAAACAAACTTTATCTCACTTGAGACAATTTTTACTAGAAATAAGACATTTCATTTCACTCAAGATTGTTTTTCTTAAAACAAGATTCATCTCGCTTGAGATAGTTTCACTCAAAACAGAAGATTTATCTCATTGGAGATTCGTTTTCTTAAAATAAGATTTTACCTCGCTTGAGATGGTTTCACTCGAAATAGAAGATTCATTTCACTCAAGATTGTTTTTCTTAAAACAAGATTCATCTCGCTTGAGATAGTTTCACTCGAAATAGAAGATTTATCTCACTTGAGATTATTTTTCTTAAAACAAATTTTATCTCGCTTGAGATAGTTTCACTCGAAATAGAAGATTTATCTCACTTGAGATTGTTAAACAAATTTTATCTCGCTTGAGATAGTTTCACTCAAAATAGAATTTTATCTCACTTGAGATTGTTTTTCTTAAAACAAACTACACCTCACTTGAGGGATCAACATTTCCTTTGCTCAATTCACAACACTTCGAATCAACGATGCCTCACATGAGGGACCAACATTTCCAATAGAGAATTCATGAGAATAACTTATTCAACCTTGGCTCGATTCACAACATTTCGAATTAGCAATGCCTCACTCAAGGGATCAACATTTTCGATTGACAAATCATAATGAGAAGAACCCGCAGCTTGAAGAGCAGAGACCGAGTAAAAAATGGCATTATATTATTTTTGCTTCATTCTCGTTTCACTGCAATGAGCAAAGAAGGGCAGAAGTGATCACCATTTTTTCCATTTTAATTATAGTCGAGCCTTAACCCCAAACCAAAGTAAACCAACCGATTACAAAACAAGACCTAACTACACCTAAAACCTGACCCAAACACAAACTGACCCAGACCCAGACCCCTAAAACTAGACCCCACCCAATAGCTGCCCAAACACCTCAACCGAAGGCCACCTTCACTCATCCCAACCAGAGGCCACCCCTCTCTGCCCCACTGCTGAAGCCACCCGCACACGCCACTACTCAGCTCCACGAGCACTCCACGCAACCTGCATAAGACAGTACGCTAGAGAAAAAACAAGCATCATTTCTTTTTTCTTTGTAAATGGGTATAAAACTCGAATGAAAACATGGTAAATCGATATGTTTTTTCTGGTTCTAAAGCACTGTAACACTTTTTTTACCAAAGTAATAACAAAAAACTTTGAAGGTTGTTTTCTTTTCTTTTTTATTTCATGGTTTCTTTTTTTTTCTTTTTTTAATTGTTCTTAGTTAAGATTCGAATAAAATAAAAATCATTTTCAATTTCAAAAAACCACCACAACCGAAGTTATTTTCAAAAAAATAAAAAAAGAAGAAAAAGAGAGTTACCTTCAGTTGGGCACATCGCCAGTGTTTAGAGGGTCGGTTCACGGATCTGAACGGTGAAGAGGAGCACCTTAAGGTGGGGAGCAACATACTAAAGTTTGGGCCCGATCTAACGGCAGATGGCGGAGATCCGGGTAATGGATGTCAAGGATTTCTCGGCCATTTTCATGGCATTGGAGGACGTTTCGTGTGAAATCGAGCCCAGATCAATGACGGAGAGGTCGAGACGAGCATCTTGGTAAATTTTGGTGGCCAAAGGCCACCGACGACGTAGTGGCCGGCGGCGGATTCGGGATTCTAGAGACAGGGGATAACCTCTCTCTCTCTAATTTTTTTTAAAAAAGGAAAAAATGAAAATTATATAAAAAAAGAAAAAAAGTTGTATTTATAAAATGAGTTAGGGGAAATTACAATTAGGTCCCCCTAACTCACCCGTGTTTTAACAAATTGGTCACTAGAAGGGACTATTTTTTATAATTTTCCATTTTTTGTTTGTGGTTTGAAATTTTTGGTATAATTTTTGTTTAATCCCTCTACTTTACTCGTGTTTTTGTATGTTAGTCACCTGTAGGGACTGTTTTCGTGAATTACCCATTTTCATGCATGTTATTATTTTGGTAAATTCATTGTTTATTATAGATTATTATATACTATTATTATAGATTATATAATAAAGTTGAGCTATTCCACTAAAGCAATTGGTTATAGAGGAAACTCAGATACTCGGATACTCGACAATTTGGTGTTTGCTCTACTGCAATTGTTAAGTTGAAGATTTTGTGATGAGACGAACCCTTTAGCTAGCTCAATGAAGGAGATTATAATATATATACAATAAAGTTGAATTCAGCTAACCAAACAATGTCAAATTAAATCAAGTTGATCTAATAATGAGTTCCGATGAAAATGGACTAAGGGAATTGAGGAACACCTGTTATAGGGTAATGATTTTCAAATTAAATAAAGATCGAACTTAAAATTTCCAATTTTAAATATAAGGTAATCAACTAGGTACCAATTTTTGGGCGCTTGTAGGAATGATAATCCTTCCCCATGAGTAACCGACTCCCAAACCTGATTTTTGAATTTTCGCAGACCTTAAAACTTGGTATTTTGATAAAATAAAATGTTTTATTAAAATCATCTAGATTTTATAGTGTCTCAATCGTACCTTAAATGATTGGAGGCGACTCATCACATTTCAAAAATTCTTTTCAAAAGAAAATCACCGAGTCGGTATCGATCTTTACCCGCCCAGGCAAAAAACGGTGTCAACAAGGTTGAGGGCAAATATAATAATAATTTAATTAATAACATGAATACAACATTAACATTGTTATTGTTGCTTTACTTTATTATTGATTTCTCGGGACGGGCTTTCTTATTGATAACGCTTGAATATTTAAAAAGGGTAAAGTATTTATTCAGTCATTAAATTATGGGTTAGATTTTATTCTGACTGTTGAACATATTTTTTTTCAATTAGGTCACTAATGGTTTATTTTGGTGTCAATAAACTCATCGACCATTAAGCTTTCGTTAGTCATTACAGGTGAAATTGACATGACTTTCTTTTAGTTGGGATAATAAAAATTTTAACCCTTCATATTTACACATTTAATTGATTTATTTCTAATTATAAATAATTTAACAAAATTAGCAACCAAATTTTAAAAATGTGTCAATTAATCTAACAGACTCTTTCAAATTCTCATCGTTCATCATCATCTCATTCAACACGGCTTCATTCTTATCCAAATTGAAGTTGATAAAATCACTGTTTCCAACTTCATTAAATGCGAGAAATGGTTGCCTGCAACTGGAGTTCCTTTCAATGGGGGAGTTTCCACTAAAATAATTTGGCAAACATCTACTGCTATAATTTTCAGCTTATTCTTAATTTTCATGTGAAAATTTAAAGGAAAACAAAAGAAATATGTATATTGCTACGATATTATTGAGAAAAAAAAATATAATATGAGAAAAATAATGACAAATATATTCATAAAAATAACTTGAAAAGATAAAAACAATACTACGTTAAATGATTTTTTTAATATTAAGTTAAACAAAATTTAAGTACACCATTGTTACAAATTATTATTATTATTTTGCTCGACAATACTTATATTAAGATTAAAAATGTTTATATTACGATTAAAAAAGGCTAATAAAGCTAAAACTGATCAAATCGATATTAAATACGTACTGAAATAACCAAAAAAATTAAATAACATCGAACACGCTTAAAATCAGGGCAAACTATAAAAGCGAACCTAATTCCCGACTACAAAAACCTCCTCGATGAGAGACAATCAACTGACATTGTCCTCCACATAGTAATAATCTAAACATTACCTCATTAGATAATATATGCCACGATTTACACCAAACTATCACATATCAATATGAAACAAATCTCCATCACGTTAAAACAATCAAGTAAGCAACACCATGAGAGATCAACATCTTTTATATTCGACCATCACGCAACTCCAAAACAAATATAATCTCTCTATCAAACATAAAATCAAAACATATGTTAAACATCACATGTGATCAAAGCGACTGACCAATATGAATTTCACGAATAATATGCGAAAAGAACCCTACGTACCATAATAAAACCCAATGATTTTTTTAAAGGTTTCTTAATGTTCTAGAAATTGAAAAAATGGTTTTAGGGTTCATTTTGACTAAACTTGGGTTTTCTTTTTAAATCAAATATATATGGTTTGAGGTGTCACCATCAATCTTTGTTTAAGGTGTGATTGGATCACCTAAAAATATTTTGTTTAATAAAATTTAATTTGAAATTTATTAAAATAACTTATAAGTTTGCGTATCAAAAAATGAGTTGAGTAGATTATGTGTGAGGAAGGGTCAGAACACCCGCAACATCCTAAAATCGAAATCTAGTCAATTTATTGTTGTCTTTGCAATGGAAAAATTAAGATTTTGAATTTAATTTAATTAATGTTCCCCTTTTTCAGTCGAACAAGTACATTGTCATTTGACCATCTGAAATTATAGGGAGGAAAAGTCAATATTTCATTACTTTCAACTAAAGAAGGATAACCGCCTAATATGAAGTATGAGGGAATTCTCTCTTTCCTATCAAAGTGGTGCAATATCAATATTCCTCTCTAAGAATTCAGGTCTTCTAAGATTTAAAAGTTGACATTTCATTACTTCCGATCGAATAGGAAAACCAACTAATATGAAGTAGGATGGTGTTTCCTTTTTTAAATAAGTAGAGAAATGTCAGTTTCCTAAGAATTTAACATTAATCTTTGAACAATCAAATTGAAATAAAATATCAAGAATTCAAAAAAAAAACTATTTAAAATTACTCATTCAATTTAAGACAGATAAAAAATATTTAATTATTTACAAATATCGAAATCGAACCTTTAAATATATTCATACAGTTTTTTTCTTGATAAAGTTAAATAAAAGAATACTTCTTTTTTTCATCGTCTTGATTAATTTTAAGCGTCATCATTTTCATTTAGTGTCATTGGAGGTTATTTTCTTATTTTAATTTATCGAAATATTACTACCACTTGGTTCAGGAATTAAGAGTATATGTGTGCACATCCCCATAAATATTTATGGATTCGTAGTTGCTTTCCATTCTGTCCCTTCTCATTGATATTGTGCCATTAGTAGTTACTTATTGTTTTTCTCCAATTTTTGTTTGCAAAATTAGGTTTATATTTTCATTTGTGAGGGATGAAGATGATGCATTTGTGGAATGAATTGATAGAATTCTTATATATGGTGGATTAAGGTTTGAGAGAGGTTATGTCGAAGAGGGAGTAGTAAATTGATTCAATGTATAAAATTGGAAGGTTAAATTTAATGAATTATTTTGAATCAAGGTCATGTTAATAGAATGGGGACTAAAAATGATATTTTATCAGGCCGTGCCACTTTCTTCGTTTGGTTTTGAACTAGAGTGGCTTGATTGACACCAAAAGAAAAGTTTAGTGACCTAATTAATAAATGTTATTTTTTTCAATGATTAGAAAAAATGATCTATAATTTATGGAACAAAATTTGATTGATGAAATGGGTAGTGTACTAAATTTAATACTTGATTGAAAAATATTTATCTAATGTGGAAAAGTTGAAGTTGACATTTATTAAGAATCAGTGAGCAACGGTACAAAGACTTGGTGGGAAAGGAATTATAAAATACAACAAATAAACATTTACAAACTCAACACAATAAAGTTAAATATTGTAGAATAACATTACTAAAGGCTGCAAATGTATTCGGTAGGAACACTTCGTCCACAATTATATAGAACAAGGCTCAATGAAATAGGAAGGTTGATGTTAATGCCTAAGACTCTTGCTCTGACAGCAATGCAAAGGCAAAGTGCAGCTTCAAGATCAGCCAAACCTTGGATTAGGCTACAACATGGTTTTATAGGCACATCACCGAGCTCAACATTCACCAAACCCAACACATCAAGACACACACCGAGATTCAGGGGATTGCATGTACCGGATTGACCCCGACCATTAGGGATGACATCTCCGGGATGAATAACAATAGGTTTCTAGAATTTTTTGCACAAGAAGAGCCTTTTAAATTATTGGCAACAGTTTGAGAGCTTACCAAAGCAAAGAAAAGAAGAAGGTTGAGGGAAAGAAACAGAGCAGTTGGTGCGTTGACACTTGAATCCATTTCCGAAATAAAAAAGATTTTATGTAAGAAATCTGAAACTGCTTATTACAAGATGAGATTGTTGATGGTGAAGCGAGTAAAGGGTTTTTATAGCTAGGACATGGATGATCTTTTAATTAAGCTGTTCTACAACTAGAAAATGAGAGCCACTAAGTCGGATTCATTGGAAAATTTGGATCTTGGAAGATTTATTTAGTTGGCAATTATATATAATTATAATTTGAATTCTCCCACGTCTATGATGGATGACATATATCCAAAACCACAATGCCTCAGTACTTGATTTAATTAATAACATGAAGACAACGTTAACATTGTTTATGTCATAAATATATGTTAAAATCATTGATGTTCTCAAACGGAAATAATGCAGTGAGTTATTGTTTCGTTCAGCTCATGCAGTTCTCTTTGTTGTATGGATTTCCCAAATAGGAACAGCGAAGGCAGTAAATTAAATGGCTATTCGTAGAAAACTGTATTGTAAATCATATTCGGATATTTTATGATTATTTCACCTCCATATATATTCAAGCACGTGTTTTATATACTAATGTTTATCATTAGATCATTATTTTCTTTTCAATATTATTGTTTATCATTAGATAATTATATCATTATTTTCTTCTCAAAATTATTATTTTCTCGGGACGGGCTTTTTAATTAACTATGTTTGAATATTTAAAAAGGGAAAAGTACCTAATCGGTTATTAAACTATGGGTTCGATTTTAGGTGAGATTGACGTGGCTCTCTTTTAATTGGGATAATAACAATTTTAACCCTTCATATTTACACATTCAATTGATTTAATTCTAATTGTAAATAAATAACATAATTAGCAACCACATTTTATAAATTTCTCAATTTAGTCCAATAAACTCTTTGAAATTCTCATCGTTCATCTTCCTCCCATTCAACACGACTTTATCCTTATCCAAATTGAAGTTGATAAATTCACTGTTTCCAACTTCATTAACGGCGAGAAATGGTTGTCTGCAACTAGAGTTCCTTTCAAGGGGGGTTTCCATTAAAATAATTTGGCAAACGTTCACTGCTATAATTTTCAGCTTATTTCTTAATTTGCAAACGTCCATTGAAATATTCATATGAAAAATTACAGGAAAATAAAAATAACACATATATTGAAACGATAATGTTGAGAAAAAAATAATATAAGAAAAATAATGAAAAAGGATATTCATAAAAAATAACATTAAAAGACAAGTAATAATATGTTAAACAATTTTTTTAATGTTAAGTTAAACAAAAATTTAAGTACACCCTCAATTAGTATGGGAAGAAAGGAACCGAATACTTTTTAGAGGAACTTACAGATCCGAGGACGAGATTCTTGACTCAATTAAGCAGATTGTAGGAACTCAATTTAGCAATAGAAATGTTAATAGATTGGATAGAACTAACCTATCTCTTTGTAATTATTAGGGTATAGAATGATTTTTTGGTGTAATTGGAACCCCTTTCTTTTGCTTTTTTGATTGTATTGGATTTGAAGCTATTATGCTTTTCCTTGGGTAATAAATTCTAATTATCCAAAAAAAAAATTAAGTACACGACTGTTACAAATTATTATAACTTGTTTGCTCGATAATATTTATATTAAGATTATAAAAGGATAATAAAGTTAAAACTGATCAAACCAGTATCAAATACATACTAAATAGGAGGAGGGGAAAGGTCGCGGCATCGAAAAGAAGAAGAGGAACCTTTGAAGTTGCAAGGCGAAGAGAGGTGTTCACTGTGTTTGTCAATAATGTGAGCAAGAGGGTTCATCAAGCAACCCTTAGAGACGTTTTCTCAGAATATGGAGATGTTGTGGACACCTTCATTGCGTATAGGAATCAGAAGAGGAAAGGCAAAAGTACAACATTCCCTTTGTCCGATTTAGAAATGGACGGATCCTGTCCGAGCTGTTGAAAGAGGCGATAACAGGAAGCTGGATGGTTTCAATATAAGAGTTTTCATGGAAAAAAACGCTGAATGCCACCATATCAATCCAAAAGAGAAGAAGAAGACCGGTGCAAGTGGAAGGGCCAACGTTTCATTTGTATGGAGAAAACGAGCGAGTTTAAAGGAAACCAGATCATTTAAGGAAGCCCTCGTAGGGGGAGCGAGGGGTTTGCTTTCTAATGGCAGCTCGAGCAAGGTCAACCAAGAGATGGAGGTCCGGATAGCTTCTGAGTCTGTGTTCGTTAAGACCGAGAACGTACTTCCTAGCAGCCAAAGCTCTAACAAAGAACCCAAGGAGAAATCTATTTTCATTTTCAATTCAGATTTGGAATGGAGGAGTTTATGCTTAGTAGGCAAGATTAAAGATATGTTTAATGTTGATTTAATCCAAGAAGCCCTAGTCTTATGAGGTTTTATCACCAAAGTGATTCCATGGCATGAACTCTTGGAAGTTATACAATTTTCATTGAAAGTGGACATGCTTAGCTGCCGGAATAGAAGGGAGGAAATGGTGCAACAATGGTTCGACGAGCTGGAGCTTTTAGAAGGGTTTGATGGGAAGAGGAAAATTAAGTTGTGGGTGGCTTTAAAATATGTTTCTCTCCAACTTTGGAACGATAATTGCTTCCATGATTTTGTTAGTAATTGGGGAACGGTGTTGAGGATCGATGAGGATACCGACAATCGTAATCGGTTCGATATGGCTAGAATCCTGGTGCAAGTTCAGAAAGAGTCTGTAATCCCGGAGAGAGCTACCATCATTGTTAATGGAGTTCCTTCTACTATTTTGATCCGAATGAAGGTCTTTGACGGTGATCAAACCTTTATTGACGGTACTTCTCCGTTTGGCAATCAGGTGGGGGATGAAGGGTTGGCGGCGGTTGAAATTCCTGGCCAGTTTGATAAGTCGGAAGAAGAAGAATTGTTTGAGGACAATCTAATGCAGCAGGTTACATCTGGAGCCATGTGTCAACTCGAGCAGGGTGTAGCAGGAGACGTGTAGCATGCAAAACACGTTGATAGGGAGACAGAAAATTCAACTTCCAAGGAAATAGTTAATCACGTGCTCGATAAATTTCTTAATGGATTTGGGCTACATGAAGTTCCAATATGTTCGGGGAGTGGGCCATCCAACGAAGATGAGTGGTGCTATTATATGATACTTCATGTATATGACGGTTGTGCCACTAGCAGCTGCATTATATTTCTAGCAGGTTATGTGACATATGTCTGATGGTGGTGCTATTATATGATACTTGGCACATAAACTAATGTCTGTGTGGCAGTGGTACCACTAGCAGCTGCATTATATTTATAGCATGTTATATGATGTCTGTATGATGGTGGTGCTATTATATGATACTGAGCACAAAATATGACATTTATTTGATGGTGGTGCGTTAATGCTTAGCATGTAACCTGACATCTGTGTGACGGTGGTGCTAAAGTTTCAGTAATACATTTTATGGCATGAGTCTGATGTCTATGTGACAGTGGTGCCTGCACGTAAGTGATGATAGTGCGATGTATTCCTTATAAGTGGCACATTGATATTATGTTCTATAGTACTTTTGCATTATAAGTGTATGCCCGTATGACTCGTATACCTTGCATTCTCGATGATTTACATTGGGATATAAAATGAAAAAGTGAAAAGTATATGTTATGACATGAAAATGAATGATATATGCTATGAAATAAATGAAGTGAATGGAACATGCTATGCTATGATATGATATGATTGAAATGAAAAGAGATGGTCTGGTGAGCTATCAACTAACGTTGGCTCCATAAATGGATAAGATCATAACGTGTTTCATGCATCGATACATAAATGGTATTATTCGAATATTTCCTAAGATATCACTATGAAGAAGATTAAGATTCAATCGAATCTGATTTATAAGGTGGAACTGGTTAAGATACTAAAACATGGAGCTAAAGAAACAATGGAATTAAACCACTCCATTTATTTATGTTAACATTCTTTGGAGGAATTTTGAGATCGAGGAAGTTATGTGGAAAAGTAAATGAGGCATGAAAAATTAGTATCCTGATCTTTTTGCATCAGGTACATATTGAAAATTTGAGGATGAATTTCCTTAAGGGGAGAATTGTAAATCCCCAAAATTTCATCTAGTAACTAAAATGAAATTTTTGAAAATTTAGTGATAAAGTATAAACTTGGGAAACATTTAGGGACCAAAGTGAAATTTTATAAAGTTATGTAATCTGGTCCCATAAATGAATAGTTCACCCGAAAGAATGACATTTCTTTGGGAATCAGATTTTTCGTACGGATTTTGAATTAAAAACTATAAATTGATAAAGTTCGAGAAAAATTCGGATAATTGTATCAAATCGAATTTTTGAGATATTTTGAAGGATGACAAGGCAAGGTTAAGAATTTCATTTCCATATATTAATTTGGAAGGATTTAATGTGGATTATTAGATTTAATATGATTTTTCCATGTTAAATATGAACCGTTGGATTTAAGTGACTAGATTATAATTTTTGGAAATTACTAGGCAAAACTAGAAGATGAGAAATTGCTTGTTTAGTGATGATGTAAGGAATGATTAAAGCATAGTAATTTAGTAATTATCATGAAATTCAAGGTTAAATTAGTAAAGATATTTGAATTTAAGGGTAAATTAGTATTTTAACATTATTGAAATTCATTTATTTAATTAAAGAAAGATTAAGAAATTTCAAGAATTGCTTCATCTTTCTCTTCAAGTGTCGTGAACTCTATATCTACGGTAAGAAAATTTTTATTTTATTTTTCAAGCCAAATTATTAAGAATTTGGATGAAAGCATGAAATACAAAATTGATCTACATGAAATTCTCTATCATTTGGTACCATTAGTTCATGTTTTTCATGTCTAAAACCTTAAGTTCTTGAATTGGATGGATGAAGCGGATGTTACGTTTTCATGTTTAAGAATTGATTATGATGTAGTTGATGTTGGAGAATCATTTCCATGTTTGTATGATGATTGAAACCACCTAGAAATGCTTATATAGTATTCGACCATGTTAAGGTTTATGATGAAATTGGTTGTTTGAATTGAGATTGATATAGACTTGATTGTAAAGGATTGGAAATGATGTTTAGAAGTTACATTCATGCTTGAATGAAGTTGGAAATTAAGTCCAAATTGTTATGGTAGTTTCGACCAAGATGAAATAAATAGGAAAAAAATGTGGAAAAATATTTGAGGTTAGAATTGATGAATGGATGATTAACCTTTAGAAAGTTATTTGGACCAATTTGGAAGTTTGTTAAAGTTTAAGGACTATTTTGTAAGTTTTGGGAATTATGAGACATTGAAGTGAAAATTTTCAATTATGAAAATTCATTGTTGAAATTTAATATTTGGGTGCTGAATTTTAAGTTAGAATGTTGATATAAGATCAAATTTCAAATTTGGTAAAGTGTAATGGTTGAATTCAAATGTATTAGGAAATAAGGGATTTAATTGTAATTATGCAAATGTGAAGGTATTGAATTGAATATATTTTACAATTCTGGAATGTTTGGGATTTACTTGAATAAGTGAAAATGATGAAGGACCAAGATGCAAGTTGTAAGAATTGATGAAGAAAATTAAGGATGCAAAATAATGAAAAATGTTTAGATTTTTAAATTTGGCATTAAGTTTAAAAATCACCATAAATTCTATAAAAATGATTTGGAGTATTTTTATATCGTTGTGTTCATATTTCAATATAGTTTTGTTTTAAAAAAAACGGGGATTGCTTTAGAATTGTATAATAAAAAGATATGAATTATTTTATCGATGATAGGTCAGAAGACAGGGCAGCATATTATGCTCAAAACTGATTTTGGAAATTGGATTACAAAATTCACTATAAGTTATACAAGCCGAATTAGAAAGAGTGCTTTATATTGTTAGATTCCTATTTGAATCTAGTTTCAAACGGAAGAAATGAAATTAAAATTTTTAGTGTGTAGATTAATATAGAATAATGATTATTTAATGGTAGTACAAGTTGTCAGAGAATGAAAATTTTAGAATTGAAGTGGAAATAGATTAGAAGTTGAAGAGTAATGTTTAAATGCATGATTAGAATGGTTGAGTATATTTTTGGATGCTTGAGTATTTTAAAAGTTTTCATTTTAATAGTTAGCATTAACATTTTAAAATAGATTTAGTATCAATTAAGTATCGATAGACTTTTTATAAATTTTATTACTAGATTGTGCCTGTGTTAGTAAAATACTAATATATACTTTTGAATGTATGTGATGTATAAATGATGAAACATGAATATCAAGATTAAAGAAAGCTTAAAGCTAAAGAAAAAGTTCAAGAGTGAAGTTAGAAACGCTAAGTAAGGTTACTAGTGAGGAATTTCTAGGTGAGTGCATTTTACTTATTCTATATAAGTATGACATGAGGAAGACTTGCAATGAGTGAACCTCGAATGACTTGAAAAGAAATTAATTTCAATTTGTTTTATTATAATTCATATTATTTTGTTTATTGATTTCTTATGAATGATTTTGGATATGAATTTCCCAATGCGTTTTTATAGCATATTTTGATATATTTGTATTTATGAATACTTTGATATTTAAATGTTATGTAGAGGTGATGAAAAAGCCCATTTATGCGTATTGAGATCTATATTTTGTGATACTTGATTTTTTAGTATTTTAAAAGATTTTGAAAAGTGAAAGATAATTGATTTAAAAAAATACCCATTGTAAATGCATTGAGAGTCATAGGTATAGAGTTAGAGCATTATAAGAAATTTGAAATGTTTCCTGACGTCACGTATGTCAGAATGGTGCCACTAGCAGCTGCATTATATTTCTAGCAGGTTATGTGATGTCTGTGTGGCGGTGGTACTACTATACGATACTTGGCACATAACCTGATGTTTGGGTGATGGTGGTGGCACTAGCAGCCGCATTATATTTCTAGCATGTTATCTGACGTTTGTGTGATAGTGATGCTATTATATGATACTGAGCATGTTATCTGATGTCTGTGTGACGGTGGTGCTATGATATGATATTGAGCACGTAATCTGACGTCTGTGTGATAGTGGTGCTATAGTACCAGAAATACATTTTATGGCACGAGTATGACGTCTATGTGACGTCGGGGCCTGCACGTAAGTGATGATAGTGTGATGCATTCCTTATAAGTGGCACATTGATATTGTGTTCTATAGTACTTGTGCATTATAAGTTTGTAGAATCAATTGATAGAATTCTTATATATGGTGAATTAAGATTTGAGAGAGATGATTAGAAGAAAGGAATAGTAAATTGATTGAATGTATAAATATGGAGTACTAAATTTAATGAATTATTTTGAATTAAGACCAATTTTATAGAATTTATAAGTTTTGGGGGACTAAATGATATCTTACCAGGCCACATCACTATCTTCATTTGATTTTGAACGAATAAAGGCTTGATTGACACCAAAAATGAAAGTTTAGTGACCTAACTAATAAATATTTTTGTTATGTGATTACAATAAAATCGACTTTATAGTTATTCAACAAAATAGAAATAATGGGAACTGTAAAATATAACAAATAAACAATTGCAAGCTCAACACACAATAAAATTCAAACATTGTAAAATAGCACTATCGAAAGCTGCAAATGTATTCAGTAGGAACACTTCGTCCACAATTATTTATGAACAAGGCTCAATGAAATAGGAAAGTTGATGTTAATGCCTAAGAGTCTTGCTCTGGCAGCAGTGCAAAGGCCAACTGCAGCTTCAAGATCAGCCAAACCTTGGATTAGGCTACATGGTTTTATAGGCACATCACCAAGTTCAACATTCACCAAACTCAACACGTGTTTTATATACTAATGTTTATCATTAGACCATTGTTTTCTTCTCAAACTTTTTATTTGATGGATTGTAAGGCCAAGGCCAAATGGAATGGTCGACTATGTCATAAATTAATGTTTTGATAGTTTTTGTTATTGTTGCTTTATTTTATTATTGATATTTCGGGACGAGCTTTTTTATTAATGTTGTTTGAATATTACCTATACGGTTATTAAACTATGGGTTCGATTTTATTCTGACTGCTGAACATAATTTTTTTCAATTGTCACTAACGTTTTAGTTTTGTGTCAATAAACTCATGGACCATTATTAAGCTTTCTTTAGTCATTATAGGTGAGATTGACGTGGCTTTCTCTTAATTGGGATACTAACAATTTTAACCCTTCATATTTACACATTCAATTGATTTAATTCTAATTATAAATAAATAACAAATTTAGCAACCACATTTTAAAAATTTGTCAATTTAGTCCAATAAACTCTTTCAAATTCCCATCGCTCATCTTCATCCCATTCAACACGACTTCATCCTTATCCAAATTGAGTTAATAAATTCACTGTTTCCAACTTCATTGAGAAATGGTTGCCTGCAACTTGAGTTCCTTTCAATGGGGGGTTTCCATTGAAATATTTTTGCAAACGTCAACGGTACAAGGACTTAATGGAGAAGAATTATAAAATACTACAAATAAACAATTGCAACCTCAACCCACAATAAAATCAAACATTAAACAATATCTCATTTCTGCTTACCATAATGCCCAGCAAAACCCAAAAAATACCATATTCCAGAAATGACTTGTAAGGTTGACGAATCGATTGGTCATCCCATGACAGAGCCACCTGATCCAAAGCCTCCAAGTTACCTTAAAATGGCAGAGCACATGATTAACAATCGCCATCTCCTCTTTGCACATGACACACATTTGAGATTCCAGAGGAACATCGCTTTTTGCTAGCTCAACAAAAGAAGGGATTCTTCGCTGCGAAGATCTCGAAACAAAACCTTGAACCTTTGTTGTAGCGCCATTATCCCATACTATACTCCATAAGTAATCCTTCCCATTATCCATGTCCACTACGCTAAGACAGTAGCTCCTCTGTGTGTAAGCACCATTAGTCGAGCAACTCAAAAATAAGCTATCCCTCTCCCCACAGCCTCGCACCGCCCTATCTAATGTTCTCTTGAAATAATCCCATAGATTATGTTCCCATTTAAAAAAAGGTCTTATGGCTTCTATATTCCAAATCCACATCCCATTCGACTTAAAACCAACCAAATCTTGCCAAACTTATTTATAGCCACTCTGAAAATTCTAGGAAAATAGAGTTCCAAGGACCAAACCTCTATTTAGTTATCATTATAAAAATCAATCAAGGATCCGTCGCCAATGCAGTATTTGATATTCCTCGTGAAAGCATCATCTTCTTCTGGGGGGAGACATGATGTTTCTCTATATCCACGAGCAGTTTCTAGAGGGATTTGAACTTACGGTCACGGCATTATGATCCAGCCAGTATTTCACATTGATAACTCTCCTCCAAAAGCTTCGCCATTCAACCCCATATCTCCATATCCACTTGTTCAATAGCGAGAGATTTCTCGTACACAAATCGACGAGACCCAGACCAACATATTCCTTCGGAACGCACATATTATCCTATTTGATCCAATGGATGGCTTTACTCGTGTTTGCGCCCAAATGAATGATTAATGACTTGATTGACACCAAAAATGAAAGTTAAGTGGCCTAATTAATAAATATTTTTGTTCAATGATCAGAATAAAATCGACTCTATAGTTTATTCAACAAAATAGAAATAATGCCAAATTTGATTGATGAAAAGCGTACTGTACCAAATTTAATAATTGAATGAAAAATATTACATAATGTGGTAAAGTAGAAGTTTACATTTATTTAGAATAATAATGAATGGGAAGGTCAAAAAGCCTTCTGAATCAGTGAACAACAATATGGATCGCGGTATACTCTGGTACAGGAACGTGGAACGGGATCACAATTCGCTAGGTCCCTAAAATTCGATACGAGGGGGTAGACTCATTTCGGATCGCTCCGATACGATGTACCATATAAATTGGTACGATGTACCAGTTTCTTAGATTGCTATTTTTCTACATCAAATTTTATAAGTAACTTCAAGACTTCAAATATCTTAGAGTAACTTCAATACTATAGATTTCATTCAGTAACTTCAATACTTCAATGTTCAAAACAAATTTAACACTTCAAAAGTCAAAAGACTCAAAACAAATTACATAAACTCATAAAGTCATGAATAAACTTAAAACTTTAAAAGACATGATAAAACTAATAAAATTACTCCACCCTTTGTTTTTTCCTTTGCCATTACCGTTGTCTTCATCCTCCTCCAGATCTTCCCACACCATATCTTCTATCATTGAGCTTTCCAAGTTTGTAGATTCTAGATCCATATCCCACTTCTTGTGTGGTCCTTCTTTATATGCTTCAGAAAACCTTGAACTCAAGCGGATATTAGAATGAACATAAACAAGTTTGTCCGCCTTTTTACAGTTAAGCCGATTCCTCTTCACACTATGAATGTAGGAATAGGTGCTCCAATTTCTTTCGGCTGAAGAACTTCTTATAGGCTATGATAAGATTTTTTTGCCACTTCAGCTAATTCAGGTGTTTCTGTGCCATAAGTAGACCACCAGTCAATTGCTTCCATAGTAACTGCATTCAATTGAGCTGCAAGTAATGAATAAAGACCCTTCTTTATGTGAAACGTGGCAAATTGTTCTCGTAACATCCGTTCCTCGTCTCTATTTTCAACAATGCGACTAAAAGCTTCCATGACACCTTGTACAACCTCTTTATCAAGGTTAGGTTCTTTTCTTTGTATGCCACCCGGTGCTAACGTTTCAAGAAAACGCGTGTCATAAAATCGAGGACTTAAAGCAAATCCCAAACAATGTAAAGGTATGTTCATTTTCTCTCACCTTTTCAATAGAATTTGTTCTACTTGAGGGAAATAAGATGCATATATACTTTCCGTCATCACGTCTTTGATTTCTCCAATCATATTATCCGTCTTCTCATATATTTCGCCCATTTTTGGGCCTTCACCATCGCAAAACTTCACCATCAAGAAAATAGGCTTCGTGATTTTTAGAATGTTTTCAACTTCGTTCTAAAAAGCATCATCTCTGATATTGTCCAGAACAAGCTGTTCAATAGTTCTAGTATGTTCATCGCCATGTTTTTCCCAATCTCTCCATGAATTTAGAGCAATTGTTGTTGAAAGGGCCTCTCTACAAGTGTTTAACCTCTTCAACTAAATATAGTGAGAGGAAAAATGGGTTTTTGCAATCTTTAGTAGCTCTAACTTAGAATTGTCTCTAAAAATGGATAAAGATTGTCCATGGTTCAAAAAATATTTGACAATCATTTTCCCTTTTTTATATGTATCCTCTAGCCAAATAAACTCATTTGCAAGGTCTTTAAAAATCAGGTTTAATGTATGCACACAACTTGGTGACCAAAAAATATGCTTGTATACATTTTCGATTTCCTTTCCTACAAGTTTGCAATTGGCTACGTTGTTTGTGACGACACTGAGAACATTACTTGGGCCGGCAGATTCAATCGCTTGGATCAGAAATTCAGCAATTGTTTTTTTCATTTTGTCCACCCTAGAAAAATCTTCGGCATACATGAACATAGAACCACGATTGTTCATAGCAAGAACATTGATTAAGGGTTTTTATTTGATGTTTGTCCACCCATCAGATACAATAGAAAGGCCTTGTGAGTACCATGTATCTTTAAATGGTGTTAGGTCCTTCTCCACATCTCTAACACATTCATCTAGTAGAACGGTTCTTGCTTTCTCGCTAGATGGCGCTTTATAACCTTCAGGTGCCTTTCTTATTGCATTTATCATTTCATAAAATTGTGGATTACGCAAAACATTAAATGAGATCACGTTTGCACATAAAGCCCTCACCATTTTTAAATCTACCGTGCTTCTCTCCATTATAGAAAAAGATTGCTCTAACGGTTTCTTAAAGCTTAAATTCTATCTTTTTGTAACTATAGAGCTTTTTAACAACTTAGAAACTCCTAGCTTCTCGGCATCTTTCACCCTCTTTTGCAACCATTCGTAAGTGTCTCGATCTTTCGTTACAACAGAACATCTTCTAATTTCAGCCTTTGTTCCCAATAGGGCTCCAAATAAATGCACATGAATTCTAGTGTACGAACTTGTATACTTGCCTTTATAGTGATTGCAAATCCACTGTTTAGCACCTCCCGCATTCTTGCTATTTCCTGCACCAATGAAGGTTACTTCATCAAGGAGTGGCTTAATATGATCCTTTTCTTCGGTTACTTTTTCTGAATGACTGCCACTTCCCTCATTTGTTGCTGTTGTTTGTTGCACATCATCATTAAGATCAATGTAACCTTGTGTCTCACTGATTCCAGTCTCGTTCTCATCATACACACTATCTCTTCGATGATTCTGGCCAAATGCCATTACAGATTTGCAGTGATAAAAAATAGAAATTGAAGAAGAAAAGAAGAGTTTGTGGCTTAGTGAAGGAAACCGACTCTGTAGGAAGGTAATCAAGTAATCGACACTGTTTTTGGCTCTATGTTGTGCAACTAACTTAAATATTTATAGTAGTTAAAATCAGAAGATAAAGAATCCATAATTTATGTTAAAGGAAAAAAAAAAAGAAACAAACCCAGTTGTCCAGCACTCAGACAAGAAACAAAGCGCCAACAAAACTAAAGTACACAGCAAACAAAGAAGGAAAAGAAATTAAAAAAAAGCTCAACCGACACAAACTCTCTCTGCAGGAGATGATGAACACCGCGTGCGACAAGCATATAGATTACGTGACTTAAATCGTTTGACATAATAATAATAATATAAAAACAAAACTCAATCTAATAAAATATAGTTTTAACATAAAAGTTACTTTTATACTAAAATAAAATTTTAGAGGGATCAAAAAGTAAAAGGATTAATCTCTAAATTTGAGTAGAATAGAGGATCTAAAATCAAAATTAGATCAAAACTAAATGAAATATATTTTATATAAAAACCAGGCTTTTCCCACATCAATTTTCAATTTTACATATCTTATTTTTCCATCTCTCTCTCTCTCTAAATCCCTTCATTTATCCTTTTTGGTTTCTCTTCTCTCCATAATCGAAGATGCGTGAGATCCTTCACATTCAAGGTGGCCAGTGCGGCAACCAAATCGAAGCCAAGTTTTGGGAGGTTGTTTGTGCCGAGCACGGCATAGATCCAACCTGTCGTTACTTAGGAGACCAAGATCTTCAACTTGAGAAAATCAATGTCTACTACAACGAAGCCAGTTGTGGAAGGTTCGTCCCATGTCGTTCTTTCCCGCGTCAGAGTGTGGATCTGTTTACATTTTTTATTGTCCAGAACGATGAATCGATGGCTTCAAATCGCGATTTGATCATCAATTGGGTCGATTGGATAGTCAATTTTGGATTGTAGAAGCTTTCGTACCGAATTGCGATTTTGAAACGACTGGAACGCATTCGTACCGCGTTTTGGATCGTAGCATACAGTACGTAGATCGTGGGCTATTGAGCGATTTATGTAACTATGGTACAAAGACTTAGTGGAGAAGGAATTATAAAATAAAACAAATAAAAATTGCAAACTTAAAAAATAAAAATAAAATCAAAGATTGGAGAATAACACTATTGAAGGTTGCAAATGTATTCGATAGGAACACTTCGTCCACAATTATTTAGAACAAGGGTCAATGAAATAGGAAGGTTGATGTTAATATCTAAGACTATTTCTCTGACAGCAGTGTAAAGGCAAACTGCAGTTTCAAGATCTGCCAAACCTTGGATTAGGCCGCTGCATGGTTTTATAGGCACATTACCAAGCTAAACGTTCACCAAACCCAACACATCAAGACACACATTGAGATTTAGCGGATTGCATGTATCAAATTGACCCCAATCATTAGGTACACCATCTCCGAGACTAATAACAACAGGGTTTCTGGAACTCCATGCACAAGAAGAACCTTTTAAATTATTGGCGACAATGTGCGAGCTTACCAAAGCAAAGAAAAGAATAAAGTTGAGGGAAAGTATATAATAATAATTTAATTATGGGTTAGGATCCATTTACACAATGTAAAACTTTGTAGTTTTACACAGATTTAAGACCATTGGATTTGTGAAAATAGATGGTTGAGAATGACTCCTTGATTTTTTTCCCCAATGAATATCTTCTCATTTCCTACTGTTAATCTTAGCCATCTATTTTTACTCATCCAACGATCCTAAATCTTTATAAAACTAAAAGAGTTTTACATTGTGTAATAGGTTCCTATCCCTTTAATTAATAACATGAATACAACATTAACATCGTTATTGTTGTAACAAGATCCTATGTCTTCTCGATACTGATGGTACCCTCCCATTGGTCAGTGTTTTGTTTTAAACCCTAAAATTTTAAGGTTATACATGGATTCCAACGAAACCCTAAAAACTTTTAGAAGAAAAGACACTAAAATCTTGGCTCATCACCGACCCAACACTCTCACACTGCAATAGCATCCCAGACCATCTTCGGTCAGCTTCCTTCACTATAGCTCCAACCCTAAAAACCTCCCCTCCTCTGAACTATTTCCCAAAGGTTACCCCCACAACTTCATTTTCTAGCCATAACCACAACACCCAAACAACCCCTTTCGATATAAAGAAAAAAATTAAAAAGAACCTTACATCGGGTGATCGATGGTGGCTGTTCCGACGGTTTGATTGTAAATCCCAACGGTGGACAAGAAGACAATAGTGAAGGTAACAAAATACCTCGAGACCACAGAGATCTGACGGAGGAGTGAGATCAGAGAGATGAAGAGCCGAAAGGTCATTAGCCTTTTTTGCGGAGCTAGGGGCCATTTCTCGCAAAACTAAGGCCAAATCCAAGTTCTCAGTGTCGAGACAAACTTACCCTTTAAGTTTGGCATCAAACGGCCACCAAAGAACGGCATTGAAAGGCGGTCCACTCTTTCCCGTTGACATTGTCATCAACATAGTAATA
The DNA here is from genome assembly GCF_006381635.1 of Hibiscus syriacus. Lineage (NCBI taxonomy): Eukaryota > Viridiplantae > Streptophyta > Magnoliopsida > Malvales > Malvaceae > Hibiscus > Hibiscus syriacus. The sequence continues at coordinate 1,589,562 of NW_024063064.1, forward strand.
ATCTAAACATACCTCATCATATAATAAACGCCACGCTCACGCCAAACTATCACAGATCAATGTGAAACAAATCTTCAGCACGTTAGAACATTCAAGTAAGCAACACCATGAGAGATCAACATCTTATATATTCAACCATTAAGAAACTCCAAACCAAATATAATTTCTCTTTCAAACATAAAAACAAAATATATGTTAAAGCACACTTGTGATCAAAGCGATCGACGTATATAAACTTCATAAACAAATATGAACTTCATAAACAACATGAGCAAACAACCACACATACCTTAATCAAAACCAATAACCTTTCATAGATTTAATAATGTTCTGAAAAATCAAAAATGGTTTTCAGATTCCCTTTTAAATTAAAGAAAAATGATGTGTGGAGTTGCCACCAATCTTTGTTTAAGGTGTGTGTTGAGTTAATCGATCGACAGAATTGGCCAAGAGGGGGTAAATTGACAATTAAAAAATCTGGTGGAAGCATTTGCAGAAAATTGAAAAAGATTTGCACAGCGATTTAGAGTGGTTCGACTTTCTCAACTAAAGTCTATGTCCACTACCTTAGCTATCCACACTAAGGATTTTCCAACAAATTCACTAATTTTTTCTTTCTTTTGAGGCCAAAGAGATAACCTTACAACACCCTCAAGAATATACCCTAATTCTTGAGAACACTCTTTCTCAAAGAGAAGATTACAAATTTGCAAACTTACAAGGAAATCCTCACAAGGTAGATTGTTTGCATAATTCTAGAACAAAGAAAAGAACACTAAAAAATGAATACAATTGAGTACAAGTAGTGTTCTTGAAAGTAAAATGAATATTGAATGAAAAATAGGCTTGAAATGCTCAAACTTGAGGTTTGATGCTTTCTCTTTGATTCTCTCTTGATTCTAGTTGCTTGTTGTTTCTTGTTTTTTATCAATGGCTTCTAAGCTTGTTTAAATACACCTTCAAATGATTCTGAATGTTGGGGATGATTAGTGGAGTCTATAGATCTGTTTAAGTGTGAAAACAATTAATTAAAGCAGTTGGGAGCGTCAGTGCATCGATGCATAAAATGCATTCGATGTTTTGAAAAAGCCTGAGTGCATCGATGCATGGTCTTGTGCATGGATTGGTGCATCGGTGCATCACTTTGAAAATTGATTTTAGACTTGATTTTGGTTCAAAATACTTTGTGAAAATTGTTTCAAAAATAGTTTAAGTATAAACACAATTTTACACATTTAGTAAGGTTTGAATTTGAACTTGAAAGACTTTGAGTAATAATTTGATATTCGATTAATTAAATCAAATATACTTAGAAAATCATTTGTAAAATCTTAAAATTCATTTAATCTTAATTTGTTATATCGAAACACAAAAATGTTTTCAACAATCTCCCCCTTTTTGATATAACAAAACATTTTTGTTATTTTAAGATTTTCTAAAAATTTGAAATCAATTTTGAAAAATTACTCCCCCTTACTATAGCACTTCTCCCTTTTAACACTTAATATTTATCCCCTTTTTGTAGCGTCAGTGCATCGATGCATAAAATGCATTCGATGTTTTGAAAAAGCCTGAGTGCATCGATGCATGGTCTTGTGCATCGATGCGTCAAATGCACTGAGTGCATCGATGCATAAAATGCATTCGATGTTTGAAAAAATAATTGGTGTATCGATGCATGGATTGGTGCATCGGTGCATCACTTTGAAAATTGATTTTAGACTTGATTTTGGTTCAAAATACTTTGTGAAAATTGTTTCAAAAATAGTTTAAGTATAAAACACAATTTTACACATTTAGTAAGGTTTGAATTTGAACTTGAAAGACTTTGAGTAATAATTTGATATTCGATTAATTAAATCGAATATACTTAGAAAATCATTTGTAAAATCTTAAAATTCATTTAATCTTAATTTGTTATATCGAAACACAAAAATGTTTTCAACAATCTCCCCCTTTTTGATATAACAAAACATTTTTGTTATTTTAAGATTTTCTAAAAATTTGAAATCAATTTTGAAAAATTACTCCCCCTTACTATAGCACTTCTCCCTTTTAACACTTAATATTTAACCCCTTTTTGTTAAATCAAAAAGATTTAAAAACCGATTTAAACAAGGTTTTGAAAAACATAGCCAATTGAGTAAATATATATATATAGCTTAAGCTGCTAAGATCACAATCAAAAGAGAGATTAGCCATTAGTTTCATAAACAATATTCATAATTAAATGTGAAATGGCATAATTGGTCATATATGTCTTATGATGCAAAAATAAGAAAATTCAACTAAACCAAATATATTTATTAAGTTCAAAATCCAGTCATCCAAACCATAACAAATTCAAGCATTTAACAATTCAAAACAAACAATCCAGAAACATCAAAATAATCCAAGATTGAAATACTAAGAAAGCATGGAGAAAAGGTCTAATCCATCGGAGGATCGGGAGGAGGAGGATAATGAGCTCGAACTTCATGAGTGAGCGCGTCCATACGTTCGCGCATCTCCCGCTGAAACTCGGTAATCTGAGACTCCATGGAAGCAAACCTCAGATAAAACGACTCCAAGAAATATCAAAAATACGTTGGCATTTGATCTTCTTGCCGTGCTGGTTCTGGTGTAGGCTCATCGTCTGGTACGTGATCGTCGATATCTTGCATAAGCTGATGAAACTCAAGATCATCGTCAGCAACCGGTGTCGGAGGAGGAGGAGGAGGAGGATCACGAGAAGAGCTAGGAGCAGCTCATGAAGAACTAGCTTCCGGGGTTTGCTTTCCGGGTCGAAAAACCCAAAGATCGGTTTCTTCATCTTGTTTCCAATCCGCTTTCTTCAAGGAAGTAAGATTGATTTGGTTTTGGGGTGGGATATGATTGTCGAGAGAGACGTCTAGACCAAGTTTGATAAACAGGTTACTAAGAAGACATCCATAAACTAATGTTTCGACATATTTTGAAGGAACAATGTTTATGACATCAACTAGTTGACTGAAGATAATGTGGGGTAGATTGATTTTGATTTTATTCTTGATACAGTGCATCCACCATAAATCCCTAATATGAAGAGTGGAGTACCTACCTCCGGATGGTCTAAACCACCAAGAGATCATCAGATGAAGAAAACGATCATGATGAGATCGTAGAGTACTAACACTAGCATTTGAAACATAGGGATAATCTACAGTTTCATTCTCATTATTTATCCCATCATCATCTAACCCAAACCGGAAAGCTATAGTCTCGGGGTCAATATTAATATATTGGCCTGAAAGATAAGATCTAATGGCTATAGTTCCACATTGAGTTTCATTTTGAATACATACCGCATTGGAATAGAAAATGCGGACTAATTGTTGATAGACGATAGGTTTGAGCTGAAACAATTTATCAAACTTCCAAGCTTTAAGAATCGGAAGGTATTCAAAGTTTATATCTATCATAGCTTGAAGAGAAGGAATACGCTCTTCCCAGATTCTATAAGTTTGAAAAGAATTTCTGTACCTAGAGTACAATTTGTCTCTACGATGCTTAGGCATGTTAAAACAAGATCCTAATAGGCTATTAGGAGGTTAAGGAATGGGATTAATAGGTTGGTTTGAACGAGAATGACTCGATGAAGTTCTAGGGCGTTTGGGATTAGACATGGTTTAGGAACCGGAATAAATATAACCTGCAAATTGAAACACATGTATGCAATTTAATCAATCCCAAAACTCAATTGAGTCCTCAATATCTCAAGGTTCTCTAAACCAATCCTAATGGGCATAGTTTTGAAAAACTATTTAGAAAACAGTGTTTGAAAATTATAATATGCATAGTTTTTCATGAAAACAACATAATTAAATCAAAAACATCAAATTTAAAATTCATTTCAGGTTTTCGAATTTTTTTTTATTTCGAAAATTCACAAATTCATTGAACATTTATGAGTTTTTGATGAAATTAGTTGTAAAAACTAGTTTGTAATCATCAAACTATCAATGCCCGATATAATGTTCATCCTAGAACTAATTAAAACTAGTCCTAAGATCATAAATCGATAAAATAGAGTTTTTGAAATATTACCTTGAAAATTTCAGATTTGAGAGGAATGTGATGTTGTATTGCATGATTTGATGATAAATGCAGGATTAGGAGTTGAAAAAATCAAAGATTATGACAAATTTTTGTTGATTTAGAGCAAGAGAAGAGTTTAGAGAAGAAGAGAGGCGTATGGCTAGAGAGAATTTAGTTTTAGGGTTTGAAGCAAATAAGAAAAATAAGCCTTTTAAACCCAAAACCTAACGGATGCATCAATGCATGACCCTGTACATCGATACACATTCAAGGCGTGCATCGGTGCATCAACATGTTGAATCGATGCACATTCAAAGGGATGCATCGATGCACTGTTAAGTGTATCGATGCATGAAGCACAAATATGTCAAAAATTTGTTTCAAACACTTAAAATGCTAAATTAATTAGCTCTAGTGGTATTGGCAACTCATATATTGAAAATTATCATGTTCAATCAATCAAATTAATCCTTAAGCTTCATTTGAACATAAAATTAATTTTCTCTAAAGAACATAAACTCCCCCTAACTAATAGCAATGAATGCAATAAAAAATTATCATTATATGCATTTTTCATTTTATTTTTAAAAATGCTAAAATCATTTTAAAAACTAAGTGAAGATAGGTCAGTTAAACCTAATTCTCTCATAAGTGTCCAAAATCTTTCTCTGTCTAAAGGTTTTGTAAAGATATCCGCTAATTGGTGCAAAGTATCAAAAAATTCTAGAACTACATCTTCCTTAGCGACATGGTCTTTAATGAAGTAATGTCTAATTTCAATATGCTTAGTTCTAGAGTGTTGGATGAGATTTTTAGTGAGACAAATAGCACTAGTATTGTCACACTTGATAGGAATGGTACCTACATCAATTCCATAATCAAAAAGTTGTTGTTTCATCCATAAAACTTGTGCACAACAACTACCGACTGAAATATATTCCGCTTCGGTGGTAGATAATGCAACACAATTTTGTTTCTTTGAAAACCAAGAAATCAGCATATTTCCAAGGAATTGGCAAGTACCGGAGGTATTTTTCCTATCTAATTTGCATCCTCCATAATCCGCATTAGAAAATGCATGCAAGCTAAAGCTAGAGTCTCTAGGATACCAAAGTCCTAAACTATGAGTGTCCTTAAGGTATCTAAAGATCCTCTTAACAGCTAGTAAATATGATTCCTTAGGGCATGATTGAAATCTAGCACATAAGCAAACACTAAACATAATGTCCGGTGTACTTGCAGTTAGATAAAGCAAAGAACAAATCATTGACCTATATAATTTAACATCCACACATTTACCTCCTTCATCAAAGTCAATCTTTGTTGATGAGCTCATTGGAGTGTTATGTGGCTTCCCATTTTCCAGTCCAAACTTCTTGAGCATATCTTTAATGTACTTAGCTTGATTGATGAACATTCCATCTTTTCTTTGCTTGATTTGGAGTCCCAAGAAAAATGAGAGCTCCCCCATCATGCTCATCTCGAATTCACTTTGCATTAGCTTAGAAAATTATTGGCAAAGAACATCATTAGTAGAACCAAATATTATATCATCAACATAAATTTGAACTACTAATAAATCTTTACCTTTATGCTTTAAAAACAATGTAGTGTCAAACTTCCCTTTTGAAAAACCTTTTTCAATTAAAAAATTTGACAATCTTTCATACCAAGCTCTAGGAGCTTGTTTTAAACCATAAAGTGGTTTTTTCAATTTATGAACATGATTTGGAATTTTTAAATCTTCAAAAACCTGGAGGTTGTTCCACATACACTTCTTCCTTTATAAAACCATTTAAAAATGCACTTTTAACATCCATTTGATATAATTTAAATTCATGAAAACATGCAAATGCTAATAACATTCTAATTGCTTCCATCCTAGCTACGGGAGCGTATGTTTCATCATAATCTATGCCCTCTTCTTGAGTATAGCCTTGAGCAACAAGTCTAGCCTTGTTTCTCACTATATTACCACTTTCATCAAGCTTATTCCTAAACACCCATCTAGTACCTACAGTAGATTTATTACTAGGCCTTTCAACTAATGTCCATACTTTACTTCTCTCAAATTGATTTAACTCTTCTTGCATAGTCATAATCCAATGTTCATCTTTTAATGCTTCTTTAATATTCTTAGGCTCTATGCATGAGATAAATGCAACATAATTACAAATATTTCTAAGAGAAGATCGAGTTGTTACCTCTTTTGATGGATCACCTATAATCTCACCATCCTTGATATAGTTGTACTCTCTTGGGTAAGATACTTCCCTTTCTTCAATGGTTGGATTCTCTAGAGGATCTTGAGTTTCCTCATCTTTCGTTTCTTCCTTTGATGATGGTTCTCCAACGTTATGTTCACCGTCATTTATATTTATAATACCTACATCATCATTCAAACAAGAATCCTTCCTCGGAAGGGGATTATCATCGAAAACAACATGTATAGACTCTTCTACAACTAAAGTTCTTTTATTAAATACTCGATAAGCTTTAGAATTTAAGGAATAACCCAGAAAAATTCCTTCATCACTTTTAGCATCAAATTTGCCAAGATTGTCTTTACCGTTGTTTAAAACAAAACATTTACATCCAAAAGGATGAAAATAGCTAATGTTAGGCTTTTTATTTTTGAAAATTTCATATGGAGTTTTCTTTAGGATTGGCCTAATCATTACTCGATTTATAATATAACAAGCAGTATTTGTGGCTTCCGCCCAAAAAATATTTTGGCAAATTGTTTTCACAGAGCATGGTTCTAGCCATTTCTAAAGTTCAATTTTTCCTCTCAACAACTCCATTTTGTTGAGGGGTTCTAGGTGCTGAAAAAGTATGACTAATACCATTAGAATTACAAAAATCAGTAAATCCAAGATTTTCAAATTCAGTTCCACGATCACTCCTAACACTAGTTATAGAGTAACCTTTTTCGTTTTGGATTACTTTTGAAAACGTGATGAAATTTTCTAATGCTTCATCTTTAGTAATTAAGAATAGAACCCAAGTATATCTAGAATAGTCATCTACCAAGACAAATGCATATTGTTTTCCACCCAAGCTAGTAGTTATAGTTGGCCCAAAAAGATCTATATGGATCAATTGTAATACTCTACTAGTTGATACATCATTAATGGATTTAAAAGAAATTCGCTTTTGTTTTCCTTTAGCACAAGCATCACAAATTTTATCATTATCAAATTTAAGCTTAGGCAACCCTCGAACTATATTTCCTTGAATTAGCCGTTGCAAAACACTCATACTAGCATGTCCTAGTCTCCTATGCCATAACCAACTATCATGCTCATCCTTAGTAACTAGGCATAAATTAGTCATATCAATAGAGTCTAAATGCACCATGTATATTTTTCCTATTCTATGACCAACAAGCATAATTCGATTAGATGCAATGTCAATAACTTTACAACCATTAGTTTCAAACATGACATTGAATCCTTTATCACATAATTGACTAATACTCAAGAGATTATGCTTTAATCCATTCACATATAAAACATTTTTAATTTGTATGGAAGAGGTATTATCTATAGTACCTATACATTCGATGTGACCTTTTGAATTATCACCAAAAGTCACTTCTCCTCCATTTTTGGCGTTAAGCTCTATGAACCGGCTTTTGTCCCCGGTCATATGTCTTGAGCATCCACTATCAAGGTACTATGAGTTTGAATTTGATTCCCGTGCCCTTTTCCTACAAACATAAATTAATTTCTAATTTTTGGTACCCAAATTCTTTTGGGTCCATATCCATTAGTTTCCAAAATCCTAGTCCCCTTAGGTATCCATTTGTGTAGGATATCTTTATCTTTAGTAGTAATGAGTCCTTTAGGAACCCATATACTTCTAATGATTTTCCATTAGAGGTTCTTCGGGGACCTCTATGATTGTAGTTTTTAAAACTTTTTCTAACAAAGTTGGATTTTGAATTTTCTCCATTTTCAAAACGTTTTGTTCCATCTTTATCAAAAGAAGTTTTAAGATCATCAATTTTCTTTTGATGATCATCATTGACCTTTGAAAGTAAATTTTGCAAATCCAAATTTTTCTTTTCAAACTCTTCTAGTTTGATTTGTAAATCTTTGATTTTACTTTCAAGATCGTTGTTGGTTTTGGATATGAGTTTATTTTCATTTTTCAATTTTGAAACATCATTTTTATATTTTACAAACAATTTCTCATAATCCGAAGCCAACCCATTATATTCCTCTAATAGCTCATCATAAGATAAATCATCAAATTCAGATGAGTTAGAGGTTACCTTAGAATCTTCCCCGAATGCCATCAAGCACAAGTTTGCTACTTCTTGTTCCTCTTCATCGGAACCCTCTTCATCGCTCCATGTAGCCACATGAGCCTTGTGCTTAATTTTTGATTGACCATTTCTTTTCAATTATGGGCAATCATATTTGACATGCCCAGGATTTTTGCATTCATAGCAAATGATAGGGTCCTTTTCTTTTGGTTCATTTTTGAGGCCTTCATTTCGTTTGAATTTTCTTCCTCGTTAAGGTCTCATTATTTTTCTGAACCGTTTGGCAAACAATGCCATTTCCTCATCATCGTCATCTTCATCCGAATCACTCTCATCTTTTGTGGATTTGAGAGCAACTCCAATGTTTTTCTTCTTCTCTTTCTCCTTTGGAGTCTCGTCAATCTTATCGAGGTCCACCTCATCTTCAAGCATCATTTCATGAGTGAGGAGGGAACCGATTAGCTCTTCAAGAGTTAAGGACTTTAGGTTCTTAGCCTCGATGATTGCATTCTTCTTGGATTGCCATGATTTTGGAAGTGAGTAAACTGACTTCCTCACAAGCTTTTCGTTTGGTATGATCTCTCCATATGATTTGAGACCATTGACAATCGTTGAGAATCTATCCATCATAGCTTTGATATCTTCATTTGGTTTTATCATGAAATTTTCATAGCTATGTGTTAGAAGACTAATTTTAAATTCTTTTACCTCGTCGGTGCCTTCATGAGTGACTTGTAGTTTATCCCATATTTCTTTGGCGGTTGTACAAGATGAAACTCTTCCATATTCATCTGGTTCAAGAGCACAAAATATGATATGGATTGCTTTGGAGTTGAGCTGGAATATTCTTATCTCTCATTCACTCCACAATATTGGATGAGCCAGAGGCTTGATATATCCGTCTTTTACAACATTCCATGCTCCCATGTCACTTGCTTGAATGAAATACATCATCCTATTCTTCCAATAGGCATAGTTAGCTCCATTGAAGAAAGGAGGCTTGTTGACGGGCATCGAATCGAGATCGGAGTCGACATTTGAAGTAGAGGCCATTGATGACTTGACAATCGATGTAACTCTTCCCGAATCGACTCAAGAGGCGATTAAACCTTCAAATGAGTGAGGCTCTGATACTAATTGTTGATTTAATCAATCGACGGAATTGACCAGGAGGGGGGTGAATTGACAATTAAAAAATCTGGTGGAAGCTTTTGCAGAAAATTGAAAAGATTTGCACAACGATTTAGAGTAGTTCAACTTTCTCAACCAAAGTCTACGTCCACTACCTTAGCTATCCACACTAAGGATTTTCTAACAAATTCACTAATTTGTTCTTTCTTTTGAGGCCAAAGAGATAACCTTACAACACCCTCAAGAATATACCCCAATTCTTGAGAACACTCTTTCTCAAAGAGAAGATTACAAATTTGCAAACTTACAAGGAAATCCTCACAAGGTAGATTGTTTTCACAATTCTAGAACAAAGAAAAGAACACTAAAAAATGAATACAATTGAGTACAAGTAGTGTTCTTGAAAGCAAAATGAATATTGAATGAAAAATAGGCTTGAAATGCTCAAACTTGAGGTTTGATGCTTTCTCTTTGATTCTCTCTTTATTCTAGTTGCTTGTTTTTTATCAATGGCTTCTAAGCTTGTTTAAATACACCTTCAAATGATTTTGAACTTTGGGGATGATTAGTGGAGTCAATAGAGCCGTTTAAGTGTGAAAATAATTAATTAAAGCAGTTGGGAGCGTCAGTGCATCGAAGTATAAAATGCATTCGATGTTTTGAAAAAGCCTGAGTGCATCGATGCATCAAATGCACTGAGTGCATCGATGCATGGTATGTGCATCAATGCATAAAATGCATTCGATGTTTGAAAAAATAATTGGTGCATCGATGCATGGATTAGTGCATCGTGCATCACTTTGAAAAATTGATTTTAGGCTTGATTTTGGTTCAAAATACTTTGTGAAAATTGTTTCAAAAATAGTTTAAGAATAAAACACAATTTTACACATTTAGTAAGGTTTGAATTTGAACTTGAAAGACTTTGAGTAATAAATTGATTTCAGCCAAACCTAGCATTCACCAAACCCAACACATCAAGACACACGCCGAGATTCAGGGGATTGCATGTACCGGATTGATGAATATAATTTTTTTCAATTAGGTCACTAACGTTTTAGTTTTGAGTCGATAAACTCATCGACCATTATTAAGCTCTCGTTAGTCATTTTAGGTGAGATTGATGTGGCTCTCTTTTAATTGAGATAATAACAATTTTAACCCTTCATATTTACACATTCAATTGATTTAATTCTAATTGTAAATAAATAACCCAATTAGAAACCACATTTTATAAATTTGTCAATTTAGTCCAATAAACTCTTTGAAATTCTCATCGTTCATCTTCCTCCCATCAACACGACTTCATCCTTATCCAAATTGAAGTTGATAAATCAATGTTTCCAACTTCATTAACGGCAAGAAATCGTTGTCTGCAACTAGAGTTCCTTTCAAGGGGGGGTTTCCATTAAAATAATTTTTTAATAATATGTTGAGAAAAAATAATATAAGAAAAATAATGAAAAAGGATAATCATAAAAAATAACATTAAAAGAAAAATAATAATATGTTAAACAATTTTTTAATGTTAACTTAAACAAAAATTTAAGTACACGACTGTTACAAATTATTATAACTTGTTTGCTCGATAATATTTATATTAAGATTATAAAAGGATAATAAAGTTAAAACTGATCAAACCAGTATCAAATACATACTAAATAGGAGGAGGGGAAAGGTCGCGGCACCGAAGAGAAGAAGAGGAACCTTTGAAGTTGCAAGGCGAAGAGAGGAGTTCACTGTGTTTGTCAATAATGTGAGCAAGAGGGTTCATCAAGCAACTCTTAGAGACGTTTTCTCAGAATATGGAGATGTTGTGGACACCTTCATTGCGTATATGAATCAGAAGAGAAAAGGCAAAAGTACAACATTCGCCTTTGTCCGATTTAGAAATGGACGGATGCTGTCCGAGCTGTTGAAAGAGGCGATAACAGGAAGCTGGATGGTTTCAATGTAAGAGTTTTCATGGCCAACGTTTTATTTGTATGGAGAAAACGAGCGAGTTTAAAGGACACCAAATCATTTAAGGAAGCCCTCGTAGGGGGAGCGACGGGTTTGCTTTCTAATGGCAGCTCGAGCAAGGTCAACGAAGAGATGGGGTTCCGGATAGCTTCTGAGTCGGTGTTCGTTAAGACCGAGGACGTACTTCCTAGCAGCCAAAGCTCTAACAAAGAACCCAAGGAGAAATCTATTTTATTTTAAATTCAGATTTGGAATGGAGATGTTTATGCTTAGTTGGCAAGATTAAAGACATGTTTAATGTTGATTTAATCCAAGAAGCCCTAGTATTTGATGGTTTTATCGCCAAAGTGATTCCATGGCATGAACTCTTGGAAGTTATACAATTTTCATGCAAAGTGGACATACTTAGCTGCCGGAATAGAAGGAAGGAAATGGTGCAACAATGGTTCGACGAGCTTGAGCTTTTAGAAGGGTTTAATGGGAAGAGGAAAATTAAGTTGTTGGTGGCTTTAAAATATGTTTCTCTCCAACTTTGGAACGATAATTTCTTCCATGATTTTGTTAGTAATTGGGGAACGGTGTTGAGGATCGATGAGAATACCGGCAATCGTAATCGGTTCGATATGGCTAGAATCCTGGTGCAAGTTCAGAAAGAGTCTGTAATCCCGGAGAGAGCTACCATCATCGTTAATGGAGTTCCTTCTACTATTTTGATCCGAATAAATGTCTTTGACGGTGATCAAACCTTTATTGACGGTACTTCTCCGTTTGGCAATCAGGTGGGGGATGAAGGGTTGGCAACGGTTGATATTCCTGGCCAGTTTGATAAGTCGGAAGAAGAAGAATTGTTCGAGGACAATCTGATGCAGCAGGTTACATCTGGAGCCATGTGTCAACTCGAGCAGGGTGTAGCAGGAGACGTGCAGCATGCAAAACACGTTGATAGAGAGACAGAAATTCAACTTCCAAGGAAATAGTTAATCACGTGCTCGATAACTTTCTTAATGGATTTGGGCTACATGAAGTTCCAATATGTTCGGGGAGTGGGACATCCAACGAAGATGAGTGGATTGCTTGTGCAGATTCTTCTGATTCCTTAGGAAACAGGCGCTGCAGTTTGGGTCCAAAAACCCCAATTGGAACGAAAATTCATCCGCTCCCCATCGAAGTAAGAGAGAATGTGGAAGTTCTAATTCCCTTAGCCATAGCCGATCCTGTCCTAATCCCGGTTCTGCCTAGCCAAAGAGTCGAGAATCAACTGCGATTCTCGTGCAAGCAAATAAGTAAGGATGGTTGCGATAATTCAGATGATCGTGTGGATTTTGTAGGTAAAAAGAATAAAAAGAGGGAAAGGAAAAATGGAGCAAAACCCAAAAAGAACCGAAATGCTTCAAACCAAAAGGATTCTTGCAAAGCGACAGGTTTGCCCATTCAGAGTGTTTGCCCAGAGGATGATGAAGCTGCTGCAACTTTAGCTCTTGGGAAAGCGTTAGGAATCAAGTTTAACGTGCCTAATCCAGAGGTGGTAAAAAGAATTGAGGAGCTTGAGGGGGAAACCAGAATTTGAATGTATCAAGTGCGGTCGGTTCTAAATTGTGTGAATTTATAATAAAGTTTTGTCTGTTAACAATGAACGTGCGTGGCATGGGGAAAAAAGAAAAAAATTAGAGCAATTAGAAAGGTCTTATCAGTAAGTAAGGCAAAAATCATGTTTTTTCATGAATAAAAAATGTCAGTGCTAAACGTCGAGATCTTGAAAGACATTTCAGGTGCCTTCTTTGATGAATATGTATTTTTGCCTGCGGAGCGGGCTTCGGGAGGGCTAATGGTTCTATGGAATAAAAGTTGTTTTAGTGTCCAAAATCAGATGGTTAACTTCATATTCGTGGCACTGGAAGGGAAATTGTTGCCAAGTAATCTTAAAATTGTGCTAGTAAATGTTTATGCACCAAATGGGGTTAGAAAAAGAAAAAAGTTATTGGATCAGTTGAGTCTTTATTTGGACAATATTGGTCTTCTTGCGATCATCAGAGGAGATTTCAATTCAGTAAGATCAGATGAGGATAGAGTTAGGGTTGCTTCAATAGGGGCTTCACAAGCTTATTTTAATAAATTTATCCATAGAAGGGACTTAATAGATCTGCCCCTTTTTGGGAGTAAATTCACATGGTGGAGAGGAGGGTTATCCCCTTCGGCAAGTAGATTAGATAGGTTCTTGCTGATCTCGAGGTTCTATCGAAGTTTCAAAAGTCTTTTTCCATCAATTATACCGAGAAGTCTGTCAGACCACAATCTAGTGGTTCTCAAAGTTTTCTAAGAAATTGGGAGTCCTCACCCATTTAAATGGTTCTTACATTGGGCTGATGACTAAGGTTATTCGGATGTTGTAAAAAATGTGGCTGAAAATTGTAAAAAGAACGATTTTGGAAATTTCTTGGGGGAAATGAAGAAAGCTTCCAAGGCTTGGTCTATAGAAGTGAGGCGTAAAGTGATATTCTCTATTGCGCAAATTGAGGAAAAATAGAGATTTTAGAACAGTCGGTGCTGAATGGGAGAAACAATGATAATGTTATGAACGAGATTGAAGCCTTAAAAGTGAAGCTATGGACTTGATACAGACGGGAGGATCGCGAATGGTTGCAAAAATCAACTGAAATGATCTAACGAGGGCGATAGAAACTCCAAAATTTTCCATCTTACTATAGCTATAAGGGGGAGGAATAACCATATTAGGGCTATCCGGTTGGGAGAGGTGTGTTGTCTTAGCATAAACAAATTTCAAAAGCTTTCATAAAGCACTTTAGATTAAACTTCAATTCAAGTAAGACACTACCTGTGAAAGAGTTTGGTGTGCAGTTCAAAAAGTTGGGGTTAGGGTCCAGAAGAGCCATTGAAGCACCGTTCACGGAGGATGAAATTTGGTGTTCCTTGTGTTCAGCAGATGAAACAAGGGCTCCTAGGCTAAATGGCTTCAATTTTGATTTTTACAAAAAGTACTAGCAACTATTAAAGGAAAAATTATGGACTTTCTTAATGATTTTTTGAAGGGATGGTGGTGGCTAAGTCCTTCAACAAGTCGTTTATCGCTCTCATACCGAAGAAGCCTAATCCGGAAAAAATCGAAGAGTTTATACCCATATCTCTTGTTAGCAGCCTGTATAAATTGGTAGCTCGTGTTCTAGCAAAAAGATTGGCATGTTACATTAATGAAGTGGTTAGGGAGAGTCAATTCACGTTCATTTCCGGAAAACAAATTGCAGACTGCTCTCTTATTGCAAACGAATCGATTAAGGGTTTAGACCCTTGAAAGTGCGAAGTGTTGGTTTCCAATGTCAATTTGAACAAAGTTTATGACTCAGTAGACTGGGATTTTTTGGATTTGATCATGAAATTGATGGGTTTCGGAAAAAGATGGAGGCGTTGGATTGGCACATGTGTTTCGACAGCATCAGTTTATGTGCTGGTAAATGGCTTATCCCCCTTTTTTATTCAATCTATTAGGAGAGACCTTAAGCAATCTTTTTACTAAAGAAACAACAATTGGTGTGCACTCAGAGGTGTTCTAGTGGGCTCTTTAGAAATGCGGATATTACATCTCCAGTTTGCGGATGATCTAATAGTGTTTTCAAATGCAAGCCTTGAGTCATTAAAGAATATAAAGAGAATCCTAAGAATCTTTGAAGTTGCCTCAGGTTCAAAGATCAACATGACAAAATCGAAATTGTATGGATCATGCATTGATGAGGGGCTTTTGAGGGAGTGGGCAGATCATGTAAAGTGTGATTGGGGTCGTTTTCTGACAACCTATTTAGGCCTACCACATGGACAAAAAAGGAACTCTCCGGAGATGTGGAAACCCATGGTGGAAAAATTTCGTTCGAGGCTATAGGGGTGGAAAGGAAAATTACTTTCATTCGGCGGGCGTCTAACTCTTATCAGATCTATTTTAGATAACCTGCCAGTGTATTTTTTATCTTTATTTCAGATGCCGGCATCAGTGGCCTCGGATCTGAACAAATTGATTGCAAAGTTCATGTGGGGTTTTAGACTTGGGAGATCGATCCACTAGGTAAGATGGCAATCAATATGTATCCCGAGAGCATATGGTGGTCTGGGATTCTTTGATATGAGAGCAAGAAATCAATCCCTATTAAGTAAGTGGATTCGGAGGTATGGATCTGAATCCAGTTGTCTGTGAAGCAAATTTACTGATGCCAAATATGGATTCAACTCTTTGTCTCTACTACCGGCCTCTAAATTCAGTAGAAGATAGTTTCTCAAAATATTTAAGATGTGTCATGGGAGATGGCAAATCAATGGATTTTTGGGAGGACTACTGTACATACGTTCCATTATTGAGACTGGCTTTTCCTTGTATATATGCTGTCACTATCAAGAAGTCAGGAAAGGTTGGTGAATTTGGTAGGAAATCAATGGTGTGTAGCGATTAGAAGAACGTTCTTCGACTGGGAATTGAACATTTGGGATATATTTTGGCAACTCTTAATAATGCAGTTAATGGAGCGGTTGAGACAGATCGCTTGACATGGATGGCATCGTCTCATGGTTCTTATGAGCCTAGAATCTTTTTGTGAAAGTGTTCCTTGCATAGGAAAGAAAAAAGAAGATGTATGGAAGTTGGTTTGGGCAAACCTGGCTCAACCCAAGGTGAAGGCATTTGTCTGGAAAGTTGTTCTTCAAATAGTTCCGACACTGCTCAATTTAGCTAAGAGGGATGTTCCAAATTTAGACTTATGCCTACGTGTGCTATGCCAGGAAGAGCAGGAGTCTACGAATCACCTGTTTTTCCATTGCAATATTTCATGGAGATTGTGGTAGAATCGTTGCTCAATGCGGAAGGTAAAACTTACATGCCCGAGAAATGTGAAAAGTTTCTTAGTTGCATGGGAGGTACAATCGATAAAATAACCATTTAAACCTGCTTGGAAGTTAGATTTCTTTGGGATTGTATGGAGTATTTGGCTATTCATAAATGATATTTTATTCAACAAAAAATCCTACTGTGAGAACCATCTTTTTGAGATATCGTGTTTAAGAATTGGCCACTGGTGTCTGGGGCTGTTTTCGTCCGTTTCTGAATTCTCGAGAGGTTTTTCAGTGTTAAACTAAATCAGAGAGACGAGATTTAAGTGACAACTCTCAGGGCTGTTATGTGTTGTGCGAGCTTTTGGCCACTGATGTTCGGAGTCATTTATCCATCGTGTGTTTGTTGATGCTATTCATGTTGAATATGTGGGGTATTTTTTTGTCATGTCTATCATTGCAGGTGATTAATTTTACTGATGCATTTTTCCTGTCTGTTGTGATTTTAGGCAATTTGCGATTGGTATATTCATTGTTGTTTATTGATGCGTAGTTCTGGCTTTGTTGTAGTGGGGTTTTCGTTTAAACTGTGCAAATTGAATGAAAGAAAGTGAGCCCATTAAGTTGGATGTTGAGGATGCTAGTGGTTGTTTTTAGTTTTGGTTTTGCTGCTGCTTCAAGCTGAGATAGGTGCTTTTGGTGGCTAATGTGTTGGAGCAGGGGAGCGTTGCTGCAACTGTCTTGGCCTATGTGCTGTGGTTGCCTTTGGTGTTTGCTGCTTGTGTTACCTTTCGGTCCTGAGATGGTGCAGCGATACAAGCTTTGGTGCTTCGTAGTGGTGGTCTCGTGTGGGTGCCGAGCATGACCGATTATCTAGCTCATGGTTGCTTACAAGATTCTTGAGGTTTTCTCATTTGTCCTTGCTCATGTTAGAATATGTCTCACGTGTTAGCAGGTGGTTGTGGTCTTTTTTCTTTCGTTTTATTGGAGCTGTTTAGCATCTCTTGTTGTCCTCTCGTTGTCCTCTCGTTGGGTGCTCATTGGTGTTGGTTGGGTACCCCGGTGTTTGTTGTTAGAGTGTTGGTTGTATTATTGGCTTGTGTATGTATGCTGCATTTGTGTTTAGAGGCAGTGTTGTAGGCGTGGCTCACTATTAGTTCCATGTTATGTGACTACCTTGTTCGACTGTGGATTTGTACTTATACTATTGTGTTGGATTCCTTTCGTGACAACACTTGGTGCACTATTTTTCCTCCATTTTAGTTTGGGGAGGTTTTTTTTAATGAGAACCTCGATGTTGTCTTGTTTTGTATTCTTTCATTTTTGAATACAAAACCCCTTTTAAAAAAAATGAATAACACCAAACACGCTTAAAATCATGACACGCTATAGAAGTGAACCTAATTCATGGCTACTTAAACCTCATCGATGAAAGATAATCAGTTGACATTGTCACCCACATAGTAATAATCTAACCATACCTCATCAGATAATAAACACCACACTCACACCAAACTATCACAGATCAATGTGAAACAAATCTTCAGCACGTTAAAACAATCAAGTAAGCAACACCATGAGAGATCAACATCTTATATATTTGACCATCAAGAAACTCCAAAACAAATATAATTTCTCTTTCAAACATAAAACCAAAACATATGTTAAAGCACACTTGTGATCAAAACTACCGACAAATATGAACTTCACAGACAAATATGAACTTCACAAACACCATGAGCAAACAACCACACATACCTTAATCAAAACCAATAACTTTTCATAGATTTCATAATGTTCTGCAAAATCAAAAATGGTTTTTGGGTGTCTTTTGACTAAATTTAGTTTCCTTTTTAAATTAATAAAATGATATTTTATTATTTTAATAATATTTTTTTATAAAATTATTAAAATAAACTATGGGTCTACGCACAAAAAATAAGTTCAGAGTTGATTACGTGTATTAAAGGGTTAGCACCTCCATAATGTCCTAAAATTGGTACCTAATCAATTAATTGTTGTTGTAATACCCTAATTTTGTTAGTTGCTTCTAAATGGAATTTAAGACAATCGAACCGGATCTTCAAGGTTCAAAGTTATGTTGGTTATCTTAAGATCACGAAAGTGCAAACTTCTTCAAGCTCAAATGTCCTAGAAACTTTAAGAAACTGTTGATCGAATGGAGTGAAGTCTTGAAGGGGATTATAAAAATGATTAAGATTATTTCTGATCAAATCAGGTTACTTGCTCGTGATATGTAATGGGTGCAAATGCTGGAAATCTAAAAAAAATATCAATCCCAAAAAAACCAAATAACCAATGTTCAAGTCCATTTACAATCATGCAAACACAACAAACAAACACATACTTTACATTTTCCCATTGAACCTAAATACAAGAAAACCAATTACTCAAAACCCATCCCAATTAACCAAACCAGCAGCCACGTGAACAACTCCCCACATGAGCAGCGCTAGTGGACCCGAATGCCTCCGTCAGCGTCCAACCGCGCCCCAGCTACTAACATCATCAAAGCCTTTTTCTCCAAATCAGCAGCTTGTGAGGTGGTCCCCCCTCCAGTCAGCCTCCAACAGCCCCGAGGCTCCACGACAGTGTCCAAATCAGTGGTCCTCCTCTTAACATCAGAGCATGCAAGCAAGAAAAAACAAAAAGCACTTGTAATTATTGATTTTTCTGTAATATGCGTTACAATATAAACCCGAAAAAAAAAATTTAGAGCTCTCTTATTTTTTTCTTTCCTTCACACGAAAAACAATTACTCTTCCCCTGATTCATCTTCCCCATTCATACACAACAACAAATGCAATCTCTCCCTTCATTTTCAGAAAGAAGGAATCATACAAACATTTCAAATCTCTTGCCTTCATTTTCAATTTTTAACACTCGTTTTTTCCTCTCTTTTTTTCATTTTCGAAACCAAAACAAAATAGAAAGAGGAGGGTTTTTAGTTTACCGTAGTGGTTCAGTCTCTCCATAGGTGCAGTGGTTTCGTAGTCGGTAAAGGGAGGCGTCGAGAACAATGGGGTCGATGAGAGTCGAACAGTCGGGAAGTAAGAATTTCCCCAAGTAGGGGATGTTGACCTTAGTTTCGTAGACTATAAAATAGAAGGGAGGAAGCTTGGGGGTATGAGAGAAATCGGAAAGGTAGCCCGACCATTGTTGGTTGTGGTCAGAGTTCAGTTGAAGCCGATTTATTGCTTGGGTTTTCGGCCTAGGGGGTTTCGAAGAGAGGAGATGAGCTTTTTGGGTTGTTTGGGATATTGGGTTGTCTCCTCAGCCCTTATCGGGGTCGAACTGAGGTAGTTTGGCCACCTAAATTGTCACGGACCTAACCTAGTTGGTTCGTTGCTAATCCGTGCGGCACTTGAAAGGGACGCTTCCCAACCAAGTCAACCTTAATCTCGCATATATGATCAATCACAAACACACATCAAGTTAGATCTTCACAATAGTAAGGTCTTCAACCAAGAATCGAGACCGTGAGGTATAACAGATGCACACAGTTAACCTCATACTTCTTCGAAGGGAAAATATTTTATTAATGGAAAAATAACATTTAGTTATAGAAGACTCACCCACACCATCGAGTAGGTCGTAGGGGCGGCCCTCGATTGTGTTCAAAAGACACATACCTTTACCTGTGGATCAACCCAAACTTTGCCGGCTGTCCAGCCCCTACATATATGCAAAAAAAAAAGAATAAAAATGCTACCTATAAACAATAAAATGTTCGAACTAGGGACTGTAAGTCCTACCCCCATTCCCTACCTTAAACATTGAAATGCTTGAAAATAGAATAATCTTATTCTATCCTGCTAATAGACCCTATACATGATTGGTCTTGGTGTACCTACCCGGTTGTGGACCCATAAAAGGGACGGCCACGACAATCAAAGCACTGTGGCGGTCGAATGGGAGCCTTTAGGGAGAAGGTGTGGCGTCGCGTAGAGAGAAGATGAGAGTACGTTTGATGGGAGGTTTAGTTTAGTTTTAGGGTTACTTTCTATTTTAGGTTTAATTAGTAAGATATAAGCTTTATGTTAGACATTAGGGGTTAATCCGTTTTAGGTCCCCCAAATATTGTCGTATCTTTCCAAATTAGTCATCATTTACTCATTTATTTCTATTATTTGAATCAGATGCTTTGATTTTATTTGTTTTATTTTAGTCATTTTTTTCCTTTTTATTTATTGCGAATTTGACATGGTAGTTGCGATTTGTTCAGTTTGGTCACTGATTGTTTCCATTCTTTTATTTATTTTGAATTTGGCATATTAATTTATTTTTTTAATTTTAGTCACTAACCCCCCCTTTAGCTTTTATTTCATTTTTATAATGCTTTGTTTTGCATATTTACAATTTGGTCACTTGTTATTTTATTATTATTTCAAATTGTTTACTTATTTTTATTTTATTACATTTTGGTCCTTACTTTATTTAAAATACTAATATTAAACACTAATACGACCTTGTGGTGACCCGACTTGGGGTATGATCCACATTATTCATGGTTCTATAAAATTCTAACTTAACCACTAACTTTGCTAATTTATTAACCATAAACCATTATTTTTTTTATAAAATATATTCGAATAATTTTACGACCTCGCGATGACTTATCCTGGGGTATGATTCGCATTATTTATGGTACAAGTAACAATTAAAAAATAACCCCTAACTTCTAATTTAGTTTGATTTTATTTTGTTATTTACTTTTTACCCTCTAAATATTTGTTATTTTAATTCATGCCTTTACTTTTCATCATTTGCATTTCAGTCCTTTAAATTCCATCTTTTGAATTTTCTGCAATTTCTTAATTTAAGTTTTAATTTATGTTTTCTTTCATTATGGCTCTTATTTGATTATTCAATTCAATAATTAATTAAAATTAATTAGGATTAATATTAGAGTTTTCATTTTAGGTATAATTTCAAATTTAATCCTTTTAATTTAGGAAATTTTTTAATTTGGTAATCTCTTTTGCTCGAGGTTCCGAATTAATTATTCGATTCAACAAGTCCTTAAAATTGAATATGTTAATACTTAGAGTCTTCATTTCAGGTTTAATTTCATAACTAGTCCTTTAATTTAGGAGAATCTTTTATTTGGTCATCGCTTATGCTTGAGGCTCCACTTTTACTATTCGATTCAATAATTTATTAAAAATGAGTTGGATTAATATTAAAGCCTATATTTTTAGGTCTAATCCCCTAGGTTCTTTAAATATCATAATTTGACACTTTAAGCTAGAGAGAAGCTTTAATTAATTCATTTAGTAAAAATAGGTTCCATAATTGTTTGTTTGATGCGTTTTAATTTTAAAATAAGGTAATGTCCATTTATTAGGGGTTAATAGTGTATCTCCTGCTTTTTCCCGGGGGTGACTGCTATTGATTCCCAAAGTAGGTTAACATCCTATTTTAAAAAACCCCACATCATGATTTCTAAATCATTAAGGCAATGTTCATTTATTGGGATTGGTAAAGAAGCTCTCGCTTTTGCTTGGGGGTGGCCGTTATTGATCTTGGTAAATCGATATTGATCTTGGTAAATCGATATCCTTTTTAAGTATGCATACATAATGTGATAAAATAGAATTTGCATTTATTTAGAATAATAATGAATTGGAAGGTTAAAAGCCTTCTAAATCAGTGAGCAACAATACAAAGATTAGTGGAGAAGAAATTATAAAATACAACAAACAAACAATTGCAAGCTCAACACACAATAAATCAAACATTGTAGAATAACACTATCGAAGGCTGCAAATATATTCGGTAGGAACCCTTCGTCCACAATTATTTAGAACAAGGCTCAATGAAATAGGAAGGTTGATGTTAATGCCTAAGACTCTTGCTCTGACAGCAGTGCAAAGGCAAACTGCAGCTTCAAGATCAGCCAAGCCTTGGATTAGGCTACAACATGGTTTTATAGGCACATCACCAAGCTCAACATTCACCAAACCCAACACATCAAGAACACACCGAGATTCAGGGGATTGCATGTATGGGATTGACCCCGACCATTAGGGACGACATCTCCGGGACGAATAACAACAGGGTTTCTAGAATTTTTTGCACAATAAGAACCTTTTAAATTATTGGCAACAGTTTGAGAGCTTACCAAAGCAAAGAAAAGAAGAAGGTTGAGGGAAAGAAATAGAGCAGTTGGTGCGTTGACACTTGAAGACATTTCCGAAATGAAAAAGATTTTATGTAAGAAATCTGAAACTGCTTATTACAAGATAAGATTGTTGATGGTGAAGTGAGTAAAGGGTTTTTATAGCTAGGACATGGATGATCTTTTAATTAAGCTTTTCTACAACTAGAAAATGAGAGCCACTAAGTCGGATTAATTGGAAAATTTGGATCTTGGAAGATTTGTTTAGTTGGCAATTATATATAATAATAATTTGAATTCTCCCACGTCTATGATGGATGACATATATCCAAAACCACAATGCCTCATTACTTGATTTAATTAATAACATGAAGACAACGTTAACATTGTTTATGTCATAAATATATGTTAAAATCATTGATGTTCTCAAACGGAAATAATGCAGTGAGTTATTGTTTCGTTCAGCTCATTGTTTAGTTGGCAATTATATATAATAATAATTTAGTCCAATAAACTCTTTGAAATTCTCATTGTTCATCTTCCTCCCATTCAACACGACTTCATCCTTATCCAAATTGAAGTTCATAAATTCACTGTTTCCAACTTCATTAACGGCGAGAAATGGTTGTCTGCAACTAGAGTTCCTTTCAGGGGGGGGGGGTTTCCATTAAAATAATTTGGCAAACGTTCACTGCTATATTTTTCAGCTAACATGTATATTGAAACAAAATTGTTGAGAAAAAATAATATAAGAAAAACAATGAAAAAGATATTCATAAAAAATAACATTAAAAGATAAAAAGATAATATGTTAAACAATTTTTTAACAATAAGTTAAACAAAATTTAAATACACGACTGTCACAAATTATTATTACTTTTTTTTGCTCGATAATATTTATATTAAGATTAAAAGAGGATAATAAACTCAAAACTGATCAGACCCGTATCAAATACTTACTAAATAATAAAAAAATTGAATAACACCAAACACCCTTAAAATCAGGACACACTATAGAAGCAAACCTAATTCATGGCTACTAAAACTTCCTCGGTGAAAGACAACCATTGACATTATCACCCACATAGAAATAATCTAAACATATCACATCATATAATAAATTCCACGCTCATGCCAAACTATCACATATCAATGTGAAACAAATCTTCAGCACGTTAAAACAATCAAGTAAACAACACCATGAGAGATCAACATCTTCTATATTCGACCATCAAGAAACTCCAAAACAAATATAATTTATCTTTCGAACATAAAGCCAAAACATACGTTAAAGCACACTTGATATCAAAGAGACAGACAAATATGAACTTCACAAACAACATGATCAAAGAGCCACACATACCATAATCAAAACCAATGACTTTTCATAGATTTCATAATGTTCTGAAAAATCAAAATTGGTTTTCGGGTTCGTTTTGAATATTTTGATTTCCTTTTTAAATTTAAAAAATATGATGTGTGGAGTCGCCACCAATCTTTGTCTAAGGTGTTATCCAAAAATATTTTATTATTTTAGTAATATTTAGTTTTAAAAATTATTAAAATAACCTATGGATCTGCGCACCAAAAAATGAGTTCAGAAGTCGATTACGTGTGTTAAAGGGTTAGCACTCCCACAGTGCCCTAAAATCGATACATAATAAATTAATTATTGTCTTTGTTATTATTTCTGATTTTGATATGATTTTATTTAAATGATTATGAAATGAATTGAAAGCCCACTGTATGCTTTATTGAGAGTTAAATGTACAATTGGCAAGCCATGAGGTGGAGTGATTATATTTCAATTCTGATATACTGTGGTGTACTGGAGTGTACACTAGTATATATATTATGATCTGAATGCACTTTGTGTGCATATTGTTATTTCCAATGTTATAGCACTGTGTGTGCTTATCTGCTATGATTATGATGATCTGAGATATGTATTGCGCACACTCGTCTAACTCACGTATCTTATATTCTCTTAAAAATACTTTGGACTGTAAAATGAAATATGAAAGTTCTAAAAAGTATCTGACTATAAAGGAATGTTTTCTTATCATTCTGTCCGATCTGATTTATTATGATTTTTGTGAAAATCATCAGATGATTCTTTTCAGTTTTTTGATAAAGTTCATCATGAAATATCTGGTTTGAACGTTCTGAAAAATTATGTTTGTTTTATTTTTAATGATTTTATATATTTTGATATTTTATTTAATTTTTCTCACCTTTAGTATTACTGCCTCACTAAGTTATACATTCCGTGTGATGATTTTCATGCATAGGGTCAGAATGAGACGCAGACGTTTTGTGAGGAGCCTCCCAAGCATCATGTGCAAATCATCTATAATATCAGTATCAGTAAGACATCACCAATGTTTCTTTTGACTAGTAGTGGTATGTATAATTATGTTTATTAGCCTGCTTTATTAGTTATGACTATATGGTCTGTAATAGTAAATTAGGAATATTTAATTTAACTAGTTTAGTTTATCAGTATATGATATGCATAAATATATATATAATAATAATATTATGTTTCTAAATTTTATGGAATTTCAAGTAGATATAAATAGTTTTAAAAGTTGAAATTAGGAATGTTTTAAAGGAAATAAATATTTAAGCAAATGTGAATAGTGATCATTAGTTAGTTTGATGTGATATCTATGGCTCGTATGCTTAGATGTTTACGGGCTATAGGTGTTACATTTATGATGCTACTTTTCAGGAAATGGAGAACAAAGCAAAAGATTTGAAAATGACACAAAATGAAAGTTATATGATAGAGTGGAGATGACAATCTAAAAGATCAGGAGCTTCATCCTTGTTTCATTCTAAAAGAGGTCGAGGATCCGATTATCGATACCAAAAATAAAATTGAAAATGGTGCTTCTGGTCGTAAAGGATCAGAAGAAAAAGAAAATGGCCAACAGACTCGGGTGACAGCTTCAGTAGCCAACATATCAGCTCAATCATAGGATTAAATGTTACCATGTCAGCATTGTGGTAAAAATCACCCCAAAGTTTGTAGAATGAAGAATGGAACCTATTTTCATTGTAGAGATAACAATCATTTTTCAAAGTTTTCCCATTAGCAGGGGATATATCAGTATAGACCAAGAGGGCTGTAGCGATGTCTTAGAGAAGCGATAGAGGCAGAGGTAGAGGGAGGGGATATTTAGAGACAACCTCCTAGTTCGATGTTCGTGCTCCTGCAAAAATTTATAACATCAAGACTAATGAGGATCATGACCACCTAGAGATCATAACAGGTACTTTCTATCTTTATGATAAGCCTGTATTTGTTTTGATTGATACAGGTAATACATATCCTATATTAGTTCGTATTAGTTAAAAATAAGAATATTTTGTTAGAACCCATCAATAGTGATATGATAGCTATAAATCGATTGAGTCATAGTGCTAGAGTTACACAAATTAGTAGAAATTGTTTTAAAAAGATTCAAGGGGTTGTATTCCCTGTGAATCTTTTGGAGTTATCATTTGTTGAGTTTGAGATTATATTGGGCATTATGGTTGGGTAGATTATCACACAAAGCGATTATTTATAAAGAATGTAGAGGGTACCGAGATAACAGTAATTGGAGAAAAAAAATGAGATCTTGCCCAATGTGATATCAGCAGTGAGGGAAAAGAAAAAGATGGAAAAAGGTTGTGCAACTTTCTTAGCAAACGTGATTGATACTCGACCATCTGAAATTCGATTGGATAATATTCTGAAAGTTCGTGAATTTCCAGATGTATTTCCTGATGAATTACCCGGATTACCTCCTGATCGAGAAGTGGATTTTAAAATTGATATTTTCCCTGGTACTGCACCTATTTCAATGGCTTCGTACAGGATGGCTCTAATGGAACTTAGAGAATTAAAGGCGCAATTACAGGAGCTACTTGATCGAGGTTTTATTAGATCAAGTGTATCTCTGTGGGGTTAAACATTACTTTTTTTAAAGGAAAGATGGATCGATGCGATTATGTATAGAATATCATAAATTGAATAAAGTTATGGCTAAGAATAAATACCATCTTCCGAGGATTGATGATCAGTTTGATCAGCTCAAGGGTGCTTCGATATTTTCTAACATCGATATTTGATCAGGGTAACATCAACTAGAGATAAAAGAGGAAGATATTCTAAAGACGACTTTTAAAACCCGATATGGTTATTATGAGTTTGTTGTGATGCCGTTTGGACTGACCAATGCTCCAACAACATTTATGGATTTGATGAATTGAGTGTTTCAGCTGTATTTAGATCAATTTGTGGTAGTTTCATTGATGAATATTTTGGTGTATTCTAATACTAAGGAAGTGCATAACACGCATCTCCGTATCATACTTCAGACATTACGAGATAAAAAGTTATATGCTAAATTATCAAAATGTGAATTTTGGCAGTTAGATGTCACTTTTCTGGGTTACGTGATTTCAACAGAGGGAATTAGAGTATATCCCAAGAAAGTACAAGCGATAGTGGAGTGGAAACCTCAGAAAATGTTTTCGAAGTACAAAGTTTCTTGGGGTTAGCTGGATATTATCGGAGATTTGTGAAGAGTTTTTCAATAATTGCATCTCCATTTAACAAGTTACTCCGAAAAAATGTACCATTCGTCTGGACTGAAAAATGTCAAGAAAGCTTTGATTTGCTTAAAAAGATAATAACAAAGGCACCTGTATTAGTATAAGAGAGTTAGGAAAGGATCATATAATCTACATTTATGGGTCCCATAATGGTTTGGGATATGTTTTAATGGAAGAAGGTAAAGTGGTAGCCTATACTTCAAGGCAGTTAAAGGTACATGAACGGAATTATCTGACGCATGATTTGGAGTTAGCAACTGTGGTTTTTGCTTTGAAGATATAGCATCATTACTTGAATGGTGAGTGATGCTACATTTATACAGATCATAAGAGTTTAAAATATTTGCTCACTTAGAAAGAATTTAACCTAAAACAAAGAAGATGGATTGTGCTTCTCAAAGACTATGATGTGATTATAGATTATCATCCAGGGAAGGCTAATATTGTAGCTGATGCACTTACCGAAAAATCTTTGCTGCTATTAAAGCATTAGATGTGCAATTATCAATGAAAAAGAATGGTGCATTGATTGTAGAATTACAATTGAGACATGCCTTATTGGATTGCACTAAAGATCTACAAAATAAGGATAAAAAGTGTTTAGATAAAATGGAGCAAGTGAAGAAAAGAGAAATAAAAGATTTTGAAATTAAGTCTGATAGTTGTTTATATTATGGGAATCGATTTTGCGTACCAGATGACAAAGAACTAAAGAAAGATCTTCTTTCCGAAGCTCATTATAGTCCTTTAACTATAAAACTAGGAGGAAATAAAATGTATCAAGATTTGAAGAGCCAGTATTGGTGGGTAGGTATGAAAAGAGCTATCTCTGAGTTTATTTCCAAATGTCTAACCTATCAGCAGGTAAAAGTAGAGCACCAAGTACATTCAGGGTTGTTACAACCTATCTCCATTCCTTAGTGGAAATGGGAACATGTTACCATGGATTTCGTAACTTGTTTACCATTGACACCTAGTAAGAAAGATTCAATCTGGGTGATTGTGGATAGATTGACGAAGATAACACACTTTATCCCAATTCAAGAAGATTATTCTATGAACAAATATTCTTAATGATTTGTCAGATAAATAGTATGACTTCATGGAGTACCCATTTCGATAGTTTCAGACAGATATCCAAGATTCACTTCAAGATTTTGGAAGTTTTTGCATGAGGCATTGTGAACTCGACTAAATTTTAGCACGACTTATCATCCTTAGACATATGGTCAATCTGAGCGAACTATTCAGATACTTGAAGACATGCTAAGGGCGTGTGTTATTATTGATTTCAAAGGATCATGGGATAAGTAATTACCTTTAGGAAAGTTTGCTTATAACAACAGTTATCAATCGAGTATCAAAATGGAACCTTTTGAAGCATTATATGGAAGAAAATGATGAACACCACTGAATTAGTATGAACTAAAAGATCAAGATATAATTGGTCCAAAATTGATTAAGGAGCTGGAACAAAAGTGAAAGTAATTCAAGATAATCTCTAAATAGTTGCTAATAGACATAAATCTTATGTTGGCTTAAAGAGAAAAGAGATTGAATATCAAGACTTCTTAAAGTGTCAACTTGGAAAGAAGATTATGAGATTCGAGCACAAAGGGAAATTGAGTACAAGATTCATCGGGCCATACGAAATTATAAAGAGAGTTGAACCAGTAGCTTATCAGTTGGCGATACCTCCAGAGATGGATAAGATTCATAATGTATTTCATGTATCGATGCTTCGAAGGTATCGATCAGATCCTTCACATGTGATTACATCAGAGAATATTGAGATTTAGCTGGATTTATCATACGAAGAAAAGTCAGTAAGGATTCTAACACATGGAGTCAAAGAACTAAGAAATAAGACGATACCACTGTAAATGTTCTTTGGTTGAATCATAAATTCGAGGATCAATTTTCTTTAAGGGGGAGGAATTGTAATACCCCAAATTTTATCTAGTGACTAAAATATAAGTTTTGAAAGTTTAGTAGCTAAAGTATAAACTTTGAAAAGTGTAAGGACCAAAATTGTAATTTTTAAAAGATATATTTTAATTTATAAACGAAAATTTTGGATTGAAACAGTGATTTTAATGGGAACTAGATTTTTTGTACATGATTTATGTTAAAAAGCTATAAAGCGGTAAAGTTCGGTATTGAAATTCGAATAATCGGATTAAACCAGTATAATATTTGAAGGATGTTAGGAAATTGTTGGAAAGATTATTTTTATATTTTAGATCAAAGAAATTTGGCTCATAACAGAATAATATTTTCAGATTTGACCGAATAGTGGAATTTTAGTGACTAAAATGCAATTTTATAAAATTGAGTGGCCAAATTCGAAAGTCAAAGCCAATTTGATTCATATTTGACCAAGGATTATTTTAATGGAAGATAATACAATGGCATATGGTAATTTTCAAGATTTAGTAAGGGTATTTTTGAGATTTTTCATTAATTGAATATTAAATTCAATTAATTATAAAATGACATGTGTTTTATCTTTTAAAAGCTAGAATACTCAAGATAACTAATCCATTTTCAGCTTTTTTCTTCTCCAAGGCCGAACCTCCCTTGCAAAAATAGTTAAGATTTTTATTTTTGATTTTCAAGATATATGATTAGTTTTTGGATTAAGCTATTAGATAGAGACTTAATATACACGAAATTCTCTATCAATTGATGTTAATATTACATGGTGAATATGATTATGTGATTTGGAGATTGATTTGGATCAATTTGGAATCTTGAAATTTTCGAATATTATTGTAAGAATGTAATATTTGAAGGGTTCAATGTTGATTTTTGATATTTGTAATGCATGAAATTTAGTTGGAAAGTTGTTTGGAAATCAAATTGCAAATTTGGTAAAAATTATATTTAGAATTCGAAAGGTCACAAAACCTTGGGGACTTGTTTGTAAGTTATTAAATGTAGAGGTATCATTTGGGTAAATTATTGAGTGCTGGAAAATTTAGTAGTATGTTGAATTTTGAATTAAATATTGAGTTGTGATTGAATTACAAATTTATAATGTTAGGTGGTTGAAAATCGAAAGTTTAGGAAAGTTTGGGTTAAAATTATAATATTTTGAATGTTGAGGTATTGATTTGGGTATTTTATCAAAGTGTTGGAATTTTAGTAATTATTGTGCAATGATCATAACGGTGAAGGACCATTATGAACTAAATGGTAAAGTTGAGGTGAATTCTAAAAAGAATTCACAATTTGTGACTTATTTTTTTAAATTAGCAAAAGATGAAAGGTTAAGGATGAAAATAAATATCCATGTATTTGGAAGAGTATTTTTGAGAAGTTGGAAATTATAATGGAAGTATGATTTAGTTTGATATCGATTTAATCTCGATTTTTATTTTATACATTTCCAAATGTTAAAATTAGGTTATATTAGAAGATACTAATACATAGTTAAAAAATTTTGTGTTATAATTTTGTATTGTCAAACTATGATAAATCTAGAAATCCGAATGATCTAAAAGGAAAGGATAAAGCTCGTGATTAAGACTGTTGTATATAAGTTCTATAGTGAGGCAAATGTGAGTGCAGTTTATTTATTTATTTATTTTGATCAAGGACGACTTACGACAAGTCAACCTATCTTGTTATTTTAAAGATATGAATTATATTTTGATTTTGGAATAATATCCGTAATATTTTAATAAGTTTTTTAAATGATTTTGGGTATGAACTGCCCATATCTTGTTTTACGAATGTGAATTAAATATATTTCTGATCCTGATATGGTTTTATTTAAATGATTACGAAATGAATTGAAAGCCCACTGTATGTTATATTGAGAGTTAAAGGTACAATTTACATGCCATGAGGTGGAGTGATTATATTCCGATTCTGAGATACTGTGGCGTACCGAAGTGTACACTAGTATATATATATTCCGATATGAATGCACTTTGTGTGCAGATTGTTATTTCCGACGTGGTAGCACTGTGTGTGCTTATAAGTTCCGATTCGGATGATCTGAGATATGTAATGTGCACACTCGTCTGACTCATGTATCTTATATTCTCTTAAATATACTTTGGGCTATAAAATGAAATATGAAAGTTCTGAAAACTATTTGACTATAAATGAATGTTGTCTGATCATTATGTCCGATATGATTTATTATGATTTTGTGAAAATCATCAGATGATTCTTTTCAGGTTTCTGATAAAGTTCAGCATGAAATATCCGGTTTGAACGTTATGAAAATCCTACATATTTTTATTTTTAATGATTTTATATAATTCGATATTTTATTTAATTGTTCTCACATTTAGTATTACTGCCTCACTAAGTTATATTTAGCGCATGATGATTTTCATCCGTAGAGTCGGATTGAGTCGCGAATGTTTTGTGAGGAGCCTCCTAAGCATCGTATGCATATCATCTATAATATTAGTATCAGTAAGATGTCACCGATGTTTCTTTTGACTAGTAGGGGAATGTATAATTATGTTTATTAGCCTGTTTTATCAGATATGACTATATGGTATGTAATAGTAAATTAGGACTATTTGATTTGACTAGTTTAGTTTATCAATATATGATATGCATAAAATATATATAATAATATTTTGTTTATAAATTATATGAAATTTCAAGTAGATATAAATAGTTTTAAAAGTTGAAAACTAGGAATATTTTAAAGGAAATAAAATTTTAAGCAACTGTGAATAGTGATCATTAGTCAGTTTGATGTAATATATATGGCTCGTATTCTTATATGTTTAAGTGCTATGGGTGTTACATTTATTGGTACCAAAGCTGCAGGTTTAGCTTTTTCTTGGCCTAAACCTAACTTATGTTATATCAAACAGATGTACATGTCACTAGGATGTCGAAATTACGTATGTGGTATGGTTTGATGATTTTATTTATGATACTACTCTTTATTAACGTAAATTTTTGATTTTGTTTAGATGTCGGGTTCAAAAGGTATAAGACAGGACACCGAATAAGAGGTTTTCGTGGGAACCGGTAGTGGGAGTAGTAATGAGGTAGAGCATATACCACAACAATAGGGAGAGCAGGTATATTAGGAAGTGACCACTCCAGATCAGGGAATGTTTTTACAAGCTCTGGAGGCTATCCTAGCTCGATATCAGCCGACAACAGTACCTCCAATTCCTCTACCTCTACATCATCCTCCAGTTCCAAGAATATCGGTTCCAAAAGAATTATAAAGTTTTGGAGCTGCATAATTTAAAGGCGAAGCAAACGAAGGCTCAATAATGGTCGATATGTGGCTGAATGATGTGAAAATAATGTTGGACTTTCTTCACTATTCTGAGGATGAAAGATTGGAGGAAGTAGTTTCATTGTTATGGGGCCATGCTCGTATATGATGGACGAACGTGACGAAATGTGTTCCTCCAGATCAGATCACATGGTAGTTTTTCTTATGTCAAAAGAAGTATATCAGAGAACAGTTTATTACTCAGATGAAGCAGAATTTCTTTAATTTGGTTTAGGGTGGTATTTTTATGTAGGAGTATGAATGTAAGTTTAATAAACTTGGTCGATATGCCTCAGAGATGGTTCTCACTTAAAGAGACATATGTTAGAAATTTATTCGAGGTCTTCGTCCTAGATTTAGGGAACTTCTATTGGCTGTGAACTTGACCACTTTTCAGAAAGTGGTGAATAAAAAAAATATTTGGAAATACCACAAAATGAAAGTTATATGATATAGTGGAGACAACAATCTAAAAGATTAAGAGCATCATTCTCGTTTTAGTCTAAAAGAGGTTGAGGCTCCGGTTATCGGTACCAAAATAAATCTGAAAGTGTTGCTTCTGGTCATAAAGGATCAGAAGAAAAAGAAAAAGGCCGAAAGACTCAGATGATAGCTTCAGTAGCCAACATATAAGCTCAATCACAGGATCAGATGTTCCCATGTCAGCATTGCGGTAAAAATCACCCTGGAGTTTGTAGAATGAATACTGGAGCCTGTTTTCGTTGTGGAGATACCGATCATTTTGTCAGAGATTTCCCATTAGCAGGGGAGAGATCAGTACAGACCGAGAGGTCTATAGCGGTGTCTTAGAGAGGCGATAGAGGCAGATGTAGAGGGAGGGTATATTTAGAGACAACTTCCCAGTCTGATGCTCATACTCCATATAGAATTGATAGCATAAAGACTAATGAGGATCGTGACGACCTAGAGATCATAACAGGTACTTTCTATCCTTATGATGCGCCTGTATTTGTTTTGATTCCGAGTTCTAAGCATTACTATATAAGTTCGGAATTAGTTAAAAATAATAATATTCTATTAGAAGTCATCATTAGTGATATGATAGCCATAAATCCATTGGGTCATAGTGCTAGAGTTACACAGATTAATTAAAATTGTTCGATTAAGATTCAAGTAGTTGTATTCCCGACGAATATTTTAGAGTTACCGTTTGATGAGTTTGAGATTATATTGTGAATGGATTGGTTAACTCGACATTATGGTTGGGTAAATTATCGCATGAAGCGATTATTTATACAGGATGTAGAGGGTACCGAGATAATAGTAATTGGTGAAAAGCGAGATCTTTGCCCAATGTGATATTAGCAGTGACGACAATGAAATTGATGAAAAAAGGTTGTAATACTTTGTTAGCAAACGTTATTGATAAACGTACATCTGAAATTCGATTGAAGGATATTGTTAAAGTTCGATAATTTCCAGATGTATTTCCTGATAAATTACCCGTATTACCTCCTGATCGAAAAGTGGAGTTTAAAATTGATATTTTCCTGGGTACTGCACCAATTTCAATAGCTCCATACAGGATGGCTCCAACAGAACTCAGAGAATTAAAGGCGTAATTATAGGATCTACTTGATCGAGGTTTTATTAGACCACGTATATATCCGTGGGGTTCAACAATACTTTTTGTTTAAATGAAAGATTAATCGATGATCTATTTAATAAGCTAAAGGGTGCTTCAGTATTTTCTAATATTGATTTTCAATCAGGGTATCATCATCTGAAGATAAAAGAGAAAGATATTCCAAAGATGACTTTCAGAATCTGATATGGTTATTATGAGTTTGTTGTGATGTCGTTCGGATTGACCAATGCTCCAACTGTATTTATGGATTTTATGAATCGGGTGTTTCATCTGTATTTAGATCAATTTTTGGTCATGTTCATTGATGATATTTTGGTGTACTCTTAGACTAAGGAAGAGAACAACACACATCTCCGTATCATACTTTAGATGTTAGGAGATAAAAAGTTATATGCTAAATTATCAAAATGTTAATTTTGGATGTTAGAGGTCGCCTTTCTGGGTAACATGATTTTAGCGGAAGGAATTAGAGTAGGTCCCAAGAAAGTGCAAGCGATAGTGGAGTGGAAATATACGAAAAATATTTTTAAAGTCCAAAGTTTCTTGGGGTTAGCTGGATATTATCAGAGATTTGTGAAGATTTGTCAAGAAAGCTTTGATATGCTTAAAAAGATTTTGACAGAGGTACCTATATTAGTACAGCCAGAGTTAGGAAATGATTATGTAATCTATAGTGATGTGTCCCATAATGGGTTGGGATGTGTTTTAATGCATGAAGGTAAAGTGATAGCCTATGCTTCAAGGCAGGTAAAGGTACACAAATGGAATTATCTGATTCATAATTTGGAGTTAGCAGCTGTGGTATTTGCTTTGAAGATATTGCATCATTACTTGTATGGTGAGCGATGTTACATTTATACATATCATGAGAGTATAAATATTTTCTCACTTAGAAAGAATAAATCCTAAGGTAAAGAAGATGGATTGAGCTTCTCAAAGACTATGATGTGATTATTGATTACCATCCAGGGAAGGATAATGTAGTAGCTGATACACTTACCCGAAACATCTTTGCTTCTATGAGAGTGTTAGATTCGTAATTATCAATGAAAATGATGGTACATTGATTGCGGAATTATGATTGTGACCTGCCTTATTTGATCGCATTAAAGATCTATATAATAAATAGAATGGAGCAAGTCATGAAAGGAGAAATAAAAGATTTTAAAATTAAACTATGATGGATGTTTGTAGTATGGGAATCAGATTTACGTACCAAATGATGAAGAACTGAAGAAAGATCTTCCTTTCGAAGCTCATTATAGTGCTTTAACTACGCATCTAGGAGGAAATAAAATGTATCAAGATTCGAAGAGTGGGTATTGGTGGGTAGGTATAAAAAAGCTATCACTGAGTTTGTTTCTAAATGTCTAACCTCTCTGCAGGTAAAACCAGAACACCAAGTACCTTCGGGGTTATTGTAACCTATCTCTATTCCTCAGTGGAAATGGGAACGAGTTACCATGGATTTCGTGATAGGTTTACCTTTGACACCTAATAAGAAAGATTTAATCTGGGTAATTATGGATAGATTGACGAAGACAACACACTTTATCCCAGTTCAAGAATATTATTCTATAAACAAATAAACAAAATTATATGTTAGAGAAATAGTATGACTTCAAGGAGTACCCATTTCGATAGTTTCAGGCAGAGATCCGAGTGTCAAAACGGTTTTTTTCCAGAAGGGGAAAAAGGGGAGGGCTCGTTTTGAAATATTTTTTGATGATTGGTTAATGATAAAACGTGGTTCAAGGAGTCACCACCAATCATTAATTTGGGTGTGATTGAGCACCCAAAAACGTATTTTTCATTTTAATAAATAATAATTTTAATTAAAACAACAAACTTGCTGTCCGCGTTACCAAAAATCGAGATTAGGAGTCGATTACTTGTGGGTAAGGATTAACACCCCCACAGCGCCCTAAATCTGTACCTAGTCGATTAATTAATTGTATTTGCAATGAAATTTATGAGTTCGAGTATAATTTAATTTAAGATCCCCTAAAAATAATATTAGGAAATTTTGGACGAAACATGATAATATTTAATTCCTATCGAGGAGAATCAATCTCTATTACCTACTCCAATCAAAGTAAAGAAATATTAAAATTTAATTCTAAAGTTCATTATTAATTCAAAATAACAACACCCAAAATAATTTTAAGAGAGAAAATAATAATATCTAATTATTTCCAATCGAGAATAAATGACCTCTCATGCCTTAAAGCAATCATTTATTACTCCAACTTAAATGAAAAGATATTATTATTCTCAATATCAATTCGAATGTTATTATTTTGAAAACCTATTGGAAAACACAGGCAAAAAATAAAGCAAATTAAAAGCATATCAAGCAAGTAATTAATTAATTATTTTACCAATATTTTATGAGAATAAGGATGTTCCATTATTTAAATATCTCGAGACGAGACCTTATATTCGATCTAGCAGTGTTTTATCAATGAATTTAATTAAAAGAATATGATCTTATTATCAATCCTCAAATTTTAAAATGAATTTGATTTAATTTGTGTCACTAAATAGGATATACTTTCGTTTTAAAATTATCAAAAGTAACTTTCTTATACGTTAAGGCATTCAGTTTATGACAATATTAAATGACCGAATATTATCCTAGTCAAATTATTTCGATTTGAGTCAAGCGATGTTTAAGAGGGTAACATGCAAAATTAATTAGGGAATAAAATGAACTAACATACAAGCAACATGAAAAAAATAAAATAAAATATAAAGACTAAAACATAAAAAATACAACCACCATGTCAAAATTAAAATAAAATAAAGTATAAAAGTGACTAAAATGAGCATTTTTAATATTGAGTGCTAAAATTACAAAATATTAAAATAAATAAAAATGGGGACTAAATTAAAATAAATTAAAATTTCATGGACAAATTAAAATATAAAAAAAGATTCGGGTTTAAAATATAAACATATAGAAACTATAAGGGTTAATTCATATATATTCCATTTTTCCTAGCCTAAATTATACATTAAAAAAAGGGGAAATTACTAAATCAGTCCCTAAGTATTTTAAAAAAATTAAACAACCAATACACATGATCAAAATTCAAAAACACACTAAACGTATAGGGACTATACGGTAAATAACCCTAAAAATATATAACATCCATAAGAGTGGGTAAATTATAAAAGCAGTCCCTACAAGTGACTAACATTAAAAAACACGACTAAACTAGGGGACTAACATAAATTAAAAACAAATTTACAAAGCACAAACATAAATGGGTAAATTAAAGAACATGTCCCTACACATGACCATTCTGCAAAAACACGCCTAAAGTCAGGGGACCTAAACGTGATTTCCCCCGAAACTCTTCTATAAATACAACCTTTTTTTTCATTTTGCTTCTAGACTTTAAAAAAACTTTTTCTCTCTCAAATTTTGCTGACGGCCTCAAACCGCCCCTGGGTTCCATCAGTTCACCGCTCTGGCCGTCGCACGTGTTGGCCGAAATTCCGAAATCGATTCAAAATGGCCTAATCATCTGGATCTACAACCCTATACACAAAACTAGGCCTAAAACTACCCTAAACGCCCCCAAACGAGCCCTCAACCCTTCGATTCTCAAGTGCTCCAGCGACCTCGACGAAGATGATCCGGTCCCGGTTTGACTCCCACCCAGGTATCACTCGACCTCCTTTTGTTTTAGGTTACATACAAGACTTGTTTTGGGTTACTTGGGTTTTTATCATTGTTTTCTTTGAAACGAAAGAAAAAAAAGGAAAATATCTTCAAATTCAGACTTTTCTCTCTCTTTTATTTTGCTTTTCGGAATAGAAAAACCTAGAGGCCAACCCCTTTTTTTTATAATAGTTTGGGGTTTTATAACCCCCAATTTTATATATTTGGTATCTATTTTTTATATTATAAAATCATTACAAATAAATGATTTTGCGTGTGGATTTGTATTTGGTCTTGCTTGCTTGCTGACTTGGGTTTTCTGACACGGCAAGGGGCTCAGTTTGTGGTAGAAACGGTGGCAGCCGACTGGTGTAGATGGGCGGTAGAGGCTCAATTTGGACCGTTGGATGGGTCTAGATTCGACGGTTGAGATGAGTGGCAGTTGGAACTAAGGGTAAAACCCTAATTGGGATTACTCTGGGTCATTAATCTCTCCTAGATCCAAAGGCTGGGATGTTGCGGCTCCAGGAGACTCTCAATAGAAACCCTAATAGATTTCTATACGTGGCTGTAGCAATGGGCTACGGGTTGTTGGGCCTCAGGTATTGGGTTAGATTGGGGTTTTTGTTATACATGGCCTGACTGTTTTGGGGCATGATTAGGCCTGCTTTATTTGTAATTTGGATATGTTAAAAAAAATAAAGTAAATTAATAATAGTAGTAGTAGTAGTAATAATAATAATAATAATAATAATAATAATAATAATAATAATAATAATAATAATAATAATAATAATAATAATATCAAACATCGGGACGAAAACTGTTGTCGACAACTGCCCCTCTTTACCCATTCTTGTGTTAACAAGAATAAGGCAAAACGAAGAGATAATGAGTTTTCTTCCGGTCGACTCTATGCTTTGAAATTTGATGAGAGATTTGCTTCACTATTTTTTTCAGGGTAGATCAGATCAAGAAACGTTGACTCATTCCATTATTCTTTAGGGAAGATTGAATCAGGGTAGACTTGTTTGTTACTTAGGGAATATCAAATATTGAAAGAGAAGGATATGTTCCGCTTCTTCTTGTGGGAAAATCATATCTGGATGTTGATTCATTCAAATATCACTCATGAAAGATTGAATAGAGGCAGACTTGTTTCATTGTTACTCAGGGAATATCAAATCTTGAAAGAGAGGGATCTATTCCACTTCTTCTTGAGGAAAAATCAGATATGGGGATGTTGATTCATTCCACTGTTACTCAGTGAAGATTGAATCAAGGCAGACTTGTTCCACTATTACTTAGGGAATATCAAATCTAGAAAGAGAGGGATTTGTTCCACTTTGTCTTGAGGGAATATCATATCTGGGGACGTTGATTCATTCCACTATCACTCAGGGAAGATTGAATCGAGGCTGACTTGTTTTTCTTGTCTTAAAGGATATCAAATCTAAAAATTAAACATTAACCTTTGTTAGTATGTGTTTGAGGATTTGAAGACATCATACCTGAAAGCCTTGGGAGGATATTCTTTGAAAAGTGATTTCTCCTATGGGAGCTTGTCTCTCAACCACCGAATATGGGAGTCTGCCTCTAAACATGATTTTATACATTTGAGGTTTGAATTTTAGCTTCAACTTGTTGGGATTTTGATATAATGAATCTTCTCTTTTCATTAGAAGATTTGTGAAAACCATATGTTTATGCGAAATACAAATGCAATGTAATGCATTTTCTTTTATGCAAATAATGTTCTTATGCATGCACAAATGTTGATTCAATTTTGCTTTGACTCCAAAGTGGAGGACCAGGTCTTCTTCCTCTTGATTACTTTTCTCTAGGGTTTAATCAGATATCAGTGTAGCAACTTGCAACTTAGAAGACTCATCTGATCCTATTATGTCTTTGCGTATTCTTTGTCTCTCATATGTATTAAAGTCTCAGAAGGAATGTTTCATTTCTTGAATTCTTGCTACGGTAAAAAATATGACCTTGATGCCCCTTTCTGACCTTGACTCAATTGCGCTGTCAGAGTTGTTTTCTAGTATTCTATCGTTAGTTGATGCTCGACTGATTTGCTTTACATGGTAAGCTCTACTCAAATTCATGGTGTTCCCCTGCCACTTCAAGTTGTGAGACTCATTCTCAACGTCGTCTTGGTCTGATCCTTGTTAACTCAACATGATATGGGTTTATGGTCATACCCCAAAGTGGGTATTTTCATGACTCATCCCTATTTGGATGCCAAAAATAATCCTTAACTGGTCGCACTCTTGCATTTTTTATTATTATAAAAAACCACAATCCTTTCCTCTTGAGCGACTACCTGCTTCATGATCTATTACTGATGTTGATGATCTCACAACAAAGCATGAGAAGTTCTATTCTTGAGTTTTCTAATATCTCAGGCTTTTTCTGTTCCAAGGGTTCGAGAATATCTCCCTTACTCCTATATTACTCGTATTTGAGGTAGAATAAGCCTCAACAGCTTCTAAGATCTCCATCATTCTCAAGAAATCAACTTGTTTATTTGCCCAGATCCAAACATTTATGAGAGACGTCTTTGATGGGGATCAAATAAATATCCCCACGTAGTTACGTACATGAATTCACCTCACATAATAATCTTTGGAATGCACTCTTTAACGAATTAACACGAGTGTCAAGGCTTTGGGTTACTTCAGTTCCATGAACTTTAAAGTAATACCAAGAAATCTTTTGTTTTCTTTTGAAATATGTTAACCTACTTATAGGACACTTGTAAATGAAAAAAATGGGTTTGAAATGAGGAAATTGGAATTTGTATAAAGTCATGGCAATCATGGAAAGGATAAAAATCAAGAAATAAAGTCAAATGCCTCAAGCATTACCAACATGAATACTCCCAAACCAATTGACTTAATATAATTTGGAGCACAAAGGTAAGCTTATATCTAGAAGAACACAAATGTTGCCAAAAGATCTGTAGATGTGAAACTCCTCTCAAAATATCAGACTGTTGTGGGTGTTTTACTTTCCCGGTGCCTATCAAAATGTATTTGAGTCACCCTTTCAGATTTTCACCTTAAATCCTTTATTCGATTTTAAAACGATATTTGTGGATTCTCGTCTTGAGGCCCTTTACAATTTTCCTTATTTTCTTTCTTATCTATCTTTTCTTTCTTTATTTCTTTCATTTTTTCATTTTTTTCTTTTTCTTTCTTTCTTTTTCTTTCTTTCTTTTTTTTCTTTCTTTCTTTGTTCGTTCTTTTTCTTTTTCTTTTCCTTTTCCCTTTCTTTTTTTTTTTTATTTTTATTTATTTTTTTTATTTTATTTTTTTCTTTTTTAGTGTTGTATTTCTAAACTAGAATAAAATTACTGGGCCACTTAATTTATCTTCATCGATCTCTATAAAAAATAAAGTTCTCTAGAAAAGCCCTCATTGACAACATATGGTCATTTCTTCCTTAGACACCTATTTCTCACTAAAATCCTTCTGAATTGGCAAGATCTTTTCAATCACCAGATCAACCTCTCAAAATTTTAAAGTTCACTTCGTTTGCTTAGGACACATCTGTCCATGGCAGATAGCTTCTTACCTTTTTTCTTCAATGAGGTTGAAATTATCGTGTTGAGCTTGAGCGCATTCAGCTTGTTCTTATCTCTATCTTTGTCAAAACTTGAAGTAAAAAAATATTAACCGCAATGTGTAAGGCTAAAAACCAAATAGAAGCAGCGTTGTTCCTTGTCCGAATACATATTAACGTTTGACATACATACATGATGAAGGACAATTTCTTATGACGATTCGCATTATCCTCTCCACATAATTTCAACCATTTTTATTTATATGACCGTTTTTATCCTCATAGCGCAAACCTCTAATTCTATCAAACTATCAGTGTTAAAGAACTCTAATATACTGGTTGGAGAAATAAGAATTGTCTCAATTCCTTGTCCTAAAGCATTGGATGCCTCATCAGAATAAAGCTCTCAGAATATGTCATATGATTCAATTTCTTTCATAGTGGTTATGCACAGTAGGAACTCAGGGACTCATAATCATCAGACACACTATTAGTTGGAAAATCTAATTGGCACTTTCTTTTATTGCTTTTCATGCTCACTTATATGGTGTCAAACAGTATTTGACATCGCCAATTTGCCTATTGAAGCTGGTGACTCTATCAAGCGCTTTAGAGGAACAAGTTTGGATTTTAACCAAGTAACATGGAAACATATACTGTATGAGCCTTCGAGTACATCATAACTTCTGGATCAATGATTATCGGGTCTCGTAGTTGGTGAGCTTCTTACCCCAGTATTGGATGAGTCTCCACTTCTTCCTAAACTTGTTATGTTGCCCCTAATGCACATCTCAATGAACTTTTGAAGCCTGTCAAATATAGGATTAATAATCTATTAGGAACTTGTGCACTATTACCTCTATATTAAATCCTGGTATGCTTGGTAAGACTACGAAAATATGATTTTGACAACTTGAAGTAGCTCTACCGATTATTGACAAAGCATAGCAAATCTTTAACTATCTCCTTTCTTATTCATTCTCAGACATAAAACTCGACTTATTTGTTAGAGTATGCCTAAAGACCAATCATATGATGATTGTAATAATACATTTATTTACCGATTTTATTGAATAAAGGCATTGTCAATATTATTTTCAGTTATATGTTGTGTTTAACATAAATTGAAAGATAATAAAGTCAATATAATAACATTATTAAAAGATCCATAGTTAAGTATTATTATGGGCATGGACAATAATAATACGCTTAAGACTAACATGTTATTGATTGATGACAATGAGTTGTCATTGATATAGAGATGTCAGAATTGATACATGATTATATTGTTAGAGAACAATAAATTGGATTGACCCATCATGAGCATATGTCTTGGATTATTATGTAACCATCATAACATTGCTCATGGAGATGACCATATATATGATCCTCAGACTTGAGATCAATATCATCCCAACTTATATTGTTGTATGTTTTGATACAGGTAAATATGCTTCGTAACTGGTTGCACTACAAAGACTGTTATTGAATATATCTCGATATATGTAGTGGGGTGTATATGGTTAAGATAGGATTTGTCCTGCCTACATAATAAGAAATATATCACAGGTGACTTGATTGAGTGAGACTAGAAATGCATGGCCATGCTCGAATAAGTTGATATGTGATATCACAAATTATTCGTTAATTATAGTCTACTCTAGATATCAAGAAACAATAGATGAGCTATATAAGTGTGAATATTCTAAGACTTGTTCCTATTCTATATATAAAGGACAAAAGGATGTAATACATAAAAGAGTTAATCACGAAGATGATTTGTCGAATCATAATTTCTTGTAACTTAGGTGACAATGATATATTGCTAGATGTCACTCATTGTTGTAATATTATAATTGTTCTAATAATTACTACTAACGTTACAAGAACCTACAGGGTCACACACTGAGATTGAAATGAGCAAAAGATCTATAATTTGTTGTACATTACTAAAATATAATATATTTGATATACATATGATTTTAATTATCCCAAATATAGAAAGTAAGCATTAAAAGAATGTAATTTAGATTACAACTCTTTTAATTGATATATATAATTCAGAATAATTAAATGAGTTTTTAAATAAACATTAAAGATTGTAATTCAGATTATAAGTCTTTATTGTATATTTAATTTGAATTAATTAAATAATATTTTATTTATTAATCAAAATAACTTTAAAAACCCTAAGATGTTAGGGTAATTGATATATTTAAAAGGAAGTAAGGTCTAGCAACTGTTTCTCACTTCAACCGCTTTTCTCAAAACCGTTTTGGGAAAAGAAAATTTTGCTCTCAATCGGGGTGAACTAAGTACAGACCGAGACGTGTTTTCGTGGAGGCTTACGATTCAAACAGTTCATGATCACCACTTTCAGCTGCTGTCTTTGTTGTTTTTCAAGGAATCCATTGTAAGTATTCGCATATTTCCTCCCGATTTCTATTTTACATACTTGGATCACTGGTGAGACCATCGAGTTTTATTTCCGCTACGCCATGGAGTGCGTCGATAGTCCCAATAGTGGTGTCAAAGCCTATTGTACGATCCGAATTTGGGTTAAATTCTTGGTTGATACGATATGTATACGATGCATGTTCTAATTTTATCGTTTTCGATAAATATGCATGATATCATTGTTCCAATCGATAACAACAACTATTAATATCTTAATTTGTTAATATGTTTTTCAATCGATTTGCTGCTATAAGGATTTTATGAAATCCATATGTCAATCGTTGATATGATGATCCGTGGTAGTGCGATAGCATATCGTGTTTTGTAGTGGAACAATGGTTGTTCCGATGAAGAAAACCTTCGGGAATGAAAATCCCAAAAGCACGATTCTGTTGATAAGTGTTATCAAATCGTGAAGTTTTTCCATAGAAACAGAAGTTTTGTTTTTCAAAAAAATTGAAGGCCCATATTAATATTTATTAACAAAGGCGTAATAACGTGTATATATATGATATGTTTGTTTTGCATGGTGTTTGACATGCATGGTTATAGCCCTTGCTCAATTTACAATGGTTTAATTTAAAATACGGTCTGCGAGCCGTGCCTTTCTATATCTCTTTGTATTTATCTTTTCATCTTACTCCCTCGTATGTAAAACGAGTTTCTTTTAAAATTGTAAACCTATGAAGATTCACAAGGAGCAGAAGAATGGCGAGAAGATACCTAGAGAGCATTCTTAGGCTTTAGGTTTTTTTGGTTCTCCCATTGGCTTGGGATGGGCCACCTTAGTCATTATTTTGGGCGATAACCATTGCATCTTATTTATTGCTATATTTGTTATGTATACAATGCATCAAATGATAAAATAAGAATGAATATTGATGAGATCAATAAGGGCCTAATATTAAAACGAACAATGATGAAATAATTACATAAATCCCTCTTTATAATCTAAGTTAACTTAACCGTCTAATATTTACCCTCGTTAAGGCTTCAATCGATATTGTGTGGGATTTGCCAAAGCATTGGATCATAAATCTATCTTGATTAAACGCGAAGAATAAGCAAATGATATTCACCAGCTTAGATATTGGTAATAACTTAGCTAGGTTATTCTAATAGGATTAGAAACCTAGAGGTTAAATATTTGGATAAGTCATGAGATGACTTGAACAAGAGTTGT
The DNA here is from genome assembly GCF_006381635.1 of Hibiscus syriacus. Lineage (NCBI taxonomy): Eukaryota > Viridiplantae > Streptophyta > Magnoliopsida > Malvales > Malvaceae > Hibiscus > Hibiscus syriacus. The sequence continues at coordinate 1,634,313 of NW_024063064.1, forward strand.
TCACCAAAAGGAGAAGTTACACGAGATGTAACTAGTAAAGTGTTACTTACCTAAATAATCACTATCCTAAAAGAAAAGCCAAAGCTAATTTAGGAAATTGATGTATTATGGATCCTCACCCACTAGAAAAATTTTTGTTGAATTTTTTTGAAATTAAAACAGGGAGGGTTTTTAATTTCAAATAAAATAGTGGGAGTAATTTGTAAATAATGACCTATTTATAAATTTTAATTTGGTAAATTTACTTACTTTAATATTTCCATTGATGTAGATTTAATGGCAAACAACACTTTATCACTGCGATCACTCCTTGAGAATGATAAACTTAATGGCATAAAATTTCTTAACTGGTTTCGTAATTTGAGAATTGTTCTCAAATAGAAAAGGAAGGAATATGTCATTGAAGAACCTGTTCCTGATGAATCGGAAGCTAATGCTTCAAGAGCTGACAAATACAAATTCAAGAAACATATGGATGATATGTTAGATGTTGGATGTCTAATGCTTGCCACCATGACTCCTGAGCTTCAGAAGCAATATGAGGACATAGTTGCATATGAGATGATTCAAAATCTCAAATAAATATATGAAGGTGAAGCATGTCAATAGAGATATAAGACCTATAAAGCTCTTTTTCCATGCAAAATGGCAGAGGGAACTCCTATAGGAGCTCATGTCATCAATATGATGGGCTACATCCAAACGTTGGAAAAGTTGGGATTTTCTCTCAAAGATGAATTGGCTACCGATGTTATCCTGCAATCGTTTCCAGATAGCTTTAGCCAATTTTTCCTTAATTTCAACATGAATGAAATTAACAAGACTTTACCACATTTACTTGGCATGTTACGAACTGCTGAAAGTAACATGAGAAAGGTTGGACCTAAGCCCATTCTGATGGTCCACAAGGACAAATGAAAGGAAAAGAAAAAGGTAGTGGCAAAGTCTAACGGAAATAGTAAGGCCAAACCGAAAGGGAAAAATGCATTGAAACCCAAAGAGAGAGGTAGCAAGGAAGGAAAATGTTTCCATTCGATAAGATCAAACACTGGAAGAGAAACTGCCCTGTTTACCTTGAAGAGGTCAAGAAGGCAAAAGAAAACGAAACATTTGTTTCATGTATTTATGTTATTGATGTTAATTTGTCATCATATACTTCTTGGGTATTAGATACCAGTTGTAGTTCTAATATTTGTACTTTTGTACAGGGACTGCAAAAGGGAATGAATCTGGCTAAAAGTGACATAGACCTACGAGTGTGGAATGTAACAAGAGTTGTTGCATTAGCTATAGGGACATAGTTTTATCTTTGCCTAGTGGACTTGATATAAATTTAGAAGATTGTTAATTTGTTCATAGTTTGACTAAGAACATTATTTTTATTTCTTGTTTGGACAAGATTGGTTTTGAGATTATTATTAAGAATAATTATTATTCTTTTTATCTCGATAATGTTTTTATGGTTCGGAACAATTCGTTAATGGTCTCTATATTTTTTATCAAGAAAACACCATTTATAACATAAATACTAAAAGATCAAAAATAAATAACTCGAATCAAACTTATCTTTGGCATTGTCGTTTAGGCCATATAAGTGAGAAAAGTATATCAAAACTCCATAAAGATGGATTTTTAGATTCATTTGTTTTCAAACAATATGATGTATGCGAATATTGCTTGTTAGGATAAATGACTAAAGCTCCTTTTAACAGTAAAGGTAAGAGAGCAAGTGATTTATTAGGGTTAATACATAGTGATGTGTGTGGAACGATGAATACACAAGCCAGAGGTGGATTCCATTACTTCATTACTTTTACTGATAACTTTAGTCGGTATAGGTATATTTATTTTATATGCCATAAATCTGAAGCCCTTGAAAAGTTTAAGGAATTTAAAAATGAAGTACAAAATCAACTAGGAAAGAGTATTAAGGCACTTCGATCAGATCGAGGTGGAGAATACTTAAGCATAGAGTTTGATAAACTTCTGAAAGAATGTGGGATTGCCTTACAGCTTGCCCCACATTGTACACCACAGTGGAATGGAGTTTCTGAAAGAAGGAATCGAACACTATTTAACATGGTTCATTTGATGATGAGTTATAGTGATCTTTCGACTTCTATTTGGGGACATTCACTTGAAACATTCACTTTTACACTAAATCGTATTCCATATAAATCGGTTCAAAAGACACCATACGAGATATGGACAGGGAAGCATCCTAGTATGTCTTTTATGAAGATTTAGGGTTGTGAAGCTTATGTAAAACATCATATGTCTACAAAGCACAAACCTAAATCTCATAACTATATATTTGTTGGATATCATAAAGAAACTAAGGGATACTAAATGTTTGTTGCTTGAACATGAGTTTTTCTTGAAAGAGAATTTCTCTCAGAAAAGGGAAGGGTAGAAATATTGAACTTGTAGAAGTTCAAGAACAACAGATCAATGAACCTGAAGTTGAGCATGTTTCACAAGTTGTTGAGGAGCATTCAACAGATTTAGAAACACAACCACTACGTAGATCCACAAGAGAATGCCGTGCACCTAAGAGATTTGGATTTCTTGTTACTACATATGGAGATGTTCTTATGGATCAAGATGAGCCCATGACTTATCAACACAGTGTCTAGCCCAAACTCTGAGAAATGGCTTGAAGCCATGAGATCCGAGATAGATTCCATGTCAGTAAACCAAGTATAGACTTTGGAAATGTACAAACATAAAAGGGGTTATTATCTGCTAAAGGTTTTTGACAAGTTCATGGTGTACACTATGACGAAACATTCTCCCTTGTAGCTATGTTTAAGTCCATCTAGATCTTGCTCACAATAGCTGCATTCCATGATTATGAAATCTGGCAAATGGACATCAAAACCGCTTTTCTTAATGGAAAACTTGAAAAGGATGTGTATATGACACAACCAGAAGGTTTTGCATTTCCAGGAAATGCTGGAAAGGTTTGTAAGCTACAGAGGTGTATTTATGGACTAAAGCAAGCTTCTCGAAGCTGGAATCTTCGTTTCAATGATGTAATCAAAGAGTTTGGTTTGATCAGAAATAAAGATGAGCCATGTGTTTATAAGAAGGCTAGTGGGAGAATTGTTTCTTTTCTAATCTTGTATGTAGACGATATACTAATCATAGGAAATGATATACCTACTTTACAGTCTGTTAAGACTTGGTTAGGTAGTTGTTTTTCTATGAAATATTTGGGTGAGACAACATCTATCTTAGGAGTTAAGATCTATATAGATAGATCATGATGACTTCTAGGTTTGAGTCAAAGTACATATATAGACAAAGTGCTGAAAAGGTTCGGTATGGAAGAATCCAAGAAAGGATTTTTACCTATGATAAATGACATTTCTCTTTCAAAGGAAATGTGTCCTTCAACTCCACAAGAAAGAGAAAGGATGAATAAGATTCCATATGCTTCAGCTATTGGTTCTATCATGTTGCCATGATATGTACTCGACCAAATATATCGTATGCTTTAAGCATGACGAGTCTATATCAAGCAAACCCTGGTGAAAATCACTAGGTTGTGGTTAAAAATATCATTAAGTAGTTAAGAAGAACTAATGATAAATTTCTTGTCTATGGAGGCTATGAAAAGCTTAGTGTAAAAGGTTATACTGATGCCAGCTTCCAAACTGACAAGGATTTCTCACGATTGCAATCAGGTTTTGTGTTTTATCTTAATGGAGGTGTTGTGAGCTGAAAAAGTTCGAAGCAAGAGACAATAGCTGATTCTACAACAGAAGCTGAATACATTATAGCCAGTGATGCATCAAAAGAGGTTGTTTGGATCAATAAGTTCATATTGGAATTAGGGGTTGTTCCCAGCATATCATATGCTGTAGAACTCTGTTGTGACAATAATAGAGCCATTGTACAAGCAAAGGAACCTAGATCTCATCAACGATCCAAACATATTCTTAGGCTTTCATCTCATTCGAGAGATCATAGATCGAGGAGCTGTGGAAATATGCAGAGTATACACGGATGAAAACATTGTTGATCCCTTGACGAAGCCTCTTACACAGTAAAGGCATGATCATCACACTGAGTCACTCGACATTAGATATGTAAGTGATTGGTCTTAGTGCTAGTCGGAGATTGTTAGAGTATGCCCAAAGACCAATTATATGATGATTGTAATAATACATTTATTTACCGATTTTAGTGAATAAAGGCATTGTCAATATTATTTTCAGTTATATGTCTGTGTTTAACATAAACTATAATAAGATCCATATAATAACATTATTAAAAAATATATCAAGTATTATTATGATGGACACAATAATATGCTTATAACATGAGATTGATGTCATTGACATAGATGTCATTATACATGTATATTGTTAGTATATTGTATTGACCCATCATGGATATGTCTTGGATATTATGTATCATAACATTGCTCAGACTTGAGATTAATGTCATCCAAACATATATTTTTGCATGTTTTGATACAGTTAAACATGCTCCGTAACTGGTTGAACTACAGAGACTGTTATTGAATATATCTTGATATATGTAGTGGGGTGTATATGGTTAAGATATGATCTGTCTTGCCTACATAATAGAAAATATATCACAGGCCACTTGATTGAGTGAGACTAGAAATGCATGGCCATGCTTGAATAAGTTGATATGTGATATCACAAATTATTCGTTAATTATAGTCTACTATAGATATCTAGAAACAATAGATGGGCTATACAAGTGTGACTATTCTAAGACTTGTGCCTATTCTAGATATAAAGGACAAAATGATGTAATACATAAAAGAGATAATCACGAAGATGATATGTCGAATCATAATTTGTAACTTAGGTGACAATGATATATTGCTAGATGTCAGTCATTGTATGTAATATTAGAATTGTTCTAATAATTACTACTATCGTTACAAGAACCTACTGGGTCACACCCTAGGATTGAAATGAGCAAAAGATGTACAATTTGTTGTACGTTACTAAAATATATCTAGAGTTAATATATATATATATTTGATATACATATGATTTTAATTATCTCGAATATAGTAAGTAAGCATTAAAAGAATATAATTTAGATTACAACTCTTTTAATTGATATATATAATTCGGAATAATTAAATGATTTTTTAAATAAACATTAAAGATTGTAATTCAAATTATAAGTCTTCAATGTATATTTAATTTGAATTAATTAAAAAATATTTTATTTATTAATTCGAAACAACTTTAAAAACCCTAAGATGTTAGGGTAATTGATATATTTAAAAGGTGGTAAGGTATAGCAGCCATTTCTCACTTCAGTCATTTTCTTTAAACCGTTTTGGGAAAAGAAAATTTTGCTCTCAATTGGGTGAACTAAGTAGAGGCCGAGATGTGTTTTCGTGGAGGCTTACGATTCAAACTGTTCATGATCACCACTTCCCGCTGCTATCTTTGTTGTTTTTCAAGGAACCCATTGTAAGTATCCGCATCTTTTCGTCCCGATTTTGGTTTTACGTACTTGGATCGTTGGTGAGACCGTCGAGTTTTGTTTTCGCTGCACTATGGGGTGCGTCGACGGTCCCAACATTATTGTCCCTTAGATAAGACCTTATTATCTTGCTTTTCCATTAGCCTAAACATTTGTTAGAAACATAATATTCTACTAAACAAAAGCCGCTCTAAATTTATCTCACAATTAGAATTCAGAAACCTTCATGCTATTAACGATTGAGACACCTGCAAAGAAAATTTGGAATGAATATATATATTCGAAAAAGTAAAAGACATTTTTATGGGATGAACAAAAGAATACTAATAATAATGTAAGTGTAAAAAATGTTAAAGAATGTAAAGAATGACAAATAATGCAAAAATGTATAAAATGATTGCCACTTCAGAAATGAAAGAAATCATCTTTAATTTTAGAAAAGTACAATTAACATAGCAGCCCTCACAAAAGATTCCTTAATGCTCGCGGCCAAAAGCATAAGGGTTAATTCCAATTATTACTATAAACTTCATCTAAAAACTACAAGAAGATCCTATATAGAACGATTGTTCGATTCTTTTTCATGGGAAAGTGGTCAGATACCAATCACAAATTTTCATTCCCCTCATCTTCAGGCATCTTTCTAACGTGCAGCTCTGGATCCTCCATCGAATCTTTTTGCCTCTTCAGCCTTTTCTTCCCTGGTTGGAAATTGGGCCCAAATTTAGATCGAAAACGATTCCCCTTGGTGATGATTGTTTTGGCCTGGTTCTGAGCAATTATTGCTGCTGTTATTGGTGGAGTATTTGCCAAACCCTCGAAACTGTCCAAAGCCCCACTTGCCATAAGGATTTTTGATATAGGTGTTTGAGGTATCTTTAGGGTTGTATATTCCTAATTCATTCTTAAGCTATGAGCCAATCTTGGATTACATCTATTGGAGTCCTTTTGCTTGGATTTCCTTTACCATTCTCTTGCATCATGGTTCCTTCATAGGATTTGACTATATTAATCTCTATTGTGGAAAACATTTATGGGCACTGAATCTTAACCCTTTTCTTTTCTACCTTGACCTCTAAATTTTTTGCTCTAATGAATCCTGGAATTTTCCCTCAAGGTTTCTAAGAACCTTAGCTGAATAATTTGGGGTTCCATTCAACATTTTTTAATACAATTTTTCACATGAAAAATAGAAGGAGGGAACTGAAAATCCTGTGATTTCTTTTTATTCTCATCTAATCCCCTTGACGAGAGGCTACTTAGTGATTGGTTTAGAGATAGAATTTGGTTATCTTGACTAGATTATTGTGAAGGGCTAGAACATTGAATCATGAGATTTTGATCATTCTTAGCTTTCTTGATCAGTATTTGGTCCTCTTCTATACCCCTCTTCTTTGAGTAGAGCTTATCTCTCACAAGGGAACTTTTATCTCTCATTATTTCTTCATTCATTGTTGGTTCAGTGGGGTCTTCTAAGAGCATATCTAATTTTTGGAGCTGGCTTGAGATATCCTTCTCCTTAACAGGTCCTCGATCACCTTTCATTGTCATTTTGCTCTACCACTGACATTATTAATCCTATTCAAAGCCTTTACAAAGGGATCCTCTAGTGGCTTATCTCTATGGATCACAACATTCACTATCTCTATTAATTTGGACATTTGTTCTCTTGATTCATTCATGAACCTTTTTGCTTAATTGATCATCTCTTGTTGGGTCTTTATGAGTTGCTCTTGCATTCTCTCAATCCTATTAACACGTGCTAATATTTCATTCATCGCTTTCGATCTTTCCAGAGACACGCCATGGGTAACTTCTATTGGCTCTCAGAATTTCTGCCACAATATCATTTTACTAATAATTTATTAATGAATGTGAAAAAATGGCCATTAATGAATAAAAAACAATGCGAAAAGTAAATGCAATGTAAATACAATGCATGGTGTTGATTATGGACCGATCCCTTAGAATAAATTTTTATATTAGAAACGAAGTTAAGTTACAAGGCTTAAACATATCACAAATAAATATGAGCTACTTTTCCTAATTGCTGGATGTGCCCCAGTAAATCGAAAATCCTATGAGCTTCTTCAGTCTCGGGTTCCAATATTTCTCTTACAACATAATTTTCATGTGATAAGTTAACCAAGTATTGAGCCAATCCTTGAGCATGCTGCAGGTAGCTCGTGATGAGGTCATCCATTTGCTTAACTCTCCACTGAGTCTGTTCCCAATGATGGTGCCATTGTATGACTCCTTCATAGGGGACTAATGGCAATTTACTTGCACTTCTTTGAAAATCTTAAACCATTGCCTGGAATTCAATCACACGCTTCTTCAAGCTTTCAACTTTCGTAGGGTTTGAATTGTTTTCTCAACTTTGATACCATTTCAAGGTTGTCTCTAAACTCAAGATTCTGCCTTTCAATTTCTCGTTCTGGGCTCGAATCTCTTGTAGTTATTGCTATAGAGCACTCTTTTCTCTTGAAAGTAGCTTCGCCTAATGTATACTCTACTTAAGCTCTTCATTGCTTTCTCCAACATCTATTTTAAAACTTGTCACTTCCTGTCTCCACTCAGCTGGAGACTTACTTAAGTTGTGGCCTTCTGATCCTTGACCATTCGCTGGTAAGATAACTGGAGATCGTCGAAATCCAATATGAGTTATTTTTTTACCTTTTGATCCGGTCAGTTTGACCTTTTTGGATATCAATCTCTATGTTTCTCTGGTACGACTCATCCTCTAATATATATAACGTCTCCTTCCACTGTTTCCTCTTGGCCTCAAAATCAATCCTGGTTTATTCTAGCGGAGATGGTATCACTCTGAGATGTTCTTCCATAGGCTGAGTTTTTCAGGTTTGACCATCGGCAACCCTACGTAACCTTTTAACTTTACTCTTGTTTTGCTATCCTCTGAATAAGAACTCATACCCAAATAAATCCTAAATTGTTGGAATGAACTATCTCGACCCATACTGTCTGGAAACCAGTAACGAAGCATACCCTACAGAACTCCATATGACTGGTAACAGAACCTAATCTCTTTCTCCACACCTGTACAGTATGTCTGAGTAAATGTTTCACGAAGCGTGCCAAAAAATATTACTGTCTCGAATATCTTTGAAAATGACATCAATTTCTATTCAGTGAAACCCCCAGGCCATTCTCGAGAAAATAAATCTTTCAAAGGTGAAAATTCTGCAGAAACACTCAACCAAGTTCCCTCTCGATGTGTTTAAAGTGACTGAAGATCCAGATTAGCAACAGTGCGAACCCTATGAAGCATCATTCTCCTTCTCGTTTGCAAGATTTTAGGGAACATAAGGTTTTTGTTAAGATAGCCAGAACGGGATCCACATATTTATCCAGTCTCTCGAATAAGTTAACCACTGATACATCAACATGCCCCAGAACCTTCGGGAGAATGACTAGCCCATAAATACCGTAGAAAATATGTCAATTTTCTTTCTTCTATCGGGATGATGGTCGATCACTTTTGTCAGAGCTGTCCAGGTAATGCACTCGCTATCTCCCTTCTTTTTTATTCCTCTTACGACACGCTCTTCATTCATGATGGTCATCAGAAGTATTTTCTTCTTAAAGGAATGATAATTTCTTCAATGGTAGGTGTCATGTCGACTAGGACAAAAGTAAAACATATATAGGTGGGGTCCTAGAACTTTTCCAGAGCTTTAAACAGATTTTGGTCAAGCGAAACATCTAAGAGATATAAGACGTCACCATCGAGTTGATAAAACAACTGTTTATAGGATGCTTCCCACTTTCCCCAAATCTCTTCCAGCTCGCTTACGTCATTTTGATGGACATTGATGTGAGTGTACAATCAGATCTAACACATACCCATGCTATAAATTGTCTTCATTCGTTAGCTGAGATTGCTCGGACTATCTCAGAATGTCTGCATTATCTTCTACCTCTTTTGAATCCTTCGTTCCATATTATTAGCCTTCTATAAGGACATTAGTCACAGATCAACACCATGGAATGAATAATGCAATGAAAGAAGAGAACAAAATAAAACAAAAGGACAAGAGAAAATTAGCCAGTAATCATAAATGAATTAATCGAACATAATATAATTTATTGATAAAACCTACTCTACATATTGGCTACCCAATCATGCTTTAGTAGATCCTACCCAAACAAGATTTCTACCCACATGCTTTGTTTATAGAAAATCCTAACCTCATGTCATCTAGTTCGCATGCTTATTCGAAAAAATAAACCTAATCACATGATCTCTAGTTCACATACATTTATTTGGGAATAAAAAATTACACTACTAAAATTAGAAGGCTCAAAAAGGCTTTTCCTTTTGTACTTTTCTCACAGGATTCTTATGATCTAGGTATGGTTCTATCTAATTTCTAAGTTTATTATATGATGGGTTCAGTTCTAAAGTAAGAGGTCCTTGAATTGTCCTTGCCGGTGCCCCCTTGGGTTGCTGAACCCTCAATCTTAACCTATCACAGGCTTTTGGATCAAGTTCAATTCGAGGGGACACACCTCCTTATGTCCATACGGAGGTGAAAACCATCACGAGGACCATAGGGCGTGAGCCCCAGGAGTGATCCACTATCCCGTACGGAGGTTAAAACCATACAAGGGAGTAGATTCTCACTCCTACTTAAATAGGACAGAGCGGGGTTTTAGGTAACGTTATGCAAATACAGCGGTGTAATGTGTGAGGAAAAGAGAAAATAAAACAAACAACACCAAACTCAAAACTCTAAACTCTAAACAATTATTTATGCTGAAAACACCAACAAACAAGTCAGTACAACAATCTAGTTGTTAATCAGATTCTAAGCACTTACTTAAACCAAACAAGGGATTAAAAACCAAATTAGAACGATCTTGTAATTTTTATTGCAAAGATAATTAAGTAATTGATTAATGGCCTATCTCTCTAAAAAAATGTCCCCAGCGGAGTCGCCAAGCAGTCGAAACGGTTTTTTTTAAGGGGAAAAGGGGAGGTCTCGTTTCGAAATAATTTTTGATGAGAGGTTAATGATAAAATATGGTTTAAGAAGTCACCGTTGATCCTTGATTAGGGTGTGATTGGGCACCCATAAATGTATTTGCCATTTTAATAAAATATTAATTTTAATTAAAACAACCAAAATTCGAGTTCGGGAGTCGGTTACATGTGGGGAAGGATTAGCACCCCCACAACACCCTAAATCAGTACCTAGTCGATTAATTAATTGTCTTTGCAATGCAATTTACGAGTTTGAGTCAAATTTAATTTAAGATCCCCTAAAAATAATATTATGAAATTTTGGATGAAACATGATAATATTTAATTATTTCATATCGAGGAGAATCAATCTCTCTTACCTTAAAGCAATTGATTCTTACTCCAATCAAAATAAAGAAATTTTAAAATTACATTATAAAGTTCATTATTAATTCAAAATAACAAAACCCAAAATAATTTTAAGAGAGAAAATTATAATATCTAACTATTTCCAATAGAGAATAAATGACCTCACATGCCTTAAAGAAATCATTTATTACTCCAACATAAATGAAAAGATATTATTATTCTCAATATCGATTAGAATGTTATTATTTTGAAAACCTATTGGAAAACACATGCAAAAATAAAGAAAATTAAAAGCATATCGAGCAAGTAATTAATTATTTATTTTACCAATATTTAATGAGAATAAGGATGTTCCATTATTTAAATATCTCTAGACGAGACCTTAGATTCAATCTAACAGTCTTTTCTTGACGAATTTAATTAAAATTACATGATCTTTTTCCTAATCCCCAAATTTCAAAATGAATATGATTCAATTCGTGTCACTAAATGGGATATACTTTCGTTTTAAAATTATTGAAAATAACTTTCTTATACGTTAAGATAGTGACATTACGACAATATTAAAATGAACAAATATTACCCATAGTCAAATTATTTCGATTCAAATCAAGTGATACTTATGAGGGTAACATGCAAAATTAATTAGGGACTAAAATGAACTAACATGCAAGCAACATGTAAAAATTAAAATAAAATAAAAACAAGACTAAAACATAAACAATACAATCAACATGTCAAAATTAAAATAAAATAAAATAAAATATAAAAGTGACTAAAATTAGCATTTTTAATATTGAGTGCTAAAATTACAAAATATGAAGGGACTAAATTAAAATTTCATGGACAAATTAAAATAAATAAATAGATTCATATTCGGATTCGAAATATAAACATGCATAAATTATAGGGGCTATTTCATAAATATTTTATTTTTTATAGTCTAAAATATACATTTGAAATAAAAAAGGGAAATTATTAAATCAGTCCATAAGTATTTTTAAAAAAATTTAACATCCACTGAACATAACCAGAATGCAAAAACACACTAAACATTCACAGATTATACAACAAATAACCCTAAAAATATATTACATGCATAAGAGTGGGTAAATTAAAAAAGCAGTCCCTATAGGTGACTAACATGCAGAACACAGCTAAACTAGGGGGCTAAACATAAATTAAACCATAAATTACAAAGCACAAACAAAAATTGGTAAATTAACAAACATGTCCCTATACATGACCATTCTGTAAAAACACTCCTAAAGTTGGGGGACCTAAATGTGATTTCCCCAAAACTCTTCTATAAATACAACTTTTGATTTTTTTTTCATTTTGCAACCGAACTTTAAAAAACTTCTTTTTTTATTTTTCTCTCAAATTTCCTCGAGCCCACTATTGTCGCCTCAAACCGCCTCAGCCACTACTCTGACTACCGCACACAGTGGCCAAAATTCCCAACTCGACCCAAAATGGCCTAATCATCTACATCTATAACCCTAGACAAAAACTAGGCCTAAAACTACCATAAAACCCCAAAATGAGCCCCTGGCCTTTGACTCTCGCGTTCTCCCGCGACCTCCTTTTGTTTTAGGTTACATGCAAGACTTGTTTTGGCTTGCTTGGTTTTTTTATCATTGGTTTCTTTGAAACTAAAGAAAAAAGGGAAAATACCTTCAAAGTTCAGACCTTTTTTTCATTTTTATTTTATATTTTCGAAACTGAAAAACCTAAAGGCCAATCCCTTTTTGTTTATAATGGTTTAGGGTTTTATAGCCCTATTTTACATATTTTGCCTCTATATTTTGTATGAAATCATTACAAATAAATGATTTTACGTATGGATTTGTATTTCATCTTTTTTTCTTATTGACTTGGGGTTTCTAACACGGCAAGGGGCTCAGTTGGTAGTAGAAAAGGTGGCAGCCGACTGGTGGAGATGGACAGAAGCAGATGCTCAATCTGAACCATTAGATGGGTCCAGATCCGATGGATGAGATGAGTGGCGGCTAGAACTAAGGGTAAAACCCTAACTTGGGATTCATCTGGGTCATTAGATCTCTCTCAGATCCAACAGCTGGGATGATGAGGCGCCAGGAGACTCTCATCATAAACCCTAATAGGTTTCTATATGTGGGGTATAGTAATGGGCTCCTTGTTACTGGGCCTCATGTTTTGGGTTGGATTAGTGTTTATTTTTGTATTGGGTCAGGCTATTTTGGGGCCCGATTGGGCTTGTTGCATTTGTAAATTGGATATGTTAAAAAAGAAAATGAAGTTAATTAATAATAATAAAAATAACAATATAAAATATCAATGCAAAAACCGATGTCGACATCAAGATTCACTTCGACATTTTGGAAGTTTTTGCATGAGGCATTTGGAACTCGACTAAATTTGAGTACGGCTTATCATCCTTATACAAATAGTCAATCTAAGCGAACTATTCAAATACTTGAAGACATACTAAGGGCTTGTGTTATTGATTTCAAATGATCATGGGAAAATTATTTGCCTTTAGCAGAGTTTACTTATAACAACATTTATCAATTGAGTATCAAAATGGCTCATTTTGAAGCATTATATGGAAGAAAATATCGAATGCTACTGAATTGGTATAAACTAAAAGATCGAGAAATAATTGGTCCATAACTTACTAAGGAGGTAGAAGAGAAAGTAAATGTAATTCAAGATAATCTCAAGATAGTTGCTAATAGACAAAAATCTTATACTGATTTAAAGAGAAAAGAGATTTAATATCAAGAAAGTGATAAAGTATTTCTTAAAGTGTCACATTGGAAAAAGATTATGAGATTTGGGTGCAAAGGGAAATTGTGTCCAAGATTCATCGGGCCATACGAGATTATAAAGAGAGCTGGACTAGTAGCTTATCAGTTAGCATTACCTCCAGAGATGGATAAGATTCATAATGTATTTCATGTATCGATGCTTTGAAGGTATCGATCAGATCTTTCACATGTGATTACACCGAAGGAAATTGAGATTCAACCGGATTTATCATACAAAGAGGAGCCAATAAGGATTCTAGAACATGGAGTCAAAGAACTAATATATATGATAATACCACTGGTAAAAGTTATTCGATGGAATTATAAAGTTGAGGAAGCAACTTGGGAAAGAGAAAATTATATGAAGAAAGAGTTTCCTCATCTATTTAATTCAGGTATGTAGATACGTATGGAAAATTTGAGGAAGAATTTTCTTTAAGGGGGAGGAATTATAATACCCCTAATTTTGTCTAATGACTAAAATGTAAGTTTTGAAAGTTTAGTGGCTAAAGTATAAACTTTAAAACATTTAGGGATCAAAATTGTAATTTTTAAAAGTTATATATTTTTACCTGTAAATGAACAGTTTGGATTGATATAGATATTTTAGTGGGAATCATATTTTTAGTACAGATTTGTGTTAAAAGCTATAAAGCTGTAAAGTTTGGTATTGAAATCGAATAATCGGATTGAACCAGAATTTTACAAAACAATTTGAAGGATGTTAGGAAATGGTTGGAAATATTATTTTCATATTTTATATCAAAGAAATTTGGGTCAAAACAGTGAATTTTTTAGACTTGACCGAACAGTGGAATTTTAGTAACTAAAATGCAATTTTTGGAAATTGCCTGGCCAAATTCGAAAGTCAAATCCAAGTTGATTCATTTTTTGACCAAGGAATATTTTAATGAAGATAATACAATGGCATTTAATAATTTTCAAGATTTATTAAGTGTATTTTTGAGATTTTTCATTAATTGAATATTAAATTTAATTAATTAGAAAACGACATGTGTTTTATCTTTTAAAAGCTAGAATACTCAAGATAATTAAGCCATTTTCAGCTTCTTTCTTCTCCAATGCTGAACCTCCCTTGAAAAAATAGGTAAAATTTTTATTTTTGATTTTTCTAGTTATATGATTAGTTTTTGGATTATGCTATTAGATAGATAATTAATCTACATGAAATTATCTTTAAATTGATATAAATATTTCATTGTGAAGATGATTATGTGACTTGGAGATTTATTTGGATCAATTTGGAACCTAAAAAATGAGAAAGTGCTAGTTTACAAGTTCTTTAAATTTTGGGATATTACTGTAAGAATGTAATATTTGAAGGGTTCAATGTTGATTTTTGATATTTGTAATGCTGAAAATATCGCTGGAGAGTTGTTTGGAAACCAAATTGAAAATTTGGTAAAAATTAGATGTGGAATTCGAAAGGTCCCAAAACCTTGGGGACTTGTTTGGAAGTTATTAAATGTAGAGGTATCATTTGGGTAAATTTTTTAATGCTGGAAAATTTATTAGTATGCTGAATTTTGAATTAAATATTGAGTTGGGATTGAATTACAAATTTATAAAGTTAGGTGGTTGAAAATTGAAAGTTTAAGAAAGTTTGGGTTCAAATTATAATAATTTGAATGTTGAGGTATTGATTTGGGTATTTTATTAAAGTGCTGGAATTTTAGTAATTATTGTTCAATGATTATAATGGTGAAGGGCCATTATGAACTAAATGGAAAGATTGAGGTGAATTCTAAAAATAATTCACAATTTGTTGCTTATTAGTGTAAATTAGCAAAAGATGAAGGGTTAAGGATGAAAATAAATATTCATGTATTTGGAAGAGTATTTTGAGAAGTTGAAAATTATAATGGAGTATGATTTAGTTTGATATAGATTTAATCTCGATTTTTATTTTATATATTTTCGAATGTTAAAATCAGTTTATGTTAGTATGATACTAATACGTAGTTCGAACATTTTGTGTTATATATTGTCAGACTATGATAAATCTAGCAATCCGAACAATCCGAAAGGAAAGGACAAAGCTCGTGATTAAGACTATTGTATACAAGTTCTATAGTGAGGCAAAGGCAAGTGCAATTTATTTATTTATTTAATTTGATCGAGGACGACTTGCGACAAGGCTCGTAATAAGTTTTCTGAATGAATTTGGGTATGAACTTCTCGTATAATGTTTTATGAATGTAAATTAAATATATTTATGATTTTAATATGATTTTATTTAAATGATTATGAAATGAATTGAAAACCCAATGTATGTTATATTGAGAGTTAAAGGTACAATTGGCATGCCATGAGGTGGAGTGATTATATTCCGATTCGATATACTATTGTGTACCGGAGTGTACACTAGTATATGTGTATATATATATATTCCTATATGAATGTACTTTGTGTGTATATTGTTATTTATGATGTGATAGCATTGTGTGTGCTTATCTGTTATGATTCTTATGATCTAAGATATGTATTGTGCACACTCGTCTGACTCACATATCTTATATTCTCTTAAATATACTTGGGGCTATAAAATGAAATATGAAAGTTCTGAAAGGTGTCTTACTATAAAGAAATGTTGTCTGATCATTCTGTCTGATCTGTTTTATTTTTAATGATTTTATATATTTTGATATTTTATTTAATTGTTCTCACCTTAAGTATTGCTGCCTCACTAAGTTATACTTAGCGCGTAATGATTTTCATGCGTAGGGTCGAATTGAGACACGAACATTTTGTGAGGAGCCTCCCAAGCATCGTGTATCATCTATAATATCAGTATCAGTAAGACATCATCGATGTTTCTTTTGACTAGTAGTGGCATGTATAATTATGTTTATTAGCCTTCTTTATCAGCTATGACTATATGGCATGTAATATAAATTAAGACTGTTTAATTTGACTAGGTTTGTTTATCAGTATATGATATGCATAAAATATATATAATAATATTATGTTTTTAAATGGTACAAAATTTCAAGTAGATATAAATAGTTTTAAAAGTTGAAATTAGGAATGTTTTGAAGGAAATAATATTTTAAGCAACTATGAATAGTGATCGTTAGTTAATTTGATGTGACATCTATGGCTCGTATTCTTAGATGTTTATAGACTATTGGTGTTACATACCTAATTTGAAGTAGGACAATGTTTCCTTATTCTAATTGAAGTAGAGAAATGTCAGTTTTTCCTCTAAGAATTTAGCATTTGTCTTTGTTTAATTTGAAATAAAACACCATGTTCAAAAAAATAATTAAAATTACTAATCCAATTTAAAGTTGATAAATAATATTCAATTATTTATCAATTTTGAGATCAAACTTTAAATATATTCGAATGACTTTTTCCTGGTAAATTTAAATAAAAGATATTTCTTTTTTCGTCATCTTGATTAATTATAAGTGTAATAATTTCAATTTAGTGTCATTGGAGAATTTATATTTCATTTTAAATGATCAAAATATGACTACCTGTTGGGTTAGAAATTAATAATATATGTGTGCTCACCCGAAAAATATATATGAATTCACCACTCTTTTCCATTCCCTCTTCTCATGGATTGTGCATTTAATAGTTAATTATTGTTTTTTCTTGTTGGTTTACAAAATTACATGTATATTTTCATTTGAGGTATCGTGATGATGTGTTTGTAGAATAAATTGATAGAATTCTATATACGGTGGATTAAGATTTGAGATAGGTTATTAGAAGAAAGGAGTAATAAATTGATTGAATGTATAAATATTGAGGGTTAAGATCAATTTGAAAGAATTTATAAGTTTTGGGGGGCTAAATGATTTCTTACCAGGCCACATCACCGTCTTCATTTAGTTTTGAACAACTAAAGGCTTGTTTGATACCAAAAATGAAATTTTAGTGACTTAACCAATAAATTTTTTGTTCAATGATTAGAATAAAATCGACTCCATAATTTATTCAAAAAACTAGAAATAATGCCAAATTTGATTGATGAAAAGCGTAGTGTTTCAAAAATATAATACGAGAAAAATAATAAAAAAGATATTCATGAAATATAACATGAAAAGGTAAAAATACATTAATGCCTCAAAAAACAATAATACGCTAAACAATGTTTTCAGTAATAAGTTTAACAAAATTTAAGCACATGACTGTTACAAATTATTATTTTTTCGTTTGGCAATGTTTATATTAAGATTAAAGAAGCTAATAAGGTTAATAACTGGTTAAACCAATATCAAATACATATTGAAATAACTAAAAATAATCCTAAAGATAAATCCAAATGTTTTTCAAATTCAAACTTTAAAATTTAAAAATAAATCTCATAAGATATCTCTGGCAGTCCACTTTCCAGAAGGTGCTGACTAGATCTTATAGAAAACTACTGCTGACTGGACCTTCTAGAAATTGCCACGTCATACCGTATCATGCCCAGAGTAGTGCCCATGTCTCCAGCCATGACCAAATAATAAAAAAATGTAGAATGCTCCCTCTTTACGGCTAATTATGGAAAATAAGATCTTGTACGATAATAAGCACAATACAACCAGATAAACAATAATAAATCCATCAGATCGATGAATTAACTAGCAAATATTATCAATTTTGAACAGTCATCAAATTCTCCCTCTCTTATCTCATGCTTGTCCTCAAGTATGTTTTAATCAGATCAACTGAAAACTCCATTTACCTTTCTTTTCCAAGTCTCACATCAAAGGAAGCAATGTAAGTAGAGACCACAATAATCAACCAAATTATGAAACCAATCAACTGAACAACACTAATTGGAACAAGGTGAATATAATTCTGACATCCAGTCATTGATCAATCTCAATGCTACCTAACTCAACACCTTACCAATATTCACTCAAATCACTGAATGTGATTGGGGTATAGAAACGCTCAACGTCAGAACTGACATGATATTACCATATGCCTCCAAGTAAATCAAATCACCACTACTAATAAGAACAAGATGCATAAATCAAAGGTGGGTCATTTATTGGTTGTAACGGGGCTTAGGTAAAGGTGGAGAAAAAGGCTAATAATATGGATAAAATTCAAGACAAGGAACTAACAAATAACAAGTTCAACTCCATCAATCGACTAAGTACAACAATATAAAAAGTCACAAACCATCAAACAACACCTTTCCTTTTGAATTGAATTTGACTTTTTCGCACTTTTGTTGTTGTTTTGTTTTCCCACTTTTCCCCATGTCTTTTTTCTTTTTTGTTTCTTTTTTTTTTTTCTGAACTACTTTTTTTTTGTTTTTTTAAACAAAGAGGAATTTTTTTCTTTTTCACATGACTTCTTTTCTAACACCACAAAAATTCTTTTGTTCATGGAGCATATACACTGGATAAATTGTTCATTTTTCCTGAAAAGAATAGAAAATAGGAATAAAATAAAAAAACTACTTTTTTGTTTTTTTAAACAAAGAGGAATTTTTTTCTTTTTCACATGACTTCTTTTCTAACACCACAAAAATTCTTTTGTTCATGGAGCATGATTATACACTGGATAAATTGTTCATTTTTCCTGAAAAGAATAGAAAATAGGAATAAAATAAAAAATCTCGGGTTTATAAATGTGGTGAAAACAAAGAATAAGAATAAGCTCAAGAGTGGTTAACAAGGGGAAAATTCATGGATAGGCAATTTAGTGGGGAAAACGAAGTGGTTAATACTAAGGTGCCCAAATCATTTTTAACCATCATGTTCGTGTGTAATCTCGATAGTATTTAAAATGTTAGTTCTAGAATACCAATGTAAAATTCGACACACTCAATCAAACAAAATAAGAGCAAAATGATATGCTCATAAAGGCTCAAATCTCACCAAAGTGTTTTCATGCATTGAGCTAAGCACATTCTAACCAACAAAATCATGAAATATCACAAGAAAACCAACTCATGCTATCCACTATCAAGATTATCTTAACCTAAACAATTATGTATTCCCAAACAAGAATGACATGACAAAATATTCAACAAGACAGAGAAATTAAATGAAACTTTCTGCAAATCCAACCAACACATACTAGCATCAAAACATAAAGATATGTCATACACCAAATATAAAGTCACTGACTTTATAGAAGAGATTTAATATTGGAGGATTAATTTGAATAATTGGTAAAGACTAAGAAAAGATTTAGAAATAGTGTTTAAGACCAATTAGTAAGAATGGAAAAATGAAAGGGCATTTTGGTGCTTTAGAGTGAATTGAATTTAAAATTCATTTTTATCAGGGTATTAAAGAAAAGGAGAAAGTGAAAAAATACACTAAGTTGTTTCTCTTCTTATTTCCCACGAAAGTGCTCTCCTCCATAGCCAAAGGTAAGGCTTCATCTAGCTAGCATTTCCTTTCGGTTTTAGTTTTCTCTTGAAACCTTGAGGGTTATAGAGTCTTAAGGAATGGTTAAATAGAATTAAAACTAATAGATGAATTATTTATTTGAGATTGAAGAAAATGAGTTTTTGAATGATATGTTGAAATTTGAGTTTTTATTGAGATTTACTAGTATATTTGACTTGTCAAAGAAGTAAATAAGAGATTAGAAGCATTGGATGTGATTAAAATCATGTTAGAAAAAGTAGTATGATTATTGGTTTGAGATGTTCTTTAGAGAATTTGGATGTTATAAGAAGTTAAATGGAGGAAAGTTATATAGATTAAGGGATGTTAAGTTTAAGGGTATTGTTAGAGGTAAAAGTAAGAGAATTAACCAAAAATTTGGTAAAATTAAGCTGAAAAATGGAAAATATGGGTAGGGGTATTGATACTGGAAGAACAATACCGATACTATAGGTTTAAATTTTAAAAATTATGATGAACAGTAGTGATACTGATGCAATCAGTATTGATACTGCTATGGGTATCGATATTGGAAGGAAGGTATCGATACCATGGATTCCAGAATGTAGAAATGATATCGATACTAGAAAGGAGTATTTGTACCATAGTATAGAAGTATCGATACCATGGTTTGGGTATCGATACTATTGAGCCTGAAATTTTAAGATAGGCTGAAGTTGTAATAGAAATTGAAAATAATAGTTGTTTTGAGTATTATTAAAGTATAAATGTTAGAGTGTATACTAACATTGGTATGGTATGTGTACGTAATGGATGTTTGTGTAGATCATAACCAAGCTCACGAGTCAAGCAAGAAAAAGGGCAAGGATAAGTTGCCGAGTAGTTGGACTTCATTACAACATACTAGGGATGTATATCATGTGAGTGCATTTATTGTATTTATATGAGATGAGGAAGACTCGTAATAAGTCAACTTATAATGTTTTGATTCAATGTATGTTTTACAGTATATAATATACTTTCATTATGTGAATGGAAATGATATTATGAATAAGTTTTAGAGTATAAACTTCTCTAAAATGAATGAATAAATAAAAATGATTAATGGTGCATTATCAGTATGAAAGGAAGCCATAAATGAAAATGCTTAACGGTGCATTATCGGCATGAAAGGATTCCATAAATGAAAATGTATAACGGTGCATTATCGACATGAAAGAATGCCATAAATGAAAATGCATAACGGTGCAGTATCGGCATGAAAGGCTGCCATAAATGAAAATGCATAATGATGCATTATCGGCATGAAAGGATGACATAAATGAAAATGCATAAAGGTGCATTATCGGCATGAAGGCATAAATAAAAATGTGTAACGGTGCATTATCGACATGAAAGGATTCCACAAATGAAATTGCATAACAATACATAATCGGCATGAAAGGATGCCACAAATAAAAATACATAACAATGTATTAATGACATAAAAAGTGCCACTTATGGTAATTATAAAAGATAAATGACCATTAGGCACTTATGTCCAATACTTGTACATTACATTTTCATTTAACATACGTAGGGCAAATAAAGAATAATTGGGAAAAATATACAGAAAAATAGGTATGTTGGGCATACTAAGAGTAATTTTGATGATTGTATGCAAGAAATTTAGTTTAACTGAGAAGGATTTATATGATCCTTATGAAGTATGTGATTTGGTTCATAATTAAATAGCCATAATATACTTATATATAAATAGCAGTTTCTTTTCAATATTATGTCTAACTAAGTAAATACTTAACGTGCGTTAATTTCAAGCTTAGGTAAAAGCAAAGACTAGCCGTGTAAGGGGTACATTAGCAGCTATCATCAATCTAAGATTACTCTCATCAGTGACAGTAGAACAATCATGTTTATGTTCAAAATTTACTGGCATGTAATCGACTTTAAGTAAAATGCTATGAAATTGTATTTAAAGTGATCATTTTTAGGAATATATTTCAACGAATGTTTTATTTTTTATTTTTGTAATAAAATGTTTTGTTTCAATTTAGAAACAAAATTTTATGGGTTTTACAAATGAGTGAATGCTTTTAAAAGTCATGTGACACCAATGACCTGTGTACGGAAACATATACGGGAAATGGGTGTTACAAGATAAGCAAAGGAAAATTCAACTTAGACTGTACTCCTCCTCACTTAAGGTGTTTTGATCCAAAAACGTAAAATTAAAGTACGAGAGAAGAAATAGAGAATCCCCAGATTTATTGTGGGTCACGGCCGTGATGAGAGGCTTTGAGACAAAAATATAAAATAAGTTCATCAATGTTTGTCTCAATGGTGTGTAGGCAATTGTAGAGTTCATCCATTTGTGTTTTCATGTCCGGCGAGGTACTGCAGGTGGCGTTGTGGTGCATTGCGATGAACAAAAACTTGCTCCTTGCAAGGAGTAAGAACACCAAGTTGGATAAATTATGGTGTTTTGGGGTTCCATAAGTAAGCCCATCGAATATGCGTCGCTCATCCAATGCATCTATAGAAAAAGCATAACTAAACCTGGTAACATCAAAATTAGCGATGTAAGAAGCTAAATGAGTAACATAAGCGCCAAGGATAAACGGGCGATTAGACCAAATAACAATCTCAAAAACCCGAGCAAACAAAAAACCTAATTTGACCCACTGGCCGGTTAATATACACCATAAAAAAAAAGCTTGAATCATCTCAAGGTAGAAAACGAGTCATTTTGGCCTGAATAATTATAAGTAAGGAAGTAGTGTATATAGTGTAACGGGTCGTGTATATGATGAACTCAAGTCGAGCGAGCGTTGAACGTATAACTAACCAAGTCGGTGGGTGACTCGTAAGCCTTATCGACATTAAAATCCTGTGGAATCTCATGTCGAGCAGTCAAATAATCAGGAGTCTTGACATCTATCATAAACCCCATAGCAAGATTAAACTCAGAAATAGACATGGAAAAATTATTCCCACATAATTGAAAAGTAACGACATCAGAAGAGGTAACATTAATAAGACGATGCTGTGAAAAAGTGAAAGTGGCATAAAATTCAACAACAAGTTCATAAAACGTACCATAATTAATAGCAAATATAAAGTCCATAAGCATATACAGATCGGCTAAATGCAGAGTTTCCAAAGTTCAAGTCAGAATATATTTACATACATGAAAATGACAATGCCTTACCGATTCAAAACACACTAACTCCTCATTGTTGAACTGTAAGTAACCTTGCAGAGTTTCTTCACCAGGGGCAGCATACAAATGGACACGTTGGTTATGTTCATGATTCTCATGAACAGGCGATAGACTATCAAGAAAAGGAAAATCATTTGGGTTGGAGGAATGGGACGGAGAAGTGGGTTTCCCGGGTTGATGCCGTGAATTAGAAGCATCATCAGGTGGTGTGGTAGGTGGAAACCGGCATTAAAATCCTCTATAAAACCATAAACCAGATGGTACATTAGTAATAGTTGAATGAAAATAGGATCAAAATTTACCTCAAAAAGGTTTTCGAATGCTGCCGAATGGATGGAAAATGATGGGAAGGTTGACGTTCGTGGATGGGAGGAAGACATGGCCATGGTTGGTATGGACTGTAGGATGGTGATAGAGAGCGAGACAGAGATTGACGACCAACAACGCTCGGTCTGTGGAGTGGAGAGGTGGTGGGTGCGAATGTCGAATGATATGGCACAAACGGAGAGTTTGGTGTGTGGCATTGGAATCGCACCGAACGAGGAGTTTATTGTGATGGTTGTGGCTTGGAATCATTAGGAACCTTAATAAAGGTCTGTGCATTGAGCTGACGACGCCCACCGAGAACGGTTGGTGGTGGTGCCGCTTCATTATTCTTTTGGTGTCGTGTGTGGACCATTGTGGAGAGGATTAGTCAAGTAAGAGCATGATGTAGTGTTCAAATGATGCGATTGGAAATGACAGCAAGGCTGAGGATAGGTAGAGGAAGGATGTGACGGGAATGGTTTGGGGAAGATGAAGGAGTTGGGAGTTTGGGTTTTTTATGTTTAAAAGAGCATGTGGGGTATTTTAATTTGGGTGAAATTGGGGTAAAAAGAAATTAAAATAAGAGATAGGTGATAGGTAAGGGATATGATAGAGTATGTGTTTTAACTAGAATAAAAATGGTTTTAAAATTTAAAAAGTGAAGATAAGGAAGAGATGGTGGCGGCCACATCAAAAGAAAGAAAGAAGGGGAGAGGGGTGTAAGGGCGGCGACATATATGTTGCATAAAAGGTGACAGATTTTTTAAGGTTTTGGCTAATTGTCCGTCGTCCTGCTAAATGGAAATGCTAACTTATGTCATTTAAAGAAACGATGAGCACACTGTTGGAACAGATTGTTTCATTTCTTTACGTGTAGTGTTACTGCTCCCGGGACCAAATTCGTTACTGTTCGAATATAAATTTTTCAAATGTCCCTCATTTTAGCTTGATTGAAAACATCTAGTTTCTGAAAAATAAAAAGAAAAATTAAATGAGATTCACTTAACCGAAATAAAATAAAAATAAAATAAAAAATACAACGAAATTAAAAATGGGTTGCCTTCTATAAAGAGATTTGTTTAACATCGTTAGCTCAACAACCTGGTTCAAACTACAAGTTCTGAGAGAAATAGTTCATCCACTTCATATGCTTTTTCCAACTACGGATAATTCTTTTATTTTCTTCGTGTAGAATTTGTCATTCTCATAGGTTTTCCTTTGGATCTTTTTTAGCTTTGAAAACTTATCCGAAATAATAACCAGTAAAGTAGCATTTTCTCCTAACAATATCTTTTTTAGCTTTGAAAGCTTATTCGAAATAATAATCGGTGAAGTAGCATTTTCTCCTAACCGGATCTTTTTTAGCTTTAAAAGCTTATCCGAAAGAAAGATGGATCGATGCGATTAATATAGATTATCATAAACTGAATAAAGGGATGATAAAGAATAAATACCATCTTTCGAGGATCGATGATCTATTTGATCAGCTCAAGGGTGATTCAATATTTTTTAAGATCGATCTTCGATTAGGGTATCATTAGCTAAAGATAAAAGAGGAAGATATTCAAAGATGGCTTTCAGAACCCGATATGGCCATTATGAGTTTGTTGTGATGCCGTTTGGACTGACCAATGCTCCAGTAGCATTTATGGATTTGATTAATCGAGGGTTTTAGTAGTATTTAGATCAATTTTTGGTTGTGTTCATTTATGATAGTTTGTTGTATTCAGACATTACGAGATAAAAAGTTTTATGCTAAATTATCAAAATGTGAATTTTGGCTGTCAGAGGTCGCCTTTCTGGGTCACATGATTTCAGTAGAAGGAATTAGAGTAAATCCTAAGAAAGTGCAAACGATAGTGGAGTGGAAACCTCCAAAAAGTGTTTTTGAAGTTCAAAGTTTCTTGGGGTTAGCTGGATATTATCGGAGATTTGTGAAGAATATTTCAATAGTTGCATCTCCATTTACCAAGTTACTCCGAAAAGATGTACTATTTGTCTAGACTGAAAAATATCAACAAAACTTTGATATGCTTAAAAGATTGTGACAGAGGTACCGATATTAGTACAACAAGTGTTAGGAAAGGATTATGTAACATAATGTGATGCGTCCCATAATGTTTTGGGATGTGTTTTAAAGCAAGAAGTTAAAGTGGTAGCCTATGCTTCAAGGCATTTAAAGGAACACGAACGAAATTATCCAACTCATGATTTGAAGTTAGTAGCAGTGGTGTTTTCTTTGAACATATGGCATTATTACTTGTATGGTGAGCGATGCTACATTTATACAAATCATAAGAGTTTAAAATGTTTGCTCACTCAGAAAAAATTAAACCTAAGGCAAAGAAAATGGATTGAGCTTCTCAAAAACTATGATGTGATTATTGATTAACATCCAGGGAAGGCTAATATGGTAGCTGATGTACTTACTCGAAAAAAATCATTGTTGCTATGAGAGCGTTAGATGCACAATTATCAATGAAAAATGATGGTGCATTGATTGTAAAATTACGATTGAGACCTTCCATATTGGATTACATTAAAGATTTACAGAATAAGGATAAAGAGTGTTTAGATAGAATGGAGAAATTGAAGAAATGAGAAATAAAAGATTTTAAATTAAGTCTGATGGATGTTTGTATTATGGGAATCGGATTTGCGTACCATATGACGAATAACTGAAGAAAGATATTTTTTCGAAGCTTGTTATAGTCCTTTAACTATGCATCCAGGAGGAAATAAAATTTTCAAGACTTGAAGAGTCGATATTGGTGGGTAGGTATGAAAAGAGCTATCATTGAGTTTGTTTCTAAATTTCTAACCTATCAGCATGTAAAAGTAGATTACCAAGTAACTTTGAGGTTTTTATAACCTATCTCAATTCCTTAGTGGAAATGAGAATGAATTACCATGTATTTCGTAACATGTTTACCTTTGACACCTAGTAAGAAATATTTGATATGGGTGATTGTGGATAGATTAACGAAGACAACACACTTTATCCAAGTTTGAAAAGATTCTTTTATGAACAAATATGTTGAATTATATGACAGAGAAATAATACGACTTAATGGAGTATCTATTTTGATAGTTTCAGACAGAGATCCAAGATACACTTCGAGATTTTGGAAGTTTTTTTGCATGAGGCATTGGGAACTCGACTAAATTTCAGTACGACTTATCATCCTCGGACAAATGGTCAATCTAAGCGAACTATTCAAATACTTGAAGACATGTTAAGGGTGTGTGTTATTGATTTCAAAGGATAATAGGAAAAGTATTTTCCTTTAGCATATTCTTATAACAACAGTTATCAATCGGGTATCAAAATGGCTCATTTTGAAGTATTATATGGAAGGAAATGTTGAACGCCATTGAATTTGTATGAACTAAACGATCAAGATATAATTGGTCCAGAACTGATTAAGGAGGTGGAAGACAAAGTGAAAGTAATTCAAGATAATCTCAAGATAGCTGATGATAGACAAAAATCTTATGTTGATTTAAAGATAAAAGAGATTGAATATCAAGAAGGTGATAAAGTATTTCTTAGAATGTCACCTTAGAAAAGATTTTGAGATTCAGGCGCAAAGGGAAATTGAGTCCAAGATTCATTGGGCCATGCAAGATTATAAAGAGAGTTGGACCAGTAGCTTATCAGCTGGCGTTACCTCTAGAGATGGATAGGATTGATAATGTATTTCATGTATCAATCCTTCGAAGGTATCGATCAGATCATTCACATGTGATTACACTAGAGGAAATTGGGATTCATCCGGATTTATCATATGAATAGGAGTCATTAAGGATTATAGAACATGGAGTCAAATAACTAAGAAATAAGACGATACCACTGGTAAAATTTCTTTGGGGGAATCATAAAGTTAAGGAAGTAACTTGGGAACGAGAAGAAGATATGAAGAAAGAGTTTCCTCGTCTATTTAATGCAGGTATATAGATACATATGGAAAATTCGAGGACGAATTTTCTTTAAGCGGGGAGGAATTGGAATACCACAAATTTTTTTAGTTACTAAAATATAAGTTTTGAAAGTTTTATGGCTAAATTATAAACTTTAAAAAGTTTAAGGACCAAAATTGTAATTTTAAAAGTTTTATATTTTAGCCTTTAAATGAACAATTTGGATTGAAGCAGAGATTTTAGTGGAAATCAGATTTTTTGTACGTGATTTGTGTTAAACGTTATAAAGCGGTAAAGTTCGGTATTGAAATCAGATAATGGAATCAAACCAGAATTTTACAAAAAATTGAAGGATGTTAGGAAATGGTTGGAAAGATTTTTTTCATATTTTAGATCGGAGAAATTTGGCTTAGAATAGTGTATTTTTTCATATTTGACCGAACAATGAAATTTTAGTGACCAAAATACAATTTTTTGAAAATTGCATGGTCAAATTCTAAAGTCAAAGCCAAGTTAATTCCTCTTTGACCAATGAATATTTTAATGGAAGATAATACAATGGTATTTGGTAATTTTCAAGATTTATTAAGGGTATTTTTGAGATTTTTCATTAATTGGATATTAAATTCAATTAATTAGAAAATTCTATGGGGTTTATCTTTTAAAAGCTAGAATACTCATGATAATTAAACCATTTTCAGCAAAAACAGGTAAGATTTTGATTTTTGATTTTTTAAGTTATATGATTAGTTTTTGGATTAAGCTATTAGATAGAGAATTAATCTACATGAAATTATCTATCAATTTATATAAATATTGCATGGTGAAGATGATTATGTGATTTAGAGAATGATTTGGATCAATTTGGAACCTTAAAAGTGAAAAGTGCTAGTTTACAGGTTATTGAAATTTTGGGATATTATTGTAAGAATGTAATATTTGAAGGGTTCAATGTTGATTTTTGATACTTGTAATACGGAAAATTTAGTTGGAGAATTGTTTGGAAACCAAATTGCAAATTTGGTAAAAATAGATGTGGAATTCGAAAGGTCCCAAGACTTTAGGGACTTGTTTGCAAGTTATTAAATGTAGAAGTATCATTTGGGTTAATTATTGAATGCTGGAAAAATTTTTAGTATGCTGAATTTTGAATTAAAGGTTAAGTTATAATTGAATTAAAAATTTATAAAGTTAGGTGGTTGAAAATCGAAAGTTTAGAAAAGTTTGGGTTGAAATTATAATGTTTTGAATGTTAAGGTATTGATTTGGGAATTTTATTTAAGTGTTGGAATTTTAGTATTTATTGTGCAATGATCATAGTGGTGAAGGACCATTACGAACTAAATGGAAAGGTTGAGGTGAATTCTAAAAAGAATTTATAATTTATGGCTTATTTGTGTAATTGGAAAAAGATGAAGGGTTAAGGATAAAAATAAATATTCATGTATTTTGAAGAGCATTTTGAGAAGTTGAATTATAATGGAAGTAAGATTTAATTTGATATCAACTTAATCTCGACTTTATTTTATATATTTTCAAATGTTAAAATCAGTTTATGTTTGTACGATACTAATATGTAGTTCAAACATTTTGTGTTATAATTTGGTATTGTCATACTACGATAAATCTAGCAATCCTAACGATTTGAAAGGAAAGGACAAAGCTCGTGATTAAGACTATTGTATAAAAGTTCTGTAGTGAGGCAAATGTGAGTGCAATTTATTTATTTTGATCGAGGACGACTTGCGACAAGTAAATCTCACCTTGTTATTTTAAAGATATGAATTATGTTTTGATTATGGAATTATATTCGTAATATTTTAATAAGTTTTCTGAATTATTTTGGGTATGAATTGCCTATATCACATTTTACGAATGTGAATTAAATATATTTCTGATTCTAATATGATTTAATTTAAATGATTACGAAATGAATTCCAAGCCAATTGTATGTTATATTGAGAGTTAAAGGTACAATTGGCATTCCATGAGGTGGAGTGATTATATTCCGATTATGATATATTGTGGTGTACTAGAGTGTACACTAGTATATATATATATATATATTCGATCTGAGTGCACTTTGTGTGCATATTGTTATTTTCGATGTGATAGCATTCTGTGTGCTTATCTGTTCCGATTCTGATGACCTGAGATATGTATTGCGCACACTCATCTGACTCACATATCTTATATTCTCTTAAATGTACTTTGGGCTATAAAATGAAATGTGATAGTTCTGAAAACTATCTAACTATAAAGGAATATTGTCTGATCATTTGGTCTGATCTAATTTATTATGATTTTATGAAAATCATCATATGATTTTTTTCAGGTTTCTCATAAAGTTCAGCAGGAAATATCCAATTTAAACGTTCTAAAAATTATGTCTTTTTTATTTTAATGATTTTATATATTTCGATATTTTATTTAATTGTTCTTACCTTTAGTATTACTGCCTCATTAAGTTATACTTAGTGCGTGATGATTTTCATGCCTAGGGTCGGATTGAGACACGAACGTTTTGTGAGGACCCTCCCAAGCATCGTGTGCAGATCATCTATAATAGCAGTATCAGTAAGACATCACCGATATTTGTTTTGACTAGTAGTGGCATGTATAATTATGTTTATTAGCCTGCTTTATCAGCTATGACTATATGGTCTATAATAGTAAATTAAGATTATTTAATTTGACTATTTTAGTTTATTAGATATATGATATGCATAAAATATATATAATAATATTATGTTTTTAAATGGTACGAAATTTCAAGTAGATATAAATAGTTTCAAAAGTTGAAATTAGGAATGTTTTAAAGGAAATAAAATTTTAAGCAATTGTGAATAGTGATCATTAGTCAGTTTGATGATGTGACATCTATGGCTCGTATTCTTATATGTTTACGGGCTATAGGTGTTACAATTGTTGGTACCATAGCTGTAAGTTTAGCCGATTCTCAGCCTAAACTGAGCTTATGTTATATCATAGATATGTACATGCCGCTAGGATGTCGAAATGACTGATCTCGCTGATGATTTTATTTATGATGCTGCTCCTTACTAACGTAAATTTGTGAGATTTTTTAGATATTGGGTTCGAAAGGAATAAGACGAGCCACCGAACAAGAGGTTTTCTGACGGAACCGGTAATGGGAGTAGTAATGAGGTAAAGCACACACCTCATCAACAGGGAGAGCAGATACATCAGGGAGTACCCACTCCAGATTAGGGAATGTTTTTACAAGCTTTGGAGGCTATCCTGGCTCGATATCAGCTGGCAACAAGACCTTCCCTTCCCCCATCTCTACCTCCTCTTTCAGTTCCAAGAATATCTGTTCTGAAAGAATTAAAAAGTTTAGGAGCTGTAAAATTTAAAGGCGAAGCAAACGAATGCCAAATAATGGCATATATGTGGCTGAATGATGTGAAAATAATGTTGGACTAACTTCACTGTTCCGATGATGAAATATTAGAGGGAGTATCTTCACTGTTACGAGGTCAGGCTTGTATATGGTGGACAAACGTGACGACACGTGTTCTTCCAGATCAGATCACATGGTGATTTTTCTTAGAAGCATGTCAGAAGAAGTATATTGGAGAGCAGTTTATTACTCATATGAAGTAGGATTTCTTTAATCTTATTCAAGGTGGTAAATGTGTGTACGAGTATGAATGTGAGTTTAATAAACTTGTTGGATATGCCTCAGAGATGGTTCCCACTGAAAGAGATATAAGTCAGAACTTTATTCGAGGTCTCTGTCCGAGACTCAGGGAATTTCTGTTGGCTGCAAACTTGACCACTTTTCAGGAAGTGGTGAACAAAGCAAAATATTTGTAAATGGTGCAAAATGAAAGTTATATGATAGAGCAGAGATGACAATCTAAAAGATCAGGAGCATCATCCTCATTTCATTCTAAAAGAGGTCGAGGCTCCGGTTATCGATACCAAAATAAATCTGAAAATGGTGCTTCTGGTCGTAAAGGATCATAATCAAAAAGAAAAAGGCCGACAAAATCAGATGATAGCTTCAGTAGCCAACAGATTACTTCAATCATGGGATTAGATGTTACCATGTCAGCATTGCAGTAAAAATCACCATGGAGTTTGTAGAATGAAGACTAGATCTTGATTTCTTTACGGAGATACTGGTCATTTTGTTAGAGATTGGCCATTAGCAGGGGAGAGATCAATATAGACCAAAAGGTCTGTAGCGATGTCTTAGAGAGGCGATAGAGGGAGAGGTAGAGGGAGGGGAAATTCAGAGATAGCCTCCCAATCCGATGTTCGTGCTCCAGCGATAATTTATAACATCAAAACTAATGAGGATCGTGATGATCCAGATATCAGAGCAGGTACTTTCTATCTTTATGATGAGCATGTATTTGTTTTGATTGATCTGGGTTCTACGCATTCCTATATTAGTTGGAAATTAGTTAAAAATAAGAATATTCCATTAGAACACATCAATGGTGATATGATATCTATAAATCCACTGGGTCATAGTGCTAGAGTTACACAGATTAGTAGAAATTACCAGAAAATAATTCAAAGGGTTGTATTCCCGGTGAATCTTTTAGAGTTATCGTTTGACGAGTTTGAGATTATATTCAGCATGGATTGGTTATCTCGACATTATCGTTGGGTAGATTATCACATGAAGCGATTATTTATAAAGGATGTAGAGGGTACCAAGATAATAGTAATTGGAGAAAAAGTGAGATTTTTTCCCAATGTGATATCAGTAGTAACAACAACAACGAAAATGATGGAAAAAGGTTGTACAACTTTCTTAGAAAAAGTGATTTATACCCAGACATCTGAAATTTGATTGGAGGAT
Source organism: Hibiscus syriacus (assembly GCF_006381635.1). Taxonomy (NCBI): domain Eukaryota; kingdom Viridiplantae; phylum Streptophyta; class Magnoliopsida; order Malvales; family Malvaceae; genus Hibiscus; species Hibiscus syriacus. The sequence continues at coordinate 1,666,564 of NW_024063064.1, forward strand.
ATTCAAACAGTCGAGAATTTCCAGATGTATTTCCTGATGAATTACCCAGATTACCTCCTAATAGAGAAATGGATTTTAAAATTGATATTTTCTGGGGTACTGCACCTATTTCAATGGCTCCGTACAGGATGCCTCCAACGAAACTCAGAGAATTAATGGCACAATTATAGGAGCTACTTGATCGAGGTTTTATTAGACCAAGTGTATCTCCATGGGGTGAATAAGTACTTTTTGTTAAAAAGAAAGATGGATTAATACGATTATGTATAGTTTATCATAAGCTAAATAAAGTGTTGATAAAGAATAAATACCCTCTTCCGAGGATCAATGATCAGTTTAATCAGCTCAAGGGTGCTTCAGTATTTTCTAAGAATGATCTTCGACCAGGGTATCATCAGCTAAAGATAAAAGAAGAAAATATTCCAAACACGATATTCGGAACTGAATATGGTCATTATGAGTTTGTTGGGATGCCGTTTGGATTGACCAGTGCTCCAGTAATATTTATGGATTTGATGAATCAGGTGTTTCATCCGTATTTAGATAAATGTTTGGTCGTTTTCATTGATGATATTTTGGTGTATTTTAAGACTAAGTAAGAGCACAACACACATATCTGTATTATACTTCAGACATTATGAGATAAAAATTTATATGCTAAGTTATCAAAATGTGAAATTTGGCTGTCAGAGGTCGCCTTTATAGGTCACGTGATTTTAGCAGAGGAATTAGAGTAGATCCGAAGAAAGTGCAAGCGATAGTGGAGTGTGGAAACCTCTGAAAAATGTTTCTAATGTCTGAAGTTTCTTGCGGTTAGCTGGATATTATTGGAGATTTGTGAAGAATTTTTCAATAATTACATCTCCACTAACCAAGAAAAATGTAACATTCGTTTGGACTGAAAAATGTCAAGAAAGCTTTAATATTCTTAAAAGGATTCTAAGAGAGGCATCAATATTAGTACAACCAAAGTTAGGAAAATATTATATATTATATATTATATATTCTACGTTGATATGCCTCATAATGGTTTGGGTCGTATTTTAATTCAAGAAGGTAAATTGGTAGCCTATGCTTTAAGGCAGTTAAAGGAACATGAACAAAATTATTCAACACATGATTCAGAGCTAGCAGCTGTGGTGTTTACTTTGAAGATATGTTGTCATTACTTGTATGGTGAGTGATGCTACATTTATACAGATCATAGGAGTTTAAAGTTTTTGCTCACTTAGAAAGAATTAAATGTAAGGCAAAGAAGAGGGATTTAACTTCTCAAAGACTATGATGTGATTATTGATTACCATCTAGGGAAGGCTAATGTGGTAGTTAATGAACTTAGATGAAAATCTCTGCTACTATGAGAGCGTTAGATGCATAATTATCAATGAAAAAGGATTGTGCATTGATTGCAGAATTACGATTGAGACTTGCCTTATTGGATCACATTAAAGATCTACAGAATAAGGATAAAAAGTGTTTAGATAGAATGGATCAAGGGAAGAAAGAGAAATATAAGATTTTGAAATTAAGTCTGATGGATATTTGTATTATGGAATCAGATTTGTATACCAGATGACGAAGAACTGAAGAAATATCTTCTTTTTTAAGATCATTATAGTCCTTTAACTATGCATACGAAGGAAATAAAATGTATCAAGATTTGAAGAGTCGGTATTGGTGGGCATGTATGAAAAGAGCTATCACTAAGTTTGTTTCTAAATGTCTAACATGTCAGCATGTAAAAGCATAACACCAAGTACCTTTATGGTTGTTGCAACCTATCTTCATTCCTCAATGGAAATGGGAACGAGTTACCATGGATTTCGTAACAGTTTACCTTTGACATCAAGTAAGAAAGATTCAATTTGGGTAATTATGGATAGATTGATGAAGACAACACACTTTATCCCAGTTTGAGAAGATTATTCTATGAACAATTATGTTGAATTATATGTCAGAAAAATAGTACGATTTCATGGAGTACCCATTTCGATAGTTTTTGAAAGAGATCTGAGGGTCAAAACGGTTTTTTCGGAAGGGAGAAAGGGGAGGTCTCATTTCGAAATAATTTTGATGACATGTTAATGATAAATCTGGGTTCAAGAAGTTGCCAGCAATCCTTAATTAGGGTGTGATTGGACACCCAAAAACCTATTTTCATTTTAATAAAATATTAATTTTAATTAAAACAACAATCTTCTGATCCGCGTTACCAAAATTTTAGTTCGTGAGTCGGTTACGTGTGGGGAAGGATTACCACCCCCACAGTGCCCTAAATTGGTACCTTGTCAATTAATTAATTGTTTTTGCAATGAAATTTATGAGTTTGAGTCTAATTTAATTTAAGATCCCCTAAAAATATTATTATGAATTTTTGGATGAAACATGATAATATTTATTTATTTCCTATCGAGTATAATCAATCTCTCTTACCTTAAAGCAACCGACTCTTACTCCAATCGAAATAAAGAAATATTAAAATTCCAATCTAAAGTTCATTATTAATTTAAAATAATAACACCCAAAATAATTTTAAGAGAGAAAATAATAATATCTAATTATTTTCAATTGATAATAAATGACCTTTCATGACTTAAAGCAATCATTTATTACTTCAACCGAGATGAAAAGATATTATTTATTCTTAATATCGATTCGAATGTTATTATTTTGAAACCCCATTCGAAAACAAATGCAAAAATAAAGCAAATTAAAAGCATATCAAGCAATTAATTATTTATTTTATAATATTTAATGAGAATAAGGATGTTCCATTATTTAAATATCTCGAGAGGAGACCTTATGTTCTATCTAACAGTCTTTTCTCGATGAATTTAATTAAAAGAACATGATCTTTTTCCCAATCCCTAAATTTAAAAAAAAAATTAATTCGTGTCACTAAATTGGATATACATTTATTTTAAAATTATCAAAATTAACTTTCATATACATTAAGACTATCACTTTACGACAATATTAAAATGAACGAATATTACCCTTAGTCAATTTATTTCGATTTGCGTCAAGTGATTCTTATGAGGGTAACATGAAAAATTAATTAGGGACTAAAATGAACAAACATGCAAGCAACATGCAAAAATTAAAATTAAAATAAAAACAGGACTAAAACATAAACAATACAACCAACATGTCAAAATTAAAATAAAATAAAGTATAAAAGTCACTAAAATGAGCATTTTTAATATTGAGTGCTAAAATTACAAACTATGAAAATAAATAAAACATGGAGACTAAATTAAAATAAATTAAAATTATATGGACAAATTAAAATAAAAAAAATAGATTCGGGTTCGAAATATAAACATGTAGAAACTATAGGTGCTATTTCATAAATATTCCATTTTTCCTAGCCTAAAATATACATTCAAAATAAAAAGGGGAAATTATTAAATCAGCCCCTAAGTATTTAAAAAATTAAATAGCCACTACACATGACCAAAATGCAAAAAAATTGCTAAACATGCATGGACTATAAGACAAATAACCTTAAAAATATATAACATGCATAAGAGTGGGTATATTTCAAAAGCAATCCCTACAGGTGACTAACATGCAAAAACGCGGCTAAACTAGGGGGACTAAATATAAACTAATCCAAAAATTACAAAGCACAAACAGAAATGGGTAAATTAACAAACATGTCCATACACATGTCCATTCTGCAAAAACATGCCTAAAGTCAGGGGACCCAAACGTGATTTCCCCCGAAACTATTCTATAAATACAAATTTTGGGTTTTTATTTATTTTGCAACCGAACTTGAAATTGTTTTTCCATATTTTCTTTTTCTATCAGATTTCCTCGGTCGGCCCACTGTCGGTCGTTGCTCCGACCATCACACACGATGGCTGAAATTCCCAAATCGATCCAAAAAAACCTAAACGTATAAATCTACAACACTAGACATAAAACTAGGCCTAAAACTACCATAAACAACTAAAAAATAGTCCCCCAACCATTCTCAGTTTGACTCCCCCTCAAGTATCACTCGACCTCTATTTGTTTTAGTATACATGCAAGACTTGTTTTGGGTTTCTTGTTTGCTTTGAAACTAAATAATAAAAGGAAAATACTTTCAAATTTCGGACACTTTTTTGGCTTTTAATTTGCTTTTTCGGAACTGAAAAAGCCTATAGGCCTACAATGGTTTAGTTTTTATATCCCCGGTTTTAAATATTTTTTTAACTATTTTTTTAATATAAAATCATTACAAATAAATGATTTTGCACGTGGATTTGTAATTGGTCTTGCTTGCTTACTGACTTCGAGTTTACGACAAGATAGGCGGCTCGGTTAAGGGTAGAAACGGTGGCAACCGACTGGTGGTGATAGGCGACAAAAGAGGCTCGATCTGGATCATTGGATGGGTCAAGATCCGACGGCTTAGATGAGTGGCGACTAGAACTAAGGGTAAATTCCTAATTGGGGATTGATATGGGCCGTTGGATCTCTCCCAGTTGCAAAGACTGGGATGATATGGTGCCATGAGACTCTTAGTTGAAACCCTAATGGGTTTCATGTAATGCCCCAAATATTGTATAAGGGACTTTATTTAAAAGATTTCAATTTTAGGGATTTAATTTAAAAAATGATAAAAGGTGAGAAAATGACTGGGAATAATGTTTTGAACTAAATTGTATAGAAAGATGAATAAAGAGGGCACTTTGGTCTTTTAGGAGGGAAATTAAAATATATCCCTATAGGTATTTAAAAGGGGAAAAGAGGAAAGTTGATATATCTCTCTTTTCTCTTCTTCCCGTGGACAAGTTGTCCCAATGTTTTGAACTAAATTGTATAGAAAGATGAATAAAGAGGGCACTTTGGTCTTTTAGGAGGGAAATTAAAATATATCCCTATTAGGTATTTAAAAAGGGGAAAAGAGGAAAGTTGATATATCTCTCTTTTCTCTTCTTCCCCGTGGACAAGTTGTCCCAATAGCAAAGGTGAGATTTTAATTTGATGGTTTATCCTTTTATTTTGGTTAGTTATTAAAGCCTCGAGCATGATAGAAGCTTAAGGAAGGAATATATGGGATTAAAACTATGAGATAAGGGAAATATTAGAGATTTAAGAAAATGGGTTTTTAAATGATATGTTAATCTATGAGTTTTTATTGAGGTTTATTGGTAGAATTGACTTGTCAAAGGATTGGACAAGAGATTAGAAGCATGAGATACGATTAAAAACATGTTTAGAAAAATGGTATGATTATTGAGTTGAGATGTTTTATGAAGATGTTAGATGTTAAAGATGGCAAAATAAAGTAAAGTTAGTTGGGATAAGTAAAGAGGAGTTAAATAATATTGTTAGAAGTAAAAGTATAAGTGAAATTCAGGCTGAAAACTGGAAATTCTGGGCAAGGGTATTGGTACTAATATAACAGTACCGATACTATAGACTAAAATTGGATGAATTAGCTAAGTAGTATCGATACTAATTCAATCAGTATAGATACCGAAGAGGTAGTATCGATACCATGGTATGTGTATCGATACTCGACAACATTGAATCTAAAATTGGTATCGATTCCAGAAGGGGGTATCGGTACCATAGTATAGAAGTATTGGTACCAGGGTAGTAGTATCGATACAATTGAGCTTGTAACGACCAAATAGGTTGAAATTGTTATAGAAGGTTAATAATATATGGTCTTGAATAATGTTTGAGTATAATTGTTAGGAAATATACTAACAATTGATAATGTATGTGTCGTTATTGGATGCTTGAATAGGTCGAAATCAAGCTCCCTAGTCAAGCAAAACTAAAGACAAAGGCATAGTTCTGGGGTGATAAACTTTGCATTTTTGGATAAAATAGCGAGGCAATCCAGGTGCGTACATTATTGTAATTATTTGAGATGAAGAAGATTTATACTGAGTCAAATTATAACGTTTAAATTAATGTATATTCTTATTAACATGAAATGATGCCATAGATGAAATGCATATGGGTGCATTATTTGCATGAAAGGATGCCATAGTTTAAATGCATATGGGTGCATTATGGGCATAAAAGAATAATGTATATGGGTGCATTATTGGCCAGAAATGATGCCATAGCTGAAATGCATATGGGTGCATTGTCGACATAAAAGAATAATGCATATGGGTGCATTATTGGCATGAAAGGATGCCATAGCTTAAATACATATGGGTGCATTATCGGCATAAAAGAATAATGCATATATGTGCATTATTGGCATGAAAGGATGCCATAGCTGAAATGCATATGGGTGCATTATCGGCATAAAAGAATAAAACATATGGGTGCATTATTGGCATGAAAGGATGCCATAAATAAAATGCATGAAAGGCTACATTAAGGCATGTAAGGATGATATATGTAAAATGCATGAAAGGATGCCATAAATAAAATGCATGAAAGGATGCATTAAGGCATGAAAGAATGCCATAAATAAAAGGCATGAAAAGATGCATTAAGGCATAAAAGGATGCCATAAATAAAATGCATGAAAGGATGCATTAATTCATGAAAGGATGCCATAATTAAAATGAAATTTAACGAATAATTACAAAAAATGAAAAGAAAAATGTATAAGAAATAAAGGTATGTTGGACATACTAAGGATGTTTATGATAAGAATTATAAAAGGAGTTTAGTTTCAATAATAGGGAATTATTTAATCCTTATAAATGATGCGAATTAGTTCAAAAACTAAGAAATTTATAATAAGTTTATAAATTTTAGTTTTGGTAGTGGCTGTGCAACCCATGTAAATTGATAATGATTGGGGAATGACTATTTTGGCACTACAGGTGTAAACTATAGAATTTATAATGAAATTAAATAGTAAATTTATAATATGTCTAATTACTCGAGTATGATCTGATTAAAGTAAAAGATTAATGATTTAGCTGTGCATTTGGCAGAAAGGTGTCAATCATGCAAGTTAGATAAAAGGTTAAATGCCTTCGTGTAAAAGACTAAAGGAATTATAATGCATTTTAATATAAACGGTGCATAAGTGTCATGAAAGGATGCTATATATACATAAAATGTACATCAATGCATAATTGGTAAGATGGATGTCATAAAAGAAAAACATAAACAATACATAATGGGTATGAAAGGATGTCCCAAAATGATAATACAAAATAATGTGTTAATAGTATTTAAGGTGCCACCCATGATGATTATAAAAGATACATGATCAATTGGCACTTTGGTGCAATGCATGTATAGAACTTTCTCATTTAATGTAAAAATGGAAAATAAAAGAATAATGGGGGAAAATACAGAAAAATAAGTATGATGAGTCTACTAAGAATAATTTTCGATAATTGTATAAAAGAATTATGGTTTAACTGAGAAAGGATTATTGGGTCCTTATGGAATATGAAATATAATTCATCATTCAATAGTCATAAAATACTTATTTATAAATTGTGCTATCTTTATAGTATTATGTCTCATTAAGTAAATACTTAACTTGTGTTATTTCCACATGTAGGTAAAAGCGGAGACAAATTAAATAAGGAGTGCAACTATAGCAGTAGATATCACCGGTTAAGGTTGACTCTCATCAGTAACGGTAGGACAATCATGTTTATTTTGAACAATTGTTGGCATGTAATCAAATTTTAAAGAAAAATGCTCTGTAATGTATATAAAGTGGATATTTTGGTAGTATCTTTCAAGGATTGTTTTATCATTGTGCTAAAATGTTTTAATTTAAACTTTGAAACAAACATTTAAAGGTTTTCAAAAGAAAATTGTTTCAAATGTAAGGTGACATCCCTATCTCATATACGGAAAGGTATACGGGAGATGAGTGTTACATTTATTGGTATCAGAGCTGCAGGTTTAGCCGATTCTCAACTGAAATCGAATGTATTTTAATGTAAAAAGGATTACATTTTATTAAGATTGTCAAAGTTACTGATATGGTGTCAATTAGAGGGTGATTGATATCACTCCTTATTAGCTTTATTGTTATTCTTATGTATGTCCTAATAGATGTTAGAAACTAAGGAAAAAAGTAATAAAGTAGATGATATTGAAGTTTGGATTTCTTTGGGGCTTGTTGTGTGCTATCGAAGGTTAGTGAAACATTAGCTTTGCTGCGAACCAAGTTTTAAGGAAATATATGTCTTTTTTTAAAACGAAAAGGGGTCAGAAGAGTTTTGAAATACTAAAGATGATTGTAACAGAGATACCAGTGTTTATACAACTGGAGTTGGTAAAGATTATGTAGTTTTTATTAATGCATCTATCAACGGTTTAGCAAGTGTGCTTATGCAAAAAGGTAAGGTGGTGACATATGCCTTAATAAAGTTAAAGACTTACAAGAGGAATTATCTACGCATGATTTAGAGTCGACCGTAGTCGAATGTCTTAAAATATGTGACATTATAATTTGTATAGTGAGCGGTACTATAGTTGTGTTAATTATAAAAGTTTTATGCTAATCTAAAGAGAAAAATGATTGAGTAACCAAAAAGTGGTAAAGTTTTCTTAAAGTATCGCTTTGGAAGTAAGTATTGCTGTTGGGACTGCCTCAATAAAGTTAAAGACTTACAAGAGGAATTATCTATGCATGATTTAGAGTCGACTGTAGTCGAATGTCTTAAAAGACGTGATGTTATAATTTGTATAGTGAGCGGTTTTATTGTTGTGTTAATTACAAAAGTTTTATGCTGATCTAAAGAAAAAAATGATTGAGTAACCAGAAAGTAGTAAAGTTTTCTGAAAGTTTCTCTTTGGAAGTAAGTATTGCGGTTGGGACTGAGTTTGAGAATTATTGAACCTTGATAGATTTTATCAGCTAATTGAAAAATAACCAATAGAGATCTGGACTAGTGAAATCCAGAAATCACGTAGCCAAAACAATTCCTCTACTTGTAGTAGTGTGGTAAACGCGCAAAGTTTATTTAAAATTCGAGGACGAATTTTCTTAAGGGGGAGAATTGTAATGCCCCAAATATTGTATAAGGACTTTATTGAAAAGATTTCAATTTTGGGGATTTAATTGAAAAAATGTTAAAATATGAGAAAATGACTGGAAATAGTGTTTTGAACTAAATTATATAGCAAGATGAATAAAGAGGGCACTTTGGTCTTTTAGGAGGGAAATTAAAAATATATCCCTATTAGGGATTTAAAAAGCGAAAAAAGAGGAAAGTTGATATATCTCTCTTTTCTCTTCTTCCCTATGGACAAGCTCTCCCCATAGTAAAGGTGAGATTTCAATTTTATGTTTTATCCTTTTATTTTTGGTTAGTTATTGAAGCCTTGAGCATGACAGAAACTTAAGGAAGGATTAGATAGGATTAAAACTATGAGATAAGGGAAATATTAGAGATTTAATAAAAAGAGTTTTTAAATGATATGTTAATATATGAGTGTTTATTGTGGTTTATTGGTAGAATTGACTTGTCAAAGGATTCAACAAGAGATTAGAAGCATGAGATAAGATTAAAAACATGTTTAGAAAAATGGTATGATTGTTGAGTTGAGATGTTTTATGAAGATGTTAGATGTTAAAGATGAAAAAATGAAGTAAAGTTAGTTGGGTTAAGTAAAGTGAAGTTAAATAGTATTGTTGGAAGTAAAAGTATAAGATTAGAAGAGGAAATTAAGTGAAATTCGGGCTGAAAACTGGAAATTCTGGCCAAGGGTATCGGTACTGAGAACAGTACCGCTACTATAGGCTAAAATGGGATGAATTAACTGAGTAGTATCGATACTGAATTCAATCAGTATCAATACCAACGAGGTAGTATCGATACCATGGTAAGGGTATCGATACTGGGTAACATTGAACTAAAATTGGTATCGATTTCAGAAGGGGGTATCGGTACCATATTATAGAAGTATCAATACCAGGGTAGTAGTATTGATACTATTGAGCTTAGAACGGCCAATTAGGTTGACATTGTTACAGAAGGTTAATAATATAGACTCTAGAATAATGTTTGAGTATAATTGTTAGGAAATATACTAACAATTTGTATTGTACGTGTCGTTATTGGATGCTTCAATAGATCGAAATCAGGCTCCCTAGTCAAGCAAAACTAAAGACAAAGACACAGTACCGGAGTGATGAACTCTTCATTTTGGATAAAATATCGAGGCAATCCAGGTGAGTACATTACTGCAATAATTCAAGATGAAGAAGATTTATACTGATTCAAATTAGAACGTTTAAATTAATGTATATTCTATAGTATTGATTATGTTATTTATTATATGTATGAAAAAAGTATTATGAATTAGTTTTAGAGTATGAACTACTATACAACGAATGAATAAAAGAATAATGCATATGGGTGCATTATTGGAATGAAAGGATGCCATAGCTAAAATGCATATGGGTGCATTATTGGTAAGAAATGATGTCATAGCTGAAATGCATATGGGTGCATTGTTGGCCTAAAAGAATAATGCATATGGGTGCATTATTGACATGAAAGGATGTGATAGCTGAAATGCATATGAGTGCATTATCGACATAAAAGAATAATGCATATGGGTGCATTATTGGCATGAAAGGATGCCATAGTTGAAATACATATGGGTTCATTATCGGCATAAGAGAATAATGCATATGGGTGCATTATTGGCATGAAAGGATGCCATAAATAAAATGCATGAAAGGATGCATTAAGGCATGAAAGGATGCCATGATTAAAATGAAATTTAACGAATATTTACTATAGAAAAATGAAAAGAAAATTTTATAAGAAATAAAGGTATGTTGGACAAACTAAGGATGTTTATGATAAGAATTATAAAAGGAGTTTGGTTTCAATAATAGGGACTTATTTAATCCTTATAGATGATGCGAATTAGTTCAAAAACTAATAAATTCATAATAAGTTTATGAATTTTGGTATTGGTAGTGGGTGTGCAACCCATGTAAATTATAGAAATGTTTGGGGAAGACTCTTTTGGCACTACATGTGTAAAATATAGAGTTTATAATGAAATTAAATAGTAAATTGATAATATGTTTAATTACTACAGGTTGTGCATTTGGCATAAAGGTTTCAATCATGCAAGTTAGATGAAAGGCTAAATGCCTTTGTGTAAAATACTAAAGGAATTATAATGCATTTTAATATAAACGGTTAATAAGTGGTATTAAAGCATTAATCAATGGATGTCTTAAAGGAAAAACGTAAACAGTACATAGTGGGCATGAAAGGATGTCCCAAAATGATAATACAAAATAGTGTGTTAATAGTATTTAAGGTGCCGCACATGATGATTATAAAAGATACATGATCAATTGGCACTTTGGTGCAATGCATGTATAGAACTTTCTCATTTAATGTAAAAAGGGAAAATAAAAGAATAATGGGGGAAAATATACAGAAAAATAAGTATGTTGGGTCTACTAAGAATAATTCTGATAATTGTATAAAAGAATTATGGTTTAACTGAGAAAGGATTATCGGGTCCTTATGGATTATGAAATTTAATTCATCATTCAATAGTCATAAAATACTTATTTATAAGTTGTGTTATCTTTATAGTATTATGTCTCACTAAGTAAATACTTAACGTGTGTTGTTTCCACATGTCGGGATAAAAATCGCTATCGACAGCTACCCCTCTTTGCTCATTCTTGTGTTAACAAGAATAGAGGAAAGACGAAGAGACAATGAGTTTTCGTCCGATCGACTCCATGTTTTAAAATTTGATGAGAGATTTTCTCTACTATTTTTTCAGGGTAGATGATCGAGAAACGTTGACTCATTCGATTGTTCTTCAGGGAAGATTGAATCGGAGTAGACTTGCTCCATTATTACTAGGGAATATCAAATCTTGAAAGAGAGAGGTATATTTCCCTTCTCCTTGAGGGGAAATCAGATATGGGAACATTGATTCATTCCACTGTCACTAAGGGAAGATTGAATCGAGGCAGACTTGTTCCACTGTTACTCAAGGAATATAAAATCTTAAAAGTGAGAGACTTGTTTCACATCTTCTTAAGGGTAAATCAGATCTGGGGGCATTGATTCATTCCACTATGAGTTATGGAAGATTGAATCATGTCAAACTTGTTCCACTGTTACTCAGGGAATATCAAATCTTGAAAGAGAGGGACATGTTTCGTTTCTTCTTGAGGGAAAATTAGATCTGGGGACGTTGATTAATTCCACTGTCACTCAAGGAATATTAAATCGAGGCTAACTTATTTCTCTTGTCTTCAAGGATATCAAATATGAAAATTAAACATTAACCTTTGTTAGTATGTGTTTGAGGATTTGAAAACATCATACCTGAAAGTATTGGGAGAATAATCTTTGGAATGTGATTTCTCCTGTGGAAGCTTGTCTCCCAGCCACCGAATATGGGAGTCTCCTCCCTAAACATGATTCTCTTCATTTTAGGTTTGAATTCTAGCTTTCACTTGTTGGGATTTTGATATCATGAATCTTCCCTTTTCATTGGGAGATCTATAAAAACCATATGTTTATGTGTGAAATGTGAATGCAATGTAATGCAATTTTTTTATGCAAATGATGTTCTTATGCATGCAGAAATGTTGATTCAATTTTCCTTTGACTCCAAAGTGGAGGATCAGGTCTTCTTCCTCTTGGTTACTCTTCTCTAGGGTTTACTCAGACATCAGTATAGTAACTTGTAACTTAGAAGCGCCATATGATCCCTTATGTCTTTGTGTCTTCTTTGCCTCTCATATGTATTAATGTCTCAGAAGAAATGTTTCATTTCTTGAATTCTTGCTACGGTCAAAAATATGACTCAATTACACTATTATAGTTGTTGTTTTTTGTATTCTACCATTAGTTGATGCCCGACTAATTTTCTTTACAAGGTAAGCTCTGCTCAAATTCATGGTCTGCCCCTGTCACTTCAAGTTGTGAGACTCATTCTCAATATCTTCTTGGTCTGATTCTTGTTACCTGAACATAATATAGGTTTATGGTCATTCCCCAAAGTGGGTATTTTCATGACTCATCCCTATTTGGGTGTCAAAATTCATCCTTGACTGATCGCACTCTTGCATTTGTTTTATCAAAAACCACAATGATTTCCTATTGAGGCGATTGACTGCGTCATGATCTATTACTGATGTTGATGATGTCACAACAAAGCATGAGAAGTTATGTTCTTAAGTTTTCTAATTTGTCTAGATTTTATTGTTCCATGGGTTGGAGAATATCTCCGTTACTCCTATATTACTCTTATTTGAGGCAGAATAAGCCCTAACAGCTTCTAAGAGGTATAATAAGCCTCAACAGCTCCTAAGATCTTCATCATTCTCAATATATCAATTTGTTTATTTACCCAGATCCAAACCTCTCGGAGAGACGTCTTTGATGGGATCAAATAGATATCCCCTCGTAGTTACGTACATGAATTCATATCACACCCCCAGTTTTCAGTTTAAAATTAATAAAATTTTGGACTAAATTATGAATTTCTGAAATTCTTAGGCTAGTTTTAAAAATCTAGAAAGTTTAGGGACTTAACCCTGAATTAAACTAATTTTTTGATCTGTTGAAAAAAATAAAAAATAGAGTGGTTGGGGAGGCTTGAACCCGTGTCTCACGGGTAAGGTTGCCTACACCTCTACCATTTAGGCTAGGCTTCTATTTATGTTTTTAATTTATGAGTATATATAATATAGGTTTAAAACTAGGATACCCCAAAATCCCCAAATCAAATACCAAATCCCTAACCCGCTAGCTACTACTGCCTTTCTCTATTGAGCAGCGCCGTCTGACCACGTTTAGAGTACGCCCCACCAACGGACTTGTTGACTTGTGCCGATCAAAACCCTAGCCTCACCCGATGCTAATCAGTCGCCAAACGTTGCGGGAAATCCAATGAAGCTCTGTCAAAATCCCTAGCCATACCATTCAGTTTTATGTGAAATCCGGCCACTGTGCTTATCAGCTCGCCTCACCACCCGTAAATTTGGATTCCTAGTCATAGTGCGCTCAAAACCCACCGAAACCACCATCCAACGTCGTCATTTTCCTCATCATCGGTGTGGTAAGCTACGATCTAAATTCCTATTATTTATTGCGGTATTTGGTTGATTTTTGAGTTAGTTGGTGTTGTTTGGTGTGTTTGGATGGGTTGGAGTAATCGACAGCCACCCCTGACCTCGTAACTGTCCTCATGCGCCACCACGCACCACCGCGTGCGTGGGGGCTTGTCCTCAGCTCTATATCCTTATAGAACTAGTCCAGCCGGTCTGAACTGGCCCGACCCGAATCGAGACAACCAACCCCAATCGAGTCAACCCAACCCTACCTGTTGACTTTAACCCAATCTGAACTGTTGACCTGACCTGAACCATTGACGGTTTATCTGTTGACTTTGAACGGTCATACCGAAAAAGTCAAAATTTTTTAAAAGCCCTATTCTATTTTTTTCGACGTCCTGAGTCCGATGCTAAAGTCTGTTTTGTCAAATTCAAACCTGAAAGCCTCCGAATTGACCCGTAAACCTGAAAAATGCATATTTATATAAGTGATTTAATTCAATTAGTTTAATTCAAGGCCAATGATTAATTTATGTTATGATATATTTAAGGTACTCGAGGATCTCCTCAACGTTTGACTACTCAACTCAGTTCCTCTCGATCCGATCATTCGTGAGAGCCCGAGAATACTCGTATAGTTTTGTAACCCTGTTGAATATTCATTTTAGTATTTTACTCTAATTATAATCATGTTCTAATATAACCTAGGTTCTCGTTCAGCAGAAGAGCGTAACGAAGCCGGTGCTCGTTAGATCATTCAGACTGATACTTTTTACGATGTGTGTTCTTTGTGTGCCATATACATGTTTTAAATATCTGCTTAAAAATCATGTGCACATGACTTTTTTATCTGTTTTGTAATGTGACTATCTGTTTGACTTGATTCCGTATGATTTATCTGATTTAAAGTTTGATTTTTAATTTTCTAAAGTTTAAGCCTGATTATCTGATTCATGTTCTCTAGTTACTATTTTTTCTGATAAATAAATATTTCTAAACTCTGATTTCATGTTATCGCTGGATACTGTCTGAAAACTATTTTTCTCTGAGGTACTCTAGGATATGGTATAGACTCTGCTGGTTCAGTCTCTAGTCGTAATTCCTTGTATAGGTTCAACACCGACTAGTAATTTCTTATGGACCTAAGGCAACTCTTGAAGGGCTCTTGGGCCTAATGGGCCCAGTGGTAAGACCTTATGGACCCTAAGGCACTCTCTTAGGGTGGTTCCTCTGTTGTGTGCATTGGGTAAGTCCTTATGAGCCTGAGGGCACCTATGCTTCGGCTAGGGTAAGACCTTATAGAACCAAGGTGCTCCCTTAGGTTGGAACCTACACCCTTCAGGCCTAGGGTAATTCATTATTGATGCAGTTCTGGGTAACTGCATAGGGTGTTTAGTTAGAGGGCGATACTGGAGTTTTAAACTAAAAACTCTACTGATGTTTTAATAACTATGATCTGAACTAATTTTAAAAATTTAACTGTATGTTTTATTTCTGCACTGTTGAAACACACTGAGCTCCCTAGCTCATTCCCCTAAATTTCTCTCTTTCAGATACTTTTGGATATACGACTGTACGTGGAACTTGGAGGATCTACACATTCGTACAATGACTTTTTATTGTAATCTTTTATATGTCGAGAAGTATTTAATTTGGGTGACATGTTCCTATGTTTTGAAAATACTACTTTTGTTACTGATGTTAGATTTGCCTCGACACTGATTTCAATTTTTTTTTTTTACGACTTTAATTTACTGAATTTAAACTTTGATGCTATTAATTATATTTTTAAATATGTTTAATTATAATTCAGATTTTAAGTAAACTTTGTTCTCAATCGGGTGAACTAATTAGAGGCCTAGAGGTGTTTTCATGGAGCCTTACGATTCGAACCATTCGTGATCACCATTCATCGTTGTTGATTTTGCTGTTTTTTTAGAAACCCATTATAAGTATTTGCATCATTCCTCCCCATTTCGGTTTTGTGTACTTGGATCGCTGGTTAGACCGTCGAGTTTTTGTTTCTGCTACACCATGGAATGCATCTACGGTCCCATTAGTGGCATCAGATCCACTTGTACGATCCAAATTCGGGATATATTCTTTGTTGATGCGATATATATGAGATACATGTTCTAGTTTTATCGTTTTCCGCTAATATACATGATATTAATGTTCGATTCGATAACTGTAATAATTAATATGTTAATTTATTAATCTATCTTTTTACAATCTATATGTTACTGCAATGATTTTACGAAATCCATATGTCAATTATTAACATGATGATCCATGGGTGTATGATAGCAGATGTCATTTGGCAGTGGAATAATGGTTGTTCCGATGCAAAAAACTTTCGGGATTGAAAATACCAAAAACACGCTTTTGTTGACAAGTGTTATCAAATCGTGAGGTTTTTCCTAAACCCTAAACCCCATAAGGGCTTTCACCCCTTGACCCTTCATAAGCAATATAGATTGTAGGCCCATATTATTATTTTTAACAAAGTCATAATAATGTGTATATATATGATATGTTTTTTTGCACGGTGTTTGACATGCATGGTTAATCCCTTGTTCAATTTACAATCATTGATTTGAAATATGGCCTGTGAGTCGTGCCTTTCTATATCTCAGTTGTATTTATCTTCTCATCTTACTCCCTCGTATGTAAAAAAGTTTCTTTTAAAATTGTAATCCTATGAAGATTCACAAGGAGCAGAAGAACGGACTAAACTAAAGGTGATAAGATACCTAGAGAGTATTCTTAAGTTTTAGGGTTTTTAGTTCTCCCATTTGCTTGGGATGGGCCACCTTAGTTATTGTTTTTGGGCTATAATCATTGCATCTTATTTATTGCTTATATATGTTATATGGGTAATGCAACAAATACTAAAATAAGAATGAATATTGATGAGATCAATAAGGGCCGATATATTAAAACGAACAATGATGAGATATTTACGCAAATCCCTCTTTATAATCTAAGTTAACTTAATCGTCCAATATTTACCTCGTTAAGGCTTTGATCGATATTGTGTGGGATTTGTAAAATCATTGACACATAAATCTATCTTGGTTAAACGCGAAGAATAAGCAAGTGATATTCAACGGTTGAGATATTGGTAATAACTCATCTAGGTTATTCTAATAGGATTACAAACCTAGAGGTTAAGTATTTGGATAAGTGATGAGATGATTTAAACAAGAGTTATTCACCAAAAGGAGGAGTTAAATTAGATGTAACTAGTAAAGTGTTATTACCTAAATAATCATCATCCTAAAAGAAAAGCCGAAGTTGATTTAGGAAATTGATGTATTATGGATCCTCACCAACTAGAAAAATTTTCGTTGATTTTTTTTAAATTAAAATAGATAGGGTTTTTAATTTTGAATAAAATAGTGGGAGTAATTTGTAAATAAATATCTATTTATAAATTTTTAATTCCGTAAATTTACTTACTTTAATATTTCTGTTGTTGTAGATTTGATGGCAAACAACACTTTATCACTGCGATCACTCCTTGAGAAGGAAAAGCTTAATGGCATAAACTTCCTAGACTGGTTTCGTAATTTGAGAATTATTCTCAAACAAGAAAGGAAGGAATATGTCATTGAAGAACTCGTTCCTAATGAATCAGCAGTTAATGCCTCAAGAGCTGATAAAGACAAATTCAAGAAGCGTATGGATTATATGTTAGACCTTGTATGTCTAATGCTTGCCACCATGACTCCTGATCTTCAGAAGCAACATGAGGACATGGTTGCATATGAGATGATTTAAAATCTCAAAGAAATATATGAAGAGAAAGCACGTCAAGAGGAATATGAGACCACTAAAGCTCTATTTTAATGCAAAATGGTAGAGGGATCTCCAACACGAGCTCATGTCATCAAGATGATGGGCTGCATCCAAACGTTGCAAAAGTTGGATTTCATATCAAAGATGAATTGGCTACCGATGTTACCCTGCAATCGTTTCCAGTTAGCTTTAGCCAATTTGTCCATAATTTCAACATGAATAAAATTAACAAGACTTTGCCATAGTTACTTGGCATGTTATGAACTGCTGAAAGTAACATGAAAAAGGTTGGACCTAAGCCCATTCTAGTGGTCCACAAGGACAAAGGAAAGGGAAAGCAAAAGGTAGTGGCAAAGTCTAAGGGCAATGGTAAGGCAAAATAGAAAGGAAAAAATGCATTGAAACCCAAAGGGGGAGTTAGCAAGGAATTAAAATGTTTTCATTGCGATAAGACCAGACATTGGAAAAGAAACTGCCCTGTTTACCTCGAAGAGGTTAAGAAGGCAAAATAAAACGGAACATTTGTTTCATGTATTTATGTTATTGATGTTAATTTGTCAACATCTACTTCTTGGGTATTAGATACCAGTTGTGGTTCTCATATTTGTACTTCTATACAGGGACAACAAAAGACAAGAAATCTGGTTAAAGGAGACGTAGATCTATGAGTGGGGAATAGAGCAAGAGTTGTTGCATTAGCTATAGGGACATATGTATTATCTTTGCTTTATGGACTTGATTTAAATTTAGAGGATTGTTATTTTGTGCCTAGTTTAACTAAGAAAATGATTTTTATTTCTTGTTTGGACAAGATTGGTTTTGAGATTATTATTAAGAATTATTATTGTTCTTTTTATCTCGATAATGTTTTTTATGGTTCGACACAGTTGGTTAATGGTCTATATATTTTGGATCAAGAAAACACCATTTATAACATAAATACTAAAAGATAAAAAACAAATAACTTGAATCAAACTTATCTTTGGCATTATTGTTTAGGCCATATAAGTGAGAAACGCATATCAAAACTCCATAAAGATGGATTCTTAGATTCATTTGTTTTCAAACAATATGATGTATGTGAATCTTGTGTTGGAAAAAATGAGTAAAGCTCCTTTTAATAGTAAAGGTGAGCGATCAAGTGATTTATTGGGGTTAATACATAGTGATGTATGTGGACTGATGAATACACAACCCAAAGGTGGATTCCATTGCTTCATTACTTTCACTGATGACTTCAATCGGTATGGGTATATTTATCTTATGCGCCATAAATATGAAGCCCTCAAAAAGTTTAAGGAATTTAAAAATAAAGTACAGAATCAACTAGGCAAGAGTATTAAGACACTTCGATCAGATCGAGGTGGAGAATACTTAAGCATAGAGTTTAATGAACTCCTGAAAGAATGTGGGATTGTTTCACAGCTTACAACACCTGGTACTCCACAATGGAATGGAGTTTTTTAAAGAATGAGCGAACATTGTTAGACATGGTTTGATTGATGATTAGTCATAATGATCTTTCGACTTCTTTTTGGGGACATGCACATGAAACAACCACTTTCACACTAAATCGTGTTCCATCTAAATCGGTTCAAAAGACACCATACGATATGTGGACTGAGAAATATTATAGTATGTCTTTTATTAAGATTTGGGGCTGTGAAGCTTATGTAAAAATAGTGTCTACAAAGATCAAACCTAAATCTCATAAGTGTATATTTGTTGGATATCCTAAAGAAACTAAGGGATACTATTTCTTTAACCCTAACGAGAACAAAGTGTTTGTTTCTCAAAAGAGAATTTCTCTCAAAGAAAGTGAAGGATCGAAATATTGAACTTGGAGAAGTTTAAGAACAACAAATCAGTGAACCTGAAGTTGAACATGTTTCACAAGTTTTTTAGGAACATTTAACATGTTTAGAAACACAACCAATACGTAGATTAATAAGAGAATGCCATGCACCTGAGAGATTTGGATTTCTCTTTACCACACATGGAGATGTTCTTCTTATATATCAAAATGAGCCTATAACTTATCAAGAGCCGGTGTCTAGCCTAGACTTTGAGAAATGGCTTGAAGCCATGAGATATGAGATGGATTCCATATCAGTAAACCAAGTGTAGACTTTGGTTGAACCACCTAAATGGATTAAACCTATATGGTGTAAATGGGTTTTCAAGAAGAAATTGACATGGATGGTAATATACAAATATACAAGGGGTGATTAGTCACTAAAAGTTTTTGACAAGTTCATGGTGTAGACTATGACGAAATATTCTCCCCTGTAGCTATGTTTAAGTCCATCCTGATCTTGCTTGCAATAGTTGTATTCCATAATTATGAAATCTAGAAAATGGATGTTAAAACCGCTTTCCTTAATGGAAAACTTGAATAGGATGTGTTTATGTCACAACCAGAAGGTTTTGTCACTCTAGGAAGTGCTAGAAAGTTTTGTAAGCTATTGAGGTCTATTTATGGACTAAAACAAGCTTCTTGAAACTAGAATCTTCGTTTCAATGATGCAGTCAAAGAATTTGGTTTTATTAAAAATTAAGATGAGCCTTGTCTTTATAAAAAAAAGCTAGTGGGAGCATTGTTTCTTTCCTAATATTGTATGTAGACGATATAGTCATCATAGAAAATGATATACCTACTTTACAGTCTGTTAAGACTTGGTTAGGTAGCTGTTTTTCTATGAAAGATTTGGGTGATGTAGCGTATATCTTAGGATTTAAGATCTATAGAGATAGATCAAGAACACTTCTAGGTTTGAGTCAAAGTACATATATAGGCAAAGTGCTAAAAATGTTCAGTATGGGAGAATCCAAGAAAGGATTTTTGCCTATGAGACATGGCATTTCTCTTTCGAAGGAAATGTGTCCTTTAACTCCACAAGAAAAAGAACGGATGAATAAGATTTCATATGCTTCGACTATTGGTTCTATCATGTATGCCATGATATGTACTCAACCAGATGTATCGTATGCTTTAAGCATGAGGAGTCAGTATCAAGCAAACCCTGGTGAAAATCACTAGGTTGCAGTTAAAAATATCCTGAAGTACTTAAAAGAACTAAGGATAAATTTCTTGTCTATAGAGGGGAGGAAGAGCTTAGTGTAAAAGGTTATATTGATGCCAGCTTCCAAACTGACAAGGATGACTCACGATCACGATCACAATCAGGTTTTGTGTTTTGTCTTAATGAAGGTGTTGTGAGATGGAAAAGTTTGAAGCAAGACACAGTGATTGGTTCTACAACAGAGGCTAAATACATTATAGTCAGTGAAGTAGCAAAAGAGGTTGTTTGGATCAAGAAGTTCACATCGAAACTAGGGGTTGTTCCCAGTATATCAGATTCTATAAAACTCCATTGTGACAATAATAGAGCCATTACACAAGCAAAGGAACCCAGATCTCATCAATTATCCAAGCATATTCTTAGGCGCTTTCATCTCATTCAAGAGATCATAGATTGATGAGATGTGGAAATATGCATAGTACACACAGATGACAACATTACTGATCCCTTGAGGAAATCTCTTACACATCAGAGGCATGATCGTTACATTGAGTCACTTGGTAATAGATATGTGAGTGATTGGTCTTAGAGCTAGTGGGAGATTGTTATAGTATGCCCAAAGACCAATCATATGATAATTGTAATAATACATTTACTTACTGATTTTATTGAATAAAGGCATTGCCACTATTATTTATAGTTATATGTTTTTGTTTAATATAAACTGAAAGATAATAAAGTCCATATAATAACATTATGATTATTAAAAATATCCATAGTCAAGTATTATTATGGGCATGGACAATAATAATACGCTTAAGACTAACATGTTATTGATTGATGACAACGAGTTGTCATTGACATAGAGATGTCAAAATTGATACATGATTATATTGTTAGAGAACAATGTATTGGATTGACCCACCATGAGCATATGTCTTGGATTATTATGTGACTGTCATAATATTGTTCATGGTGATGACTATATCTATGATCCTCATACTTGATATAAATGTTATCCTAACATATATTGTTTTATATTTTGATACAATTAAACTGTTGGGACCGTCGGAACACCCAATGGCGCAGCGAAAACAAAACTCGATGGTCCGCCAGCGATCCAAGTACGTAAACCGAAATCGGGAGGAGATGATGTGAATACTTACAATGGGTTCCTTGAAAAACAACAAAGACAGCATCGAGAAGTGGTGATCATGAACGGTTCGAATCGTATGCTTCCACAAAAACACATCTCAATCTCAACTTAGTTCACTCGATTCAGAGCAAAATTTTCTTTCCAAAATTGGTTTTGAGAAAAATGGCTGAAGTAATCGGCTGCTAGACCTTACCTTACTTAAATATATTAGTTTCCCTAACACTTAGGGTTTTAATTTATTTCGAATTAAAAAATATCTTATCTAATTAATTCAAATTAAATATACATTAAAGAATTACAATCTGAATTACAATCTTTAATGTTTATTTAATTATTTCGAATTAATTATTAATTAAAAGAGTTATAATCAAAATTACATTCTTTTAATCTTTACTTACTATATTTGGGATAATTAAAATCATATGTATATCAAATATACATATATTAACTCTAGATATATTTTAGTAACATACAACAAATTGTACATCTTTGCTCATTTCAATCCTAGGGTGTGACCTTGTAGGTTCCTGTAACGTTAGTAGTAATTATTAGAACAATTCTAATTTTACATACAATGAGTGACATCTAGCAATATATCATTGTCACCTAAGTTACAAGAAATTATTATTCGACATATCATCTTTGTTATTAACTCTTTTATGTATTACATCATTATGTTCTTTATATCTAGAATAGGCACAAGTCTTAGAATAATCACACTTGTATAGCCCATCTATTGTTTCTTGATATCTAGAGTACACTATAATTAACTAATAATTTGTGATATCACATATCAACTTATTCGAGCATGGTCATGCATTTCTAGTCTCACTCAATCAAGTGGCCTATGATATATTTCCTATTATGTAGGAAGGACAAATCCTATCATAATCATACCCACCCCACTACATATATTGAGATATATTCAATAACAGTCTTTAACGTTTAACCAGTTACTGAGCATGTTTAACTGTATCAAAACATACAACAATATATGTTGGGATGACATTGATTTCAAGTCTGAGGATCATACATATAGTCATCACCATGAGTAATATTATGACTGTTACATAATAATCCAAGACATGTGTTCATGATGGGTCAATCCAATACATTGTTCTCTAACAATATAATCATGTATCAATTCTGACATCTCTATGTCAATGACAACTCCTTGTCATCAATCAATAACATGTTGCCTTAAGATATATGTCGTGGGGTATGTATGATTGAGATAGGATTTGTCCTTCCTACATAATAGGAAATATATCACATGCCACTGCTTGAATAAGTTGATATGAGATACCACAAATTATTCGTTGATTATAGTCTACTCTATATATCAAGAAACAATAGATGGGCTATATAAGTGTGACTATTCCAAGACTTGTGCCTATTCTAGATATAAAGGACAAAATGATGTAATACATAAAAGACTTAATCAAGAAAATGATATGTCGAATCATAATTTCTTGTATTTTATGTGAAAATGATATATTGCTAGATGCCACTCATTGTATGTAATATTAGAATTGTTCTAGTAATTACTACTAACGTTACAAGAACCTACAGGGTCACACCCTAGGATTGAAATGGGCAAAGATGTAAAATTTGTTGTATGTTACTAAAATATATCTAGACATAATATATTTGTTAAAGTATGTCCAAAGACCAATCATATGATGATTGTAAAAATACATTTATTTACCGATTTTATTAAATAAAGGCATTGCCAATATTATTTTCAGTTTATGTCTATGTTTAACATAAACTGAAAGATAATAAAGTCCATATAATAACATTATTAAAAGATCCATAGTCAAGTATTATTATGGGCATGGACAATAGTAATACGCTTAAGACTAACATGTTATTGATTGATGACAAGGAGTTGTCATTGACACAGAGATGTCAGAATTGATACATGACTATATTGTTAGAGAACAATATATTGGATTGATCCATCATAAGCATATGTCTTGGATTATTATGTAACGATCATAACATCGCTCATGGTGATGACTCTATGTATGATCCTCAGACTTGAGATCAATGTCATACCAACATATATTGTTGTATGTTTTAATACAGTTAAACCCGTAACTGGTTGCGCTATAAAGATTGTTATTGAATATATCTCGATATATGTAGAGGGGTGTATATGGTTAAGATAGGATTTGTCCTACCTACATAATAGAATATATCAAAGGCCACTTGATTGAGTGAGACTAGAAATGCATGGCCATGCTCGAATAAGTTGATATGTGATATTATAAAAGATGATATAAAGGACAAAAGGATGTAATACATAAAAGAGTTAATCACGAAGATGATATGTCGAATCATAATTTCTTGCAACTTAGGTAACAATGATATATTGCTAGATGTCACTCATTGTATGTAATATTAGAATTGTTCTATTAATTACTACTAATGTTACAAGAACTTACAGGGTCACACCCTAGGATTGAAATGAGCAAAAGATGTACAATTTGTTGTACGTTACTAAAATATATCTAGAGTTCAGATATGTATATTTGATATAAATATGATTTTAATTTTCCCGAATATTGTAAGTAAGCATTAAAAGAATGTAATTTAGATTACAACCCTTTTAATTGATATATATATATATATATATTCAGAATAATTAAATAGTTTTTAAATAAACATTAAAGATTGTAATTCAGATTATAAGTCTTTAATGTATATTTAATTTGAATTAATTAAATAATATTTTATTTATTAATTCGAAACAACTTTAAAAACCCTAAGATGTTAAGGTAATTGATATATTTAAAAAGATGTAAGGTCTAGCAGTTGTTACTGACTTCAGTTGCTTTTTTTAAAACTGTTTAGGGAAAAGAAAATTTTACTCTCAATCGGGTGAACTAAGTAAAGGCAGAGACGTGTTTTCGTGGAGGCTTACGATTTGAACCGTTCGTGATCACCACTTCCCGCTGTTGTCTTTGTTGTTTTTCAAGGAACCATTGTAAGTATTTGTATCCTTTCCTGCCGATTTCAGTTTTACGTACTTGGATCGCTGGTGAGACCGTCGAGTTTTATTTCTAGTGCGCCATGGGGTGCGCCGACAGTCCCAACAAAATGTATATTTGATATACATATGATTTTAATTATCTCGAATATAGTAAGTAAACATTAAAAGAATGTAATTTTGATTACAAGTCTTTTAATTCATATTTAATTCGGAATAATTAAATAAGAGTTTAAATAAACGTTAAATATTTTAATCCAGACTAGTAACAGCGGTGCCCACCATATGAAGCGTCCTTCTCATTCTCATCTATAAGAGTTCAAGGAATAGAAGGTTTCTGTCAAGATAGCCAGAACATGATCCATATATTTGTCCAGTCTCTCGAACAAGTCAACTAGTGATACATAAACATGCCCCAGAATCTTCGGGAAAATGATTAGCCCATAAACACCAAGAGCAAACAAGTCAATCTTCTTTCTTCAGTCAAGATGATGGTTGACCACTTTTCTCAGAGCGGTCTAGGTAATGCACTCGCTATTCCCTTCTTTTTTATGCCTCTTACGGTCCACTTTTTACTCATGTCGGTCATCAAAAGCAGTTTCTTCTTAAAGGAATGAGTATTTGGCGGCTTGGTGTACACCTTGTCTACTTGGAATCTCGGACAATGAATCAAGGCGTGGTACTCATCTAAGCTATAGGTGGGATTCTAGAACTGTGCCAGAGCTCTAAATAGATTTCGATCAATCGAAACGTCTAAGAGATACGAGATGTCACCATAAAGTTGATAAAACAACTGCTTATAGGATGCATCCCATTTTCCTCAAATCTCTTTCAGCTCACTCAGGTCATTTTAACAGACATTGATGTGAGTGTACCCAATTAGATCTGACACATATCCAGGTTGTAAAGTGTCTCCATTCACTCCTGAGACTGCTCAAACCATCTCACAACATCTGTGTTGTCTTCTACCTCTTTTTGAATCCTTTGTTCCAATTACTAGCCTTCTATATGGACATCGGCCATGGATCAACACCATGGAATGAATAGTGTAATGCAAGATGAAAATAAAATAAAACAAAAGGACAAGAGAAAATTAGTCAGTAATCATAAATGAATTAATCAGACATAATATAATTTATCGATAAAACCTACCCGACATGCTGGCTACCCAATCATGCTTTAGTAGATCCTAACCAAATAGGATTTCTTCCCACATGCTTTGTTTATAGAAAATCCTAACCTCAAGTAATCTAGTTCGCATGCTTATACAAAAAAATAAACCTAACTGCATGATCTCAAGTTCGCATATATTTATTTGGGAATAAAAAATTACACTACAAAAATTAAAAGGCTCAAACAGGCTTTTCCTTGTGTACTCTCCTCACAGGATTCTTATTATCTGGGTAAGGTTCTATCTGAGTTCTAAGTTTACTATATATTGTGTTCGGTTCTAAAGCAAGAGGTCCTCGAATTGTCCTTGTCGGTGTCTCATTGCATTACCGAACCCTCAATCCTAGCCCATCACAGGCTTTCGAATCGAGTTTAATTAGAGGGGACACACCTTCATATGTCCTTACGAAAGTGAAAACCATCACGAGGGAATAAGGTGTGAGTCCCATGAATGATTCACTACCCCTTACAGAGGTGAAAACCACACAAGGGAGTAGTTTCTCACTCCAACTTAAATAGGACAGAACGGGGGTTTAGCTCATGTTATGCAAATGTAGCTGTGCAGTGTGTGACGAAAAGAGAAAACAAAACAAACAACACCAAACTCAAAACTCTGAACAATTATTTACACTAAAAACACCAACAAACAAGTCAGTATAACTATTTAGTGGTTAATCAGATTATAAGCACTTATTTAAACCAAACAAGGGATCAAAACCCAAACAAACTTGTAATTTTTATTGCAAAGACAATTAATTATTCGACTAATGGACTGACTCTCTAAAAAATGTCCCCATCAGAGTCACCAAGTTGTCTAAATGGTCTTTTTCCAGAAGGGGAAAAAGGGGAGGTCTCGTTTCGAAATAATTTTTGTTAACCTGTTAGTGATAAAACATGGTTCGAGGAGTTGTCACCAATCCTTGTTTAGGGTGTGATTACCCAAAAATGTATTTACCATTTTAATAAAATATTAATTTTAATTAAAATAACAAACTTGTGGTTTATATTACTAAAATTCAAGTTCTGGAGTCGGTTATGTGTGGGGAAGGATTAACACCCCCACAATACCTAAATCGGTACCTAGTCAATAATCAATTGTCTTTACAATGAAATTTACGAGTTCGAGCCTGATTTAATTTAAGATCCCCTAAAAATAATATTATGAAATTTTGGACAAAACATTATAATATTTAATTATTTCCTATCGAGGACAATCAATCTCTCTTACATTAAAGTAATCGATTCTTACTCCAATCGAAATAAAGAAATATTAAAATTCTCTTCTAAAGTTCATTATTAATTAAAAATAACAACACCAAAAATAATTTTAAGGGAGAAAATAATAATATCTAGTTATTTCCAATCGAGAATAAATGACCTCTCATGCCTTAAAGCAATCATTTATTACCCCAACCGAAATGAAAAGATATTACTATTCTAAATATCGATTCGAATATTATTATTTTGAAAACCCATTGGAAAACACATGCAAAAATAAAGCAAATTAAAAGCATATGAAGCAAGTTATTTATTATTTGTTTTACCAATATTTAATGAGAATAAGGATATTCCATTATTTAAATATCTTGAGATGAGACCTTAGATTCGATCTAACAGTCCTTTCTAGATGAATTTAATTAAAAGAACATGATCTTTTTCCCAATCCCCGAATTTTAAAATAAATTTGATTTAATTCGTGTCACTAAATGGGATATACCTTCATTTTTAAATTATCGAAAGTAACTTTCTTATACGTTAAGACAGTCACTTTACGAAAATATTAAAATGAACGAATATTACCCTTAGTCAATTTATTTCGATTCGAATCAAGTTATGCTTATGAGGGTAACAAGCAAAATTAATGAGGGACTAAAATGATCTTACATGCAATCAACATGCAAAAATTAAAATAAAATAAAAACAGGACTAAAACATAAACAATACAACCAACATGTCAAAATTAAAATAAAATAAATATAAAAGTGACTAAAATGACCATTTTTTATATTGAGTTCTAAAATTACAAAATATGAAAATAAATAAAACATGGGGACTAAATTAAAATAAATTAAAATTACATGGAAAAATTAAAATAATAAAAAATTGAATCGGTTTGAAATATAAACATGCATAAACTATAGGGGTTATTCCATAAATATTCCATTTTTCTTAGCCTAAAATATACATTCAAAATAAAAGGGGAAATTTCTAAATAAGTCCCTAAGTAATTAAAAAATTAAATATCCACTACACTTGACCAAAATGCAAAAACACTCTAAACATACAGGGACTATACGACAAATAACCCTAAAAATATATAACATGCATAAGAGTGAGTAAAATACAAAAGCAATCCCTACAGGTGACAATATGCAAAAACACAGATAAACTAGGGGGACAAAATAGAAATTAATCCAAAAATTACAAAGCACAAACAGAAATGGGTAAATTAACAAATAGGTCCCTACATATGACAATTCTACAAAACCACACCAAAAGTCGGGGGACCTAAACATGATTTCCCCTAAAACTCTTTTATAAAAACAATTTTGGTTTTTTCATTTTGCAACCGACCTTTAAAAAAACTTTTTTTTTCTCTCAAATTTCCTCGGCCGGCCCACTGTTGGCCACCGCTCCGACTGCTGCACATGGTGGTCAGAATTCCCAAATCGACCTTAAACCGCCTAATCGTCTAGATCTATAACCCTAGACACAAAACTAGGCCTAAAACTACCCTAAACACCCCAAAACGAGCGCCCAACCCTTCAGCTTTCACGTACTTCGACGACCTCTAATGAAGACAAACCGGCACCGGTTCCACTCCCCCTCAGGTATCACTCAACCTATAACCCCCTCAGACCGATGTAGGTGGCCTGATCTAATCCGGGGTGTCACATTAGGGCCACCGGAGTGACCCACCGTTAAAGTCTAATAAAAAATAATTTTTTTATTAAAACATGTAAAATCATAAACTAATTTATAAATACAAAAGTAAATTTCCCCAATATTCAGAAATAAAAAATTTCAGACTCATATGTAAAACAAATTACAACCTACATGCCCCCTAATCACATGCACCGTACTCCGTAAGCAAACCGATGAAACTCCCTTACTGATGTCGATAGTTGCACTGGTACGATTCTTTTAATTTGAAATGGTGAGTAACAGAGTGAGCTTTGGGAAGCTCAGTAATACAGAACTACCTTTCGATGCTACAGAACACGAAGATAAATGAAAAGCCATAAAATTTCCTTATTTAAACATACATATGCAGGTTTTCGGGATAAGTTAGGGTTCCACTAGTAGTTCTTCTAGTAGAAGCCTTGAGATCTCAGTTCATAGGAAACATTCATAGTATCAAGTTTTCAGGAGATCGAATAGGATGTCTTGTGTGTTCCAACTAAAACCAGTGAAAAGATATAAATCTTTTTAAAATAGTAATTATTTACAATATATTTTCAAAACCATAATAGAAGCCTCCAACCAAACTCTGTTATGTAGTTTCCCAGAACTGCATCCATAAGGGCTTACCCTAAGCACACAGCAAAAGGAGCAAACATAAGGGCTATAGCTTAATACTCCAGAATCCTACCCATATATATAAAAAATCCAGTAGTAACCAGTTTTATCGTAAATCGTAATATCTGGATCATGATCCAGTACAATCTCGTAAACATTACAATGAAATAAACTATATAATTTTCCTCCACTTGTACATCATCTATAGTTTCATGATCAACCCAAGGGAGTGCCTTGGGGCTTGAGAGCCTACCCAAGGGTCACCTTAAGTCCGTAAGGATTTACCAACTTGATCAGAGTTCTACCTCCATACTCCAACCTACCCATATAATATCCCAATAAAATAGTTTAAATATAACCAGTGAAAATAGGAAACCATAGTTCATAAACCAGTAAATTCCATGATTCCATAAATCAGGAACAATTTATATTTTTCGGTGAAAATTGTAATCGGATAACACATACCATGTTGTCATGGTTCACAAACCATTAAATCAATAATTTCGTTAAAACTCATTTCAAAACATATAAAACCGTCATGTAGTACACGTGGAACACACTAGAGGATCAAAGTATTTTTCAGAAGCACCTAATAGTATCAAGAAAACATGAAATTTATTTAATTTGATCGGATTCCAGGAATAATGTCATATTGAAAGGAATCTATTACTAATGGAACTAATCAGACATTTAAAATTGATACTTTAGAATCCACTATGATTCAGGTGCATCAGGAAGTCTTCAAGAACCTTTATAGAGAATAATTCTATATTCAGATTTATTGAGAGTGATTCCATTACTCAACAATCAGAGGTATTCAGAATTATGAATTGAATTATCAGGATTTTAAGTCTAATTGAACCAAATAGGGTATTCAGAATCCCTTGCATATGAGTTACTTGTGTGTTCAGATATAACCAGAGTGATTTCAGATGATAAGTGAGAAACGAAGATTCAGGACATTTACATTCTGTGTCGATCTATCGGATAATCGAAATAATGCGAGCTAAACAACTCCAAAAACTGATGCATGTCGACTGGTTAATTTATTGCCCTTCGAGGGTATTCACTCTTTAATACCAAAAATTCTTTTCCATAGATCATCTTTAGAATCATCGTTGAATAGATCTTAAGGAGACAAACAGATATTCCAATGGTCTTTATTTCATTTCTACATTGCAACAATATAAGGAATTATCGACGTACTTAATTCGTAGTTAATAACCCATAGGGACAATACATCATGTAAGTTCATCAGCATTCTCAGACTCATCCAAATCACTTACTTAATCCTCAGCCATTAAGGTTACATAGTTTATTTAGTAGTCATGCCTAACCCTGTCACTTTAGAGTTTTCCATAATAATTCGGACGTTTCTAAAAGTATGAAACATTGGGTACTTCCGTTCAGTTCAATTTGGTCATATAATAAACTCATTTTGGTATTCTAGGTTTATTTAATCATTTCGGTGCTAGAGGGTATTTAGTTATTTCATGACTTGGTTATACTTTAGATCATTTTACACTTTAAGGGCATTTTGGTCATTTTACACTTCAGGGGAATTCCAATATAGATCCGTAATTTAAATCGATGATTCCAGTGTTCAAGTGAATCAAGATATGAGTTCTTAGGTCGTCTTCATTATCATAACCATCCATTATGCTTAACACTTAAGAGTATCATCATCATTTCATTCAAATATGTCGGTGGCATACTTTTGAATGAATTCTAGTTCCTTCAGTGCTCATGGTATTTGGTTCACTTGATCATTTGAGGTTATTACAAAGCTCAAGAACATTTCAGTAGTTCCCTTCAATTCAATCCTATGCAATTTTTCTGATAATTAGTCCAGTATGTCATTTTGGAGTTATTTTTCTCCTTTCGGGGAAGTCTTGGTCTTTTTCCATTACAAGGGCATTTACATAATTTTATCCCATAGACATATTTTTTGTAATGTCTTATCCAAATATTCTGGTATTTAACCTTAAAAGAAATTAATCAAAATTTATAGATCTTGACGTCAATTCATTTATTATTGAATCACCGAAATTATTATTATTACTATTCCGATTGATCCTCCACTTTCTTAAGTGAGCCATAAGTACTATCCAGTTACCGACTTTTTATAGTATTCAGATCGAGTTTAGGAAGTGATCACTACATACATGTGACCAATTATACTCATCCATGCAGAAATCAATACTACCATGTTCCATAAAGCATGGAACATGTAGTAATGTATTACCTTCATTTTTGTACCATATCGATCGACCATTTAAACTCCATTCGATTACCCTCGAACTTAATTCAACATCCAATAATTCCTCAGTTATAAAGCAATCAAATTTACGTTAGAAACTGAACTCAATTTAGAAATTGAACCAATTTAGAAACCATATTGAGTTTCGAAGGTAAAACATCGAAAATGGCTTACTGGGTGTAAATTTGGCAAAACAGACTTCGAATTTGAACTCGTGACATCGAAAAACATAAAATATGACCTTTTTCGAAAAAGTTAACTTTTTGTCAAAGTCAACGGTCAACAGTCAAAGTCAATGGTCAACAGCCAACGGGTCAAAGTTAACGTGTTGACTCGAACGAGTTAACTTAAATGGGTTGACTTAGACCAAGTTGACTAGAATGGGTTGACTCGGACCGAGTTGACTCGGTGACTCGACCAGATCAGGCGGGTCTGGTCAGGTCAGACAAGCGGGTCATGTTGGGCAGGCGAGTCGGGTAAACATACCTAGTTCGAACTGGTCCAGGCCATTCTTGGAGGCTCCTTAGCGCGTGGAAATGCCCCACGCGCACACGACAGTCTGTGCTAGTGCGTGGCGACGGCGATGGCTTCAGGGTGGTCGACAGATTCCTCCTGGAGTAGCTAAACACCAAAACAGACCAACATTTAATCCAAAAACATCAACCAACCTATACAAAATTATCAAAAATATTAATAACTTACCACACCGATCTGGTTTTGGTCAAAAACACCTAAGGAACTCGATGGGAAGGGCAGTGAGATGAGCCATCGTCAAGGTCGACCAGAAAATGAAGAATACATGATGACTGACTTGAATTTTCTGTCGAACTTCAAATGTTTTTCACGACGATCGATGATGATTTTCTACGATCAATTAACAGGGGTATGCTCGCAAGGTGATGTCGAAACTGGTGGTGTTGACGGTGCACGCATCCACTGGCCGGAGAAGATTGACTGGAGTTGGGAAGCAATGAAAGACAAGGGAAATTTTACATTTTGAGAAATGATCAGGGGAAAGAATAAAAAAATATTTATTTTCACTGGTAACCAAAAAATGGAAAAATATGGGTTCAAGACCCTAAACTTTCCATATATCTTAAAACTAAGCTACAACTTTAAAAAATTTGCAATTTGGTCCTCATTATTTGCCATGTTACTGCTTCAATTCGATACTTATTATTAATAAACTTTTGTCCTTAAATTGGGGTATGACACGACCACTTTTGTTTTAGGTTACATGCAAGACTTGTTTTGGGTTGCTTGGTTTTTTATCATTGTTTGCTTTGAAACTAAAGAGAGAGAAAAAGGAAAATACCTTCAAAGTCAGACCTTTTTTCTCTTTTATTTAGAATTGAAAAACCTAAAGGCCAACCCCTTTTTTCATAATGGCTCGAGATTTTATAACCCGATTTTACATATTTTGTCTCTATTTTTTCCGATACGAAATCATTACAAATAAATGATTGTGTGTAGATTTGTATTTGATCTTGCTTGCTTGCTAACTTGGCGTTTCTAACACGGCAGGGGGCTCGATTAGTGGTAGAAACGCTAACAGTCGACTGGTGGAGATGGGCGACAGCAAGGCTTGATATGGGCTGTTGGATGGGTCCAGATCCGACGGCCAAGATGAGTGATTATTGAAACTAAGGGTAAAACCCTAAATGGGATGATACGATACCAAGAGACTCTTAGTAGAAACCCTAATGGGTTTTCACATGTGGGCAACAATAATGGGCTCTAGGTTGTTAAGGCTCAGGTCTAGGGTCAGATTGAGGTTTCTGTTGTATTAGGTCAGGTTGTTTATGGGCCCGATTGGGCTTGTTGTATTTGTAATTTGGATATGTTTAAAAATAAATAAAGCAAATTAATAATAATAATATAAAATGTCGAGATGAAAATTGTTGTTGACACCGAGGTTCGGTTTGAGATTTTGGAAGTGTTTACATGTGGTATTGGGAACTTGACTAAATTTCAGCACAACTTATCATCCTCATACAGATGGTCAATTTGAACGAAATATTTAGATACTTGAAGACATGCTAAGGGCGTGTATTATTGATTTCAAAGAATCATGAAAAAGTATTTGACTTTAGGAGAGTTGCTTATAACAATAGTTATCAATCGAGTATCAAAAAGGCTCATTTTGAAGCATTATATGGAAGAAAATGCCGAACGCCACTGAGTTGGTATGAATAAAAAGATCGAGATATAATTGGTCAATAAATGATTAAGGAGGTGGAAGAAAAAGTGAAAGTAATTCAAGATAATCTCAATATAGTTGCTGATAGACAGAAATCTTATGTTGATTTAAAGAGAAAAGAGATTGAATCTCAAAAAGGTGATAAAGTATTTCTTAAAGTGTCACCTTGGAAAAAGATTTTGAGATACGGGCACAAAGGGAAATTAAGTCCAATATTCATTGAGCCATACGAGATTATAAAGAGAGTTGGACCAGTAGCTTATCACCTTCCGTTACCTCCAGAGATGGATAAGATTCATAATTTATTTCATGTATCGATGCTTCGAATATATCGATCGGATCTTTCACATGTGATTATACCGAAGAAAAATGAGATTCAGTCGGATTTATCATACGAAGATGAGCCAGTAAGGATTCTAGCACATGGAGTCAAAGAACTAAGAAATAAGATGATACCACTAGTAAAAGTTCTTTGGCAAAATCATAAAGTTGAGGAAGAAAATTGGGAACGAGAAGAAGATATGAAGAAAGAGTTTCCTCATCTATTTAATGTAGGTATGTAGATAAATATGGAAAATTCGAGGATGAATTTTCTTTAAGGGGGAGGAATTGAAATACCCCAAATTTTGTCTAGTGACTTAAATGTAAATTTTAAAAGTTTAGTGGCAAAGTATAACTTCGAAAAGTTTAGGGATCAAAATTATAATTTTTAAAAGTAATATATTTTATCCTGTAAATAAACAGTTTGGAATGAAACAGAGATTTTATTGGGAATCATATTTTGGTCAAGAATTTTGCTAAAAGCTATAAAGTAGTAAAGTTCGATATTGAAATCGAATAATCGGATCGAATCGAAATTTTACGAAAAAATTGAAGCATATTAGGAAATGGTTGGAAAGTAATCATATTTTTATATCAAAGAAATTTGGCTTAAAACAGTGTAATTTTTCAGATTTGACTGAGTAGTTTAATTTTAGTGACTAAAATGCAATTTTTGAAAATTGCATGGCCAAATTCGAAAGTCAAAGCCAAGTTGATTCATCTTTGACCCAGGAATATTTTAATGGAAGATAATACTATGTCATTTGGTAATTTTCAAGATTTATTAAGGGTATTTTTGAGATTTTTCATTAATTGAATATTAAATTCAATTAATTAGAAAATGTCATGTGTTTTATTTTTTAAAAGCTAGAATACTCAATATAATTAAGCAATTTTCAGCTTCTTTCTTCTCCAAGGCCGAACCTCCCTTGCAAAAATAGGTAAGATTTTTATTTTTGATTATACAAGTTATATGATTAGTTTTTGGATTAAGCTATTAGATAGAGAATTAAT
Organism: Hibiscus syriacus; assembly: GCF_006381635.1. Lineage (NCBI taxonomy): Eukaryota > Viridiplantae > Streptophyta > Magnoliopsida > Malvales > Malvaceae > Hibiscus > Hibiscus syriacus. The sequence goes on from NW_024063064.1 coordinate 1,702,028, forward strand.
CTACATAAAATTCTATATAAATTGGTATAAATATTGCATGGTGAAGATGATTATGTGATTTGGAGATTGATTTGGATCAATTTGGAACCTTAAAAGTGAAAAGGGGCTAGTTTACAAGTTCTTGAAATTTTGGGATATTATTTTAAGAATGTAATATTTGAAAGGTTCAATGTTGATTTTTAATATTTGTAATGCTGGGAATTAAGTTGGAGAGTTGTTTGGAAACCAAATTACAAATTTGGTAAAAATTAAATGTGGAATTTAAAAGGTCCCAAAACCTTGGGGATTTGTTTGCAATTTATTAAATGTAGAGGTATCATTTGGGTAAATTATTGAATGCTGGAAAATTTATTAGTATGCTGAATTTTGAATTAAATATTGAGTTGGGATTTAATTACAAATTTATAAAGTTAGGCGGTTGAAAATCGAAAGTTTAGGAAAGTTTGGGTTGAAATTATAATGTTTTGAATGTTGAGGTATTGATTTGGTTATTTTATGAAAGTGCTGGAATTTTAGTAATTATTGTGCAATGATCATAATGGTTAAGGACCATTAAGAACTAAATAGGATGAAAATAAATAGTCATGTATTTTGAAGAGTATTTTGAGAAATTGGAAATTATAATGGAAGTATGATTTAGTTTCATATCGATTTAAGCTTGATTTTTATTTTATAGATTTTCGAATGTTAAAATCATTTCATGTTAGTACAATACTAATGATACGTAGTTCGAACAATTTGTATTATAATTTAGTATTGTTAGACTACGATAAATCTAGCAATCCGAACGATCCGAAAGGAAATGACAAAGCTCGTGATTAAGACTATTGTATACAAGTTTTGTAGTGAGGCAAAGGTGAGTGCAGTTTTCTGAATGATTTTGGGTATGAACTGCCCATATCATGTTTTACGAATGTGAATTAAATTTATTTCTGATTTTGATATGATTTTATTTAAATGATTATGAAATGAATTGAAAGCCCATTGTATGTTATATTGAAAGTTAAGGGTGTGTTTGGTTCACGGAATATAAGATTACCAGTGGGAATAAAAGATTACCTAGGAATAGGATTACTGGGAATGTTGTATTTTGTGTTTGGTTGGTTTAGCAGGAATGTAAGATTATAATGTTTGGTTAAAGAAATAAAAGATTATTGGAATGTATATTTTACCAAATTGTCCTTATTATATATTTGTTTTTAACAAGTTGAATTCTACTATAATATTACTATAATTAATTTATATATTTTATTTAAAAAATTTAATTCATAAAATTTATATAATTGTTTTTACAAAATTGAAAAGATAAATAAGTTTAATGAAAGGGTAAAATTTTATTTTAACCCCTGAACTTCATATAAAATTCTCATTATGGACTTTTTTTGTAAATCTAAAATAGTTTAAGGATAAATTTGTAATTAACCTTCGTAGAATTTTTATTATTCAACGACAGAAGAAGGATAATTTTGAAAAAAAAATATTTTAAGGGCATTTTAGTCCAAAACGTCGGTAATTCAGCAATACCTAAGGGAATGGGGTAATCACATTCCCATTAATATACCCAAAAAATCCATTGTTGGAAATAAAAGATTATCGGGAATAGGATTACCGACCAACCAAATGGGGGAATGAGGATTCCATTCCCCCGGTAATCTTATATGAGTTGAACCAAACAGCCCCTAAAGGTACAATTAGCATGCCATGAGGTGGAGTGATTATATTCTAATTCTGTTATATTGTGGGGTACCGGAGTGTGCACTAGTATATATATATTTCGATCTGAATGCATTTTGTGTGGATATTGTTATTTTCGATGTGATAGCACTATGTGTGCTTATCTGTTCCGATTCTGATGATAAGAGATATGTATTGTTCACACTCGTCTGACTTACGTATCTTATATTCTTTTAAATATACTTTGGGCTATAAAATGAAATATGAAGTTTTGAAAAGTATTTGACTATAAAAGAATGTTCCCTAATCATTATGTCTGATCTGATTTATTATGATTTTGTGAAAATCATCAGATGATTCTTTTCAAGTTTCTGATAAAGTTCAACATGAAATATCCGATTTGAACGTTCTGAAAATTTTGTTTGTTTTATTTTTAATGATTTTATATATTTCGATATTTTATTTAATTGTTCTCACCTTTAGTATTACTGTCTCACTAAGTTATACATAGCGCATGATGATTTTCATGCGTAGGATCGGATTGAGACGCGGATGTTTTATGAGGAGCCTCCCAATCGTCGTGCGCATATCATCTATAATATCAGTATCAGTAAGACATCATCGATGTTTCTTTTGACTGGTAGCGGCATGTATAATTATGTTTATTAGCCTGCTTTATAAGTTATGACTATATGGTTTGTAATAGTAAATCATGACTATTTAATTTGACTAGTTTAGTTTCTCAGTATATGATATGCATAAAATATATATAATAATATTATGTTTTTAAATGGTATGAAATTTCAAGTAGATATAAATACTTTTAAAAGTTGAAATTAGGAATGTTTTAAAGGAAATAAAATTTTAAGCAACTGTGAATAGTGATTGTTAGTCAGTTTGATGTGACATCTATGGTTCGTATTCTTAGATGTTTATGGGCTATGGGTGTTACACACCTAATATGAAGTAGAACAATGACTCCTCATTCCAATTGAAGTAGAGAAATGTCAGTTTTTCCTCTAAGAATTTAGCATTTATCTTTGTTTAATTTGAAATAAAACACCATGAATTAAAAGAAAATTAAAATTACTAATCCAATTTAAGGCGGATAAATAATATTCAATTATTTATCAATTTTGAGATCAAACCTTTAAATATATTCAAACGACTTTTTCTTGATAAATTTAAATGAAATATATTTCTTTTTCCTTCATCTTGATTAATTTTAAGCGTAATAATTTTCATTTAGTGTCATTGGAGAATTTTTATTTCATTTTAAATGATCAAAATATGACTACCAGTTGGGTTAGAAATTAATAATATATATGTGCTCACCCCAAAAATATATATATGAATTCGCCACTCCTTTCCATTCTCTCTTCTCATGGATTGGGCAATTAATAGTTAATTATTGTTTTTTCTTAAATTACTGGTTTACAAAATTACATGTATATTTTCATTTATGAGGTATGGCGATGATGCGTTTGTAGAATAAATTGATAGAATTCTTATATACGGTGGATTAAGGTTTGAGAGACGTTATTAGAAGAAAGGAGTAATAAATTGATTGAATGTATAAATATGGAGGGTTAAGATCAATTTGAAAGAATTTATAAGTTTTGGGGGACTAAATGATTTCTTACCAGGTCACATCACCATCTTCATTTAGTTTTGAACAACTAAAGCCTTGTTTGATACCAAAAACGAAAGTTTAGTGACCTAACTAATAAATATTTTTGTTCAGTGATTAGAATAAAATCGACTCTATAATTTATTCAAAAAACTAGAAATAATGCCAAATTTGATTGATGAAAAGCGTAGTGTTTCAAAAATATAATATGAGAAAAATAATAAAAAAGATATTCATGAAATATAAAATGAAAAGGTAAAAAAATAAAACATTAATGTTTCAAAAAACAATAATACGCTAAACAATATTTTCAGTAATAAGTTAAACAAAATTTAAGTACATGACTGTTACAAATTATTATTTTTTTCGTTGACAATGTTTATATTAAGATTAAAGAAGCTAATAAAGTTAATAACTGGTTAAACCAATATCAAATACATATTGAAATAACTAAAAAATCTGAATAACATCAAACACGCATAAAATCAGGACACACTATAGAAGCGAACCTAATTCCCGACTACCAAAGCCTCCTCGGTGAAAATCAATCAGCTGACTTTGTCATGCACATAGTAATAATCTAAACATACCCCTTACAGATAATAAATGACACAATTCACCCTCAACAGTCTGATCCACTGTTGTCTATTGCATGAAATAGACCCAAAAGATAAATCAAGCGTCTACATAGGTACAAAGAGGCTGATCTAGTCGCTTATGCTCTGAGTGTTGCGGAAGACATTGATGCAAACCAAGAGCCATCATCATGTTTAGAGGCAGTTAGTTACGAAGACATAGACAAATGGATGATCTCCATTGAGTTATTGCGCCCAAGGGTCGTTCTCCATTGAGAGATGGACAACTTATCACCAAGAAGAAGATTCCCTGAAGTTGTTTGTGGACAACTTATCAACGTCATTACACAGGAAACGTTTGTGGCATGCCTTTGCAAGACATGGAGAGGTGATTGATGCTTTCATAGATAGAAAACTTAGCAGAAGAGGAAGAGGATTCGGTTTTGTAAGATTTGAAAAAAAGGTAAACGTTATCAGAGCAATGGAAAGACGTAATGGTTTTGTACTATTTGGACATAATATTGTGGTCGTTTTCGCACATCAAATGGGGAAGTCAGTCAAAAGAGAGCATTCGAAAACCTTTCCAAGTAAAAAATGGGGATAAAAAGGAGTCTGGTGAACAAACGGTTCTAAAGGTAAGAATAAACCGAAGTGTGTCAGCAATAGAATCGCGCAAGGTAATGAGTTTGGAAAGAAAGAGTGTTCGTGGTCACGTTGATGAGAAAGAGCTATGGAAATTACGTAGATGTTTGGTGGGAGAAATGCTAACAATCTGTAGTGTTAATAGTACTGAGAATAGTCTACATGTGTGGGGTTTAGTGGAGATCAAAATACAAAGGCCGGAGGGTAAGTTGTTTCTTATCATAATTGAGGATGAAGACTTATTTCTCCTACTAGAAGACCTAAATTGGTTTTACCTGAAGGAAAATTTCATAGATGTGTCACCATGGACGACGTCTCTGAAAATTTCATCAAGAGTTACTTGGTTGGAAGTTTCGGGGGTACCAATTCATTGCTGTAATAAACTTTCATTTACTAGGATTACTGAACTTTGTGGAAGTTTGGAAGCATTAGAGGAGAACGCTCTTCACTCTCATGTTGTGAAAAATTTAACTTACTGATAGCAACTGAAGAAAAAGTGAGAATTGAGGAAGTAATAGAATTTGAAGTTGATAATATTACTCATGAGGCGCGGGTGGTGGAATTGGGTTGTTCAGACTCAAAAACTACTAATCAGCATCAGGAAGTAAACGAGAGTAAGCTTCATGAATGTTCTGGAGGTCAAACAGTGTCTATGTCAGAATCGGGAAAGGAAGCGTCGCCGGAGAATGCTTCCCGCTGTAATATTCAAAGGTAGAAGAAGCATCGAATGTCTTTAGTATGGGAAAAGATTACAATGATGATATGGGGCAAAAGTGTTGCGGGCTTGATAAATACATGGGAGAAACGGAAAACATGTATAGCAGTTTCAAGGAATTTTCAACATCCAATGCAAAGGTTAACGGTTGCTCTTCTGACAGGGAAAATATCGGTTCAAGAAAGACAAATAAATTAAAGGGACAAACATCAACCCATGATACTTGTAGGATTGAACGAACCAATAAACATATATCTAAGATTCCTATTCAAGAGAATGGTATGGATAAGGGGGATCTCTTAAACGACCAAGTTGTGGGCCAAGAGAAAATGTCTTCTAGGGCCTTGAAGGACGCTAGAGATATGGGGCTTTTGCTGGTGGCAGGGTCTTCAGGTTTATGTAAGAGTCAAAAAAGAATCGGAAAGGTTCAAACAAAGTTAGACTAGAAGGAACCCAAAAGAATCGAGGTGCTAATTCAATTGATGATACTAACACGTTGGTTGATCCTTTAGAATTGAGTCCCAAAATGAGGGTGATATGTCTAGGGCCTTCTTCTTGGAAATGGTGGGTGAGACAAAATTGACAAGAACTTAAAAGAACAACTCCCTGAATAAAATTCAAGAGAAAGCATTATCTCTATTGAACACGAAAAATAAAGAAAGAGCTATTCGTATGAGAAAACCAAAAACGAATGATCAAGAGTTGACTGAAATTTCATGTCGTTCTCTCTCAGATTCGGATCTGGCATTATGGTGGAACGTGTTGTCCAAAGAAACCAGGAAGTCATTGGATCTTGGCAAGAATCTGGGAATTCAAATCGTTGGTGAAGAATAGGAGGTGGTGAAGTTAATAGCCAGGCTTGAAGAAAATTAAGATACAGGGCAAGGCGACAGTTGTTGAAGTCGACAACGGAGTTCATGAAGGTGCATACATGGAACATGCGTGGAATGGGTTCAGACGTCAAACAATCTTCACTTCGTAATCTGATAAGGGAGCAAAAAGTGGAAATGGTAATTATCCGGGAAACAAATATGGAATCGATATCGACAGAAGAAATTCGGAAGATTTGGTTCAATGATGAGTTTGATTTTCAGTGGTCTCAAGCGCAGGCAGATCGGGTGGTTTCGTTTCTGTTTCGGATAAAAGTGTTTTCATTTTAGAAGATGTTAATATTAGCCAAAGATTTATTTATTTGTGCGATCGATGGATCGGTCAGGATGATCTTGTTGCAATTGTTAATGTCTATGCACCTTGTGTGGTGAATGACCAAGTGATTTTGTGGAAGGAACTAATACAGTTGAAGCATTCGCATCCTGCAATCTGCTTATTTAGAGGGGACTTTAACGCTGTAAGATTTAGAAGTGAAAAGTGGGGGTGTACTGGTCTCAAAATAAAAGATGTAGGTTGGACAGGTTGACGAGCTTGATGAAGGTGGGAACATTGGTGTGGCAAATCATGAAACTCAAGTAGCTTTAAGAGAGTGCATATTGGATCTTTGAGAAACTTTGAAATTCAAGAATACTTGTGGAAGCAAAAGTCAAGATAGAATTGGCTAAAGTTGGGTGACTCCAACACGGCGTTCTTTAACCGAGCTGCTAAAGTTAGAGCTAAGAATAAAATGATTAGTGTATTAAGATTTGGCGGCTGGTGGATTGTTGATTCGTTAACTAAAGGACTAAATGAAGCAATTTGGAGTTGTAATGAAGACAAAGCTCCAAGGCCCGACGGTTTCAACATCAAATTCATTACACTTTTGGGAAGAGGTGAAGGAATATATTTTCAAAGTTTTGAAATAATTCCATAAGACCGGAAAGCTATCCCGAACATGAACAACTCCTTCATCGTTCTTATTCCGAAAAAGGACAACCCAGAAGAAATTTCGGAATTCAGGCCTGTTAGTTTGATCGGGTCGATTTACAAAATTATTGCTAAAATCTTATCCAAATGATTGAGTCACGTTATTTGTGTCCTAATCAGTGATACCCAATGTGCGTTTATTCAAGTGAGACAATTTTTGATGGGATCTTGATTGCTAATGAATTTTGTGGATTGTGCTTAAACTAAACTTCTCGAAGGCGTATGATTGTGTTAGATGGGAATTCCTTACCATGATATTGAAGAAATTGTGTTTTAATACAAGATTGACAACTGTCGTTTTGATGTCAAAATAAATTTCTTCTTCCCAATAGAGTATAAGAAATACGCAGTAAAGAGAAGTAAGGATCGATCCTCAGAGACTTAGAAAAATTCCCAAATTTCAATTTGAATTATTTAAACCAGGCAATATGTAGTAAAGAGAATTGGGGGAGGGTTGAATTAAAATGATTGAATAAGGAAAAATAATTTAAAGCAAAAATTAAGAAAGTAAACAAAGATTTAAAAATAATTATAGTAAAAAGCAACCTCAGGCCTCGCTTTGACTCAATTCGTTTATGGTCATTGAAATTGGATTTTCACTTCGGGATTCACGCCGGTTACAGTCTACAAGGCATTATCCATGTAACTGGCTTTTCACTTTGGTAACTGATTTTCTCAAAGCCAATCTTTGAAAATCCAGCTTTTAATTGAACCAACTACGACAATCGACGTTAGTGCAAAAATTATTTTAGTTTAGGAAAAGCCCGATTCAGATTATGTTGTCTCTCTGAGAATCAAACCTGATCTCATTTCCCTTAGCGGACCGCTGCTAAGTGTGTTCACAGGAAATCGAATTTTCTATTCGTCGATATTTCCTCCGAACTTTAAATAAGAACAACATCCTGAACAACGTCAACTTTTTGAAAAGAAAGTGTTTTGTTTTTAAAGGATAGGTCGATTACCTATCCAAGTTTTTCAGAATATTAAGAGTGGCATCCTGAAGATGTTAGGTGCTTTTCAATTCTCACATATTGAATTGAGTCATCTCTTAGCCTTTCGGCTTATAATAAAATTAGTTAAGTATGACAAAAGTCATTCTTAGCATGTTTAAAAATAAAACTTAAAATAAAAACAAAAACTTGAAAATAAAGAAAAGAATAACTTTATAAAACCAAAAACAGAGAAGAAGAGTGAAATCTTAATTGTGTTTAGGCTTGCCATAAGAGGGTATTTATAACATCTAAAATCCTAGAGATAAACATAAAATTAAAATAAAAATAATCCTAAAGATAATTCCAAATGTTTTCCAAATTCAAACTTTAAAATTTAAAAATAAATCTCCTAAGATATCACTGCCCGTCCATCTTCCAGAAGGTACTGACTAGATCTTCTAGAAATCTGCTGCTGACTGGACCTTCTAAAAATTGTCATGTCAGACCGTGTCGTGCCCATGTCTCTAGTCATGACTAAATAATAAAAAAATACAAATTGTGCCCTCTTTACTGCTAATTCTTGAAAAAAGATCCAATACAAAATCCAGCACAATACAACCAAATCAGTAGTAATAAATCCATAAGATCAAAGAATTAATGAGGAAATATTTTCGATTTAGAACACTTATCAAATTCCCCCTCACTTATCTCATGCTTGTCCTCAAATATGTTTTAATCAGATCAACAGAAAACTCCATTTACCTTTCTTTGCAAAGTCTCACATCAAAGGAAGCAATGTAAGTAGAGACCACAATAATCATCCAAATCAAGACACCAATCAATTGAACAACACTAATTGGAACAAGGTAAATATAATTGTGACATCCATTCATTCATCAATCTCAATACCACCTAACTTAACACCTTAACAGGATTCACTCAAATAACTGAATGTGCTTGGGGTATAGAAACGCTCAACGTCAGAACCGACACGAAATTACCATAGGCCTCCAAGTAAATCAAATCTCCACTACTAATACGAACAAGATGCACATATCAAAGGGTCTTTTATTAGTTGTAACGGGGCTTAGGTAAAGGTGGGGGAAAAATGCTAATAATATGGCTAAAATTCAAGACAAGGAACTAACAAATAACAAGTTCGACTCCATCAATCGTCTAAGTACAGTAAGATAAAAAGACACAAACCATCAAAAAACACCTTTCCTTTCGAATTGAATTTGACTTTTTTGTACTTTTGATGTTGTTTTGTTTCCCCCTTTTCCCATGTCTTTTTCTGTTTTCTTTTTCTTTTTTTCTTTTTCTGAACTGTTTTTTTTAAACAAAGAACTTTTTCTTTTGCACATGACTTCCTTTCTAACACCACAAAAATTGTTCACTTGTCCTGAAAAGAGTATAAAAAAGGGATAAAATAAAAAGGCTCGTGTTTATAAATGTGGCGAAAACAAAGAATGGTAATAGGCTCAAGAGTGGTTAACAAGGGGAAAATGCATGGATAAGAAATTTAGTGGGGAAAATAAAGGGGTTAATCTTAAGGTGCCCAAATCATTTTTAAGCATCATGTTATTGTGCAATCTCGATATTATTTAAAATGCAGGTTCTAGAATACCAATGTCGAATTCGACACACTCAATCAAACAAAATAAGAGCAAAATGATATGCTCGTAAAGGCTTAAATCTAATCAAAGTGTTTTCATGCATTGAGCTAAGCACATTCCAACCAACAAAATCATGAAATATCACAAGAAATCCAACTTGATCACAACTCATGCTATTCGCTATCAAGAATATCTTAACCTAAACAATTATGTATTCCCAAACAAGCATGACATACCAAAAATATTCAACAAGACAAAGAAATTCAATAAAACTTTCGACAAAAAAACCAACACATACTAGCATCAAAACATAAAGATAAGCAAAGAAAAATTCAATTTAGACTCTACTCCCCCTCAATTAAGGTGTTTTATCCCAAAACATAAAATTAAAGTACGAGAGAAGGAATATAGAACTCCCATGATTTATAGTGAACCACGACCACAGCTACGACGAGAGGCTTTGGGACGAATATATGAAAGAATTTCAGCAATGTTTGTCTCAATGGTGTTGATCATCTATTTATGTTTTCATGTCCGGGCGAGATGTTGCAGGTGGCGGTTGTGACGCATTGCGACGAACGAAAACTTGCTCTCAGAGAGGAGTAAGAACACCAGGTGGAATAAAGTATGGTGCACTTGAGGTTCCAGTAAGTAAGCCCATCAAATCCAAGCATTGCTCATCCAAGGAATCTGTAGAAAAAGCATAAGTAAACATGGTAACATCAAAATTAGCGATGCGAGAAGCTAAATGAGTAACATAAGAGCCAAGGATAAATGGACGATTAGACTAAATACCGATCTTAAAATCCCAAGCAAACCAAAAACCTAAGTTCACCCACTGGCCGACTAACATACACCATAAAAATAAAAGCTAGACTCAGCTCAAGAAAAAGACGAGTCATTTCGGCCTGAATTATTATAGGCGAGGAAGCGGTGTATATAGCGTAAGGTCAGGTTGTGTATATGATGAGATCGAGTCGAGTGAGCGTTGAACGTATGACCAACCAAGACGGTGAGTGCCTCGTAAGACATATCGGCATCGAAATCCTACGGAATCTCAAGCAGAGCAGTATGATACTCATGAATCATGACATCTGTCACAAACCTCATAGCAAGATTAAACTAGAAATAGACATGGAAAAATGATTCTCGCATAATTGAAAAGTAACAACATTAGAAGAGGTAACATTAATAAGACGATGCTGTGAAAAAGTGAAAGTGGCATAAAATTGAAAGACAAGTTCATAAAAAGTGCCATAATTAATAAGTTGATATAAAGTCTAACCAATGCTAACAAAGTAAGCATGTACATATAAGCTAAATGTAGAGTTTCCAAAGTTCGAGTCGGAATATATTTATATACATGAAAAGGACAATTACTTACTGATTCAAAACACACTAACTCCTCATTGTTGAAATGGAAGTAATCTTGCAGAGTTTCTTAAATAGGGACAGCATACGAGCGACCACGTCGATTACGTTATAGATTCTCATGAACAGTCTGTTTTTCACATATTTACCTTTTGGCGTAAATTTGGTTGCATTGTATCCGAGGGATTATTGGAAGTTGAATTAAAGTTTGAGGGCAATCGAATGGAGTTAAATAGTTGATCGATATGGCATGGAAATAGAGGTAATACTCTACTACCTTTTGTATGCTTTTTGGAGCTCATGGATAGATGGTAAGTGCTTGATTGAAATTGATTGGTCCATTATATGTATCTAACTATCAACGGACTCAGACGTAAATTGAAATAAGGAAATAAAACAATATAAGACTTCGACGGCTCGATAAAGAGAAATTGGAAGATCAATCGAAATAATTATAAGTTTAGTGATCCAATAATAAATGAATCGGTTTCAATATCCATAAATTTTGATAAATCTCTTTAAAGGTTAAATATCGGGATTATTTGGATAAGAAATTACTTAAAATAGCCCTAAGAGGTAAAATTTTGAAAATGCCCTTGTATTGAAAAAGGACCAAGATTTTCCCTTGTGGTGAAATTAACCTCTAGTAAGCAAATGAGCAAAGTACTCTAAAATTTAAATGGAACTGGAATACATTCAAGCCTAAGTTACCCGAAGTAATGCCATCAACGGAATTAAATGAAATTACGATAATACCCTTAAAGAGTAAAAAGAAAAATGGGTGACTATGAAAATGGAGACGACCTATGAACTCATATCTTGATACACTTGATCTCGAGAAGCATTGATTTAAATTCTGAATCTATATTGGAATTATATAATTACCCATAAAGTGTAAAATAACCAAAATGCCCTAAAGTGTAAAATAACCTAAAGTATCTCTATGCCATGGAATAACTAATACGTTTAAAATGAATATATAAACCTAGAATATCAAAATAAATTTATTATATGACCAAATTAAATTGAACATAAGTGTAATATATATCCAAAATTCAGAAATGTTCAAATTACTCTGAAAAACTCTGAAGTGACCAGGATAGACTTGACTACTAAATGACCTAGGTAACCATAATGACTTGTGACTAAAAGAGTGACTTGGATAAGTATGGAAATGTTGATGAACTTACCTGATGTACTATCCCCGTGCTTGTAAACCACGAATCAAGTATATCGACATTTTTCTGATAGTGTTGCGACGTGGGAATAAAATAAAAACCAATGGAATATATGTTCGTCTCCTTAAGATCTATTCAGCGATGATTCTGGAGGTGATCAATGGATAAGAATTGTTAGTATTAAAGAGTGAATACCCTGGAAGGGTATTGAATGGAACAGTCAACATGCATTAGTTCTAGAGTTGTTCAGCTTGAGTTATTTCGATAATTTGATATATCAACACAGATTGTAAATGTCCTAAACCTTCATTTCTCCCTTATCAGTTCAAATCACACCAGTTATATATGATCACACAAGTAACTCAGATGCAAAGAATTCTGAATAACACATTTGGTTTAATTGGACTAAAATCCTGTTAATTCAATGCATAATCCTGAAGACCTCAGATTGTTTGAGTAATGAAATCGCTCTCCGTAAATCTGAATATAGGATTTATTCACTATAAAGGTTCCTGAACACCTTTCGGATGCACCTGAATCATAGTGGGATTCTAAAGTATCAACTTTAAATGTCTGATTAGTTCCATTAATAATCGATTTTTTTTAATAGGACCTCGTTCCTGGAATCCGATCAAAGTATATAAGTTTCACGTTTTCCTAATAACTATTCAGTGCTTCTGAAAAATACTTGGATCCTCTAGTGTGTTCCGCATATACTACATGACGATTTTATATGTCTTAAAATGAGTTTTACTGAAATTATTACTTTACTAGTTTATGAACCATGGCAACATGGTATGTGTTCTCTGATTACGTTTTCATTGAAAAATATGAATTGTTCCTAATTTATTAAATCATGGAATTTACTGAGTTATGAACTATGGTTTCATGTTTTCAATGGTTACTATTTAAACTATTTTATTGGGACATTATCTGGGTAGGCTGGAGTATGGAGGTACAGCCCCTAGACTGCAATCATACCTCTTTGAGCTGGAACTCTAAGGTTGAATCCTTATCTGTAATGAGCAAACTTAAGTTTTCATCCGTTAGGACTCTATCGTTTTATAAAGGAATACCAGTAACGTCTATTTGAATTCTGTAAAGTACTACACGAGCCATGTGAGAGTTACTCATCTGAGAAATTCTGACTTGGCTCCGGAAATGAAATTCGGATATGCTACTTCTTTATGAGCCTATTCTCATGACCAAGACTGAATTGATTACTCAAGGACATTTTCGTTCAGATTCTTTTATTGAAATTAGAAAAAGTTCTGATAAGAATGTATACTCAACTAGTTAAGGATTAGTGGAGGATCTGTATTTCAATAAGAGCTACATTATAGATATGAAAGAACTGATGGAAGTTTTATTTCTGTAATTATGTGACATGAATGAATTTCGAGGACGAAATTCTTTTAAGGAGGGGAGAATTGTAACACCCAAATTTAGGGTTAAATTTTAGAAATTATAAAGTATTGGATTTAATTGGTATTTTGAACGAAATGGTGGATTAAATTGTAAAATTTCAAAGTTGGAAGACCATTTTAAGAACTGCATAAAGTTCAGTCATTAAACTCATGGTTTACCCATTTTTATTATGAGTTGAATTATAAATCCCCCATTACCATATGTTTCTGGAAAAATTATCCAATTTTCCTTCTCCAACAACCCTCCTTTCAACTCCGATCTACTCGTCGTCTGACCTCCGATTGACGAACCGAAACAACCATCGTGTTCGTTGTCGATCGAAGAACAAAACCCCTCAAACCTTTCGTCGAGAATCGTCACCGTTCATCGTTAATTTCAGTCAGAAGTATCGTCAGTAATAACTCGATTTCAGTTGGTTTTTCGTCGATTCACGACGATCTGATGATCCGTTTTCGACACCTCCCGCACCATTGTGTTCCTTGCATCGTTCCGAGTCCACCGGTGTTCTCAGTTTCTCTGCCGTCGCCGGCGCGTGGAGGGGTGAGATCGTCAAAGTTTCTGATGTTTCGGAATCGAGCTCTCCGCTGTTCAAAATTGTGAACTGAGCTTGGTAAGTGTCTCAAAATGCCTTAAAATAATTATTAGGAATTTTTCCGACACCGTATTACTGTTCACGCACCGCACGCGCCACCACCGAGAGTGACGATGGCCGCAGGGTGTTAGTTTTGTAATTAATTTCTGTTTGGGTGCTATTTGCGTAAAATTCAGGTGTTAGTTTCGTAAATATTTACAGAAGGTGGCTAATTATGTAATTAATTTAAGATTTGAGAGAGTTTATTAGATGAAAGGAGTAGTAAATTGATTGAATGTATAGATATGGAGGGTTAAATTTAATGAATTGTTTTGAATTAAGACCAATTTGATAGAATTTATAAGTTTTGAGGACTAAATGATATCTTATCGGGCCACATCACTATCTTCATTTTGTTTTGAAAGATTAAAGGCTTGATTAACACCAAAAATGAAAGTTTAGTGACCTAGCTAATAAATATTTCTGTTAAGGCTGAATAAAATTGACTCTATAGTTATTCAACAAAAAATAGAAATAATGCCAAATTTTATTGATGAAAGGCGTAGTGAACCAAATTTATTAATTGAATGAAAAAATATAATCTAATGTGATAGAGTATAAGTTAACATTTAATTGAAATGGTGCAAGGACTTACTGGAGAAGGAATTATAAAATATAACAAATAAAAGATTGCAAGCTCAACACACAATAAAATAAAACATTGTAAAATAGCATTATCGAAAGCTGCAAATGTATTCAGTAGGAACACTTCGTCCACAATTATTTAGAACAAGGCTCAATGAAATAGGAAGGTTGATGTTAATGCCTAAGACTCTTGCTCTGGCAGCAGTGCGAAGGCAAATTGTAGCTTCAAGATCAGAAAAACCATGGATTAGGCTACAACATGGTTTTATAGGCACATCGCCAAGCTCAACATTCACCAAACCCAACACATCAAGACACACACCGAGATTCAGGGGATTGCATGTACCGAATTGACCACGACCATTAGAGACAACAGCTCCGGGACGAATAATAACAAGGTTTTATATGGTAAATCATTTTCGGATTTCAGACGAATTTGAATATGAATTTATCTTTTATATGGTAATATTTAAAAAATACTTTTTTCATATATTCAAATATTTTATGATTATTTCACCTCCATATATATCAAGCACGTGTTTTATATACTAATGTTTATCATTAGATCATTATTTTCTTCTCAAAATTTTTGTTTGATGGATTGTAAGGCCAAGGCCAAATGGAATGGTCGACTATGTCATAATTAATGTTTGACAGTTTTTTGTTATTGTTTCTTTACTTTATTATTGATCTTTCGGGACGAGCTTTTTTAATAATGTTGTTTGAATATTACCTACACGGTTATTAAACTATGGTTCGATTTTATTCTGACTGGCAAATTAGAAATGTTGTCAAATAAAAATAATGCCAAATTTAATTGATGAAAAGTGTAGTGTACCAAATTTAATAATTGAATGAAAAAATATTACATAATGTGGTAAAGTAGAAGTTTACATTTATTCAGAATAATAATGAATGGGAAGGTCAAAAAGTGTTAAAAAGACTTGGTGAACAATGAATTATAAAATACAACAAATAAACAATTACAATCTCAACACACAATAAAATCAAAGATAGTATAATAACACTATTGAAGGCTGCAAATGTATTTGGTAGGAACACTTCGTCCGCAATTATTTAGAGCAAGGCTTAGTGAAATAGGGAGCTTGATGTTAATGCCTAAGACTCTTGCTCTAACTACAGTGCAAAGGCAAACTGCAGCTTCAAGATCAGCCAAACCTTGAATTAGTCTACAACATGATTTTATAGGCACATTACCAAGCATAACATTCACAAAACTCAAGACATCAAGACACACACTAAGACACACTAAGATTCAAGGGATTGCATGTACTAGATTGACCCCGACCATTAGGTAAAAATCTCTAAGACGAATAACAACATAATTTCAGGAATTTGTTGTACAAGAAGAACCTTCTAAATTATTAGCAACATTTTAAAACTAAAAATATGATGACAAATAATAAATGTGACGAATGCAATAGTTAAGAAACGTGAATACACTTAATGAAATTAAAAATATATAATATATTAAATAATATTTACATGTATTAAAATACATATAATTTGTATGATGACAAATAATAAAAGATATATTTTTGTATGAACAATCTTCGAAAACATATTTCTCTTAAGTTAGGAGACTTTGCACAGATTCCCCAATACAAAAAGACATTGCCTTGATTTTATTTTAATATCTAAAATATAGTAAAATTATACTATCGATAAAAATCAATTGTAAAAAAGGTGACATCATTTGTACGTAGAATCATAAAAAATACACTTCCCCTTATTTAGGAGGCTTTCACACTGATTTTCCTCACAAAAAATTATTGTTTTTTTTTTTAGATCAAAAAAATTATTAATATGTTTAATACACACATATAATACATATAATATAGGATGAATAAAATATAAACCATACTATGTATGTATACGTATACGTACACATACACATACACATACACATACACATACACATACACATACACTACACCTACACCTACACCTACACATACACATACACATACACATACACATACACATACACATACACATACATACACATACACATACACATACACATACACATACACATACACATACACATACACCTACACCTACACCTACACCTACACCTACACATACACATACACATACACATACACATACACATACACATACACATACACATACACATACACATACACCTACACATACACATACACATACACATACACATACATACACATACACCTACCCTACACCTACACCTACACATACACATACACATACACATACACATACACATACACATACACATACACATACACCTACACCTACACCTACACCTACACCTACACCTACCCACACATACACATCACATACACATACACATACACATACACATACACATACACATACACCTCACCTACACATACACATACACATACACACACATACACATACACATACACATACACATACCATACACATACACATACACATACACACATACACATACACATACACATACACACACATACACCACACATACACATACACCATACACATACACATACACACACATACACATACACATACACATACACATACACATACACATACACATACACATACACATACACATACACATACACATACACATACACATACACATACACATACACATACACATACACATACACATACACATACACATACACATACTACACATACACATACACATACACATACACATACACATACACATACACATACACATACACATACACATACACACATACACATACCATACACATACACATACACATACACATACACATACACATACACATACACATACACATACACATACACATACCACATACACATACACATACCATACCATACACATACACATCCACATACACATACACATCACATACACATACACATACACATACACATCACATACACACACATACACATACACATACACATACACCTACACATACACATACACAACACATACACCACACACATACACATACACATACATACACCATACACATACACATACACATACACATACACATACCACCTACACCTACACATACACAACATACACCTACACCTACACCTACACCTACACATACACCTACACCTACACATACACCTACACCTACACACACACCTACCCCTACACTACCATACATACCATACACATACACATACGCATACACATACCCTACGCCTACCCTACGCCTACACCTACGCCTACACCTACACCTACGCACACACACCTACGCCACCTACACCTACGCCTACGCATACACCTACGCCTACGCCTACGCCTACGCCTACGCCTACGCCTACGCCTACGCCTACGCCTACGCCTACGCCTACGCCTACGCCTACGCCTACGCCTACGCCTACGCCTACGCACCTACACATACACCTACACCTATGCATACGCATACGCCTACGCCTACGCCTACGCCTACGCCTACGCCTACGCCTACACCTACGCATACGCATACGCATACGTATATGCCTACGCCTACGCATATGCCTACGCCTACGCATACGCCTACGCCTACGCATACGTATACGCATACGCATACGTATATGCATACGCATACGCATTCGCATTCGCATTCGTATACGCATACGCATATGCATACGCTTACGCTTACGCAGAAGCATACGCAGACGCATACGCTTACGCAGACGCAGACGCAGACGCAGACGCAGACGCAGACGCAGACGCATACGCAGACGCATACGCAGACGCATACATATAATACTCTAATATAAGCATAATATAACATATAAGGATGAAAATGACATAAACACAAAATTCATCAGCACATAATTATTGAGATGGTCTTTTTCGGAGGGGGAAAGGGGGTCTCATTTCAAAATTCTTTTTTGATCGGTTAATGATATAATGTGGTTCGATGAGTCACCACCAATCTTTGATTAGGGTGTGATTGGGCACCCAAAATGTATTCGTCATTTTAATAAAATATTAATTTTAATTAAAATGACAAACTTACGGTCTACGTTACCAAAATTTGAGTTCGGGAGTCGGCTACATGTGGGGAAGGATTAACACCCCACAACGCGCTAAATCGGTACTTAGTCAATTAATTAATTGTCTTTGCAATGAAATTTACGAGTTCGAGTCTAATTTAATTTAAGATCCCCTAAAAATGACATTCTTTGAATTTTGGATGAAACTTAAAGATATTACTATTTCGTCTTAAAATTATATAGAGATTTGAATGAAAACAATAATATCTAATGATTTCCAATCGAGAATAAATGACCTCTCATACCTTACAGTAGTCATTTATCATTCACACCGAAAAAAATGTATTATTATTCTCAATGTTGATTCAAATGTTATTGTTTTGAAAATCTATCTGGAAAACACATGCAAAAATAAAGAGAATTAAAAGCGTATATCAAGGAAGTAAAATTATTAATTTTACCAATTTTTAATGAGAATAAGAATGTTCAAATATTTAAATATCTCGAGATGAGACCTTAGATCCGATCTAAAAGTCTTTTCTCGATGAGTTTAATTAAAAGAACATGATCCTTTTCCCAATCCCCAAATTTTAAAATGAATTCGATTTAATTCGTGTCACTAAATGAGATAAACTTTCATTTTAAAATTATCGAAAGTAACTTTCTTATACGTTAAGACAGTTACTTTACGACAATATTAAAATGATCGAACATTACACTTATTCAATTTATTTCGAATCTAATCGATGCTTATGAGGGTATTACATAAATGAAAAAATATATAGCTATACTTATGCACAAATAAACATACAAAAGTAGAAACTTTGTATATATACTAAGTTATCAACCAATTGTTTAAAAAAATACACGATTAATATATACATATATATATATATACGTTAACATGGAAAGAGAAGAAATGGCAACTTCATGATCCCATATATTCAAATATTACATCCCTTAATAAAGGGTTAACAAAAGCATGCTTGTTATATTTCATTAATAAAGGAATATTATATATATGTTATATTAACATGGAAAGAAAACGAAACAGTGATCAACATTATAGGGTCAACACACCTATATATGTATATAAATTCTTTAATAAAGACTAGGCAAAGCATTCATACCATATTTGTTTGCAAAAGGACATATATATATATGCCATATCTTGATAAAAAAAAAAACCCATGCATTATATACGAATATGCCACGTATTTAACAACTAAGTATTAACCTATTATAATATATTATATTAAAGAATTACTACATGCATTTACCTAATACAAAACTACATGATTCATGCAAAAAGATACGGGATCATTAAAAACATTCATACCTAATATAATATAAAATTAAATAAAACTACCTAATATAATAAATATTCAAACATAGAAACACAACTCACTTTAGTAAACACAACATAAATGGAATATTCAAACAACCTAATTGCAACAATACATATAAATAAACAAGTCATTCATTAAGGAGAATCATAATAGGCAAATTCTAAATAATTTAGTGACCAAAGTGCAAACACAAATAAATTAAAAACATGAAGTATAAATAATGTAAAATTACATTCGGTGACTAAATTAAAAAATCCCCGAACCCTAAAAAACTTGGTAAGATAATAACCCAGGCACCAAAAATTCACTCTAACCCCTTTACAAAACGGGGTCATTTTGAGGGCCCCATAAATACTCTACTATAGGGTTTCGGCTAACCCTATATCATTTCTCTTCTCTCCAAACGAAAAACACAAAAGGGAGAGAGAGAAAACTCTCTCAAATCCCCCTCGTCGGGGGAAAGAAACTGCCACCCGCCGGTGGTGCTCACATTAGCCGACGGCGGCCGGAGAAAGCAAAAACCCACCTAAAACTTCCTCTCCTCTTCCTCAACCCAAATTTGATGCCCGATCACTGAGAAAACCCCCTAGAAGCCTATATATAAGGATTTACCTTCGGATAACTAAAAAATCCAGTAACCTTTCGGCTTGCTCGTACTCCGGCCGCCGCAAAGACCTCCCACCAAGGTAATCTACTCGACCCCGTTTTGGTTTTTTTATATATGCAATATTCAAAAATAAATCTTGTCTTTTTTATTTCACGATTCGAAACCGAAATAAAACACCCAAAAAAACCTTTAAAAATTATAATTTTTTTCTTTTATTTGCTTTTTCGGGACTGAAAAACCCAGAGGGGAGAGCTAATTTTACAATCTTGGTTCGGGTTTATATAACCCCCGATTTTACATATGCTTTTTTCTATTTTTTTCCTTTGAAATCATTACAAAAAATGATTTTGTGTGTGGTTTTGGTTTTTGTTCCTACTTACTTACTGACTTAGGTATACTAACATGGCAGGGCTGGTACGTGGTTGGTAGCAGCTGTAGTGGCTAGGGACTGGTACAGTAAGGAGGTGGCAGCTGATTGGTGGAAGCGGTAGTGGCTGGGTTCTCCCTCTGGTGGTGGTGGTTGAGATGAAAACCCTAGGGTTTCAAACCCTAGTTGGGTAGGATCAAACCTGGGTTTGGGCCTGTAGTTGGGTTCTGGGTTAGCTTGTGGCCTGGGCTCGGGTCTTGGGTTGTTTTTTTTGGGCCCAATTGGTTTGTTGTAAAGCCTGAAAACATAAATAGAATTAATAACAACAACAACAACAACAATAATAATACAGGACTAAAATGAGTGTCAATAGATTCCCTTGTTTGCTCATTCTTGTGTTAACAAGAATAAGGCAAAGACAAAGAGACAAAGAGTTTTCGTCCGGTCAACTTCATGCTTTGCAATATGATGAGGGATCTGTTCCGCATCTTCTTGAACGAAAATCATATATGGGGGAGGTTGATCCATTATACTGTCACTCAGGGAAGATTGAATCGAGGTAGACTTGTTCCACTGTCACTCAGGGAATATCAAATCTTTAAAGAGAGGGATTTGTTCCACTTCTTCTGGAGGAAATATCATATATAGGGGAGTTGATCCATTCTATTGTCACTCAAGAAGATTGAATCGAGGTATACTTGTTCAACTGTCACTCAGGGAATATAAAATCTTGAAAGATAGGGATTTGTTCCGCTTCTTCAGGAGGGAATATCAGATCTAGGGAAGTTGATTCATTCCAGTTACTCAGGGAATATCAAATCTGAAAATTAAACATTACCACTTGTTAGTATATGTTTAAAAATTTGAAAAATCATACTTGAAGATTTGGATTTCAAGATAGTCTTTGAAAATCAAATTTTCTTGTGCAAATTTATCTTGCAACCACCGAATATGGGAGTCTGTCTTTACTTGAGTCTCAGTTGGATCTCTTTCTTTTTGGGACTCTGAATCTGTTACTTTTTCAAAAAATTCATTTTTTCAGAAAATATTTAAATGAGATAATTTGGAAATTATTTTTCTTAATCTCCAGAAAATCATGCGAAAACATCATGCCCGAAGGACTTATGGATGGCCTGAAGGACTTACCAAATTTGAGAATAGTTTACTAGGTAAGAAATTTTCTTACTTTAAAAAAAATCAATTTACATATTTTAATGAGAAACCTTTCTCATTTTTTTGAGAGACACGTGAAAAAAAATCCTTCCCAAAGGTCTTATAGATGACCCGAAGGACTTATCATCTTGCTCGAAAGACTTATAGATGACCTGGAGGATTTAAGCATCATACTCGGGAGACTTCCCGATGGCCCGAAGGACTTAACCAACTTTGGAAATAGTTTACTAGGTAAGAAACCTTTCTTACTTTAAAAAAAATTAATTTTAAGATTTAAATGAGAAATCTTTCTCACTTTTTGAGATACATGTGAAAACATCCTACCCGAATGTCTTATGGATGACACGAAGGACTTATTATCTTGCTCGAAAGACTTACAGATGACCCGAAGGATTTAAGTATCATGCTTGAAAGACTTACTGATGGCCCGAAGGACCTATAAAATTTGGAAATAGTTTACTAGGTAAGAAACCTTTCTTACTTTTTTTAATAAAAATTTCAATTTTCAGATTTAAATGAAAAACCTTTCACATTTTCTGAGAGAGATGTGAAAACATCCTTCCCGAAGGTCTTATGGATGGCCCGAATGACTTATCATCTTGCTCAAAATACTTATAGAGATGACACGAAGGATTTAAGTATCATGCTTGAAAGACTTACTGATGGTCCAAATGACTTATAAAATTTGGAAATAGTTTACTAGGTAAGAAACCTTCTTACTTTTCAAAAAAATTCAATTTTCATATTTAAATGAGAAACCTTTCTCATTTTTTTAGAGACATGTGAAATCATCCTGTCCAAAGGACTTATGGATGGCCCAAAGGACTTATCATCTTGATTGAAAGACTTACAGATGACCCGAAGGATTTAAGCATATGCTCGAAAGACTTACTGATGTCCCGAAGGACTTATAAATTTTGAAAAGAGTTTACTAGGTGAGAAACCTTTCTTAATTTTCCAAAAACTTCAATTTTCAGATTTAAATGAGAAAACTTACACATTTTCTGAGAAAGATGTGAAAACATCCTGCCCGAAGGTCTTATGGATGGTCCGAAGAACTTATCATCTTGCTCGAAAGACTTACAGATGACCCGAAGGATTTAAGCATCATGCTCGAATGACTTAATCATGGCATGTAGGAGTTATAAATTTTGGAAATAGTTTACTAAGTAAGAAACCTTTCTCACTTTCCAAAAATTTTAAATTTAATCGAGGAACCTTTCTCATTTTTTGAGTCACTTGTGAAAACATCCTACCCGAAGGTCTTATAGATGGCCCGAAGAACTTATAATCTTGTTCGAAAGACTTATAGATGACCCGAAGGATTTAAGCATCATCCTCGAAAGACTCACTGATGGCCCGAAGGACTTATAAATTTGGAAATAGTTTACTTGGTAAGAAATCCTTTCTTACTTTTAAAAAATTTCAATTTTCAAATTTAAATGAGAATCCTTTCACATTTTTCGAGATACATTTGAAAACATCCTACCCTAAGGTCTTATGGATGGGCCGAAGGAGTTATTATCTTGCTCGAAAGATTTACAGATGACCCGAAGGGTTTAATAATCATGCTCGAAAGACTTACTGATGGTCCAAAGGACTTATAAATTTTGGAAATAATTTACTAGTTAAGAAACCTTCATTACTTTTAAAAAATTTAAGTTTTAAGATTTAAATGAGAAACCTTTCTCATTTATTTAACTTATAAAATGACTTAATGGTCGGGCAACATGCTCCACTTTAAAGTAATGCTTTCTTTGTAGATATGACTCACCCTGTTCTTCAGGTTTTGCCTCCTTAAACATGATTCCTTGTATTTGATATTTGAATTCTAGCTTCCACTTATTGGGATTTTAATACCATGAATCCTCTCATTTCATTAGAAGATCTTTAAAAACCATATATTTATGTGTGAAATGCGAATGCAATGTAATGCATTTCCCTTTATGTAAATGATGTTCTCATGCATGCATAAATGTTGATTCAATTTTCCCTTTACTCCAAAGTGGAGAATCAAGCCTTATCCCTCTTGATCACTCTTCTCTAGGGTTTACTCAGATATTAGTGTAGCAACCTATAATTTCAAGTTTGCAACTTTTAAAGACCTGCCCTATCATCTTGTGATTTTTGTTTTCTGTCTTAATTTTAAAGGAAGTGTTTTATCTCTCAAATTCTTGTTGCCGTCAGTAATATGATATTGATGCCCCTTTCTGTCCTTGGCTCAATTATTCTTTCAGATTTGTTCTTTCAGGACTCTTCCATTGGTTGATGCTCGGCTGGTTTGCTTTACAAGGTAAGCTCTAGTCAAATTCATGTTTTGTATATGACACTCCAAGTTGCAAGGTCGTTATCAATGTCTTTTCGATCAGAACCATGTTATCTCAAAACGATCTGGGTCTTTGGTCATAGCCTAATGTGGGTACTTTCATGGATCCTACCTACATGGGTTCCAAAATTCATCCCTGGCCGTATTCTTGCATTTTTACTATACGCTAGGATATGTGCCCCTTTTAAACAAGGCGATCATCTACCTCTCGATGGGTTACCAACAACGTCATGAGGAAGTGTTATAAGTTCTATCCTCCAGTCCATCTGATATCTCAGACCATTTTCTTTAAAGATTGTGGAATGTTTCATTATTCTAGCATGGCTTATTCTTTTTCTCCAATAGAGGCAAAATGGACCTCACTTGCTTCAAGGACATTTTGCATATGAGATTGTCCTGTCTAAAAATATTTTCTCCTTTCTTTTATATTATAAATCAAAGAATGAAAGAATTTTGTAAAGTATTACTCCTTAATTCATGCTCACAATTGAAGCAAATCATAAACATGAGTTCACAGAATATCAAAAGAATCAATAACTCTTTTAATATTTTCAAAGTTATAGCTCTTTGACAAGTGTCAAATTTGATGGGTTGGCTTCAGGTTGGCTTTCCTAATTTCTAAGGTTTCAGTCATCAAATATGTATTTCCTTCATTGGTACTTTTGAACATTATAACATGCCCCTATTTCTTGGCTTGGTATTTTAACCGGATGCAGAAAAAATGATGTAACTAACATATTTAATTACTAAACTTTCTACAACACTTCTATTTTGGTTCTCTAAAATCTTCCATTTGTTCAAGCTTCATTGACTTCTTTAGCATAGGTAGTGCAAAGACATCAGTCCAAATATAAAATCCTAAGTGCTTGTATGAGATAAACTATAATAGGTGTTCCTCAACTCCCTAAGTCCATTTTACTGAAACTCATTATTAGATAAATTTGATTTAGTTTGCCATTGTTTGGCTAGCTGAATTCAACTTTATTGTATATATATATTATAAGTGCCTTCATTAGGCTAGCTGAAGGATTTATCTCCTCACAAAGTCTTTTACTTGACAATTACAGTGGAGCAAACACCAAACTGCTATATACCCGAGTAATGTCATGGTTTGAATGCAATCTATTCATAAAGACGGGCTTTTGAGTTTCCTCTATAACCAATTAATTTAGTGGAATAGCTCATCTTTATTGTATAATCTATAATAATAATAATAATAATATAATAATAATAATAATAATAATAATAATAATAATAATATAATAATATAATAATAATAATAATAATAATAATAATAATAATAATTTATTAACCTTTTGAGTATTCAAATTAGAATTTCTTATGCTCATCGAGAAGAACCTGTTATAGTCAATGTGTCTTTGATGGTAAGAAAATCCCATATTTAGAGTTCAGTTCCCAAACAACTAACCTATACTAAATTCATAAACTCCACCATTCCATTTTTGAAGATCAGGACCAACATTGAACGTCCTCAATAGAAGTGTAGTCTAGTTAGTTTTATAATGTCATACACAAGAGATGCCCCATGTTGTCCTCTCTTATGCATACCTAAATACCAAGCCTCTTGTTCATTTCCTTATGAGAGGAGAAGGCTATATTGGTCCCTGCAGGAGAAGGCTATGGTGTTCGAGTGTATCTTCTAGGGTAAGGTGAATGGTCATTGTTTTATCAGTTTTCAATCTTGTCACTTTGTCAAAGATTTATAACTATAATCATTTAAAGAGTTTTTAATTCAATTGATATTCAAAGAATTTCAATATTGCAAATTTGATTAAATGCTCACCATCTTTAAAGTAGCACAAGTTCATTTCAAACATCCTTACAAAAACCTGAGAAAGGACAAAAGAAAAAAATTCAAATAAGATGCTCCAAATGGAATAAAGTTCCACAATGGATGAAATGATCTCTTCTTAATTATGATACCCCATTATTTTTCTAATACAGTGGTACTTCACTAAATCAGATGCTACATATTGTGCTTTGATGCATCACTCGAGTTCGTCAATTACTATTCCACCAATTCTTATGTCACCATCCCAATTTCATCAAGCATCTCTACCTCCTTTACCAACGGCCTACAATTCCCATTAGAATGTCTAGATACCCCAAGTGGAAATCACAGACATTATCTTGATCGTAGCTGTGTGTCTAAGGATTTGGTGGTACTTTCATTGGCCTCGGTGTGAGGTATTGATCTTTAATCAAATGGGGGTAAAGATCTGAGATAAAAGTTTGGAACACCTTCAAAATATTTCTCGATCGTGAGACTTTCCTTGGTCGGTCCGAACGAGTAGCTATTTCTTTTCTTTTACAACTGTGGGGGCTCTGTATGTGACATTCATTTACATCATCAGCTTTCGCTTTTTAATCAGTCGGGCTTTTGAAAGTAATTTTTAAGTTTCCTTTGCTGATTGCATTTTCAATTAATTCCCCAACTATCACAAGATCCTTGAAGTCCCTTGCTGAGTTTGCCAGCATTAACTCGAAGAAATGATCTGAGCGAGAATTATGAAATGTATATGATATTTCTTCTTCTCACATAGGAGGTTGAACTCATGCTGCCACTAATATCCATCTTAATGCATATTCTTTAAAGCTTTCAGTGGCTTTCATCCTTATTCCCTGAAGATCATTATTCACATCTATTGATTTGCTCTCGGTTCAAACAGTTATACCATACTATAGCTGGCCTAGTAAGACTATCATGGAAGTAGTGAATCAATAGATTATCATCATTTAAGTACCCTTCCATCTTTCTGCAAATCATTCTCATATGAATTAGGGGACATCTGGTGCCATCATATTTCTTAAAATTAGGCATCCTAAATTCATGTAGGATAACCAAATCCGGGACCAAACTAAGATTTCTCGCTTCTAGTTCTTTGTGAGATGCATTAACATTTGGCATAGCTCCAATTTCTTCCTTCAAATGCTTGAATTCATTTTTAAATTGCTCATGAATAATGAGGCTCCTCCCTAGGTGTGGATGTAAAGCTCCATGGTAGGTTATCATTCTCGACGTATTAGTCTGATAACACTTATATCTTTTATCAGTCATCTTTTCTCTATCAGCAGCCTTGGTTGCCAACATTTGGATCATCTGATTCGATACATATTGTAGAGAACCCAATGCTTGATTCCTCATATTTTATTGTAACCTGGCCAACTGCTCTTGTAATCGATCTTGTGATCCCTTATGAGATTTCTCCATCATTCCCATTTGTTTGTTCATAATAACGAGGAAGTAGTATGAATGAATGATCTTGGTATTGCTGTCACATAGCCCTCCATAAATTATTTTCATGTTTCATAACAGTGCATGTAAAATGCTTAAATAAACAAATGTGATGCAAATACATGTATGCAAAGGGTGTCATTCCAGAGTGATCATTTTAAAACAACTTTTATTGAACACAAAGGTTTTGATACATCAAACAACTTTGCATATAAGGAATAACATTAACTCCTAACTTATCTATCTCTTCAAAATACAAATTAACTTATACTCATGTTGGGGTGTTGAGTTGTTAATCTGCTTCAATTCTCTCGCAAAGCCATGTAAATCAATCAACTTTTGAGCCACATTGCTTGCTTGGATCATAACTTCTTTCATGCCATCGTCTTTTTCCTCCATCTTAAATGTCAATTCTCAGAGCTGTAAACAAAGTTGTTCATTTTTCCCCGTAAGAAAATCTCTGTTGTTATGAAATCCTTGGGTAATATTTTCAAAATTATATACCATCCTCATCAATCTCATGTTCTTGGCTCTAGTGGCTTCTTGCTCAGCATCAATCTCATGCTTGTGGTGCTTATAAAGCTTCCATGTTGGCTATGGACAAATTCAACATATGATTTTTGGCTTGACATCTTCCCAAATCATTAACAGTTGTATCATGTATTTTTCTGCAATATGTAAATCATAAGAGAACATCTTGGCTTGACCTTCATGCATATTTTAATTCTTTCTCTAGTGTTCCACGTCTTTCTTCAGTTTAGTGACCCTATTATCCACTCTTCTAGGGTATTTCCTATACCAGCATTTTTAAAGGCTAGACTGATCATTTGAAACCCATCACGCATGACTTCCATCTCTCTATTCAATTTATTATTTTCATTCATCAAATGATGAACTTGAGCTTTATCCTTTAGCAAATCTTCTTCCTCCTGGATGTCCCCACTGATATTTTTAGCTTTAAACACTTTTAGTTCCAACATAATAGGACAACCGCTTACCAAACTAGGTCGACCTTTCACTTCTAACTCTAATAATTCATGATCCAAAAGATGTTGGACTCGATGATTAAAGGTTGTGCAATTCTCAATGGAATGTCCTTGAGCACTGACATGATATTCACAATGAAAATTCACGTCATACCAATTTGGATACAGAGGCTGTAAAGGTTTCACATAATGCGAGCCACCTCCCGGGCTTCTAAAAGCTTATCATACAATTCCTTATATGATATAGGGATAGAAAGAAATGAGAGGAACCTCTTGGCTTGGATTGAACTGGAGTCTTCAGGTTTATTCATCCTGAAGCATTAAGTATACTCTCAAATGCCCATGAATTTTGATTGCATGGTTTATTTTCATCTTTCTGGACTTCTAATGTTGTCACCATTTCTTTGGGGTCTCCAGATAACTTGTTGATACGAAGGGTGACTGTGTGTGATTTCTCAGATTGGTTAGGATTAGCTTGTTCTAAAGTAGCCCTTTGTGTACTTGACATTGTAGGATCGTTCTCATCGAGCTCTATCCATTCTTTTGTAGAAGTCTCTTTTCCTTTGGCCAAAGTAGATTTTCTATCCATTATCTTGGAAATTTTCTCTCTTATCTCCTTTTGCTCTTCGTCAGACACACGATCCTCAGGCGCATAGCTCTCCACTATTCTCAGAGTTTCCTTAGGATGACATTCCATAATTGTGTTATAGTTTTCTTGATCATGAAACCTTTTGTCCATCATGAAAAACTTTTGTCATGAACATACGATGCAAGTAGAAAGAAAAGCAACATAAAAACAAGTTAATACAAATAAGATAACAAAACAACAATAATTATAGAAGCAAATAGCAAAATAAATCAATTGATAAGATAATACAAAAACGAGAATGCAAATGTAAATGAAAATACAAACACACAAGGTGTTAATTCCCAGGTAGTCAACAAGATTTCAATACATCAGGTAGTCAAAATAAAATTAAGATTCTTCACTTCTTTATTTTTTTGAACCGTACTCTTCATGGAATCTAGCATTGCACCCAAAGTTGTTAGGGTACCTCATCGCATTTGACAATGCCTGAGGTCCTTAAATTAATTATAGTTGAATCATGAGAT
Organism: Hibiscus syriacus; assembly: GCF_006381635.1. Lineage (NCBI taxonomy): Eukaryota > Viridiplantae > Streptophyta > Magnoliopsida > Malvales > Malvaceae > Hibiscus > Hibiscus syriacus. The sequence continues at coordinate 1,732,038 of NW_024063064.1, forward strand.
ATCCATTTTGTGAAATGGTCTTCATACCTTTGTGAAGGGTTTTCTAGTCTTGAATTTATCTCTTGAGGAAACATGTTGGCTTTGGTGCTCTCACAGGAAGTCTTTGACCAGCTTCAAATTCCTTAATTCATCGAATGTCTTTCTTCATGGATCGTTTGAACATCATTGGATCTCCCAGTTTTTACTACATGGCTAATAATTTCTTGTTTCATTATGAACAATCTCTTTACTTAGTCAATCACTTGTGAATCAATACCTTGTTTGGTTATGATGTGAAAATGCAAATGCAAACATAAAACAAAAAAGATAAAACAAAAGAAATTGTTAGTACCACTTAACCAAAGAGCAGAAGAAACATCTATGAAAAGAAATGATCCTATCCAACATGATACCTACCCTAACATGCTTTTATAACAGTTCTACCCAGACATGTTTTCTACCCCCATGCTTTGTTCAACACATAAATTCTAATATCATGCCATCTAGTTTGCATGCTTGTTTGAAAAAAATGAACCAAACCGCATGATCTCTAGTTCACATGTATTTATCTGGAAATTAAAATTACACTACAAAAATTAAAATGCTCAAAATGGTTTTTCCTTGTGTACTCTCCTCAAAGGATTCTTATGATCTGGGTAAGGCTCTATCTGGGTTCTATGTTTACTACATGTTGGGTTTAATTCTAAAGTAAGAGATCCTCGAATTGTCATTGCTGGTCCCCTTTAGGCTACTAAACTTTTAATCGTGGTCCATCGCAGGCTTTCAGATCGAGTTCAATTCGAGGGGACACACCTTTTTATATCCATACGGAGGTGAAAACCATCATGAGAACCATAAGTCGTGAGCCCCAGGAGCGATTCACTATCCCATACGGAGGTAAAAACCACACGAGGGAGTAGTTTCTCATTCCTACTTAAATAGGATGGAGAGGGGTTTTAGCTCATCATATGCAAATGCGGTAGCGCGGTGTGTGAGGAAAAGAAAAAACAAATCAAACAACACTAAATAGAAAACTCAAAATCCCGAACAATTATCTACTCTGAAAACACCAACAAACAAGTCAGTACAACTATTTAGTGGTTAATTAAATTACAAAAATTTTATTTCAAACCACACAAGGGATCAAAAATCAAATTTGAACGAACTTGTAATTTTCATTTGCAAAGATAAGTAATCAGTTGACTAATGGCCTGAATCTCTAAAAAATGTCCTCAGCGAAGTCGTCAAGCTGTTGAATGGTTTTTTCCAGAGGGGGAAAGGGGGTCTCGGTTCGAAATCTTTTTGATCGGTTAATGATAAAACGTGGTTCGAGGAGTCACCACCAATCTTTGATTACGGTGTAATTGGGCACCCAGAACGTATTTTCCATTTTAATAAATTATTAATTTTAATTAAAATGACAAACTTACGGTCTACATTACCAAAATTTGAGTTCAGGAGTTGGTTATGTGTGGGAACGATTAGCACCCCTACAACGCCATAAATCGGTACCTAATCGATTAATTAATTGTCTTTGAATTGAAATTTATTAGTTCGAGTCTAATTTAATTTAACATCCCCTAAAAATGATATTAATTGAATTTTTGGATGAAACAAAATAATATTTAATTATTTCCTATCGAGGAGAATCAATCTGTCATACCTTGAAGCAATCCATTCTTACTCCAAATGAAATAAGTAAATATTAAAATTTCATTCTAAAGTTCACTATTAATTCACAATAACAACACCCAAAATAATAATTTTATGGGTGAATATAATAATACCTAATTATTTCCAATCGAGAATAAATTTACCTTTTGTGCATTAAAAATTTATTATCCCAATTGAAATAAAGAGATATTACTATTTCATCTTAAAATTATTTAGTGATTCAAGTGAAAACGATAATATTTAATGATTTTCAATTAAGAATAAGTTAGCTCTCATACCGTATAGCAGTCATTTATTACTCACACCGAAAAGAAAAGATATTACTATTCTCAATGTCAATTCGAATGTTATTGTTTTGAAAATCTATCGGGAAAACACATCCAAAAATAAAGAGAATTAAAAGTGCATATCAAGCAAGTAAAATTATTTATTTTACCAATTTTTAATTAGAATAAGGATGTTCAATTATTTAATATCTCGAGACAAGACCTTAGATTCGATCTAACAATATTTTCTCAATGAATTTAATTAAAAAACATGATCATTTTCCCAATCCCCAAATTTTAAAATGAATTCAATTTAATTCATGTCACTAAATGAGATAAACTTTCATTTTAAAATTATCAAAAGTAACTTTCTTATACGTTAAGACAGACACTTTACGACAATACTAAAATGATCAAATATTACCCTTAATCAATTTATTTCGAATCGAGTCAAGTGATGCTTATGACGGTATTGCATAAATCAAATAAAATATAGCTATACTTATGTGCAAACAAACATACAAAAGTAGTAACTTTGTATATATACTAAGTTATCAACCAATTGTTTAAAAAAATACACGATTAATATATACACATATATATTACGTTTACATGGAAAGAGAAGAAATGACAACTTTATGATCACATATATACATATATTAAATCCCTTAATAAAGGGTTAACGAAAGCATGCTTGTAATATTTCATTAATAAAGGAATATATATATATATATATATATATATATAATATATATATGCATGTTATATTAACATGTAAAGAAAACGAAATAGTGAGCAACATTATAGGGTCAACACACCTATATATGTATATTAAATTCTTTAATAAAGGCTATGCAAAGCATTCATACCATATTTGTTTGCAAAAGGACACACATATATATATATGCCATATCTTGATAAAAAACCACATGCATTATATACCAATATGCAACGTATTTAACAACCAAGTATTAACCTAATATAATATATTATATTAAAGAATTACTACATGTATTTACCTAATACAAAACTACATATTTCATGCAAAAAGATACGGGATCATTAAAAATATTCATACCTAGTATAATATAAAATAATATAAAAATAACTAATATAATACATATTCAAACATGGAAAAACAACTCACTTTAATAAAAATGCAATATAAATGGAATATTCAAACAACCTAATTGCAACAATACATATAAATAAACAAGTCATTCATTAGGAAGAATCATAATATGTAAATTCTAAATAATTTAGTGACCAAAGTGCAAACAAAAATAAATTAAAAAAAGGATGTATAAATAAAGTAAAATTATATTTGGTGACTAAATTACAAAATCCACGAACCCAAAAGAATCTAACAATCAAGGGAGTTCAAATAAAAAGAAAAAAATAGAAAAAAAAGAAGAAAAAGAGAATTTCAAAGAAAAGCAAAAGCCAAGGAAAGTGCTATACTATTGTAAGTACATCAAGAGGCATATCTACACTAAGAGAAGATAACCTTATTGTTTCTTGAGAAAGGTTGCAGTAAGTGTTGTTTCTTGAATTGTAAGTCACATCTTCCTTTCTTTACTTTCATTTTCCTTGTCTTCAACCTTTTCCCTCTTTCATTACCTTTTAAATCCTTTCTTCTACATTTTTCATTTTTATTTTTCCTTTTGTACCCTAACCTATTTGCAGTCGATGCACACAAGAAGAGAATTAACTTGTTCTAATATTAAGTAAGTTCTTCAAAGGACTTAGTAAGTGAGATCGAGTGGAAAAAGTCTAATTGAGTGAGTGAGATCAGAAGGGGAATTGTTAAAAGCCAATATATATTCCCGAGAGTAAACACGAGTGTTGAGTGGAGTGATCATAATTTTCTTTGGAGTGAACTTGTGAGGCTTTGTGAGTATGCTAGTAAGGTTTACTTTTGTTTTATTTGATTACTAACCATGTCTTAAAGTCCTAAAGTAAATGTAGGTGAACCAAACTTGCAAATGCAAGCATTGATTGGAGAAATGATGAGAATGTTTCGTTCAGAATTTGATGCTCTTCATGATAAACTAGACCAAAGATGAGATCAACCCCAAGCTCAGAACAATGATACTCCTCAGAGGAAACAACCTATTCTAGAAGATGATGTCCTAGACAATTATGATAATGAAGATAACATGAGCAACATTAAAATCAAGATTCCTCAATTTCAAGGAAAACTGATCTTGAAGCCTATCTTGAATGGGAAAGCAAAGTCGAACATGTCTTTAGTTGCCACAATTATTATGAACTAAAGAAAGTGAGATTGGCAGCCATGGAGTTTGTCGATTATGCTTTGATTTGGTGGGATCAACTTACTATTACCAGAAGGAGGAATGGAGAAATTCCAATCTCAACATGGCTTGAAATGAAAGGTATAATGCGTAAACGTTTCATTCCCACTCATTATCACCGGGACTTGTTTCAGAAACTGCAGAACCTTAAACAAGGCAAACATAGTGTGGAGGATTACTATAAATAGATGGAATTGGTAATTATCCGAGTCAATATTGAGGAGGATCGTGAAGAAACCATGGCTAGATTTCTTACCGGAATCAATCCAGAAATTGCCAACACCTTGGTGTTATACCATTATATAGAGATCGATGAAATGGTGCAAATGGCTATGAAGATAGAAAGGAAACTAAGGAGAAGATCTATCTCTCGTACTACCATGCCTACACCTTCAAGATGGAGTCCAAACAATTTGAAGAAATCTACCCTACTCCTACCAAAGAGAAGGTAGAATCATCTAGTGCTCCACAACTCAACAATGGTAGCCGAGGAAAAGATGCCCTTGAAAGATCAAGAGACATTCAGTGCTTCAAATGTCCTAGGAGGAGGCATGTGTCTACATAATGTCCTAACCGAAACACCATGTTACTACTTAGAAATGGTGAAATTGAATATGACCATGAAGAAGAAGAAGCACCACAAACCGAAGTCGAGGAAGAATCGAAAATTGGGGCTCTTGTGGAAGGAGAAGCTCTAGTGGTTAAAAGAAGCCTGAGTGCTAAAGTAGTAGAAGAAAATACACAACGATAAAACATCTTTCATACCCGATGCCATGTTAATGAAAAGGTGTGTTTCAAGATCATAGATGGTGGGAGTTGTACTAATGTTACCAGTGCCATCATGGTGGAGAAATTAGGCTTGAAAACTTTGAAGCATCCAAATCCCTATAAATTAAAATGGCTCAATGAACGAGGAGAACTTAACGTCAATAAACAGTGATGGTTTATTTTTCAATTTGAAAGTACAAGGACGAGGTTATGTGCGATGTTGTTTCTATGTATGGTAGCCATTTACTCCTTGGAAGACCATGGCAATATGATAAGAGGATCATCCATGATTGTTTTACCAATCAATATTCATTAAACCATGGAGGGAAGAAGATTATCCTAACACTTTGACACCTAAGCAAGTCCAAATTGATCAAATCAAGATGGAACAGAGTGTTGAGGCCATGAGGAAAGGAAAATCGACGCCAAACAAGGATGAAACTAGTCCAAAAATAAGTGCTTATACATCTAAGTGCTTGTTACAAAAATGCTTATTGTCGAGACAAAAGATTGATGAAGATTTTCTAACATTGAAAATGTAGAAATTTCATTTGACTTGCAGGATGTCCCAAGCAACATAACTTATCAATTTAGGAGGCCAAAGGACGTAACCTTTCAAGAATCGAGAGTTGCGCCTAATGAAAAACAAAGGGAGCTAATTCTTCATCCAAAGGACGTGACTTATGAGGATTATAAGGACATCACCATTCCAAGAGTCATCACATTTCATGATTCGACACATACATTATTGAGGAACCAAGGGACATGACTTTTGGAATGATAAAGAACACAAACGTTCAAAGGAAAGCGTCATCAATAGACATGAACTTTGAACATACATTTAACAGGGAGTACTTCTTAACTTTAATTATGTTTAATCAAATAGTTTCTTATGAAAGTTTTCATTCTTTTCAGATATTGGATTTTCAAAGCAATCATTCAAAGGACATGAACCTTTTCATAAAGGTACTTGCTGAATTAATTGGATGGAATGGACACTAAGTAAAGAAAACCTTTCAATTTGAGGATAAATCGATTAAAAGAAGGGGAGGATGATGTGATCCAATTCATCACCATGTTTACATTGGCTATTCTAACCTTTCAAGGGAAGAAACTTTCTATCTTTACACATAATAATGCCTATTTCATATGCTATAACCTAGTTATATTCATATACATATATTACATATATAGTTATAATGTTAACTTATTCATTACTTTGTGAGATATAACAACAACAACAACAAACACCAATAAAACCCTATTCCCTTATACAATGGGGTAAGGGGGAGGTAGGAAGTAATCCCTGCAAATAAATCTCTGTGTAAAAATCTCTGCATATAGATAGAACACGTAAGTCCTGACTAAATTTAAAAAGAGGAAACATGAAGAGAATGATACCCAGTAGTCAGTGATAGCAAGCTATGAGAAGGTTCTAAGCCTTCATAAATTCCAATGACAGAACCGTATAAAAAGTAGAAGTCATGGAAATTACTACAAAAGGCATTAAAAAATAAGACAGAGATGGTACACCCTATGGTTGTGGTCTACACTACTCGGCTACCCTAGTCTTAAGTCTCCATACTTTCCTGTCAGAGGTTATGTCCTTGGTAAGGGCTAAATCCTTCAAATCAGATCTCAAATAGTCTACCCACTTCTTCCTTGGTCATCCTCTCCTTCTTGCACCATCGATTGTAATCAACTCTACCCTCCTGACCGCATCTGACGGTTGTCACCTAAGGACATGCCCAAACCACTGTAGTCTTCCATCCCTCAAATTTTTGGATACAGGCACCACCCCCAAGGACATCCTAATTGTAGAGTTTGGGGTAATGTCCCACAGATTCGTACCACATACCCATCGAAGCATTCTCGTTTCTGCGGCCTCCATCCTCCTTACATGATCCTTCTTGATAGCCCAACATTCTGATCCATACAACAGCGATGGTCTTATTCCCACTCTATAAAATTTTCCCTTAAGTTTTAGAGACACCTTCTTCTCACACAAAACTCCAGCAGCAGCCCTCCACTTTAGCCATCTCGCCTTTATACGTTGTGTAACGTCATCATCTACACCCCCATCTTTATGTATCATAGACCCTAGGTACTTGAAACAATCCTTGATGGGAGAACGTGTCCTTCGATGCAAACTTCTACATCTTCATCGTTTTGGTTCCCACTAAAGTTTGACCATAAATACTATGTCTTTTCAATATTGATCCTTAGACCTTTTTCTTCCAAAGTAGTCTTCTAGTTAGCCACTCTACTATTCAGCTCATTTTTTGTTTCAACAACTAGGACAATGTCGTCAGCGAAAAGCATACACCATGAAACACCGTCTGGTGTCGCACAATGGATGTCGTCCATAATCAAGGCGAAGATGTAAGGGCTAAGAGTCGACCCCTGGTGGAGTCTGATTTTCATCGTGAATGCCTCGGTGTTGCCAACTGTAGTCATGACGTATGTAGTAGATCTACAGTACATATCACGAATCGCCCGAATATAAGCAGTTTGGATCTGTCTAGTTTTCAAGGTCTTCTAGATCGTATCACGGGGTATGCTATCATACGCCTTCTCAAGGTCAATGAATTCCATGTGAAGATCTCTATTTTTCCCCTATATTTATCCATAAGTCGTCGAAGTAGATGAATCGCCTCCGTAGTAGACCTGCTTGGTATAAAGCCAAATTGGTTTTCCGAAACCCTAGTAACCTGTTTCAACCTACCCTCTATCACCCTTTCCCATAGCTTCATGGTATGACTGAGTAGTTTAATACCTCTATAGTTACCACAATATTGGGGATCTCCTTTATTCTTATAGATTGGTATCAGCGTCGACTCTCTCCACTCCTCTGGCATCTTAGCAGTCTCTAAAATAATATTAAAGATGTTGGTCAACCACTTAACTCCATCTTCTCCTAAGGTCAACCATACAGTGATAGGAATTTGATCTGGACCGACAGCTTTGTCCCTCCCCATCTTTCTAAGGGCCATTTTGACTTCCTCAATCCCAATCCTACTTGTAGGACAGTCATTGGCCGTAGTATGATGGTTGGCTGACCCATCAACGTTACTATCTCTATAGGGAGAGACACCATTATTAAATAAGCCAAAGAAGTAACTATCTCAAGCCCTCTTAATATCATGATCTTTCACTAAAAGAACACCATTGTTGTCCTTAATAAACCTAATGCTGCCTAGATCTTTTTTCCTATTCTCTCTGGATTTTGCAAGCCTGAAGATGTCGTTTTGTCATTCCTTGGTGTCTAATCTATTGTACATTTCCTCGTATGTCTTATCCTTTTCTTTAACCGTTGTTTTCTTGGCTACCTGCTTTGTCTCCTTGTATCTTTTTTTGGCTCTCGATATTTCTTCATCGTTATTACAATGTAGCAACTCCTTGAAGAAAGTTTGCTTTGTCTTAACCTTAGTTTGGACTTCATCATTCCACCACAACGATTCTTTATGTTCCTTGACCTTCCCTGTCGACAACCCAAGGATGTTTTTGCCCACCTCTTTGATGGAATTTTCCATATTCTTCCATAAAATATCTGCATTATTTGATTTTGTAGTTCCAAAACCTGTATGAGATAAAACCTTACTCCTAAAAGTCATCAGATATCACTCCATGTAAGTTCTTCCAAACGATCCTAGGGTTACCTAGTTTAGCCCTCCTATGAGTGCTCCCCTCATTGCGTACATGGAACACCAAAACCAACAATCTATGTTGTGATGCACATGCCTCTTCAGGGTACACCTTACAGTCAATACAAGCCCATCGGTCCCGATTTCGAGCCAGTATGTAGTCAATTTGGGTAAAATGTCCCCCGGCTATGGAACGTAATCAAGTTTACATCTCTCTTGTTAAAGAAGGAGTTAGTGACTACCATATCGTGTACAATAGTAAATTCAAGCAACGTTCGCCCCTCATCGTTCCTACTACCAAAACCGAAACCCCCATGAACATCGTCATACCCATCGATTTCGCTACCTATATGGCCATTAAAGTCACCCCCTATGAAAAATATTTGGTCCTCCGGAATGCTCCTAAGTACATCATCTGACAAATCCCAAAAGCAACGTTTTTCCCCCTCCCCTAGGCCAACGTGTGGGGCGTACACTAAAAGGACATTCATATATACTTGTGAGTATAATCTCTCTTCAAAGTTCTTTGTGAACTTTATCGATTAAGCAAGTATAATTCATATACTTGTGTCGTCACTCCTTCCACTTAATACTTTTATTATATCACCGTTTCTTAAGCCCATTATTAATCTTTTTATTTTTTTATTTTTTGTTACAGCCTAAACTTATAATTCAAGGACATCAGTACTTGTCAATCCTAGATCGGGACACAATAAGGCTATCTACTGACTTCTATCAAAGCGTGTAGATTCTCATTACATCAGTTTGGCATATAACTTCTTTTCTAGAAGAATCTGAAGAACAATGCAAAGATGGGCATCATGCTCCTCTATCGACTTTGAATACACCAAAAATATCATCAATCATCAGAATAGGGTACTTGTTCTTTTTATTATTACCTCGTTTAACTGCCAATAATCTATGCATAACTACATAGATTCATCTTTCTTTTAGCCAATAGTACAAACACTCCCCAAGGTGAAACACTCAGTTTGAAGAAATCGTGAGCAATCAAATCTTGTAATTAAGCCTGTAGTTCTCTTAACTCGATCAAAACCATTCGATACGAACCTATAGAAACATGCTCAATACCCTGTTAACCATAAATCTTGAATTTCACTTCTCAATCTGGAGGTAACCCAAGTAATTCATCTGAAAAGATATATATAAATTCTCGAGTTGTTGGAATATCATAAAATCCTACTTTATATACTTAAGTATCTATCACACTAACCAGAAAACTATACATCTTTCTGACATCATTTTTTTTTGTAATAATTATTGATATCACATTAGGCGATGATTTTGCTTTTATTTCAATAACTATGATTTCCAAATCCTCCGTATCTTTCTAAAGTAATCGCTTCTTAAAACAACAACCCAACAATAAGGCGGAGACAACAATCCATATCCAATATGATCTCATACTTGTCAAATGATAATTCCATTTGATTCACTGGGAATATAACCCCTTGAATCTTTATTAGATATTTACTACATATCCAACTCACACTTGCCCCATGACCCATAGGGTTTACTGTTATCATCTCACTTGAGATCAATTTGAATAGAATACCTTTATAAAAAAATCATATTTCTTTTTTAGGTAATTCGTATAACATTTTCAGATCCATTGAAAATATTCTTTAGCAATTGAAACATTGTCTATCTCAACTAGGGATGTCTAAATACCCACTTCATTTAATAAGAAGACTTGACAACTTTGTAGCAATAACTTCATAGTAATTAATGCTAATATTACACTAGTAAACAATTTTACTCTTTTTCATATCGTTACGAACTTGAAACTTTTCAATTTCTCGAAAATCAATCTCAATCTAAGCAATAATCCATTGTAGCATGGAATGGGTAGATATTCCATTTTCACAAATTTACCTTCAAAAGGTAACCCTATCAAGTCAATAAAACTTAACATCTATTCTCAAACAAACTCATAATCATTTGATTCACTAATAACTCAGTTTTCTTTAAGCTTTTGGTGGACAACTTATTTACCGCTCACTCATTTCCTTTTACTCAACTCAACAATGCTTTAAGCCATTTAATGCTTAACTTAAATATTTCTCAATTATTTAAGTTTACTAAAAGAAACCTCAGAGTCATCACTAGATTCATAAATCTTCTCTAGATCCTCATCCGATTCAAATTCTCTTGTAAACCGTTAAAATTTCTTAATGTATTCCTCAAATGTAGAAACTTCATTAAATGCTGAGGCATTTCTTCCAAAAAATAGAGGAAAATCCCTAGCAACTTCTACCCTTTTAAGGCTTGATATTGAAGTCACAACGGAGTCTTTTAGGTTGATTTCAATTTCGACCTTCTTTTTAGCATTATTAACTTTCCTACCTTTGTCTTTAGTTTCTGAAACCTAAACACAGTCAAAATCATCTTCAATTAGTAAAGAGTACTTTACTCCCTAATAAGTATCATCACAATATATATACAACTATCAGTAAACTTTTGAAATCCTAGTGGCATGTATACATTCTTAACAAAATGAATACTTATTTCATGTTCAGAAACGACTAAAGTTGTAGCTCTGATACCAATAAATGTAACACTCATTTCCCGTATATGTTTTCATACACGAGTCACATATGTCAAATGACTTTTGAAACATTTTCGGTACTTGAAAATCAGTAAAATTTCATTTTCTTTAGATAAAACAATTTAATAATATAGTTTTTAAGACATTCTTCAATTATATATATATATATATATATATATATATATTAAACACGTCTACTCCAATTAGCAATACTAGTTCATATTATCCATTTTTAAAATCAGCATAAGACGATTCAGTTAATCTATTACCAACTAGTTTCCAAAAAATTTAAATAGAGCTAATAGGGCATTCACAAGTACATGCCACTAAACTGAGTAAAAAAATTCATCACAAGATGTCTTACTGATATTGTATTATATTCCTTGATGTTGGGATGTTGCTCTGTACTCTCTACTTATAATCCTATCTTTTACCTACATGTAAAATAAATCACACGCTAAGTATTCACTTAGTGAGGCATAATAATAATGAAGTGAAATCAAAACATAAGTATATCATAAATATCAAACTACGAATTAACTTTTATAAATTATAATAATACATAAAATTGGCTTGGTAAATCAAGTTTGTTTCACATAACCTACGAAACCATATTTAGTATGCCCAACATAGTTATTAATCAGTGTTTATCTAAATTATTCTTTTATTTTCCCAATATATGTTGAATGAGAATACATGGTACATGAATTCACAAACTCATTTTGAAATCCTTGGGGTGCATATATAGTGTCGATACGATCATTCACAAAATCATTGTGAATTACATAGGTTGCACATATAGTTCCAATATGGTAATTCACAAACTCATTGTGAATTACGTAGGTTGCACACATAGTGCAAATACAGTAATTCAAAAACTCATTATGAATTACTTAGGTTGCGCACATAGTACCAATACGAAAATTCATAAACTCATTATGAATTTTGTGGTGTTACACACATAGTGCCAATACAGAAATTCATAAACTCATTATGAATTTTGTGAGGTTGAACATAGTGCCCATACGAAAATTCATAAAATCATTATGAATTTGTGACGTTGCACACATAGTGCTAATACATAAATCCATAAACTCATTATAAATTTGTTGAGGTTGGACACATAGTGCCAATACAAAAATTCATAAACTCATTATGAATTTCGTTAGGTTTCATACATAGAGCCAATACGGAAATTAATAAACTCATTATAAATTTCGTGATATTGCACACATAGTGCCAATACAAAAATTCATAAACTCATTATGAATTTCATGAGATTGCACACACAGTGTCAATACGGAAGTTGCAATATATACATTACACAACATGCATCTATGACTATCATAACATATAAGTACATAATAAATGCACTCACCTGGTATGCCTCAATATTATGCCTTACTGACAAGGTCCAACTATTCTTTAACTTTTTCCTTGCCTTTTGGTTTGCTTGTATCACAAATTTGATCATAAACTTCACAAGCATCCATAATCACATATACACATATAAAATACAATGTTAGAATCCTTACTAACATTTATACAAAATATTAATACTCAAAAGTACCATTATTTTTGAATTCTTTTAAAATTCATCTTAACTTAAAATTCCATGTTAATTAGTATCGGCACCCCTTCTATGCCATCGATACTTCTATACTATGTTATCGATACTCCCTTTATTACCGATACCATTTTTGCATTCTGGAATCTATTTCTCAATAATAGTATCGTTATCTTCCCCCTGGTATCGATACCCCACTTCAGTACCGATACTAATTGTATAAGTATCGATACTGTTTATCATGTTCACCCCTTTACTTAAATTTAACCCTATTGTATCAATACTTTTCTTCTAGTACCGATACCTTATTCCAAATTTTACATATTTCTCTTCGATTTCTACCACATTTTCCCCTAAATTTCGTATTTTATTCCCAACCATACCATTAAACTCATCATTACTTAATCCAACTAACTTACATCCATAAATCTTCTTATAACATTTAAAATATCCAAAGAACACTCAAAACTAAGAATTACACCAATTTTTCCAACTTGTTTTTAATCACTTCTAGGTCTCCAAATCTCTTATTCACTTATTTGACAAGCCAAAAATGCCTTTGAACTTCCATAACTGACCATATTTCATCAAATCATTTAAAAACACATTTTATTAAATTTCCAATAAACCTTCATCTCTTAGTTTTAATCCTCCTTGAACTTTCCTTAAGCCTGTATTTCACTTAAGGTTTCAAAACCAACCCAAAAACAAAAGGAAACCCAACATTGAAGAATCCTTACATTATCTATGGAGGGCACGTGATTACGAGGAAGAAAAAGGATAACACGAGAACCAAGTTTTCAGCTTATCCTATTTCCTCTTTTTAACCCTGAATAAATATCCTTAAAAAATGAATATTAAATTCATTTCCCTCTAAATGACCATAATGCCCATCCATTCTTATATTCTTACTAATAAGTCTTAAATACAATTTTCTAAATGAATCCTTATACTTTCCAATTTATTCAAATCAACCCACCAAATTTTAAATCCTTTCTCTATAGTCACTGACTCGATGTTTGGGGTATTACAATTATATGGACTTTATTATCTTCCAATTTATGTTAAATATATATATATATAAAACTAAAAAATAATAGTGAAAATGCCTTTATTAAATAAAATCGGTAAATAAAATGTATCATTATAATCATCATATGATTGCTCTTTGGACATACTTTAACATCCCCATCATGTCCGCTACCATACATTAGCATTTCACAACTTAATTATATGAGGATAATGTTAGCTTCGTTTCTTTAGGTGAAGTAGTTGAATATTTAGCAAATGATAACAAGTCAATGGTAAATGGATCTTGTTTTTTTTTTTTTGGAGAATTTGATCTAGCCATATGTCAAAAAGACTATAACCTCGATTCTCAAAATATTCATTTCATTATATTTGATATTCACTGGATTTAGAAAAATGATTCATTGCTCATAGTCTAAAATGAATGAAATTTATTCAAAATAAACATCAAACAATTTGTATTAAGAAAATGAAGAAAATAAAAATTCAAACAAGATGAAGATGTTCTTACGCAAATAGATAGGAGCCTCATTGTGAATGACTGATGATCTCTCCTTGGTTCACCTTATTATGCCACACTAGTAATATGTCTTCTATTCCCTTGAGTCTTGCTTTGATGTGTTCGATGATGTGATGCTAGTCATTTTTGGTCGGGAGATAATGAGGATGTGGTGGGTCCAATGCTTGTTCCTTTTTAAATAAAATATTCTTTATTAGTTGATTTTATTTCAACAATGAATGTATATTAATTTAAAATGCAAAATGCAAAATGATAGATGCATGAAAATCTTGATGCATTGATCCAAAATTAATAACCTTCATTGGAGAAAACGTGTTATTATAATGAGACCAAAAAAAATTAAAGGTACACTCGAGGTAGAGTTTCTAAACCCCATACAACTTTTGGGTGGTTGACAAGTCTTCTCGCTTCGTTAGTCACAAACTGAATAATTTGTCTCACTGTCCCAGCTTCTCCTGGAAAACCATACAGGTGACGAGTCGTATTGCTCTAAGTATTCTCGGATGACTGTATCTCTTGCTTTCACTTTTGGTTGAGCTTGTTCTAATCGAAATTGTCACTGTGTTCCTCCATCATAGAGGACTATATAAAGCTCACTTGGCTTTAACTTCGAAATAGGATGTCATCTGCTGTGACACTGATAGAATTTGTACTTCATTTTTTTACTTCCAGTTGCCCCATATGTCGCAGCTCTTGGACATCATTTTGCTTGAGACTGGTTGAAGCAAAGCTAGCTAGCTCTAACATATAGTCTTCATGCAGATTGTCCAAATTTTATTTTTGAGTTTTTTCTAACCACTATCGTACCTCTATGTTTTTAATCTCTTGCATCACAACCCTTTTGTCTATTAATAAAAGCTATTTGGGGTTTCCAAACACTTCGTGAATCAATACCTCTATGTAATGATGAAAATGATATGAAATAAAAGATAAAATAAAGAAAACAAATGAAAATAAGTTAGTATGGTAAATTAATAAAAAACAAAACTACAACAATTCTTACCCCACATGAAATCTACCTCATATGCTTTTGTTCCTACCCGAACATGATTTCTATCTCGCATGCTTTTTGATATAATAAATCATAACTGCATATATTTCTAGTTTGTATGCTTGGAGTAGTAAATTTAAGTTAAGAAAATCAATCAATCATTCTAGGTTTTGAATGTGGCTTCGGGGTCTGCTTTTATGCAACAACACAGTTTGGTTTTAAAAAAAGACTCAAGTTCTCCTTGTTGGTGCCCCTTGGGCCTGCCAGACCCTCACTCCTAAACCCATCACAGGCTCGTGTGGACCATGTTAAACTCTAGAGGATACATTTATCTATTCTTGTACGAAGAATAAATTCTCACGAAGACATAAGGTATATCAACCCCGAAGGCTACTTGTTAGGCTTGTACGGAGAATAAATTCTCACGAAGGCGTTGCTTTCACCCCCACTTAAATAGGGACAGAGAACGAGTATAGAACTTAAGAGATGTAATGGATCCTTTTTAAAAAATATAAAATCACCAAAAAACACATCAGTACGACTATTTACAAAACTAAAAATAGTCTCAAAGTTAAATTTGAATGGATCTAAAAATTAAAGAAAAACTCAAATTTCAAATTTCTATTAAAAAGACAAAAAATAACCAATTATGACTTGACTCTCTTCATGTCCCTAGTGGAGTCACCAAGATGTCGCAACAGTTCTTTGGGTGGACTCGTGATCACATTTCGATTTAAAGTGAATTTTACCTTTTTGGAGTGGGCACCAACATTTTTGGATTATGTTAGGTTGGATCCCTAAATTATACATTTAACCAGATCTATATCTTACTAGAGATCATTTGGAAGGGTTCGGGAAACGATTGCATGCAGGGAAGGATAAACACCCCCATAATGCCCTTTCGGTTCTAACACGGTTTCAAGTTGTCTTAATAGTGAAAATTGAAGTTAGAGCCAAAATTTAAAGAAAATATCCAAATTATTTACCTTTGAGATTTGGTACCATTAAACATAATAAATTAGGGTTTAAGAAAAAAGAAAAAAATTGGGTTTAATATGAAAACACGAAATATAAGGGTCACGAATATCAATATAAAAGAAACATACATAAAAAATAAATGGAATTAGTATTAATGTACAAAGCTTAAAAGGCACGTACAATAAAAATAAACAATAAGGATAAATATAATGATTTTAAAAGTAAATGAATAAAATAAATTTAATTTAAAATAGAAAGGAATTTCTATTATATTAAATAAAAAGAAAGAATATCAAGAAATTTAAAAGTAAACAAACAAAATTCTAAATAAAAGTTTAAGTAGTTGCATCAAGTGAATTAAATGTAAAAAGGAAAGAAAATCTAAAAAAAATATATGGTTGAAAACAAATTAAATGAAAATATTTAATTGAATTTATTGAGAAATAATTGATAGGTGCTTAATTCAGTTAATATTTTATCTTTAAATTGCTCCTTAGTTGTTAGTTTTTATGGTTGAATTATTCGTTTTGATTCATTTTATGTTCAAGACACTATATTATGGAAATTGCACTTAAATACATAATTATGTATTTTTTTATTTTCGGAATCAAGGCTGGATTAGTGGGCATGATTTCTGGAATGCCACATCTGACGAGGTGATGAGTAAGCACCTTCCGAAGGTCCAGTCAATGTTTTAGAAGGACGAATGCGTCTTCCACGTTTCTAAAACTCAAATCTAAGTCAAACTCATGTTTTTAGGATTTTAGTTTCAATATTTTAAGAGTTATATTTTATCTTTGTTTTTAGTATTTTACTTTAAATAGTTTAAGAACTATCACTAGGAATTAGAGGTTATTTTTAGGAATTATATTTTCATTGTTTTTAGGATTTTTGAAGCCTATAAATATCATATCAGGGTAAGCCTAGAAACACATTCAGAAATCACTCTTCGTCGTTCCTCTAGTTTTTAATAAAAGTTTTTTTCTTTTCGTTTTCAAAATTTTTCTTTGTTTTTTTTATTTTCAAAGATGCTAAGTACGATTGTCATACTTAGGTAATTTCTCCATAGCCAAGGGTTGAAGTGATGACTCAATCCCTATTGTGAGGATTGAAAAGAACTAAAATAACTTCGAGTTATTTTCTCAATTTTATGGAGGAATAAGATTGGAAATCGACCTATATTTTTAAAATAAAAAAGTTTTTTAATTAAAAAAAGCTAATTGATTCGGAAGTTCTTCATATTTATAACTGGGGGAAGAGTCGGCTGGTAGTAAATTCAACTTCATGTGAACACTTTTCGTGGTGGTTCACTAAGGGAAATTGAAATCGGGCTTGATTCTTATTAAGGCAACATAGTTTTAGTCTGGTTTTTCCATATCTATAAAACAGGTTGGTGCTGACGATGATAGTCGTAGTTAGTCTCATTAAAGGACTGATATCCAAAAATAGATTTTGGGTTATCGGTTCACAAGAGAGAAAAACAAGTTACAGGGGTTGGGCCTTGTAGATTGTAACCGAAAAATAACTGAAGCAAAAATTTATTCCTAGGATCAACTGGAATTTGAGGCAAACACTGAAGTCCAAGGCTAATTTCACTATAAATTTCTCTTTATCTTAATTACTTTAATTTATTATTTATTTATTTTATCCTTATATTTTATTTATATCCTTATCTTTTACTTAATTATTTATTTATTTATTTATTTAATCTTTATCTTTTATTTTAAAAATAATTTTTAAACCCCTTATTTAATCTCATAAAAAACTATAGTTTATCTAATCCTTATCTAAATCAGAAAGTTCACTTCATCATAAACACTAGAATCCCTGTGGACCGACCATGCTTCCAAACTCTACTCTCTCTCTCTCTTTATTTATATATTATTAATAAGCCTGAATTATTTTGTTTCTTTTTAATTTATAACCAGAAATAATCCACGTGATTTGGTAGAATTTGATCTAGAAATCGAAGCACAAGCCAGACAATTCACACAAAAACTCTTCGAGAAAAAGAAGAAAATGGAAACATGAATAACTGGAGCGATTAGATCCAGAACTAAATCCGAAAGGATCATATTCCTTCAATACAATCGAAGAACCGATAACCAAAGATAGCTAGGTTGAAACAACACGCCAAAACCAATGGCAGATCAAACGTTCTGCCAATTAGCTGTGGCACCCGCCGTACAACAACCTCTGCATTATTTTTCCTCAAGGCACAACTCCGTTTACTCTGAAAACGGGCCTTATTCATATTCTTCCAATATTCCATGGGCTTCTCGGTGAGAGTCCACACAAACATCTCAAAGTGTTTTATATGGTCTATTCAAGAATGAAATCTTAGGGAGTATATGAAGACCAAATAAAACAACGACTTTCCCTTTTTCTTTATCTGGTTTAGCTAAATAATGACTACTTTATTTACCTCCCAATTTTATAAATACTTGGGCTAATTTAACTCGGATTTTTCTTGATAGATTTTTCCCAGCAACAAAAACAAGTGAATTAAGGAGAAGCGGTATGGGAATAATACAAAAAGCTGGAGAATCACTTTACAATTACTAGGAACAATTTAAGAAGCTTTGTGTAAGCTGTCCACAACACGAATTATCCAAATAAACACTCCTCCAGTATTACTACGAAGGGTTGTTTCCAATGGAGTTGAAAACTATAGATGCTGCCAGTGGAAGAGCTCTTGTGAAAAAACACCAGCTGTAGTAATGGAATTAATTTCGACAACGACTACCAACTCCCAATTGTTTAGCACTTGAAGTGAACCCAACCGATGGGTTCACGAGATAAGTACTATTTTATTAGAAAACAAAATCGATAAATTAAATGATATAATTAATTATTTGGTTGTAGGGAAAATTGAATAAGCAAAAGTATGCAAAATATGCATAATGCCATATCATCCAACAGACTGTTGTCCAATGGTACAAGAGGAAGTTATCGCAGAAGCAAACGCTATAGGGAACTTTCCAGGACCTCCCCAGAGACCCTATAACCCACACTATAATACTTATAATCTGGGATGGAGAGACCATCCAAATATGAGTTATGGGAAAAAGACAAGGCAAAATCAAGCCTATCAGCAAAGACCCCTACAAATGTTACAACACAAAAGTCGTCTCTGGAATCCATTGTTGAACGTTTGGCCTTGTCCAAGAAAAAATTCACAAATTGAACCAATGCCTATCTACAAGAATTGGATAAACAAATGAGCTAAATGGCTCAAATCGTGGGAAGATTAATATCATAAATGAAGTTACCTTCTCAAGCGGAGTCAAATCCAAGAGAGAATGTAAGAGCCATCACTCTCCGAAGTGGTACAATTGTGAATAACCAGTCCCATAGGATGTTGCACAAATCCAAAAAAGAAGGAAGAAAATTTGAAACCCCAAGTAGAAAAAGAAGCATATGGTGCAGATCCTCCAATGGAAAAGAGGATTGATGCAAATTCCTAGAGAAAAAAGAAAGAAGTGTCAAAGCCTGACCCGACACCATCTCCCAATGAAACTATGCCACATTTTCCTTCCATGTTAGTGAAAGAGACAAAAAAGCTAAAGAGAAGGAAATTATAGATATATTCTGAAAGGTTGAAATCAACTTACCCCTCATTGACATAATCCAAAAAATACCAAGGTATGCTAGATTTCTTAAAGACACCTTTACCATGAAAAAAAGCATTACCGAAACAGAAAAGGTGAATTTGGGATAGCATTTTTCAATTGTTTTCTAACGAAAGCTTGCACCAAAGTTAAAAGATCAAGATATGTTGGTTATACCTTGCAAAATTGGTAAAGTTGGAATTAAACATGCAATGTGTGATTTAGGAGCTTCTATTAATATTATGCATTTATATGTGTACAACTTACTTTATAATGAGCCCTTGAGGATACAAGAGTAACAATACAACTGGCGGATCGATCAATAATTTATCCTGAATAACTCTTGGAAGATGTCTTAGTTAAGGTAAACGAGCTTATACTTTCGGCAGATTTCTATGTCATTGACAAGGAAAACGACAGAAGAAATACTTGTTCAGAAATACTTTTGGGTCGTCCCTTCCTTAGCACAACAAATATGAAAAATCGAAGTAATAAGTGGAATACTTACAATGAAGTTTGACAGTGATATCGTAAAATTTGATGTATACAAAGCATTGTGTTATCCTAATAGTGTGGCTAGTATAAACTTTATTGATGTCATTGAGCCTGTCCTTGAAAATTTTATTATAACACCCACAAACCTATGTAGGTGACCAGATCCGATCCGAGGTGTCACATTAGGGCCACCGGAACGACCCACCGTAAAAATCCTAGAAATTTTTTTTTGTTAAAACGTGTAAAATCATAAAACAATTTATAAAAATTAAAAGTTTGGAAAACCATTAATATATTACATACACAATACAAAACTATACATGTCCATACTCGGTATAAAAAATCAAATTTGACCTACATGCCCACTAACTACACTTGTATCGTACTCTGCAAGTTAAGTTGAGTGGAACTCCCAATACCGAAGTTGATAGTCACACTGGATTAATTCTTTTAACCTGAAATAGAGAGTCAAAGAGTGAGCTTTGGGAAGCTCAATAATACAGAACTACCAAGTAATGCTGAAGGACATGCAGATAAAATGTAAAGCATAATTTTTTTTATTAATTTAGACGTTTATAAATTTTCATGAGGAGTTGAAGTTCCATTGATATTTCTTCAAGTAAAAGACAGGAAAATTTCAGTTCAAAGGAAATATTCAAAGTACCAAGTTTTCAGGAGATCTGAATAGGATGTCTAGTGCGTTCCAACCAAAACCAGTAAAAATATACAAATCTTTAATTTTTAAAACCATAGTAGGACCCTCTAACCGATCACTTTATGCAGTTTCCCCATAACTGCAACCAGAAGGACTTACCCTAAGCACACAACAAATGAGCCACCCTAAGGGAGTGCCTTGGGGCATTAGAGTCTACCCAAGAAAGTTTCTCGGGGCCTTGGAGCCTACCCAAGGGTCACCTTAGGTCCGTAATGAATTATCAACTCGATCGATTTAAACCTATATAAGTAATTACTAGCATGACCGAGCTAAACCTACATACTCCAGTCAACCCATACAATACCAGTAGAAATCAGATTGAGCAATAACTTTAATATCAAAATAATGATCCAGAAGAATATAGTAAAAGTAATCATGTAGTTACATAAACGCCCTCCACCCATACACCATATGCAGTCATATAATTTACATAAGGGAGTGCATTGGGGTTTGAGAGCCTACCCGAGAAAGTTTATCGGGGCCTCGGAGCCTACCCAAGGGTCACCTTAGGTCCGTAAAGAATTACCAGCTCGATCAATCTGAACTTATATAAGGAATTACCAGTTTTACCGAGCTGAACCTCCATACTCCAATATCATACCCATATAATGTCCTAATAAAACAATTCAAGTACTAACCAACAAATTCCATGATCCATAAATCAAGAATGATCATATTTTACAGTGAAAACAAGTAACGAGAGAACTTATTTCAGGTAACCATAGCTCATAAACCATTAAATCAGTAGATCAGCGTTTTCGAAAGATCACGTTTTAAAACAAGTAAAACATTTACATGTCACATAAGGAACACACTAGTAGATCATATATTACTCAGAGATACTTGGTATTTATCATGTAAGGGACCATAAAACTTTTGTAATTTAATAGGATTTCATAATCAAGATCCAAATAAAAGGGGGTTTGATACCTAGTTGCTTCATCATTCATTCAGGAAGTGATTTATCAAGATCATACATTATTAAGATATTTTTCGTAGGCTATTTAGTATCATAAAGGCATTCAGAATCTTATACATTAGAGTTACTTAAGATTTCAAGTATAACATGAGTAATCCCGTTAGTCAAACAAACAGGGTATTCTAAACATTTTGGTTCTTGGAGAATTCACATTAATTTAACTCAATAAGGATAGAGTTGTGATTTGTGGTATTCAATATTATGTATTGAATTATCAGGATTTCGAGTCGGCTTGAACTACCGATCATAACACTGAGATACTTGTCAATCATTCGAATCGCGATACTGCACTATTATTAACTTCTTATTACTGACTGCCCCAACTGATCTGATCAATATCAAAATCATCCTTGATTAGTTCTTGAGGAGACGAATAGGCATTTCATTGGTATTTATTTAATTTTCACGTTGTAATAGTATCCCAAAATGTCCGACGACTTGGTTTTTGATCCACAACATTTAGAGGCATCATTAGGGTTATCGTGTTCTCATAGTCTATCCAAAGACGTTCACTTGATCCAAGTCAAAAGTATATTTAAATCATCTTGGTATTCGGGGTCCAGACTATTAGCTATTTCAAAACTTGAGGAATATCCTTATTTAAATACTTCAGTGACGTGTCGTACTTCCAATAATCTAGTCTTTAAATAATCATTCAAAAATAATGAGATTGACATATCACAAATTTTCAAATATAGGAGTTTATATTTTAGGTTTTTAAAATAATATAGGAATTTAATAGGTGATTTCAATGTTCATGCGAATCAAAATTTGAGTTCTCAGGTAGTCTCCATTATCATAGCCATCCATAGTCCTTTTTACTCTTTATGGTATTATCATAATTCCATTCAATTCTATCAGTGGCATTACTTCCAATAAATTACACTTTAAAGTATTCTAATTCATTTAGAGTTCAGTGTATTTGGTCATTTGAACGCTGGATGTTATTTTAGTTATTTCGTAACTCAAAGACATTTCGGTAATTCAGATCAATCCAAACATATGTATATTTTATAGTAATTTGGTCAGATATATATGTTCAGTGTTATTTTTTGCTCTTAGGGGTAATCATGGTCTATTTGCAGTGCAAGGGCATTTTGGTCAAATTATAATCCAAAGTTATTCTAGTCCTTTCCTTCTGTCTAGTCTTTCCATTTAATTCAATTTTTCTGAATTACTCAAATAAGAATAGTACTTTCGCTCTCAGGTAGTCTAGGCCATTTTTACCCTATAGGGGTAATTTCATAATTTTATACTCAGATGATTCTAATATTAAACCATTAAACAAAAATAATTATAATTTAAAAATTATGAGGTCATTGGCTCTTCAAATTAATCATTGTACTTGAAATCATTTATTAGCAGTATTATAATTACTTTATGTAATTCAATTGAGTGTTAACCAATTTATCACTTAAACCATATTTGGTTCGAGTCCATCCATAATTAAACATGCATACTAGACTAATCATATACATTCATGCATTTATCCATTATCAACATGTTACATAATGCATGAAAAGAGGTAGTAAAGTATTACCTCGATTTTTGTGCTCCATTGATCGAACATTTAAACTCCGTTTGATCACTCTCAAACTTGAATTCAACATCCAATAATTCTGGAATACATAACAACTGAATTTACGTCAAAAAATGAGCTTATTTGAGAAACGAAATTAAATATGAATATAAAACACAGAAAAATGGCTTACCAAGTGCGAATTTAGAAAAAACAGTCTTTAAAATTGAAATCGGGATGTCGAAAAACACACAATAAGACTTTTCGAAAAATTTAACTTTTTTGGTCAAGGTCAATGTCAATGGTTAAAGGCAATGGTCAAAGTCAACGAGACAACGTCAATGGTTTGACTCGGAGGAGTTAACTATGTTTGGGTTAACTTGATCGGGTTAAACAAACCCAGTTCGGACCAGGTTGGGCTAGTTCAGATCGATCCAGATCAGATGGACCGGTTCTAGAAGAAAATAGAGCTGAGGACAAGCCCCACTCGCAAGTAGCAGTGCGTGGTTGAACGTAACGATGGCGATGAGTGCAGTTCATGTGGTTGATTACTCAAAACGAAACCATACACAATAACCAGTCTAGATCAGTATCAAATACGAGTTAAAATAGGAAAAATTAAAATATAAAGGAAATCGATGCGTTTACCACAACGGACGGAGAACGGGCGATGGTGGGGTGATGAATTTGGTTGGGGTTTGATCGCACGGAGTTGGGGAACTCGATGGGAAAGGTGTTGAGATGAGCCGGCGATGGATTCGATCAGAATCTTAAAGAATATGGCGGTGGTTGGCTCTCCACGACATAAACTCAAACGTTGATCCGCGATAAATGGAGATTGCTTTTGTCAAATTGATATTTTAACTTTGATCACTGGATGATGGGGAGCCGTGAGGTGGGAACGGTACGTGCTATAGTGGCCGACAATGGGGAATCGAGGAGGGGTCGACAAGGATGGGGTTAGGGAAATTTTAAGAAATTCAGGATTTTTTGCTTCCGATCGGGTAAGGGGAATCGGTATTAACTATCCAAAAAAATTAGGAAAATTCAAGGATAAGTCCCTGAGCTTCTTAGAATTTTGAAACTAGCATAAAAACTTTGTAAACTTATAATTTGGTTATAATTTTTTTCCTTTTGTTACGACTTTAATTTGATACTTTAAAAAAACTATCCCCTAAATTAGGGTATGACAATTCTCCTCCCCTTAAAAAATTTTTCCCTCGAAATTCAATCAAGTCACAGAAATGAAGAAGTGAAGCTTTCAACAATTTTTCAATATCTTCAGGTAGCTCTTATAGAAGTGCAAGTCCTCTACTAATCCTTAACCAACTGGATATACATTCTCGTATAAACTCTCCCTCATTCAAATAAAAGAATTTTAACAAAATTATCCTTTTGGAATCCATTTGACATTAGCTACAAGGTTAGATTCATACAGCGGTAATATATCCAATTTTATTTATAGAGTTGGGTTAGAATTTCTCGGATGAGTAACTCTCACATTACTAGTGAGGCACTTTATAGAATTTGGAAAAATATTACTGGTATATCTTTATGTATAGGTCGAGCCCTAACGGATAGAAAACTTAGTTAAACTGGTTATAGAGAGGGAATCGACCTTGGAGTTCCGGCTTAGAGAAATACGATTATAGTTTACGGGTATGTACAAACCATACATCATCTGGCATTTGACCGACATATCTACCTAGGAAAAGTTGACTCAACCAGAGCTCTGATACCACTAAATATAACACCCATAGACCGATGCGGGTGACCATATTCGATCGGAGCTGTCACATTAGGGCCACCAGGTGACCCACTGTAAAAATCCCAAAAAAATTAATTTTTTTGTTAAAACGCGTAAAATAATAAAAAAATAATAAAAATGACAAGATCGAAAAACCATTCATATATTACAAACATAATTCAAAACCATACATGTTCATACTCAGTATAAAAAAATAAACATGACCTACATACCCCCTAACTACACTTGTACCGTACTCTGCAAGCAAAGTTGAGAGGAACTCCCAATACCAAAGTTGATAGTTGCACTGGATTAATTCTTTTAACCTGAAATGGAGAGTAAAATAGTGAGATTTGGGAATATCAGTGACACAAAACTACCAAGAGATACTGAAGGACATGTAGTTAAAAGATAAAGAATAAATATTTACTTGAAAATTCATACGTCTGCAGATTTTCGCGAGGAGTTGAACTTCCATTTATATTTTTTCAAGTAAAAGATAGGAAAATTTAAGTTTTGAAGAAACATTCATAGTGCCATGTTTTTAGAAGATCGGAATAGGATGTCTAGTGTGTTCCAGCCAAAACTAGTAAAAAAATACAGAACTTTTTAAAATAGTTACAGTTTAAAACATATTTTTAAAACTATAGTAGAACCCTCAAGCCAGACACATTTATGAAGTTTCCCCATAACTGTATCCATAAGGACTTAACCTAAGCACATAGAAAATGAGCCACCCTAAGGGAGTGCCTTGTGGCTTGAGAGCCTACACAAGAAAGTTTTTTGGTGCCTCAGATCCTACCAAAGAGTCACATTAGGTCCATAAGGAATTACAAGCTCGATCGGTTTGAACCTATTTAAGGAATTACCACTTTGAAGGGTGATCACCAAGGCAGGCGTGGTGCTGATCAGGATTATCGCGATAGATTCCCCGGTTTTGGGAGTAGTTCTTCCTTTGTTCTTAATTCTTATTTTATTTGGGTTTGTATTAAATGGTTAAATCTTGGATGATCTTTGATAACACCACTTTACTTGGTGTTAAACTTTGTTTTTCCTAAACAATATTTTTATGTTTATGAATAATGTATTATGTTTTCTTATGACCATTTTTCTCATAGTTTAAATATTTCGCCTTAACACTATAAGAGCATCGATAGATCGCCTGGGGTTTCGATAAAACATGTATTGGCATTGTGAGAGTATCGAGAGATAGCCTTTTGTCTAGATAGTGATTCTTAGATTCGAGAAAATTAAGATAGTTCAACGTGAGCAAAGGGATGAATCTGGGATGGTGAAGTTCTAACTTATCTACCTTAGATAAGGAGAGAGTTTCAAGCGATTAAAAGGGATAATTGCTAGAGTAGGTTAAGACAACGTCAATAGTTAACGCCGAGGGGTATTACATAGCAACCGTCCAAGAATACCTAGTAATCCTATCGGCCAGTTTAGTGAGGCATAATAATTCATTCAGAACTTAGAATAATTATTGTCAAGATAGTAGTTTAGCATTAGTTCTCCATGACACGTCTGAATATGAGAGGTTGTTTGCATTATATTTAAACCAATACTTGTTTTGTTTTGTTTTATCTGTTTGCATATTTCCTTTGTCTCGACTACATTATTCTGAAATCATTGAATCATTCTTCTTAGTTTTTTTGTATTAGTTCTTAGTTCGAATACTTAGTAGGATTTACTTTGTGACATTAGTTCTAGTTGTGGTGAAAATATATTTCTAATCCAATCCCTGTGCAGATGATACTCACTCACTACTATATTACTTGCATCGATTGTGTATACTTGCATAGATTTGCTTGCCTTAGTATATACATTTGCAGACGATCATGTTTTTGGCGCCATTGCCAGGGATTGCCAACTGACAAATTTTTTTTTACCATAACAAGTTCTTTTTGTCACTTTATATTTATTTAGTCTAACGTAGTTTTTATTTTCTTTTATAGGTTTTTATTATTGCTGACATTGAGATCTGCTGGTAAACCTTTGGAACCATTCGACCTGAAGTTGAGCAATCGTTAAGACAAAGTTTGCATGCCCAAAGAACCATAGAACATTTGAATCAAATGCAAAATGACATGGGAGATGTAAGAGACCCAGATGCAGCTATTAATCTCCAAGTTGTAAGACCAAGAGCGATACGAGATCATTTGAACCCAATTCTCGATAACCTCAATCCTGGCATAGTGGCACCCGAGATACAAGCCACTCATTTGAACTTAAACCAGTAATGTTTAATATGTTGAACTCTATCGGCTAATTTGGAGGTACACCCAATGAAGATGCTAGACAACATGTACGTGCTTTCCTTGAAGTATGTGATTCATTTCGACAACAATGAGTACATGAAGATGTGCTCAAACTGAAACTTTTTCCTTACTCCTTACATGATAGAGCAAGAGCTTGACTCAGCGGAGTTCCTTTGGATCAATGGAGTCATGGACAGATTTATGCAAGAGTTTCCTACTCTGATATAATCCGCCTAATATGAATACACAACTGCGGAACTACATTGCGAGTTCTCACCAAGGAGATGATGAATCAATGTATGAATGTTGGGATAGGTATAAAAGTAAACTTCGTAAATATGTTAACCATGAATTCCACGATTGGACGCAAGTGGTGATGTTTTACAATAGAGTCAACACACCAACTCGATTGATGCTAGATGCCTCAACGAATGGCACCTTACTAGACAAATCACTCGAGGAAGCTTTTGACATTCTCGACAGAATATAAAAATAATGACTATCAATTTCCAAGTGCAAGATTGGGAACCGTAAAAAAAACCCATGGAGCATATGAATTAGAGAGTAAAGATTCAGTAGCAGCTTAACTTTCTGCCATAACCAACATGTTAAAAAATTTACAACGTCCTAATGAGGAAAGAGAAGTCAAACAACCAATAATGTGTGCATGTTCTATCATGGCAACCATCATGAGAGCGAATGTCCTAAAAACCACGAGTCAACCAATTTTGTGGGCAACTACAATCGGAACAATAATAATCCCTATTTGAACACGTACAATCCTGGTTGGAGACACACCAAATTTCTCATGGAATAATCAAGGAAGCAACAATCAAGCTGTAAATTATAGACCACAACAAAATAATTCCGACCATCAACATTTTCAAAATTAGCATCATTAGCAGCCCTGGCAGAACAATAAAGGTATAGATTCTTCGTCTAACACTTATTCCAATACTAACTCCTTGGAATCATCCTTGCAGGAATTCATGACCTCGACAAAAGTTTCATGGCTTCTACAAAGACCTTGATGCACGAACATTCTACAATAATTAAAAATCAAGGAAATTTGTTACAAAGCCAAGCAACACTGTTGCAAAGCCATAGTTCATCTCTTAGAGCGCTGGAGAATCAAGTGCGATAAATTGCCACGATATTACATTCTAGCCCACACGGAAATCTCCCTAGTGATAATGAAGTCACTAAGCATCATGGGAAGGAGCAATGTAATGTACTAATGCTAAGGAGTGGAAAACAAGTCGACCAAGATGACAAGTTTGGGGGAGATCACCTGAACAAGTCTTGCCAAGGTAAAACAACCTGATCAATATGAGAATGCTGAACGGGAGTAAGTTCCTGAAGATAAGGAAAGAAGTGAAAGCTCAGAAAAGCATCAATCAAATAACAAGAAATTCATGGTCACGGCCAGCGATTCCTCAACACCATCAGTAGTAGATGTGAGACCTCCACCACCGTTCCCTCAACGGTTGAAGAAGTATGATGATGACATCCAGTTCAAGAAATTCATTGAATTTCTAGATCAGTTGTGTATCAATGTGTCCCTACTTGAAGCCATTGAGAAATGCTTTCCTATGCCAAGTTTCTAAAAGAAATTGTTACAAAAAAAGGAAGGTAGAACGTGTCGCCATGGCAACAGAAATCTCTCAGCAGTGAGCAAACTCCCACCAAAGCAAAAAGACCCTGATATCTTTGTGATACCATGTTCCATTGGTAATGACTTCATAGGACGAGTTCTTATTGATTAGGGATCAAGTGTAATCTTGATACCAAAGTCCATATTCATGAAACTAGACGGATATCATGCCCATCCCACATCAGTCATGCTACAGCTGGCTGATCGGTCTTATGTGCGACCCGAGGGCAGAATTGAAGATGTTGTATTAAAGGTGGATAAATTTGTATTTCCAGTTGATTTTCTCATCCTGGATTGCGAAGCCGATGAAAATGCACCAATCATTTTGGGATGTCGATTCTTAGCCACCGACAGAATTTTAATAGATTGTGAAAAAGGAGAATTCACAATGAGAGTTGGAGAGCAAAGAGTCACGATCAATGTATTCAACTCTATGAAATACGCGGACGATCCAGAGGAATGCCAATGCATTAATAAGATTGAAGAAAAGGTAATCCTTGTACGAGGTAAATCCCTAAGGCTCGATGAATACAATACTTTATACCATGAACCTACAACCGAGATGCATGAAGTAGAAAACTTTGGCCGAGACGAATTATTTTTAGAAGATGAATCTGACAATTATGGCCCCAACCATAGAAATCTGAGCAATGAACACCCTGAAAGCGATACCAAGGTAAGATGCGAAGGAAAGACAAATGACCAATTGATATTTCTTCATAGGTCAGGTATTAAATTTGAACCTTTAGATTATGATGAAGTTAAGTCTCAAGAGTCTTCTCCACAACATGCACCGAAATTGGAACTTAAAACTTTGCCATCACATTTGAAATATGCTTATCTAGGAGTTGATGAAACCCTACCAGTGATTGTTTCAACCAACCTAACCTCCGAACATGAGAATAGTTTGTTGAATATTTTGTCACATCACAGGAAAGCTATAGGTTGGACGATGGAAGATTTAAAGCGAATCAGTCCGACCATATGCATGCACAAAATCAATCTTGATAATAGCCACAGCACCTCGGTGGAACCCCAAGACAACTCAACCCGATCATGAAGAAGGTAGTCATAAAGGAAATAATAAAATGGCTGGATGCGGGAGTAATTTATCCTATATTCGATAGTTCTTGGGTTAGCCCAATACAATGCGCACCAAAGAAAGGTGGTGTTATCGTGGTCAAAAGTGAGCATGATGAGTTACTCACCACGAGAACAGTCACGGGCTGGCGCATATGAATGGACTACAGGAAGCTCAACAAAGCCATAAAGAAGGATCATTTTCCCCTCCCTTTTATCAATCTAATATTGGACAGATTAGCGAAAAAAGCATTTTATTGCTTCCTCGATGGATACTCGGGATATAACCAAATTGCCATAGCACCCGAGGACCAAGAAAATACAACTTTCACATGCATGTATAGTACCTATACATTTCAAAGAATGCCGTTTGGACTATGTAATGCTCCACCTACATTCCAAAGATGCATAATGGCAATATTTTCAGATATGGTGGAAGAGTGCATGGAAATATTTATGGACGACTTGTCCGTTTCGGGTCATAACTTTGACCGATGTCTATAATTTATCCAAGGTCTTATAATGATGTGAAAAATCCAACCTAGTACTGAATTAAGAAAAATGCCATTTTATGGTAACCGAAGGAATAGTGTTGGGTCATAAAATTTCATGCAATGGCATCGAAGTCGACAAAGCCAAGGTGGATGCAATTACAAATCTGTCCCTACCTACTAATGTGCGATGTGTACGCAGTTTCCTTGGACATGTAGGATTCTACAGGCAGTTCATAAAAGACTTTTCTCAAATCTCTAAACCCTTATGTCTTTTGCTTCAACAAAATCATATATGAATTTATTAATGATTGTTTGAATGCCTTCACAGATTTGAAGAAAAAGCTTTCGGCAGCACCAATTGGTATCCCACCAGACTGGAACGAACCATTTGAGCCCATGTGCGATACTAGTGACTATACAGTCATAGCAGTGCTAGGGCAACGAAAAAGTAAAATTTTTCATGTTATCTATTATGCAAGCCGAACTCTTAATGATACACAAGTGAACTATACCACCACTAAAAAATAGCTCTTAGCAGTAGTATTTGCATTCGATAAGTTTAGCCCATATCTAATAGGCACTAAGGTAATTGACCACACATATCACTCAGCCATTAATATCTGATTAATAAAAAAGATGCAAAGCCTATACTAATTTGGTGGATATTATTACTGCAAGAATTTGATTTAGAGATCAAGGATAGAAAAGGTATAGAAAATCATGTGGCACACCATTTGTCTAGGTTAGATAACAAACTTGATTGTCCTGACATTACAGAAATTAAAAAGGATTCCCCTAATGAGAAAATATTATTTGTCACGGCTGCACCATAGTATGCTAACATAGTTAATTTCTTATTAGTGGTATTATTCCTTTTGATTTATCTAGCCAGGGCAAAAGGAAATTTCGACATGATGTGCGAATTTACTTATGGGATGAACCGTTTCTATTAAAGTAATGCGGAGACCAAATAATCTGAAGATGCATTCCAGAAGAGGAGCAGCAAGATATCCTACGCCAATGCCACTCATCACCATATGGAGGGTATTTTGGTGGAATGAGAACAACAAAAAAAGTGCTTCAGTATGGATTTTATTGGCCAACCCTGTTCAGAGACGCGTATGAATACTATAAGTCATGTGATAGATGCCAACGAATAAGAAACATCTCGAAACGACATGAGATGCCATGGAAAAACATTATGGAAATCAAACTTTTTGATGTATGGGGAATAGATTTCATGGGACCTTTTCCAACATCATTCGAGATATGTATATTCTCTTGGTAGTGGATTAGATAAAAATGGGTTGAAGCCATTGCAACACCTAAGAACGATTCCAAGACGGTGTTGAAGTTTATGCACAAAAATATATTCACCCGCTTTGGAACGTTACGAGCTATCATTAGAGATGAAGGCACACATTTTGACAATAAACTAATTGACAAGGCACTTAAAAGATATGGAGTACGACATAGAATCGCTATGGCGTATCACCCTCAGACGAATGGACAAGCTGAAGTGTTTAACTGAGAAATCAAGTAGATCCTTGAGAAAGTGGTCAACCCAAGTCAAAAACATTGGTCGCCGAAGCTAGATGAAGCACTATCGGCTTATCGCACAACATTCAAGACACCGTTTGGAATGTCCCCATTCAAGCTAGTCTACGGGAAGGAATGTCATTTACCGGTTGGGCTTGAACATAAAGCTTATTAGGCCATCAAAAAGATAAACATGGATGCTCAGCTTGCTGGAGAAAGAAGACTTTTGGAGCTGAACAAGATGGATGAATTTAGAGCACATACATACGAGAATGCCCGCCTTTACAAGGAGAAAACAAAACGATGGCATGATAGAAAAATATTTCCGATGCAATTTTATTTTGGACAACAAGTACTGGTCTACAATTCACGCCTTAAGTTATTCCTAGGCAAGCTAAGATCGAGATTGTCAAGACCATTCATTGTTCACCAAGTCTATGACAATGGAGCAATTGAAATGCATAACCAAAACGATGGTTTTACATTAAGGTGAACAAATAGAGACTCGAGGAGTACAAAAGAGCCCCATTCATGTGCGACAAACCAACATCGTTGGCATAATGCCCAGGAGTTTGCTTTACTTAATTGAGCAAATATTCATTGCCTAGGCAACGAAAATCTGAAATATGTACATAAATAAGTTAAGTTATTTTCTTCTTTAATCCATTTTATTTTATTATTTTCTTCGTTCATATTTTAGGCAAGCAAGGAGCACGTGGCAGCATAGGGAGTTGGAGCATGCATGAAGAAAAGTACCTATTAGGGCACAAGGTTTTGACAGTAGAGTAAAGGGGGAAAGAAATCTTTTCTCCTCCTTTATGTTAAATCACATATTTCTCATTTAATGAAAAATATTTTTCCCACCATGTAAAGACTAAAATACCCCGAAACCACCAATCACTTTCCAAGAAAATCTACCCACCCACCTCTTCTTCATCGTGTTTCCCTCTTTCTCCATAAAACATAAATTTTTTTCTTCTTTCTCTAAAAAATACCTCCCCATCACCGCCACTAAATTCAGCCAGAAAAATGGTGAGATCAAGACCGACCCCAACCCCAAATAGAGTTTCTAACATTTCCAAATAGTCGAAGCAGAAGCGCGCTTCAAAACCATTCAACAATGCCAAGTATATTTGGAAGATGGATTCATTTTTCCATCCAAGGGCGAGGAGCCGTTTGGACCCGAGGTGATGGACGTCATAAAGAAGCATACATGGGAGAAGTTTGCTCGAAATCTAACGCAACAGCACCAGCAATGGTGCGGGAGTTCTATGCCCATCTCGAGGACCCCTCCAGCCATAGAGTATATGTTCGAGGAAAACTCATTGGCTTCTCCCCCTCTGCACTAAACAAATACTTTAAGATGGGGAAAGTGGATGTCCAACATAAGAGATTTGTGGTTGAAGTAGATCAAGAAACGTACAGCGGAGTTCTACAGATTTATGCTTTGGGTGGGCCAAGGTTGAAGGGAATGCCCGAAAAGGAAAAGAGTAGCCACCGAGCCCTAAAATCGCACGTGAAATCATGGAACCACTTTCTTAAAGGCAAGCTGATGCCAACGTCCCACAACACCACTGTCCTCATTAAACGACTGATGCTCTTACACTTGATCATATATGGTAGGAAGATCGACGTGGGTGAAATCATCTTTGAGTAGATCCATGACTGTGCCAAATAGAACCGAAATAACCTACTATTTCCAAACCTTATAACCATGCTGTGCTGAAGATAAAGGTTCATGAGGAACCATTTGAAGATTTCATCAAACCTAAGGAGGGTATTACAAAGAAAAAGGTCCTCGAGTTTATGAGTTTTAATGATGACGAGACAAAGGAAGGTCTGGAGCGGGGCGCAAAATCGGTTGTCGCAACTAGAATGGTTGTTGTGGTCACGCACACGCGAGAGACGCGTGAAAAGACCGGATGCCTGGAGGACCACCTAAAAATTTACTTCGAGTATGCCAAGGCAAGGGACATGCAACTCAACGCCTTCATCAAGGAGTTACTACCGACCACAATGATCATACTGCCAACCTTTCCCAGTGTTATCCTCAACTACAATACAGGCGGCAACACATTCCATGCCTCAACATCTTATGTCCCTCTAGATTTTCCACTATAAGTGCCCATCGATGTTCCAACACTGGCAACCCATGTCCCACCCATACCAGAAGAAGGCCATGGGGACACCGAAGAGTTCCTCATCCCTCTCGACCACCGAAAGAAGTGATGATGCTCCACCCTACTTCTTCACCGATGAAGATTTCACGCCAGCACTAATGCAACCCGAGCATGATCCTATTCCATCCCCGGTTCAATCAGCACCACCAGTCCGAACAGAAATTCCTAGTCCACCACCCGTCCCAACACAACAGACTCCTACGAGCGAGCAGTCCACTCCAGAACACGCCTCGTCTAGTAATAAGTGCTACAAGAGAACAACAGGACGTATACTTCAGTCATCTCCCTCCCCAACAGCAGTAGACTTCGGATCCGAGAGTACCTCTCCTCCCAAACGACGCCGCACGAGGGTGTCCAGTCAAGCCACCCCACCAAAGTGAGTTTATTCTTTTTAGTTATCGTTTTCTTTTTAATTTTTTTCACATCTGCATATAAAATCATATAGTGTAGTTTTTATGCATTGAGGATAATACAACCCTCAAGTTTGGGGGAGGTGTTGTACCATTCTGCCATACTTTGTTAAATAGTAATTAATGTTTATTGGTTGAAAATTTTGGTTGTCATGACATAAGCCGGTTAAGATTATTGTTAGGAATGAATTAGGGATGCTAAATGATGAAAGCATAATTTTTTTAGCTAGGCCATAAATTGTTGTTAAGACTGTATAAATAAGAGAACCAACCCTAGCCTTGATTATATGAAATTTATAAACATGATTGTAGGTTGTCTTTGCACTAGGTAATCTGTAAAATTTTTAGGAAATAACTTTCTAATTGTCGAGACTTCAAAAAAATATTCTAAGGGTAAAGTAAAAACTCTCTAGTGTTTAAAAACTCGAAAAACACAAAGGGACACTCCTCTGTGCAAAGGCACGAACAAGAAAAACTCCAAAGAAATAAGAGTAGCCAAGGCATATGAGTGAATGAAAGTAGTCATAGGATGACTCTGCCCGACTAGCTTGGGGGTGGAATGTATGCTCCCTTTCACCTAGAGTGTAGAACGGTAGCTGTGATGGGATGACTCCCCTAGAAAAAATGTGTGAATAAAAAGAATAAACATTGATAAATAACTAGGAGTATAAACTAAGCCTGATGAATAGTTTGTTGCCTTGAAAACTTATAAGTGCTTACTTTAAGTTTTCTAATTACCACTATGCATAGACTGGTTACAGTCACGCACACACCATAGCAAAGGATCCTAACTAGGGAAGGGACTTGACTAATATGATTGTCGAACATGTTGAGGCTGAATATTTTTGCTGAAGGCTGAAATCTCAAACCTGATGATGTTCTTGATACTGCATCGCCATGATAATTTTGATTTTCTTCTAGCTATTATCCATTGCTTGAGGACAAGCAATAGCTTAAGTGTGGGGGTGTGATAACTCTGTAAAAAGACTCAATTTATACTCTTTTCACTTAAGTTATTGCTCGTCTAAACAAAGTATACACTGCATTTTTAGTTTCATTTAGTTGCATATAGGTTATATTAGCCTGTGGTGGATAAGTTTTGCTTAGGCAAGATTTTTTTGGCTTGACTGATGCTGCTGAGGAGAAAGGGTTGTTTGAGTTGTGTTTGTGTAGGAATTCTACAAAGGAAGAACATTTCATTCGTGACAATGAAAAGTTGCAAAGGTCAATAGAACAGAAGAGAATGTGAGGAGAATATTTATCTCACCGAGGCAAGATTTATCTGAAGAAGTTTGAAGCAGGTGTGGCGAAACCGCCTATGTCACATGCCAACTGGATGACCTACTTCATGTGCAAGCAAGACTTAATTGTTCTGACAGCCGCTAGACGCCTTTCCTTTTAATCTTGGGAGATTAATAATGGCAAATTAAGGAAACTTCAAAAGCATGCAAATCCCTAGGAGATTTTTCCTTATAAATATTCAGCCGTAGCCGCAAAAAGAAGAGGAGGCAAAGAAGAAAAGAAAGAAGAGCTTTACCTAAGGCGTGAGCAAGCAACTATAGTGCTTTCCCACCGTCTACCCTCCAATCTTCCTTGGTGTTCTCCATAGCCAGACGATAGCAGAGCGATGATCAGGCCTCGAGAGAGGATGATCACCAAGGCAGGCGTGGTGCTGATCAGGATTGTCGCGACAAAGCCCCCAGTTTTGGGAGTAGCTCTTCCTTTTTTCTTAATTTTTATTTTATTTGGGGTTGTATTAAACGGTTAAATCTTGGATGATCTTTGATAACACCATGAATTCTTTACTTGGTGTTAAACTTTGTTTTGCCTAAACAATATTTTTATGTTTATGAATGATAAATTATGTTTGTTTATGACTGTTTTGCTCATAGTTTAAATATTTTGCCTTAACACTGTAAGAGCATCGAGAGATTGCCTAAGTTTCGGTAAAACATGTTTTGGCATTGTGAGAGCATCGAGAGATAGCCTTTTATCTAGATACTGATTCTTAGATTCGAGAGAATTAAAATATATCAACGTGAGCAAAGGAATGAATCCGGTATGGTGAAGTTCTAACTTGTCTACCTTAGAGATAAGGAGTGAGTTTCAAGTGACTAAAAGGGATAATTGCTAGAATAGGTTAAGACGACGTCTATAGTTAACGCCGAGATGTATTACCTTAGCAACCTTCCAAGAATACCTAGTAATCCGGTCGGCCAGTTTAGTGTGGCATAATAATTCATTCAGAACTTAGAATAATTGTTGTTAAGACAGTAGTTTAGCATAAGTGTTCTGTGACACGTCTGAATATGAGAGGTTGTTTGCATTATATTTAAACCAATTCTTGTTTTGTTTTGTTTTATATGTTTGCATATTTCCTTTGTCTCGACTACATTATTCTGAAATCATTGAATCATTCTTCTTAGTTTATTCGTATTAGTTCTTAGTTCGAATACTTAGTAGGATTTAGTTTGTGACATTAGTTCTAGTTGTGGTGAAAATATATTTCTAATCCAATCCCTGTGGAGACGATACTAACTATCTACTATATTACTTGAATCGATTGTGTATACTTGCACAGATTTTCTTGCCTTAGCATATATATATTTACAAGCGATCAATCAAGCTGAACATGCATACACCAGCCTACCCATACAGTACCCAGTAGAAATTAAATTTAGTAGTAACTTTAATATTAAAATAATGATCCAGAAGTATATAGTAAAAATGATCATGTAGTTATTTAAATCACATAAATACCCTCTACCCATACACCATATGTAGTCCCATAATTTACCCAAGAGAGTGCATCGAGGCCTGAGAGCCTACCCAAGAAAGTTTCTCGGAGCCTCAAAGCCTACCCAAGGGTCACCTTAGGTACGTATGGAATTACCAGCTCGATCGGTCTGAACCTATATAAGGAATTACCAGTTTGACTGAGCTGATCCTTCATACTCCAGTATCTTACCCAAATAGTGTCCCAATAAAATAGTTCAAGTAGTAACCAACATATTACATTCTTCATACAACTGGAATATTCAAATTTTACAGTGAATACAGGTAACTAGAGAACATATTTCAGGTAACCATAGCTCATAAACCATTAAATAACTAAATCAGTGATCACCATGAGCAATGTTATGACTTTCACATAATAATACAAGACATATGATCATGGTAGTCAATCCAATGCATTGTTCTCTAACAATATAATCATGTATCAATTCTGACATCTCTATGTCAATGACAACTTGTTCTCATCAATCAATAACATTTTAGTCTGAAGCGTATTATTATTGTTCATGTCTATAAAATACTTGACTAGGGATCTTTTAATAATAACAATTATGTCAATATATGGACTTTATTAACTTCCAATTTATGTTAAACACATATATATATATATAAATGAAAATAATAGCGACAATAAAATTGGTAAATAAAAGTATTATTACAATCATCATATGATTGGTCTCTAGGCATACTCTAACAATCTAAAACTAGCACTAAGACCAATCACTCACATATCTAATACCAAGTAACTCAGTGTGACGATCATGCCTCTGCTGTGTAAGAGGCTTCGTCAAGGGATCAGCAATGTTATCGTCCATGTATACTCTACATATTTCCACATCTCCTTGATCAATGATCTCTCGAATGAGATGAAAGCACCTAAGAATATGTTTGGATCATTGATGAGATATCGGTTCCTTTGCTTGTGCAATGGATCCATTATTTCATAATAGAGTTATACATATCTGATATGCTAGCAACAACCCCAAATTCTGATATGAACTTCTTGATCCAAACATCCTCTTTTGTTGCATCACTGACTGCAATGTATTTAGCCTCTATTGTAAAATCATCTATTGTGTCTTGCTTCGAACCTTTCCAGCTCACAACACCTCCAATAAGACAAAACACCTCTAATAAGAAAAAACACAAACACAATTGCGATCGCGAGTCATCCTTGTCAGTTTAGAATCTGGCATCTGTATAACCTTTTATACTAAGCTCTTCCTCCCCTCCATAGACAAGAAATTTATCCTTAGTTCTTCTTAAGTATTTAAGGATATTTTTAACTGCAACCCAATGATTTTCACAAGGGTTTGGTTCATACCGACTCGTCATGCTAGAGCATACGATACATCTGGTCGAGTACATATCATGGCATACATTATAGAACAAATAGTCAAAGCATATGAATCTTATTTATCCGTTCTCTTTCTAATGGAGTTGAAGGACACATTTCCTTAGAAAGAGAAATGCCACGTCTCATAGGCAAAAATCCTTTCTTGGATTCTTCCATACTGAACCTTTTCAACACTTTTTCTATATATGTACTTTGACTCAGACCTAGAAGTCATCTTGATCTATCTCTATAGATCTTAACTCCTAAGATATACACTGCCTAACCCAAATCCTTCATAGAAAAACAACTACTTAACCAAGTCTTAATAGATTATAAAGTAGGTATATCATTTGCTATGATGAGTATGTTGTCAACATATAAGATTAGGAAAGAAACAATGCTCCCACTAGCCTTCTTATAAACACAAGGCTCATCTTCATTTCTGATAAAACAAACACTTTGATTGCATCACTGAAATGAAGATTCCAGCTTCGAGAAGCTTGCTTTAGTCCGTAAATAGACCTCTGTAGCTTACAAACCTTTCCAGTATTTTTGGAAAGACAAAACCTTCTGGTTGTGTCATAGACACATCCTCTTCAAGTTTTCCATTAAGGAAGGCAGTTTTGAGTCCATTTCCAGATTTCATAATCATGGAATGCAGCTATTACGAGCAGGATCCGGATGGACTTAAACATAGCTACAGGGGAGAATGTTTTGTCATAGTCTACACCATGAACTTGTCGAAAACCTTTAGCAACTAATCGCCCCTTGTATGTTTGTACATTATCATCTATGTCGGTTTTTTTCTTGAAAACCCATGTACACCCTATAGGTTTGACCCCTTCAGGTGGTTCAACCAAAGTCCATACTTGGTTTACTGACATGGAATCCATCTCAGATCTCATGGCTTCAAGCCATTTCTCTGAGTCTGGGCTAGACACTGCCTCTTGATAAGTCTTGGGCTAATCTTGATCCATAACAAGAACATCTCCATGTGTCAAAACGAGAAATCCAAATCTCTCAGGTGCACGATGTTCTCTTGTGGAACTACACAGTGGTTGTATTTCTAAATCTGTTTAATGCTCCTCAATAACTTGTGAAACATGTTGATCTTCAATTTCATTTATTTGTTGCTCTTGAACTTCTCCAAGTTTAATATTTCTACCCTTCCCTTTCTTTGAGAGAAATTCTCTTTCAAGGAAAACTCATGTTCGAGCAACAAACACTTTATTCTCGTTAGGGTTGAAGAAATAGTATCCCTTAATTTCTTTAAGATATACAAAAAATATACACTTATGAGATTTAGGTTCGAGCTTTATAGACATCTGATATTTTACATAAGCTTCACAACCCTAAATCTTCATAAAAGACATACAGGGACGTTTCCCAGTCCATATCTCATATGG
Source organism: Hibiscus syriacus (assembly GCF_006381635.1). Taxonomy (NCBI): domain Eukaryota; kingdom Viridiplantae; phylum Streptophyta; class Magnoliopsida; order Malvales; family Malvaceae; genus Hibiscus; species Hibiscus syriacus. The sequence goes on from NW_024063064.1 coordinate 1,772,560, forward strand.
TGTCTTTTGAATCGATTTAGATAGAACACGATTTAGTGTGAAAGCGACTGTTTCAAGTGCTTTTCCCTAGAAAGAAGTCGGAAGATCACTATGAATTATCATCGATTGAACCATGTCTAACAATGTTCGATTCCTTCTTTCAGAAACTCAATTCCACTGTGGTGTACCAGCTGGTCTAAGCTGTGAGACAATACCACATTCTTTTAGGAGTTCATCAAACTCTATGCTTAAGTATTATCCACCTCGATCTGATTGAAGTGCCTTAATACTTTTTCCTAGTTGATTTTGTACTTCATTTTAAAATTCCTTAAGGGCTTCAGATTTATGGCGTATAAGATAAATACACCTATATCGACTAAAGTCATCAGTAAAAGTAATGAAGTAATGGAATCCACCTCTGGCTTATGTATTCATTGGTCCACACACATCACTATGTATTAACCTCAATAAATCACTTGCTCGCTCACCTTTACTATTAAAAGGAGCTTTAGTCATTTTTTCCAAAAAACCAATATTTGCATACATCATATTGATCGAAAATAAATGAATCTAAGAATCCATCTTTATAGAGTTTTGATATACGTTTCTCACTTATATGGCCTAAACGACAATGCCAAAGATAAGTTTGATTCGAGTCATTTATTTTTGATCTCTTAGTATTTATGTTATAAATGGTGTTATATTGATCCAAAATATAGAGACCATTAACCAATTGTGTCGAACCATAAAAGACACTATCGAGATAAAAAGAACAACAATTATTCTTAATAATAATCTCAAAGCCAATCTTGTCCAAACAATAAATAAAAACAATGTTCTTAGTCAAACTAGGCACATAATTACAATCCTCTAAATTTAAATCAAGTCCACTAGGCAAAGATAAAACATATGTCCCTATAGATATTGAATAAACTCTTGCTACATTTCCCACTCGTTGGTCCACGTCTCCTTTAGCCAGATTCCTTCTCTTTTGCAGTCCATGTATATAAGTACAAATATGAGAACCACAACCGGTATTTAATACCCAAGAAGTAGATGTTGACAAATTAACAGAAATAACATAAATACCTGAAACAAACGTTCTGTTTGCTTTTGCCTTCTTGACCTCTTCAAGGTAAACAGGGTAGTTTCTCTTCCAGTGTCCGGTCTTATCGTAATCGAAACATTTTCCTTCTTTTCTAACTCCCTCTTTGGGTTTCAATTCATTTTTCCCTTTTGGTTTGGTCTTACCATTGCCCTTAGACTTTGCCACTACCCTTTTCTTTCCCTTTCCTTTGTCCTTGTGGACCATCAGAATGGGCTTAGGTCCAACCTTTTTCATGTTACTTTCAGCAGTTCGTAACATGCCAAGTAACTATGGCAAAGTCTTTTTAATTTCATTCATGTTGAAATTAAGGACAAATTGGCTAAAGCTATCTTGAAACAATTGCAGGATAACATCGGTAGACAATTCATCTTTGAGAAGAAATCCCAGATTTTCCAATATTTGGATGTAGCCCATCATCTTGATGACAAGAGCTCCTACAGAAGTTCCCTCTGACATTTTGCATTGAAATAGAGCTTTAGAGGTTTCATATCTCTCTTGAGGTGCTTGCCCATCATATATTTCTTTGAGATTTTGAATCATCTTATATGCAACCATGTCCTCATGTTGCTTCTGAAGCTCAGGACTCATGGTGGCAAACATTAGACATCCAACATCTAACATATCATCCATATGTTTCTTGAATTTATCTTTGTCAGCTTTTGAAGCATTAGCTGCCGGATCATCAGGAAGAGGTTCCTCAATGACATATTCTTTCTTTTCCTATTTGAGAACAATTCTCAAATTACGAAACCAGTCAAGGAAGTTTATGCCATTAAGTTTATCCTTGTCAAGGAGTGATCACAGTGATAAAGTGTTATTTTCCATTAAATATACAACAATGGAAATATTAAAGTTAGTAAATTTACCAAATTAAAATTTATAAATAGGACTTTATTTACAAATTACTCCCACTATTTTATTCAAAATTAAAAACCCTCTTTGTTTTAATTTCATAAAAATTCAACAAAATATTTTCTACTGGGTGAGAATCCGTAATACATCAATTTCCTAAATCAGCTTTGGCTTTTCTTTTAGGATAGTGATTATTTAGGTAAGTAACACTATACTAGTTACATCACATGTAACTCCTTATTTTGGTGAACAACTTTTGTTCAAGTCATCTCATGACTTATCCAAATATTTAACCTCTAGGTTTCTAATCCTATTAGAATAACCTAGCTAAGTTATTACCAATATTTCAACCGGTGAATATCACTTGCTTATTCTTCGCGTTTAACCAAGATAGATTTATGTGCCAATGCTTTGGCAAAGCCCACACAATATCGATCAAAGCCTTAACGAGGGTAAATATTGGACGGTTAAGTTAACTTAGATTATAAAGAGGGATTTGCGTAATTATCTCATCATTGTTCGTTTTAATATTAGGACCTTATTGATCTCATCAATATTTATTTTTATTTTATCATTTGGTGCATTGCATGCATAAAAAATATAGTAATAAATAAGATGCAATGGTTATAGCCCAAAACAATGACTAAGATGGCCCATCCCAAGCCAATGGGAGAACCTAGAACCCTAAATCCTAAGACTATTCTCTAGGCATCTTCTCTCCATTCTTCTTCTCATTGTGAATCTTCATAGGTTTACAATTTTAAAAGAAACTCGTTTTACATACGAGAGAGTAAGATAAGAAGAGAAATAGAACAAAGATATAGAAAGGCACGGGTCGCAACCGTATTTCAAAATAAACCATTTGTAAATTGAACAAGGGCTATAACCATGCATACCAAACATCGTGCAAAATAAACATATCATATATATATACACGTTGCGACGGCCAACGAGATTTTTTGAAAAACAATACTCTATTTCCATGGAAAAACTTCACGATTTGATAACAATCATCAAAACAATCGTGCTTTTAAGATTTTCAATCCCGAAGGTTTTCTGCATCGAAAATCATTGTTCCACTTCCAAACGCGATATCCAAACGCGATATGCTATCGCACTCCCATAGATCATCCAACAACAAATCGAATGAAAAACATATTAACAAATTAACATATTAATCTTTTCGGTTATCGATTCGAACATAATATCAACATATTTACCGAAATCGATAAAACTAAAACATTTAATTCATACATATCGCATCAACCAAAAATTTAATCCAAATTCAGATCGTACAAGTGGCTTTGATACCACTGTTGGGACCATCGGCGCATCCTATAACGCAGCGGAAACAAAACTCGATGGTCTCACCAGCGATCCAACTATGAAAAATTGAAATCGGGAGGAATGGATGTTAATACTTACAGCCGGTTCCTTGAAAAATAGCAAAGAAAACAATGAATACTGGTGGTGTAGATCGGTTCAAATCGTAAGCCTCCACGAAATCACGTCTCGGCCTCTCCTCAGTTCACCCAATTGAGAGCCATATTTTTCTTCCCCAAAATAGTTTTGAGAGAAAAACGGCTGAAGGTTTTGTTTGTGTGTTCTAAAACGGCTGCTAGACCTAACACACCCTTTTATAACCAAGGTACCCTAATCATAGTAGGGTTTTATTATTTTAAATTAATTAAATCTATATTTAATTAATTGGAATTTAATAATCCTTTTATATCCAAGTTACCCTAATCATATTAGGGATTTTATTATTTCAAATTAATTAAATCTATATTTAATTAATTGAAATTACATATTTGGGATTATTAAAACATATATTTAATTAACTCTAGATATATATTTTAGTAACGTACAACAAATTGTACATCTTTGCTCGTTTGAATCCTAGGGTGTGACCTTGTAGGTTCTTGTAACGTTAGCAGTAATTATTAGAATAATTCTAATATTACATACAATGAGTGACATCTAGCAATATATCATTGCCACCTAAGTTACAAGAAAATATGATTCGACATATCATCTTGGTGATTAACTCTTTTATGTATTATATCCTTATGTCCTTTATATCTAGAATAGACACAAGTCTTGGAATAATCACACTTGTGTAGCTCATATATTGTTTCTTGATATCTATAGTATACTTTAATTAACGAATAGTTTATGATATCTCATATCAACTTATTCAAGCATGGCCATACGTTTCTAGTCTTACTCAATCAAGTGGCGTGTGATATATTTCTTATTATATAGGAAGGACAAATAATATCTTAATCATACACACCCACTACATATATTGAGATATATTCAATAACAGTCTTTATAGAGCAACCAGATATGGAGCTTGTTTAGTTGCATTAAAACATACAACAATATATTTTGGGATAGTATTGATCTCAAGTCTGAAGATCATACATACAGTCATCACCATGAGCAATGTTATGACTGTCACATAATAATCCAAGACATATGCTCATGGTCGGTTAATCCAATACATTGTTCTCTAACAATATAATCATGTACCAATTCTAGCATCTCTATGTCAATGTCAACTCGTTGTCATCAATCAATAACATGTTAGTCTTAAGCGTATTATTATTGTCCATGCCCATAATAATACTTGAATAGGGATCTTTTAAAAATAACAATTATGTCATTATATGGACTTTATTATCTTTCAGTTTATGTTAATCACATATATATAAATGAAAATAATAGCGGCAATGCCTTTATTCAATAAAATCGGTAAATAAAAGTATTATTACAATCATCATATGATTGGTCTTTGGGCATACTCTAACAATGGCACCTTACTGGACAAATTCCCAGAGGAAGCCTTTGACATCCTCGATGGGATAACAAATAATGATTATCAATTTCCAAATACAAGATTGGGAACCAGCAGAAAAACATCTGGAGTATATGAATTAGAGGGTAAAGATTCGGTAGCCGCTCAACTTTCTGCCATAACCAATATGTTGAAAATTTTGCAACGTCCTAATGAGGTAATAGAAGTCAAGGTGACCAATAATGAATGCATATTTTGTCATGGCAAACATCATGAAAGTGAATGTTGAAAAACTATGAGTCAGCCAATTTCGTGGGCAACTACAATCGGAGTAATAATAGCCCCTATTCAAACACGTATAATCCTGGTTGGAGACAACACCCAAAATTTTCATTGAGTAATCAAGGAAACAACAACAATAAAGTAGTAAATTACAGGCCACAACAAAATAATTCTGACTATGAACATTTTCAGAATCAACATCATCAGTAGCGGTGGCAAAATAATAAAGGTATAGCTTCTTCCTCTAATACTAATTCCAATACTAACTTCTTGGAGTTATCATTGCATGAATTTATGGCCTTTGATGCACGAACATTCAGCAACAATTAAAAATGAAGGAAAGTTGTTACAAAGCCAAGCAACACTTTTGCAAAGCCATGTTCATCTCTCAGAGCATTGGAGAATCAAGTGGAACAAATTGCTACGGCATTACATTCTCGCCCAAAAGGAAATCTACCCAGTGATACAGAGATCACGAAGCATCAAGGGAAGGATCAATGCAATGTACTTACATAAGGAGTGGAAAACAAGTCAACCAAGATGATAAGTTTGGGGGAGAACACCTCAAAAGTCCTCGCCATGGCATAACACAACTAGAGGATCGAGCTAAAAATGTTGAACAAGAGGAAGGGCCTGAAGGGAAAGAAAGAACTGAGGCTCAGAAAAATATTGCTCAAACAATGAGAAATTCATGGCAAAGGCCAGAGATTCTTCAGCAACAAAAGCAGACAATGTGAGACCTCCACCACCGTTCCCTCAATGATTGAAGAAGCATGATGAGGACGTCCAGTTCAAGAAATTTGTTGATGTTCTGGATCATTTGTGTATCAATGTACCCTTACTTGAAGCCATTGAGCAAATTCCATCCTATGCCAAGTTTCTTAAGGAAATTGTTATGAAGAAACGGAAGGTCGAATGTGTTGCCACGGTAACAAAAATATGTTCAGCAGTAAGTAAACTCCTACCTAAAACAAAAAGACCCTGGCAACTTTATAATACCATGCTCAATTGGTAATGACTTCATAGGACGAGCTCTTTTTGATTTGGGATAAAGTGTAAACTTGATACCAAAGTCCATATTTATGAAACTTGAAGGGTATCACGTCTGTCTAACCTCAGTCATCGTACAGCTGGCCGATCAGTCTTATATGTGGCTAGAAGGAAGAATATAGGACTTCATAGTAAAGGTAGATAAATTCTTATTTCAATTTGATTTTCTCATCTGGATTGCGAAGTCGATGAAAATGCACTAATCATTTTGGAACGACCCTTCTTAGCTACTGGAAGAATCCTAATAGACTGTGAAAAGGGTCGTTCACAATACGAGTAGGATAGCAAAATGTCACCATCATTGTATTCAATTCCATGAAATATGTGGACAATTCAGAGGAGTACCACTGCATTAGAGAAGTAGAGGAAAAAAAATCCTTGGACGATGTGAATCTCTAAGGCTTGACGAATACAGCGCTTTGTATCATGACCCTACAACCGAGATGCACGAATAAGACACTTTTGGCCCAGGCGAATTATGTTCAGAAGATGATTCTGAAAATTATGGCTCTAACAATAGAAATCTAAACAATGAGTGCACTGAAAATGACACTAATGCATGATATAGAGGAAATACAAAGGATAAACCGAGGCTTCTTCATAATAAATCAGGTATAAAATTTGAACCCTTAGATTATGATAAAGTGAAGTCTTAAGAGTCATCATTAAAACATGCACTGAAACTGGAACTTAAAACTTTGCCATCACATTTGAAGTATGCGTATCTAGGAGATGATAAAACATTACCGGTAATAATTTCTACCAGCCTAACCTCCGAACAGGAGAATAGTCTGTTGAATGTTTTGTCACAGCATAGAAAGGTTCTGGATGGATAATGGTAGACTTGAAGAGAATCAGTCCGATTATATGCATGCACAAAATCAATCTATAAGATAGCCATAACACTTCGGTGGAACCCCAAAGAAGGCTCAACCCAATCATTAACAAGGTAGTCATTAAGGAAATTATAAAATGGTTGGATGTGGGAGTGAGTTATCCTATATCCGATAGTTCATGGGTCAGCTCGGTACAATGTATACCAAAGAAGGGTGGTGTGACTACAATTAAAAGCGAACATGACACTCCTCACCACAAGAACAGTCACGGGCTGGCGCATATGCATGGATTACAGGAAGCCCAACAAAGCTATAAAGAAAGACTATTTCCCCTCCCTTTTATCGACCAAGTGCTTTATAGGTTAGCGGGAAAAGCATTTTATTGCTTCTTTGATCGATACTCAGGATATAATCAAATGGCCATAGCACTGGAGGATCAAGAGAAAACCACTTTCACATGCCCATATGGTACCTATGCATTTAGACGAATTGGGTTGTGTAACGCTCCAGCTACCTTCCAAAGATGTATGATGATAATCTTTTCATATATTGTGGAAGAATGTATGAAAATATTTATGGATGACTTCCCCATTTTGGGTGATGATTTTGACTGATGTCTCGACAATCTATCCAAGGTACTGAAACGATGTGAAGAAACCAACCTAGTGCTGAATTGGGAGAAATGCCATTTTATGGTGACCGAAGGAATAGTGTTGGGTCACAAAATTTCATGCCAAGGCATCAAAGTCGATAAATCCATGGTGGACGTGATTGCAAACCGTCCCCCACCCACCAACGTACGAGGTGTACGCAGTTTCTTTGGACATGCAGGCTTCTATAGGCGGTTCATAAAAGATTTTTCTCAAATCTCTAAACCCTTGTGTATTTTGCTTCAACAAAATCATCCATTTGAATTTACTAATAATTGTTTGAATGCCTTCACAGATTTGAAAAAAAGCTTTCGATAGCACCAATTGTTATCCCACCAGAATGGAACGAACCTTTTGAGCTCATGTGCGACGCTAGTGACTATGCAGTTGGAGCAGTGCTAGGGCAACGAAAAAGTAAAATCTTTCATGTTATATACTATGTGAGCCATACTCTTAATGATGTACAAGAAACTACACCACCACTGAAAAAGAACTCTTAAGAGTAGTATTTGCATTCGATAAGTTTAGGCCATATCTAATAGGCACTAAGGTAATTATGCATACATCTTCCATTAAATATCTGATTAATAAAAAAATGCAAAGCCAAGAATAATTTGGTGGATACTATTACTACAAGAGTTCAATTTAGAGATCAAGTATAGAAAAGGTATAGAAAATCAAGTGGCAGACCATTTATATAGGATAAAAAAAAAACCTGATTGTCCTGACATAACATAAATTAAAAGGATTTCCCTGATAAGAAAATATTATTTGTCACGGTTGCGCCGTGGTATGCTGACATAGTTAACTTTCTTGTTAGTGGTATTGTTCCTCCTGATTTATCTAGCTAGGGCCGAAAGAAGTTCTAACATGATGTGCGACATTACTAATGGGACGAACCATTTCTATTCAAGTAATGTGGAGACCAAATAATCCGAAGTTGCATTCCATAATAGGATCATAAAAATATTCTACACCAATGCCAATCTTCACCATATGGAGGGCATTTTTGTGGAATGAGAACAGTATCAAAAGTGCTTCAGTCTGGATTTTATTGGCCAACCTTGTTCAAGGATGCACATGAATTTTATAAGTCATGTGATAGATGCCAATGAACAGGAAACATATCGAAATGGCATGAGATGCCATGGCAAAATATTCTGGAAATTGAATTCTTCGACGTATGGGGAATATACTTCATGGGACCTTTTCCACATCATTTAGAGATTTGTACATTCTCTCGGTAGTTGATTATGTCTCCAAATGGGTTGAATCCATCGTTACACCTAAAAATGATTCCAAAACGGTGTTAAAATTTGTCCACAAAAATATATTCTCCCTATATTTGGAACACCACAAGCTATAATCAATGATGAAGGCACACATTTTGACAACAAACTGATTGCCAAGCCACTAAAACAATAAGAACTATGACATAGGATCGCTATTGTGTATCACCCTCAAACAAATGGACAAGCCAAAGTGTTTAACTGGGAAATTAAACAAATCCTTGAGAAAGTGGTCAACCCAAGTCAAAAGGACTGGGCGTCGAAGCTAGATGAAACACTATGGGCTTATCGCACAACATTCAAGACATCATTGGGAATGTCACCGTTCAAACTGGTCTATGGAAAAGAATGTCATCTGCCTGTTGAACTAGAACATAGAGCCTACTGGGCCATCAAAAAGTTAAACATGGATGTTCAACTTGTTGGAGAAAGAATACTCTTGGAATTGAACGAGATGGATGAATTCATAACACACACATACGAGAATGCCTACCTATTCAAGGAGAAAACAAAACGATGGCATGGCAAAAAAATATTGTCGAGGTAATTTTATTCTGGACAACAAGTACTGCTCTACAATTCACGTCTTAAGTTATTTCCTGGCAAGCTAAAATCACGATGGTCTGGACCATTCATCGTACATCAAGTCCATGACAATGGAGCAATCAAAATGCAGAACTAAAACGATGGTTCCATCTTCAAGGTGAACGGGCAGAGGCTAAAGGAGTATAAAGAAGCCTTAGTCATGAGCGACAAACCGGTATCATTAGCACCTAATGCCCAAGAGTTTACTTTACTTACTTGAACAAAATTCGTTGCCTAGGCAACGGAAATTTGAATTATGTACATAAATAAATTAAATTATTTTCTGCTTTCATTATCCGTTTATTTTATTTCTTTTTTTATTGTATGCTTACAAAGCACACGTGGCAGCATGGGGAGTTGGAGCATGAATGAAAAGAAAGAAAACCCTATAGTACATGGTTTAGGCGGCATAATTAAAAAGGGAAACAATATTTCCCCCCACTTTACATCCAATCATATATTTCTCATTGAATGCAAAAATCATTTCCCCTCGTGTAAGGACAAACTACCCCAAAACCACCTGTTACTTTCCAAAGAAAAACTGCCCAACTTCTTCTTCTTCATCGTGCCTCACTCTCTTTACCAAACAAGAAAATTTTCTTTCGCTCAACAAAATCTCCCCATCACCACCACTGATTTCACCACAACAAGTACAATGGTAAGATCAAGGAAAGCCCAGCCTCAACACAGAGTTTTGAACGTTTCCAAACAACCAAAGAATAAGCACGCTTCAAAATCCTCAAGAAATGTCAAGTGTATTTGGAAGATGGAATCATCTTCCCAGCTGAGGATAAGGAGTCGTTTGGACCAGAGGTGATGGACGTTATAAAAAAACACAACTAGGAGAAGTTTTCTAACCATCCGAAAGCCGTAACATCGATGATGGTTAGGGAAATCTACACCCATCTTGAAGACCCATCCAACCACATTGTGTATGTTCAAGGGAAGCTCCTTCAATTTTGGCCTTCAGCACTCAACAAATACTTCAAGTTAGGGAAAATAGAGGAGTAGCATAAGAGATTCATGGTTGAGGCATACCAGGAAACATACAACGGGTTCTTGAAGATCTTTACTTCGGGTGGGTCATGTTTGAAGGAAATGCCCAAACGAGGAAGAGAATTGATCTTCGAGCCCTAAAATCGATCGTCAAGTTATGGAACCACTTTCTCAAGGGTAAGCTTATGCCCACATCCCACAACACAACGATGTTCATGAAAAGATTGATGCTCTTGCACTCAATAATATATGGGAGGAAGATTGAGTTGGCGAACTCATCTTTGAGCAAATCCACGAGTGTGCCAAGAGAAACCGGGGCAATCTATTATTTCCTAATTTGATTACCGCACTGTGCAGGAAAAATAAGGTCCCTGAGGAGCCCTTTGAGGGCTTCATTAAATACAAGGAGGGTATCACCAAGAAGAACGTACCTGAGTTGATAAGTTTCGATCACAACGCCCCGCCTGAAGGTTTTGAACGGGGAACAAAATCGGTTATCGCGTCTAAAATGGCCGTTGTGATTATGGACACGCGAGAAAAGCGTGAAAAGATCGGGTGCCTAGAGGATCACATGGAGATTTATTTTGAGTATGTCAAGGCAAGGGACGCGCAGGTCAATGCCTTCTTCAAAGAGTTGCTCCCAAACACAAACGCCAATCTACTGCCCTTCCCCAGCGTCATCTTCAAATATATTACTGGCGGCAGTACATTCCATGCTCACATCGAATGTCCTCCAGAGCTTCCCCAAGAGTACCCACTGATGTGCCACCACTGGCAATCCATGTCTCACCCGTACCCAAGGCAAGGGACGCGCAGGTCAATGCCTTCTTCAAAGAGTTGCTCCCAAACACAAACGCCAATCTACTGCCCTTCCCCAGCGTCATCTTCAAATATATTACTGGCGGCAGTACATTCCATGCCTCACATCGAATGTCCCTCCAGAGCTTCCCCCAAGAGTACCCACTGATGTGCCACCACTGGCAATCCATGTCTCACCCGTACCAGAGGAAGGTCAGGGTGACAAAAAAGAGTTCCTTAGGTCCTTATCTTTCTCCACCTCTGATAGCAGTCAAGATACCCAACCCAACCTCTTCTCCAATGAAGATTTCATTCCAGTACCGAAGCAACCCGAGCAAGATCCCATTGAGTTCCCCTACTCAACAAGAACCAGTCCTAGCAGCAGCTCCTAGCATAGTACCAGTTCCAGCACAACCAACTCCTACTGCTGAGCAAGCAACTCCAGCACAAGCCTCGACCATCAAGAAGCGCTACAAGAGAAAGGAAGGTCGTATACTTAGTCATCTCCCTCGACGGAAATAGCAATAGACTCAGAATCCGAGAGTCTATTTCCTCCCAAACGACACCGAATGAGGGTGTCCTGTCAAGCCACTCCACCACAGTAAGTTTCCATTCTATATTTGTTTTCTTTTTTGCATCTGCACATAACATCATATAGTTTTAGTTTCCATGCATTGAGGATAATACATCCCTCAAGTTTGGGGAGGTATTGTGCTATAATTGCCATACTTTGTTAAAAAGCAATTGATAATGATTGGTTGAAAATTTTGGTTGTCATAACATAAGTAGGTTAAGACTATTATTAGGAATGAATTAGGGATGCCCAATGATGAATGGATAAATTTATTCCCTAGGCCAGAATTATTGTACGACTGTATAAGGAAGAAAACCAACCTTAGGCCTGATTCTTTGAAATTCACAAACACGATTGTAGGCTGCCCCTTTTTAAGGTAATCTATAAAACTTTTAGGAAAAAACTTTCTATTTGCCAAGATTCAAAATATTTAAAGGTAAGGTCAATCTCCCTAGTGTTTAAAAATTGAAAAATAAAAAGGGACACTCCTCTATGCAAGGGCATAAACAGTAAAAAAACTCCATAAGAAGTTAGGAGTTACCAAGGCATATGACTGAATGAAAGTAGTCATAGGATGACTCTACCGACTAGCTTGGGGGTTGAAGGTATGCTCCCTTTCGCCTAGAGTGTGGGACGGTAGGTGTGATGAGCTGACTCCCTTATAAAAAAGTTGATAAATAACTAGGAGTATAAACTAAGCCTTACAAATAATTTGATGCCTTGACAATCCAAAAGTGCTTACTTTAAGTTTTCTAATTACCTTTATGCATAGACTGGTTACAATCACACATACACAATAACAAGGAATCATGACTAGGGAAGGGACTTGACTGATATAATTGTCGAACATGTTGAGGCCAAATATTTTTGTCGAGGGCTAAAATCTCAAACCATATGTTTTTCTTAACACTGCTTTGCCATGACAATTTTGATTTTCTTCTAGTTATTATACATTACTTGAGTACATACAATAGCTTAAGTTTAGGGGGTGTGATAACTGTAAAAAAACTCAATTTTTAGTATTTTCACTTAAGTTACTGCTCATTCAAACCAAGTATGCACATCATTTTAGTTGATATAGGTTATGTTAGCTTGTGGTGGATCAGTTTTGCTTAGGCAAGATTTATTTGGTCTGACTGATGCTGCTGAGGAGAAAGGGTTGTTTGGATTGTGATTGTGTAGGAAATTTAGAGAGGAAGAACATTTTAGTCATGACAATGTAAATATGCAAAGGTTAACGGGACATATAAGAATGTGATGAGCAAATTTATCTCACCGATGCAAGGTTTATCTGAAGAAGTATGAAGCATGTGTGACAAAACCGCCTATGTCACACGCCAACTGGATGACCTACTTCACGTGCAAGAAAGCCTTAATTATTTTGATAGCCGCCAATCACCTTTTTTTTTAAGTCTAAGCATTTAACAACGGTTATTTAAGGAAACTCCAAAAGCATGCAAAGCCGTAGGAGATCTTTCCTTATAAATAACCAGCTGGAGCCACCAAAGAAAAGAGGCAAGGAAGAAAAGAGAAGAGCTTTACCCAAGGCATGAGCGAGCAACTGCAGTGCTTTCTCACCGTTTACCAACCAACCTTCCATAGTGTCTTCCATAGCTAGACTATACCAGAGTGATGATCAGGTCTCGAGAGAGGCTGATCACCAAGGCAGGTGCGGTGCTGATCAAAATTATCATGACAGAGCCCCCAGTTTTTGGGAGTCGTTATTCTTTTGTTCTTAAACTCTTTATATGTTTAGGGTTGTATTAAACGCTGAAACTTGGCTGATTTTATTGTACCATGACTGTCATACTGGGTGTTAAACTTTATTTTGCCTAAACAATTACTTTATGTTTTATGAATGATGAATTATGTTTTACCTATGATTATTTGGTTCATTGTTTAAATATTTTACCTTGACACTGTAAGAGCATCGAGTGATCGTCTGGGGTTTCGGTAAAACATGTCTTGGTATTATAAGAGCATTGAGGGATAGCCTTTTGTCTAGATAGTGATTCTTATATTCGAGAGAATTAAGATAGATCCACATGAGTAATGGAATGAATCCGGAAAGGTGGAGTTCTAACTCGTTTACCATAGAGATATGGAGTGAGTTTCAAACGACTAAAAGGGATAGATGCTATAGTAGGATAGATAACGTCTATAGTTCACGCTGAGAGGTATTGCTACAATAACAGTTTGACAAACCAAGGGTTGTAGTTAACGCTGAGGAGTATTGCCATAGCAACCATCTAAGAATACCTAGTAATCCTGTCGGGTATCTTTAGCAAGTCATAATAATTCATTCTAGACGCAGAGTAATTGTTGTCAATATAAAACTTTAGCATAAGTGCTCTGTGATAAGTCTGAATATGTGAGGTTGTTTGCATTATATTTAATCCAACAATTGTTTTATTTCATTCCATCATTCTGCATACTTATTTTTCCTTGACCAAACTTTTCTACAACCATTATATCACTTCTTGTTTTATTAACATTAGTTCTTAAGTTGACAACCTAGTAGGAATTAGTTTCTGACTCTAGTTCTAGTTGTGGTGAAATTAAATTTCTAAACCAATCCCTGAGGAGACGATACTCACTTACCCCATGTTACTTGAATCGATTGTGTATACTTGCTTAGAATTGCTTGCCTTAGCATATACATTTACAAGCGATTAGATTTCAAAATCAAGATCCTTATAAAAGGGGGTTTGATAGATAACAAATTCATCATTCATTCGGGAAGTTATTTATCAAGATCATACATTATTCAGATATTTTTCGTATGCAATTTAGTATCAGGAAGACATTCAGAATCTTGCGCATCAGAGTTACTTAAGATTTCAAGTATGACAGGAGTGAATCAATTACTCAAACAAACAAGGTATTATATACATTTTGGTTCTTGGAGAATTCTCATTAATTTAAATCAATCAAGATAGAGCAATGATTTTTGGTATTCAAGATTATGTATTGAATTATCAGGATTTAGAGTTCGATTAAACTATCGATCCCAGCACTACGATACTTTTCAATCATTCAGAACATGATGCTTTACTATTATCTACTTCTTATTACTGACTTCTCTAACTAATCTGATCAATATAAAAATCAACCTGATTAGTTCTTAATGATACATATATGAACTTCATTGGTATTTATTTCATTTTCACGTTGTAATAGTATTCCAAAATGTCCGACGACTTGGATCGTGCTCCATAACCTTTACAGGAAGTACATCATTAGGTTTATCAGTGATCCCATAGTCTATCCAAAGACATTCACTTGATCCAAGTTATAAAGATATTTAAATCATCTCGATATTCGAGGTTATATTAGTCATTCGAGGTCCAAACTCATTAGTTATTTCAAAACTTGAGGAATATCCCTCATTTAAATACTTCAGTGACTCTCGCACTTCCAGTAATCTAGTCATTAAATAATCATTCAAAAACAATGAGATTGACATATCACAAATTTCCAAATGTAGGAGTTTATATTTTACAGTTTTTCAAATAGTTTAGGATTTAATCAGTGATTCCAAGGTTCAAATGAATTAAAGTTTGAGTTCTCAGGTCATCTTTATTAACATAGCCATCCATTGTACTTTTTACGCTTTATGGGTATTATCGTCATTCCATTCAATTCTATTAGTGGCATTACTTCCGATAAATTAGACTTCAAATTATTCTAGTTCCTTTACAGTTGAGGTTATTTGGTGATTTGAACGTTGAATGTTATTTTTTGTTATTTCGTAGCTCTAAGACATTTCGATAATTCAGATCAATCCAAACATATGTATCTTTTTGGGTAATTTGGTCAGATACATATGTTCAACGTTATTTTTACTGTTAGGGGTAATCATGGTCTTTTTGTAGTGCAAGGGTATTTTTGTCAAATTATAATTCAAAATTATTCAGTCCTTTCATTCTGTCCAGTCTTTCAATTAAATTCAATTTTCTGAATTATTCAAACAAGAATAGTACCTTCACTATTAATCAGTCCATGACATTTTTACCCTATAGGGGTAATTTCGTAATTTTATACTTAGGTGATTTTGGTATTAAACAATTTAATGAAAATAATTAGAAATTAAAAATTCTAAGGTAATTGGCTTTTCAGATTAATCATTATACTTGAAATCATTTAGTACCAATATTCCAATTCCTTTATGTAATTCAATCGAGTCTTAACCAATTTATCACTTTAAATGTATTCGATTCGAGTCCATCCATAATCAAACATGCATAGTAGACCAATCATATACATTAATGCATTTATCAATATGTTCCATTCATATACCTCGATTTTGTGCTCCACCGATCAAACATTTAAACTCTATTCGATCACTCTCGAACTTGAATTCAACGTCCAATAATTTCTTAGATACATAACAACCAAATTTACATCAAAAACTAAACTTAATTAAAAATCAAATTGAATCTGAAGATAAAATATTAAAAATTGGCTTACCGAGTCCGGTTTTGGCAAAACAAACTTCAGAATTGGACTAAGGACGTCGAAGAACATAAAATATGATTTTTCAGAAAATTTGACTTTTTTGTCAAAGTCAAAGTCAACAATCAATGATCAAAGTCAATGGTTTGACTCGGACTAGTTGAATTAGATGAGTTAACTCGAACGAGTTTACGCAATTCAAGTTGACTCGATCATGTCAAACAGACCCGATTCGGACTGGGTTGTGCCGGTTCAGACAGGTCCAGACCGGCTAGACCAGTTCTAGAAGAAACCAGAGCTAGGGATAAGGCCCACCTGCACGCTACGGTGCGTGATGGCGTGTGACGACGACGAAAAGGGTAGTTTTGACGGCCGATTACTCCAAACGAAACCATACACAATAATTAGTCCATATCAGTATGAAATACGAGTTAAAATAATAAATATTAAACGAGAAAGGAAATCGATGCGTATACCATGACAGACGGTGAATGAGCAATGGTGGGGCAAGGAATCCGATTGGGCTTTGAACGCACTGTGTTAGGGAACTTAATGGGAAGGGCGGTGACACGAGCTAATTACAGATTCGACTGGAATCTCAAAAAATACAGAGGTGGTTGGTTCTCCTCGTCTCACACTCAAGTGTCAATTCACGACAAACGATGACGACTTTTGTCGAATTGACGGTTGGACTTTGATCACTGGACGATGGGGAGCTGAGCGGTGGGAATGGTGCGTGCTATGGTGGTCGGACGACGGGGAATCGAGGAAGGGCTGATAGGAATGTGGTTAGGGAAATTTGGGAGATTTTGGGATTTTTTGCTTCCGATCGGGGGTAGGGGAATTGGTATTAACTATCTATAAAAAAATTGGGAAATTTCAAGGCTTAGTCCCTAAACTTCCTAGATTTTTGAAACTAGCCCAAAAACTTCAAAAACTTACAATTTGGTCATAAGTTTTTTCCTTTTGCTACGACTTTAATTCGATACTTTAAAAAACTAGCCCCTAAATTGGGGTGTGACATTTATAGAATATAACTTTGTTGATAATCTGTGTAGGGAATTTGAAGAACTTGACTATGAAACCAGGGAGTTTGAAGAGATCTTTTCAGTTAATTCCGATTCATGTTTTAGTCCTTCAAATCCTAAGTTGTCACCTTCTGTTATACAGACACCTCAAATCGATTTGAAAGAATTATCAGAGCACTTGAAGTATGCATTTTTAGGTGAAAATAAAACTTTTCCGGTTATATTCTCAAGTAAGTTGTTGAAAGAAGAACAGGATGACTTGGTAACAATGTTACGATCACATAAAATGGCAATTGGCTGGACTATTGCTGATGTCAAGGGACTTAGCCCTTCAACTTGCATGCACAAAATCAAGATCAAAGAATAAGAAAAATCGTCAAGGGAAGGACAACGCATATTAAATCTACATATATGATGGAAATAGTAAAAAAGAATATCCAGAAACTTATTGATGCAAATGTAATTTA
This sequence comes from Hibiscus syriacus, assembly GCF_006381635.1. Lineage (NCBI taxonomy): Eukaryota > Viridiplantae > Streptophyta > Magnoliopsida > Malvales > Malvaceae > Hibiscus > Hibiscus syriacus. Next base: position 1,790,309 of record NW_024063064.1, read on the forward strand.
CTCAATCTCATACAGTATTTGAGCAAGTCCAGTCCATGTGGTTCCCAAAGAAAACCAGAGTTACAACAATTAAAAATTTCGAAGGTGAGTTAGTTCTGAAAAGAGTTCAGAATGGATGGAGAGTCTGCATTCATTGTAGGAAGTTGAATTTGTTAACTCGAAAATATAAATTTCCTATTCCATTTATAGATCAAATGATGGAAATGTTAGCTGGTAAATCCCATTATTGTTATCTTGATGGTTTTTTCAGGATTTTTCCATATTCCAGTGGCACCAGACAATAAGGAAAAGGCAACATTCAAGTGACCCTTCAACAGATTTGCCTATCGACATATGCCTTTCAGACTTTGTAATGCACCTGCCATATTCCAAAGGTGTATGGTCAGTAGTTTCTCTTACTATATCGAGAAAGGTATTGAAGTCTTCATGGATGAATTCACTATTTACGATAATTCATTTAATGAATGTCTATTAAATTTAACAAATGGGGTTAGACGGTGCCTAGAATTTAACCTTGTTTTAAATTATTAAAAATGTTATTTTATAGTTGATAAAAGGGTTAATTCTAGGCCCTATTGTTTCATCAAAAGGGATTGCCATTGATAAAGCAAAAATGGATGCTATACGCTCAGTTCATTACCCTACAACTGTTAGGGAAATTTGTTATTCTCTTGGACATGCAAAATTTTACTGCAGGTTTATTAAAGACTTTTCGAAGATAACACAACCTTTATGCAATCTATTTAAGAAAGATCAAGAGTTTGATTTTAATTTATAATGCAAGGAGTCATTTGATTCATTAAAGGAGAAGCTTATATCAGCCCTAATTATTAATCCAGCAGATTGGAATTATCCTTTCGAACTTATGTGTGAAGCATCAGATACAAGCATTGGAGCCGTTCTCGGTCAAAAAATAAAAAAAAAACCACATGCCATATCCTATGCATCTCGAACCTTGGATCCAACTCAAAAAAAATTATTCCACAACATAAAAATACTTATTTGCTCTAATTGTTGGTTTTGAAAAATTTAGATCTTATTTGCTTGGCATTAAAATTGTGATTTTTCAGATCATGCAGTTTTAAGATATCTGATGAGCAAAAAAAGGCAAAAATGAGGCTTATCCGATGGATCTTGCTTTTATAGGAGTTTAATTTGGAAATCAAAGATAAAAAGGGATGATAAAATCTTGTAGGAAATCACTTGATTCAAATTCCCCTTTCCATAACTTATCCACCACTTCGAGAAGAATTTCCTGAAGAAAACCTTATGGTGGCACAGAGGATGATTCCATGGTTTGCATATATGGTCAATTATTTGGCCACATGTAAGTTACCATTAGATTTAATGAGAGCTGAAATCAATCAAATTAAGCGAGAATCCTAATATTATATTTGGGATAATCCTTATTTATGGAAGCACTACTCGGATCAGGTAATTCAATGATGTATTGTCGAAAATTAGGTAAATTAAATTTTACAATTTTGTCACTCTTAGTCTTGTGGTGGTCATTTTGGGCCAAAACGTACAGCTCATAAAATTCTTGAATGTGGTTTCTTTTGGCTTAACATCTTTCAGGATTCTTATATATCTTTTTTAAAACTTGTGAAAGATGTCAACATACATGTAATCTAAACCATATAAATGAGATGTTGCTTAATCCAGTATAAATTTGTGAGATTTTTATGTTTGGGGAATCGATTACACGTATCCTTTTTTTCTTCATTTGGAAATACTTATATAATATTAACTATGTATTTGTTTCTAAATGGGTGGAAGCTAAGGCTACCTGAAATAATGATGCTAAAACTACAATTAACTTCTTGAAAAATTATATCTTTTCTAGGTTTGGCACGCCATGACCTATAATAAGCAATAGAGGAACTCATTTCATTAACCGAGTAATTGAATCGCTGATGGAAAATTTGGAGTAACTCAAAGAATTGGTACCGCTTACCATCCACAAACAAATGGGCAGGTAGAAGTATCGAATTGAGAAATTAAAACAATTCCTAAGAAAATTATTATACCAGACTGTAAGGATTAGAGTCTAAAATTAACCGTTGCACTTCGGGCATACCAAACCGCTTACAAAGGTCCCATTGGTATGTCTCCATACCAACTTATTTTCGGTAAACCGTGTCACTTACCTGTTGAATTGGAGCACCGGGAATATTGGGCTGTTAAACAATGTAACTTGGACATGCATACGGTTTGTTAAACTAAAAAATTACATATTCAAGAACTTGAAGAAATCCATAGAAACGCATATGACAGTGCTTTGATATTTGAAGAAAAAAATAAAAGAATTCTATGATAGTAGAATGTCTTTTAAAACATTTTTTGTCTATAAAAAGGTTTTATTATTTAACTCTAAATTTAAACTCTTTGCAGGGAAACTCATATCAAAATGGCTCGGACCGTTTATAGTAACTCAAGTGTTTCCTCACGGTGCTATTGAATTGAAGATAACTCAAGTGTTTGATTTAAAGTTAAAGGTCAAAGGTTGAAGACGTATTATGAAAATGCTCCAGTTGGTTTAATCAAAGAAATTGAATTGGAGGAACCCAAGTACTGAAAAATAGGTCGTCTAGCTAACGACGTTAAACAAAAGTGCTCTATTATATGCTCATTTTATTTTATTTTCTGAACAAATTCAAATTTTGATTGAATATATAACTAAGGAGAAGTGTTTCAAATATGGAGACAGGAGATGGTGTAGGTTAGCATACCCCACCCCCACAGGTGCACGATAGCAATCCCTAAAGCCAAAGTTTTTCCCTCTTTTGTCAAAACTTCTAACATGGGGTAAGGGATTGAAATTATTTTTCAACTTTCAACGGGGCCCACCTTATCATCTATATCTTACCTTTTAAATCAAAACCAATCACCATCCTTTTAAACTTCTCATGGTCCCACTTAAACCTATTACCTATCATTGTCTAATATTTTTAAAAACTAAGAACACAAACCAAAATTGTTTTTGCTTTGACCGACCACTCATTCCATCTCCCCAAAAAAAAAACTTAATTTATTTTCCTATATTCTAACCTTCCATGAACCCACCTATCACTGTCAAATTCTTTTAAACTAAAAATCCTATGTTTATTCAATCCCCCACTTTTTGGTATGTTATATACAATCCCCAACTTTTTGGCCGGTTATATCCTAACCAAAATCTAACTCATATTTTTATTTATTTATTCTACCTTTTTAGTTTGACTCAAAAACAAACTCTCACTTTTGCTTTATAACCCACGTGAGCTAGCCCCCATTTAACAAAAGCAAAATCTTTTTCTTTCTCATTTTTTCCTCCCCAACCATATGATATACTCCTCCCTTCTTCTTGTTTTATTTCCACCTATTGGCATCCAAACCCATCACTTTGTTGCACCACCACCTTCACTCCATTCTTTTTTACCTTCCCCTTTATTCAAGATGGTGAGAATGCATAAGCAATCCAACCAAGGTACTTATCCACCGCTCTCCAGTCTTTGTGACCGTCCTGAGCAATTATGACTCGATGCCTGCTCCACATCCTCTTCGTCGTGGTAGGCGACGGTAGTAAGGCTCTCTACTGAGAACTCTAATACCTACATGTGAACCCACTGCCGCTCTTCCGTTCACTAACCATTACATATTCTCTCATCATCATACTACCGGTACAATTAATCCACGACTTCCAAGACCTTCATCATCGACCACCCCAACGTTCTACTCTATGTCGTTGGGTTTCAATTCACAGTTTATACCGGATGTCACGCCACTATCGTTTGCTATCCCTGAATAGCCTAAGGTAAACTCTAAACCTTTAGAAATTAAACCTTTACTGATATGGAACTCTACTTTTGAATTTATAGAGGACTTTGAACAAGGTTTTCCCATTACGCCAGGTGCTGCTACTCCTTCCTCTTCTCATCTGCATGTTGCGGAACCTCCATCTCCTTCATTTGCTACAAGCTATGCAGTCGATTCTGGTGAGTATTCTTCTCACATGAGTGATGTTGATAATGACGATTCTTTAGAAAGACACCATTGGGGCCAAACTTATTCGATCCTAATTGAAGAAGTTCTTTAATGATATCTATAATTTGATGACGATGAGTCCTGGAGGTTCGACAACATCCGACATCGATAGTTTAAGGTTTGCAAATATATTTCCTCTCGTACTCTTGATACTTTACATTTACGAGACTCTTTCTCCAATTATTTTGCTACTATTTGTTGGGAATTATATCATGAAATTAGGTGTAGCACATACTATGAATTGGTGTTTGAATGTTATGCTACGTTTACATTTTTACAAAATCGAGTTGTTTTTGTCAACTCTCTCGATGTTATATCCTTTCAATTAATTGGCCAATACTTTAGAATGTCCGTGAATGATTTTAATTTTTCTATGGCATTCATGACAGATATAACGAGTCATGGCTATCTGACAGCTTTACTTGAGATGCCTCAGGATTTCGACACTAACATAGCTTGTGAGGTACTCATAGGATCGTGGGTGTTTAGTACAATGCACGCACTACTAAAGCATGGACATCCTCACCTTCCTCCGATGCGTATAGTTTTGGCTTGAGTGGGCGGCGGCCCCGGTGAAGAGATGAGTCGCAAGATGAGTCGATGCTATTGATGGTAATGATTCCTGTTCAAGGAGACTCTGGAGTGGCATATTTGATGTAAGATGAAACTTTATCCATCAACTGATCATTCATGATCTAGCACTCAGCTACATCCACTGGTTCTTAGCAAATAATTATTCTGAACGTAATGATACTAAATCCGTACTAAGTAAGGTTGAATTGTTCTTTCTATGGTGTTTGCAAACTGGTACTAAGGTAATTTTGGGATTTTAGTTCACCCATGCCTTTGAGCGGGTTGTGCACTCTGATCACCCTCTTATTCTCGGGCCTTATATTACTCACCTTGCATCTCATTTGTTTCCATTGATATTTGACACTGCCATTTTACTTATGCTTTGCAATGGATGCTTTGGATGTTAGGTGTTTGGACACAATGGGTCTCCTTGTCGGCATCCCCGAAATTCCTCATAAGGTTCCTCCTGACACTATCACGGCTCGTAATTAGCGTCCGTATAGTGAGATTCATGAAGTTCATGGGAGCCTAAATTCCATTGAGGCTAGCTTAGCTGAGATCTTGTGCTATCCTTAACTTGGTTCGTCTCGTCGTGTCCACGACCACCATTAAATCAGGGGTGTAATTTTGTTCCCTCTCTTGTGCTTTTATCTTCATATTGGGACAATATGGTCTAACTGAGGGGTAGAATTTGCTATCAAAATTTTCACTCGTTTGTTTTATTGGTTTGAATTGAGTAGTTCTGATATTGATGTCTTGGAATCTTTATTTACTTATCTTGAAATTCACTTTATACTATTGCTTCCTTTTCGATTGTGACTCTGTTTTGATCGAACTTAATTTGCATGATGGTGATTGGTATAGATGGTGATTTTCTGCTAAGTATTGATATTTCATGCATTTTTTATGGAGATGAACTTGACTCAGTACATATTGTAACACCCCAACCCGTACACGACTCAATTAGGAGTATGAGGTGTCATATTGACTTTTCAAACTTTGACTCTTGACAAAATTCAAAGAAAATTTAAAAATTTCATTAAAATAAAAGTGGTTTATTTACATAAATTGACCAAAATAATCAAAATCGATCAGAGCATATTGAACTCAATCAATTAGTACATGCCAACTATATTAAAATTAACCAAACACATTTAAATAATCTATTTTCTAAACTAAAATTTTGTAAGAAAGATGCTGACCTGTCATGGTTTTCTGAACCAATCAATATAATGTACACACATACACATCACACATTATTTCCATCATTAATCTTATTCTATTATCCATATTATTATCATTTATATCCTTTAATCATACTTTTCATCAACATATGACTCATTCAAACCATACACAAATCATCATAACAATCATATAATACAATTCATATCACAAAAACATATACTTCACCAGTACCATCTTCATTGTTAACTCTTTGTTTAGCCCATGTACACTTTTAAGAACTACATATATGTGAGTCTATTAAGATTGTGCACTAATGTTGTCACCACATCTAGTATAAATGCACTGAAGTGCCATATAAAATGTCCCTAAGGACCACGTAGAAAATTCCTTAAGAATCATATACATATACAAAGGATCAAGTATGTGTCTCAAAAGACATCACACATGTTCTAAGGAATACATATATGTCCCGAAGGACCGCGTAGACTCTCGACTCTATGCATGCCAACTATACCCCTACCTCTCATGACACATAACATGGGCATTATAATTTATGTCATTTCACATATTCATATATACACATAGTTCACTTACGCGTAGAAATTTTCATATAATTTACATTTACATGTCATATAGCTTATATTCTTTCTCACGTAGTCATATAGATCCATGTAATATAACATATATCCAAAGTGCATAGAATCGTGTAGATCATATCATATAGCTTAGATCATTTCTTAAATGTTCATGTAAACCTACCTATCATATCTTGTTCGCATATAATCATATATACTTCATATAGCACATAGAAACACCTAGAACACTTTCGCATAGCTTATATAAATTTTTCTAGTCCTTTCATATAACTTGATATCATATATCATATTTGTATATAATAACGTATGTCATATCATCAACCTTATGCTTCATTTCTTTGTATTCCCTTAGATTATAAACTATGTCGTATTTCTACACATATATCGTTTAATAGTATTTCATTTATATATTAATTTAATCTATTTACTTAATTAAATTTCATATATTCCTTATAACCTTTTCATATAGCTCCATAAATCTTTAGCATATAACTTATCTTATATATTCGTATCATCCTTTTTATATTCAAGTTTCCTAATTGATATACTATTCCCATTTAATTCTATAATTCAATCTTATTTAGTTCCCTTAACTCTCATTAAATCAAAAAGCACTATTAAACTAATTCTCATAATGGATCATACCAATATGTACTTGTCCAACACATGTTTCTATTAAGCATATACTGTTACACATGTTTACCTAGTTCCTATCACTTATCATGAACTAACTTTCATCATATTTTCCTATTACTACATATTTTATCTCATAACCATGTATTCACATAGTCTAATATTTCATTATCATATGACTTATATTTATTCTCCTATAACTCTTCATATACATCTATCTCCATTTCCATATACCACTCGACTGATCTTCTATATTCCTATAATTTCATAACTTATTTTATATTCTCTCATTAACACTTAATTGTGTTTTTATGTAAACCACATAGCATATACAAAACATATCAATTCATATAATCAAATATACATACACTTCATGTTGTTAACATACTTATGATCAAGACTTAATGAGCTATTACTATAGGAAATAGACTTATCACAAGTCCAATTTCCATATAATCTTATAAAAAAAACTGCACTCACATTGGCCTCACTACGTTCCAATCCACTTATGATTTCCTCTCTTTTGATCGAATCTTAACTTGATAATCATTCCGGAACTTGTTCATGTCTGATATCTACATAATCACACATTGATCATATCAATATCCAATTGATATACTCTAATCTATCATTTCTTAGACCAAAAGAAAGGTTTATTTCTATTTCCCCTTTGAAGTACATCGATACATTCTACAGTGCATCGATGCATTCTTTAACATGTGCATCGATGCACTATCCATGCATCGATGCACCAATCACCTTCGATCTTTTCGTTTTAAGGGGGTGCATCGATGCACTCCTTATGCATCGATGCACCAATTGCATTCGTTGTTTCTTCTTTAAAGAGTGCATCGATACACATTAAATTTGCATTTCGTGCACGAAAATCCACTCAAATCAACTCAAATACTTCATCTTTCATCCCCTTTCATGTTCTTAACTCATATACACATGTTTAAACCAATTTATATCCATATAAACCATCTTTAACTTCAAAATTCTATTCCTCATAAGTAACTCAAGAATTATACCAACTTTGCAACACGTTTTAATTCCAATTTTATGGCTTCTAACTTCTTAATTAGACCATTGACAACTCAAATTTAACTACCAATTTAACTTACCAACTTCCTTTCAAGATTTCCTTTAAAAACATCTAATATTACCTCTCTTGACTTCTTTATCTTATGGTTTTAAGATAAATTAAGCTTTCCTTAAGCTTAATTATCATCTAATGATCAAATTCCCATCTTAAATTCGGCTAAATATCAGCCAACAAAAGATCTTAACATTCCTTATGGCTTCACGTGAAGAAGAAAAAAAGAGAAGAAGAGAACTCTGGAGAAATCTATCCTCTTCCACGTGGTTCAATTATCTTATAAAGGGAAATAAAAATCTTACTTGTTAATTGACCATTTTACCCTTTAATTCATTCAATAATTACCAAACAACCTTCAACTATATTTCCAATAAGTCATTAAACTATTAACTATTTTACTTTTATCACCAAATTTAAAAAATCTCATTTTAATCACTAACCCATATTTCGAGATGTTACAAATCTCCCCTCCTTTAAAGAAAATTCATCCTCAAATTTTCACTGAACATATCTTCTAATGTTCTCATGCTACCTCCTTTACTTAATCTTTCCTTCCTTTATTTCTTCAACTATCTTTTTTTTCCTTTATACATTTATCTATTGTCACTTATCGTATGCACAGTAACCCATAACCTCAATCCATTTATGTCTTTTCTCTCATTCAATTCTACATTTTCCTTTGACCTTTCTAAAATCCATATAATATCACTAATTACATAGACAATAACATCCATTTTCATCACTCAACATCATAAATCCATCTCTAACTACCTTATAATAATAACCAAATTCATTTTCCATCATCATTTAACCAAGAACACGACCTTAAATCTTCTTTAAATATGATTCAAACATACACTTTAAAGAATATTTTCACATCACCTTCCACACTTTTCATATTTCTATATCAAAATTATCATCTACACTTCCATATAACATTTATCGTGTCTGATCCTTTAATTAAATCCATTTCATTTCTTTATTCCATTATTCCTTTATTTATTCCTTATACACAAATAACATCTTTCTTTTCATGTTCACATACTCTTGTCTTATCACCTATACTCATCTCTATGTACCAATCTTCATTGCATCTTCATAACTTTGATAACCCATTTCTTATACAGAGCTTCATTCTTTATCATATCTTATACTTGTATTTTTCTTCCTTAAGGTTTCATGCAAATAATTATCTCCTTGTCTACATCATAGTTATCCGATCTTAATACACAACTATATTCAGATCCACATCATAATTGATTAACTCAACTTTATCTTTTCCTCCAACCTCATAAATCTATCACTTTTACTCTGATAGTTAGTCAATAACTTTTGTTCAATCTAGGGCACATGCCCTATTCTACAAATCATATAAATTTTTTCCAATCAAAAATATCTCAAAATTAGTTTACTTAACTTATCAATTTCACCTCTATTCTCATACATCCTGTAAATTCGGTGTTTAAACTCAACATTATTACTTCATTTGTCTTATAAACTGATCATCGATATACACATTCTCAAACTCTTCATATCAATCATCAGCTTTACTCAAGTATACAATTACTTATTTCCTTTACTATACCACATTACTATTATCTAAATATACAACTGTATCCAGATCCATTTCAGATTTGGTTATCATATCCTGACAATATCTTATAATCTTATACTTCTAGTACATTCCCATCACATATTCTTGTTAGCCAACTCTAACTTTTTCCTTCTAAAATGCAATCTCTTTTCATATCCACATTTTTGCTTATGTACAACACTATCCCTTCGTTTCAAACCCATAAGCTATGACTTTATTCATCTTATACGCTTCACAAATACACTTATTCTTGAACTCTTCTACCAATTCTCACTGCATCATTTGATCGTTTAACGCTCTTATTGTGACACTTGTTCACCATATTCTATCTTATCCATAAAATAATAAGAATACTTCACATCACTATTTCGATTGAAAACTAGGAAAATCTTCTATCATTATTCTAATATGATTTTGACTTTTGAAATCAACCTTTGATTTTCTGAGGCACTTTCTGAGGTGTCCACTCTACATCCTGCCTGGCCAGGGCAGGTGAATAGCTACAACAATCAGGACTATCAACTTTCACTTTATTTCGGAATTATCATTATCATACTTATATTATAACTTAACAATCTAATTCTATTAGCAAGACAACACACTCCTTACACTATCAGATCAGAAATTTTCACTTTATGTTGGCATGTATACATTTTTAAAACTCATTCGACTTAAGTTTAAGCCTAGAATAGGCTAAACCTTAGCTCTGATACCATTAAATCTAACACCCCAACTGTACCTAACCGAATACGAGTTTGAGGTGTCACATTGACTTTTCAAACTTTGACACTTGACAAATTCAAAGAAAATTTAAAACGTTCATTAAAATAAAAGTGGTTTGTTTACATAAATTGACCAAAATAATCAAAATCGATCAAAGCATATTCAACTCAATGAATTAGTACATGTCAACTATTTTCAAATTACCAAACACATTTATATCATCTATTTTCTGATCTGAAATTTTTTAAGGAATATGATGACTTGTCTTGCTCTTCTTCGCTTCTCTTCTCGCTTCTTTAACCTACGTGTGAAACAATCACACGCTAAGTCTATGACTTAGTGAGGCATTAAATTTATAAAGGAAACTCTAAATTCTTAAACATATATGAACATATTACTTCATGATGTCACACAATCATTATATACAATATAATGTACACATATACACTTCACACATTATTTCCATCATTAATCTTATTCTATTATCCACATTATTATCATTTATATCCTTTAATCATACATTTCATCAACATATGACTCATTCAAACCATACATAAATCAGCATAACAATTATATAATACAGTTCATATCACAAAAACATATACTTCACCAGTACCATCTTCATTGTTATCTCTTTGTTTAGCCCATGTACACTTTTGAGAACTATAGATATGTGAGTCTATTAAGATTATGCACTAATGTTGTCACCACAGCTCGTATAAATGCACCGAAGTGCCACGTAGAATTGCACCGAAGTGCTGCGTAGAATTACACCGAAGTGTCATGTAAAATGTCCCTAAGGACCACGTAGAAAATTCCTTAAGAATCATATACATATAAAAAGGATCAAGTATGTGTCTCAAAAGACATCACACATGTTCCAAGGAATATATACATATATGTCCGAAGGACCGCGTAGACCCTCGACTCTTGGCATGCCAACTATACCCCTACCTCTCATGACACATAACATGGGCATTATCATTTATTTCATTTCACATATTCATATATACACAAAGTTCACTTATGCATAGAACATTTTCATATAATTCACATTTACATGTCATATAGCTTATATTCATTCTCACGTAGTCACATAGATCCATGTCATATAACATATATCCAAAGTGCATAGAATCGCGTAAATCATATCATATAGCTTAGATCATTTCTTAAATGTTCATGTAAACCTACATATCATATCTTGTTCACATATAATCATATATACTTAATATAACACATAAAAACACCTAGAACACTTCCACATAGCTTATATCAATTTTTTGAGTCATTTCATATTACTTGATAACATATATCATATATGTATATAATAACTTATGTCATATCATCTACCTTATGCTTCATTTCTTTGTATTCCCTTAGATTACATAATGTCCTATTTCCACACATATATCGTTTAATAGTATTTTATTTATATATTAATTTAATATATTTACTTAATTAAATTTCATATATTCCTTATAACCTTTTCATATAGGTCCATAAATCTTTATCATATAACTTATCTTATATATTATTCTCATCCTTTTTATATTCAAGTTTCCTAATTGATATACTATTCCCATTTCATTCTATAATTCAATCTTATTTAGTTCCCTTAACTCTAATTAAATCAAAAACCTCTATTATACTAATTCTCATCATGGATCATACCACTATGTACTTGTCCAACTCATGTTTCTATTAAGCATATACTATTACACATGTTTACGTAGTTCCTATCACTTCTCATGAACTCACTTTCATCATATTTTCCTATTATTACATATTTTATCTCATAACCATGTATTCACATAGTCTTATATTTCATTATCATATGACTTATATTTTCTCTCCTATAACTCTTCATAGACATCTATTTCCATTTCCATATTTCACTCGACTGATCTTCTACATTCCTATAATTTCATAACTTATTTTATATTCTCTCATTAACACTTAATTGTGTTTTTACGTAAACCACATAGCACATACAAAACATATCAATTCATATAATCAAACATGCATACACTTCATGTTGTTAACATACTTATGACCAAGACTTAATGAGCTATTACTATAGGAAATAGACTTATCACAAGTCCAATTTTCATATAATCTTATAAAAATAAACTGCACTCACATTGGCCTCGCTACGTTCCAATCCACTTATGATTTCCTCTCTTTCGATCGAATCTTAACATGATAATCATTCCAGAACTTGTTCATGTTCGATATCTACATAATCAAACATTGATACATATCAATATCCAATTGATATACTCTAATCTATCATTTCTTAGACCAAAAGAAAGGTTTATATCTATTTCCCCTTTGAAGTACATCGATACATTCTACAGTGCATCGATGCATTCTTTAACATGTGCATCGATGCACTACCCATGCATCGATACACCAATCACCTTCGATGTTTTCATTTTAAGGGGGTGCATCGATGCAGTCCTTACGCATCGATGCACCAATTACATTCGATGTTTCTTCTTTAAAGAGTGCATCAATACATATTGAATGTGCATCAATACAACTTGACAAAATTTGCATTTCGTGCACGAAAATCCACTCAAATCAACTCAAATACTTCATCTTTCATCCCCTTTCATGTTCTTAACTCATATACACATGCCTAAACAAATTTATATCCATATAAACCATCTTAAACTTCAAAATTCTATTCCTAATATGTAACTCAAGAATTATACCAACTTTGCAACATGTTATAATTCCAATTCTATGGCTTCTAACTTCTTAATTAGACCATTGACAAGTCAAATTTAACATCCAATTTTACTTATCAACTTTCATTCAAGATTTCCTTTAAAAACTTCTAATATTTAATCTATCTTGACTCCTTTATCTTTATGGTTTTAAGATAAATTAAGCTTTCCTTAAGCTTAATTATCATTTAATGATAAAAATCCCATCTTAAATTCGGCTAAATATCAACCAACAAGAGATCTTACCTTTGCTTATGGCTTCACGTGAAGAAGAAGAAGAAAGGAGAAGAAGAGAACTCTGAGAAATCTCCCTTCCACGTGGTTCCCTTATCTAAAGGGAAATAAAAAATCTTACTTGTCAATTGACCATTTTACCCTTTAATTCATTCATAATTACCAAACAACCTTCAACTATATTTCCAATAAGTCATTAAACTATTTTACTATTTTACTTTTATCACCAAATTTAAAAAATTCTCATTTTAATCACTGACCCGAATTTGAGATGTTACAAATCTCCCCTCCTTTAAAGAAAATTCTTCCTCGAATTTTCACTGAACATATCTATAAGAACATATCTTCTAATGTTCTTATGCTACCTCCTTTACTCAATATTTCCTTCCTTTATTTCTTAAACAATCTTTTTTTCCTTTATAAATTTATCTATTATCACTTATCGTATGCACAGTAACCCATAACCTCAATCTATTTATGTCTTTTCTCTCATTCAATTCATCATTTTCCTTTGACCTTTTTAAAATCCATATAATGTCACTCATTATAAAGACAATAACTTCCATTTTCATCACTCAACATCATAAATCCATCTCTACCTACAATATAATAATAACCAAATTCGTTTTCCATAATCATTTAACCAAGAACACGACCTTAAATCTTCTTTAAATATTATTCAACATACACTTTAAAGAATCTTTTCACATCACCTTGCACACTTTTCTTATTTCTATATCAAAATTATCATATACACTTCCATATAACCTTTATCGTATCTGATCCATTAATTCAATCCCTTTCATTTCTTTATTCCATTATTCCTTTATTTATTCCTTATACACAAATCATATCTTTCTTTTCATGTTCACATACTCTTGTCTTATCACCTATACTCTCTATGTACCAATCTTCATTGCATCTTCAACTTTGATAACCCATTCTTATACAGAGCTTCATTCTTTATCATATCTTATACTTGTATTTTTCTTCCTTAAGGTTTCATACAAATACTTATCTCCTTGTCTACATCATAGTTATCCGATCATAATACACAACTATATTCAGATCCACATCATAGTTAGTCAATAACTTCTGTTCAATCTAGGGCAAAATCCCTATTCTACCAATCATATACATTATTTTCAATCAAAATTATCTCAAAATTAGTTTACTTAACTTATCAATTTCACCTCTATTCTCAAACATCCTGTAAATTCGGTCTTCAAACTCAACATTATGACTTCATTTGTCCTATAAACTGATCATCGATATGCATATTCTCAAACTCTTCTTATCAATCCTCAGCTTTACTCAAATATACAAATCCTTATTTCCTTTACTATACCACATTACTATTATCCCAATATACAACTGTATCGAGATCCATTTCAGATTTGGTCATCATATCCTGACAATATCTTATAATCTTATACTTGCAGTACATTCCCATCACATATTCTTGTTAGCCAACTCTAAAATTTTCCTTCTAAAATGCAATCTCTTTTCATATCCACACTTTTGCTTATGTACAACACTATCCCTTCGTTTAAACCCATAAGCTCTAACTTTATTCATCTTATACGCTTTTCACAAATACACTTATTCTTGAACTCTTCTACCAATTCTCACTGCATCATTTGATCTTTTAACGCTCCTATGGTGACACTTGTTCACCATATTCTATCTTATCCATAAAATAATAAGAATACTTCACATCATTCTTCCGAATGAAAACTAGGAAAATCTTCTATCATTATTCTAATATGATTTGGACTTCTGAAATCAATCTTTGATTTTATGAGGAACTTCCTGAGGTGTCCGCTCTACATCCTGCCTAGCCAGGGCAGGTAAAAAACTACAACAATCAAGAATATCAACTTTCACTTTATTTCGAAATTATCATAATCATACTTCTATTATAACTTAACAGTATAATTCTATTAGCAAGACAACACACTCCTTACACTATCAGATCAGAAATTTTTACTTTATGTTGGCATGTATACATTTTTAAAACTCATTCGACTTAAGTTTAAGCCTAGAATCGGCTAAACCTTAGCTCTAATACCATTAAATGTAACACCCCCAACCTGTACCCGACCCAAATACGAGTCTGAGGTGTCACATTGACTTTTCAAACTTTGACTCTTGACAAAATTCAAAGAAAATTTAAAACTTTCATTAAAATAAAAGCGGGTTGTTTACATAAATTGACCAAAATAATCAAAATCAATCAAAGCATATTCAACTCAATGAATTAGTACA
Source organism: Hibiscus syriacus (assembly GCF_006381635.1). NCBI lineage: Eukaryota > Viridiplantae > Streptophyta > Magnoliopsida > Malvales > Malvaceae > Hibiscus > Hibiscus syriacus. The sequence goes on from NW_024063064.1 coordinate 1,805,975, forward strand.
TGTAAACTATAATCAAATTAACCAAACACATTTAAATCCTACGTGCGAAACAATCACACGCTAAGTCTATAAACATAGTGAGGCATTAAATTTATAAAGAAAACTCTAAATGCTTAAACATGTATGAACATATTACTTCATGATGTCACACAATCATTGTATACAATATAATGTACACATATACACATCACTATATTCATCATTATCTTATTCTTATCCACATTATTATCATTATATCCTTTAATCATACTTTTCATCAACATATGACTCATTCAAACCATACATAAATCATCATAACAATCATATAATACAGTTCATATCACAAAAACATATACTTCATCAGTACCATCTTCTTTGTTATCTCTTTGTTTAGCCCATGTACACTTTTGAGAACAATAGATATGTGAGTCTATTAAGATTGTGCACTAATGTTGTCACCACAGCTCGTATAAAAGCACCAAAGTGCCACGTAGAATTGCACCGAAGTGCCGCGTAGAATTGCACTGAAGTGCCATAGAAAATGTCCCTAAAGACCACGTCGAAAATTCCTTAAGAATCATATACATATACAAAGGATCAAGTATGTGTCTCAAAAGACATCACACATGTTCCAAAGAATACATGTCCCAAAGGACCGCGTAGACCCTCGACTCTTGGCATGCCAACCATACCCCTAGCTCTCATGACACATAACATGGGCATTATCATTTATGTCATTTCACATATCATATATACACATGTTCACTTACGCGTAGAACATTTTCATATAATTCACATTTACATGTCACAAGCTTATATTCTTTCTCACGTAGTTCACATAGATCCATGTCATATAACATATATCCAAAGTGCATAGAATCAGTATCATATCATATAGCTTAGATCATTTCTTAAATGTTCATGTAAACCTACATATCATATATTGTTCACATAAAATCATATATACTTAATATAGCACATAGAAACACCTAGAACACTTCCACATAGCTTATATCAATTTTTCGAGTCCTTTCATATTACTTGATAACATATATCATATATGTATATAATAATTTATGTCATATCATCTACCTTATGCTTCATTTCTTGTATTCCCTTAGATTAAAAACTATGTCGTATTTCTACACATATATCGTTAATAGTATTTATTATATATTAATTTAATCTATTTACTTAATTAAATTTCATATATTCCTTATAACCTTTTCATATAGCTCCATAAATCTTTAGCATATAACTTATCTATATATTCTTATCATCCTTTTTATATTCAAGTTTCCTAATGATATACTATTCCCATTCATTCTATAATTCAATATTTAGTTCCCTTAACTCTCATTAAATCAAAACCTCTATTATACTAATTCTCATCATGGATCATAACCACTATGTACTTGTCCAACTTATGTTTCTATAAGCATATACTAAACATGTTTACGTAGTTCCTATCACTTCTCATGAACTCACTTTCATCATATTTTCCTATTATTACATATTTTATCTCATAACCATGTATTCACATAGTCTTATATTTCATTATCATATGACTTATATTTGTTCTCCTATAACTCTTTATAGACATCTATTTCCATTTCCATATATCACTCGACTGATCTTCTATATTCCTATAATTTCATAACTTATTTTATATTCTCTCATTAATACTTAATAGTGTTTTTACGTAAACCACATAGCACATACAAAACATATCAATTCATATAATGAAGCATATATACACTTCATGTTGTTAACATACTTATGATTAAGACTTAATGAGCTATTACTATAGGAAATAGACTTATCACAAGTCCAACATTCATATAATCTTATAAAAATAAACTGCAGTCACATTGGCCTCAATACGTTCCAATCCACTTATGATTTTCTCTCTTTCGATCGAATCTTAACATGGTAATCATTTAGAAACTTGTTCATGTTTGATTTCTACATAATCACACATTGATACATATCAATATCCAATTGATATACTCTAATCTATAATTTCTTAGACCAAAAGAAAGGTCTATTTCTATTTCCCCTTTGAAGTACATCGATACATTCTATAGTTCATCGATGCATTCTTTAACATGTGCATTGATGCACTACCCATGCATCGATACACCAATCACCTTCGATGTTTTCATTTTAAGGGGGTGCATCGATGCACACCTTATGCATCGATGCACCAATTGCATTCGATGTTTCTTCTTTAAAGAGTGCATCGATACACATTGAATGTGCATTGATACACATTGCCCAGAATTTTCATTTCGTGCACGAAAATCCACTCAAATCAACTCAAATACTTTATCTTTCATCCCCTTTCATGTTTTAACTCATATACACATGCCTAAACCATTTATATCCATATAAACCATCAACTTCAAAATTCTATTCCTAATATGTAACTCAAGAATTATACCAACTTTTCCACATGTTATAATTCCAATTCTATGGCTTCTAACTTCTTAATTAGACCATTGACAAGTCAAATTTAACATCCAATTTTACTTATCAACTTTCATTCAAGATTTCCTTTAAAAACTTCTAATCTTTAATCTCTCTTGACTCCTTTATCTTATGGTTTTAAGATAAATTAAGCTTTCCTTAAGCTTAATTATCATTTAATGATCAAAATCCCATCTTTAATTCGGCTAAATATCAACAAACAAGAGATCTTACCTTTGCCTATAGCTTCACGTGAAGAAGAAGAAGAAAGGAGAAGAAGAGAACTCTGGAGAAATCTCTCCTCTTCCACGTGGTTCCCTTATCTTATAAAGGGAAATAAAAATCTTACTTGTCAATTGACCATTTTAGACTTTAATTCATTCAATAATTAACAAACAACCTTCAACTATATTTCCAATAAGTCATTAAACTATTTAAGTATTCTACTTTTATTACCAAATTTAAAAAATTCTCATTTTAATCACTGACCCGGATTTCGAGATGTTACAAATCTCCCCTCCTTTAAAGAAAATTCATCCTCGAATTTTCACTGAACATATCTATAAGAACATATCTTCTAATGTTCTCATGCTACTCCTTTACTCAATATTTCCTTCCTTTATTTATTCAACAATCTTTTTTTTCTCTATACATTTATCTATTGTCACTTATCGTATGCACTGTAACCCATAACCTCAATCCATTTATGTCTTTTCTCTCATTCGATTATGCATTTTCCTTGACCTTTTAAAATTCATATAATGTCACTCATTACATAGATAGTAACATCCATTTTCATCACTCAACATCATAAATCCATCTCTAACTACCATATAATAATAACCAAATTTGTTTTCCATCATCATTTAACCAAGAACACGACCTTAAATCTTCTTTAAATATTATTCAACATACACTTTAAAGAATCTTTTCACATCACCTTGCACACTTTTCTTATTTCTATATCAAAATTATCATCTACACTTCCATATAACCTTTATCGTATCTGATCCTTTAATTCAATCCCTTTAAATTCTTTATTCCATTATTCCTTTATTTATTCCTTATACACAAATCATATCTTTCCTTTCATGTTCATATACTCTTGTCTTATCACCTATACTCATCTCTATGTACCAATCTTCATTTCATCTTCATAACTTTGATAACCCATTTCTTATACAGAGCTTCATTCTTTATCATTTCTTATATTTGTATTTTTCTTCCTTAAGGTTTCATGCAAATACTTATCTCCTTGTTTATATCATAGTTATCTGATCAGAATACAAAACTATATTCAGATCCATATCATAATTGATTAACTCAACTTTATCTTTTCTTCCAATCTCATAACTCTATCACTTTTACTCTGATAGTTAGTGAATAACTTATGTTCAATCTAGGGCACAAGCCCTATTCTACCAATCATATACATTCTTTCCAATCGAAATTATCTCAAAATTAATTTACTTAACTTATCAATTTCACCTGTATTCTCATACATCCTGTAAATTCCGGTGTTTAAACTCAACATTATGTCTTCATTTGTCTTATAAACTGATCATCGATATACACATTCTCAAACTCTTCTTATCAATCCTCAGCTTTACTCAAATATAAAAATCCTTATTTCCTTTACTATACCACATTACTATTATCCAAATATACAATTGTATCCAGATCCATTTCCGATTTGGTTATCATATCCTGACAATATCTTATAATCTTATACTTCGAGTACATTCCCATCACATATTCTTGTTAGCCAACTCTAACTTTTTCCTTGTAAAATGCAATCTCTTTTCATATCCACACTTTTGCTTATGTACAACACTATCCCTTCATTTCAAACCCATAAGCTCTGACTTTATTCATCTTATATGCTTGTCACTAATACACTTATTCTTGAACTCTTCTACCAATTCTCACTGCATCATTTGATCTTTTAACGCTCTTATGGTGAGACTTGTTCATCATATTCTATCTTATCCATAAAATATAAGAATACTTCACATCACTCTTCCGATTCAAAACTAGGGAAATCTTCTATCATTATTCTAATATGATTTGGACTTCTGAAATCAACCTTTGATTTTATGAGGCACTTCCGAGGTGTTCGCTCTACATCCTGCCTGGCCAGGGCAGGTGAATAGCTACAACAATTAGGAATATGACCTTTCACTTTATTTCAGAATTATTATAATCATACTTCTATTATAACTTATCAATCTAATTCTATTAGCAAGTCAACACACTCCTTACACTATCAGATCAGACATTTTCATTGTCTGTTGGCATGTACACATTTTTAAAACTCATTTGACTTCGGTTTAAGCCTAGAATTGGCTAAACCTTAGCTTTGATACCATTAAATGTAACATCCCCAACCCATACCCGACCCGAATATGAGTCTGAGGTGTCACATGAGCTTTCAAACTTTGACTCTTGACAAAATCCAAATAAATTTTAAAACTTTTATTAAAATAAAAGCGGTTTGTTTACATAAATTGACATAAATAATCAAAATCGATCAGAGCATATTCAACTCAATCAATTATTACATGCGAACTATATTCAAATTAACCAAACAATTTAAATCATCTATTTTCTCATCTGAAATTTTTTAAGGAAGATGCTGACTTGTCTTGCTCTTCATCGCTTCTCTTCTCGCTTCTTTAACCTACGTGTGAAACAATCACACGCTAAGTCTATGACTTAGTTAGGCTTTAAATTTATAAAGGAAACTCTAAATGCTTAAACATGTATGAACATATTACTTCATGATGTCACACAATCATTATATACAATATAATGTACACATATACACATCACACATTATTTCCATCATCAATCTTATTCTATTATCCATATTATTATCATTTATATCCTTTAATCATACTTTTCATCAACATATGACTCATTCAAACCAAACGCAAATCATCATAACAATCATATAATACAGTTCATATCACAAAAACATATACTTTACCAGTACCATCTTCATTGTTATCTCTTTGTTTAGCCCATGTACACTATTGAGAACTATAGATATGTGAGTCTATTAAGATTGTGCACTAATGCTGTCACCACAGCTCGTATAAATGCACCGAAGTGCCACGTAGAATTGCACCGAAGTGCCGCGTAGAATTATACCGAAGTGCCATATAAAATGTCCCTAAGGACCACGTAGAGAATTCCTTAAGAATCATATACATATACAAAGGATCAAGTACGCGTCTCAAAATACATCACACATGTTCCAAGGAATACATATATGTCCCGAAGGACCGCGTAGACCCTCAACTCTTGGCATGCCAACTATACCCCTAGCTCTCATGACACATAACATGGGTATTATCATTTATGTCATTTCACATATTCATATATACACATAGTTCACTTACGCGTAGAACATTTTCATATAATTCACATTTACATATCACATAGCATATATTCTTTCTCTCGTAGTCACATAGATCCATGTCATAAAACATATATCAAAAGTGCATAGAATCGTGTAGATCATATCATATAGCTTAGATCATTTTTTAAATGTTCTGTAAACCTACATATCATATTTTGTTCACATATAATCATATATACTTCATATAGTACATAGAAACACCTAGAACACTTCCACATAGCTTATATCAATTTTTCGAGTCCTTTCATATTACTTGATAACATATATCATATATGTATATAATAATTTATGACATATCATCTACCTTATGCTTCATTTCTTTGTATTCCCTTAGATTACATAAACTATGCCATATTTCTACACATATATCGTTTAATAGTATTTTATTTATATATTAATTTAATCTATTTACTTAATTAAATTTCATATATTCCTTATAACCTTTTCATATAGCTCCATAAATCTTTAGCATATAACTTATCTTATATATTCGTATCATCCTTTTTATATTCAAGTTTCCTAATTGATATATTATTCCCATTTCATTCTATAATTCAATCTTATTTAGTTCCCTTAACTCTCATTAAATCAAAAAGCTCTATTATACTAATTCTCATAATGGATCATACCACTATGTACTTGTCCAACTCATGTTTCTATTAAGCATATACCGTTACACATGTTTACCTGGTTCCTATCACTTCTCATGAACTCACTTTCATCATATTTTCCTATTGTTACATATTTTATCTGATAACCATGTATTCACATAGTCTTATATTTCATTATCATGACTTATATTTGTTCTCCTATAACTCTTCATAGACATCTATTTCCATTTCCATATATCGCTCGACTGATCTTCTATATTCCTATAATTTCATAACTTATTTTATATTCTCTCATTAACACTTAATAGTGTTTTTACGTAAACCATATAGTACATACAAAACATATCAATTCATATATTCAAACATATATACACTTCATGTTGTTAACATACTTATGTTCAAGACTTAATGAGCTATTACTATAGGAAATAGACTTATCACAAGTCCAATTTCCATATAATCTTGCAAAAATAAACTACACTCACATTGGCCTCACTACGTTCCAATCCACTTATGATTTCCTCTCTTTCAATCGAAACTTAACTTGATAATCATTCCAGAACTTGTTCATGTTCGATATCTACATAATCACACATTGATACATATCAATATCCAATTGATATACTCTAATCTATCATTTCTTAGACCAAAAGAAAGGTCTATTTCTATTTCCCCTTTGAAGTACATCGATACATTCTACAGTGCATCGATGCATTCTTTAACATGTGCATCGATACACAAATCACCTTCGATGTTTTCATTTTAATGGGGTGCATCGATGCAATCCTTATGCATCGATGCACCAATTGCATTCGATGTTTCTTCTTTAAAGAGTGTATCGATACACATTGAATGTGCAACGATACACCTTACCCAGAATTTCCATTTTATGCACGAAAATTCACTCAAATCAACTCAAATACTTCATCTTTCATCCCCTTTCATGTTCTTAACTGATATACACATGCTTAAACAAATTTATATACATATAAACCATCTTTAACTTCAAAATTATATTCCTCATATGTAACTCAAGAATTATACCAACTTTGCAACATGTTTTAATTCCAATTCTATGGCTTCTAACATCTTAATTAGAACCTTGACAAGTCAAATTTAACTTCCAATTTAACTTATCAACTTTCAATCAAGATTTCCTTTAAAAACATATAATCTTTAATCTCTCTTGACTCCTTTATCTTATGGTTTTAAGATAAATTAAGTTTTCCTTAAGCTTAATTATCATCTAATGATCAAAACCCTATCTTAAATTCGGCTAAATATCAACCAACAAGAGATCTTACCTTTGCTTATGGCTTCACATGAAGAACAAGAAGAAAGGAGAAGAAGAGAACTCTGGAGAAATCTCTCCTCTTCCACGTGGTTCCCTTATCTTATAAAGGGAAATAAAAATCTTACTTGTTAATTGACCATTTTACCCTTTAATTCATTCAATAATTACCAAACAACCTTCAATTATATTTCCAATAAGTCATTAAACTAATTAACTATTCTACTTTTATCACCAAAATTAAAAAATTCTCATTTTAATCACTGACTCGGATTTCGAGATGTTACAAATCTTCCATCCTTTAAAGAAAATTCATCCTCAAATTTTCACTGAATATATCAATAAGAACATATCTTCTAATGTTCTTAAGCTACCTCCTTTACTCAATCTTTCCTTCCTTTATTTCTTCAACTATTTTTTTCCTTTATACATTTATCTATTGTCACTTATCATATGCACAGTAACCCATAACCTCAATCCATTTATGTATTTTCTGTCATATGATTCTGCATTTTTCTTTGACCTTTCTAAATCCATATAATGTCACTCATTACATAGACAGTAACATATATTTTCATCACTCAACATCATAAATCAATCTTTAACTACCTTATAATAATAACCAAATTCATTTTCCAACATCATTTAACCAAGAACACGACCATAAATCTTATTTAAATGTGATTCAACATACACTTTAAAGAATCTTTTCACATTACATTGTACACTTTTCTTATTTCTATATCAAAATTATCATCTACACTTCCATGTAACCTTTATCATATCTGATCCTTTAATTCATCCCTTTCATTTCTTTATTCCATTATTCCTTTATTTATTCCTTATACACAAATCATATATTTCCTTTCATGTTCACATACTCTTGTCTTATCACCTATACTCATCTCTATGTACCAATCTTCATTGCATTTCATAACTTTGATAACCCATTTCTTATACGGAGCTTCATTCTTTATCATTTCTTATACTTGTATTTTTCTTCCTTAAGGTTTCATGCAAATACTTATCTCCTTGTCTACATAATACTTATCCGATCAGAATACACAACTATATTCAGATCCACATCATAATTGATTAACTCAACTTTATCTTTTCCTCTAATATCATAACTCTATCACTTTTACTCTGATAGTTAGTCAATAACTTCTGTTCAATCTAGGGCACAAGCCCTATTCTAACAATCATATACATTCTTTCCAATCGAAATTATCTCAAAATTAGTTTACGTAACTTATCAATTTCACCTCTATTCTCATACATCTGTAAATTCCAGTGTTCAAACTCAACATTATGACTTCATTTGTCTTATAAACTGATCATCGATATACACATTCTCAAACTCTTCTTATCAATCCTCAGCTTTACTCAAATATACAAATCCTTATTTCCTTTACTATACCACATTACTATTACCCAAATATACAACTGTATCCATATCCATTTCATATTTGGTTTTCATATCCTGACAATTTCTTATAATCTTATACTTCTAGTACATTCCCGTCACATATTCTTTTTAGCCAACTCTAACTTTTTCCTTCTAAAATGCAATCTCTTTTCATATCCACACTTTTGCTTATGTACAACACTGTCCCTTCATTTCAAACCAATAAGCTCTGACTTTATTCATCTTATACGCTTATCACTAATACACTTATTCTTGAACTCTTCTACCAATTCTCACTGCATCATTTGATCTTTTAAGGCTCTTACGGTGACACTTGTTTACCAAATTCTATCTTATTCATAAATAATAAGAGTACTTCACATCACTTTTCCGATTTAAAACTAGGAAAATCTTCTATCATTATTCTAATATGATTTCGACTTCTGAATTCAACCTTTGATTTTATAAGGCACTTCCTGAGGTGTCCGCTCTTCATCCTGCCTGGCCAGGGCAGGTGAATAGCTACAACAATCAGAAATATCACCTTTCATTTTATTTCAGAATTATCATAATCGTACTTCTATTATAACTTAGCCATCTAATTCTATTAACATGACAACACACTCCTTACACTATCATATCATAAATTTTCACTTTATGTTGGCATGTACACATTTTTAAAACTCATTTGACTTCGGTTTAAGCCTAAAATCGACTAAAACTTAGCTCTGATACCATTAAATGTAACACCCCCAAACCGTACCCAACCCGATTATGAGTCTAAGGTGTCACATTGACTTTTCAAACATTGACTCTTGACTAAATTCAAAGATAATTTAAAACTTTCATTAAAATAAAAGCGGTTTGTTTACATAAATTGACAAAAATAATCAAAATCGATCAGAGCATATTCAACTCAATCAATTAGTAAATGCCAACTATATTCAAATTAACCAAACAAATTTAAATCATTTATTTTCTGATCTGAAATTTTTTAAGGAATATGTTGACTTGTCTTGCTCTTCTTCGCTTCTCTTCTCGCTTCTTTAACCTACGTGTGAAATAATCACACGCTAAGTCTATGACTTAGTGTGGCTTTAAATTTATAAAGGAAACTCTAAATGCTTAAACATGTATGAACATATTACTTCATGATGTCACACAATCATTATATCAATATAATGTACACATATACACATCACACATTGTTTCCATCATAATCTTATTCTATTATCCACAATATTATCATTTATATCCTTTAATCATACTTTTCATCAACATATGACTCATTCAAACCATACACAAATCATCATAACAATCATATAATACAGTTCATATCACAAAAACATATACTTCACCAGTACCATTCATTGTTATCTCTTTGTTTAGCCCATGTACACTTTTGAGAACTATAGATATGGGAGTCTATTAAGATTGTGCACTAATGATGTCACCACAACTCGTATAAATGTACCGAAGTGCCACGTAGAATTGCACCGAAGTGCCGCGTAGAATTGCATCGAAGTGCCATATAAAATGTCTCGAAGGACCACGTAGAGAATTCCTTAAGAATCATATACATATACAAAGGATCAAGTATGTGTCTCAAAAGACATCACACATGTTCCAAGGAATACATATATATGTCCCGAAGGACTGTATAGACCCTAAACTCTTGGCATGCCAACTATTCCCTAGCTCTAATGAAACATAACATGGGCATTATTATTTATGTCATTTCACATATTCATATATACACATAGTTCACTTACGCGTAGAACATTTTCATATAATTCACATTTACATGTCACGTAGCTTATATTCTTTCTCACATAGTCACATAGATCCATGTCATATAACATATATCCAAAGTGCATAGAATCGTGTAGATCATATCATATAGCTTAGATCATTTTTTAAATGTTCCTGTAAACCTACATATCATATTTTGTTCACATATAATCATATATACTTCATATAGTACATAGAAACACCTAGAACACTTCCACATAGCTTATATCAATTTTTCGAGTCCTTTCATATTACTTGATAACATATATCATATATGTAATAATAACTTATGTCATATCATCTACCTTATGCTTCATTTCTTTGTATTCCCTTAGATTACATAAACTATGTTGTATTTCTACACATATATCGTTTAATAGTATTTTATTTATATATTAATTTAATCTATTTACTTAATTAAATTTCATATATTCCTTATAACCTTTTCATATAGCTCCATAAATCTTTAGCATATAACTTATCTTATATATTCGTATCATCCTTTTTATATTCAAGTTTCCTAATTGATATACTATTCCCATTTCATTCTATAATTCAATCTTATTTAGTTCCCTTAACTCTCATTAAATCAAAAAGCTCTATTATACTAATTCTCATAATGGATCATACCACTATGTACTTGTCCAACTCATGTTTCTATTAAGCATATACCGTTACACATGTTTACCTGGTTCCTATCACTTCTCATGAACTCACTTTCATCATATTTTCCTATTGTTACATATTTTATCTGATAACCATGTATTCACATAGTCTTATATTTCATTATCATATGACTTATATTTGTTCTCCTATAACTCTTCATAGACATCTATTTCCATTTCCATATATCGCTCGACTGATCTTCTATTTTCCTATAATTTCATAACTTATTTTATATTCTCTCATTAACACTTAATAGTGTTTTTATGTAACCACATAGCACATACAAAACATATCAATATATATAATCAAACATACATACACTTTATGTTGTTAACATACTTATGATCAAGACTTAATGAGATATTACTATAGGAAATAGACTTATCACAAGTCAAATTTCTATATAATCTTGTAAAAATAAAATACACTCACATTGGACTCACTACGTTCCAATCCACTTATGATTTCCTCTCTTTCGATCGAATCTAAACTTGATAATCATTCCGGAACTTGTTCATGTTCGATATCTACATAATCACACATTGATACATATCAATATCCAATTGATATACTCTAATCTATCATATCTTAGACCAAAATAAAGGTCTATTTCTATTTCCCCTTTGAAGTGCATCGATATATTCTACAGTGCATCGATGCATTCTTTAACATGTGCATCGATGCACTACCCATGCATCGATATACCAATCACCTTGGATGTTTTCATTTTAAGGTGGTGCATCGATGCACTCCTTATGCATCAATGTACCAATTGTATTCGATGTCTCTTCTTTAAAGGGTGCATCGATGCACCAATTGCATTTGATGTTTCTTCTTTAAAGACTGCATCGATACACATTGAATGTCCATTGATACACCTTGCCCAGAATTTGCATTTGGTGCACGAAAATCCACTCAAATCAACTCAAATACTTCATCTTTCATCCCCTTTCATGTTCTTAACTGATATACACTTGCTTAAACCAATTTATATCCATATAAACCATCTTTAACTTCAAAATTCTATTCCTAATATGTAACTCAAGAATTATACCAACTTTGCAACATGTTTTAATTCCAATTCTATGGCTTCTAACTTCTTAGTTAGACCCTTGGCATGTCAAATTTAACTTGCAATTTAACTTATCAACTTTCATTCAAGATTTCCTTTAAAAACTTATAATCTTTAATCTATCTTGACTCCTTTATCTTATGGTTTTAAGATAAATTAAGCTTTCCTTAAGCTTAATTATCATCTAATGATCAAAACCCCATCTTAAATTCGGCTAAAAATCGACCAACAAGAGATCTTACCTTTGCTTATAGCTTCACGTGAAGAAGAAGAAAAAAAAGAAAGGAGAAGAAGAGAACTCTGTAGAAATTTCTTTACTTCCACGTGGTTCCCTCATCTTATAAAGGGAAATAAAAATCTTACTTATCAATTGACCATTTTACCCTTCAATTCATTCAATAATTACCAAACAACCTTCAACTATATTTCCAATAAGTCATTAAACTATTAAACTATTATACTTTTATCACCAACTTTTAAAATTCTCATTTTAGTCATTAACCCGAATTTCAGGATGTTACACATATAAACATTTTTTTTGAGATTTGAGCCTAACGAGCATATATTTTCTTTTTTATTCATTGTTTAATTGAGCATGCCAGACTAATAATGATATTCCAGAACTTATAATCTCAATATATATCGAGACTAGACGTTGGACTTAATGTTTTGACATGATAGGGGCACCTAGGATTAACCCACTTTTCCCAAAAATCATATACGTTTATATATCCACTAGTGAACCACCTTTTGAGCCGTTATCATTTTTCATTGTTTTACACCACATAATTAAAACCAAGCCTTTATTTTTTATCACTCTTTTCTACCCTTATCAAGACGAGTATATTAGTTGTTTACATTGATATATGTTCTTTATTTTATTATTTCATTATTTTAGTCATTTTTATATATATAAAAAAATGGTTTGAACAGTAGTACAATGCATAAAACAACGATGGGAAAACCCAAAAATGAAAAAAAAGAAAAAGAAAAAGAAATGGTGAAAAAGAAAGAAAAAATAAAAAGAATGAAAAAAGAAGTTTATGTTTATATTTTTAGTTTTATTTTATTTTATTTTATTTTTGGAATATTTTGTAAATCTCTTGTATTGGTACTTAAACCGATATCATGGAATATTCCCTACCCTAACCTAAGCCCCGTTACACCTTGATTTAAAGACCCCTTTATTATTTCATTATGTTCACTTTTAGTATTGGAAACTTGATTGGATCCCAAGCCTATGGTAATATCTTGATTAGTTTTGGTTTGAGCAATTTCATTTTACCCTAAACATTTTGAGCGGATATGTGTGAATCTTTGTGAGGTATTGAGTTATGTTTCATTATAGTTGGCAAATAATTGGGATATCTTGCTTACTTAAACTTTTCTTAGTTGTGTCTTTACTTGATTGTACCTTAAATTCGACAATTGTCATGGACTTAGTTCGATTGGAAGTTTGAAGAATAAATTGAAATTGAAGATGGCAACTTGCGATTTTGATATGTTAATTGAGGAATAATTGAGGACAAGCATTGAATAAGTGAGGGCGATTTGATAGGTTCTTTATTTAGTTATTATTTTATCTTTAAATTGCTCCTTAGTTGTTAGTTTTTGTGGCTAATTTATTCATTTTGATTCGTTTTCTGTACATGAGATTCTGGGAATTACACTTAAAGGAAAGAATTATACATTTTTTAATTTTTTTGAATTAAGGTTTGATTAGCGGGCATGACTCATGGCATGACGCATCTGATGAGGTGATGAGTAAACACCTTCTAGAAGGTCCAGTCATTGCTTCTAGAAGGATGAATGAGTCATCCGCATTTCTGAAATTCGAATCCAAGTCAAAATCATGTTTTTAGGATTTTAGTTAAATATTTTAAGAATTATATTTTATCCTTTTTTAGTATTTTAGTTTAAATAGTTTAAGAAGTATCATTAGGAATTATCTTTTATTTTTAGGAATTATCTTTTTCATTGTTTTTAGGATTTTTGAAGGTTATAAATACACTCTTAGGGTAAGCCTAGAAACACTTTTAGAAATCATTCTTCTTATTTTCTCTGGTTTTAATAAAAGTTTTTTCTTTTCATTTTCAAATTTTTCTTTATTTTATTTTTATTTTCAATGATGCTATGTATGATTGTTATACTTAGCTAATTTCTCCACAACCAATGGTTGAAGCGAAACTCAATCCCTATTGTGAGGATTGAAAAGCACTAAAATAACTTTGAGTTATTTTCTCAGTTTTCTAGAGGAAAAGATTGGTAATCGACCTATCTTTTTAGAATCAAAACGCTTTTTAATCAAAAAGAGTTCATTGATTCGAAAGTTGTTCTGATTTATAGTTGGGAGAAAGAGTCAGCTGATAGCAAATTTGACTTCCTATGAACACACTTATCGGCAATCCGCTAAGGGAAATTGAGATTGGGCTCGATTCTCATTTAGGAAACATAATGCGAGTCGAGTTTTTCCAGATCTATAAACAGGTTGGTGCTGACGACAATAGTCGTAGTTAATCTCATTAAAGGATTGATATCCGAAAATAGATTTTGGGTTATCGATTCACACGAGAAAAACAAGTTACAAAGGCTGGGCCCTATAGACTGTAACCGGCAAATAACCGAAGCAAAAACTTATTCCCATGATCAACTTGAATTTGCGGCAAAAGCTGAAGTCCAAGGCTAATTTCACTATAAGCTTCTATTATCTTAATTACTTTAAGTTTAATTAATTATTTATTTTATCCTGATCTTTTATTTTTATCCTTATCTTTTATTTCATTATTTATATATTTTATCTTTATCTTTTATTTTATTCTAATATTTTATTTTAAAACCAATTTTTAAGCCCCATATTTAATTTCATCCAAAACTATACCTTATCTCATCCTTATCTAAATCAGAAAGTTTACTTCATTAGAATACCAGAGTCCTTGTAGACCGACCCTGCTTCCCTACTCTACTCTTTCTCTTTATTTATTAATTATTAAGAAGCCATAATTATTTTGACAGTAAGACGACACCTGCCAATAACTTGTCATATAAAATAATAATATTAAAGAGCAATTAATGGGAAACAAATTTTAAAGAAAAATTAAATATGATTTTTTTAAAAAACTGATAAATTAAGAAAGAATTTATAGGATGGATAATAAAATAAATTTAAAAAATGAAATAATAAGAATGACAATTTTAAGTATCTCCTACTCGCATAAAATATGTGGATCCCATAGGGATTTAAATCGTGTCATTGGATAATTTAACCAAATATAAAACTAAAACAAATCTAAGATTAAATCAAGATAAATAAATAAAAAATAATTTTTCATTCAAAATCCACTACCGAATTTCATTGAGAAACCTAAAAAAAGGCTTGATTTATGAAGATCTAATTGAAAGTATTTCCCTTATTCATTGGTTTTCTCATTCAATGAGGTTTTCAATCAAAATCAAGGTCGAATAAATAAACACAAAAGTAATAAAAATATAAAAAAGGAAATCGTTAGTTTTCACTGAGAATTCTCATGGAATGTTGATTTAGAAATATCTATTCAAGATTCTTTTTGTTGTTCATCAGTTTTCTCTCATCCCATAGAGTTTTTTAGGGAAAAAGAATGATGTCGACCGAAATAATAAAGATAATAATAAAAATAACAATGAATTAAAAAAAACTCACTTTTATTGCTCTTGCTCTTCGAACTACAATGGATGATTCTTTCATCTCTTTTCTCTCTCTCTCTTTCTCTATCCAATTACAAAATGAGAGAGCGTATTTATAGACTCGAAAAAACCCTGAAAACAAAAAACCAAACATCTTTTCATTAATGGTAGATGTACTAAGTAAAAGAAAGTAATTCTAAAATATTAAAAAGATCTTAAATCACCCTAAATAAACTATGGAAAGTATAAAACTGAATTTGATTACAAATATTCAATGAAATAATTGAAAATTCGTAATAAATTAAAGTCCTTGTATTGGGCCTATATCAAGTTTTCTTCACACACTTTCTTCACTAAAAAAGCATATCTTGTGTTCCCGATGTCCGATTGAATATGAATGTCTTGAATATGAATGTCTTGTGTTATTGGATGTCCCCTTGCTTGAATATGAATGGCCTTCAATGGGTGATAACGTCAACCTTGAATGCCTTGAATTGGTGAATTAAGATGACCTTAAATGGCTTGTCTCTTGGTAGAAGATGAAAGGAATCTTCCTTGGCTCAAACTCATCCAAATCATCCTTGTATAAAATTCCCGTATTGAAAATTCCAGCCTGCACTGTCTTCAGTAAATCTATCGTATCTCAAGCTCCCGATATCGGATTGAGGTGATTCAAAAGGTGTTTGAAAGATAAGAGATAGAGGAATAATTAAGAGTTAATTTAATAAATTAACTAGTATGATGAATGAACCAATTTAATTAATGAACTAACTTTCTTTGATGAACTAAATGCATGAATGAAGTAGTTTATTAAATAACTCGATTCATAAATGAACTACTTCCCTAAATGAAATACATTCATAAATGCAATGCATGCTTTAATGAACAACATACTTATTAAATGCAATGAATGTCATGCAACTAATAAAATTCATATAAATTCATGCAATGAATGATATCATATGATAAGCATATCCTAAGAGGTAAATACAAACATATGATAAAATATGGTGCATAAATGACCAGGTATAGGATGAAGTAAGGTAGAACTCCCTATGAATCAGCCTTGGTGAACTTCAATGATTTATTCAGATCAAGAAAAAAGTTAGGGCTGATTGGGATCACATCATTCCCTCTCTCTTTAATGTGATTTGTCCCCAAATCAACATTTTCTACAAAAAAAAAAAAACAATCTCAACTTCTTTTTAGCTGGGAACTTCTTCATTCTTGTTTTGCAGAAACACCATTCTTTGGAATTAAGTTTTTCTTGCTTGTGCACTTCATTACCACGTTGTTCATCCGAATAGGTATATGTTCTTTGCACTCCTTCTCTGTGTTCCTTTGAATCATCATGAGAGTGATTGGAGAGTCTTGACCTTTGAACTCCTTCAAGTAGGTAGGTTACACCATCTTTAATCTTTGTGCCCTTCCATATGATGACTCTTGAGTAGGTGGATAGCCTTTGCTTCAAACCATCTGTTTGCAAAATAGAAAGTGGCAATTTCATCTCAAGATTGGAAAGAAACTTATCCTCGCAACTCAATACATCAATTCCTTGTTTTTGAATCATCCATCTGAAAAACAAATCAAAGTTAGAAGTAAATAATTCAATAACAAAAGAAATGGAAAAATCTAAACCATGGAGGATGCTTGATGATCTTATTGGGTACCGATTCCTTGGTGATAGAAAACTTCATTGGATCCTCCTTTGAAACATGATTAAAGCATGGATGATGTTCAATCATCTTTAGGGTTGGAAAAATAATATGTGAAACAATTTTCTTAATGATAAGTTAAACAAAATTTAAGTACAGGACTGTTACAAATTATTATTACTTTTTTTCTCGACAATCTTTATATTAAGATTGAAAATGGATTATAAAGTCAAAACTGATAAAAAACATGCTTAAAATCAGGACACGCCATAGAAGCGAACCTAATTTAGGGTTGTTAAAACCTCTTCGGTGTATGAAAACTCATTGACATTGTCACCCACATAGTATTAATCTAAACATACCTTATCAAATAATAAACACCATGCTCACACCAAACTATCATAGATCAATTTGAAACAAATCTTCAATACGTTAAAATAATCAAGTAATCAACACCATGAGAGATCAACATCTTCTATATTCGACCATCAAGAAACTCCAAAACAAATATAATCTCTCTTTCAAAAATAAAGCCAAAACATATACTAAACCACATTTATGATCAAAGCGACCAAAAAATATGAACTTCACGGACAAACATGAAGCTAATGAAACAGGAGCAAAAAGCACACATACCTTAATCAAAATCATCGTTTTGACTAAATTTTTTTTCTTTTTAAATTTAAAAAATATATATTGTGGAGTCGCCGTCAATCTTTTTTAAGGTGTGATTGAATCACCCAAAAATATTTTGCTATTTTAATAATATATCATTTTAAAATTATTAGAATAACTTATGTGTCTGCGCACCAAAACAATGAGTTCAAAAGTCAATTTCGTGAGTGGAAGGGTTAACACCCCCATGATAGGGATGGCAAAAAAACCCGAACCCGACGGGGAAAACCGAAAATCGAATTAAACGGGTCGGGTTCGGGGATGATAAACGGGGACGGGGACGGGAAAAACCCATTTATTTTAAACGGGGACGGGGACGGGGACGGGTTTGGTAATCCCCGCCCCGATTACCCGATTACCCGCCCCGATACCCGACCCGATAAATATTAAAAAAATTATTTATATATATATATATATAATATTAATAAATTTAATTTAAATAAAAAATATATATTTAATTTAAATATATATATACCCGGCCCGATTCCCGGCCCAATACCGACCCAATACCCGACCCAATACCCGGCCCAATACCCGTTTAAATAACCGTTTATGCTAAACGGGGATACCCGTTTCCCCGCGGTTTTCCCCGATTACCCGACGGGGATCCCCGTTTAAATCCCCGCGGTTTTTTAAACGGGGACGGGTACCGGTTTTTTAAACGGGGACGGGGACGGGGGACCAATACCCGGCCCGAACCCGGCCCGTTGCCATCCCTACCCCATGATGCCTTAAAATTAATACCTAATCAATTAATTATTATCTTTGCAATGGATAAATGAAGATATAAATTTTAATTTAATTAATGATCCACTTTTTAAATCGAACAAGTACTATGTCATTTAACCATCTAAAAGTTTAGGGAGGAAATGTGAACATTATTTTCAACTGAATAGAGGTAACAACTTAATATGAAGTATGATGACGTTCTCTCTTTCATATCATAGTGGGGATAATCAATATTCCTCTCTAAGAATTAAGGTTTCAAAGGTTGAAAAAGTGACATTTCATTACTTCCGACTGAAGAGGAAAAAAAACAACCTAATATGAAGTAGGACAATGTTTCCTCATTAAAATTGAAGTAGAGAAATGTCGGTTTTTCCTCTAAAAATTAAGCATTTATCTTTGTTTAAATTGAAATAAAACACCATTAATTAAAAAATTACTAATCCAATTTAAGAAGGATAAATAATATTCAATTATTTTCCAGTTATGAGATCAAACCTTTAAATATATTCAAACAACTTTTTCTTGATAAATTTAAATAAAATATATTCCACTTTCCATCATCTTTATTAATTTTAAGTGTAATAATTTTCATTTAGCATCATTGGATAATTATTTTATTTTAAATTATCAAAATATGACAACAATTTGTGTTAGGAATTAATAGTATATATTTGCTCACCTCAAAATTATTTATGAATTCACCACTTCTTTCCGTTCTCTCTTCTCATGCATTGTACCCTTAATAGTTAATTAATGTTTTTTCTTCAATTACTGGTTTACAAAATTACATGTATATTTTCATTTGAGGTATGGTGATGATGCATTTGTAGAATAAATTGATAGAATTCTTATATATGGTGGATTAAGATTTGAGAGAGATTATTAGAAGAAAGGAGTAATAAATTGATTGAATGTATAAAAATGGAGGGTTAAATTTAATTAATTATTTTGAACAAAAACCAATATGATAGAATATATAAGTTTTGGTGGACTGAACGATATCTTACCAGGCCACATCACAATCTTCATTTGGTTGTGAATGATTAAAGGCTTGTTTGACACCAAAAATGAAAGTTTAGTGACCTAACTAATAAATATTTTTGGTCAGTGATTAGAATAAAATCGACTCTAGTTATTCAACAAAATAGAAATAATGCCAAATTTGATTGATGAAAAGCGTAATGTACCAAATTTAATAATTGAATGAAAAAAATATTATATAATGTGATAAAGTAGAAATTGACATTTATGTAGAATAATAATGAATGGGAAGGTTAAAAAGCCTTCTGAATCAGTGAGCAACGGTACAAAGACCTAGTGGAGAAGGAATTATAAAATACAACAAATAAACAATTGCAAGCTCAACACACAATAAAATGAAACATTGTAAAATAGCACTATTGAAGGCTGCAAATGTACTGAAAACAAGGCTCAATGATATAGGAAGGTTGATGTTAATGCCTAAGACTCTTGCTTTGACCGTAGTGCAAAGGCAAACTGCAGCTTCAAGATCAGCCAAACCTTGTATTAGGCTACAACATGGTTTTATAGGCACATCACCAAGCTCAACATTCACCAAACCCAATACAACAAGATACACACCGAGATTCAGCGGATTGCATGTACCAGATTGACCAAGACCATTAGGGACAACATCTCCGGGACGAATAACAACATGGTTTTTGGAATTTGTTGCACAATAACCTTTTAAATTATTGACAACATTTTGAGAGTTTACCAAAGCAAAGAAAAGAAGGTTGATGGAAAGAATTAGAGCAGTTGGCACGATGACACTTGAAGCAATTTCCGAAATCAAAAAGATTATATGTAAGAAATCTGAAACTGCTTATTACAAGATGACTGAAGATACTAATTTTTTTTTTAACCATTTTTATTATTATTACTATAATTATTATTTATAATTATTATTATTATATTATATATATATTATTATTAAAAAATAATAATTACAAATAATATTATAGGCCCAACAGACTGGCCCAAACAAAAAAAAAAACCCCAAAACCCATTTAGGGTTTAATCTCAGCCAGCCATCGCCTTGCTTCTCAGCCGTTGGATCTAACTTAGATCCAACGGTCCAGATGGTTCCAGCAGGAAACCCTAGGGTGATGATACCCTAGGGACACGTCCCAGCCGCCGCCATAGCTTCTAGAAGACCACGCGGCGCCTCTTCTGCTGCCAACACCATTGCCGACGCTCCACCAGTGCCACGCCTCCGATGAAGACTCCAGAAGACTTAGAGCAGCCACACACGTTGCAAGCTCTAGGGGTGAGTCACCACATAGCTCGGTGACTCACCGAACTCCACCCTTCGGACCGGTCCGAGACAAGCGCCGGTGATGGGTATAAAGCCATCACCCAACCTGCAAAGAAGACGGAGGCAACCAACAGAGCAAAGAAAAAAAAAACAAGAAAAAAGCAGGACAACCAGCAACAACACAACAAATAAAAAAAAAGGAGAGAAGCTTACCGAGGAAGCCACGACCACCGGATCTCACCAAAACCTTCGAAAATCGAAGGTACTTTCTTAGATTTGCTCCAATCGGGAGCTATTTAGAAGAAAATATCACCGGAACCGTCATTAGGACGGTCCGATCTACATTGTGGTGTAAAAATAGATTTTTCCGGCCACCGGATGCGGTGGCCAGCGGTGAGAACTACGGCGGGTGACGGCTGCCGCCCAGTGAGCGGCTTCCCTCAGGTGAGGGAAGTTAGAGAGAAGGGAGAGCATTTTCATTCTCTCTCAGTTAGAGAGAGAATGATAAAGAGAGAATGAGAGAGCTGGCCCGAAGGGCCAGCCGGTTTCGGGCTTAAATAGCCCTTCCCGAACGACGTCGTTTCAGGGAGGGCTATTTGTGTAATTTTTAAAGGTTAAATCCCGTCCGCAGTTATCCTAATTTGTAAACTTTACATTTTAGTCACTAAATCAATTTATAATCCTTTTAATTCGGTTCTTTAATTTTAGTTTTATTTATTTTAGTCCTTTATATTAAAATAATATATTAAGGATAAATATCATATTTAGTCCTTTAATTTTAATAATTACTATTTTAATCCTGAGTTTATATTTTTAATTTATTTTAATCTGATATTCGAATTTTATAATTTAGTTTAGTCACTAAATTAATAGCATGTTTAATCCATGAAATTTTAAATAATTAATTATGAATTATGTATTTAATTTTAATTTTATTATAATTTAGTCACTAATTTTAAATATTTTCATTTATTTTATTGCTTTTAAATATATAATTGTATTTTTATTGTTTTAATTTTATTTATTAATATATTTCAATATTTTTTATTATATAGTCATATAAATATATATATAATAAATAATATTTTATATATTTTTTTATATATAAGTTATTGTAATATTTATTTATTTATTTTAAAGAAAAGGGCAGTCTTAATACAACTGGATGTCCTATTCTGGTATTTTAAAATTAAATATTATAAAAAATTTTAATTATTATAATATATATCGAAGAAAAGAGCTGTCTTAATATACCTAGAAGTCATTTTCTGATATTTTTAAATAAATATATTTTTATATAATTATAAATTTGAAATAATAGGATTATAAATTAAATATATTTTGAATTTTTAAATTTTTAATAATAGAGACAATTTATAATTAAAAAGTACCAATTTTGGGCGTTGTAGGGGTGCTAATCCTTCCCTAAACGTAACCGACCACGAATCCCTTTTTATTATTAAAAAGAAAGAATTTTTGGTTATAAAGGCAGATCAGTTCATCTTTTAACTGATGTTTTCTTAAAAACTCTGTTAAAAGATAATTTTTAGGTATTCGACCTACCTGACCCAAAAGGCCGATGGCGACTCCCAAATTATTTTCAAAACCATTTATTCACATCACTTTTCCCGCCAAGTAAAAAATTCGTGCCCGGGCGAAAACGGGTTACTACATATTGGCGACTCCGCTGGGGACCCTGGTCGAACTTTTCAAATCAATTATAAATTGTCTCTATTAATTATAAATTTAAAATTCATATATTTAATTTATAATTATTTCTTTTCAAAAAAATTTTTTTATATACTTATTAATTTTATAATATTTATATTAATATTTCATTTTACTTACAAGTATTTTATTTCATTATTTATTTTTTCTGTCATAGTTTTGAATATTTCTCCTCACACACAACACTTGCATCGCATAACATAAAGCTTTATAATTGAGTTGGTCCCTTTTAAGTGGGAGTGAAAGCGACGTCTTCGTGAGAATTTATTCTCCGTGTCAGACCTAGCAAGTAACTTTCGGGGTTCATATGCTCTATGTCTTCGTGAGAATTTATTCTCCGTGTCAGGCATAGAGAAATGTATCCCCTCGAACTGAACTCGATCCACTTTAGTCTGTGATGGACTAGGATTGAGGGTTAGCAACCCAAGGGGGCACTAACAAGGACAATTCGGGTACCTTTAGATCTGAAACCTTGCATATAATAAACCCTAGAAACTCTTCCAATCTGAAGCCATGCCGAAATTTTGTCCAAAATAGGTGTACACACAGGAGAAATGAATGCTAACTTTCCTTTTAATTTATTTATTTATTTTCTTATTGATTAAATTACATGTAAATTTAAATTATTTAAATTATGAAAAAGCATGTTTAAATAAAGATATTTAGGTAGATATTATTATTAAATTTCTTTATTATGTAAACTAATTCATTTCTTTTGTGTGTTCTTTTTTTTCTGTTTGCATAGCATCATACAGGATAAAAGGCATTGATCCTCGTGTTAATTGTCTTATTGGAAAGCCTTCATCCATGGATAAAAAGTGTTCAAATCAAATAATTCTAAACTCAGAAGTAAGATAGTGGGCTGAGGACTTACAAAGACAAGGAGGAGACAGTCTGCAAGAAGACTATATATCTGATTTGGCCAGTTATGCTCCAGTTTCGCTAAAAAGAAATGATATGCAAGATCTGCGAAGCATTTGGGAAAGTTGGGACTCAAACAAAAAGTTGCAGTTTTATCAGACTTACGGAGACATCCCATATTTGCTCTATGTCGAAGTTGATGATGACTTACTTCGAGCCCTAATTCAATTCTGGAATCCAGTGTACAATTGCTTCACTCTCAATAAGGAGGACTTGGTCCCTACTATTGAAGAATACACAACTTTGCTACATATAGAAGGGGCTTTGGAGAATCGAATTTATTCAAAGTCAATTAAAATTCAACCCTTTCGAGTTAAATTAGCAAAGATTGCTGGTGTACGAGAAGAATGGGTGGCATCCCGTACAAGACAAAAAGGCGAAAGCGAAGGTATTGCTTGGACCAACATTAAAGAACTTATTCAGAGTCATCCAGACACTAAAGTCCGATTAGATCTATTTGCTCTGGGTATGTATGGTATGGTCATCTTCCCAAAAGTATTGGGATATATTGAAGCTGCAGTAGTAGATTTGTTTGAGCAGCTACCAAAAAAGATTAATCCTGCTTCTGCAATTCTAGCAGAGACTTTCAGATCATTAAATGCTTGTAGAAAGCTAGGAGGTGGACGATTCTCAGGGTGTACCCATTTGTTATATGTTTGGATCCGTAGCCATTTCTGGAGGACATAAAAGGTTTCATACCGGCGCTTTAATACGGGAAAGCATCTTCATCAAAATCGATAAGAGGATCCTGCATCTTCAAGCAAAAATCAGCATTTCAAGAAGCCAAACCACATGAAAATCGATAAGAGGATCCTGCATCTTCAAGCAAAAATCCACTTATATCAGATGTGAAAATAGGGGATTTTAATGCTGAGCATCTAATCCCAGATTTGAATGAGCTGAATGAGAAAGAAAAAGTAAATGAAGAATTGACCAGACAGATCAAGAGCTTAGAAGAACGAATGAAATCTGTGGAAATAACTGAATCATTCTATGGGTTTGACGCTAGTGAGTTGAGTTTGGTTCCAGACCTAATCCTCCCCATCAAGTTCAAAGTTCCCAAATTTGATAGATATGATGGTACCACATGCCCTTCATCCCACATTACTATGTTTTGTCATAGAATGGCAGGATATGTGAAAGACGAGCAATTGTTAATTCACTGCTTTCAAGATAGTTTGACTGGACCAGCCTTAAAATGGTATACTCAATTGACCAAAGCCAACATTAGATCTTGGAAAGATCTGGCTAAAGCATTCCTAGAGCAGTACCGCCACGTAACAGACATGGTCCCTAATAGATGGACTCTCCAAAATTTGGAGAAAAAGAATAACGAAACGTTCAGACAGTATGCTCAGAGATGGCGTGACACAGCAGCCCAAGTTCAACCACCTTTGTCAGAAAAAGAGGCCACAGTAATATTTGTCCATACATTGAAAGCTCCTTATTTAAATCATCTAATGGGGAATGCAACCAGAAATTTTGCAGATTTGGTCATTTATGGAGAACTCATTGAAAATGTCTTGAAAAGTGGCAAAATTGAATCAAATGAAGGGTCTAGTTCCAAAAGACCTATGTACCGAAAAAAAGAGAATGAAATCAACAATGCAAACTCTTACAACAAGGATTCATCGAAAAGTGTTACAATAACCCAGCCAAGGGTTAAGAAAGAGGAAACAAGCACTAATCGAGTAGAGTCCAGAGGATCTCGAAAGGAAAATGAAAGGTTGTCTTTTACACCTTTACCAGTACCATATGCTGAGATCTATGATTCGTTGTTAAAAGCAGATGTCATACGGCCCTATCCTTTGGTTCCCATGCAACCACCATTCCCTCCATGGTATGATGTAAAGGCACACTGTGTTTACCATGAAGGAATTACGGGTCATTCTATTGAAAACTGTTTGGCATTCAAAAGGGTGGTTCAAAATTTGATCAACACTGGAAAGTTGGAATTCAATTCACCATCTACATCAAATCATCCATTGCCAAATTATGGAGATAAAAACGTGAATGCAATTCAGGAAGAGAACAGAAAGAAAACAAAAACTGACATTTCTGAAATTAAATCTCCTTTTGTTTGGGTATTTCAACAACTCTCTTTAGCCGGTATAATTCCACAACAATTCATGCCAAAGCATAATGAAGGCAAGAATTATTGTGAATATCATCAAGAGAAGGGGCATGAAATTCAACTATGTCCTGAGTTTAGGGATTTGGTACAAAAATTGATGAATAACAGAGAGATAGAATTCTTTGAAGAAAAACCAGGGAAAAAAGAAGATGATGTTTGCTCATCAGAGGATTCTAAACCTAGTCAAAGAATAAATGATCATGTGATCATTAATGTGAAATCATATACAGTAATTCCGGCAGCAACAAAGCCGAAAGTAATTATCACAACTCCTTTACCATTTCCATACAAGGATACCCGCAGGGTACCTTAGAATTATACTATCATTGTTTCAATGGTAGGAGGATCTGTTTCTCTAGAAAAAATAGAAGAGAAAATACAGAGTCTAGGTTCGAAATCTGAAGCAGTAAGTGAAGTCGGATTCTTTACAAGAAGTGGGAGATGTTACTCTCCCGAAACATCCAATGCCTCGGAACAAGTGAAAACAAAAGGAAAAACCATGGTAATACCCCAAAAGGTATTTGATGATGAATCCCCTCCAGCATTCAATGACCATGTAACAGAAAAACAAGCGCAAGAATTTTTGAAATTCCTGAAACATAGTCAGTATAGTGTGGTTGAACAACTACACAAACAACAAGCGAGAATTTCTATTCTTGATCTGTTGATGAATTCAGAAGCACATAGAAATGCTTTGATGAGAATGCTTAATCAAACATTTATTCCTGAAGATATATCCCTCAATAAACTTGACAGAATTGTGGGACATATAGCCGCTGACAATTACATAACGTTCACGGATGATGAAATACCTGAAGGCGGAATGGGGTCAGTAAAAGCTTTGAATATCACTACACATTGTCATGGCCATGTTTTGCCAGGAGTATTGATTGAAAATGGATCTTCTCTCAACTTGATGCCTCTAGTCACACTTCAAAGAATGCCTGTGGATAAATCACACATGAAGAGTTATCAGAATGTAGTACGAGCCTTTGATGGTACTCAAAAAGAGGTGCTTGGGAAAATGGAAATACCGTTGTTAATCGGACCAGTCGTGTACAATATTGACTTTGTGGTGATGGACATCCACCCTACATATAATTGTTTATTAGGGAGGCCATGGATTCATTCAGCAGGAGCCGTTCCTTCTTCATTACATCAGAAATTGAAATTTGTTGTTGATGGACAACTAATATGCGTAGGAGCTGAAGAATAAATCATTGCGTCTATAACAAGTGATGTTCCATATATTGAAACCAATGATGATGCTCTTGAATGCTCTTTCTTAGCTCTTGAATTTGTCAATACAACCTTGATTGTAGAAGGAAGCAAAATTTCATATCCCAGATTATCTGATTGCACCAAGATGACGGTACGACAAACTTTAGGCATCGGAGCTAAAGCTGGGAAAGGTTTAGGAAGAATCTTCAAGGGATTTCAGTTCCTGTAAGTATAAAGATGAAGAAAGATCGTTTTGGGCTTGGATTTAAGCCCAATTTTCGGTAAAAGAACATAGAGATGAAAAGAAAGTGTGAAGATAGAAAGGCAAGGTTGAAAGGGGAAGAAATCCTTTGGGAACACGTGTCTTTCCCACAATTTAAGACCACATTCAGATCAGGGGGAACAATTAATGTATAACAACAGCTTGTTGAGGCCTTTAAAGAAGAAAAGTTGACGAAAGATCAAAGCATAGTTGAAGAAGCTATGAATGGATTATTTATCAACATGATCATGAATGACAGCAAGACTGGCAAATACTTGGATAGGATTCGCCCATGTTTTCCTGGAGAAACACTCAACAATTAGACCCATGAAGACCTTCCTATAGTTTTTAATATTAACGCAGAGTAATATTTAGAACTAATCTTTATGTTTAGCTCAAAAGTATGAAAACTTTTTGTTATCTTGTAAAGGAAATTATGTTAACCTAATATTAAATATAAGAAATTTTCTTTAAAATTTTCAGATGGCAATCATTCTTTACATTTTCTTACATTTTTACAATTATTTATTTCATAAATTTACTATATTTCTTTCGGAAATATGTTCGACTTAAATTTGCAGGTGTCACAACGTTAATAGCATGTTTATTCCTAAATTTAATCAAGAGATAAATTTAGAGCAGCCCATATGTCTGGAAGAAATCAATGGGTGTGAGGATGAACTAGAATGTGATGTTCCTACTGAATTATTAAGATTGGTAGAAAAAGAAGACAAACAAATTCTACCTCACAAAGAAGAGATTGAAACTGTAAATCTAGGAACAGATGAAGAAATAAAAGAGGTGAAAATGGGTACTACTCTGACAATCCAGATAAAACAAGAATTGATAAATCTTCTTCAAGAATTCAAAGATATCTTCGCCTGGTCTTATCAAGATATGCCTGGTTTGAGTACAGATATAGTGATGCACAAACTTCCAATCAATCCAGAATATAAACCGGTCCAACAAAAGCTCAGGCGAATGAGGCCAGAAATGTTGTTACAGATCAAAGAGGAAGTGATGAAACAGATTAACGCAGGTTTCCTACAGGCAGCCAAATACCCAGAATGGGTAGCCAACATTGTTCCCGTACCGAAGAAAAATGGGAAAGTTCGAATGTGTGTGGATTACAAAGATCTCAACACACTAGTCCGAAAGATAGCTTTCCATTACCCCACAT
The DNA here is from genome assembly GCF_006381635.1 of Hibiscus syriacus. Classification (NCBI taxonomy): domain Eukaryota; kingdom Viridiplantae; phylum Streptophyta; class Magnoliopsida; order Malvales; family Malvaceae; genus Hibiscus; species Hibiscus syriacus. The sequence continues at coordinate 1,835,129 of NW_024063064.1, forward strand.
AGACACCTTGGTGGACAATACTGCAGGACACGCATGGTTTTCATTCATGGATGGCTTTTCAGGATATAATCAGATAAAAATGAATCCTGAAGACATGGAAAAAACGACATTTGTAACTATGTGGGGCACATTCTGCTATAAAGTGATGCCATTTGGATTGAAAAATGCAGGGGCAACGTATCAAAGAGCCATGGTAACTTTGTTTCATGACATGATGCACAAAGAGATTGAAGTATATGTAGATGACATGATTGCCAAATCCCGAACTGAAGAAGATCATATTCAAAATTTGAGAAAGCTCTTCCAGAGATTGAAGAAGTATCAATTAAAGCTCAACCCCGCTAAATGCACTTTTGGGGTAACTTCTGGGAAACTTTTGGGATTTGTGGTTAGCAAAAAAGGAATCGAGATTGATCCAGATAAAGTAAAAGCAAATCAAGATCTTTCACCACCCAATACAAAAAAAGAAGTTCGAGGCTTTTTGGGAAGATTAAATTATATATCTCGGTTCATTTCTAAATTAACTGACAAATGTGATCCAGTATTCAAGTTACTTCGAAAGAACAATCCTGAAGTCTCGAATGATGAATGTCAAGAAACTTTGGATATTATTAAGAAATATTTATCCAATGCCCCATTTTAATATCACCAATGCCTGATAGACCATTAATTCTCTACTTGACGGTCTTTGAAAATTCGATGGGATGTGTACTGGGACAGCATGATGAATCTGGAAGAAAAGAAAAGCTATTTATTATCTGAGCAAGAAATTTACTGATTGTGAAATTCGATATCCACCAATACAAAAATTATGTTGTGCTTTGGTGTGGGCTACTCGAAGACTCAGACAATATGTTATATCATAATACTTGGTTGATATCCAACTTGATCCTTTGAAATTCTTAATGGAATCACCAGCTTTGACAGGCAGAATGGCTAGATGGCAATGTTATTATCTGAGTTTGATATTGTATATGTCAACCAAAAAGCGATAAAAGGAAGTGTCATAGCTGATTTTCTGGCCAGTCGTGTATCAAATGATTATCAGCCTTTGAGTTTCAAGTTTCCCGATGAAGATTTGTTGTGCATATCCATGAATGAAGAAGTCAGAACAAATGATGCATCTGCATCTTGGAAGCTTTACTTTGACGGAGCATCCAACGCCTTGGGACGAGGAATCGAGGCAGTGTTAATTTCTCCAAAAATATATTATCCCTTTACAAGTAGACTGGAGTTATTTTGCACCAATAACATGGCGGAATACGAAGCTTGTGTCATGGGATTGAAAGCAGCTATAGAAAGAAAAATCAAATGTCTCAAGATATATGGAGATTCATCGTTAGTGGTGTATCAATTACGAGGAGAATGGGAAACAAAAGATCCCAAATTGTTGGAATACCGAAAGTTTACCTCAAATTAGTGAAAGAATTTGAGAAAGTCACCTTCAATTATCTTCCTCGAGAAGAAAATCAAATGGAAGATGCTTTGGCTACATTAGCTGCTATGTTTCAGGCAACTAAAAAAGTTGATATGATGCCAATCAAAATGCAAGTATATGAAATTCCTGCACACTGTTATAGTGTGGAAGAAGAGGTAGATGGTAAACCATGGTATTATGATATCCTGCAATATATCAAAAATCAAAGTTATCCACAAAATGCATCTGAAATTGATAAAAGAACCTTGAGAAGAATGGCTGCTGGATATTTTCTTGATGGCGAGATTATGTATAGAAGAAGCAATGATCAAATGCTATTGAGATGTTTAAATACCAGCGAAGCCAGAAGCATCATTGAGGAATTACATAGTGGAATATGTGGAACACATGCAAATGGTCTTTCTATGGCCAGAAAATAATGAGATATGGATACTATTGGGCTACCATGCACACAGATTGCATTGATTATGCAAGGAAATGTCATAAATGCCAGATATATGCAGACAAGATTCATGTACCCCCATCTCCTTTACACGTAATAATAGTACCCTGGCCATTTTCTATGTGGGGAATAGATGTCATTGGTGCAATCACGCCAAAAGCATCGAATGGACATTGCTTCATCCTTGTGGCAATTGATTATTTTACCAAATGGGTTGAAGCTGCTTCATATGCCAATATTAAGAGGTCCACAGTCTGCAAATTCATAAAGAAAGAGATAGTTTGTCGGTATGGCCTACCAGAAAGGATCATCACAGATAATGCTCTGAACCTGAATAACAAAATGATGACCGAACTTTGTGCATAGTTTAAGATCAAACATGCAAACTCAGTGGCATATCGTCCAAAGATGAATGGGGCAGTTGAAGCGGCAAATAAGAACATCAAGAGAATCATTACAAAGACCACTGAAACTTACAAAGATTGGCACGAGAAGTTACCTTTTGCTTTATATGCATACCGAATTACTGTTCGAACATATACTGGGGCAACACCTTTTTCTTTAGTTTATGGGATGGAAGCAGTCTTACCAATTGAAGTTGAAATTCCATCGCTTCGAATGTTGAGAGAAACAAAATTGGATGAATCCGAATGGATCCAAGCTAGATTTGATCAATTGAACCTTATTGAGGAGAAAAGATTGAAATCTATTTGCCATGGACAGATGTATTAGAAACGGATGATGAATTCTCATGACAAGAAAGTACATCCAAGAGAATTCCAAGAGGTTGATCTAGTACTAAAAAAGATCTTGCCTATACATAAGGATTTCCGGGGGAAATGGATGCCTAATTGGGAAGGGCCATACGTTGTAAAAAAGGCCTTTTCCGGAGGAGCGTTGATCTTGGCAGAAATGGATGGAAAAATTCTGAGAAATCCAATAAACTCGGATTCTGTCAAGAAATATTATGCTTGAAGAAAAGAAGAAAAAAAAAAGAAAAAGGGGGTCAAGATGAAAACCTGCAAAGGGCATCTTGTAACTAAATGAAGGATTTGAGTTGAAAACCTGAAAGGGCGGCTCAAATGCATATTGATATTAGGCATCTGGCAATTGAACCCTCTTAAGATTTTGACAGTTTGGGAGAAACTTCACATCTACAAGCATTTTGACAACGTTGAGATCTTCCAGACAAAGCTTACATCATTACTCTAAATTGTGTCAATTTGATTAATTTAGAAATACTTATGCTAATAATTTGTTGAGTCATTTGAATTTTTATCATTCTTGTGCTTGACATAACTTTGAATACAATTCTATCTATTTCAAGTTCAATTTATTTGAGATTCAATTTATTTTCAAAAATTCAATTTATTCTTCTATGAATTAATATAATTTTGAAATAAGTTAAAGATTTCTGAATATCACTTTATGTTAATACTTTTAAAGGCATGGAATACAAAGTAAGCAAATCATCACCATCATAAAGCCATGAACAAGTCATTATTTGCACTCTGGTTATATAAGGTAACATTGGTTACAGTATTCCAAAAGTTGAAGATGACAAGTTTTTACTGTCAACTAAACCGTTCCATGATTCGAAAAGAGTGGAATATATTGGAGCAGCAGAAGAGACAGTTTGTTGTAGCAATCCTTGCAAGTAAATGCACCAACAAGAATCTTCAAGCCCATGAATGATGTTTATTTCTTCCAGTAAGGCTGTTACACTAGATGCCACTGACAACAAGGTCGAGGCCGTTAAAACTACTCATCAATTGCTCCAACCGATCATCATTCAGTTCTTGGACATCTGTTTTCAAAAGTATGCCAAGACAATAAAATACAATCTCTGCATCATTGATCCCAGAGAAAAGAGACAGGACTTTGATACCACCATGGAACATGTCTCTATACAGATCCTTGTATATGGTTTTTTTGTGAAACCTAGAAGCATTTCCACCTCATCAGATTCAAGTGGAACAAGTGTCGTGTGCTCATAGCATCTTCTAGAAGTGTTCTTTGAGTTATCTGATCTGGTTTGGTATGAACACCAAAACCCAATCATTGAATTTGAAAGATGAGTGTGCTCATAGCATCTTCTGGAAATGTTCTTTGAGTTATCTGATCTTGTTTGGTATGAACACCAAAAACCAATCATTGAATTTGGAAGATGAATGTGCTCATAGCATCTTTTGGAAGTGTTTTTTGAGTTATCTAATCTGGTTTGGTATGAACCCCAAAAACCAATTATTGAATTTGGAAGATGGATGTGCTCATAACATCTTTTGGAAGTGTTCTTTGAGTTATTTGATCTGGTTCGGTAGGAACCATAGAACCAATTATTGGAATTAAAAAATGAACTGCATGATCGTCTTCATTAAGAAGCTTCTTTTCAAGCTTCTTCTACTTATTTCTTTCCCAAAAATCATAGCCCAAGTTTTGCCTTTTCTTGTAATTGGGATCATTGCATAATGGCTTCCTACCTTTTACCGGAAGAAGTGCGTCAGTAGCCTTAGCCATTTGAGCAGTACAAATAAAATCTGTCAATTTTGTAATTGGAATCTGAACCACATCTCTTCATGGCTATTAAAGCCTCAACCTCTGAGAATCCCATTTCTTTTCAAGTATAACAGTTTACTCTCCTCATCAGAATCAGAATTCAAGATTTTCTCGGTATTAAAAGAACTATCGATATCTGCGAAATCATCTTGAAAGATCACTTCATAATCAGATGAGTTGTTATCAGAATCAACATGTTGCATGAGTGCGAGCTTTTCAAGAACCTATACTATTGAGTTTTATTCTCAAGTGGTTTGATGACATTATGCAAAAATTCAGGCATATCTACATCTACATTTATCAAAGATGATAGATTCTCTGATTTGAAGAAGAAAGATTTATTGGGCTTCTACAACTGGAGAAATACTCAGTTCACCAATCTGAAATCAAATAACCTAACATTCATGCATCATATTTAAGCATTTGCAAAAATAGGTGCATTTTCATTCATTCTCATCAATGATTGAATATTTAACAGGAATTTCAAAGATTTTAGTAAAGCTCAAATCCATCACTTGGTTTTTCCAGAGAAAGTTCATAATGAAAATAACTCATCTGAAGAAGGAAGAAGAAGTTCATAATGAGAAGAATTTGTTCAACCTTTGGATCAACATTGCCAGGTAGAGTTCATAATGAGAAGAACTCGTCATCTGAAGAAGAAGAAATTCATAATGAGAAGAATTTGTTTAACTTTTTGCTCAAATCCATCATTTGATGGATCAGTTTTTCCAGAGAAAGTTCATAATGAGAAGAACTCATCTGAAGAAGGAAGAAGAAGTTCATAATGAGAAGAATTTGTTCAACCTTTTGTTTGAATTCATCATTTGATGGATCAGTTTTTCCAGAGAAAGTTCATAATGAGAAGAACTCATCTGAAGAAGGAAGAAGAAATTCATAATGAGAAGAATTTGTTAACCTTTGTTTGAATTCATCATTTGATGGATCAACATTGCCAGGTATAGTTCATAAAGAGAAGAACTCATCTGAAGAAGAAATTCATAATGAGAAGAATTTGTTCAACCTTTTGTTTGAATTCATCATTTGATGGATTAACATTCCCATGTAGAGTTCATAATGAGAAGAACTCATCATCTGAAGAATGAAGAAGAAGTTCATAATGAGAAGAATTTGTTCAACTTTTTGCTCAAATCCATCACTTGATGGATCAGTTTTTCCAGAGAAGTTCATAATGAGAAGAACTCATCTGAAGAAGAAAAAGTTCACAATGAGAAGAGCTTATTCAACCTTTTACATAATTCTATCACAGAAGCAGATAGATTAGCATCAACCTTTCCAGAGAAAGTTCATAATGAGAAGAACTCATCTGAAAAAGAAAGAAGAAGTTCATAATGAGAAGAGCTTATTCAACCTTTTGAATGACTCTATCACAGAAGGAAATAGGTCAACATCATCCCCAGCAGAAAGTTCATAATGAGAAGAACTCATCTGAAGAAAGAGAAGAATTTATTCAACATCTCCATCATAATCAAGTGAAGCCAAATGGATAAAAAAATTATTATCTTTCCTCTTTGCCATATTCTTGTTAACACAAAAATGAGCAAAGGGGAAGCTGAAGATACTAATTTTTTTACCCATTTTATTATTACTATAATTATTATTATTATAATTTATAATTATATATATTATTATTATTATTAAAAAAATAATAATTACAAAAATATTATAGGCCCAACAGACTGGCCCAAACAAAAAAAACCCTAAAACCCATTTAGGGTTTGATCTTAGCCAGCCGCCGCCTTGCTTCTCAGTCGTTGGATCTAACTTAGATCCAACGGTCCAGATAGTTCTAGCAGGAAACCCTAGGGTGATGATACCCTAGGGACACGTCCCAGCCGTCGCCGTAGCTTCCAGAAGACCACGCGGGCCTCTTCTGCTGCCAACACCATTGCCGACGCTCCACCAATGCCACGCCTCCGATGAAGACTCCAGAAGACTCAGAGCGCCGCACACGTTGCAAGCTCTAGGGGTGAGTCACCACATAGCTCGGTGACTCACCGAACTCCAACAAATAAAAAAAAAAGGAGAGAAGCTTACCGAGGAAGCCACGACCGCCAGATCTCACCAAAATCTTCGAAAATCGAAGGTACTTTCTTAGATTTGCTCGAATCGGGAGCTATTTAGAAGAAAAGATCACCGGAACCGTCATTAGGACGGTCCGATCTACATTGTGGTGTAAAAATAGATTTTTTCGGCCACCGGATGCGGTGGCCGGCGGTGAGAACAACGGCGGCAGACGGCTGCCGCCTGTGACCGGCTTCCTCAGGTGAGGGAAGTTAGAGAGAAGGGAGAGCGTTTTCATTCTCTCAGATAGAGAGAGAATGATAAAGGGAATGAGAGAGCTGGCCCGAAGGGGCAGCCGGTTTCGGGCTTAAATAGCCTTCCCGAACGACGTCGTTTCGGGGAGGGCTATTATGTAATTTTAAAAGGTTAAATCCCGTCTGCAGTTATCCTAATTGTAAACTTACATTTAGTCACTAAATCAATTTATAATCCTTTTAATTCGGTTCTTTAATTTAGTTTTATTTATTTTAGTCCTTTATATTAAAATAATATATTTAGGATAAATATCATATTTAGTCCTTTAATTTAATAATAATATTTTAATCCCGAGTTTATATTTTTAATTTATTTTAATCTGATATTCGAATTTTATATAATTTATTTTAGTCACTAAATTAATAGCATGTTTAATCCATGAAATTTTAAATAATTAATTATGAATTAGGTATTTAATTTTAATTTTATTATAATTTAGTCACTAATTTTAAATATTTTCATTTATTTTATTGCTTTTAAATATAATTGTATTTTATTGTTTTAATTTTTATTAATATATTTCTATTTTATTATTATATAGTCATATAAATATATATAATAAATAATATTTTATATATAAGTTATTGTAGTATTTATTTATTTTTTTAAAGAAAAGGCCAGTCTTAATACAACTGGATGTCCTATTCTGGCATTTTAAAATTAAATATTATAAAAAAATTTAATTATTATAATATATATCGAAGAAAAGAGCTGTCTTAATATACCTAGAAGTCCTTTTCTGATATTTTTAAATAAATATATTTTTTATATAATTATAATTTTGAAATAATAGGATTATAAATTAAATATATTTTGAATTTTTAAATTTTTAATAATAGAGACAATTTATAATTAAAAAGTACTAATTTTGGGCGTTGTAGGGGTGCTAATCCTTCCCTAAACGTAACTGGCCATGAATCCCTTTTTATTATTAAAAAGAAAGAATTTTTGGTTATAAACGCATATCAGTTCTTTTAACTGATGTTTTCTTAAAAACTCTGTTAAAAGATAATTTTTAGGTATTCGACTACCTGACCCAAAAGGCCGATGGCGACTCCCAAATTATTTTCAAAACCATTTATTCACATCACTTTTCCCGCCAAGTAAAAAATTCGTGCCCGGGCGAAAACGGGTTACTACAGCTTGGCGACTCCGCTGGGGACCCTGGTCAAACTTTTAAAATCAATTATAAATTGTCTCTATTAATTATAAATTTAAAATTCATATATTAATTTATAATTCTTTTTTTCAAAAAAAATTTATATACTTATTATTTTTATAATATTTATATTAATATTTCATTTTACTTACAAGTATTTTATTTCATTATTATTTTTCTGTCATAGTTTTGAATATTTCTCCTCACACACAACACTTGCATCGCATAACATAAAGCTCTATAATTGAGTTGGTCCCTTTTAAGTGGGAAGGAAAGCGACGTCTTCGTGAGAATTTATTCTCCGTGTCAGACCTAGCAAGTAACTTCCGGGGTTCATATGCTCTATGTCTTCGTGAGAATTTATTCTCCGTGTCAGGCATAGAGAAATGTATCCCCTCGAATTGAACTCGATCCACTTTAGTCTGTGATGGACTAGGATTGAGGGTTAGCAACCCAAGGGGGCACTAACAAGGAAAATTTGGGTACCTTTAGATCTGAAACCTTGCATATAATAAACCCTAGAAACTCTTCCAATCTGAAGCCATGCCAAAATTTTGTCCAAAATAGGTGTACACACAGGATAAATGAATGCTAACTTTCCTTTTAATTAATTAATTTATTTTCTTACTGATTAAATTACATGTAAATTTAAATTATTTAAATTATGAAAAAGCATGTTTAAATAAAGATATTTAGGTAGATATTATTATTAAATTTCTTTATTATGTAAACTAATTCATTTCTTTTTGTGTGTTCTTTATTTTTTCTGTTTGCATAGCATCATACAGGATAAATTGCATTGATCCTCGTGTTAATTGTCTCATTGGAAAGCCTTCATCCATGGATAAAAAGTGTTCAAATCAAATAATTCTAAACTCAGAAGTAAGACAGTGGGCTGGGGACTTACAAAGACAAGGAGGAGACAGTCTGCAAGATGACTATGTATCTGATTTGGCCAGTTATGCTCCAGTTTCGCTAAAAAGAAATGATATGCAAGATCTGCGAAGCATTTGGGAAAGTTGGGACTCAAACAAAAAGTTGCAGTTTTATCAGACTTACGGAGACATCCCATATTTGCTCTATGTCGAAGTTGATGATGACTTACTTCGAGCCCTAATTCAATTCTGGAATCCAGTGTACAATTTTCACTCTCAATAAGGAGGACTTGGTCCCTACTATTGAAGAATACACAACTTTGCTACATATAGAAGGGGCTTTGGAGAATCGAATTTATTCAAAGTCAATTAAAACTCAACCCTTTCGAGTTAAATTAGCAAAGATTGCCGGTGTACGAGAAGAATGGGTGGCATCCCGTACAAGACAAAAAGGAGAAAGCGAAGGCATTGCTTGGACCAACATTAAAGAACTTATTCAGAGTCATCCAGACACTAAAGTCTGATTAGATCTATTTGCTCTGGGTATGTATGGTGTGGTCATCTTCCCAAAAGTATTGGGATATATTGAAGCTGCAGTAGTAGATTTGTTTGAGCAGCTACCAAAAAAGATTAATCCTGCTTCTGCAACTCTAGCAGAGACTTTCAGATCATTAAATGCTTGTAGAAAGCTAGGAGGTGGACGATTCTCAGGGTGTACCCAGTTGTTATATGTTTGGATCCGTAGCCATTTCTGGAGGACATAAAAGGTTTCATACCGGCGCTTTAATACGGATTACTCTCCATTAAAAGAATTTATGGAGCAAGAATGGCCGAAAGAAATTAAGAAAGATATGTGGATTAATGCCTTTCGAAATATGCAAAGCAATGACAATGTTTGGCGAGCCCCATGGCAAATCCAAAGAGAATTATTTTACAAATGTGGTGATTACAACTGGATAATGCTACTCGGATTGTGGGGAGGAATTGGATATGCACCACTTCTGGTCATAAGACAGTATGAAGGTCGTCAATTTGTACCTGTCACCACTGGATTACATTCATCTGAGTTCGCATTTTATAGTAAAAATTATAAAAGAAATATCATGGAAGCTGTTACAGCTTGGAAAACAACTTTTTGTATCCGAGCTAAAGCAGCAAAAGAAATGCTAACTCCTGATTATGAGGACTGGAGATCTGTCAGGAAAAATGAAAATATTCCTTTACCAGATCAAAATGAGGATATCTCTATGGAAGATCGCATTAAGGTGGTTCCATCAGAGATTGAAATCCTGAGAGCTGAGTTTGAAGCAGAAAGAGAAGGTCGATCGAAAGAATTAGAGCAAATGAGTCGAGATAAATCTATGTTGGGTGTTGACATTGACTTTCATTCATCACAATGTGCAATGTTGAGAGAAAACAAAGAAAACATTGATGGTGAATTCAGAGCATTAAAGAAAAATTACCAAGAGTTATATAAATCCCGGAAAGCATCAGGACCAAGCCAATCAACAGTACAGATGACCAGAGAATTGAACATCGAGAAAAGTCGAGTTGAAGATCTGAAAGGAAAGAATAGCCGTCTACTCAAAAGCCTTGAGAAAGGAAAGCAAAAAAAAGATTTGAGGTTGAAAGAAGAGAGGAATTATAAAACACAAAGCTAAACACCGCGAGATCATGAATGAAATGCAAGAGAAAGGGATCGAGCCAAAGATTTAGAAGAGATGAAGATGACATCTTGATAAATTTGAAGGTGAGAAAAATATCATGTTCAAGGGATTTGAATCTGAAATAAACCAGCTGATTGCCGAACTTGAAGTTAGAGGACAAAGGATTAAAGAGTTCAATGTTGAAAAAGAAAAATGGGAGCTGGAAAGAAAGAATTTCAACACCAAACTTGAGGTAGAGCAAGAAATTGCTAGCAATTGGATGCAAAGATGCAGAAACAAGAATGTTCAAATCCAGAAGCTTAATCAAAGAACGCAAGAAGCACAAACAAAACTTGAAGAAGATCTGGATCAGTCTAGAAACAAAAACTCAGAGTTTAACGCTTACATTTTGCAACTTGAAGAATCATTATTTCAAGAAAAGGTTCGTCGGACCTAATGATCTCAAAGAAAGTAATGAGGAAAGTGCTTCACTGCGAAGACGCATTAGAGATCTTGAAAAAACTCTGTACAATTGTCAAGTCAGAATCACTGAGTTAGAGCAAACTCTTGAAGGAACTAATGAACAATGGCAAAAGTCAACTGATTTCTATGTAGAAAGAAGTGAAGAAAGAAGTAATATGGTATTCGAGGCCATGGTACAAATGAGCGAAGTTGCTAGATATGTTGGGGAACTAGCTGTTGAAGCTAAAATAATTGAGCATCACGTTGATCCAGTTTCTAAGTTCGGAAAGAAGGTGTCATGGTTAATGAAAGAAATTATAGAGCTTAATAGGAAAGCTACGCCTTATCTGTAGTTATGAACTATTATAAAGAAACTTTGTATGCCGATCAAAGTTGTTCTATGACAGTTAACTTTTTGGGATTAATACCTTTTTGCATACATACATTTTGCATACATTCATTATTCATTTCATGATTTTCTTTATGTATAATTTTTATTATTAATATAAAAATTAATTAAAATTTAGAAAAATAATATCAAAAGATTTTTCAATCGCAGTTATTCTGGCCAAAAGAGAAATACAACATCACTACGGTACTAGACAAGCTACTAAGAGAATTATGGAGGATAAAATACAACGTATTGAGGAACAACATAATAAGAACAAGCAGAAATGAGAATGAAGTTAGAGAAAATTGAAGCCAGTATTGCAAACTCAGAAGACAACATGATGCAGAAAATAGAAGACATGTTTAAAAGGCAGGCTATCATTGGAAAATGCATGAAAATCCTGTATCTTTCGACCAAGAAACCTATGTATCCTTTAGGTTTTCCACCAGAACCAATTTATCACTCTGGTACTACACCTATACAAATCAATGCTCGCACATCAGCATTTCAAGAAGCCAAACCACATGAAAATCGACAAGAGATCCTGCATCTTCAAGCCAAAAATCCACTTATATCAGATGTGAAAATAGGGGATTTTAATGCTGAGCATCTAATCCCAGATTTGAATGAGCTGAATGAGAAAGAAAAAGTAAATGAAGAATTGACCAGACAGATCAAGAGCTTAGAAGAACGAATGAAATCCGTGGAAATAACTGAATCATTCTATGGGTTTGACGCTAGTGAGTTGAGTTTGGTTCCAGACCTAATCCTCCCCATCAAGTTCAAAGTTCCCGAATTTGATAGATATGATGGTACCACATGCCCTTCATCCCACATTACTATGTTTTGTCACAGAATGGCAGGATATGTGAAAGACGAGAAATTGTTAATTCACTGCTTTCAAGTTAGTTTGACAGGACCAGCCTTAAAATGGTATACTCAATTTACCAAAGCCAACATTAGATCTTGGAAAGATCTGGCTAAAGCATTCCTAGAGCAGTACCGCCACGTAACAGACATGGTCCAATAGATGGATCTCCAAAATTTGGAGAAAAAGAATAACGAAACGTTCAGACAGTATGCTCAGAGATGGCGTGACACAGCAGCCCAAGTTCAACCACCTTTGTCAGAAAAAGAGGCCACAGTAATATTTGTCCATACATTGAAAGCTCCTTATTTAAATCATCTAATGGGGAATGCAACCAGAAATTTTGCAGATTTGGTCATTTCTGGAGAACTCATTGAAAATGTATTGAAAAGTGGCAAAATTGAATCAAATGAAGGGTCTAGTTCCAAAAGACCTATGTACCGGAAAAAAGAGAATGAAATCAACAATGCAAACTCTTACAACAAGGATTCATCAAAAAGTGTTACAATAACCCAGTTAAGGGTTAAGAAAGAGGAAACAAGCACTAATCGAGCAGAGTCCAGAGGATCTCGAAAGGAAAATGAAAGGTTGTCTTTTACACCTTTACCAGTACCATATGCTGAGATCTATGATTCGCTGTTAAAAGCAGATGTCATACGGCCCTATCCTTTGGTTCCCATGCAACCACCATTCCCTCCATGGTATGATGTAAAGGCACACTGTTTACCATGAAGGAATTACGGGTCATTCTATTGAAAACTGTTTGGCATTCAAAAGGGTGGTTCAAAATTTGATCAACACTGGAAAGTTGGAATTCAATTCACCATCTACATCAAATCATCCATTGCCAAATCATGGAGATAAAAACGTGAATGCAATTCAGGAAGATAACAGAAAGAAAGCAAAAACTGACATTTCTGAAATTAAATCTCCTTTTGTTTGGGTATTTCAACAACTCTCTTTAGCCGGTATAATTCCACAACAATTCAGGCCAAAGCATAATGAAGGCAAGAATTATTGTGAATATCATCAAGAGAAGGGGCATGAAATTCAACTATGTCTGAGTTTAGGGATTGGTACAAAAATTGATGAATAACAGAGAGATAGAATTCTTTGAAGAAAAACCAGGGAAAAAAGAAGATGATGTTTGCTCATCAGAGGATTTTAAACCTAGTCAAAGAATAAATTATCCTGTGATCATTAATGTGAAATCATCTACAGTAATTCCGGCAGCAACAAAGCCGAAAGTAATTATCACAACTCCTTTGCCATTTCCATACAAGGATACCCAGGGTACCTTAGAATTATACTATCAATGTTTCAATGGTAGGAGGATCTGTTTCTCTAGAAAAATAGAAGAGAAAATACAGAGTCTAGTTCGATATCTGAAGCAGTAAGTGAAGTCGGATTCTTTACAAGAAGTTGGAGATGTTACTCTCCCGAAACATCCAATGCCTCGGAACAAGTGAAAACAAAAGGAAAAACCATGGTAATACCCCAAAAGGTATTTGATGATGAATCCCCTCCAGCATTCAATGAGCATGTAACAGAAAAACAAGCGCAAGAATTTTTTAAATTCATGAAACATAGTCAGTATAGTGTGGTTGAACAACTACACAAACAACAAGCGAGAATTTCTATTCTTGATCTGTTGATGAATTCAGAAGCACATAGAAATGCTTTGATGAGAATGCTTAATCAAACATTTATCCCTGAAGATATATCCCTCAATAAACTTGACAGAATTGTGGGACATATAGCCGCTGACAATTACATAACGTTCACGGATGATGAAATACCTGAAGGCGGAATGGGGTCAGTAAAAGCTTTGAATATCACTACACATTGTCATGGTCATGTTTTGCCAGGAGTATTGATTGACAATGGATCTTCTCTCAACTTGATGCCTCTAGTCACACTTAAAAGAATGTCTGTGGATAAATCACACATGAAGAGTTATCAGAATGTAGTACGAGCCTTTGATGGTACTCAAAAAGAGGTGCTTGGGAAAATGGAAATACCGTTGTTAATCGGACCAGTCGTGTACAATATTGACTTTGTGGTGATGGACATCCATCCTATAATTGTTTATTAGGGAGGCCATGGATTCATTCAGCAGGAGCCGTTCCTTCTTCATTACATCAGAAATTGAAATTTGTTGTTGATGGACAACTAATATGCGTAGGAGCTGAAGAAGAAATCATTGCGTCTATAACAAGTGATGTTCCATATATTGAAACCAATGATGATGCTCTTGAATGCTCTTTCAGAGCTCTTGAATTTGTCAATACAACCTTTATTGTAGAAGGAAGCAAAATTCATATCCCAGATTATCTGATTGCACCAAGATGACGGTACGACAAAATTTAGGCATCGGAGCTAAAGCTGGGAAAGGTTTAGGAAAGAATCTTCAAGGGATTTCAGTTCCTGTAAGTATAAAGATGAAGAAAGATCGTTTGGGCTTGGATTTAAGCCCAATTTTGGCAAAAGAACAAAGAGATGAAAAGAAGTGTGAAGATAGAAATGCAAGGTTGAAAGGGGAAGAAATCCTTTGGGAACACGTGTCTTTCCCATAATTGAAGACCACATTCAATCAGGGAGAACAATTAATGTAGAACAACAGCTTGTTGAGGCCTTTAAAGAAGAAAAGTTGACGAAAGATCAAAGCATAGTTGAAGAAGCTATGAATGATTATTTATCAACATGATCATGAATGACAGCAAGACTGGCAAATACTTGGATAGGATTCGCCCATGTTTTCCTGGAGAAACACTCAACAATTGGACCACTGAAGACCTCCTATAGTTTTTAATATTAACGCAGAGTAATATTCAGAACTAATCTTTATGTTTAGCTCAAAAGTATGAAAACTTTATGTTAACCTAATATTAAATATAAGAAATTTTCTTTAAAATTTTCAGATGGCAATCATTCTTTACATTTTTTTACATTTTTACATTTATTTATTTCATAAATTTACTATATTCTTTCGGAAATATATCCGACTTAAATTTGCAGGTGTCACCATATTAATAGCATGTTTATTCCTAAAATTAATCAAGAGATAAATTTAGAGCAGCCCATATGTCTGGAAGAAATCAATGGGTGTGAGGATGAACTGGAATGTGATGTTCCTACTGAATTATTAAGACTGGTAGAAAAAGAAGATAAACAAATTCTACCTCACAAAGAAGAGATTGAAACTGTAAATCTAGGAACAGATGCAGAAATGAAAGAGGTGAAAATTGGTACTACTCTGACAATCCAGATAAAACAAGAATTGATAAATCTTCTTCAAGAGTTCAAAGATATCTTCGCCTGGTCTTATCAAGATATGCTTGGTTTGAGTACAGATATAGTAATGCACAAGCTTCCAATCAATCCAGAATATAAACCGGTCCAACAAAAGCTCAAGCCAATGAGGCCAGAAATGTTGTTACAGATCAAAGAGGAAGTGATGAAACAGATTAACAGGTTTCCTACAGGCAGCCAAATACCCAAATGGGTAGCCAACATTGTTCCCGTACCAAAGAAAAATGGGAAAGTTCGAATGTGTGTGGATTATAGAAATCTCAACAAAGCTAGTCCGAAAGATAGCTTTCCATTACCCCACATAGACACATTGGTAGACAATACTGCAGGACACGCATGGTTTTCATTTATGGATGGCTTTTCAGGATATAATCAGATAAAAATGAATCCTGAAGACATGGAAAAAACAACATTTGTAACCATGTGGGGCACATTATGCTATAAAGTGATGCCATTTGGATTGAAAAATGCAGGGGCAACGTATCAAAGAGTAATGGTAACTTTGTTTCATGACATGATGCACAAAGAGATTGAAGTATATGTAGATGACATGATTGCCAAATCCCGAACGAAGAAGAAGATATTCAAAATTTGAGAAAGCTTTCCAGAGATTGAGGAAGTATCAATTAAAGCTCAACCCCGCTAAATGCACTTTTGGGGTAACTTCTGGGAAACTTTTGGGATTTGTGGTCAGCAAAAAAGGAATCGAGATTGATCCAGATAAAGTAAAAGCAATTCAAGATCTTCCACCACCCAATACAAAAAAGAAGTTCGAGGCTTTTTGGGAAGATTAAATTATATCTCGGTTCATTTCTCAATTAACTGACAAATGTGATCCAGTGTTTCAAATTACATCGAAAGAGCAATCCTGAAGTCTGGAATGATGAATGTCAAGAAACTTTGGATATTATTAAGAAATATTTATCCAATGCCACCATTTTAGTATCACCAATGCCTGATAGACCGTTAATTCTCTACTTGACGGTCTTTGAAAATTCGATGGGATGTGTACTAGGACAGCATGATGAATCTGGAAGAAAAGAAAAAGCTATTTATTATCTGAGCAAGAAATTTACTGATTGTGAAATTTGATATCCACCAATACAAAAATTATGTTGTGCCTTGGTGTGGACTACTCGAAGACTCAGACAATATATGTTATACCATACTACTTGGTTGATATCTAAACTTGATCCTTTGAAATTCTTAATGGAATCACCAGCTTTGACAGGCAGAATGGCTAGATGGCAAATGTTATTATCTGAGTTTGATATTGTATATGTCAACCAAAAAGCGATAAAAGGAAGTGTCATAGCTGATTTTCTGGCCAGTCGTGTATCAAATGATTATCAGCCTTTGAGTTTCAATTTTCCCGATGAAGATTTGTTGTGCATATCCATGAATGAAGAAGTCAGAACAAATGATGCATCTGCATCTTGGAAGCTTTACTTTGACGGAGCATCCAACGCCTTGGGACAAGGAATCGGGGCAGTGTTAATTTCTCCAGAAAATATTTATTATCCCTTTACAAGTAGACTGGAGTTCTTTTGCACCAATAACATGGCGGAATACGAAGCTTGTGCCATGGGATTGAAAGCAGCTATAGAAAGAAAAATCAAATGTCTAAAGATATATGGAGATTCATCGTTAGTGGTGTATCAATTACGAGGAGAATGGGAAACAAAAGATCCCAAATTGTTGGAATACCGAAATTTTACCCTCAAATTAGTGAAAGAATTTGAGAAAGTCACCTTCAATTATCTCCCTCGAGAAGAAAATCAAATGGCAGATGCTTTGGCTACATTAGCTGCTATGTTTCAGGCAACTAAGAAAGTTGATATGATGCCAATCAAAATGCAAGTATATGAAATTCCTGTACATTGTTATAGTATGGAGGAAGAGGTAGATGGTAAACCATGGTATCATGATATCCTGCAATATATCAAAAATCAAAGTTATCCACAAAATGCATCTGAATTGATAAAGAACCTTGAGAAGAATGGTTGCTGGATATTTTCTTGATGGCGAGATTATGTATAGAAGAAGAAATGATCAAATGCTATTGAGATGTTTAAATACCAGCGAAGCCAGAAGCATCATTGAAGAAGTACACAGTGGAATATGTGGAACACATGCAAATGGTCTTTCCATGGCCAGAAAAATAATGAGATATGGATACTATTGGGCTACCATGCACACAGATTGCATTGATTATGCAAGGAAATGTCATATATGCCAGATATATGCAGACAAGATTCATGTACCCCCATCTCCTTTACACGTAATGACAGCACCCTGGCCATTTTCTATGTGGGGAATAGATGTCATTGGTGCAATCACACCAAAAGCATCGAATGGACATTGCTTCATCCTTGTGGCAATTGATTATTTTACCAAATGGGTTGAAGCTGCTTCATATGCCAATATTAAGAGGTCCACAGTCTGCAAGTTCATAAAGAAAGAGATAGTTTGCCGGTATGGCCTACCAGAAAGGATCATTACAGATAATGCTCTGAACCTGAACAACAAAATGATGACCGAACTTTGTGCACAGTTTAAGATCAAACATGCAAACTCAGTGGCATATCGTCCAAAGATGAATGGGGCAGTTGAAGCAGCAAATAAGAACATCAAAAGAATTATTACAAAGACCACTGAAACTTACAAAGATTGGCACGAGAAGTTACCTTTTGCTTTATATGCATACCGAACTACTGTTCGAACATCTACTAGGGCAACACCTTTTTCTTTAGTCTACGGGATGGAAGCAGTCTTACCAATTGAAGTTGAGATTCCATCACTTCGAATGCTGAGAGAAACAAAATTGGATGAATCCGAATGGACCCAAGCTAGATTTGATCAATTGAACCTTATTGAGGAGAAAAGATTGAAAGCTATTTGCCATGGACAGATGTATCAGAAACGGATGATGAAGTCTCATGACAAGAAAGTACATCCAAGAGAATTCCAAGAGGGTGATCTAGTACTAAAAAAGATTTTGCCTATACATAAAGATTTCCGTGGGAAATGGATGCCTAATTGGGAAGGGCCATACGTTGTGAAAAAAGCCTTTTCCGGAGGAGCATTGATCTTGGCAGAAATGGATGGAAAAATTCTGAGAAATACAATAAACTCGGATTCTGTCAATAAATATTATGCTTGAAGAAAAAGAAAAAAAAAGAAAAAAAAAGAAAAGAAAAAAGGGTGTCAAGATGAAAACCCGCAAAGGGCATCTTGTAACCAAAGGAAGGATTTGAGTTGAAAACCTGAATGGGCGGCTCAAATGCATATTGATATTAGGCATCTGGCTATTGAACCCTCTTAAGATTTTGACAGTTTGAGAGAAACTTCACATCTATAAGCATTTTGACAACGTTTGAGATCTTCCAAACAAAAGCTTACATCATTACTCTAAATTGTGTCAATTTGATTAATTTAGAAATACTTATGCTAATAATTTGTTGAGTCATTTGATTTTTATCATTCTTGTGCTTTCCATAACTTTGAGTACAATTCTATCTATTTAATTAATAAATTCCAAGTTCAATTTATTTGAGATTCAATTTATTTTCGAAAATTCAATTTATTCTTCTATGAATTAACATAATTTTGAAATAAGTTAAAGATTTCTGAATATCATGTTAATACTTTTAAAGGCATGGAATACAAAGTAAGCAAATCATCACCATCATAAAGCCATGAACAAGTCATTATTTGCACTCTGGTTATATAGGGTAACATTGGTTACAGTATTCCAAAAGTTGAAGATGACAAGTTTTACTGTCAACTAAACCGTTCCATGATTCGAAAAGAGTGGGATATATTGGAGCAGCAGAAAAGACAGTTTGTTGTAGCAATCATTGCAAGTAAATGCACCAACAAAAATCTTCAAGCCCATGAATGATGTTTATTTCTTCCAGTAAGGTTGTTACGCTGGATGCCACCGACAACAAGATCAAGACCGTTAAAACTACTCATCAATTGCTCCAAGCGATCATCATTCAGTTCTTGCACATCTGTTTTCAAAAGTATGCCAAGACAGTAAAAGGCAACCTCTGCATCATTGATCCCAGAGAAAAGAGACAGGACTTTGATACCACCATGGAACATGTCTCTATACAGATCCTTGTATATGGTTTTTTAGGGAAACCTAGAAGCATTTCCACCTCATCAGATTCAAGTGGAACAAGTGCCGTGTGCTCATAGCATCTTCTGGAAGTGTTCTTTGAGTTATCTGATCTAGTTTGGTATGAACCGAAAAACCAATCATTGAATTTGAAAGATGAAGGTGCTCATAGCATCTTCTGGAAGTGTTCTTTGAGTTATCTGATCTGGTTTGGTATAAACCCTGAAAAACCAATCATTGAATTTGAAAGATGAAGGTGCTCATAGCATCATCTGGAAGTGTTCTTTGAGTTATCTGATCTGGTTTGGTATGAATCCCGAAAAACCAATCATTGAATTTGAAAGATGAATGTGCTCCTAGCATCTTTTGGAAGTATTCTTTGAGTTATCTGATCTGGTTTGGTATGAACCCTGAAAAACCAATCATTGAATTTGAAAGATAAATGTGCTCATAGCATCTTTTGGAAGTGTTCTTTGAGTTATCTGATCTGGTTTGGTATGAACCCCGAAAAACCAATCATTGAATTTAAAAGATGAATGTGCTCATAGCATCTTCTGGAAGTGTTCTTTGAGTTATCTGATCTGGTTTGGTATGAACCCCAAAAAACCAATCATTGAATTTGAAAGATGAATGTGCTCATAGCATCTTCTGGAAGTGTTCTTTGAGTTATCTGATCTGGTTTGATATGAACCCCGAAAACCAATCATTGGATTTGAAATAAAGAGACTCAATAGCATCTTCTGGAAGTGTTCTTTGAGTTATCTGATCTGGTTTGATATAAAACCACAGAACCAATCATTGGATTTGAAAGATGAATGTGCTCATAGTACAAATAAAGAGACCCAATAGCATCTTCTGGAAGTGTTCTTTGAGTTATCTGATCTGGTTCGGTAGGAACCACAGAACCAATCATGGAATTAAAAGATGAACTGCATGATGTTTTTAAGAAGCTTCTTTTCAAGCTTCTTCTGCTTATTTCTTTCCCAAAAATCATAGCCCAAGTTTCGCCTTTTCTTGTAATTGGGATCATTGCATAATGGCTTCCTACCTTTTACCGGAAGAAGTGCGTCAGCAGCATTAGCCATTTGAGCAGCACATATAAAATCTGTCAATTTTGTAATTGATGAATCTGAACCACATCTCTTCAGGGCTATTAAAACCTCAGCCTTTGAGAATCCCATTTGTTTTCAAGTATAACAGTTTACTCTCCTCATCAGAATCAGAATTCAAGATTTTCTCGGTATTAAAAGAACTACCGATATCTGCGAAATCATCTTGAAAGATCACTTCATAATCAGATGAGTTGTTATTAGAATCAACATGTTGCATGAATGCAAGCTTTTCAAGAGCCTATACTATTGAGTTTTATTCTCAAGAAATTTTGTGACATTATATCTACATCTACATTGTCAAAGATATAGATTCTCTGATTTGAAGAAGAAAGATTATTGGGTTTCTACAACTGAAGAAATACTCAGTTCACCAATCTGAAATCAAATAACTTAACATTCATGCATCATATTTAAGCATTTGCAAAAATAAGTGCATTTTCATTCATTCTCATCCATGTTGAATTTTGACAGGAATTTCAAAGATTTTTAGCAAAGATTCAAATCCATCATTTGATGGATCAGCTTTTCCAGAAAAAAAGTTCATAATGAGAAGAACTCATCTGAAGAAGGAAGAAGAATTTCATAATGAGAAGAACTTGTTCAACCTTTTGTTTAAATTCATCATTTGATGGATTAATATTGCCAGTTCGAGTTCATAATGAGAAGAACTCATCTGAAGAAGAAGAAATTCATAATGAGAAGAACTTGTTCAACTTTTTGCTTATCATTCAATGGATTAGCATTACCAGTTTGAGTTCATAATAAGAAGAACTCATCTGAAGAAGACAGAAAAAGTTCATAAGGAGAAGAACTTGTTCAACCTTTTGTTTAAATTCATCATTTGATGGATTAACATTGCCAGTTCGAGTTCATAATGAGAAGAACTCATCTGAAGAAGGAAGAAGAAGTTCATAATGAGAAAAACTTATTCAACTTTTTGCTTGAATTCATCATTCAATGGATCAACATTACCAGTTCGAGTTCATAATAAGAACTCATCTGAAGAAGGCAGAAAAAGTTCATAAGGAGAAGAACTTGTTCAACCTTTTGTTTAAATTCATCATTTGATGGATTAACATTGCCAAGTAAAGTTCATAATGAGAAGAACTCGTCATCTGAAGAAGAAGAAGTTCATAATGAGAAGAACTTGTTCAACTTTTTGCTTGAATTCATCATTCAATGGATCAGCATTACCAGTTCGAGTTCATAATAAGAAGAACTCATCTGAAGAAGGCAGAAAAAGTTCATAAGGAGAAGAACTTGTTCAACTTTTTGCTTGAATTCATCATTCAATGGATCAGCATTACCAGTTCGAGTTCATAATGAGAAGAACTCATCTGAAGAAGAAGAAATTCACAATGAGAAGAGCTTGTTCAACCTTTTACATAATTGTATCACAAAAGGAGATATATTAGCATCAACCTTTCCAGAGAAAGTTCATAATGAGAAGAACTCATCTGAAGAATAAGAAGTTCATAATGAGAAGAGCTTATTCAACCTTTTGAATGACTCTATCACAGAAGGAAATAGGTCAACATCATCCCAGCGGAAAGTTCATAATGAGAAGAAACTCATCTGAAGAAAAAGAAAAATTTATTCACATCTCCATATTAATCAAGTGAAGTCAAATGAAAAAACTTATTATCTTTTCGTCTTTGCTCTATTCTTGTTAACAAGAATAAGCAAAGAGGGGCAGCTGAAGATACTCATTTTTTCATTTAAATATTATTATATTATTATTATTATTATAATAATAATAATAATTATTATTATTATTATTATTATTATTATTATTAAAAAAAATAATTACAGGCCCAATTACAAGTAAACCCAACCCAGTTTACAAACAGACCGGAGCCCAACCCGACCAGGCCCAACAGAACCCTTATAGGGTTTCCATCATCTCAACCAGCCGCCAACGATCTCCACCGTTGGATCTGACAAGATCCAACGGTCCAAAGCTCTCCAACAGAACCTAGGGTTATGATACCATAGGTAAGCCACGCGGCGCCGCCTCAGTTTCAATCACCGCTGCCGACACTCTTTCCCACCAGCTGTTGCCACCACGTCTACTGAAGGCTCCAGAAGGTCGGCCGTAGCCGCACACGTCTCCCCCAAACGGTGAGTCACCACTGGAAGTCCGATGACTCACCGAAGAACCCCTTTTAGACCGGTCCGAAGCCATCACCGGTGGTGGCTATAAAAGCCACCGAGCCCCTGCCAACAAGAAAAAGGGAGGAAGAACGACAACCAGCAAAAAAAAAAGAAAAAAAAAGAGGGAAAACGGAGAACAAAAAAAACAAACCCACAACACAGCAACCAAAAACAAAAGGAAAGAAAGAAGAAAGGAGAGAAGCTTACCGAGGAAGCCACGACCGCCGGACCTCTTCAAACGTCACCAAAAACCTTCGAAGATCGAAGGTACTTTCTTAGATTTGCTCCGATCGAGAGCTATTTAAGAAAAAATAGCACCGGAACCGTCATTAGGACGGTCCGATCTACATTTTAGTGTAAAAAGAAATTTTTCGGCCACCGAAGGCAGTGGCCGGCGGCGGGGCGGCGGGGTCAACGCCGACGAATGGCTGCCGGGCGGAGTGCTTCTCTCTGTTTTAGAGAGAAGCGAGAGAATTTGGAATTCTCTCAGAGAAGAGAGAGAGAGGGAAGAAAGTAAATGAGAGCTGGCCCTTTGGGCCAGCCGGTTTCAGGCTTAAATAGCCCTGCCCGAACGACGTCGTTTCGGGGAGGGCTATTTGTGTAATTAACTAAGGGTTAAACCCTTTCCGCAGCCATCCTAACTTGTAACTCTTACATTTTAGTCGCTAAATCAAATTTATAATCCTTTTAATTTGGTCTCTAAATTTTATTTATTTATATTTTAGCCCTTAACCGTAATTATAAATATTTTAGATAAATTACTGATTTAATCCTTTAATTTTAATAAATAATATTTTAATCCTGAGTATAGATTTTTAATTTATTTTAATCTAATATCAGAATTTTATATAATTTTATTTTAGTCACTAAATTAAATAAATAAGGCAAATGGCATGTTTAATCTTTATAATTTTAAATAATTATGAATTAGGTATTTAATTTTAATTTTATTATAATTTAGTCACTAATTTTAAATATTTTCATTTATTTATGCTTTTAAATATATAGTTCTAATTGTATTTTTATTATTCTAATTTTACTTGTTTATATTTAAATATTATTTTTATTATTATTATATAGTCATATATATATATATAATAAATAATAATTTATATTTTTTACATAAATTTTTAATATTTATTTATTTATTTTTCAATATCGAAGAAAAGTGCAATCTTAATACAACTGGATGTCCTATTATGGTATTTTAAAATTAATATTATAAAAAATTATAATTTAATTTAAATTATTTATTAATATTTAATATCGAAGAAAAGAGCTGTCTTAAGGCACCTAGAAGTCCTTTTCTGATATTTCTAACTAAATAAATATTTTATTTATATATATAAAATTTTTCTCATACTTATAATTTTGAAATAATAGGATTATAAATAAATATTTTGAATTTTTAAATTTTTTAATAGAGACAATTTATAATTAAAAAGTACCAATTTTGGGCGTTGTAGGGGTGCTAATCCTTCCCTAAACGTAACCGACCACGAATCCTTTTTTATTATTAAAAAGAATGAATTTTTGGTTAAAACGCATATCAGATTATCTTTTAATTGATGTTTTCTTAAAAATACTTTTAAAAGATTTTTTTTAGGTATTCGACCTACCTGACCCAAAAGGCCGATGGCGACTCCCAAATTATTTTTAAAACCATTTATTCACATCACTTTTCCCGTCAAATATATTTCGTGAACGGGTGAAAACCGGTTACGACAAATGTTATGTCAATGGCTTTTAGAAAATCAATAACTTAAGTAAGAAGACATAAAATATCATCTTTTTACGGAGTTATCAAGCTCCCTTGTTGGTTCTTCGTCAGAATGATCCCCCTCAAAGCGGAATAGTTCAGCCTCGTTTAAATCAAAGTTAGCCCATGATGCAGGTGTTCGTCGATCATGAGACCGCTCACGAACTGGTGACCTTAGATCAACGTCACACACACCAATAAAAGAATGTCTCCCCATAAGTGTTTAGACTTATCCGCAGAAGTATATACGTTAAATATCGTCAGGATTAGAAATCATCGAACGGGTTAAAAGTGGATTTTTGCATTGGTGGTAAGTTCAAGTCAAACTAGAATCTTGCAACGTAAGAATGTCTTGGCATCAAAGACGATAATGCACCCAAATCATTCTGTGTATCGTATGTGCTTAAAAAATTGAAGTTGTTTCTCAAATTTACCGTCAGACTGTCAACAATTGAATCAAATTCGAACACCACTCGTCTCCAACTTAGCACATTGATACCATTATCAGTATCAGAAAACAATGCATACTACTCCATCGGCCCTCTAAATGAATATTGCAAGTGAGTGTCGACCATCATATACACATCATCATTGTCCTCAACAGTGTATATCGTGTACATTAATGGTTCTAATGACGTCAGTAGTCGATGCTTCAAGGGTAGTAATTTTGTACCACAAGCACGTGGGACACTTTTCTTCACTTCCTTCATCAACTTGTTATACGTTAAATTTGCTGGTAGCGTTATTGTCACAGTGTGTGCGGACTGAAACATGACACTGAGAGATGCATCATTGGTCATTTCGCCATCGTAATATACCAAAGCAGCAAGACTTTATTTTCTCGACATTTTAGCTGAGTTGTTATCCGATAATACTGAATTGCGGTTGATTTATTCGTGTTCAAGAACCTCGTGGGTTGCAAGACATAATTTCTAAATAACGAGGGTTGCAGAGTGCGAGATCTTGGTATCTCACATTTTGCAAGATGCATGGTTCTACTAACATACTATAGATATCGTGTGATGTAGGGTGTAATTTTCACTGAAACCTATTTATTAATTTATTAGAAAAATAGTTTGCACAACTAAAAATTGTTCGATAAATTGCAATTGCTCAATTAACTCAAAATAAAATAGTTTAGTACAAAATAATAAAATAGTTCACATAACAAAAAATATTTTGATTAACTCAAAATAAAATAGTTTAGTACAAATATTTCAATTTTGAAGAACGAAATAAATAACAGCTAATATGCCTATGTCCACCAGTTCCGCATCATGGTGGACGACGAGTCTGGCGCAGAAGTAATTGCGGTTCCTCTTCCTCTTCAACAATGTCATCATCATCAAGACCGACAACTGTATATGGAATCGATCCACCACTGGCACTGGAACTGGAACCAGGATCGTGTAGAATATGTTCTATGACAACGTCTGCTCAACATACTAGATCCAAAGTTAGCCACCAATTGTGTCGGTGGTGAATTGAACTGGTCAAAGACATCGGTGAGGAACCTTTTGAGACTGCTCCATTTGTTAAAATTCTGATTGAGTCGAGTGGGTGAAGACAGAGCCAGGGTGTCAGCGATGTCTAAAGAGATCCTTGTGTTGTTGCCGATGAGGATGAAGCACCTTGTTTTCTTCTTCTTCTCTGCCTTAACACCCGCACGCCCCGTCCGTGGGCGACTCTGTGGAGGAATATATAATTCTCGCACTTGCTCCTCATCGGTCAATATATCCCATATTCTTAGTACCACCGCATATAATCGTATCTCACGCTGTGGTAGAAGATGGATTGAGTAATGGGCATCTTCGAACCCACTCATTCAAATACACCGTGTTATGGTCCGCCCAATTAATTTCTTTCTTCCCTTGTCGCGTCAATAGATGCAAATGATCCAAACAAGGTGGATGTGGTGGAATCGATTGGACATGGTTAAATTGTCGAAGGACGCGCTTAATAGGATGCCACTCGACTATCTCATACAAGATCAGGGGAACTGACATGATGTACACGGGTGGATTAGTCACCCGAATCTCATGCGGTATACAGTCGACAATAATAGTATTGCAGTAAGGCATCCACAAGAACTATAAAATTAAAATTACATAACTTGTTAGCTAAAAACCTTAATACATTAAATTATTCTAAAATTATAAGATAAAAGCCGGAGGAAAATATTGTATTACCTGATGTCCAAACTTATCGATCAAGAGTCTAAAGTCTTGTTGATGTGTTGGTAAGTGAGCGTGAGAGGTTTCATCAGTCCACCTATCATTAATACAATAAAATTGTATTATTTGTTAGTAATATTATAAAATATATATAAAATCATTTTTACCTCTTAAGTAACGAAAATTCATATGGACATGTGTTTTAAGAATCGGTATAAAAATGGCATTCAAATCCAGGTCCACGATTGCAACAACAATAAACACCCTTCAATGACATTTTTTCGTTGGATCTACTGCTCTACAAAGTTTCCGGAACAAAAATGTCAAAACTGTCGACCTCCAACTTTTATTTCTTAAATCACTTAAATTTTGCAAATGATTCAACCACATCAGATGCACCTTATTTCAGGATTTGTCTAGCATTAAAATCCCCCCAATAACTTATAGTATATGTGCACGAGCAAATCGCTTCAAAAATTAATAAATAATATAACTACTTAATTTCCAAAAAATTAAATAAATAAATTTAAATATTAATAAATATTCATAGATAAAACATTTATATTTGCCTCCTTCACTTCATGCTCTGCATTCTGGGGTAGGTTCGTAAAATTTTCATCCAAAATTTAATTTTTATTTTTCCACCATCGCGTGCATCATCAGACGGATCAATTTCGAGCAATACCTTACATAGTTCTAGGGGTGCTGGCAACACCAGTAGTAGCTACTCCATCAATAGGCAATCCCAGATGAAATGCAACATCTTGCAGGGTAATAGTTACCTCCCTACACGGTAAATGAAACGTGTGCGTCTCCGGTCTCCATCTTTCTATCAACACATTTATAACTGGTGGATGCAACTTCACACCGTCACCATTTATACTACTAATATATCTAAAACCTGCTAAACGTAAATAGTTAATAATATCCGCATCAGGCAGTGTCTCATGATTTATATGACACTCTACTGCACGTTCATATCCCTATGAAATATAAATATTAAAAAATTATTTAAATACAAAAACAAATAGACTAAATCAATAAATAAATAGTATAAATACAAAATAATATTAATTAATTTACCTCATCGTTTCGCCTCCAATAATCAAATATGTGACTTCGATCATGTCTTAATAGACTTGCTGGCACCATGATATGAAATCTTTGAATATATGAAATGATAGGTGTGATGATGAATAGAGTGAAGAACCCTATTTATAGCTCTTCTCACACCCGGGGAAGCGCAGTTTTAAATACGACTCGAGTCTTGCAAGACGTGAGTTACGTTGAAAACACGCGAAATTTATTCCGTTCCCAGTACCTTACAGTTTGTAAGACGCGATATTACTTTATCTTTTAAATTTCAAAATAAATTATAATTATAATATTATTTATATTTATTATATTTAATTTTTAAACATATAATTATTTATTATTTCAAAATTTAAAAAATATTTATAATAATTTTTATAAAATATCTATTCTAATTACTATATTTATATATTATATTTTAATTATTTATTATATTAATAATTAATACTATTAATTATTATTATATTTATTTATTATATTCTTTTAATTTTTATATTTTAAGCAAGGCTGTTATACAGAATTCAAAAGAACTTCGCGCTTTGCAAACCTCGAGGTCCTTCATAAATTTTGCGAGATTTTAGATCATATATGCTACATCGAGCTTAGCAATGTGCAAGTTCATTTTATCTAATTATTTTATTGACTTACCTAGAAAGTGTATCCACATTAAATATATCTCACGTGTTGAAGGATACGAGAATTTAACATATTATATGCAGGTCTCGAGATCATCTGATATAAATAATTTGAGGATTTTTCTTTTAAATAATTTTTTAGGAGACTTGTTTAAATAATTATTTATTTGAAGTTTTTAATATAAAATTACCTGAGAGTCAGGTTTCCTCGATCTTCTATTCTCTCTCTAAAACCTTTCTCTTAAACCCTAAAAACTTTCATCTGCTTCTTTGCCTCCGCTACCATGTACCGATTTGCCTCTTCCCTCCCCTCCAAAGTGAGGTAAACACTTACACCTCCACTACCGCTACGGAAATCTCCATCTCTTTTATGTCTAATGTAATGTTTTTATTGTTTTCTAATTACATTTCCTCCTTTCCAACGTGTAGGTTGGCTAAGAACAATGCCCAATTGGTAACACTTTTCTTTTCTCTTTTGATCAGAATACACTTCTCTGTTTTATAATAGCAAGGAATTGTGATGTGGATATTTGTTTTATGTTACAGATTGGGAATAGGTTGAGTTGGAGCCGAAACTATGCGGCTAAAGACATTAGATTTGGTGTAGAAGCACGCGCCTTGATGCTTAGGGGCGTTGAAGAGCTGGCTGACGCTGTTATAGTCACCATGGGTCCAAAAGTAGTCCTCTATTTACATTTTTGTTCTTCTGCTTCCTCCTCTTCTTCAATTGTACTTAATATGCGAATATAAAATACGATGTAATATAATATAATGTTAAGCGGTGTAAAGTATGATTTTTATATAATAATCCTATCTATAATATGATTTTTTGGGAAATTAAATCTGTTTTTGAAATTATTGTGAAAAGATTTTTGTACTGGGATGAGGACCGTGAAAGGTCCTTTAACTCCTTTTAATGAGTTAACGATTCTATATTATTTGGCTAAGCATTTTTTCTTGGTCTCATTCTCACGGAGTTGTTTATGTACATATGCACAGTTGCACACATACATATATGGGGAGATATAATGGCTTCACATCCAGTGATGGGTTTGTGCTTTGGAAGCTGTTAAACTAAAGTTGCTGTTTTTATTAACTTTTTCACAGGGGCGTAATGTTGTTTTGGAACAAAGTTTTGGAGCCCCTAAGGTGACAAAAGATGGTGTTACTGTAGCCAAGAGCATTGAATTTAAAGACAGAGTTAAAAACATCGGTGCTTCTCTCGTAAAGCAGGTTGCAAATGCCACTAATGATGTTGCTGGGGATGGTGAGGTTCATATGTTATAATAGCCTACTATTTTAGTGAATCATGTTTGTTAATGTTGATGATTTATCCTTACCTATTGGCTTGTATGAAAACCATAGAAAAGGCCTCCATTTTATTGAATTTAGTAAAGTTATGAGCTTAAATCCAATGTCATAAGACTTTATTTTGTCATTTTGTTGCTATATGACACCAAAATAGATGTCAGAAATATGGGACAATCTGGGTTTTCATAAGCATAATCTAAATCTTGATGACATGGGAGAATTTACTAATTTAAAGCTTGTGTTGTTCACAGGAACCACTTGTGCAACAGTGCTCACCCGGGCAATATTTGTTGAAGGTTGCAAGTCAGTAGCAGCTGGAATGAATGCCATGGACCTTAGACGAGGAATTACAATGGCAGTTGATGCAGTTGTGACAAATTTGAAGAGCAGAGCACGGATGATCAGCACATCTGAGGAAATTGCACAGGTTTGCTTTGATAAAAGTAACTTTTGTTCTAAGACTGGATTGCTGAACATTATAGACAGGACTACTAGAATTGATCCGGTGTTTCGTATTTTAAATATTACTCATACTATTGTTTCCACTGAAGGTTGGAACAATATCTGCAAATGGAGAAAGGGAGATTGGAGAGCTCATTGCCAAGGCTATGGAAAAAGTTGGCAAAGAAGGTGTTATTACCATTGCTGTAAGTCATTTCTTGGATTCTTTCCTTTTATCTCTTTCGGTTACTTGAGTCATGTTCTTTATTCACTGTGCCATTTTCTGTCTGATTGGATTTGAGTTATTCTGAATTTCAGATATATTTACTTTCTGTCGCCCTTAAATTGTTTCAGGATGGGAAAACCTTGTACAATGAATTGGAGGTTGTTGAGGGAATGAAGCTTGACAGGGGCTACATATCCCCTTACTTTATAACTAACCAGAAGAACCAAAATTGTGTATGTTTTGTCTTGTAATATTTGGTGGTTCCATGGCATTGTATTGCTTCTAGTTTGCTGTATAAACATCATAATCATTTGACAGACTTTTGGTTTTATTTTGGTAGGAGTTGGAGAACCCATTCGTTTTGATCCATGAGAAGAAGATCTCAAATTTGTCCGCTTTGGTTAAATTTTTGGAATTGTCCTTGACAGTGAGTGGTTCTATCTGAGGAAAATTGCCAAGTTTTAAAAATGTAAATCATGTTATCACATTCACAGGCAAATATGTTATGTTTTTCCAGAAGCAAAGGCCTTTACTAATTGTTGCTGAAGATCTTGAAAGTGAAGCACTTGCAACTCTCATTCTTAACAAGCTTCGTGCTGGCCTCAAGGTATTGTTTGTACCTTTCCATTTTAAGTTGTAGCTACTATTTAGGCTCTTGTAATCAATATTCAGGTCTTAACTTTTCTCATTGTGGTTCATTTGTAAGGTATGTGCTATTAAGGCACCAGGTTTTGGAGAAAATAGGAAAGCTGGTTTGCAGGACCTTGCCGCTCTCACAGGAGCCCAAGTAGGTTTTCTCTCTATCTCAACTTTGAAATTTCCATTATTACTTTAACCACCATATTCTGTAACCTGTTTTCTTTATAGGTAGTAACTGAGGAACTTGGTCTCGACATTGAAAAGGTGGGAGCAGAGGTGCTAGGCTCTTGCAAAAAGGTTGGTTAATCGATCCATCTTCCTTTCTGGTATGCCATGTAGTTGAGGCTACAACAGCTTAACTGAGAACCTGCCTTCCTACACTCAGTTTCTCTAGCTCCCCATTCAACCCCCCCCCCCCCACAAAAAAAAACATTTTTTAAGGTTTATTCGTTAATTTTGTTGTGGATTTGTAGCTGATTTCTATGGCTTGAAGTGTAGGTTACAGTATCAAAGGATGACACAATTATCCTTGATGGAGCTGGGGACAAGGCTGTTATTGAAGAAAGATGTGAACAAGTTAGTTTCATTTCTGATTTCACATGCCATTTGCAATTATCATGTTTTTTTTAGTTGCATTCAGTCACTGGCTTATGATTATGCTACAGATAAGATCTGCTATGGAACTAAGTACTTCTGATTATGATAAAGATAAGTTACAAGAGCGGCTTGCAAAGCTTTCTGGTGGTGTTGCAGTTTTGAAGGTTAGTTAGTCTAAAGAGAGATGCTGATAAATCAAAATTTGTCACTATGAATTAATGCAAAAATAAAGAAGCTATGGAATAACTTGAGTGATGTGATTGTTGTCCCTGAAACTGTTCTCTTTAAGCACTAATGGGTGTTTGTTTTGTAGATTGGAGGGGCAAGTGAAGCAGAAGTTGGTGAAAAGAAGGATAGAGTTACCGACGCCCTAAATGCTACCAAAGCTGCTGTGGAGGAAGGAATTGTTCCTGGTACGCTTTTAAATTGGAATTTGGCTGATATGGTTGATTTTGTTGGATTTATGTTGTCATATGGTACGTAAAGGGTTTCCCATTCACAGGTGGTGGCGCTGCTCTTCTCTATGCATCAAAGGAGCTTGAAAACATGGACACTGCAAACTTTGATCAGAAGATTGGTGTGCAGATTATCCAGAATGCTCTTAAGGTTAAAACTGCCTATCCTGATATTTATTGTTTCCAATGGAATGTTCTCTAACAGAATCTTTATTTGAAAATTTATAACATTAACGTGTTATTTTCAGAGATAAATTTTAGGTTTAAGAACTGTGTATGTTGTTTATAATCCTCTTTCTAGCCTATGCTATATAAGATTGTCTTGAGATGGGTACGGGGTGGGGTGAGTTGTTCTTTTGGCTGACCTGTCCTGAACCCAGAGTTGTCTTTCACCCAATCCAACCTGTACTGACTTCTGATGGTGCTCTACCTGCCCTGAATTTTAGGGTTAAATCCGTCTGGCCTCAAACACAAAAAAAAAAAAAGCTTTGGACCCATTAACTTTAAGTGTGAGTTGGTGGAGCTGATCTGACCAGCTTACCACCCCAAATTTCACCCCGGAATTAGGGCACCAAAACGTCAACTGTTCATCAACTGTAAAACATAGCTTATTGAAAACAAAATTGCAAAGTCGAGAATCATTGGAACAAAAACAGGAAACATAGAAGGAAAATAGTAAAAAATCTGATTCAAACAGAATCAGCCTACCTACCAAGAGTAGCAATAATAATAAGGGTTTTGTGCCAACTCTATCAAACTGATTTTTCATGCTGTCATCCCCAACAAGCAAACTGATCCTAGATCTAGAATAAACACATCAGATTTTGCTTAAGAAAAGAGAGAGGAGAGTGGCAAGGAAGGGGGAGGAAATGAGGAGAAAAGGGAAGTGAGAAATCCTGATTGATATAAAGTGGCATTTTTATAATGTTATATAACATACCCCAACCTGACTCTCCATTCACAAAACCTGACTTGAACCCAAATTTCACAAAAAATAAAAGCAGACCCTACTGGATTGGGTAATTGGATCATCCCTGTATAGGTACCAGAAAGTTTTTTGAGCTTTAAGAACTAAACATATATCATCAATGTCATTTCTACAGATGCCTCTACATACAATTGCTTCCAATGCTGGAGTTGAGGGAGCAGTGGTTGTTGGAAAGCTACTGGAACAGGATAACCCTGACCTTGGATACGATGCTGCTAAAGGTTTTTTGTCCTTCTTTCTCCAACAGAAACATATTAAAAATATTTATGGTATCAAGAAAGTTGTGAATTGGAATTTGATGATCATTTTTGCAATTATGTTTGTCCAGGTGAATATGTAGATATGGCAAAAGCAGGAATCATTGATCCTTTGAAAGTCATAAGAACAGCTCTGTTAGATGCTGCAAGGTGATTTATAGAAGCCATACTTTTTTCTTTCTGTTGGTTAGCGCCTTCATTTGAATTATGCTTTTGTGCAAGTGTAGTGTGTCTTCTTTGATGACCACAACGGAAGCAATCATTACTGAAGCTCCAAAGGATGAGAAGGAAGGAACAGCAACCCCTGGTGGCATGGGCCGCGGCCTAGACTACTAGAGAT
This sequence comes from Hibiscus syriacus, assembly GCF_006381635.1. Lineage (NCBI taxonomy): Eukaryota > Viridiplantae > Streptophyta > Magnoliopsida > Malvales > Malvaceae > Hibiscus > Hibiscus syriacus. The sequence goes on from NW_024063064.1 coordinate 1,868,921, forward strand.
TTCACATTCGGGAACAATGGGTATGCTGTGTTTCCAAACTTGTTGACCTGAACTATAATATATTTGATAAAAGCTGATGAAAATATTTTTAGGGTCATAGACGGGGTGTTCGACTTCATGGTCGAGAACATTCTGATGCCCCATATTCATGGAGTAATTCATTGTTGTTTTTCTTTCTGGTAGCTGTTTCTTGTTCCAATCTTTGTCTCCCAACATTTCATAAAATAGCGGTGATTCATGGTCAAGGTTGTTAGGGTTGCAATCAAGACGTGCTAAGCTCCACCATACCATATCATTTTGTAACGAATATGCAAGTTTTGTTCATTTCATGGTTTCTGGTAATAGCCTGAATTTCTGAGTTGTATCATAAATAATGACAAGACACTGCTTCTGCATTGTTTAAGGAAATCAATTAATGTGCTGCAGGCATTATCCATTAGTTGAGTTAAGCATCATCTGGGATTTTTGGGTACTATATAGATCCACCCAAACCTAAGCAACTTAACCTCACTATTTGATTTCGTGCGTTTTCTTTTGTAAGATTAATCATCAAATCCTTTTTCTACCATAAGTTGGTGTAGATTTGCCTCCACTACAGGCTTACGGCTTATAGAATCTATTCAGGGATCTACTTACCTTCGTTCCAATGATGAAAGTTCTTTCATTGTGTTAAATAAGCATAAAAATGTCTGTCCTAACAAGTGAGACTCTCTTATTGTTTCTACCAAGATAAAGGTCTCAGATTAATATGCAGTATTCCTCCAGGAGCGTGGAGGTGCCTCATCTTCCCCTGCATAGCCTCTGGGGCCGAATTGCCTCCTATATCGAACAAAAGGATTGAGATACATTCGTTCTTTCTTAACTAAATAAACTTTTCAATTCACTAACACAAGTCAAAAGATTCGATATGTCATCATTCTGTCAATCGAAATCCCTTCATTGTCGCTCACAGAACGTCTAGATACCTCTACCCTAAAAGTGTCTGAGTTACCTCTACACGTTATGTGATATTTTACCAGGGCTCGAAGAAGACTTAGTGTTAATCTTGTTTGAAACATGTGGTTTCGCACACTGACTGAGAGGGTTATAAGGGTCAAAAAAAACGTCCCACAGATGCATTATTTGAAATAAACAGAAACATTTGCTTGAACCATGTAGCCGGCAACGCCACCGTATGTGAGGAAGTTCTTTTGGTCATTGAGACCAGAAGCATCGTTAGGCACATTCCTTGCAGTGGCTTGAACCACCACCACTTCTAGAGCAAGAACAAGCACAAAATTGCAATACTTCGCATCAAATCTGTTTCTATATTGGATACTCTCTATGATGTTTTGCCTTTGTTGTTGATGAATTTGTTGAAGAGGATCTCCTTTTATAGGGCGCATTAGCTAGCTAGATGGGAATGGCGTTGAGATAATTCAATGTTACCGCTAAGCATTTAGACCGAAGTGTTCTTTTATTTATTTATTTACAAAATTATCAATTTAATTAATGGAGTTCATGAGAGATTATATATTAGTTGTTTGATATGTTTTTGACTGTGATAGTATTTTTGAAGCTCATAAGTCTAACGGAGTTCATGACATAAAGTGACAAGTATTATATGTCGTTCAAGTGAACGACTGTTGTATTATGTGGACATGAAATACAATATAAGTACACAATTTCCTGTTATTTATAATCATAAGAGGTTAGTTTATATTAAAGTGGTCTAATACGATTGACACTTAGACCAAAGTGTTCTTTTTTTTTTACAAAATTATCAATTTAATTAATGGAATGGATAAGAATAATATGAAAAAGGTTAATAAAAAATAAAAGGATTCTAATCATGTTTATTTCGGGTGACTCACACGGGAGCCCAAAGAAAATTCTAGTATCTTACATAGAAGTCCTTTGATATACTTTAACAAAATTATTACGAGGATGATACTGAAATCGTGGTTTGATACAGATAAAGGGAATTGTTATGTCTGTCCTGTACAAATGAAAACCCTAAATGTTCCAACACTTGCAACTATCACTTATATTATTTAAGTTATAATGCATGAATTTCTTATAATAATTTTTTATTATTGGGCTCTAGTGGCTTAGTATTGATATCGTCATGCCCAACGGCTAGTTTTATTTAAAAATAACAAAGGTAGTACCGATACTCCCTATGGGGTACTGATACCCTCTGTATTGGGCAGTTTTATTTTGCAGGGAAAAACATCCCCAATAGCTTCAAACCAGTCCCAATTGCTAGAAAAGGCCACAAATTCATTCCAACATATAAATACAAGTAGATGACACTTGAAGAAGGGTTAGAACACCTAAGAAATCAAACACAAGAGAAGATTTTTTCACTCTTTACTCATATTATCTTGTAAATATTTTGTTTTATGAGCTAAATTCTTGTAAACACCCTACCTTTTAGAGGTTATATTTGTTTACATTTCTTTTCCTTGTAAAAGGGTTTTGGTTCTAGCTGAGCTGTTGAAAAACTAGGGAGTCTTGTAAATGTTATCTCTTTGTCATTGAAAAAGAAAGAACAAATTAGTGAATTTGTTAGAAAATCTTTAGCGAAGAGCTAAGGTAGTGGAGGCAGACTTATTTAGAAGTCGAACCACTATAAATCGTTGTGTAAAATTGTCTATCTTTTCTTTCTCCTTACTCCCTAAACAATTTTTGCCAATTCACCCCTTGTACATTTTTCGGTTGTTCAAATTGAGTTTCGAATATCCCAAAAATTGGTATCAAAGCTTGACTCATTAGAAGGTTTAACCACCTTGAGACGATCCTAGAAGATACTCTACCGATTCCCGACACAATCGACAAAAAGATGGCTTCGACATCCGGCTCTTACTACCTTAAAGATTCACAATAATTCAACAAGTCACCTTACTTCAATAAAGCTAATTATGGCTATTAAAAGAATATGAAGATGCTCTTCATTTAAGCAAATGATGTTGGAGCTTGGAATTCAATCATGAAGTGTTACTCCACTCTACCCGGTGAGATGGATGATTGAAGTGATGAAGAGAAGAAGAAGTTTCAACTCAATGCTAAGGCTATGCACATCCTCTTTTGTACATTAGGCCCGGATGAATATGGAAGTGTCTACTCTTGTTCCAATGCCAATGAGATATGGGACAAGCTCAATTTCACTCATGAAGGAACCAATGAAGTGAGAGAAACCAAGATAAGCCTTCTCAACCAATGATACAAAATTTTCAAGAAGAAACAGGATGAAGATATCAAAGCTATAATGAATACATTTTTCGTGATTGTCAACGGTCTAAAGGGATTTGGAGAAGTAATCCCTAATGAGAAGCTTGTGAGGAAAATGATATACTCTCTTCCAAAGTCTTGGCAATCAAAGAAGACGACAATCATTGAGGCTAAGAATCTAAAGTCTCTCACTCTCGATGAGTTGATTGGTTCTCTACTCACTCATGAGTTGATGGTGATGGAAGAGGAAGAAGATGAAGAGAATAAAAACAAGAAGAAGAAGGAGATAGACATTGCTTTCAAATCCACCAATGAGAGCAATCAAGATTCAAATGAAGAGGTGGATGAAGACGATGATGAAGAATAAGAGACGACCAAGCTCTTCAAAAGGTTCAAAAGATTCATGACTTCTAAGGAAGTGAAGCATGAATCAAGCAAGAAGAAGAGTCCCCCGGTGTGCTTCAATTGTCAAACAACGGGACATGTCAAGTATGAACGTCCCCTCCTAAAGAAGAAGGGATCAAGCAAGAAAAAGGCATTTGTGGCAGCTTGGAGTGATGAAGATGAAGTAGCCAATCTATGCCTCATGGCCATCTAAGAAGATTCAATGGTAACTTCTAACTCAAATGAATTCGAATCTTATTCTTTTGATGAGTTACAAGTTGCTTACAATGAGTTGTATTTGGAATTTGAGACCATGAATTCCAAATATAAGAAATTAATTTCAAAACTTAAAATTGAAAATGATTTGGTTTTGAAAGCAAAAGCTAATTTTGAAAAACAAAATGAAATTTTGAAAATTGATTTAGTGCTTTCAAAAGTCAAAATCAATGATTTAGAAAAAGAAAATTTTGATTTGAAAGTTAAGCTTGAGAGCTTAACAAAAGAAAAAAATTAATTTCTAAAAACAACTCATTATATTTAAAAATGGCAAAATGCTCACATTGACATTTTTATGGTCATTTGGAACATACTTATCCTTTAAAGAAAGGAAAACATTTTAAAATTAGACAAGTATGAGTTCCTAAGGGAACAAGGGGCATTGAATCTAACGTTCAAGGATCCAAATCAATTTGGATACCAAAATCTACTTAAATGTCTCTTGTAGGTGTGTGAGCAATGGTGATGAAAGTGAAGATATACAAATGCTCCAGCCACACTCGAAAAGGAATGGGTAACCTCTAAGATTAAAGATTTTTTTATTTTGATTATTTGGTTGCTCATCTAGTTTAAGCATGCATGAGTTTTGATTTTAAATGACTTTATGTTTTCTATCTCAAGAATGTTAAAAAGGTGTTATGATGAACACTTCAAAGTTTTAATGATTTTTCATAATTTTTAGTTCATCATAATGAATTTTGGTCAAAATTGATTTTAAATGCAAATGATATCTCTCTAACAATTGATATCAATTTTTTAAATGCATAACATTTTTGGATAACTTTATGCACATGGGCTTAATTTCAACAATTGGTATTGCATAAAGTATTTTAGACTTGGATATATTGAATTTCATGTGCTAATAACATGCTTGTTTTTATTTGTTGAAATTCAATTTTGTTTAAGTGTCAAGTTTTTTAAAAGTCAAATTTTTGTTTGGAATGCACTTTTTGAGGGGGAACTTTGATTTTTCAAATGATTTTACTTCAAAAAAGAAAATTACCACTTACTCTCCATTGTTATTTTTGAACTTTAAAGATGAATTACTTTTGATATAACAAAAAAGGGGAGAAGGTATGGTTTAAAAAAATTCAATTTCTTAATGAAAAAGGGGAAGTTGAACATTTTCATACATTTTCCAACAATTGATATCTTTTTAATTAAATATTTTATTAAGGGGGAGTTTTGCCAAAAACAAATTTTCAAATGTTTTGTTATATCAAAAAGGGGGAGATTGTTGAACTATATTTTTGATATAACAATTAATGCAAAATGTTTTTGGACTTGAATTGAATTTATTCAAAGTTTTTCAAAAATAATTCAAAGTCCATTTAACTTGGAATTGAGCACAAAATGTTTTCCTGAACAAGAAGTATCGATATTGTTCTTACAGTATTGATACCTCATGAACAATAACGATATTGTTCATATGGTACATATACCAAAGGTAAGGGAAGTATCAATACCCCCTAGGTAGTATCGATACTACTAGCATTGCTCAAATTCCAAAATGCAAAAATGATTCTGATATCCAAAGGGGCACCAATACTACATTACATAGTAGTATCGATACGATAGGCTTAGTATCGATACCGTTAGACCCAACGACTAGTAAAGGCTAGTTTTATTTAAAAATAACAAAGGTAGTACTGATACTCCCTGTAGACACCCGTTTTTATCCGGGTCTACAAAAACATTATTAATTATATTATTATATATTATATTATTATTATTATTATTATTATTATTTATCTTAATTACATTTTGTAGGCCTAAATGGAGCCCTAAGCCCAAGCAATACAAGCCCACTAGCTAATCTACCCGAAGCACACCCAAGACCCAGTCTACCCAAACCCGGAGCCCAGAATCTGACCTAGCAATTGACTCGACCCAAAGAGACCCGAACCGACCCAGTTGGACAACCCGATTCACCCTAGGGTTTCTAAAACCCTAGGTAGCTGTTGTTGCCACCGCTGCCAATCTCTGATGTTGTTGCCGACTGTCTCGCCTGCATCCATCCATCCTACAGTGACTGAATCAGATCATATCAGTCTAAAATCCCCATAAAAATTGAAATAAAATCAAAAGCAAATCAAGGAGATCTTTAACATCAATCACAAAGCCATCACATGCATCAAAATAAAAACAGAAAGAAGAGAAGATCAAGGGACATTCGGTGAGAGTGAAAAAGAAACGAAAAAAAAACCTAGAAAAAAATCAGAGAGAAAACAAATAGCAAACCAAAATGAAAAAAATAGAGAAACTAAAGAAAAAACAACCCATCCGAACAAAAGAAAAAAAGAAAGAAAAATATAACAAGGAGAAGACAATAGAAGCTCATCGGGGGTTCGAAGCCAGTCGAGAACACCAACGGTCGCTGATTTCCAAAGCATTTGAAAGGTAAAGTGTTAGATTTGAGGAGACGGGTTGAGTTTTAGGCTATGGGGAGGCTAGATCTAGGTTAAGGGTGACGAGAGGGTTATTTTGGGGTTATTTAGGGTTGCTCCAGCCATCGTGGGCCGCCGTGAGGCATCACTGGTGAACGACAGTTCCTCCCCTCACCGAAGAGAGAGTTGAGAGAATTCTCAGACTCTCTCTCTCTTCTCTCGGTTGATAAGTGAAGTAAATGAGGATTATGGCTTGTTTAAGCCTTTGATTGTTATATATATATATATAACACAGAACGACGTCGTTCTGGGGGGACCTTTTGCGTGTTTTCAGCGTGTGGGTTAAATACACTTTAGGTCCCTCATGTTTTGTAATTTCATATATCAGCCATTAAATGAAGTTCTATTTTATTTCGTTTTGAGCATTTATTTTTCAATACTTGTATTTTAGTCATGTTTTACTTAGTTTGTTATTTTTGTTAATGTTTAACTTTGGGGAATGATATTTGTAATTATTTAATTTTATTCATTTATTTAATGTGTTATGTATTTTCATTGACGTTCTAATTTGGCCATGACATTTGTATATATTTTATTTTAGACATTGTCATATTTAGGTTTAATTATTGTTTAGACCTCCATGTTTCTTGTTTATTTTATTTTAGTCTGTAAACGTTGTTTATGGGTTATTTTTGTTTATGGTCCCTGTATTTATTTTAAATTGATTATTGGGTCTCTAATTTGTTCATATTTGTTTATTAGGTCCTTTCAGTTTTTGTTAATATCAGTTTAGTCCTTTAAATTTCTATTTTTGCTATTTTAGTCCTTTAAATATTTGTTTTTGTTGTTTTAGCCCTTTAAGTTTCTATTTTTACTATTTTAGTCCTTTAACATTTTATTTTTGCTATTCTAGTCCCTTAAGCTTCTGTTTTTTCTATTGTGGACCTTTAAATTCATATTTGTGGTATTTTGGTCCTTTATGCTTATATTTTTCCCATTATGGTCCTTGTAATTATAAGTACTTACTTTTTTACCATTATATTTTGGGTTGTAATATTCATTTGTATTTATTTCAATCCATATGTACATATTTTTATGTAATGTATTCATTTGTATCATATGTAAATAAATATGCTTAACTCTATTTGTTGTAAATATTTTATTTTGCATATTTCTATTTGTATTTATTTCCATTGTATTTCTATATTTAAATATTATACGAATATTTCAAGAACACGTATTTGTAGAACGGGTGTGGAAAGTATCACTTGATCGAAGTGTACAATCTAATACGACGTTCGAACTAAATGAAAGTTGAAATAAATCAATTTTTGTTTTGTTTTGTTAATTCATTTTTATTTTACATTGGACAATGCAAGTCGTGTTTCTATAAATGGAAATGTATTTTATTATACGCAAATGTCGATTCTACATTTATATTCGATTCGCGTTTTTTAATAAATGAGGAAAGAATATTCTTTAAAGATAAGAAATAGACGAATTAGCTTTCCCGATGGAGGATTGCCTAATCTCGAGATTTCTTTTCATGTTAAAGAATTTTCTCTGATAAATAATTCGAAGCAATTTAGTAAATGGAACATATTTTAACTTTATATTTGATTTGTAATTTCCACTATGTACGACAACGTGTAAGCAGTTTAGTACCAGTTTTTGGGCATTGTGGGGGTGCTTATCCTTCCCCACACGTAACCGACTCTCGAATTCATTTAATCGAATCTTTGGTGATGCAGACCAAATTTTGTCTAAAAACGATTTTTCTTAAAATTGTTTTTAAAAGACGTTTTTAGGTATTCGACCTACCTAACCCAAAGATCGATGGTGACTCCTTATCCAATTTCATACAAATTAATTCAAAACCACCAAATTTTCAAAATTAAAGTCATAATTTTTAAATAATATTTAATAGTTTTGTTAAAAAATGGTTACGACAGCTTGGAGACTCTGATGGGGAATTTTTTTAGAGAGTTAGGATGTAGGTCACTTACACATTGTCGTTTGGTGGAAATTATGAATTCGAGCCTTTAGTTAATTTATGATCCGTTTTTTGAAGTTTTTTAATTGCTTCATTTTTAAATGTCATACTAACCTTTTAATTTTTGCTTTCTGCTCAGTCCAAGTTTTTTGTCGAGTTTTTTTGTTTCCGTTTTTTGAGTCAAAGATAAGTACGTTTCTCCTCACACATATCACGTGCATTTGCATAACACATTCTCTAGACACGATCTTCGATCCAAATTAGTCAGGGTGAATGCTTTACTCTCGTAAGAATTTATTCTTCGTATGAGTTCTAGCAAATAACCCATGGGATACATACCTTATACCTTCGTATGGATTTATTCCTCGTATGGGTATAAGGAAGTGAATCCCCTTGAATTAAACTCGTTCCGTTCGAAATCTGTAATTGGTGAGGATTAAGGGTTTAGAAGCCCAAGGGGGTACCGACATCAAGGATAATTCGGGTACCATTTTCTTGTTAGAGCCGAAACCATGCATATAGTGAACAGTAGAATGGTTACCCTAGATATAATTATACCGAACCTCTGTCCATCTGTAGGTACCCAAATTAAGTGTACACAAAGGAGGAGCATTTCTGAACCTTTCCTTTTTGCTTTAAATTACGTTGAATGAAAACATGTGAACTAGATACCATGCAGTCATGATTATTTTATTGAAAATTAATCATTTTGGATAGAAAGCATGTTCGAGTAGGATTTTTATCTATTGAAAGCATTCTCAGGTAGACATCATGATGGGGTAGGTGTTATATTCATCTTTGAATAACATTTTTTACCTGTACTAACTAATTTCTTTTCTTTTGTTTGTGCACATTAACTTATTTCTTCTATTTTGTGTGTGTTATTTTAACCTTTTTTTGCATTGCATTTCATCAACATAACATAATTCGAGAGAGTTGATCCGTAAGGGGATATTTATGAGAAAATCTTCACAAAAAGAGATAAAAGTTTTCAATCGAGTGGTCGCATACACAGACATACACCAAAGGTTAAAAGAAGTTCAAAGAGTACTTAAATGAGACTTGTTTGAAAAGCGTGCAGCATTCAAGAATGGAAAGATGATCCACTGATCCAAAGAGTAATCCAGCAGTATATTATTATCTACAATCATTACAATGCTAACCACCAAAGAGTGACGCACTTAGTTCAACACCGCCGGGGTGATAACAAAATTAGGTTGTAGAATACTTGAGGGGCATCTTCATGGACAAAGATCCGAGAGAAAACAGTGACCCACTTCAGACTCAACACCTAAACGAAAGCATGTCTGTAAAGTGGGTTGTCTTGTAATGTTAAAGCTTTTATTTGTGGTGAAAATTGTTCTAAAATAATTCATTGTTGGGATCAACATTTTTGCATTTGCATCATTGCATTCTGCATGACATTCATTTAAGCATTTTTTACATGCATTAATCATATCCCGAGGGGAACTTTGAGGAAGTATTTATAACTGTGCAACTACATTCACATAGTACTGAGAATGGAAACCAAATTTGAGAAGCTGAAGAAAGAATTGGAAGAGAGTTTGCAAAAGACGCAGACATAGTGGGAGGATAAAATGGAGCAGGCGCAAAAAGCCACCATGGATCGTATCTTGCAAAACCAAAACGACCTAGTTGATCAAATTGTATCTAAACTGACTGTGCTCAACCAAGAAAAAGGAAAGAAGAAGATTTCCTCGACCCATGAAACCTCTGAGTGTGTAATGGCCCAGGCTAGTTCACAACCACTCATTTCACCCAACAAGCTTCCATGTCAACAAGTAGGCTTCTCCGCCACTAAGACTGATGCAACCGTGTTAAATCCTCGAGATAATCCTATTGATTACAACATGCCAATTCCTAATGAGATGAAAAGAGCCAACAATAAGATCCCGGAGAATTTGAAAAAGTGGTGCAAAGAGACACTCAAGGGAATGAGAGGACAAAGCTCTCACAGTGAAATGGATGCAACAGAACTAGTCCTAATTCCTGGCTTGGTGCTTCCACCCAAATTCAAGATGCCCGAATTTGAAAAGTACAATGGAACCAGTTGCACTAATGCCCATCTCACGATGTTTATTCGAAGGATGACTGGGTACACCAACAATGATTAGATGTTGATTCACTGCTTCAAGGACAGTTTGATTGGACCCACTTCTATGTCGTTTAACCAATTAATTCGTGCCCAAATCTGCTCTTGGAAGGATTTGGCTAGTGCCTTTCTGGGCCAATACATGCACATGAATGATATGGCACTAGATCGAACAAAGCTGTAAAATGTGGAGATGGGAAGTGATGAGAGCTTTCGACAATACGCACAACGATAGAGGGATGTCGCATCTCAAGTATATCCACTGATGACTGAAAAAGAGCTCATCACTCTATTCATCGATACATTGAAATCTCCATACATCAACTACATGATAGGATCTACCACCAAGACTTTCTTTGACAATATCATGTGTGGAGAAATGATCGAAAGAGCTCTCAATAATGGCCAGATAAGTGTCACTAGCCATACTGACAATGAGAAAAGAGCTAAGATTAACATCGTGGGATCTTATCTAGGTAGTCTCGGGACTAAACCTTATAAGGCATTCCTTGAAAAGACTCATATCAATCCAATTCCAATGATATATAAGGAATTGCTCCCAACGCTAGTTGAGAACAATCTTGTGACTCCAGTTCAATCCAAAACAAGAGAGGCCCTATATTCCGAAGGCCATGATATAAATACCATATGCATCTATCACATCGGGAGTTCAGGGTACACCAATGAGAAATATGGGGCATTGAAGCGCAAGGTCCAAGATATGATCAATTTAGGGGCATTGACGTTCAATGTGTGATGGGGGCATTCTGATCAGGAGTTGACTGGGGCATCCATCCGAAGTTTTGTTGCATTCTCATGCATGTCATCTTGTTTGAACTTGTTTTTCTATCTATGTGTGAATGTTTGTAAATCACTTGACTTTTGAACATTTTAAATAAAATGCTTCATTCTTAGGTAATGAACAATGAGTAAATTTCAATCTTGAAATTATTTGAATATCATTTTAATTAAAAGCTTTTTAATAATCGAGGTTGTAAATCTTTGACAAATGACAAGATCGAACCCTGCAAAACAAGGACCCCTTGATCCAAAGACATATGATACACCAAAATACATACCCTTCTCTTGAAGGGACCGAGCTAACCATCTCCTTGAATGTACAACCAATCAAAGGTTTCCATTCAGGTATGTGTTAGGAGCAGACAAAATGGGGTAACTAGCACATAAGATTGCAAAACTAATTGGTTTCTACTTTTTTTGATGACGTTCAACGATGATCATGATCTTCTCAGATGGAATGGTCAAGTAGGTGAATCTAATTTAGGTCAATTATTGGGAAACTGAACTCTAATGATGATATTTTCTGACATTCAACAAACACTGGACTATAATATGTTATCCTCAGTTAGCTTAAGAAATAGAATCCGTATACCCAGAATATATATATATAAAGCTGAGCTATTCCAATAAAGCAATTGGTTATAGAGGAAACTCGAAAGAACTGGCTTTATGAATATATTACATTCAAACCATGACATTGATCGGGTACTAGCAATTCGGTGTTTGCTCCACTGTGGTTGTCAAGTCGAAGACTTTGTGATGACATGAATTCTTCAGCTAGCCGACCAAAGGCAATTATAAAATATATATACAATAAAGCTGAATTCAGCTAGCCAAACAATGGCAAATTAAATCAAATTTACTAAAAAAAGGAGTTTCGGTGAATATGGACTAAGGGAGTTGAGGAACACCTGTTATATTCGATCGCACACAAGCACTCAGAAATCTCATTATTAGATCTATATTTCTGAATTTCCTTGACTAGAGGAGTCTACGAAGCTTGAACAAATGGAAGATTTCAGAGAACTGAAACAAAAGTGTTCTAAAGAGTCTAGCAATTGACTATGCTAGTTGCCACATTTTATCCGCCTTCGATCAAAATGCCAAACCAAGAAAGAGAGGCATGCCATGATCATCACGATGGCCGAATCGATTAAACAAACCTTAGAATTTAGGTAGCCAACCTCAAAACCAACCTTTCGATCTTGATATTTGTCAAAGATTTGAAGATATCAAAGATTGAAAGAGTAGTTAATTCTTTGATATCCAATGAACTCCTTTTTTTGATTTGTTTCAATTGCGAAACTTAGAAGGAGACAATATTTTTGAAATTCCTTTTGATATTTTTCAAAATTTTGAAAATTCAAAGGAAGAAAAATATTTTCAAACAAGATAAGTTCTCTGAAAGTATCATGGAATTAAACGAATATCTCTCCAGAGCTTAAGATCGAAGCTGGGGCAAAGGAAGCCAAATTTTTGGGACAAAATTTGATGGGGCAAGGAAAACAAATTATCTCATGTCAAGGTTTACAAGAGTACACTCTGGTGGAAAATGAAGACAACTGAATCAAACAAAGAATGAAGACTGCGCACGTAACTGTTCCCCTCACATATCAACATTATATACATAAACATATACATAAATGACACATGAAATTTGTATCTTTGCATTCATCATCATGTGCAATAAAGACCTTGATTTTCCCTCTCTTGAGGACAAATTCAATAAAACATCAAATAAATTTCATCATAACATCCAAGATAGTCAGTCAAAAATGTATCGTTTTGATCTTTTTGGAAATTAATGTTCCAAAATGACCAAATGTCTCGAACCTGAAGAAACAATTATTTGACTTCCTGAACTCAACGATAAGATCTTATGAAGACATTTCTTCAACATGCAGGAACAAACAGACTATCAATCTCATTTGATGTTTTTTTTCTCGAAACTAAAATTTTGTCTCGCTTGAGACAGTTTTATAAAAACAAATTTTGTCTCGCTTGAGACAATTTCTTTCAAAATAATTTTCGTCTCACTTAAGACATTTTTTCTCTGAGATACAAATTTTGAATTTGTTTCACTTGAAACATAATTAATCTCACTTAAGATTTTCAAAACTGATTCATCTTGCATAAGACAATTTCCCCTTTAAACACAAATTCTGAAATTGTTTCACTAGAAACAAAACAATCACCTTTGAGTTGTTTCTCTTAAAACAAATTTTGTCTCCCTTGAGGCAGTTTCTCTAGAAACATAAAATCTTTGAGTCTATTTCTCTTGAAAAACAAAATCTTTGAGTCTGTTTCTCTTAAAACAAAGTTTTGTCACCCTTGAGATGGTTTCACTTGAAACACCCATCTTTGAGACGTTTCCCTTGAAACAAATTTTGTCTCTCTTGAAGCATCATCTTTCAGTCTCCCTTGAGACATTATCCCTAAAGATGGTTTGTCATCATCATCACATAGCAACCGTGTAATCCCCTGACTAGACCTCCTCATCATATAGGAGCCGTATCACCCCTGATAACCAGCTATCCTCATCACGTAGGAACCGTGTTATCTACCGACAAGAACTCCTCATCACGTAGGAGTCGTGTCACCCCTAGATAACTAGCCATCCTCATCGCGTAGGAACCACCCTTCCTAAAGATGGCCATAACTCTTCTTCACGTATGAGTCGTGTCATCCACTGACCAAATCTCCTTATCACGTAGGAGCCGTGTCACCCTTAGATGACCAGACCTCTTCATCACGTATGAGCCGTGTTGTCCCCAAATCAAACATATCAAAAAAAAAAAAACGAGAACCAGACAAAAACTGGTTGTCTTTTTCATCTTTGTCCTATTCTTGTAACACAAGAATGTGCAAAGAGGGCACTGTAGACACCCGTTTTTGTCCAGGACTACAAAAAGATTATTAATTATATTATTATTATTATTGTTTATCTTAATTACATTTTTAGGCCCAAATAAAGCCCCAATCCCAAGCAGTACAAGCCCACCAGCTAATATGCCCGAAGCACACCCAAGACCCAGTCTACCCAAACCCGGAGCCCAGAATCTGACCTAGCAATTGACCCGTGTAACACCCCCAACCTGAATCCGACCTAGATACGAGTCCGAGGTGTCACATTGACTTTTCAAATCATATACTTGTACAAGATAATGAAAATTCCAACTTTTATTAAATAAAAGAGCATAATTTATACAATTTCAACCAAAGGAGCGTAAACAATTCAAATCTTTTATTTACATGCCAACTACATTCCTTATAACAAAATATATATTATTTTTTTTTTCTGATCTGATCTTTGGAAAGGAGAAGCTGACCTGACTTGCCTATCATTGCTCCTCTTCTTGCTTCTCGGAACCTACGTGTGAAACACTTACACGCTAAGTCGATGACTTAGTGAGGCATATAAACATATAATGGAAACTTAACTACCTAACAATTTATAAACATTTCATACAATCTTATCATACAAAACCATATAACATTTCATATAACAAATACATATATACACACATCTCATCATTATCATTCTCAACCTTCTTACAGTTATCAATATTATTCTCACTAATCCCTCTTATCATCTAATATTGTACTTATCACTTATACACATCATATCATACATTTCACACAGCAAAACACATAACAAGACATATACTTTATTTATGTTATATCTTTTAATTGCCAATGGTACACTTGTGAAAACTAAAGATATGTGAGTACATAGAGGTTGTGCACATATTCTGTCACCACAGCTCGTATAAGTCCCACTAGAGGCATGTAAAATTGTCCCGAATGACCACATAGAAATGTCTCGAAGGACCATATATATGTCCCAAATGACCACATAGAACCGTCGACTCTTGGCATGCTAACTATACCCCTAGTTCTCTTATCACGTAACATGGGCTTTACCATTTATAACCATTCTTATTGTTCATATCACATAAAAATATAATCTCATAGCTTCTTAACACAAGTTCATGTAAAATTTTCGTATAGTCTCATAACTTATATCACTTTCTCTTGTTATCACATATTCACATAGTCAACCAAATTATCACACACACACACACATATATATATATACTCATAGAGCTCATATCATTTCTCATGAAATCACTTATATCATATCATATAGCTTATACTTTATTCTCTTATGTTCACATATATCATATAATTATTTAGCTCGTAGCTATATCATATGTTCATATAATCCCACATGTCATATCATATAACTTATATCATCTTCTCATGCAGTCACATAATTATTTATACTAGTTCACATAGTTTATCATACAAACATTTTCATATAGATAATGTAACATATACAGTACATGTAACCCATATACTCATATTTAAGTACTCAGGCACACATAATAATCATATTTAACATATACTTATAATCATGAATTCACGCATCCTAATATAGGAAATAGACTCATCGAAAGTCTGATTTCAATAAAACATCATATAACACTAGTATGCACTCATCTGGCCTCACTAGTCAATTCAAGCACTTATAACTCTTTCTTGATCGATCTTATCTCGTTGACTCCTCGATACTTACTTCCGATCGATATCTACACAATTATACGACTTATATGAATATCGGAGTTTGAATCACTTATAACCAATCAATATAACGTAGGCTGAAAGAACCACTTAATTTAGCATTTCAAGCTTAATAGTATCAGTACTCTTACTATAGTACCGATACTACCCTTTTATGGTATAGATACCCCCTAGGTACTGATACCATTTTGACATTATGCTTTTATAACTCATAATGGTATTGAAACTAGATACTTGGTATCGATACCTTTAACCAGTACCGATACTACCTTTTAGGTATCGATATTTCTTAAAGATTTCATCCAATTTTTCCTTATGGTATCGATATTGTTCCTACCATGCCCAGAACTTATTTATTTAACCTGAAAATTTTACCAAACTCATTTAAATTTTATACTATAACCTCCTTTTAACCCTTTAGACTTAACTATACTTATTCAAATCATCTTATATCCATATAATACATCATTATCTTCAATATCTAATCATAATTCTTGAAATCAAGAATCTTACTAAATTTCTAACATGTTCCTCTTTCATTTCTAACACTTTAGATTTCTTATTCATCTTTGAGTTTTAAACCACCTTAAGCTTCCCTAAAGCTTTCTTATCATCCCAAGATTGAAACCAACTTTAAAATAAAAGAAATAACAAACTTGAGACTAACTTAACTTTAACCATGCATTCACGGTGGAAGAAGAAGGAGAAGCTAACTTCTAGAGTTCTCTGATTTTTCTTTCTTCCCAAATACACGTGTATATATAGAATACCGCTATAAGTTTTTAATTATTTTCTTACCAAATGACCATTTTTCCCTTTCATCTTTCCTTCTTTTCCAATCAGTCCTACCCAAAGAATTTACAACTAAATCTCTAAACTTTTCAATTTTTCCTAAATTGATCACCAAATTTCAACAACTTTCATTTTAGTCACTAATGTGGTTTTTTGGGATATTACAAATCTCCCCCTTTAAGAAAATTTGTCCTCGAATTTTCACTGCATATATATATGAGAATACTGTCTACACATATATCTTAATGGTCTCATGTTGCCTCCTCAATTTAATCTTTCGTGTTACCGCTAATAAACTTGCCTTTCATTCCTTCAATACTTTAACTACCTTATTCCTTTATACATCCATATCATGTCACTTATCATGTAGACAATAACCTCAATTCTTATCACTCAAGATCATGTCAATTGGTTCATTCATCAATCTCTAATTGCCTTGCAATAATAACCAAACCTTTATTCCATTATCGTTTCAAAAATAACACTCTGTCATTAACAACTTGATCAAAGAGAATATAATCATTCAATTGTATCTTAAATTTCCTTAATACATATAAGTAAATCCTTATCTCCCTGACTACGTCTACTTAACCAAGAAACACAGCCTTAAATCTTAATTAGACATGATTAAGACACACACTTTACAAAATCAAACAATCTTTTATATAACCATACGTACTTTTCTTACTTCTATATGAAACTTATAATCTACACCTCAATATAATCCTTGTCATACTTGATCCTTTAAACTCCATCTTTTACTTTCCTTATCCATCTATTCCTTCGAAAATCAAAATCTCCTTGTAGATCATATCTTTTCTTTTATGCTAATATACTCTTATCATATCACTTATACTTATATCTTATTACTAATCTTTATCATATCCTCATAACTTTGATAAGTAACTCTACTTGCACAAAAACCTTATTCTTGTAAATCCTTGTTCGAATTACAATACACATATTCTTTTTATCATTTCAAACTTTTCTACTACCTCCTTATCTTTCTTCAAATATATGAATCCTTATTTCCTTGACTACATCACATATACATGACCAAGATACACAACCATACATAAATCCACGCCATACTTGATTAGCTCAACCTAATATTTTCTTAAAACTTTTAACTTTATATACCTACCATCACATAACCTTGTTAGTCAACACTAACTCTTTCAATTTATAGCGCAAATCCTCATTAAATCAATCATATACACCCTTTTCATTCGAATAACTCACTAGCAATTTACTCAACTTATTGAATTCGAACTCATAGTCATATACAGTGAAATTCCCTTGTTTCAACTCATAAACTTTTACTTCATTTTTCTTAAAACTGGTCACCAATATACTCATTCTTGAACTCTTCCAAAATAATAACCATATCACTTGTTTTTGTAAAGGCATTCCTGAGCTGTCTGCTCTTCATCTGTCTGGCCAGGGCAGGTGAATTGCTACCACCATCAGGTCTATTACCTCTCGCTTCACTTCTAAAACTCTCATGGTAAGATATCACATATAACATGACAATTCTATTATATTAAAAGACAACATACTCCTTAAACTATCATATCAGAAATTTTTCACTTTGTGTTGGCATGTACACATTTTATAACTCATTTGACTTCAGTTTAAGCCTAGAATCAGCTAAACCTTAGCATTGATACCATTAAATGTAACACCCCCAAATTGTATCCGACCCGGATACGAGTTCAAGTGTCACATTGACTTTTCAAATCATATACTTGTACAAGATAATGAAAATTCCAACTTTTATTAAATAAAAGTGCATAATTTATACAATTTCAACCAAAGGTTTTACAAAACTTATCAGAGCGTAAACAATTCAAATCTTTTATTTACATGCCAACTAATTCCTTATAACAAAATACATACTATTCAAATACTTTTTTTGATCTAATCTTTGGAAAGGAGAAATTGACCTGACTTGCCTATCATTGCTCATCTTCTTGCTTCTCGGAACCTACGTGTGAAACACTCACACGCTAAGTCGATGACTTAGTGAGGCATATAAACATATAATGGAAACTTAACTACCTAACAATTTATAAACATTTCATACAATCTTATCATACAACCATATAACATTTTATATAACAAATACACATATACACACATCTCATCATTATCATTCTCAACCTTTTTACAGTTATCAATATTATTCTCATTAATCCCTCTTATCATCTAATATTGTACTTAACACTTATACACATCATATCATACATTTCACACAGTAAAACACATAACAACACATACACTTTATTTATGTTATATTTTTTAATTGCCAATGGTACACTTGTAAGAACTAAAGATATGTGAGTACATAGAGGTTGTGCATATATGCTATCACCACAGCTCGTATAAGTCCCACTAGGGGCATATAAAATTGTCCCGAAAACCACATAGAAATGTCCTGAAGGACCACATATATATCTCGAAGGACTGCATAGAACCCTCGACTCATGGCATGCCAACTATACCCCTAGCTCTCTTATCACGTAACATGGGCTTTACCATTTATCACCATTCTTATTACTCATATCACATAAACATATAATCTCATAGCTTCTTATCACATAGCTCATGTAACATTTTCGTATAGTCTTATTGTTTATATCACTTTCTCTTGTTATCACATATTCATATAGTCAACCAAATTATCACATATACATATACTCATAGAGCTCATATCATTTCTCATGAAATCACTTATATCATATCATATAACTTATACTTTGTTCTCTTATGTTAACATATATCATATAATTCTTTAGCTTGTAGCTTATATCATATGTTCATATAATCCCTTATGTCCATATCATATAAGTTATGTAATCTTCTCATGTAATCACATTGATCATTTATACTAGTTCACATAGTTTATCATACAAACATATTTTCACATAGATAATGTAACAAATGCAATACATGTAACCCACATACTCTTATTTAAGTACATAGACACACATAATAATCATATTTAACATGTACTTATAATCATGAATTCACGTATCCTAATATAGACAAAAGACTCGTCACAAGTCTGATTTGCATAAAACATCATATAACAACTAGTATGCACTCACCTGGCCTCACTAGCCAATTCAAGCACTTATAACTCTTTCTTGATCAATCTTATCTCATTGACTCCTCCAGTACTTGCTTCCGATCGATATCTACACAATATACGACTTATATGAATAGAGTTCGAATCACTTATAACCAATCAATATAATGTAGGCTGAAAGAACCACTTAATTAGCATTTCAAGCTTAATAGTATCGGTACTCTTACTATAGTATCGATACTACCCTCTTATGGTATCGATACCCCCTAGGTACCGATACCATTTTGACATTCTACTTTTATAACTCGATAATGGTATCGATACTAGACACTTGGTATAGATACCCCTTTAACCAATACCGATACCACCTTTTAGGTATTGTACTTCTTAAAGATTTCATCCAATTTTTCCTTATGGTATCGATATTGTTCCTTCAGTATCGATACCCCAAGCTCGAATTCTACTAATTTAGCTTTGAAGTATCGGTACTAGATGAACAATACCGATACCCCATGCCAGAACTTATTTATTTAACCTGAAAATTTTACCAAACTCACTTAAATCTTCTATTATAACCTCCTTTTAACCCTTTAGACTTAACTATACTTATTCAAATCATCTTTATCCATATAACACATCATCATCTTCAATATCTAATCATAATTCTTGAAATCAAGAATCTTACAAAATTTCCAACATGTTCCAATTTCACTTCTAACACTTTAGATTTCTTATTTCAGCTCATGACAAGTCAAATTTCACTTTAAAACTTATTTAATAACTCTTTCTCAATAATTCCTTTAAAAACTCATTACCTTCAATCTTACATAACTTATTCATCTTTGAGTTTTAAACCACCTTAAGATTCCTTTAAGCTTTCTTATAACCACAAGAATAAAAACCAACTTTAAAATGAAAGAAATAACCAACTTGAGACTAACTTACCTTTAACCAAGCATTCACGGTGGAAAAAGAATGTGAAGCTAACTTCCAGAGTTCTCTGATTTTTCTTTCTTCCCAAATACACGTGTATATATAGAATACCACTATAAGTTTTTAATTATTTTCTTACCAAATGACCATTTTGCCCTTTCATCTTTCCTTCTTTTACAATCAGTCCTACCTAAAGAATTTACAATTAAATCCCTAAGCTTTTCAATTTTTTCTAAATTGATCACCAAATTTTAAAACTTTCATTTTCGTCACTAACCTGATTTTTTTGGGATGTTACAACTCGACCCGAAGGGACCCGAACTGGCCCAGTTGGACAACCCGATTCACCCTAGGGTTTTTAAAACCCTAAGTAGATGTTGTTTCCATCACCATCACTCTCTGATGTTGCTGTCGACTGTCTCGCCTGCATCCATCCCTCTTACAGTGACTGAATCAGATCATATCAGTCTAAAATCCCCATAACAATTGAAATAAAATCAAAAGCAAATCAGGGAGATCTGCAACATCAATCACCAAGCCATCACATGCATCAAAATAATAACAGAAGGAAGAGAATATTAAGGGACATTGGTGAGAGTGAAGGAAAAAAAATCGAAAAGAAAAACCTAGAAAAAAAATCAGAGAGAAAACAAATAGCAAACCAAAAAGAAAAAAAATGGAGAAGCTAAAGAAAAAACAGTCCATTCGAACAAAAGAAAAAAAAGAACGAAAAATATAACAAGGAGAATAGAGTAGAAACTCACCGGGGGTTCGAAGCCAGTCGGGAACACTAACGGTCGCCAATTTCCAAAGTCTTCGAAAGGTAAAGTGTTAGATTTGCGGAGCTGGGTTGAGTTTTAGCTACGGGGAGGCTAGATATAGGTTGAGGGTGATGAGAGGGTTATTTAGGGTTACTACGGCCACTGTGGACTGTCGTGCGCTGTCGTGAGGTGTCACCAGCGAACGACATCTCCTCCCCTCACCGAGGAGAGAGTTGAGAGAATTCTCAGACTCTCTCTCTCTCTTCTCTCGGTTGATAAGTGAAACAAATGAGGATTATGGCTTGTTTAAGCCTTTGATTGTTATATATAAACAGAACGACGTCGTTCTAGGGACCTTCTGCGTGTTTTTAGTGAGTGGGTTAACTACACTTTAGGTCCCTCATGTTTTGTAATTTCATATATCAGCCACTAAATGAAGTTTTGTTTTATTTCGTTTTGAGCATTTATTTTCAATACTTGTATTTTAGTAATGTTTTACTTAGTTTGTTAGTTTTGTTAATGTTTGACTTTGGGGAATGATATTTGTAATTATTTAATTTTAGTCATTTATTTAATGTGTTATGTATTTTCATTGACGTTCTAATTTGGCCATGACATTTGTATATATTTTATTTTAGTCATTGTTATAATTAGGTTTAATTATTGTTTAGACCTCTATGTTTCTTGTTTATTTTATTTTAGTTTGTAAATGTTGTTTATGGGTTATTTTTTCTGGTCTCTGTATTTATTTTAAATTGATTATTGGGGCTCTGATTTGTTTATATTTGTTTATTAGGTCATTTCAGTTTCTGTTAATATCAATTTAGTCTTTTAAATTTTTGTTTTTGTTGTTTTAGCCCTTTGAGTTTATGTTTTTTCTATTTTAGTCCTTTATATTTTTATTTTTGTTGTTTTCACCCTTTAAGTTTCTATTTTTTCCATTTTAGTCTTTTAACTTTATGTTTTTTTCTATTTTAGTCCCTTAAGTTTCTATTTTTTCTATTGTGGACCTTTAAATTCTTGTTTTACTATTTTGGTCCTTTAAGTTTCTGTTTTTCCCATTCTGGTCCTTGTAAGTATAAATACTTACTTTTTAACCATTATATTTTGGGTTGTAATATTCATTTGTATTTATTTCAATCCGTATGTACATATTTTTAAGTTATGTATTCATTTGTATCATATATAAATAAATATGCTTAACTCTAATTGTTGTTAATATTTTATTTCGCATATTTCTATTTGTATTTATTTCCATTGTATTTCTGTATTTAAATATTATCCGAATATTTCAAGAACACGTACTTGTAGAACGGGCATGAAAAGTGTCACTTGATCGAAGTGGCACAATCTAATACGACATTCGAACTAAATGGAACTTGAAATAAATCAATTTTAGTTTTGTTTGTTAATTCATTTTTATTTTACATTGAACAATGCAAGTTATGTTTCTATAAATGGCAATGTATTTTATTATACGCAAATGTCGATTCTACATTTATATTCGATTCGTGTTTTTTAATAAATGAGGAAAGAATATTCTTTAAAGATAAGAAATAGACGAATTAGCTTTCCCGACGGAGGATTGCTAATATCGAGATTTCTTTTCGAGTTAAATAATTTTCTCTGATAAATAATTCAAAGCAATTTAATAAATGAATCATATTTTAACTTTATATTCGATTTATAATTTCCATCATGTACGACAACGTGTAAGCGGTTCAGTACCAATTTTTGGGCGTTATAGGGGTGCTTATCCTTCCCCACACATAACCGACTCCCGAATCCATTTAATCAAATCTTTGGTGACGCATACCAAATTTTGTCTAAAAAACTATTTTTCTTAAAATTATTTTTAAAAGACATTTTTAGGTATTCGACCTACCTAACCCAAATGTCGATGGCAACTCCTTATCCAATTTCATCCAAATTAATTCAAAACCACCAAAATTTCAAAATTAAAGTTATAATTGTTTTTTAAATAATATTTAATTGTTTTGTTAAAAAATAGTTATGACACTCCCTATAGGGGTATCGATACCCTATGTACTAGGTAGTTTTATTTTGCAAAGAAAAACATCCCCAACGGCTCCAAATCACTCCCAATGGCTAGAAACAACCACAAACTCATTCCAACATATAAATACAAGTAGATGACACTTGAAGAAGGGTTAGAACACTATTCAAGCAATCAAACACAAGAGAAGAGTTTTTCACTCTTTATTCCTGTTTTCTTGAAAATATTTTGTTCTTGTGAGCTAAATTATTGTAAACATCCTACCTTTTAGAGGTTACATTTGTTTACGTTTTTTTCCTTGTAAAGGGATTTTGGTTCTAGCTGAGCCTTTGAAAAGCTTGGGAGTCTTGTAAAAGTTATCTCTTTGTCCTTGAAAAAGAAAGAACAAATTAGTGAATTTGTTAGAAAATCCTTAGTGATGAGCTAAGGTAGTGGAAGTATACTTATTTGAGAAGTCGAACCACTATAAATCGCTATGCAAAATTGTCTATCTTTTCTTTCTCCTTACTCCCTAAACAATTTTTACCAATTCACCCCCTTATACATTTTTCGGTTGTTCAAATTGAGCTTCGAATATCCCAACAGTTACCATCTCAGGTATACAGGAGTAGCTGTCCGTCCTTGGAGCTCCATACAATGGAATCCTAATCCTCGCTTCTCAGAGTATAATTCTAGATTCTTTTGGTTGGGCTAAATGTATCTATATATATATTGCAGTGTTGGTCTTGACAGTCTATTTTGGTGTATAAGATATTTTGAAGTACGCGTCCTTGTTTGTAGAATATTTCTGATAAATGAAGCTTCATTTTTTGATTTAAAAGTTTATGAAATCTTTGCTAAATATTCGATTAACACTTCTTATTTCGTATTAAATTGTCAAATTCTTTATAGAACGGGAACTTTATAGTAGTGGCGGATCCAGAAATTTAAGAGAGGGGTCTAAAATTTAATTTTCTTTTCTTTAAAATAATGGGTATGCAAAATTGTAATTTTTTTTTTCCTTAACACATTAAACTAAATTTAACCATATTTCCAAAATAATGATGATGCACTTGGCCCCTATGGGGGCTTAGTGCATCCGCCACTGCTTTATAGTAGTAATGTTTGTTTAATGAGGAATAAGGTAATCTTATTCGAATCAACAGAACACATAAGAATCAATAGACTATTCAACCTAAAATTCTAAGCTAAAATTTTCAAGCCACTATTTATTTTACTTCCCTCTTTCGGTTTCCTTATCATGACCAATGCCGGATATCATGTGCATGCATCCATGGCTGTTAAACTTGACGTATTACCATGCACATTTGCACAACGAGGTCAATTATTCTAATATTGGCGTTGAGTGGTAGTGATATAACGTTACAGGGATGCATTCATTCACAAACATTTGCTGCAATGTAAATAGACAGAACATAATTAACTATTTTAACAATAATAGGAAATTTTGTCGAAACTTTTGCTAGTTAATCTTAAAGATTCTAGACTATCTAGTCTAGATAAAAACGACAACATCACTCGAATTTCCTCCCATGCATGAGTGTCGTTAATTAGATTATGTATGATTTAATATATATATATATATATATATGCGTGTGTGTGTGTTTAATTTGTCAAAATCAATGTATGTAAGCAAAGTGACAACAAAAATAGAACAACGGACGACAAAGCAGGACAGGTAACATTACACAAGAAAATAAAGGACACAACGGACTACAAAACAAAAGACATGATGCTAAATAAGAAAATAAAGGATATAACACACGACAACATCTTAACACCCAACAAACATTACTACCATCTTAAACACGCCACAAGCTCTAGAGCAACAATAATATTACTTAAACTAGAAACTTCAAAATTTAAAACCCCAGCAAAGTTCAAGGAAAATGGATGACACCGGGCGCACTTCCACCAGTACCACCTACAACTCCGCCACCGGCGCCGGAGTCATCACCATTTCCAAACCCAACGCCTGATATGCCGCCAGTCCCACCTGTACCGTCAAGGCCAGTCGTACCTCCAGCACTCCCAACACCACCAATCGGCATGCCATCTGCTCCAATGCCGGAGTAGCCGCCAACACCACCATATGTGAGGAAGTTCTTTTGGTCATCGAGACCAGCAGCATCTTTAGGCACATTCCTTGAAGTGGCTTGAACCACCACCACTGCTAGAGCAAGAACAAGCACAACATTGCAATACTTCGCCATATCTCTGTTGCTATATTGGATACTACTCTCTAAGATGTTCTGCCTTTGTTGTTGATGAATCTGTTGACGAGGAAGCTAGATGGGAATGGCGTTGAGAATGTTACCGCTAAGCATTTGTGCCTCTTTCCATAAGTTTATCTTTTGAGTTTGGTAGTTCCAATAATTGTATATAAATTAGTATGTTGGAAAAGTAAATTAATTTTGGTGGTAATAAATTGTTAAGCTGAATTCTTTTAATATGTTACAGCAGAGGGTTGTAGTTGAACAATAGTATGTCTTTTCCACATATGGAAATCTACCATTCTATTTATAGCTTCAAAAGTTGCTGGCTAAAATAATTAAATTCTAACTGATGATGGACTGATTAAAAAATTAAATTATTGTGCAAGGTTATTTATTAGGATTATGATCTCCAAGTTTACTTTTCTAATGTTTCATCTTAGAAAAGTGAGTCACCATCGCTATAGAACATTTGTACTAATTTTTTTTATACAAAAGTTTAAAACGACAGCGTCCTTCCTACCATCTTAACATTTCGATCCCTAACTTGTCTGCCTGAAGCAAACTCTTCAACTCCTCTGGAGGATTCTCGAGCAGGTGTTGCCCTTCATCCTTTGTAAATGCTAGATTTGCTAATCGATCAGAACAACGATTACCTTCCCTCTATATGTGCCTTATTTCGGTAATCCATCCCTCTTCTTAATTCTTCACAGTCCGGCAAAATCGCTTCCCTTTGCACTTGCTCTGATTTCTCTTTGTTTAGGGTTTCGGCCAACCATTTGGCGTCCGTTTCAACTACGAGGTTTCTTGCTCCCATCTCCTTCGCCAGCAGCAGCCCTTGTCTCAACCCCCAAACTTCTGCTAAGGTACTTGTTGTTTTACCAATGTTAATCATAAATCCTTGAATCCAATTACCCTCCTCATCTCTGATAAGGCCACCCGCCGCCGCGTAACCTGAGTTTTGTTTTCAGGCTCCATCAGAATTCAAAGTCCAACTGCCTCTTGGTGATTTTTTCCAATTAATCCATCTCGTCTCTTTGGTGATTCTGGTAAGAGATTCTTTCATAGAAATGCTTATGTTTCCAGCTAGATTGATGCAATAGTTTTTGATTTGAGAAACATTTTCCCCTATTATTGAAAATTTGTTCATTACGGTTTTTCCACAATCCCTACATAATCGAAGGGAATAGCGACCCCCATTGAATTCCTTCCATAACCAGTTTCTCTGAACAACAATTTACCTTTAGCCACTCTTTGAATTCTCTGTCTTCAAATTGATTATTCCTCGTAGGATTTTCGAATTCCTTCCAAATTGCTTTTGCTGTTGTTCATTTTCTCAAAATATGTTCGATTGTTTCAGTCTCTCCTGGGCATAATTTGCCGTCTGAGTTTTGAGTCATCTGTTTCTTTATTCTCATCTCATTGGTATTCAATTTATTTAACACACAGAGCCAGACGAAAAATCTTATTCATTCAGTCGTTTTCAGCTTCTACACCCATCCCATATTCATATTCTGTTGACCATTGCTATTCATGAGATAAGGATCTTTGAAGGCTGATTTCACTGAGAATTGGCCATCCTTCGAGTGTCCCCAAACTATCTTATCCTCTTCTCTCTCGTGATTCAGCCAGGAGATTAGAGTACTCCGAATTTGATCAATTGTATCTCTTGAGACCATATTCTGAAGATTATTTATGTCCCATTGCTTATTCTCCAGGATAAATCTAGCTACCTTTTCATTCTGGCTGTTTTCCCTCTCTGGATACTCTTTCACTAGTGCATGTTTTCCTGTCCACCAGTCCTGCCAAAAGTCTGTTTGTTCATCTGAGCGGATTTGGTGCTTGCTACCGTTCTTAATAACCTCTCTTACTTTTAGTATCCCCCTCCATGTTGAAGAACTATTCTCTCGCTTTTTGATACTCATATACATCTCCTGCTTCAAGTATTTTTCTCTAAATATTTTGCACCACAGTAGGTCCTTTCTTTGAAACATCTTCCAACCATTTTTTGCCATAAGAGCCAAATTCATAACCCTTGTTTTGTGAATACCAATCCTCCTGCTATTTTAGGACGACAAACAACTTCCCAGCTAACAAGGTGGTTTTTCGTATACTCTGGACCTCCTCCTGACAAAATTTTGGTTGATGCTATCCAATCTGTTACATATTGCAGCTGGCAGAATATTCGTTTGCATAGTATGAATCGGAATAGCTGATGTCACTGCTTGAATAAGCGTTCGTCGACCCGCCATTGAGAGAACTTTTCCTTTCCAACTAGCCAATTTTTTCAAGATTTTCTTAACTAGGGGAGTAAAAGTTTCAGCATTTTCTCTTTTGTGTAAAATAGGAACTCCCAAATAGATGCCTAGATCTTCAGTCCATGAAATGCTGCTAAGTTGAACAATTCGTGTCGCCAGTCCCTCATTCACATTTGGAGAAATAAATTTTTTTGATTTTTGTAGATTCACTTCAAGACCTGAAGCTTGACAGAATTCTGCTAAGCAATTTTGAACTTCTGAAATCTGGTCCCCTCTAGCTTCTAAAAAAAGCATGAGATCATTTGCAAAAAGAAGATGACTTATATTAGTACCTCCTCTTGCTAACTTAATAGCTTTCCAGCTGCCTCTATCCACTTTTTCAAGTATTAAATGTGAAAATCATTCCATAATCAGGATAAACAAATAAGGAGATAAGGGATCTCCCTGTCTTAGGCCTTTACCGGGTTCGAAAAATTCTGTATTCTCTCCATTCTATAAAGGGTTGATGCTACTATGCTGGATACATAACATAATAATATTTATAATCTCCTCAGGGAAGTTGAACTTGAATAAGGTCTTTTGTAGGAAGTTCCAATGGACTTTGTCATAGGATTTCTGCAGGTCTATTTTAATGATATCTGCCCCTTTAATTCCTTTGAGATTCATGAGAGTGGACATCGCCACTTGAACAATTAGAATATTATCCGAAGTTCTTCTTCCAGGCAGAAAACTGTAAGGTCCCACAATTCTTTGGAGGATAGGTCTAATTCTATTAACCAACACATTCGCCAACACCTTATAAATCTTATTGAAAAGACTTATAGCCCTAAATAGAGTTAGGCTATTTGTTGCTTCTGTCTTAGGGATTAACACAAGATACGCTTTTAAAATCTCTTTATCCACAATCCTTTTATAGCTGCTCTCACAAAATCCCATAACGTACTATTGACAGCCTCCTATTTGTTCTTGTAAAAAATCGGTTGAATACCGTCTGGACCAGGCACGCCTTTAAACTCTTCATAGAAAAAACAGCTTTTTCACTTCTTCTAAATCAATTTCTTTGACCAGCTCAGCTCTTTCCTCTTCTGTAATTAAAGGCTTAAACTTTCTGTAAGATTCCTGTAGAATTCTCACCTCCTTTCTTTCGAACAAATTTTTGTAAAAATCAATCACATGTTGCCTTAGCCTCTCTTTATCCATACACCAATTATTATCTATGTTCAAACCACAGATGTTTTTGGGTTTTCTTTTGATCTTCGTGGTTAAATGGAAGAATTTAGTATTTCTTTCTCCGTTAAGAGCCCAATCTAGCCGAGATTTCTGAAGCCACAGGATTTCCTCGTGGTTAAGGATGTTTTGATACTCTTCGTTCAGACTTTCCTCGAGCTCTTGAAAAAATTTAGATCTATTATAATTCGGCGAATTTTGGGTACCTTGCAGATGATTTCTCAGAGTACGTTTCCATTTGAAAATATTTCCAATAGCTTCATTCTTCCATGTTATGATCACTCTACTCGTATATTTTATAGCCTCCAGAATCGAATCTTTCTTCTGTTCCAAGCATTGGTAAACACATCATTGAATTCAGGATGAGTAAGCCAAAAAGCTTTAAAACGAAGTAGCATTCTATCTTTCTCCACAAAGCAAACCAAATCCATATTCAGAAGAATCGGGTTATGATCCGAGTAATATCTTGGAAGAATCGAAACTTGAAAATTTGGAAATTGATCAATCATTTCTGCATTCACAAGGGCTCTGTCAAGTCTTTCTTGCAGGGTAATTTGATCCTGGTTTCTTCTCACCCATGTAAATCTATTACCTGTCCGACCAGCATTTAGAAGATTACACCTATTCCACTGTTCCCTGAACCTTATAATTCGGTCTAAGCAATCACAGTTACTCCCCAATCTATCTACAATCGAAGCAATATCATTGAAATCCCTACCACACACTAAGGTCTGTTCATAGAATCAGCGTAGTTACCCATATCCAGCCAAAACTCTTCCTTTTTTGATCCATGAGGCTGAACATAAACAAAGGAATTAAGCCAAGATTTTCCACCTGTATCTAACTCACAATGAATCGCTTGATCGGTACTGTAGCAAATCCTAATTCTAACCTCTTTTGAGTTTCAAAGAAGAATTATCCCACCATGTCTTCCTTGAGCAGGAACTTCATAGCTCTCATCGAATTGGAGCTTCTTCTTAATCTTATCACCCGTCCCTATAGGAGCTTTTGTTTCAGCATACTAACAATATCAGGGTTTTTCGATTGTTATAATATCTCTACAATTTCTCATGAACTCATTATTGCTGACACCTCTACAGTTCCAGGATAACATCATAATTGCTTAGTCTTAAAAATTTGGTTCCCCTGACGATCAGGGGTAATCTTTTCTTGTAAAACTCGTTTATCAGTCCTGTCTTCCATTTCGACTCCATCCAGGTCTTTTGAGCATCCTTCCATCATGTTGTTCTGTGTGGACTCTCTCTGATGACTATCCTTATCATTTACATACTGTTCTACCTCCATACTGCTAGCATTTCTTTCTATAGTTCTCCTCATCGGATTTTTCCACGCATCTTCATTTCTTTTTTACCAGCATTTCTATTCGGGTAGTTCTGTTTTCTTTTAACCATTTTTACAGAGTTTTTCTCAGCCAGGTTATTCCTTGTTGAATTTCCAGATTTTGATTTGAGACTATCTCTATTCAAAGTATTATCTGTTGTTGCTCATTCATTTCTGTCTGATGTTCTTCACTATTTGTAGCCTGTTCTCCCTCATCCTGAACTTCTTCTCTTAATATCTCAAATCGATTTCCTTTTTGACCTTCCTTGGCATTGTCTGGAGGTTTCAACTTAAATCGATTATTTTTCTGTCTTCTTTGGACTAACATCTGTGGACCGAAATCACCTTCTTTACAATTTGATTTTTCTGGCCCCAGTTCCTCCTGTTAATTTTGTTCTTGATTTTCTTGGTTATCCCTATTTTTTTTTTTGCAGATTCTTATCTTCCTTTTTCTGTTGATTTTCCAGATGTTGCAAAGGACAAGATTCCTCTATATGACCGACAATTCCGCGTCGGAAGCATATCTGATGAATTCCTTCATATTTTATGTTCAAGACAATCTTACCAACTCTAACTTTGGAAAGAAGAGGTTTATTCTAGTCGATTTCAACGCAGATCCTTGCAAACTTACCTCTTGTCACCCAGGCTGTTCGACAGTCTACTTTCAGTGGACTGCCAACAAGTTTTCCTATATTAACCAGAACCCGTTCATCAAAATACTCCATGCGAGGCCCTGGGATATGAATCCAAACTGTTGTTGAGGGAATCAACGCCTCTTCGGCTATAAAATTTGGTTTCCATTTTTGAACAGTCAGATAATGGTCCATTATCTTCCAAGGACCATCAGTCAAGACTTTAGCTCTTTCATGCTTCGAAATTTCACCACATAGAACCCGTGTCCAAGAGCCGCTCTACAGATTCCACATTGACGTAATCCTGTTTAGAAGCGTTTTGTAGGCTATGTTCATCCCCATGAGTTTGATAATCAGGGCTATTTTCCAAGGTTTTCTAATCTTTTGCTTTAAATCTGTCGGAATCTTTACTGAAGGTATTCCATCATTCTCTAATTCCTCTTCATCCTCAGATTCGTAGTCTTCTTCCTCAACCCTGCTTGAATTATTGAACATGCCAGTAAAGAAAGGTGAATCAGCCACGGTGTCGCTCCATGATTTAGTCCAGACTCTTTCTTCTGTAGGTTCTTCTCCTCCAGTAGGTCTTAATCTTTTGTTACCACCCCTTTCTCTATCGAATCTTCTGCCGCCTGGGGCACTTCCATGCCCGGCGGATTCTCTTCTTGCATTCACAACCTTTCCAGTCAATTTACTTTTTTAGAATCTTGATTTCTTGGAGAAAAAGAAAAAAATCTTTTATCTAGACGTCTGTACTAATTTAAAGATTAAAACTAAAGATTTAAAATTTGAGATGTATTTAATATTTATCGATGAATTTAGATACACTTTTGTGACTAAATTTTGTTTTTGATGGGTTGACATGACAAATAATGGATTTGAGATTTCATATCAGCTTTGTTTAGGATTCTAATAGTGTAATCTTATTTTTATTTTATCGTAAAGTTGTAGTTGAAGTTTGGAATTGGGTCTACATTTAGCTTTTCCTTCATCTCTAAATGAGTTTTTACCGAATGTAAGTGACTAAAATGTTACTTTGTCAAACCTAGAACCCAAAATAAAACAAGCAAAAAATAAAAGGAATCTTCAAAGTAATTAACCAATGTTGAACATTTTTTTTACTAAACCTAATCCTAATCCTAATCATTAAGCTTTAAGCATTTCAAAATTTTGCCGCCTCATGATCCAATTATATAAAAAATGTAACTAACCCTTGTTAAGGGGATGAAGAGGGACGAGCTTGATTTAAGGCTGCACTGAGGAAAGATAGGGTTGAGGTGAGATTTGAGAAGAACTAAGTGATTTAAGACGAGTCATGAGTTGATCGATGAGAAGGTGTTATATACCACTACTGATGCTTACCTTCATTACTATATTGCATTCAAGCTTATAATTCATGGGAGTAATCCCAGCTCCAACATGGATAACAAGAAAAAGAACAAAAAAGGTAAGAAATCTATAACCAATATTTTATGCATTGATGGAATGAACATTAGTGTTATCTTTTGCTTCAACAGATTAGAAATGATTAATGGTGTTATTTTCTGCGTTGCAAGTTCTAATAAAATGTTTGGTTGGTTAGAAAACGCAAAGAAATGATGAATGGTGTTGTTTTCTTTGTCATCTTTAGAGAAAATTATGCCCGCATTTGTTATGATGTTCTGGTTTGCTGTGATATTATCTGAATTTTTGTCTTATTTTCTTATTAGTAAAACTTTCTTGTTCATTTCTAGATATTTCTTATCAGTTGAAGCAAGAGATAAAATCGGTACCGTCCATTCTATCAATGCATAAAAGACGTGTTATCTATTTCTTACTTGTTTTTTTTCTTCTTCTTGTTGGAGCTTGAATCTCTCACATGAATCATATTAAACAGCTTGCATGCAATACGGTTATAAAGATGAGCATCAGCTGTGGTATGCAAGACCTTCCCATCAGTCAAACTATGACTCGTCTTAAACCACTCAGTTATTTTTTTGCACTTTGTGGTGAGAGACGGAAGAAAATAAAGTTCAGATTAGTACTCTCTACACATATACAATCGATATGTATCGCATCACTTTAACCAATTTCATTTTTCTCTTGAATTTTGAAGAGTATTTTGTATGGAATATGAGCTTTTTAGGACCCTCAAATACACGTAAAAACTTTGGAAAATCTTGAAGAAACTCGTGTTGGACTATTACTGTCTGTCTGGTACCCACATCCAAGTTCGAGAAACATGGCGTAGTAGTGTATGCTCCTATAAATTAAGGGAAGAATGAAATTCTGAAGATAAACCTAAAGTATGCTATGCGTATGCGTGATTGTTAAATTGCAAAATAAATGTAATTCATTAGATCAAATGTTTTATTGACTAATTATTGTTTTTATTTTGCAGTTGATATGCCAATTCGGTTCTGCAGCACATTTCAAAAACGGAAAGGCCTTCACGAGCATCACAAAGTAAACCCTGCATCCACTTTGTTGGCCCCAAGTATGTCCCAGATTTCAGGCCTGATGTTGCTATCGGTTGTATCGACCCCAACGGTAATGTTGTTCTTAGGCAGAGCGTGATTGGCAACATTGCAGAAGCTATCAACATGGGGTTCTCCGATACTACATCAAGCGATTGGTCACTTTTCAAGAGCTCTGGATAGGCTTCGTTCACGAAGGAGAGTGCCAGAGACTCTTTCAGTACCGTGAACTATGCCGACGCGAGCAACGGGGACCCGTTCTTGATCTTCAATAACCTGTCAACTACAAGATCAGATTTCCGTATTGCATTCAAGCTGTTTAATATGATTCATGGGAATGATTCCAACTCCAACAAGAAGTAAAAGAAAAATAGAGGTAAGAAATAGATAACCCATCTATGCATTGATGGAATGAACACTCTTTTCTTTTACTAGAATTGAGATCACAGTATTCATCATTTCTTATCAGTTCAAGCAAAAGGTAACCTTAGAGTCCATTCCATCAATGCATAAAAGATGGGTTATCTATTTCTTATCTTTCTTGTTCTTTTTCTTCTTCTTCTTTTTGCTGGAGCTGGAATCACTCTCGTGAATCATATTGATATCTACGCCAGACTTCAACAAAGATTGGCAAAATGGCAGTCGACAGAGCAGAAAATTTCATTGCATGGTGGTAGGCAGGCCCTTTTCTATCGATGTTTTTATATATAATTTGTCTTCAATAATTTCCAAAAAAATTGTGGTTTCATTCATGTACTGACCCTCTTCTGCTGTCTCTTTTTCTATTTCCATTGCGTCTCGGACTTTCTTTACATTGTTCTTGGACGTATCCACTCATTCAGCGGGGTTATAAGAAATTTTAGATGAAAATTTACTGTATCTATTTTTAATTTATGATAATATGAATATTTTGTTCGTACCAATTCAAATGTTTGATGCAAAATTATTCCAATTCAAAGGAAGAACGATAAGGAGATTAATGGTTTAATCATATTAGTCTTTCGCTGTTGGTCATGTTAGCAGGGATGAAACTACAAATGGTATGGTAGGGCCTTGTACTTTATTTACAGTTACCGTTCTGCTGGAAGTTTGAATAAATAATCCGTGTACTGGCTCGCAGAGAAGTCTATGGTTCATTACAATAGCAGCAACATTTTGCACAATGTAATTATCAAAAAATGAAACAATCTTTGTGGGAAAAGCGCTATCCCAAGAAGGTATGTCTCAGTTAAAGTTATGCTCAATGTTTTTGGATTAAAGCAGCTTTTGAAGAAGATGGAGAGTGGGAAAATCATTGATGGCTAAATTCGAAGCAATATTGGCCGACAGCTAAAAGTACAGCGAAGTCGAAGGGAGAATGGTCACCACCAATGATAGAATGGGTCAAATTCAATGTTGACAGGACTTTTAAAGGTGTTCCTTGGTGTGGAGATATGTTGAGGACCATAAGGGAGAGGTTTGAACTATGTTTTCTGGCCCCATAATGGAAAATTGCTCAGATCATGCAGAGGTAAAACACTGCTTCTGGAGTAGAGGTGGAGACGGATACTAAGGGGCGTAGATGTTGCTGTTCTATGTGCTGGGCATGAGTCAGTTATGTTCAATTGGTTGTCTCCATATCCTCATAGGATAGCTTGTTCAGGTTTGTAGACTTTGTCCATATTATGAATAAAATTTTATTTGTTTTGCTAAAAAATATCATTATTTTAAAATCATATCTTATACATATAATCAACTAGATTTTGACGAACTTACCATCCATCAATCTTTTATCTTTCTCCTAGGAGAGAACATATTAGGATTAGTTTGTCGAAAGTCGAGTTGATTCTCTTGCTGTAATAGTTTCGTGGATGTATCTTTCTCATATTGAATGTTACTTCTGGGTTCCGTATGGATGCTTTCTCCTATCTCTGAAATTATATACTTTTGTCAAAGGTCATGTCCTCGTCCGCAAAGAGCATTAACCGTAAAGAGCATACAGAAGCAAGTTCCTGCTAGACAACAAATTTCAAAAACGGCCTTCACGAGCAGCTGAGCACAAAATTAAACCCTGCAAATACTTTGTTGGCCCCAAATATGTCCTAGATTTCAGGCCTGATATTGCTACTAGTTGTATCAACCGCAACGGTAATGACATTCTTAGGGAGAGTGTGAATGGTAACATTGCAGAACCTATCCACACGAAGTTATCCGATGCTACATCAAATGATTGGACACTTTTCACGAGCTCTGAGGAGGTTTCGTTCACGACGAAGAGTGCTAGAGACTCTTTCATACCGTGGACTATGCCTACGCGAGCCGTAGAGACTCGTTCTCGGTATTCAATGACTTGTCAACTCCAGAATCCCCTTACAGTACAGATTCGTTTAGAATGTTTTTGACTAGTAGACCCCATACCTCGGTTTGCGTTAGAGGAGACCCCATATTGCTTCCATTTTTGTTTTCAACATATCATATCGGTAGCTAATATTTTAACAATTTATCTCATGTCCATATTTACATGATTATATTAGAAAAAACATATAAAGATTTGTTTTAAATGATACTAAAGCACAAAAACAGTAGAATTTCGATCTTAATTTAATTGGTTCTGGTAAAATGGGTTAAGCATCCGGTCGGTTGTATAAAATTTGATCTCAAATTGAATAAAAAGATTTCACATCCACACTGCTGATATGAACATCTCAACTAATTCATACATAAGCATGCATGATATTAAATAGGGATAGATAACCAAATGCCAAAGACCTAGAATTTAAACATCCAAAACAATAAAAAAAAATGACTAGCATTTCTTATTTAAATTAGGGCAAACTACATGACCACTTATCTATGGATTGTTGTCGATATGACCACCATATTTTTAATTTTAATGATATGGCCACGTAAATATTTAAGGGGTTTCATTATAGGCACTTATCGTTAAAAACAAACGACACAGTTGATGTGGTTGTTATTGATTAACGGCGAGTCAAATGTTCACATCGGCTACAACGTTTGTTTTTAACGAAAAGTGGCTACGTTGAAACCACTTAAATAGTTAAATGGTCATGTTTCCAAAATTAAAATTATAGTGGTCATATCGATACCAATCCATAGTTAAGCGGTCATTGACTCAAAGGATACTCTGCCTAATTCCATATCATTTAAAGACATTGAACTAACAATAGAGACACAATAAACTCAGTTGTTTCTCTCTTCATGATTTGCATTTTACCCACACCCAACCTTATGGCAGAAACTCCCTTCTTCCCTTCTATTATGTTTCTCCTGCTACTTGCAACCTTTAGGCCTACTTTGTCTTTGAATTCACCCAACATCATATAACTCATGAGCCACATAATCTCTTAATAACCAACTGGTCCAATTCTGCTTCTGTTTACGATTGTATGGGTGTCACTTGTGGATCCAGACATCACAGTCATTGCTCTAAGTTTATCAAGTATGGAACTAACTAGCACCATTCCTTCTCTATTGAAAAATTTATCTTTCCTTGCCTCCCTCAGCATTCATAACAATAGTTTTCATGGCTTTTTACCTATCGAGTCAACTAATTTGCATTGTATGTAATATTTGAAATTTGGTAACAACTTAAGTGCAGAAATTCCATCATGGTTTAGTGAATATTTTATTGGGCGATCATTATGCATGTCCATTATCTTCTAACAAATTGGTATTAGATATTTTAAGTTGTTTGATTCGATCATGATAATGACGTCTTTGAAGTATGAGAAATTGTGGTTGGATCATAACACTATATTCACGTTATGGAAGGTACGGGTATATAAATTTGCAAGAGCTCTCTTATTATGATGAAAGGGCGTAAAACACTGTAAAGTTTTATATTTTACAGAGTTCAACAATTATAAAAGATAAACTAATTTTTTTGTGGCAAACGAGGATTTTGTGTTAAAAAAACAATTGTGGACATAATGGTTTTAGGAGCATAATGTGACACCCCGGATCAGATCGGATCGGATCACCCGTATCGGTATGAGGGTGTTACATCCTCAATTCGTTCGGGCACAATCGTCATTATCAAATTTGTATCCTTCTAGCAATCTTTTAGATGATTCACATTTTCTCCAAGTGCTTCAAAAGTCCCCCGCTATAACACCCTTTTCCCACATTCGTACCCAAACACGAGTCTGAGATGTCACAACAAGTAATTAAAACATTTACTACTCGAAAATAGATGAAATTTTGTTTCTTTAAAATTACCAAATTTAGCATTTATTAGAAAACTAGTTGTTTGCATAAAATAATAAATATATTTTGACTTTCATTTCAAGTTCGATTTTAGGCGGCAACTAGACAGTTCTATACTGTATTATATCATAAACAAAACTGCCTAATATAAAAATCATCCCGATAGTAAATAAAATATAATTTAGTAAACTACTATTCATTTAAACTACTAATTATACCTAATATTATCCATATTAAAACAATATTCTTTTAATATTACAAATCATTTTATAAATATCATATCCAAGCAACTAGAACATCTACAATATATATGCCACTTAATAAGTCAAGGTAACATCAAGAGATGTTTTTTACTGATACTGATATTGACATGGTTTCTCAAAAAGTGATGCTCGCTACACTCTTTTCTCCATTAACTTTTCATTTCCTTTACCTACTCGAGAAACAATCACACACTAAGTATACACTTAGTGAGGCATATATAAACCAAAGTAATGCATTTTAAAATATATAAAATATCATAAATAATCAAAGTACTTTAATTATCATATGTAAATATTTGAATATATAAAACTGACTTATTAAAATCACCCTTTTATCATATATCTTGTAAAGACAACACTTCATATATAAAGCATACTATGCTAAATCAAAATACTCAGTCAAATAATTACTTTAATTCAAACTTTATAACATGTATTGTTCACATATTCCAATCATAGCCCAAATGTAGCATGAATGAGAATGCATGGTATGCAAATCTATGTTGAGTAACTGTCTATTGCACCTAAGTGCCATATAAAATATACATGTATAGAAAAATAAGGAATGACCAATTGTGTAAATTTTCCCATTTTATTAAAAATGAGCCTATTTATTTCTTTCATACTCTTTTCCCCACCATTTCTTCATCTTCATTATTCTTCCACTCCAAATGGTTAAGGTGAAAGAGAAAAGTGGGAGTTTTCATCAAAATACCAAGAAAAGGAGTTTGGCTAATCAAGAGGCTTCATTTCGGGTTTCTAATACCAAGGTAGTGTATTTCTAATCCTTTATATTATTAAGTTTTCATAAATTTAAGGATTTGGCTAAGATTTGAGTATTTAAGCATTTTAGGGCTTATATTTGATTTCAAGATCAATCACATTTTTAAGGTTTAGAAGATATTTTTAGGGTACTCTAAGACCCTAGTTAACTCCCTAAAGCTTTAGCTCATGATTAGGAACCAAACCATGGCCTTTAGGATGATTTTGGGTGATTTTCTGAGCCTAAAATAACTATTTCAAGTATAGATATTGGGATGAACAATATTGATATTGGATGAATTGGGGAAAAAATTAGAGATTTGAGCTAGAAGTATCGATAATGTCCTGCAGTATCGATACTTAGGGTGATAGTATCGATACTGAGGCTCCTTTTTTCACAACATAATGCAT
The DNA here is from genome assembly GCF_006381635.1 of Hibiscus syriacus. NCBI lineage: Eukaryota > Viridiplantae > Streptophyta > Magnoliopsida > Malvales > Malvaceae > Hibiscus > Hibiscus syriacus. Next base: position 1,908,035 of record NW_024063064.1, read on the forward strand.
TTTAGGCACCGATACTCATGGGGGTATCGATACTACAAGCAGAGTGTCGATACTACTCCCTCTGGATGGTCATTTTTGACCAGGTTAAGGCTTGTAAGAGTTAAGAATGATCCATAGTAGTAAGAATAAGTCCGTGAGGGACCTGAACGCGTAAATATACCTAGAAACACTCGTGAAAGTGGGTTACAATAGAGGTAACTGTTGAAAACATTTTCATGTTTCGATATAACAAATTAAGTTAAATGAATTTTAAGATTTTACAAAAGATTTTCTAAGTATATTCGATGTAATTATTCGAATATCAAAATATTACTCCAAGTCTTTCAAAGTTCATTTTAATCCTTACTAAAGTGTAAAATTGTGTTTTATACTTAAACTATTTTAAAACAATTTTACAAAGTATTTCGAGCCTTAATTGAGCCAAAAATATTTTCTTTTTAAAGGGTTTCAAGAAAAATCAGATTGTCTAGGGGGTACAGATTCCCCCCATGGGGAACAGATTCCCCCCCAGGGGGTATCGATTCCCCCTGTCTAACGGTCAAAACAGATTGCACTTAGGGAATCGATTCCCCATGAGGGGTACCGATTCCCCCCACGCTCCAAGCTGTTTTATTAATTGTTTCTCATCCCCAAACGGCTCCAAAACATCCCCAACGACTATATAAGATTTCAAACACATTCCAAGCTATAAATACAAGCTAAGGACACTTGAAGAAGCAAGAGAACAACCATAAACTTGAATCACTATAAATCGCTGTGCAATTCTCTATCTTTCAATCTCCTTACTCCCTAAATACAAAACCGTTCCGACCCCTCTTTTCAAACCGTTCCGGTTGTCGATTCGAGCTTCCGAAAATCCTAACAATAACCATTCTAAGCTCTTGAAAACATTTTGATGTTTTGATATAACAAATTAAGTGTTATTGAATTTTAAGACTTTATAATCTTTTTTAAAGTATATTCGATTAAATTATTTAAATATCAAAGTATTACTCCAAGTATTTCAAAGGTCAATTTCAATCCTTACTAAAGTGTAAATTGTGTTTGAAACTTAAAAAAAAATTTAAATAATTTTTACAAAGTATTTCAAACCAAAATCGATCCTAAAATCAATTTTACAAAGGGATGTACCGATACACTCTTGGATGTATCGATGCACACCCAATATCGAAGCTATTTTATGTACCGATACACATCCTTGCATCGATACGCTCCTATTTTTATTGAAACATCGAATGTATTTTGTGTACCGATACACATCCTATGCATCGATGCACTCTGGCTGTATTAAAACATCGAATGCAATTAGTGTACCGATACACCCCAAGTGTACCGATACACTAGGTCAGCCAACAGTCAAATATTTGAATTTTACACACAGTGTACCTATACACCTTGAGAGTGTACCGATACACACGCGCTCCCAACTGGTTTATTAAATTGTTTTCACACCATAACTGCTCTATTGACTTTACCAATGATCCCCAACGTTCAGAAGTGATCCAAGATGTATTTAAACAAGCTCAAGAGCCATTGATCAATAACAAGAAACAAGAATTGAGACAGAATCAAAGAGAAAACATCAAACCTTATTGTTTGAGCATTTTAAGCCTATTTTCATTCAATATTCATTTTTCTTTCAAGAACACTATTTGTGCTCAATTGTATTATTCTTGAGTGTTCTTTCTTTGTTCTATAATTGTGCAAACATATTGCATAGTGTGCTTTTTCTGTAAGTTTGCGAAATTTGTAATCTTCTCTTTGGGAGATAGTGTTTTCAAGAATTTAGGGTATAATTCTTGAGGGAGTTGTAAGGTTACTCTTTGTCTTCAAAAGAAAGAACAAATTAGTGAATTTGTTGGAAAATACTTAGTGTGGATAGCTAAGGTAGTGGACACAGACTTTGGTTGAGAAAGTTGAACCACTCTAAATCACTGTGCAAATATTTTCTATTTTCTTCAAAAAGCTTCCACCAAAATTTTAATTGCCAATTCACCCCCTCTTGGCCATTTCATCCATCGATTAACTCAACAATTGGTATCATAGCTACACTCATTTAAAGGTTTAACCACCTCTTGAGTCGATTCGATAAGAGATATATCGATATTCAAGTCATCAATGGCCTCTACATCAAACTTCGACTTTCATCTTGATTCAATGCCCATCAACAAGCCTCTTTCTTCAATGGAGATAATTATGCTTATTGAAAGAATAGAATGAGGTACTTCATTCAAGCAAGTGACATGGGAGCATAGAATATTATAGAAGACGGATACATCATACCTTCGACTCATTCAAGATTGTGGAGTGAAGGAGAGACAAGAATGTTCTAGCTCAACTTAAAGGCTATCCATATTATATTTTGTGCTATTGGACCAGATGAATACAGAATAGTTTCATCTTGTACAACCGCCAAGGAGATATGGGATAAACTACAAGTCACTCATGAAGGCACAAACGAGGTAAAAGAATCTAAAATTAGTCTTCTAACTCATAACTATAAAAATTTCAGGATGAAACCGGATGAAGACATCAAAGCTATGACGGATAGATTTTCCATGATTGTCAATGGTCTCAAATCATAAGGAGAGATCATTCCAAACAAGAAGCTTATGAGGAAGTTAGTTTACTCTCTTCCAAAAGCTTGGCAATCAAAGAAGACAGTGATTATCGAGGCTAAAAATTTAAAATCTTTAACCCTCGATGAGCTAATCAATTCTCTCCTCATGCATGAAATGATGCTTCAAGATGAGGAAGACCTCGAGAAAAGGGACGAGGCAAAGAAGGAGACTGAGAAGAAGAAAAACGTTGGAGTTACTCTCAAATCTACAAAAGATGAGAGTGATTCGGATGAAGATGACAAGGAAATTGCATTATTTGCAAAACGATTCAGAAAACTAATGAAGCCCAACAGAGGAAGAAAATTCAAAAGAAATGAAGGCTTCAAAACTAAATCAAAAGAGAAGGATCCTATCATTTGCTACGAATGCAAAAAGCTCGGGCATGTCAAATATGATTGCCCACAATTAAAGAAAAAGGGTCAATCCAAGAAGAAGAATAAGGCACACGTGGCTACATGGAGCGATGATGAAGCTTCCGATGAAGAGGAATAAGAAGTAGCAAACTTGTGCTTGATGGCTTTCGGGGAGGATTCTCAGGTAACCTCTAGCTCATTTAATTTTGAAGATTATTCTTTTGATGAGCTGTTAGAGGAATATACAAGGTTGGATTCAGATTATCAGAAATTATTTTTAAAATACAAAAATGATATTTCAAAATTGAAAAACGAAAATAATCTAATATCCAAGACCAACATTGATCTTGAGAGTAAGATTAAAAATTTGCAAATCAATCTAGATGAGTTTAAAAAGAAAAACATTGATTTGCATAACTTACTTTCAAGAGTTAATGATGATCATAAAAAAGAAATTGATGATCTTAAAGCTTCTTTTGATAAAGTTGGAACAAAACGTTTTGAAAATGGAGAAAGTTCAAAATCCAACTTTGTTAGCAAAAGTTTTAAAAACTACAATCATAGAGGTCCCAAAAGAACCTCTAATAGAAAAATCGTTAAAAGTATATGGGTTCCTAAAGAACTCATTACTACTAAAGATAAGGATATCCTATACAAGTGGATACCCAAGGGGACTAGAATTTTAGAAACTAATGAATACGGACCCAAAAGAAATTGGGTACCAAAAATCAAAAATTAATCTATGTTTGTAGGGAAAGGAGCATTTCTACAAGGCACGATAAACAAATTCAAACTCATGGTACCTTGATAGTGGATGCCCAAGACATATGATAGGAGACAAGAGCCGGTTCATAGAGCTTAACGACAAAAATGGATGAAATGTGACTTTTGGTGATAATTCAAAAGGTCACATTGAAGGTATAGGTACAATAGGTAATACCTCTTCCATACAAATTAAAAATGTTTTATATGTGAATGAGTTAAAGCATAATCTATTGAGTATTAGTCAATTATGTGATAACGGATACAATGTCTTATTTGAAATAAATGGTTGTAAAGTCATTGACATTGCATCTAATCAGATTATGCTTGTTGGTCATAGAATAGGAAACATTTACATGATGCATCTAGATTCAATAAATAGGACTAATTTATGCCTAGTTGCTAAGGATGAACATGATAGTTGGTTATGATATAGGAGACTAGGACACACTAGCATGAGTGTTTTACAAAGACTAATTCAAGGAGATTTAGTAAAAGGATTGCCAAAGCTAAAATTTGATAAAGATAAAATATGTGATGCTTGTGCTAAAGGAAAACATCAAAGAGCTTCCTTTAAGTTCATTAATGATGTATCAACTAGTAGAGTATTACAATTGATCTATATAGATCTTTTTGGGCCAATTAGAACTGTTAGCTTGGGTGGAAAACAATAGTGTTTTGTATTGGTAGATGCCTATTCTAGATATATTTGGGTTCTATTTTTAAGTACTAAAGATAAAACATTAGAAAAATTTATAACGTTTTCAAAAGTAATCCAAAATGAAAAAGGTTACTCCATAACAAGTGTTAGGAGTGATCATGGTACTGAATTTGAAAATCTTCGATTTTCTGATTTTTGTAATTCTAATGGTATTAGCCATAATTTTTCAGCACCAAGAACCCCTCAACAATTTTGAGAGGAAAAATCGAACTTTAGAAGAAATGGTTAGAACCATACTTTGTGAAAACAATTTGCCAAAATGGTTTTGGGAGGAAGCCACAAATACTGCTTGTTATGTTATAAACCGAGTAATGATTAGGTCAATTTTAAAAAAAAATCCATATGAACTTTTCAAAGATAAAAATCCTAAAATTAGTTATTTTGATCATTTTGGATGTAAATGTTTTGTTTTAAACAACGGTAAAGAAAATCTTGGCAAATTTGATGCTAAATGTGATGAAGGAATTTTTTTGGGTTATTCCTTAAATTCTAAATCTTATCGAGTATTTAATAAAAGAAATTTAGTGGTAAAAGAGTCTATAAATGTTGTTTTTTATGATAATCCCCTTCCAAGGAAGGATTCTTGTGTTGATGATGACGTAGGTACTGTAAAAGCAAATGACGTTAGACATGACGTTGGAGAACCATCATCAAAAGAAGAAATGAAAGATGAGGAAACTCACGATGTTCTAGAGAATCCAACCATTGAAGAAAAGGAAGTCTCTTACCCAAGAGAATACAACTATGTCAAGGATGGTAAGATAATAGGTGATCCATCAAAAGGGGTAACAACTCGATGTTCTCTTATAAATACATGTAATTATGTTGTATTTATCTCATGCATAGAGCCTAAGAATATTAAAGAAGCATTAAATGATGAACATTGGATTATGGCTATGCAAGAAGAGTTAAATCAATTTGAGAGAAGTAAAGTATGGACACTAGTTGAAAGGCCTAGTAATAAATCTACTGTAGGTACTAGATGGGTATTTGGGAATAAGCTTGATGAAAGTGGTAATATAGTGAGGAACAAGGCTAGACTTGTTGCTCCATGCTATACTCAAGAAGAGAGCATAGACTACGATGAAACATACGCTCCTGTAGCTAGGATGGAAGCAATAAGAATATTATTAGCATTTGCATGTTTCAATGAATTTAAATTATATCAAATTGATGTTAAAAGTGCATTTTAAATGGTTTTATAAAAGAATAAGTGTATATGGAATAACCTCCTGGTTTTGAAGATTTAAAATTTCCAGATCATGTTTTTAAATTGACAAAAGCTTTATATGGCTTAAAACACGCTCCTAGAGCTTGGTATGAAAGATTGACAAATTTTTTAATTGAAAAAGGTTTTTCAAAAGGGAAGGTTGACACTACATTGTTTTTAAAACGAAAAGGTAAAGACATATTAGTAGTTTAAATTTATGTTGATGATATAATATTGGTTATACTAATGATGCTCTTTGCCAAGAATTTTCTAAGCTAATGCAGAGTGAATTTGAGATGAGCATGATGAGGGAGATTTCATTTTTCTTGGGACTCCAAATTAAGAAAAGAAAAGATGACATCTTCATCAATCAAGAAAAATACGTCAATGATATGCTCAGAAAGTTTGGATTGGAAGATGGAAAACCCCAAGCCACTCCAATGAGCTCATCTACAAAGCTTGACAAAAGATGAAGGAGGTAAATGTGTGTATGTTAAATTATATAGGTCAATGATTGGTTCTTTTCTTTATCTAACCTCAAGTAGACCGAAAATTATGTTTAGTGTTTGCTTATGTGCTAGATTTCAATCATGCCCTAAGGAATCACATCTAAAAGCCATTAAGAGAATCTTTAGATACCTTAAGGACACTCCTAGTTTTGGACTTTGGTATCCTAGAGACTCTAGCTTTAGCTTGCATGCCTTCTCTGATGCGAATTATGGAGGATGCAAAATAGATAGGAAAAGCACCTCCGATACTTGTCAATTCCTAGGAAATATGTTAATTTCATGGTTTTCAAAGAAATAAAATTGTGTTGCATTATCTACCACTGAAGCGGAATACATTTCAGCCAGTAGTTGTTGTGCACAAGTTTTATGGATGAAACAACAACTTTTAGATTATGGAATTGAAGTTAGTACCATACCTATCAAGTGTGACAATACTAATGCTATTTGTCTCACTAAAAATTCACTCCAACACTCTAGAACTAAACATATTGAAATTAAACATCATTTCATTAGAGATCATGTCACAAAAGGAGATATAGTTCTAGAATATGTTGATACTTTGCATCAATTAGTGGATATTTTTACAAAACCTTTAGATAAAAAGAGATTTTGGACACTTAGGAGAGAATTAGGTTTAACTAACCTACCTTGACTTAGTTTTTAAAATGATTTTTAGCACTTTTAATTAGTTTTTAAAAATGCTTATAAAAATAATATTTTTGATTGCATTCTTTGCTATTAGTTAGGGGGAGTTTATGATCTTTAGAGAAAATTAATATTATGTTCAAATAAAATTTAATTTGATTGATTGAACATTGTTAATTTTCAATATATGGAGTTGCCAATACCACTAGAGCTAATTAATTTAGCATTTTAAGTGTTTAAAAATGAATTTTAACATTTTTGTGCACAGTGTATCGATACCTAGGTATCGATACATTTCTTTGAATATGCATCGATACACTATGATAGTGTACCGATGCAATCATTGAATGTGTATCGATACACTCAGTAATGTACCGATACACTCGTCGGGTTTTAGGCTTAAATCCCTAAAATTTCCTTATTTTGTCAAAACCCTTAAAACACTCAAGCCCGACGTTCCTCTCCAAAAATAACCCAATCTCCATTTTGCTTCAAATCAACGGTTTTAAGTTGGAATCCAACTATTCTTCAACTTCTAAACCTGTTGGAATCATCAAATACGTGCAAACAACATCACATTCTCACTTAATCTGAATTTTCAAGGTAATATTTCAAAAACCTCTATTTTATTGATTTTTGAACTTAGGACTAGTTTTAATTAGTTCTAAGTAGTCCTAAGTTGAACTAAATATCAGACATTGATTATATGATGTTTCTAAACTAGATTCTAAAACTAATTTCGTCAAAAACACACAATTTTTGTCAATCTTTTTTAAATTCGAAATAAAAAAAGTTTTGATTTTAAAATTTGATGTTTTTGATTTAATTATGTTATTTTGAAAACTACATATTTGTTGAGTTAATCGATTGACGAATATGGCCAAGAGGGGGGTGAATTGGCAATTAAAAAATTTGGTGGAAGCTTTTGCAGAAAATTGAAAGAATTTGCACAGCGATTTAGAGTGGTTTGACTTTATCAACCAAAGTCTACGTCCACTACCTTTGCTATCCACACTAAGGATTTTCCAACAAATTCACTAATTTGTTCTTTCTTTTGAGGCCAAAGAGATAACCTTACAACTCCCTCAAGAATATACCCCAATTCTTGAGAACACTATTTTCTCAAAGAGAAATACAAATTTGCAAACTTACAAGAAAAACCTCACAAGTAAGATGTTTGCACACTTCTAGAACAAGAAAAGAACACTAAAAGATAATTACAAATGAGCACAAATGGTGTTCTTGAAAGAAAAATGAATATTGAAAGGAAAATTGGCTTGATTTGCACAAACTTGGTGTTTGATGTTTTCTCTCTTGTTTCTCTATAATTTCTTGTTGATCAAGGACTTCAGAACTTGTTTAAATACACCTTGAATCACTTCTGAACGTTGGGGATGATTAGTGAAGATCATATAGCCGTTTTAGTGTGAAAACAATTAATAAAACAGCTTAGAGCGTTGGGAGAATCGGTACCCCCTATGGGGAATCGGTTCCCTAAGTGTAAAATTCAAATATTTCGACCGTTATACAAGGGGGGAATCGGTACCCCCTGGGGGGGGGAATCGGTTCCCTCCGAGCATACTGGAATTCTCGGAGCCAAACCATTCAGGGGGAATCGGTACCCCCTTGGGGGGGGAATCGGTTCCCTCTGAGCAATCTGTAATTTTTGGCTTTAAAATGGTTCGAAATACTTTGTAAAATTATTTTGAAATTGTTTTAAGATTAAAACTTAATTTTACACTTTGAGTAAGGATTAAAAATGATCTTTGAAAGATTTGGAGTAATGTTTTGATATTCGAATAATTCTATCGAATATACTTAGAAAATCATTTGGAAAATCTTAAAATTCATTTAACTTAATTTGTTATATCGAAATATCAAAATATTTTCAACAATCTCCCCCGTTTTGATATAACAAAAACATTTTAGTAATTTTAAGATTTTGAAATCATGTTTTGAAATTACTCTCCCTTTAACACTTCTCCCATTTATCATTTAAAAACACTTTAACACTTCTCCCCCTTTTTGTTAAATCAAAAAGACATTTTAAAGAATTTAAACAAGGTTTTGAAATCATTTAGCCAATTGATTATATATAATATAAGCTGCTAAGATCACAAGCAAGAGAAACGTTAGCCATTAGTTTCATAATCAATATTCATAATTAATGTTAAATGGCAAAATTGATCATATATCTAATCATGAAGTAAATGATGCAATAATGAATAAATTTAATCACACCAAATAGATAATTTCTCACCATTCATAAATCCAAACAAATTCAAAGTCAATCAATTCATAAATTCAAACATTCCAAAATCTTCAAAATGTTAAAACAAGTTTAGAGTTCAAAGCAAAACATTGAATCACATATCCGGATCAGTAGGAGGAAAACGAGCTCGCATAGCGGCCATTTCGTTAGTGAGGTCATTAATACGTGCGTTGGTTGCTTCATTATTTGCACGCATTTCCCGAAGAATTTCTAATTGTTGAGCTCCCATTGTGGATAAATGAGACTCTATAGAAGTAAAGCGTGAATCCATAGTAGCGTATTGAAAATCGAATGTCTCCATAAAGGATTAGAAATATGGAGGCATTGGATGCGTTTGTTGTGCTTGCTCTTTGGGCTGCTCACGTTCATCTTCGGCTTCATCGATGTCTCGCATTAATTGCTCAAGCTCGAGATCTTCGTCAGCTTCGGGTGGAGCTTGTGAAGAACTAGCTCCCGGAGTATTTGCAGAAGATCGAACCCATTCACCGGTTTCCTTATCCTTAATCCATCCCTCTCTCGTTAAGGAAAGAAGGTTAATTTGTTTCTTAAGGGGAAAAATGGCATCTAGACCGACTCTAAGCCCAGCTTTGGAAAACAGATTACTCAAAATGCAACCGTAAACAGGAGATGAACATAGTTTTTTGTTAGGAACAAGATTTACGGTTTCAACAATTTCAGCAAAAATAATATGAGGTAGGTTGATTTTATTATTGTTTTCGAAACAATGTAACCACCAAATATCTAAGGCTCTAAGAGTAGAATAACGACCTCCGGATGGTCGAAACCACCAAGAAATCATTAGATGAAGAAAACGTTCATGAAGGTCTAGGACACTTGCACTATCCCTTCTTTTATAACGAGATCCTAAAACCTGTTTTTCATTTGAAATCCCATCATTATCTAATCCGAATGTATTGGCTATGTAAGCCGAGTCAATATATAAGAATTGTCCTAGAAGGTAGGAACAAATTCCTATGGTTTCAGTTTCAGTTTGGTTTTTAACACAAACGGAATTAGAATAGAAAATACGAACAAGTTAATGGTAAACGATGGGTTCAAGGTCAAAGAGTTTATCAAATTTCCACTCTTGTAAAAGAGGAAGATATTTAAAATTGATAGCTAACATAGCTTAACGAGAAGGAATACGTTCTTCCCGGATTTTGTAAGAGTCGAAATATTGATAATACCAAAAACGATGATTTCTAGGTCCAGGATGATTGAAACACGAATTTTGAATAGTCAAATTAGGATCAATAGGATTAGGATTAGAAATTGGAATACGTGGAGGATTTGGAGGTGGATTTGGTTGACGGTGTGAACGACTAGATGAAGACCTAGCACGTTTCGGATTGGGCATGGTTTAGGAAATCGGAATAGAATTGATAACCTGCAATTTAGAAAACACATGTATGCAATTCAATCAATCCCAAAACTCAATTGAGTTCTCAATATTTCAAGGTTCTCTAAATCAATCCTAATGGGCAAAGTTTTTGAAAAACTTTTGAAAAATATGGTTTTGAGAAACAATATATGTATAGTTTTCATAACAACAACATAATTTAATCAAAACACAATAATTTGAAAATTAACATTTTTTTTAATTTCGAAAATTTTAAAAAAATTTGGAAAATTCTTGTCTTTTTGATGAAATTGGTTGTAATATCTAGTTTCTAATCACTAAACAATCAATGCCCGATCTAAAGTTCATCCTAGAACTAATTAAAACAAGTCCTATGTTCAAAATTAATAAAATAGGGAGTTTAGAAAATTTTACCTTGAAGGATGAGATTGAGTGGATTTTGATGTTGTTTGCACGATTTTAATGATGATTGCAAGTTTAGGAGATGATATTTGAAGTGAATTCCGATTAAAATCGATGATTTGAGGCAAGAATGGAGATAGGGAGAGAGTTGAGAGGGAACGGCGGAAGAGAAAAACAAGAGAGGTTTGAGCAAAAATTGGGTTCTGCCCGTTTTAAAACCAGAACCCCAGGGGGGTATCGATCCCCTGTGGGGGAATCGGTTCCCTCATTGGGGGATCGATTCCCTCTGCACCAAAATGCTAAAATCCGATTTTAAATACTCAAAATGATAAATTAATTTCCTCTAGTGGTATTGGCAACTCATATATTGAAAATTAATCATGTTCAAATAATTAAATTAATCTTTAAACGATATTTGAACATAAAATTAATTTTTCATCACGAATCATAAACTCCCCCTAACTAATAGCAATGAATGCAATCAAAAATTGTTATTATAAGCATTTTTCATTTATTATTAAAAGTGCTAAAATTATTTTAAACACTCAGTGAAGATAGATTGGTCAAACCTAATTCTCTCCTAAGTGTCTAAAATCATTCCTTGTCTAAAGGTTTTGTAAAGATATCCGCTAATTGGTGCAAAGTATCAAACAATTCTAGAACTATATCTTCCTTAGTGACATGGTCTCTAATGAAGTGATGTCTTATTTCAATGTGCTTAGTTCTAGAGTGTTGGATGGGATTTTTAGTGAGACAAATAGCACTAGTATTGTCACACTTGATAGGAATGGTACCTACTTCAATTCCATAATCAAAAAAGTTGTTGTTTCATCCATAGAACTTGTGCACAGTAACTACCAGCTGAAATGTATTCGGCTTCAGTGGTAGATAATGCAACACAATTTTGTTTCTTTGAAAACCAAGAAATTAGCATATTTCCAAGGAATTGGCAAGTACCGGAGGTGCTTTTCCTATCTAATTTGCATCCTCCATAATCCGCATCAGAAAAAGCATGCAAGCTAAAGCTAGAGTCTCTAGGATACCAAAGTCCTAAACTAGGAGTGTCCTTAAGGTATCAAAAGATTCTCTTAACAGCTAGTAAATGTGATTCCTTAGGGCATGATTGAAATCTAGCACATAAGCAAACACTAAACATAATGTCCGGTCTACTTGCAGTTAGATAAAGTAGAGATTCAATCATTGACCTATATAATTTAACATCTACACATTTACCTCCTTCATCTAAGTCAAGCTTTGTTGAAAAGCTCATTGGAGTGTCATGAGGTTTCCCATTTTCCAGTCCAAACTTCTTGAGCATATCTTTGACGTACTTAGCTTGATTGATGAAGATGCCATCTTTTCTTTGCTTGATTTGGAGTCCCAAGAAAAATGAGAGCTCCCCCATCATGCTCATCTCAAACTCACTTTGCATTAGCTTAGAAAATTCTTGGCAAAGAACATCATTAGTAGAACCAAATATTATATCATCAACATAAATTTGAACTACTAATAAATCTTTACCTTTATGCTTCAAAAACAATATAGTGTCAACCTTCCCTTTTGAAAAACCTTTTTCAATTAAAAAATTTGAAAATCTTTCATACCAAGCTCTAGGAGCTTGCTTTAAACCATAAAGTGCTTTTTTCAATTTTAAAACATGATCCGGAAAATTTGAATCTTCAAAACCTAGAGGTTGTTCCACATACACTTCTTCTTTTATAAAGCCATTTAAAAATGCACTTTTTAACATCCATTTGATATAATTTAAATTCATTGAAACATGCAAATGCTAATAACATTCTAATTGCTTCCATCCTAGCTACGGGAGCATATGTTTCATCATAGTCTATGCCCTCTTCTTGAGTATACCCTTGAGCAACAAGTCTAGCCTTGTCTCTCACTATATTACCACTCTCATCAAGCTTATTCCTAAATACCATCTAGTACCTACATTAGATTTATTACTAGGCCTTTCAACTAATGTCCATACTTTACTTCTCTCAAATTGATTTAACTCTTATTGCATAGCCATAATCCAATGTTCATCATTTAATGCTTCTTTAATATTCTTAGGCTCTATGCATGAGATAAATGCAACATAATTACAAATATTTCTAAGAGAATATCGAGTTGTTACCCCTTTTGATGGATCACCTATAATTTCACCATCCTTGACATAGTTGTACTCTCTTGGATAAGATACTTCCCTTTCTTCAATGGTTGGATTCTCAAGAGGATCATGAGTTTCCTCATTTTTTTCTTCCTTTGATGATGGTTCTCCAACGTCATGTCTAACGTCATTTCTATTTATAACACCTACATCATCATTCACACAAGAATCCTTCCTCATAAGGGGATTATCATCGAAAACAACATGTATAGACTCTTCTACAACTAAAGTTCTTTTATTAAATACACGATAGGCTTTAGAATTTAAGGAATAACCCATAAAAATTCCTTCATCACTTTTAGCATCAAATTTGCCAAGGTTTTCTTTACCGTTGTTTAAAACAAAACATTTACATCCAAAAGGATGAAAATAACTAATGTTAGGCTTTTTATTTTTGAAAATTTCATATGGATTTTTCTTTAAAATTGGCCTAATCATTACTCGATTTATAACATAACAAAGCGGTATTTGTGGCTTCCACCCAAAAATATTTTGGCAAATTATTTTCACAAAGCATGGTTCTAGCCATTTCTTCTAAAGTTCGATTTTTCCTCTCAACAACTCCATTGAAAAATTATGGCTAATACCGTTAGAGTTACAAAATTCAGTAAATCCAAGATTTTCAAATTCAGTTCATGATCACTCCTAACACTAGTTATAGAGTAACCTTTTTCATTTTGGATTACTTTTGAAAATGTGACGAATTGTTCTAATGCTTCATCTTTAGTATTTAAAAATAGAATATAAGTATATCTAGAATAGTCATCTACCAAGACAAATGCATATTGTTTTCCACCCAAGCTAGTAGTTCTAGTTGGCCCAAAAAGATCTAAATGGATCAATTGTAAAACTCTACTAGTTGATACATCATTAATGGATTTAAAAGAAACTCGCTTTTGTTTTCTTTTAGCACAAGCATCACAGATTTTATCATTATCAAATTTAAGCTTAGGCAACCCTCTTACTAGGTCTCATTGAATTAACCGTTGCAAAACACTCATACTAGCATGTCCTAGTCTCCTATGCCATAACCAACTATCATGTTCATCCTTAGCAACTAGGCATAAATTAGTCATATCAAAAGAATCTAAATGCACCATGTATATGTTCCCTATTCTATGACTAACAAGCATAATCCGATTAGATGCAATGTCAATGACTTTACAACCATTAATTTCAAATAAGACATTGAATCCTTTATCGCATAATTGACTAATACTCAATAGATTATGCTTTAATCCATTCACATATAAAACATTTTTAATTTATTTGGAAGAGGTGTTACCTATTGTACCAATACCTTCAATGTGACCTTTTGAATTGTCTCCAAAAGTCACTTCTCCTCCATTTTTGGCGTTAAGCTCAATGAACCGGCTTTTGTCTCTGGTCATGTGTCTTGAGCATCCACTATCAAGGTACCATGAATTTGAATTTGTTTCCCGTGCCTTGTAGCAATGCTCCTTTCCCTACAAACATAGATTAATTTTTGATTTTTGGTACCCAAATTCTTTTGGGTCCATATTCATTAGTTTCCAAAATCCTAGTCCCCTTAGGTATCCATTTTGTGTAGGATATTTTTATCTTTAGTAGTAATGAGTTCTTTAGGAACCCACATACTTCTAACGATTTTTCCATTAGAGGTTCTTTGGGGACCTCTATGATTGTAGTTTCTAAAACTTTTTCTAACAAAGTTGGATTTTGAATTTCCACCTTTTTCAAAATGTTTTGTTCCAACTTTATCAAAAGAAGTTTTAAGATCATCAATTTTCTTTTGGTGCAAATCTAAATTTTTCTTTTCAAACTCTTCTAGTTTGATTTACAAATCTTTGATTTTACTTTCAAGATCGTTGTTGGTTTTGGATATGAGTTTGTTTTCATTTTTCAATTTTGAAACATCATTTTTTTTATTTTAAAAATAATTTCTCATAATCTGAAGCCAACCCATTATATTCCTCTAATAACTCATCATAGGATAAATCATCAAAATTGGATGAGTTAGAGGTTACCTTAGAATTTTCCCCAAATGCCATCAAGCACAAGTTAGCTACTTCTTGTTCCTCTTCATCGGAACTTTCTTCATCGCTCCATGTAGCCACATGAGCCTTGTGCTTATTCTTTGATTGACCCTTTTTCTTCAATTATGGGCAATCATATTTAACATGCCCTGAATTTTTGCATTCGTAGCAAATGATTGGGTCCTTCTCTTTCGGTTCATTTTTGAGGCCTTCATTTCGTTTGAATTTTCTTCCTCGATAAGGTCTCATCATTTTTCTGAACCGTTTGGCAAACAATGCCATTTCCTTGTCATCGTCATCGTTATTCGAATCACTCTCACCTTTTGTGGATTTGAGAGCAACTCCAATGTTTTTCTTCTTCTCCTTCTCCTTTGGTGTCTCGTCAATCTTGTCGAGGTCCACCTCATCTTCGAGCATCATTTCATGAGTGAGGAGTGACCCAATTAGCTCTTCAAGAGTTAAGGACGTTAAGTCCTTAGACTCGATGATTGTCGTCTTCTTTGATTGCCACGATCTTGGGAGGGAGTAGACTAACTTCCTCACAAGCTTTTCATTTGAAATGATCTCTCCATATGATTTGAGACCATTGACAATCGTTGAAAATCTATCCGTCATAGCTTTGATATCTTCATTTGGTTTCATCCTGAAATTTTCATAGCTATACGTTAGAATACTAATTTTAGATTTCTTTACCTCATCGGTACCTTCATGAGTGACTTGAAGTTTGTCCCATATTTCTTTGGCGGTTGTACACGATGAAACTCTTCCGTATTCATCTGGTTCAAGAGCACAAAAAATGATATGATGGCTTTGGAGTTGAGCTGGAACATTCTTGTCTCTCCTTCACTCCACAACCTTGGATGAGTGAGAGGTTTGATGTATCATTCTTCTACAACATTCCAGGCTCCCATGTCACTTGCTTGAATGAATTACATCATTATATTCTTCCAATAGGCATAGTTAGCTCCATTGAAGAAAGGAGGCTTGTTGACGGGCATCGAGTCGAGACCGGAGTCGAAGTTTGAAGCGGAGGCCATTGATGACTTTGATTATCGATATAACTCTTCCCGAATCGACTCAAGAGGCGATTAAACCTTCAAATGAGTTAGGCTCTGATGCCAATTATTGAGTTAATCGATTGACGAATATGGCCAAGAGGGGGGTGAATTGGCAATTAAAAACTTTGGTGGAAGCTTTTGCAGAAAAATGAAAGAAATTGCACAGCGATTTAGAGTGGTTCGACTTTATCAACCAAAGTCTACGTCCACTACCTTAGCTATCCACACTAAGGATTTTCCAACAAATTCACTAATTTGTTCTTTCTTTTGAGGCCAAAGAGATAACCTTACAACTCCCTCAAGAATATACCCCAATTCTTGAGAACACTCTTTTCTCAAAGAGATACAAATTTGCAAACTTACAAGAAAAACCTCACAAGGTAAGATGTTTGCACAATTCTAGAACAAGAAAAAACACTCAAAGATAATTATAAATGAGCACAAATGGTTTTCTTGAAAGCAAAATGAATATTGAAAGGAAAATTGGCTTGATTTGCACAAACTTGGTGTTTGATGTTTTCTCTCTTGTTTCTCTATAATTTCTTGTTGATCAAGGGCTTCAGAACTTGTTTAAATACACCTTGAATCACTTCTGAACATTGGGGATGATTAGTGAAGATCATATAGCCATTTTAGTGTGAAAACAATTAATAAAACAGCTTGGAGCGTGAGGGGGAATCAGTTCCCTAAGTGTAAAATTCAAATATTTCGACCGTTATACAAGGGGGGAATCGGTACCCCCTGGGGGGAATCGGTTCCCTCCGAGCATACTGGAATTCTCGGAGCCAAACCATTCAGGGGGAATCGGTACCCCCTTGGGGGGGGGAATCGGTTCCCTTTGAGCAATCTGGAATTTTTGGCTTTAAAATGGTTCGAAATACTTTGTAAAATTATTTTGAAATTGTTTTAAGATTAAAACTTAATTTTACACTTTGAGTAAGGATTAAAAATGATCTTTGAAAGATTTGGAGTAATGTTTTGATATTCGAATAATTCTATCGAATATACTTAGAAAATCATTTGGAAAATCTTAAAATTCATTTAACTTAATTTGTTATATCGAAATATCAAAATGTTTTCAACAATATTGATTTTCAAAATTAGTTTTCAAATTTTTCCCATTAGGATTATTTTAGAGAACCTTGAATATTGAGGACTCATATTGAGTTTTGTGATTGATTATATTGCATACATGTGTTTCAAAATTTGCAGGTTACCTTACCCATTCCAATCTTTAACTATGTCTAATCCAAAACGCCCTAGGTCATCATCTAGTTGTTCAAACCAAAACCAACCTCATATTCCACCTCCACCTCAAAATCCAAATCCAAACGACCCGGATATGGCCATTCTAAACTCTTGTTTTAATGAGTCTGGTCGTAGACAAGATCTCCACCATAGGTATCATAATTCATTTGAGTCATATAAAATCCGAGAAGAGCGTATCCCCTCAATTCAAGCTATGGTTGATATGAATTTTCAATATCTTCATACCCTTAAATCCTGGAAATTTGATAAACTCTTTCACCTTAAACCGATTGTCTATCACCAATAAGTCTGTATTTTCTATTCTAATGTGGTGTGTCTCCAAAACAAGCGTCGAACTAAAACTATAGGGATTCGATTTTATCTTTTAGGTCAATTCTTTTATATTGACTCCGACACAATTGCTAATATCTTTGGTTTTAGTAATGAAGGTTTAGATAACGAAAAAGAGATGGTGGCTACACCTTATAAAGCCAAAGCTAGTGCTAGTACCTTAAGGACTTTTCACGAGTGGTTCTTTCACTTGATCATCTCTTGGTGGTTTAGACCATCTACAAGTAGATTTTCTACTCTTAGAGTACTAGACCTTTTGTGGATACATTGTATCCAACATGAAAAGAAAATAAATTTGCCACATATCATTTTCGGTGAATTAGTAGATATCGTAAACACTGTCCTATCCAAATTTGTAGAAACTTTAGTTTACGGTTGTCTTCTTAGCAACTTGTTTATCAAATCCAACCTTAGGGTCTCGTTTGATATTCCCATCCCTCTCAAGAACCAAATAAATTTCACATAGTTAAAGAAATTGGGATGGACCGGGGACAAGGATCGTTGGGTTCGATCCGCCGAGAAAACAGCGGAAGCTAGTTCTTCACAAGCTCCACCAACACCTACTGCAGACGATGATCCAGAGCTAGAATCTCTTATGCGCGATATTGATGATCACGTACCCAATGACGAGCCGGCACAGCAAGATAGTCAGATGCCTCCATACTTTCAATCTTTTATGGAGAATCTTGACATGAGGTTTGCCTCCATCGAGTCGCATCTAACTGCTAACAACAAAGCGATGAATCATCGTTTCGATGCTATGGATGAGAAGGTCGATGCACTTACACGTGATGTGGCCAATATATGGGCACATTTATCACCTTCTGCTCCACCGATGGACGATTAGACCGTTTCTTGCTTTGTTTTCTTAGGTTGAGATATAACTTATTGTCAAAACACTTTGATGTTTTTGGATTTGTTTGATATGGATGTTAGATGTTTGAACTTATATGTTTTTATTTGATTTTGGTTGTTTGAATAGTTTGAATTTAATGTTTATATTGGTTTATATTAATTTTTGCATCATTTAGAATATGATCAATTACCATTGCATATAATTTATGAATATTGATTTATGAAACTAATGGCTAACTTTTCTCTTGATCTTAGCAGCTAAAGCTTTCAATTTTAAATCAATTGGCTATTTCCTAAATGGGAAAATAAATCTTGTTTAAAAACGTTTTATAGAGCCTTTTTGATTTAACAAAAAGGGGGAGAATAAAGTAAGGGGAAGTAATTTTTCAAAACTAATTTCAAAAATAATTTTCAAAGAAAACCTTAAAATTACTTAAAAGTTTTGTTATATTAAAAAGGGGGAGATTGTTAAAAACATTTTGATGTTTCGATATAACAAATTAAGTGTTATCGAATATCAAAAATATTACTCCAAGTATTTCAAAGGTCAATTTCAATCCTTACTAAAGTGTAAAATTGTGTTTGAAACTTAAAATATTTTTGAAACAATTTTTACAAAGTATTTCGAACCATAATCGAGCCTAAAATCAATTTTACAAAGGGATGTACCGATACACTCTTGGATGTATCGATACACACCCAACATCAAAGCTATTTTATGTACCGATGCACAACCTTGCATCGATACACTCCTATTTTTATTGAAACATCGAATCCATTTTGTGTACCGATACACATCATATGCATTGATGCACTCTGGCTTTATTAAAACATCGAATGCAATTAGTGTACCGATACACCCCAAGTGTATCGATACACTAGGTCAGCCAACAGTAGAAATATTTGAATTTTACACATAGTGTACCGATACACCTTGAGAGTGTACTGATACACACACGCTCCCAACTGGTTTATTAAATTGTTTTCACACCATAACGGCTCTATTGACTTCACCAATGATCCCCAACGTTTAGAAGTGATCCAAGGTATATTTAAACAAGCTCAGGAGCTATTGATCAATAACAAGAAGAAAGAATTGAGAGAGAATCAAAGAGAAAACATCAAACCTTATTGTTTGAGCATTTTAAGCCTATTTTCATTCAATATTCATTTTGCTTTCAAGAACACTATTTGTGCTCAATTGTATTATTCTTGAGTGTTCTTTCTTTGTTCTAGAATTGTGTAAACATATTGCCTAGTGAGGTTTTTCTGTAAGTTTGTGAAATTTGTAATCTTCTCTTTGGGAGAGAGTGTTCTCAAGAATTTGGGGTATAATTCTTGAGGGAGTTGTAAGGTTACTCTTTGTCCTCAAAAGAAAGAACAAATTAGTGAATTTGTTGGAAAATCCTTAGTGTGGATAGCTAAGGTAGTGGACGTAGACTTTAGTTGAGAAAGTCGAACCACTCTAAATCGTTGTGCAAATATTTTCTATTTTCTGCAAAAAGCTTCCATCAAAATTTTAATTGCCAATTCACCCCCTCTTGGCTATTTCGTTGATCGATTAACTCAACATAAGCGATATACGTGGAAGTATCTTCAGTCAAGCACATATGTGGATAGTGGAGAACGAGGATCATTATAGGGGATGTATAAACCAGCGGAATAACGAGCAAGTCAGATTCAGAAATAACGGAGAGCGTAAGATTTGAGAATGTCGATAAAGTTAGGAGGTGTAAGCCGTCCTTTCAATTCAAGGGGTATTGAAAGGAAGTTCAATGAGGGTGATCAGAGTATCGCTACCCAGTGTTGAACTTGAGTCAGGCATCGGGTTAACGGATAGTACAGTCAATGAACAACAACCTTAGAAATAGTCATAAAACCCTGAGAACGCATAGAGACTTCGCTAGAGGTAGAGAATGAGTAAATTACCCTTTAGTAACGAGCGATCAGAGTGGAGCAACATAGTAAATAGTAGTAGTAGTAGACCAATAAGCCTTTGCGTAACGTTCTGGTTAGAGAACGAGCAAGATAACATCTAGTGGGAAGATGATCTCTCCGGTTTGTAAAATGTTTTAGATTACTATTTTAGATGTTGTATGATACCATTGGGTATGTTTTAAAAAGAAAAAAAAAGAAGTTTTTGGAAATCAAGGGTTACCTCGGTAGCTCAATGTGACACTTTAGGCCAAATCAGGTCTAGGGTGTTACAATCTCAATAACATACATCAGGCTTTAAAATATCAACATATACTAACATATCAAAAATATCATATACGAGTGCATTGGATAGTTCATACCCGAAACCATCCACAAACTATTTAGTAAAGTATCGTATAAAAACACATTGGGTAATTTATACCTAAAAATCATTTATAAATCATTTCAGAAAAATCATTATGAAAATATTTCAAAATTCGATCCAAATATCCGAGGTTGACTCATCGCAAGTCTTCCTCATATAATATATATAAAATAAATAAGAATACACTCACTTGGTAATGCCTCACTAATAAACCTCTATTTTCGGTATATGCCTCACTCTTGTACTTTTTCTTTAGCCTTTTGCTCGATTCAATCTCATTTCAATCACGATCTATATATAAGCACCATTAACATAATACATACAATTTAAAGAAGACGTTAATATCTTCACTAACATAATAGGTGCATGTTAACATAGAAATTGCTAAAAATGCAATTAATGCATGTTCGATACTAATTCCCTTTCACATGATCAACATTAACTTTAACTCTTTCAAAATAACATTTCAAGTCTCTCAAATAATCATCTTTATCAATAATTCACATGACATTTTAAACTTTACATTTCAACTACTACTTATGAATTCTTTTAAAATTTATTTCAACTTTTTTATTTTGTTCAAAATGGTCCCTTAACCATTTCACTTTAAATTCAATACCAATCACTCATTTCAAACATTCTAACAATGTATTTAAACTAGTACATCAACATTATACTAATTTCATTTCAAGCTCAACTTTCATGCATTTTACATTTTGGTCCTCAAACTTTAACAACTTACAAAATGATCCGATCAATCTTCTAACATCAAAATTAATATTCTAACATTCAATTCTAGCATAGTACATCAATTATGAAATAATTGCTCAATAATCCCCAATTTTGACAAAATATGCAAATAGGTTCCTATACTTTCACAAACTTCCAAATTGATCCAAATCACATTTTAAAGCGTGTAGAATCATTCTTATAACCATTCTAATCCTTAAGAAATTTTTGTATAATTTCCCCATATTTTCTCCCTTTGGGCGAACCTAATTTGTATTATTAGGTATGATTTACACTTTGATTCAAGCATGAATTCAACTTCCTAACATCAATCCCATGCAATTCCAATCAATTCCAATTAAAAAACAATCCAATTTCATCATTTTTCTACAAACCCTAAGCATTGTCGAATTCAACATAATCATTTCTACATTTTTTTTATCATCGCACAAGCTTGAAAACAATTCTACTTCATCACTAACACTAAAATCCAACCTTAAATCATTGAATTTAAACTTCCCCTTAATCCACAAATTTCATGAAACCAATCTTCCAAGCAAGAAAAACATGAAATATTTATACCAAATAATAGAGAATCTGATGTAGATTAATTCTCTATTTCATGTCTTAATCCAAAAATAAATTAAATAAGCTTGAAAATGAAAATGAAAATTTTCTTCTTACCTACAATGGGGTTCACGAAAAATGGAGAGAATAGAGAGGATTGAGACTTGAATTTTCGTTGAAAATATATTATTACACTTGCTAAAAGACTAATTAAATGATTTAAAAATTCATTTAATTTAAAATTACCAATTTACCATTATTAAATAATGATAATTACCACCATGCCATTACCATGACATCATTCCTTACATCATCATCTTTACATCATCATCCTTACATCATCCATAAACTAATATTTTATTAGTTTCCATCCTTATCTTGCAGTTTTTCAAAAATCACAATCTTATCACTTTAATCCAATTGTCTTGATTTAACATGGAAAATACACTAATATCTAATGATCTATGTTAAATTCTATTGATAAAAAATATGGAAATGAAATTATTAACCTTTAAATGTCATCCTTCAAATTTTCCTAAATTTTTTATTTGATCCGATTAGCCGAATATTTTACTGAACTTTATCGATTAATAGCTTTTAATACAAGCTCTAGATCAAAATTTGAAAAACACATAAATATCATTCTTACGTGTAAACTATTCATTTACAGGATAAATTTTTTTTTAAAATTATCATTTTGGTCCCTAAACTTTTTCCAAACTTATACTTTGGCCACTAAACTTTCAAAAATTATTTGGTCACTAGCCAAAATTTTGGGGTATTACACTTACAGTTCCACTAGTGTTTTCAATGTAGTTGAGTTCCAGCAATGAAGTGGTATACCTGATACTTCCAACCACGTCTCACTTTCAACTTGATTTAAGGATTCCGTCCAAAGGGATATTTCCTCAAAAAATTTCTTTCAAATATTGTCATTGAAGATTTTCCAACATAATGAATAGATCTTCATATTCAATAGTTATTAGAAAAGTTTTTCCTCCCAATGTTTGATCTTTAATCTCTCTAAGACCCCAATTTTGTAGTTTTCAGTTGGATGCCCTTAACAATGCACAAAACATTCATTTTTTCCAAACTATCACCTCCTTATCTTCCATAAGTCTTTGACCCTAACGTGTCTCATAATCCTCTTTCTTTATTTAATCACTTGTTCCTTATCATCCCTGATCATCCATACTTTTTCCTTTCCAGTCGTTCTCTGAAATGTCGTACTCTTGTGCCTCACTTGACTCGTGCTCTTAATCCTCATACTCCTTGTAAACTTTGCTTGTCCATATCCTTTTGTAGGTTTTTTGTTGAACTTTGTAAACACCACCATTATTTTATTTCCATAGACGTTCAAGCCGTTAAGTCTATCAATCACTCTTGTTGCTTCTGTTCTAATCCCTACCCTTACAAAACCAAATCTTCTCCTCCTTTGCTTCTTTTGTTTGCAATGAATACGTTGATGATATTCCCATGTCTTCCAGCCATCTGTCATAGTCCTTTCCAATGGAGTTTCAACTACAAATTATCCACAAATATATACCTCCCCTTCTGTCATTCCTGACAAGAACGAAGGTTACTTGAAATATTTGATTGTTAAAGGATGGAAGATCACCTATGCACAATTTGGTTTAGCACCTCACTTCTAACAACCTCATGGTAGAGGGGTTTTTTTTTAATTTAATTGCACTTAGTTTATTGGTTGAAGACGACTAAAGGGGTGATGTTTATGAGATATATTAATTGGTCGAGTTGTCAAAGATATTTATATTATCATATTTTGTGTGGATTAGAATCTTAGTACTTATCTTGAAAATATAATGGGGGTGTTTGGTAAATAACTTTTTGAAGAGTTCTTAGCTTATTTGAGCATAAATAGCTAATTGGTAGTCAAACCCTCCATTTTTAGTGTTTGGTAAACACCTTTTTGAAATAGCTTATTGTGCAAAATAAGCTGAAAATGAAAACGCTGGAAAATCCAACGATTTGGGAGAGCTGATTGCAAAATAAGATGTTAAATGACATTTTTACCTTATTATTTTCATAATTACATCAATATCATAAAACCTAATCTAATGAAATAACCTTCGTCCTAATATATTTTAGTGAAATTTTATTTTATTATTCTATTTTTTAGTTGTAGATTCTCAAATATACTTTTGTTAAGAAAATATAGCAAAACATGAAAGTAAAAAATATTGTGTTGATATTTTATACAATGTTAATAGTATGCATCAATCTCACAAGGTTAATATTTGTAAATATTAAAATTAAAAAAATATATTCAAAATTTTTAAAAATATTCACTAATTTTCTTAAGGAATTTTTAATTCATTGTCAAAAGTATTTTATTTGAATAATTTTACCCCAATATAGACTAAAGTATTATAAAACATATATGTACTTAACAACTAAATGTATCATACTCTTATTTGTCATTTTACTCATATCAGCTATCAGCTAAATTTACCAAACTTTTATACAAATAGTTAATCAAATCAGTTTTTCAAATTAACTAATCAAATCAGTTGGTCAAACCAACTACTAGAATCAACTACTTATAATCAACTATCAGTTGTTTGCCAAACACACCCAATATCTCAGATGATATTATTATTATCTAAAGCTCAATGATAGAAGATATTGTATTATAGGTAGTATCTAAAACATTATGTAACACTAAGCAAGGACACAATCGTTAAATAAATCACATAACTTCTCGAATCACAATCTTAAACACAAGTTATACAACAAACTCTATCTTGAGCATGTATTTAGTAACATTTTCTAAAACCAACTTAACTATTTAATCGTACTAATATCTTGGATGTCAATGATATATTGTCATATTTTGTGTGGATTCGAATTTTAGTATTTATTTAAAACATATAATATCTCAAATGATATCAATATCTAAAGCTTAGTGGCAGGAGGTCTTAGATTATAAGACAATATTTGTTTATAATCTTTCTTAACTATTGATAAAATCTATACATCTTGTAGACAATGACGGATCGAACCTTAAAAATTTAAAATTAATATATATTTTAGATTTTTCTATGTATTTTTATTAAAAATTTATTAAATTCCTACTTAAAATTTTATAAATTCGTCTCATTCTATAATTTTAAAAATACATATCTTTAATATAAAATATTACGTTCGTCCGTCTAAAAAAAAGTTAGTCCCACTAAAAAAGTAACGCTCCCTTCTACCGCCAAAACCGTTCAATAAATTTGTTTATTGACTGTTAAATCCAACATTCTTGACCCTACTAACAGAATAACATAAACAAATTTTATTTTTATTTCGTTATATTGGAAAATCGCCTTACGTACTTTTTATTCCTCTTAAATTTCCATATGAATTAGTTAATCATGGATTTTGAAGTATTGATTCGAATAAAATGTTAAAACTTTCCAACAGCCACTTATAGCTTCTAGTTTATTATAATATGCTAAGACTCAAAGATTTATTGCTTGCATAATAAAATATTATTTTTATACGAATCAAGCACTTTAATGATTGACGGAATAATTATTATTTTTGGATCATGGGTTTAAAACAAGGACAGTAAAATATTTGAGTTTTTATTATTAAATGATTAATAGTTTTTAAAATATATGCCGAGACTCGTTTTCATCCCGACACTATTATTATTAATATTATTTATTTTTTTAGGTTACAACCGGCCCAACTAACCCACAATCAAAGCCCAAACACGGGCCCAATTACAAGAGGGCCCAATTGGCCCAAACCCTAACCAAATAGGGTTTGTTGAAACCCTAACCAAATACGGTTTGTTGAAACCCTAACCAAATAGGGTTTGTTGAAACCCTAACTTTCCAGCTTCTTCCAGCCGCCGCCGCTTATGCAAACGGTTTAACCGCCGCCGCCACTGTACCGGCCACCGGTGCCCGACAATTCCAGCAGCCATTCAACCACTCCAACGTCACCATCTCTGCAATAGTGAAGGGAAATCAATCAACAATTTTACCAAATACCTAAACCCATTAAAAATTCGGATTAAATCCCATAAAATATGGTTTTTAAGGGTTTTCAGAGAAATCATTTTCCTTATGGTTTTTAGCCACACCAAAGACGTCAAGCATGGAAATAAAAACCAGAGAAGAAACGAGAGAAGGGGAGGCCATTCGAAAGGACAGAAACCATTCGAACCAGGGAGGGAATTTTTCGAACCAACAAAAAAACCGGAACAAAAGAAAAATAACAACCAAAAAGTCTTCGAACCAAAGAAAAACTTACCATTTAGGAAGATCCCGCCGTTGGTAGCTTCACCGGAACCATTAAAATCCACCACCAAAGGTAAAAATTGCACCTTTGGGGATTCAGCTTTATTTTTTTGGTGCTTGTAGTGTTTGGATTTTAGGAATTTAGCGGTGGGGTTGTATCTTGGGAGGCTATTTCGGCTATTTTGGGACCCCGTGACCACCGATTCACGTTGGTCGGGGCTATGTTGTGCCTTATACGGTCCATTTGTTTCATGTTATGCGGCTGAGAAGGGTAGAATGGATGGGTAAAAGTGTTAGTGTAAGATGAAACCCTATTTTAGGGTGTTTAACAAAACGACACAGTTTTAGGGGTGAGAGTACCGCCTGTTGGTCTAAAATGATATATTTACTTGTATGGTCATTGTAGCTTTCATAAGCCTCCATTTTGATCATCGAATGAAATTATTTCGTTTTATTTCGGTCACTTTATTTTATTGGCATTTAATTTTGGCCCTGACATGCGTATGATTCATGTTTTATAATGTTTTGAATTTGGCGCTTAGTTTTAGTAACTTCTGTTTCAGTAACGCACATTATTTGTGGTTTATTTTCATCCCTAATGTTTTATTGTTTAATATTTGCTGTTTTTACCCTGACTATTGTTATTGTTGATGTTTAGTTTCCCAAGTTTCTATTATTATTATTTAGTCCTTTCATGATCAAGTACGCTTAGTTGCCTTTTTTTTATTCCAGTCTTCCATGATTCCATGTTTGCATTTTAGTTCTTGACATACATGCATATTTTGTACATGTGCACAATATTATATGTATTTTACAATTTTTATTATATATTTTCTGTAGGATAAATGCATTACATATTATATATTACTTATGTTATAATTACTAAATGTTTATATATATTTTATTGACCCGAATATATAAATATATACGCATGTAAATAAAATAATATTACTATCCATATGTGTACTAAATGTATTTCATTCTTTATATTTTATTAGGAGTGTGTATATATTTCATATTATATTATTTATCCATATACTTTGTACCTAGTATTACTTTGTATGTTAATCAATTATTTGTTATTTTATTATTCAATATTTATACATGTATATCTTATCATTCTAACTATTATAAAATAATACCTTTTATATTCGAATGATTTTGTTTTTAAATATATTTAATATATGTATTTTATCTAAAAATTTGGACAATATTATTTTGTATGAGGAATCCATGAAAATGCCCCTTAATTGACAAGGAAGGTATTTTGAGCATTGTTCGCACAAAATAACAATCCTTATATTTTTTTCTAAAAAAAGGATCATAATTTAAATATCTTTCGAATTTACCATTTTCGGCTAAAAAGATGACGTATAATCGCTTATGTGCCGATTTCGGGCGTTGTGGGGTGCTAATCCTTCCTCACGCGTAATCGACTCCTGAACTCTTTTCAAAACGAATTTCTGGTTAAACGCATCTCATTTTTATCTTTTAAAATTATTTTTCTTAAAATTATTTTAAATTATATTTTCTAGGTATTTGACCTACCTAACTCAAAAGTCGATGGCGACTCCAATGTTTCACTTAATTTGTGCAATTATTTTAATAAGTTGGATCGTTTCCCGTCATAGCCCCAAAAAGCTTAAGGATCGTTCCGACAGATACTATCAGTTATAATCATCCTAGATTAATAAAAATAATAGTAATAAAATATTTTCCAATTTAATTATAATTTTTTTAATTATAAATAATAGTAATAAAATATTTTAATCGTTAAGATCACTTAATTAATTCAATCTGCAACATAGTTACATCAGTAAGAAGCGAGTAAATTTAAGGCG
Organism: Hibiscus syriacus; assembly: GCF_006381635.1. NCBI lineage: Eukaryota > Viridiplantae > Streptophyta > Magnoliopsida > Malvales > Malvaceae > Hibiscus > Hibiscus syriacus. The sequence goes on from NW_024063064.1 coordinate 1,936,282, forward strand.
GTATTGGTACAGTGAGTTAGCATAGCATGTGACGAGCTTTACATTTTAGTTGTTCCAAACACATTAATTGTCTGGAAAATGGGAAATCGAATGCTCATTTTTAACAATAACTATGACAATATAATGTTTCAATTAAATGACATTATTTAAACACCCAATTTATTGTCGCTTGGATTTATTATAACGCGTAGTGGTCGAAGACGAGAGAAAAAAATATTCATTTTGCCAACTTATGTGTTATAAAGACTATAAAAATTGATCTAGAATATTTTCGATGTTTGTTGGTTGAGAATTTTTTTTTCAATAAATTATTCTGATATATAGATTTTTGAGATTTTGAGTAATTTTATTTTTATAGTTGAGATTAAAGAAGAAGTTGATTTGATAATTGAATTAAGGACTAAAATATGATGAATGAAGAATATGATGACTAAAACAAGAAAGGGAAACCATAGGTGCTTAAGTAAAAAAAATAAGGGAAAAGATAAACGGCTAAGGCTTAATTAAACCATGCAATGATTAGATTAAACCGAAGAAAAAAATGGAGTAACCCATGCACTTTTACTCTTTCCTAAAACGATGAATAAGCTACTTAGGTGTCATTTTATAAAATTTAGTCTAATTTCTATAATTCTTAATTTAGGCTAAAATCGTAAATCCCTAATAAAGGCTTTCCTCACCTCAACCGTAATATTATTATAAGGTCACTAAGTAAGCCTTTTCCCTTCTTCGTCACGCCAAAATCACCATTAAAGTATATTTGAAGTTTATAATTATATTTTTTCTCTCTCTAAAATTTCAAGTTCCCTCTCTCATCCAAATTGAAAAATAAATACATAATTGAAATCCTTATTCCATAAACTTTACGTTGGTAATCTCAATTTCAAGCTTCAGGTAAGTTAATTTGAAACCCTAAATTGAATCCAAATTAGGGTTTATAGCAAAATTGAGAGATCATGTTGAAATTGATCATTGAAGATAAAATTGTAATTGATTATTTTTCCTCCATTCTTAGAAGAAGTGGATTTGGTGGAGCTCATCAACCAAATAGGGAATATTCAGATTTCGTCTAGTTCTTAATCCGAGTAAACATCCAACAACTTCGATATATTGTTATCTGAAGTTTAATTCGAACTTTATCGAGCCTATGAGGATACTAGATAATTTTTTAATTATAAGCTCAACGTTGTATTGGTAAGTCATGTTAATTTGATTATGGTTGTTCATGATTATTTTATCGAGTTCGAAATGCAATTGGTATGTTATAGAGTCAAAAATACTTGTACAAATATTCTATGACTTTCGATCTTATTAATGACGGAAATATGTTGATGATTTGTCGGACTTATGTCCAATAGTGACGAAGAGATTGATTATATGTCAGAATCATTCTTTGGAATCCCTTATCGAATCTTGACTTAAAATGAAAAATTTATCTTTTTGGAGTTGTTATTGATATTTTAGATTAGGTAAGATCAATAACGTGAAAGCTAAAAAAAACTCGTAAAAACAAGAACTAAAAAATTAAAAACAAGACTAAAAAATTAAAACAATTGAAGGTTCCAAGAACCTTGACTTGCCCACCTTTCCTTTCCTTGTCAGGTATAGCATCCATGAATGAACATCAAAGAAAGCACAAAGAGAGAAATATTGAGCCTTTCCCCAATTGTTATACAACTATATAGCAAACATCTATGGAGTCCGAGCACCACCTATCCTCTGTAGTTTGAAGAGCCACTCGAGGGGGAACCTCTTCTACCAAGAATAAGTCTACATTTCCAAGCATCCAGTCAGTTGCCAGCAGATGTGCCGCCCGATTACCTTCTCTAGAGACAAATCATAACTCACAGGTTTGAAGAGGTCGATCATCCTAGCCCATCTAAAATCAAAGAACTTTTCTCACTCCGATATGGAGCCGAAGAAGATAACTTTTGGATAACATAGCGAGAATCACCTTCAACAACAACATGCAAGATGTAACACCCCAAATTCTGGGTTAGTAGTTTTGGGTTTACTCGAGAGGTAAATGGATCCCATGAATTTCATAATTTAAGTCGTTGGGCTTAATTGGGTCGGAATCCGGCCCAATTAGTTATAAAAGGAGATTTTTATATAGTGGAAAGATAAAAAGGACCAATGGTGCAATTTTCCCATTTTGCAAAAATGAGCCCTTTTTATTTCATTCCTCTCATTCTCATTCTCATTTCTTCCTCTTTGCTTCCTCTTCTTCCTCTTCAAAGACCAATATCAAAGCTAGAGAAAAATGGGAGTTTTCAACCAAAATAATCAAGGAAAGGATTATGGCTAAGCAATGAGCTTAATTTCAGGATCCTCGCATCAAGGTAGTATATTTCTCATCCTTTGGAGTATTAAGATTTCATAAATTTCAAGTATTTGAGTATTTAACCTTTTTAGGGTTTATTTTTGATGTTATGATCAAAGGACGTTATAGAGATTGAAAATACATTTTTATGACACTTGAAGACCCTAATCATCTTACACTAAAGATTTAGAAAAAGATTAGAAACCAAATCATGGCCTTTAGGATGATGTTTGGGTATTTCCTGAACCTAAAATACCTAGTTTAAAGTTCTAATATCGATAATGGGATGAACAACATCGATACTGGTTGAATGGGGCCAAAAATTAGGGATTTGAGCAGGGAGTATTGATACTGCCAACGAGAGTATCGATAATGCTCCTACAATGTCGATACTTAGGGTAACAATATTGATAATAGGCCCCAATTTCAAAAAAATAATTCATTTTTGGTACCAATACTCGTAGGGGTATCGATACTTGACTCTAGGGTATCAATACTACAAGTAGAATATCAATACTACTCACTTTGGATGGTCAATTTTGACCCAGTTAAGGCCCATAAGAGCTAAGAACGATACAAAATAGTAAGAATGAGTCCATAAGGGATCTGAATGCCAAAATATACCTAAAAACACTCGTGGGAGTAGGTTACAATAGGGTTAACTATTCTAAGCTGTATACGTTGATGTATCTTCAGTCAAGCACATCTACGGATAATGGAGATCGAGGATCATTCTAGGGGATGTATTGACCAACGGTACAACGAGCAGCTCAGATTCAAAAATAGGAGAGAGCGTAGGCTTCGTGAACGCCAGTGAACCTAGAAGGTGTAAGTTGTCCTTTGAATCCGAGGGGTATTGAAAGGAAGTTTCAAGGGGGCGATCAGAGTGTCGCTACCTAATGTTAAACCTGAGTTAGGCATCGGGCTAATGGATAGTGCAGTCAATGAACAATAACTCAGGAATAGTCGTAAAACCCCGAGAACACGTAGAGACTTCGCTAGAGATGGAAAATGAGTAAATTACCCTTAATAATGAGCTACCAGAGTGGAGCAACATAATAAATAACAATACTAGCATACCAATAAGCCTTCGCGTAACATTCTGGTTAGAGAACGAGCAAAATAACATTTAGTGGGAGGATGGTCTCATCGTAGTGAGTCGACTTATGCTACAGTATACCAAGTTACCTTAGTTGCCCTAGTGGAGCATTGTTAGTCCTCGAGGCACTTCAGGAGCTAGTGAAGGCATGAGGCCCGAACACTCACGAGGAGTCAGCAACGAGGTCAGTTTCGTATGGCTTCTGGGCCTTAGGTATACATGTATAGTCGCATCAATATAGTCAGGCGATGAAGATCAACTAGTGGTATAAGATATCCAAGAACACCTGAAGCAAGTGCGGGAGGCACTTTTGCGACTAACTATGTGCCGAGGCCTTCGCATTTGAGAGGGGTGGGTTGGCAGATGTGATGTCCTTACCAAGATAATTTGGGCACAAGGCCTAACATTCATGAGGGTAGGTTATCCAGACGTGATATCCGCAGTCACTAGTGTATGATGGCTTTGTGAGACCATATACTAGTCAACATTGCATATAGAAAGTACACAGTCGAGTTAGAGTTTGCATTTAGATAATTTAAAGTAGTTGTAGTTGGTCTGAGTAGAGATTCGATAAAGGTGTACTTATGGCGAGGCCCTTGTTCGAGGACTAGGGGAAGCGTGAGACCTTTATTTTAGTGGCATCAATAAAGCCTTAAGTATGTAGTACTTGATCAAGATCATGTATGTTCCTACTGCTTAATACCTAATCTTTCAAACACTTATGTTTATGGAACTCTTAATGCTACTCTAGATTAGCGATTATACTGTTGGGCTCTGTAAGCTCAACTTTTGGATGTTCTCCTTTACCAGGTTAGCAAGTGGAGCAGTTCGTGGAACATTGTCACAGTGGGACTTCAAACATCTCCTTCAGAGTACTGTACTGTAGTTTTAGCGGGCATGTTTATTCATAAAACCTTACATATGTATTTGAGTTGTAAACTTCAAGATATTATTTTGTTTTAAATTTTGTGTCACGGAGCTCCGTTCTATAAAATGTATTTATATAAGTTATGTATGCTTTTAATTATGATACAATTGAGTATATTTTTGAAAGACAACGAGCAGGTTTTGAAAATCATGGGTTGTCTCGGTAGCCCAATGTGACATTTTAGGCCCAATTGGGTCTTACAGTACTTGTACATTATATATGGCACTCTATATGCAAACTGGTTATATGGCATTAAACGTGCAACAATGTATACTCGTATATGACTTGCATACCATGCATTCTCAATGATAATACATTAGGTTAAGATTTGAATAAATGTAAAAAGAACAAGTTATATGATTCGAATGAAAGTAACTATTTTACTGAGTACATTGATTTGGCATTGTATGCCTTATATTTAAAATATTGTGTTTACAGGTCATATGATAAAAAATGACTTTAATAAGTCAGTTTTATAAGTTCATACACTTTATATAATCTTTTAAGTACTTCGGTTTATCATGATATTTTTATCGATATGCTCTATTTGTTTATAAAATGCCTCACTAAGTATATACTTAGCATATGTGATAGTTTCACACGTAGGTTAGGAAAGCGTAGGAGTAAGGTGTTATGCTTGGCATCACCTTTTTGAGTATTAGATTAGATCACCAGTATCAGTATGACATCTTTCGATGTTTTTGTCATTTCTAGTTGGTATGTATATTTCATATGTTATGTTTGCTCTGGTATAAATATCTTTTAGGCCGGTTTGTATAATTCAATATGTTAACTTATAAGGAATAATTCTAGGTATAAATAATAGTTTGCATGCTTAGTATTTTTTTGAAATTATAATTTATTTGCTATCTTAATGAATTTTAAATTAGGCAGTTTTTAGGCAGTTTCATTCTTGGTATGAAAAAAGTATTAAATTGTTATGTTGCTTCCTGAAATCGAATGCGGAAAATATTTTTAAATATTACTTTTCGATTTTACGCAATTAGATAGTTTTGATAATTAATGTTAAATTGAATAAAATTTTAAGAATAAATTTTTATCAATTTTCAAATATAGCTATTTTTTAAATGTTACGTGACATCTCTAACTCATTTAGTAATAGATACAGGAAATGAGTGTTACATCTCCGCTTCTCCATACCTCTCTTTTAATGTAACATGAAATGGTGCTTTTTCTTAGTACGTGATCTCAAGTGTCGAGAATCTGCTCTTATTTATAGGGCGAAACGACAAGTGGGGGCAATTGCAAATTAATATATGTTTTAAACATTTTTAATTATTTGGAAATGAACATTCAATCACCCTGTTTTAAATACATATGTTTTTACTTAGGGACCTCTAGGAATAACAATTATTCCTTCAACTATTGAGATAATTTGGTTCATTCAAATATTAAATGAACTTAAACGTGGTATAGACGTAGAGATTTCCAATTTCCATGGCCAAACTCAAAACAGCTAATTGTAGGGATTTAAGCTTAGTTTTAAGCACTGATCAAAGTAATCTGCAAAATAGTTTTTTTTATAATATGAAGTGATTATAAATTTTTTTTCATAATTTTTTGGTTAACTACATGATTGATTACTTATGTTTGTGTTTTGTCCATTTTTTCTCTTTGATTTCAAAAAACATAATACATTGTCACTTTTGTTTTTATTTAATTAAAATATGGCAACTTTTGATTTTTATTAACTAAGATGTGGTCACCACGGATTAACTGTCGTTAACAACAACTAATAGATTACGTGATGTGGTATTTTGGTATAATCACACATTTGATCCCGTTATTTACAACTTCTCTAAATTTAGTCATACTTTTTATAAATTAAAATGAATTTAGTCATACTTTTAATATATTACCTTTAAGAAATATTTTTACATTAACTTATTAAATATTTTTTATTATTTAATTAATTTAAATATATTTTATTTTTATTTTAATTTTAAAATATATATTTTATTCTTATCTAAACTTTTAAAAATATATTTTATTATTATTTAACTATTTAAAGTATATATTTAATATTAATTTATTAAATATATTATATTATTATTTTAAACTAATATATTTTATTCTTATCATAACTTCAAAATATTTTAACATGAAATAAATATTTTTAAATTAAAAAATAAAATATTTTTAAATTAATATATTAATAAAATATATTTAATAAGTTCATATAAAAATATTTTTTAAAGTTAATATATATCAAAACATTATGAATTTAATATAAGTACACTAAGATACAAAACATATACATCATGTTCTCTATTTTAAACCAAGCATTGATCTTAGTTTAATGGTTGGATACACATATGGCACCAATGACTGATGGTACAGTGACATATGACATCATTCGATTGGAGGATTACATTTATTTTAATCTATAAAAGTATGACTAAATTGAAAGAATAAATAAATAATAGGGACCGATATGATTATACAAAAATATTTAACGAAAATTAACTCGTAGTTATCATATCTTAATTAAATTAAAATAAAAGTGGCCATATTTTTTTTTGAAATCACTAGAGAACATTGAACAAAATACAAACAAAAGTGAACAACCATGTAGTTTATTCTAATTTTTTAATAATTGATAATGCACATACATTCTATAAATATAGATGTTCAAATTCATAACTTCAAAAAAGAATAATAATCTTTTAATCACTAAAATTACTCAACGAGTTCAATCTACAACATAGTTATATCAATAAGAAGTGAGTTAGCATAGCATGTGACGAGCTTTACATTTTAGTTGTTCCAAACACATTAATTGTCGGGGAAATGGGAAATCGAATGCCCATTTTTAACAGTAACTCTGACGATTTAATGTTTCAATTAAATGACCTTATTATTTAAACACCCAATATGTTGTCGTTTGGATTTATTATAACGCATAATGGTCGAAGAAGAAAGAAAAAAATATTTATTTTGTCGAATCATATATGTCATACAACGTCCTAATAATCGATTTAGATTTTTTTGATGTTTGGTAAATAGAAAATGTTTTTTGATAAATTATTTTGATATTTAGATTTATGAGATTTTGATTAATTTTATTTTTATAGTTTAGATTAAAGAATAAGTTGCTTTGATAATTGAATTAAGGACTAAAATAGGATAAATGAAGAATATGGAGATTATGGTGAGAAAGGAAAAAGATAGGTACTTAAGTAAAAAACAAGGGAAAAGATAAATGGCTAAAGGCTTAATTAAACTATGCAATGATTAGATTAAAGAAAGAAAAGATGAAGGACTAACCATGAAATTTCACTATTTTCTAAAATGATGAATTAGCTACTAGGTTTCATTTTATTCAATTTAGTCCTAATTTCTATAATACTTAATTTAGGATTCCTAACCTCGACCGTATTATTATAAGTCACTAGGTAAGCCTTTTTCCTTCTTTTCTCTTCATGAAAAATCACCATTAAAGTACATTTGAAGCTTATAACCAGGGATTTAAATAGATTTCGCGACCGCATTTTCGGTCACGCCGTGTTTATCACGGTTGCGGACATAACAAATGGCATTGCGATTATTGCGGGTGTCGCGGTCGTGAATTTGTTTAAATCCGGTGATAGGATAAGATAATTAATTAATGGTGCCATTTGAATACATTGTTATTTAAAAGAAATAAGACTATCAACAAATGGAAAACTTAAAGAAATTAAAATGAATAAAGAAAAATTTTGCTATAACTATGAGACAAGAAATTCTTTACCATTTAATCAAAGAGTTATCATTCACTGAAAAACTCAAAAATGATATATATATATATATTAACAATGTATATCTCAAATGTAAGCAAGAAAAACAACATATACTTGTTGCAATAATTAAAAAAACCAATCACGAAATTACCAAAAGAAAACAATCTTCATTAAAGCAAAAACAAAATGTATGACGTACAATAATTAAAATAACACATACCTCATGCAACCTAACTATGTTAAGATGTTAAACAATCTTCATTATGGATGTCCTCTTTTAATTTGAAACCAATCAAACAAAGTAAATTAAAATCTAAAAAAATTGTTAAGTAATTAAATAGCATAGAGAAATAGATTATTTTGATAGACAAAACATACCTTAGAAATGACTAGTAGTAGTTTCACCAATTAGTGAAATGACGAGGAAGATCAGATCCTTCACCTTCACTTTCACTTTGAGAGTTCTATTCACTTGGTATCTATGATCTTTGTACAAAAATATATCCAAAAAATTTAATATTTCACCTTAATTTTCAAATAATTGAGATGGAGGATATATTTGAGGAGGATGATACATGTTAGGTGGAGGTGGGTGATACATTAGTGGTAGAGAGTACATTTGAGGCTGATATGAAATACCATAATTAGGAAATGGTGGATAATGACCATGTGAAGGTTGAAAATATGAAGATTGTCTCGATCGATAAAAACCATGGGTGCTAGTAATGAATCACTATACCCAGGATTACTAGAAGTCGATCTCATATCGAAGAAAAACCTTTAGAAGTATATTTTTTGCTTTCTTTCCCTTTTCCTTTTGATCGAGCTCTGAGCTCACTTTTTGTCTACTAGATGCAACAAACATATTTCCTCCAAATTTTGACCTATCACAAAAATGTCCCCTATCGGTATAAACATATTATTCTCCATACCGACCAGAAGATCTAGTTTCACCTCCATCACCGCTCTATCTCTCATCGTCATCAATTGGACTTAAACCACCACCATCGAGCCCTTCACCACTCGGACTTGGCGTTGCACTACTTGAATAAGCTAAATTTTGTTGCTGCGATTAATCATCAATATTCATTTCATCATCTGAGGTATCCATAGGAAACACACCAACATTTTCAGCATATAACAATGGATTCTCTTTCTCTTGAAGCCATTCTGATAGTGGATCAACACTTCAAAGATATGATCAAGACTGATAGGATTGTAACTAGTGTTTATATCATCAATGTTTATTCTTTTTAATGCCTTATTTTTAGTCTCATATTATAATAGGTAAATACTAGTTTCTCAACTTTTTTTGTACTTCAATCTATTTCTTGATTTGGTGTGAATATAGCTGAATGTGCTCCAATTTCTTTCACAATTTGATACAGAAGTTGTATGACTAAGTACTTTAATTGCTGATCGTTGGAATTCAAGAGTGCATGTGCCGTATATCATCCACCACTCAACTGCATAATAGTATTTAAATTTCAAACTAACATCAAAATGTACAATATAATTAAACGAATATAACATAAATAATTTAAAAAACTATTTACTTGGATTCATTTGATTCCAATCTCTTTGTGCTTGTGGAGTACCGAGTGTCTCGTGTTTATTTCGAAATAGTAACAACAACATGAATAAAAGTTTGAGTAAAATTGAGAAAAATAATTCAATTTCAAATAATTTAACTAAGTTACAAATGATAGTACTTAAATATATACGATTAACCATTATGATTTGGTTATCGATAGAATGTTTTAATCTTTCAATCACCGATCTTGCACCTTCTAATGTTTCTACAAATACAATCTCAGAATGCTCCACCCCAAATTGAAATTCAAGATTGAGGAAATAACCTAATAATAATTTATAAGAATATGCTCAAATGATAATAATATAAATTCTAAAACTTAAAATAATAAAATAAAAAATAGCTCTTAATTAAATGAAATGTTTTATCTTACCAGCTGAATGCTACCCAGAATATAAAATTCCATTGTCAATAATTCTTTCACACTCGAAGGAATATCAACAATTTTCCTTAATTGCTAGTTAAGCTTTATCAACAACCTCATAAATAAAGCCCATTGTTGGTTTTTCATCACCATCCACAAGCATCAACACTTTGACTAGGGGTTCATAAACTTTTATGATGCCAACGACGTTTTTTCCAAAATCTTTTCCCAAAACAATTTTTTTGGCTTCATAAGCATGCCCTGATTTTTCTTATCCCCATTTTGATTATCTAGATTCCTATATTTTTATAAGAAAAAAATCAATAACATAATTAACTTATTTGAGTAAATGTATTAACTAATTATAAAATATTGAACTTCGAGTTAAACATTTCTCTCAAACATTGTTTTTACGTGTTATCTCCTCAAGTTATATGAATTGAGTAGCAAACCGAGTAGAGCAAGGTGAAGAATTTCCTTATTGTGAGTATATTTCTTCATCAAATTAATGGTCCAAATGTTATTATATATTACGCAAGACACTTTCTTCACTTCCTCTAATACTTTTATTGCACTAGATTTTTCCAATATCCTCAAGACATAAATCTAAGTAGTGAGTTGCACATGAGTTCCAATAAAGATGGTTTTTTTTCAACATTAATCTTTTCCCAGCGGTTTCATTGTTTCCTCATTGTAATGCCGTGAATTCCCATTAGGAGTTTTAGGTTATTTAGATACAAGCTTTGAATAAAACCCATAGCTTGATGGAAGCCTTGACACAAGATTTAGTGAAATTGGGCTTGCGTGGAGCCCGATTGGCCTTAAGGATATTTTTGAATGGTGACCAAAGCTTGAAATACCAAGGAGGTAATTCGAGCAATTTTCAAAGAAAAGGTTGAAAACCCATTAATTTTGTGATCTCACGTTCTTCACATTTCTCGTATCTCTTTTTCTTCAAACCATGTCTTCTTCTCCCAAGCATTATTCATCTTTTTTCTTAGCATGCTAAGTGAAAGGTGGAAGATTTAATTTTCTTCAAGCATTATCATCATCACTAAGGTAAGAAACGAAATCAACATCTATAGAGATTTCTTTTAACCTCTCAACTTTATCTTTTAACCATGGAAACCAAGCAAGGGTTTTGTGGGGCATAAAGTACCTAGAAGACTTAGTTCATTTTTAGAAGTTTAGGCCATATGGAGTATTCTTAAATCATTCTTAACCCCCAAATTCAGTAACACTTTCCTTGATTTCTTCTTAGTGAGAGAGGTTAGAGAAAGCTCTCAACAAGGGGAAAAAAGTTCAGCTTGGGTTGATCCTTGGTATTTCTTAGCAACATAGAATCACTAGTAACTCATTTCTAACTCAACTCTACCATATGTAGCTCATTAGGTGAAATTTGGAAAATATCGATACTCATTCAGAGAGTATCGATATTGTGGTCCCAGTTTCGATATTAGACGGGCTTATATTGAGACCAATAATCCATAATACATTTTTAGTATCGGTACTCACATAAAATATCGATACCAAGACAGGGGTATCGATACTCCTATAGGGGTATCGATACTGAGGTATTTGTCAAAACATTGAACCTAAATTTGGTAGCGATACTTAGGCAAGTATCGATGCCCCAACACTAGAGTATAAATACTCAGCTTAGGGTATCGATACTACCTTACCCTAGTAGCCCATTTTAGTTAGGGGGTATCAATACCAAAGGGTTAGTATCGGTACCCACATACACTTTTGTATAAATAATCCAAGGATTAAGGGATCAGATGCTTTGAATAACAACAAATAAGTCATCAAGGGAGAATATAAATTAATAATAGAATAATAGAAATAATAACAACTAGTTTAACATAAAACTAGCCTTGTTTGATGCTCGGTAAACAATCAGGACACATGAGTTTCTCTTTAGCAGAATACGATATTTAATGGATATCCAAGTTAGTGCCAAGGCACTTCAGAAACTAACTGGGCGTAGATTCCCCAAGACTCGATGGAGAAACTTGGCGGGTGTACGTTTCTGATATAGATTTGGATCTCACCTTGGTGTACCCAAAGGTACACTGACATTCTAGAGGGGTGTGTGAGCTCTGAGATGCAGAACCCTCAACCGCACCATGATACCATCCACATATTAATAGTTTAGTAGTTGCATTTGTATACAGTTGCCACTATCCAGTTCATTTAATGAATGCATATAGTATATTATAGTTATTACTGAAGCACTAAGCTCGTAAGCTCAACATTTGGAATGTGTTTTCATGCACATGTTCCGTTCGTGGGGAGTTATAGTCACAAATATTCCAGTGCAGTAGATCAGATCATTAGAGAACTTCAGAGTACATCTTGAGTCATTCTTAGAGGACATGTACTGTTATGGACCCTTATATGTATTGAGTCGTAACTTTGATTTGTACTCAATATTTTATTTTTGTTTATACTTTGGGAGCTCCCCATATTTTGTAAACTCAAACTATTAGTATTTTTTTATCTTATTTTACATGAATTTATAAGTGATTTTAATTTAGTTTAAAAAAAATTGGGTTATTATTTTGCTAGTCTGTATAATATTGTAATCCATGGATCTTTGGGTCAGACTGGATTAAGGTGTTACACTCATTATCAGTCACTATTTGGATAATGTATTCTTACCCAATTTCTTCAACAATTTTATCTAACAAATTGGAATATAATTCAACATTTTTACTACGAACGCTTGAGACATCCATAGATTTCCAAAATATAGTTCCTTTACTTTAATAAACAGTGAAGTTGATGATGTGCATTTAATTTAAACTATTGGTCCAACCATCACACAAGGTTGCACCCAATTGTTTCCAATGCATCTTCAGTCCATTTACACATTCACGAACTTGTTCATAATCCGATGTCAAATAAACATTTAAAATATCGTAAGGTGTTGGGAGCTTTATACCTTGTCCAACTTCAATTGATACTTAAATTAAGTTATGCAATCAAGGTGAGCTTGCTAATTGGAAAGGAAGTCGATCATATTTGAGACTGCTTCACCCATATTTTTACGCAATGTCTTTAAAATAAACTTGCTAACCTTTGGTTGTTTTGAGCTTTTGCTTTTAACCAATTCAGATATAGTTTCCCTTACATCAAATTAGTCTCGCTTAGAATGGATCTTTCTCCACGATATCTTCTAGATGAACCATGATAAGAAGATGTCCTTTTTCATAAATGTTACCCCAACCATCCATACTTCAACTGAATTCTTCTCTACTATGCCACTCGTGTTGTGATTGGATACTTTCTCGAGTGGCTTGTCTCATAGCAAAATCATCTATGAATTCATTATCCTCTTCCCTTAATTGTGATAAAAATTCATCTGTTCTCATTTTTTCCCATTTTCTTTTCCTTCGCTTCTAAGTAATTTCTTCATGCTTTCTCTAATGATACTTGTAATCAAATAAATATATATAGATTATTAATTATGTATAATCTTTATTGGTAACATTTAAAAATAATTATAAAGAATGTGTTAAAAAATAGTCATAAATTATCACTATCACATACCAGTAACATTAGGGCATGGTGTAACTTCACCGATTTTATGAGCAATGTGCTTATTAAACCGCGTTATTCCTCCTTTCGTCACTTTGCCACAAAGTTTACTTATAACATTTCATTTCATATTTGAACTGAATCTCCAAAGTGCTAACATATATCTCTTCTCGGTGCACCTTCTAATCCTTCAATTGGGAAGTTTTAATTTTAGTAAAAATTAAAATTCAATTACACTAGTTTATCATGATAATAAAAATGTAATGAAATGCGAAAAATAAAGGTTGAAATGTTGAATGAAATTTGAATAAATTTTAAGAACACAAAATGACTAAATTAAATATAATTAAAATAAAAGTATAAAATTTAAATTACAAAAATTTAGATTACTAAAATTGGGGCTAAATTAAATAAAAACTAAAGTTTACATTTTAAACTAATGATTAAATTAAAATAAAAGGATTAAATTAAATATAACCTTTAAAATTATATTTTAAAAATTATTTAAAGAAATTAAAAAAATAACTCATACAAATTGGAGTAGAACACGACCCACACCCACAAAACTCTTAGGTGGCGTTTGGTTCGCTGAAATGTTTATGAGGGAATTGAATATGTGAAGGAATTGAAATATGTCAGGAATTTGAATCCAATTCCATATTCTGTTTGGTTGGTAGGAAATGGATTGTAATCCAATTCCATATTCTGTTTGGTTCACAGACATGTCAGATGAATTTGATTTTAGTATGTAAAATGACATAATTGCCCTTCTTGTTTTTTGCTTTATTTTAGTTTATTTTACAACTTAAATGTAGTAATATATTATAAAAAATTAAAAAAATATTAAAATTTCATTTAATTGATTGTTTATTCATTTCAATAAATTATAAAAATCATGCTAATAAACATCATAAGTTAAAATCATCGCAATCAAAATATTAATAAGTTACCAAAAGATAGAGCAATATTTCGATACATTCCAATCAGAGTATGTTAATTAGTTACCAAAAAATATACCAAAAACTATTTTTATTCAATATATGAATTAGAAACCCGACCCGACACACAAAATAATAAAAAAATTATTTTTATTCAATAAAAACATTGACTTAATTGAAAAAAATTATATATAGAGGGGTATTATTGTAATTATTCCTAAAAATATAAGGTAAAATTATATATTTTTTTCGGGTTGGTCTGATTTTTTTCACCCTAAACCCGAACTCGATCTGACTCGAATATCACACTTAAAAAACCCACCCGACTCGAACCGAATATCACACTTAAAAAACCCGACCCCTTGAACAAAATAAAGTTTCACCCGACCCGACCCGAATATATGAATTAGAAATCCGACCTGACCCGACCTGAAATAATAAAAAAATATTTTTATTCAATAAAAACATTGACTTAATTGTAAAAAATATATATAGAGAGGTATTATTGTAATTATTCCTAAATATATAAGGTAAAATTATAAATATTTTCGGTCGAATATTTTTCACCCTAAACCTAAACTCAGCCCGACCCGAATATCACACTTAAAAAAACCGACCAACCCGACCAAAATAAAGTTTCACCCGACCCGACCTGAAATAATAAAAAAATTTTTTTTTAATCAATATATGAATAAGTTACCAAAAGATTGATGAGGGTAGTATGATCAAATTTCAATTCCCTCCAACAATGGAATTGAATTCCATCCATTCTTGGATGGAATTCACTTTCCCTCATTTGATGGAAAGTAGAAGCCATGAGGGATTCCAATTCCCTTGGAAAACTTGAACCAAACATGGGAAAGTGGTGGAATTGGATTCCAATTCCCCCCAATTCCAAGGGATTCCATCCATCCAAAAGCCACCTTAAAGTTTTAAGAGTTAGGAAAGCTCGAGAAGCTTTCATTCTCACCAAACTCCCCGACCTTTCATCTTTTTAAACAAAAACTTTCAAGTTTCATCTTCTACAAAATTAGATCTAAGGATAATTGTTTTTTATTTTTTCGATTTTTTACTGTTCAAGTTCTTCATCGGTGATGAAATTGTACAGACGCACGCAATATTTCTCCCAAAACGACTTTGTTTTTTCGACTTCTCCCCTTTCCGATTTAATTTTTGGTAAGTCTTGACTCTTAATATGCTCTATTTTTTATTTTTCATTTTAGAGGTCAAAAGAGATTTTCTTTAAAAATGCATTTTTGAAATTTTGTTGCGGGATTCAAATCAATGTCATTTAAATTGAGTTTGAACTTTGGACTGGTCTTTCTTTTGTATTGCATGACTGGTTTTGACAAATTTCTTTATTTTTTTACCTTTTTAAACTAACATTGGTTAGTTTTTTTTTACTTTTGCAGAGAATACATTTCTTTCTTTTTTCGGTGACAATTGTTGAAAACATTTTGATGTTTCAATATAAAAATAAAATATTAACGAATTTTAAGATTTTATATTCAATTTCAAATGTAATATTTGATTCAATTATTCGAATATCACTCTAAGTTTTCAAATATCAATTTTTACTCCTTACTAGATGGAAAATTGAGATTTGTACTTAATGTATTTTTGAAATAATTTTTACTAAGTATTTCAAACCATAATCAAGTCAAAATTGAGTTTTTAATTGGGAAGTACAAATACCTCCTTAACGAGTATCAATACCATCAAACATCGAATGCAAAAGAGGTACTGCTACCCTACAGGGTATCGATACCCCTATATATAGTAGTACCGATACCTAGCCAAAAGGTATCAATACCCCTCATTTTGATTTTGACTCCGAGAAATAATAGAATGCAAAATGGGTACCGATACCATGACCAGTATCGATATCTCTTTACATAGTAGTATCGATACCCCCTTAAGAGGTACCGATACCATCAATTTTGCAATGGTTAAAATATTTGAATTTTATACAGGCAATATCAATACCCTATAAGGAGTACCGATACCCATACGCTCCCAGCAGTTTTTTCAAGTAAATTTCATACCACAACGCTCTATTGGCTCCAATATGATTCCCAACATTCAAATTCATTGGAGGTGCATTTAAACAAGTCTTGAAGCCATTGATGAATAAAAAGAAACATGTTTTAAGAAAGAATTCAAAGAGAGAAAGCCTTAAACTTATTGTTTGAGCAATTCAAACCAAAATCTATTCAATATTCATTTTGCTTTCAAGAACACAATTTGTGTTCAAATGTATTTATCTTTGAGTGTTCTTTCTTTGTTCTAGAATTGTCCAAACATCTTACCTTGTGGGTTTTTCTTCTAAGTTTACAAGTTTGTAATTTTCTCTTTGAGAAGAGAGTGTCCCAAGAATTTGGGGTATAATTCTTGAGGGAATTATAAGGTTACTCTTTGTCCTCAAAAGAAAGACAAATTAGTGAATTTGTGGAAAATCCTTAGTGTGGATAGCTAAGGTAGTGTACGTAGACTTTGGTTGAGAATGTCAAACCACTCTAAATGGATGTGCAAATATTTTATTTTTTGTCAAAGGTTCCACAAAATTTTAATGCCAATTCACCCCTCTTGGCGATTTCATCCGATCGATTAACGCAACAATTGTTATCAGAGCTATACTCATTTGAAGGTTTTACCACCTCTTTAGAAGATCCGGGAAGAGTTTAATCGATATTCAAGTCATCAATGGCCTCTACATCAAACATTGACTTCGTTCTTGATTCTCAGCTTGTTAACATGCCTCCATTCTTCACTGGCACTAACTATTCCTATTGGAAGAATAAGATGAATTTCTTTATTCAAGGTACAAATATGAGATCATGGAAAATCATGATGAGAGGATACTCCGAACCATCCACATAATTAGACATGTGGAGTGAAGAAGAGACGAGATTATTCCAACTTAACTTAAAAGCAATCCATATTCTTTTCTATGCACTTGGACCAGATGAATATGTGAGAATATCATCTTGTTCAACCGCCAAGGAGATATGGGACAAACTTCAAGTCACACATGATGGAACTGACGAGGTAAAAGCAACTAAAATTAGTCTTCTTACTCATAGCTATGAAAATTTCAGATGAAACCAGTTGAAGACATCAAAGCTATGATGGATAGATTGATTTTCAATAGTCTCAATGGATTTGGAGAAATAATCCCTAATGAGAAACTTACGAGAAATATAATTTATTCTCTTCCAAAAGCTTGGCAATCAAAGCTAAACACCTAAAGTATTTAACTCTCAATAAGCTCATTAGTTCTCTCCTCACTCATGAAATGATGATTCAAGATGAGGTAGATCATAAGAAGAAGGACGACACAAAGAAGGAGATAGAGAAAAAGAAGAACGATAGTATTGCTCTCAAATCCACCAAAGATGAGAATGATTCTAACGATAACGAGGATGAATAAATAGCATTGCTTTCCAGAAGACTCATAAAATTAATGAAGCCAAATAGAGGAAGAAAATTCCAATGAAATGAAGGCTTCAAAAATGAGTCAAAGGAAAAGGACCCGGTCATTTGCTATGAATGCAAAAAGCCTGGACATGTTAACGATTTCCCAAAATTAAAGAAGAATGGTCTTTCAAAGAAGAATCATAAAGCACACATGGCTACTTAGAGTGATGACGAATCATCCGATGAAGAGGAACAAGAAGTAGTAAACTTGTAGCTAATGACATTTGGGGAGGATTCTCAGGTAACCTCTAACTCATTTGATTTAGAAGATTATTTTTTTGATGAGTTATTAGAGGAATATAATGGGTTGGCCTCGGATTATGAGAGATTATTTTCAAAATACAAGAAAGATATTTCAAAATTGAAAAATGAATCTCATATCCATCGAAAGTAAGCTTAAAAATCTACAAATCAAAATCGATGATGTTGAAAAGAAAATTTCTGATTTGGAAAACTTACTTTCTAGAGTTTATGATCATCATCAAAAAGAAATTTATGATCTTAAATCTTCTTTCAATATAGTTGGACCAAAACATTTTGAAAAATGAGAAAATTCAAAAACCAACTATATTTGAAAGAACTTTAAATCTTACAATCATAGAGGTCCCCAAAGAACCTCAATAGTAAAAGCATTAGGAGTATATGGGTTTCTAAAGGACTCAATACTACTAAGGATAAGGATATCCTAAACAAATGGATACCCATGGGGACAAGGCTTTTAGGAACTAATGAATATGGACCCAAAAGAATTTGGGCACCAAAAATCAGAAATTAATCTATGTTTGTAGGAAAAGAAGCTTTATTTCAAGGCATGAAATGCAAGATCAAATACATGGTACCTTGATAGTGGATGCTCAAGGCATATGACTGGAGACAAGAGTCGGTTTACTGAGCTTAACGACAAAAATAGAGGAGTGGTAACCTTTGGTGACAACTCAAAAGGTTACGTAGAAGGTATAGGTACTATAGGTAATACCTCTTCAATACAAGTAGAAAATGTTTTATACGTAAATGGGTTAAAGCATAATCTATTAAGTATTAGTCATTTGTGTGATTAAGGATACAATGTCTTGTTTGAATCAAATGGCTGTAAAGTAGTTGACATTGCATCTAATAGGATTATGCTTATTGGTCATAGAATAGGAAACATTTATATGGTGCATTTAGATTCAATTAATATGAAAAATTTATGCCTAGTTTCCAAGGATGAGCATGATAGTTGGTTATGGCATAGAAGACTAGGGCATACAAGCATGAGTGTTTTGCAAAGACTAATTCAAGGTGATTTAGTAAGAGGGTTGCCAAAGCTAAAATTTGATAAAGATAAAATATGTGATGCATGTGCAAAAGGAAAACATAAGAAAGTTTCCTTTAAATCCATTAATGATATATCAACTAGTAGACTATTACAATTGATCCATATAGATCTTTTTGGGCCAATTAGAACTACTAGCTTAGGAGGAAAACAATATGGTTTTGTATTGGTAGATGACTATTCTAGGTATACTTGGGTTCTGTTTTTAAGTACTAAAGATGAGGCATTAGAAAATTTTATCACATTTCAAAAGTAATCCAAAATGAAAAAGATTACTCCATTTTAAGTGTTAGGAGTGATCATGGTACTAAATTTGAAAATCTTGGATTTGTTGAATTTTGTAATTCAAATAGGATTAGCCATAATTTTTCAGCACCTAGAACCTTTAACAAAATGGAGTTGTTGAGACGAAAAACAGAATTTTAGAAGAAATGGCTAGAACCATGCTTTGTGAAAACAATTTGCCAAATATTTTTGGGCATAAGCCACAAATACCGTTTTTATGTAATTAACCGAGTAATGATTAGGCCTATTATAAAGAAAACTCCATATGAAAGTTTCAAAAATAAAAAGCCTAACATTAGTTATTTTCATCCTTTTGGATGCAAATGTTTTATTTTATACAATGGTAAAGACAATCTTGGCAAATTTGATGCTAAAAGTGATAAAGGAATTTTTCTGGGCCATTCCTTAAATTCTAAAGCTTATCGATTATTTAATAAAGAACTTTAGTGGTAGAAGAGTCTACCCATGTTGTTTTCGATGATAATCCCCTTCCGAGGAAGGATTCTTGTGTTGATGATGACATATGTATTATAAATGCAAATGAGTGAGAGAACCATCATCAAAGGAAGAAGTGAAGGATGAAGAAACTCAAGATGCCTTCAAGAATCTAACCATTGAAGAAAGGGAAGTCTCATACCGAAGAGAGTACAACTATGTCAAGGATGGTGAAATTTTAGGTGATCCATCTAAAGGGATAACTACTCGATCTTCTCTGAGGGACATTTGTAATTACGTTGCATTTATCTCATACATAGAGCCTAAAAATGTTAAAGAAGCATTAACCGATGAAAATTGGATTATGGCTATGCAAGAAGAGTTAAATCAATTTGAGAGAAGCAAAGTATGTACATTAGTTGAAAGACCTAGTTATAAATCTACTGTAGGTACTAAATAAGTGTTTCGAAATAAGCTTGATGAAAGTGGTAACTTAGTGAGGAACAAGGCTAGACTTGTTGCTCTAGGCTATACTCAAGAAGAGGGAATAGATTTTGATGAAACATATTCTCGCTTAGCTAGGATAGAGGCTATTGGAATGTTGTTGGCATTTGCATGTTTCAATGAATTCAAATTATATCAAATGGATGTTCAAAGAGCATTTTTAAATGGTTTTATAAAAGAAGAAGTGTATGTGGAACAACCTCCAGGTTTTGAGGATTTAAAATTTCTTAAACATGTTTTTAAATTTTAAAAAGCATTATATGGTTTAAAACAAGATCCTAGAACTTGGTATGAAAGACTGTCAAATTTTTAAATTGAAAAAGTTTTTCAAAATGGAAGGTTGACACTACATTGTTTTTAAAATGAAAAGGGTAAAGATTTATTAATAATACAAATTTATGTTGATAATATAATATTTGGTTCTACTAATGATGCTCTTTGCCAAAAATTTTCTAAGCTAATGCAAGGTGAATTTGAGATGAGCTTGTGATGTGATCCCAATCAGCCCTAACTTTTGTCTTGATCTGATTAAACCATTGAAGTTCACCAAGGATGATTCAAAGGGAGTTCTACCTTACTTCATCCTATACCTGCTCATTTATGCACTATATTTTATCATATGTTTGTATTTACCTCTTAGGATATGCTTATCATATGATATCATTCATTGCATGAATTTGCATGAGTTTTATTAGTTTCATGACATTCATTGCATTTAATAACTATGCTCTTCATTAAAGCATGCATTGCATTTAAGCATGTATTTCATTTAGGGAAGTAGTTCATTTATCATCTAGTTATTTAATAAACTAATTCATTCATGGATTTAGTTCATTGAATAAAGTTAGTTCATTGAATAATGTTATTTCATTAATCAAACTAACACTTAACTATCCCATGCATATTTACATGTTATGATTGAATAAAGTTTATCTTTATGTTTAGGTGCAATAGGGAAGCTGAACAGTCTCAACAGATGCAAGATTATCAGTCAGAATGTCTTCAATTCTGGATTCGATATAGACGTGTTTGGGTCTAACAATCAATTGGACATTATTCCTCTATCTCTTAGCTTTCCAATTCCTTTTGAATCACCTCAATCCAATATCGGGCGCTTGAGATATGATCGATTTACTGAAGATAGTGCAGGCTGGAATTTTCATTACGGGAATTTCAAGCATGGATTATTTGGATGAGTTTGTGCCAAGGAAGAGTCCTTTCATCTTCTACCAAGACACAAGCAATTGAAGACTATCTTAATGCTTCTATTCAAAGCAATTCAAGGATGAATTCTTTTCATCTTTTCAATGCTGTTCATATTCTTGGAGAGACAATGCATTCAATCCTTCATAATTCACCTATTCAAGTCTTACTTATCATTCTTTGAAGGATATTCACATGCTACCAAGGAACAAGCAATGAAGGCTGATTTTATTTCATTTAATCATCAAATTAAGTGATAAAATCAGAAAGGAATTTGAAGAGACAAGGTGATTTGGACATGTAGGATGTCCACATTCATCCTATGACTTCATTTATCCTCTTTTCTTCCATTTGCAAGCAAAGCAAGGCAGCCCAAGAGTCACCCTCATTTTTGGACGAATTTAAGGCTGAAATGATCTCAAATTAAAGCTTAATTCATCCATTTTCAATCTACATGGCCAGCCATCAAAGGATAAGAAGAATGACAAGTCATTTAATTGAATTCATTGCATTTAGGTGATTGTTTTCTTTTAATTGTAAAAACTCTTCATATGATGCCTATCAACACTATAAATAGGCACCTCCATTGCATTTGTACATAGAACTTTTTTCATAATAAACTCTTTGAAAGGTTGCTTTCATTTTAGTTCTTGGATTAGAACTCTGTCGGTTTCTTCTCGGTCTTGAAGCCTTCATCCATTTCATCTTGTTATAGCGTTGGTTCCTAGCTCTACTATAGCTAGTGGGATACGTTCTACCCTCTATCACTTCGATTCCATCTTTATTATATTGTTGGTTCCTAACTCATATATAGTTAGAGGGTTACAATCTATCCTTTGAATTACTATCATTCTCTACGCCAACCACAAACATCCTTCACCATTTACGTTACATCCATTCAACCACTATCACCACCACTCTTCTTTCATTTACAATCCACTTCAACTTCATTCAATCATTTCCATTACTTTCATACACATATTTATATATATACATATTTCCCTTCTTATAACATTGTTTGTGCATTTTCAATCTTCAATCAAAGCACTGTGAAGTTCTTACTAGAATCACAATCGGCATTCACATATATGATTCGAAACACATAATCGAGATCATATCATTTGGTATCAGAGCTAGTCGATTCAGTAAGAGTATCGTTTTCTCTCTTTTGGGTTAGTAAAAAAAGTAAAAAAAAAAAACAAAAGAAAGAAAGAAAGAAAAAATTTAAAGAGGGAGGGAGTAATTATTTTCATATTTGAAAAAAAATAATTAAGAAGGTTTCGTATTTGTTTCATCATTTCTTTTATTATATTTATGATTTCATTGCCTATTCGCATCTTCGTTCTTTCTTGTAGCCAATTCTTTCTTTACTCACATCATTTTTCCAACCAAGCCCTAATTGTTTCAGCCGAAGTCTACAAGACACCTTGTAAATCTCGAGGGAGTTCCACAAGAACTTTAAAGGAAATAAAGAGCGGTAAAAGGCAAGAGTGTGCATTAAGGGTAAAAGCCATCCCGAGTGAAACACGAGATGAGAGACTTTTCTTTGGAGTGTATTGGTGAGGTCTATCTTTTATTTTTTATTGCTAATCATGTCTCGCAATTTTAGATACAATTCTCATATTTCAGGAGGTGACGCCCAAAATGATGGTGGTGCACCAAACTTGCTAATGCAAGCCATGAAACTAGAGATAAGGAGTTTGTTTCAAAAGAATCTCGACCCAATCTCAAAGAAATTGGAGCGAATGATTGAAAGACCTTCTTGTTCACAATACGTTCATCGAAGATCAAAAAACAACTACAAAAGAGAGATAATACTCGATCCTTTTCTAGTTCTACACTTAATTGCAGTATAAGATCTTACAAGGAGGACCTCAAGTTTCTAACAAGAAGTAATGTCAAAAGTTCAACGCGAAGTGAGCCAATGAATTTTGCATCTTTCAATCCAGAAAGTCAAAGAAACACAATTGCAAGAACAACTAGAAAAAGAAAATATTTGCAAAAAAGAAAGAGAAATAAGAGTTGAAAAAGACATTGAGAGCAGAGAAAAAGAATTTTGTGAAAAAATGGGGAAAAATGAGATTTTCGAAGAAAAAAAGTGGCATTGAAGAAGAAATTCAAAAAGAACATGAGAGAGAAAATGATAAGTTTGAAAAAGAAATTATTTGTGCAAAAGAGAGAGAGTCAAATTTCATTTTGCACTAACAACCTTAACCATTCTTCTTTTATTCTTGAATTTTCATTGTTGCAGGATAACGATAAGAGAATTCAAGAGACATTTCAAACACATTGCCAACCCTAAAGATAATCGAACATCGTCCATGCTTTAATAATGCTTCAAAGGAGGATCCAATGAAGTTTTCTATCACCAAGGAATCAGTGCCCAATAAGATCATCAAGCATCCTCCATGGTTTGATTTTTCCATTTCTTTTGTTATTGAATTATTTACTTCTAACTTTGATTTGCTTTTCATAGGAATGATTCAAAAACAACAAGGAATTGATTTATTGAGTTGTGAGGATAAGTTTCTTTGCAATCTTGAGATGAAATTGCCACTCTCCATTTTGCAAATAGATGAATTGAAGCAAAGGCTATCCACCTACTCAAGAGCCATCATATGGAAAGGCATGAAGATTAAAGATGGTGTAACCTACCTACTTGAAGGAGTTTAAAGGTCAAGACTCTCCACCCACCCTCATGATGATTCAAAGGAACACAAAGAAGGAGTGCAAAGAACATATGCCTATTTGGATGAGCATGGAAATGAAGTGCACAAGCAAGCAAAACTTAATTCAAAAGAATGGTATTTGTGCAAAACAAGAATGAAGAAGTTCCCAGCTAAGAGGAAGTCGAGAATGTTTCCTTTTGTAGCAAGCGTCGATTTGGGGACAAATTGTATTAAAGAGGGAGGGAATAATGTGATCCTAATCAGCCCTAACTTTTGTCTTGATCTGATTAAACCATTGAAGTTCACCAAGGATGATTCAAAGGGAGTTCTACCTTACTTCAACCTATACCTGCTCATTTATGCACTATATTTTATCATATGTTTGTATTTACCTCTTAGGATATGATTATCATATGATATCATTCATTGTTATTAGTTTCATGACATTCATTACATTTAATAAGTATGTTGTTCATTAAAGCATGCATTGCATTTAAGCATGTATTTCATTTAGGGAAGTAGTTCATTTATGCATCTAGTTATTTAATAAACTAATTCATTCATGCATTTAGTTCATTGAATAAAGTTAGTTCATTGAATAATTTTATTTCATTAATCAAACTAACTCTTAACTATCCCATGCATATTTACATGTTATGATTGAATAAAGTTTATCTTTATGTTTAGGTGCAATAGGGAAGCTGAATAGTCTCAACAGATGCAAGATTATCAGTCAGAATGTCTTCCAATTCTGGATTCGATATAGACGTGTTTGGGTCTAACAATCAATTGGAATTATTCCTCTATCTCTTAGCTTTCCAATTCCTTTTGAATCACCTCAATCCAATATCGGGAGCTTGAGATATGATCTATTTACTGAAGATAGTGCAGGCTGGAATTTTCATTACGGGAATTTCATGCATGGATTATTTGGATGAGTTTGTGCAAAGGAAGAGTCCTTTCATCTTCTACCAAGAGACAAACAATTGAAGACTATCTTAATGCTTCTATTCAAAGCAATTCAAGGATGAATTCTTTTTATCTTTTCAAGGCTGTTCATATTCTTGGAGAGACAATGCATTCAATCCTTCATAATTCACCTATTCAAGTCTTACTTATCATTCATTGAAGGCTATTCACATGCTACCAAGGAACAAGCAATGAAGGCTGATTTTATTTCATTTAATCATAAATTAAGTGATAAAATCAGCATGCAATTTGAAGATACAAGGTGATTTGGACATGTAGGATGTCCACATTCATCCTATGACTTCATTTATCCTCTTTTCTTCCATTTGCAAGCAAAGCAAGGCAGCCCAAGAGTCGCCCTCCTTTTTGGACGAATTTAAGGATGCAATTATCTCAAATTAAAGCTTAATTCATCCATTTTCAATCTACATGGCCAGCCATCAAAGGATAAGAAGAATGACAAGTCATTTAATTGAATTCAATTGCATTTAGGTGATTGTTTTCTTTTAATTGTAAAAACTCTTCATATGGTGCCTATCAACACTATAAATAGGAACCTCCATTGCATTTGTAGATATAACTTTTTGCATAATAAACTCTTTGAAAGATTGCTTTCATTTTAGTTCTTGGATTAGAACTCTATCGGTTTCTTGTCGGTCTTGAAGCCTTCACCATTTTCGTTACATCCATTCAACCACTATCACCACCACTCTTCTTTCATTTACAATCCACTTCAACTTCATTCTATCATTTCCATTACTTTCATACACATATTTATATATATATACATATTTACCTTCTTATAACATTGTTTGTGCATTTTCAGTCTTCAATCAAAGCATTGCGAAGTTCTTACTAGAATCACGATCGAGCATTCACATATATGATTCAAAACACATAATCGAGATCATATCAACTTGATGGGGGAGCTTTCATTTTTCTTGGGGCTCCAAATCAAGAAAAGGAAAGATGGTATCTTCATCAATTAAGAAAAGTATGTCAAAGATATGCTCAAGAAGTTTGGATTGGAAAATGTCAAACCCTAAGCCACTCCTATGATTTCATCTACAAAGTTTGGCAAAGATGAAGAAGGTAAATGTGTAGATGTTAAACTTTATAGGTCTATGATTGGCTCTTTTCTTTATCTAACCGCAAGTAGACCAGACATTATGTTTAGTGTTTGCTTATGTGATAGATTTAAATCATGCCCTAAGGAATCACATCTACAAGCCATTACGAGAATCCTAAGATACCTTAAGGAAACTCCTAGTATAGGACTTTGGTATCCTAGAGACTCTAGCTTTAGCTTGCATGCCTTCTCGGATGCGGATTATGGAGGATACAAAATAAATAGGAAGAGCACCTCTGGTACTTGTCAATTCCTAGGAAATATGCTAATTTTTTAGTTTTCAAAGAAACAAAATAGTGTTGCATTATCTACCATTGAAGCGAAATACATTTCAGCTGGTAGTTGTTGCGCACAAGTTTTATGGATGAAACAATAACTTTAGACTATGGAATTGAAGTTGGTACCATACCTATCAAGTGTGACAATACTAGTGCTATTTTTCTCACTAAAAATCCCATCCAACACTCTAGAACTAAGAACATTGAAATTAGACATCATTTCATTGGAGATCATTTCACAAAGGGAGATGTAGTTCTATAATTGTAGATACTTTGCATCAATTAGCCGATATTTTTATTAAAACCTTTAGACAAAGAAAGGTTTTGGACACTTAGGAGAGAATTAGGTTTTACAAACCTACCTTGATTTAGTGTTTAAAATAATTTTAGCACTTTAATGATTAAGGAAAAATGCATGAAAAAATGACATTTTTAAATGCCTTCTATGCTAATAGTTAGGGGGAGTTTATGATCTTAGTAAAAATTAATAATATATTCAAATTAGGATTAAGTGTAGAATTAATTTATTGTACATAATTAATTTTTGAGATTTGAGTTGCCAATACCACTAGAGCTGATTAATTTTGCATGCTAAGTGTTTAAATACATATTTTTGACAATTTTGTGCACTCGGTATCGATACTGGTCACCAATACCTATATCTCTCTTGCTATGTATCAATACTATTCTTAACGGTACCGATACTCCTTGAATGTGTATCGATACCCCTCGAGGGGTACCGATACCCCCTGTCGGGTTTAGGTTTTAAAATCCCTAAAATTTCATATTTATGCCAAAACCCCAAATATAAACTCTTATCATCGTTCCTCTCTCTTTCAACCCTAAATCACACATTACTTCATTCAGTCGATTTCAAGTCAGAATTCAACAGGTTTTCAACTCCAAATCCTGCTAGTATCATTAAAATCGTGCAAAGAACACCACTGTCTAACTCAATCCGATTTTCAAGGTAAATTTTTCTAAAATACTATTTTATTGATTTTTGAACAGAGGATTAATTTTATTAGTTCTAGTTCAAATTAGTGATCGAGCATTTAGTAGATTATGGTTTTACACTAGAATCTACAAGAAATTTTTATCAAAAACACTAATTTTCAGAAATTTGTTTTAATTTTGAAAAAAATTGTTTTAAATTGATGTTTTTGATCTAATTATATTATTTTCATGAAAACTATACATATTATGATTTTTCAAACATCATTTTCAAAATAGTTTTCAATATTGCCCATTAGACACTAAGTTAGAGAACCTTGAATATTGAGGATTCATATTGAGTCTTGGGATTAATTATGTTGCATACATATGTTGTTTAATTGCAGGTTTACCATTCCGATTTCCTAAACCATGTCTAAATGAGATAGGTCATCTTCTAGTCAGTTCTCCCAACCATAAAATCCACCTCCTATTCCACCACAAAATCCTATCCCTAATGAACCCGAAATGACCATCCTTAACTCTTGCTTTAACGAACCTAACCTTAGAGGTCTCTACTCTAGGTACGTTAACTATTTTGAGTCATATAATATCAGGGAAGAGAGCATCCAGTCTCTCCAAGATATGGAAGAGATGAAATTCAAATACATCCCTATCCTCAAATCATGGAAATTTGATAATCTTTTTAAGGTTGAACCAGTTGTTTATCACCAATTAGTTCATATTTTCTACTCTAATGCGGTGTGCGTACAAAATGAGTCCCAAACCGCAACCGAAAGTATTTGCTCCTATCTCTTGGGGGTAATACATCTCTATAGACTCGGATTATATAGCTAGCGCATTTGGTCTAGATAATCGAGGGTTAAATAATAAGCGAGATTTAGTGCCATCACCTTATAAAATCAAGTCTAGTGCGAGTGTTTTAGATTACCATGAACATTTTCTTCATCTTATAATCTCTTGGTGGTTCAGACCATCTGGAGGAAAATACTCCATGTTTAGAGCCCTTGACTTATGGTGGATACATTGTATCTAAGTAAATAAGAAAATAAAATCTCCCTCAAATTATCTTTGGGGAACTTGTAGAAACCGTAAACAACATTCGTTCTAAACGTGTTAAAACATTAGTTTACAGCTTTCTACTTAGTAATATGTTTATGAAAGCTGGTCTTAAGGTAGAATTAGACGTAGCCATCCCTCTAACCACCGAAATCAACTTCACATATTTACGAAAATCGAGATGTACTGGAGACAAAGACCAATGGGTTCGATCAATAAAGAAAACCCCCGATGCTAGCTCTTCACAACTGCTCCAGCTCTGGCTCTGGCTCAAGAGCTTGAAGACCTACTGCAGGATGTCGATGATCTCGTAAACCAGCCCGAGGATGAGCTAGCCAGGCAAGAGAGTCCGATTCCTTCATACTTTCGATCGTTCATGGAGACATTTGACTTAAGGTTTGCATCCTTAGAGTCCCAACTCACGGCTCAACACTTAGAGAAACAAAGGGAAACTCGAGCTCACTTTGACGAACTCAATGCTAGGGTCGATGTGCTTACACAAGATGTGGCTTCTATGTGAGTACATTTTTCTCCTCTCGATCCACCGATGGATGACTGACCTTGCCTTGCTAGTTTTCTTAGTTTGAACGTTGAACCTAACATTGTTTTAAACATTTTGATGAATAAATTTGGATGTTTTGGATATTTGGTTGTTTGGATTGTTTGTGTTTTGGATGTTTAATATAATTAGACTTTTAAGCTTAATTGAATGATTATTTCGTTAATTTATGCATCTTTTACATTTTAGATCATATATGACCAATTCCCAATTACATATTGATTATGAATATTGATTTTGTGGACTAATGGCTAATATTTCTCTTGACTTTGACCTTAGCATCTATATATATATATATATAATATATATATACATATATACATACATATACATATTTATAATGAATTTGGGTTGTTTAAATTAAATCATAGGTCTTTTTGATTTAACAAAAGGGGAGAGAATAGTAAGGGGAGTGGGGAGTAATCTTTCAAAAATGATTTTTCTTAATGGCTAATATTTCTCTTGACTTTGATCTTAGCAGCTATATATATATATATACATATATACATACATATACATATTTATAAATGAATTTGGCAAACTTATTTTAAATTAAATCATAGAGTCTTTTTGATTTAACAAAAAGGGGGAGAATATAGTAAGGGGGAGTGGGGAGTAATCTTTCAAAAATGATTTTTCTAAAGAAAATCTTAAAAATTCAAAAATGTTTTGTTATATCAAAAAGGGGGAGATTGTTGAAAACATTTTTATGTTTCGATATAACAAATAAAGTATTAATGAATTTTAAAAATTTATATTTAATTTCAAATATAATATTTGATTCAATTATTCGAATATCACTCCAAGTTTTCAAATATCAATTTTTACTCCTTACTAGATGGAAAATTGAGATTTATACTTAAGGTATTTTTGAAATAATTTTTACAAAGTATTTGGAACCATAATCGAGTCAAAATTGAGTTTTTAATAGGGAAGTATCGATACCTCCTTAACGAGTAACGATACCCCTCAAACATCGAATGCAAAAGAGGTACTGATACTCTATAGGGTATCGATACCCCTATATAGTAGTATCGATACCAAGCCAAAAGGTACCGATACCCCTTATTTTGATTTTGACTCCGAGAAATAACAGAATGCAAAATGGGTACCGATACCATGACCGATATGGATACCTATTTACATAGTAGTATCAATACCTCCTTGAGAGGTACTGATACCATCAGTTTTGCAACGGTCAAAATATTTGAATTTTATACAGGTAGTAGCAATACCCCTATGAAGGAGTACCAATACCCATACGCTCCCAGCAGCTTTTCAAGTGGTTTTCGCACCACAACGACTCTATTGACTCCAATATGATTCTCAACGTTTAGAATTCATTGGAGGTTTATTTAAATAAGTCTTGAAGCCATTGATGAATAACAAGAAACACGTTTTGAGAAAGAATTCAAAGAGAGAGCCTTAAACTTATTGTTTGAGCAATTCAAGCCAAAATCCATTCAATATTCATTTTGCTTTCAAGAACACAATTTGTGCTCAATTGTATTTATCTTTGAGTGTTCATTCTTTATTCTAGAATTGTGCAAACATCTTACCTTGTGAGGTTTTTCTTCTAGTTTGCAAGTTTGTAATTTTCTCTTTGAGAAGAGAGTGTCTCAAGAATTTGATGTATAATTCTTGAGGGAATTGTAAGGTGACTCTTTGTCCTCAAAAGAAAGACAAATTAGTGAATTTGTGGAAAATCCTTAGTGTGGATAGCTAAGGTAGTAGACGTAGACTTTGGTTGAGAAAGTCGAACCACTCTAAATCGTTGTGCAAAAATTTTTATTTTCTGTCAAAGCTTCCACAAAAATTTAATTACCAATTCACCCCCTCTTGGCGATTTCATCTGATCGATTAACTCAACACAATTTCAATTTTTCTATTTTTTTTTTAATTTTTGTTTCATAGTAGCTAAAGATAATAGTAATAGCGTTATGTTATCGGCGCTATATACCAATACCCATTAAATTGCAGGCACGACAGACCACTATTGACTTGAATCCTCTACCCACCACTAATTTCATCAATCTCGGTTTCAGACGGCAGCGCTACAACGAAATAGCTGTCGTTTTAGCTTTTCGTTCCGCTATTTGAATCTCTGCTTATAACCATATTTTCTCTCTATAGAAATTCAAGCTCTTTCTCCCACCAAGATTGAAAGATGGTACCAAGGAATGCAATCGAGGCTCCAGAGGGTCGGGTCGGGTCTCGCGGCGTAACACTAATATTGTTTTGACTAATAAATGAAAACAACCTGGTACCAAGGAATGCAATCGAGACTCCAGAGGGTATCCTGGGAAAGGTGAGAGATGGAAGATCCTTAAAATAAGTATAATGGGTAACATAAAGGTCAATAGCTCTGCAGAAAATGTCCAAATAACAAATATGGATGGATAATTCGAGGATAAAGATAATTCCCCCATGGAGCTTTTCCCTTCAGCGAATGGATCTGGGAGGATCCATGAATGCTTGGTTGGTATTATCAAAAATTTATTTGACATGGAGCTTGTCCAAAACGCAATGATAAATGAAGTGTTTCCAATAAAGTTGATTAAATGGAGTGGAGACAGGGATTCAATAATAGTTAAATTTGATTCGAAAGAATCATTTGATTAACTTTGGCCTATCAAAAACCAAGAATTGAGTTTCTGGTTTTCAGCTATTAAGCCTTTAGCGATGGAGAATGGAGATCCCTATAATGCTCACTTCTCGTTAGTTTGGAAGAAGAATTTAAGTTCATGGATAGAATTGAAACTGCAAAATTGTAGTGGGTTGGGAAAAGAATGTTGGTTCGTTAGAAGAAGAGAACTGAAAACTTTGCAGATATTTGGCCGGTGGTGGATGGCAAGAAGTTAAGCCCGGCCGTCTGATGTCGATCTGTAGTTGATCCGTTGTAACTTGTCTCGTCCCATAGTCCCAATATATTGGGAGTTAGCAATGACGACTAGAATAACGGCGCTGGCTTATCTGAACAGGTAAATAAATTTAATTCTTTTCAGAATAATGTCTCCCAGTAGCCTTCTGGATTTGAGAAGATTGTCGACAATTTATGCTCAAGGGATAATATAAATCCAACTCAATCCTAGCCAATTATTTATTGATTCATTCCTTCATGCTGGCCTTATACAATAGGGTTAATTTCGGGCTATAACCCAGGTAATTCAGTGTATAATGCGAATAGCTCTCCTTCCTCTAATAATGTTGGTCTCAATTTTAATGCGGAAATTTAAACCAGCCTGTACACACTAGTTTTTTTTCCCATTTATTTTTATTTATGATTTTATTATTATTATTATTATTATTATTATTATTATATATATTATTATTATTATTGATATTATTATTATTATTTAAATTTATATTACAGGCCCAAAATATTATAAACCGGAGCCCAAAAATTAAATCCCTGATGCCCAACAGTGACCCAAACACGGTGGCCCAATCCAGAAGCCCAAAGGAAACCTTAAACCCGATTAGGGTTTATATCTCAAGCCCCAACCGCCATCCACCATCAGCTGTTGGATCTGGCAAGATCTAACGGTCCAGAGCTCTCCAGCTTGAAACCCCAGGGTATCATAACCCTAGGGACCACGTGGCCGCCGCCTTCGCTGCCACCGCCGCTGCCGATGCCCCGTTACCATGACGCCTCTCCAGAAGCTCCCCAACACTAGGCCAGCCGTCCACGTCGCAGCTATGGGGTGAGTCACCACAATAGTTTGGTGACTCACCGAAGATCACCCCTTGTGACCGGTCCGAGGCGAGTGTCGTGGTGGCCTATAAAGCCACCACCGAACCAGCAAAAAAAGAACACCAACGACAGAACACGAGACGGACAGAGAGCAAAACAACCAACAAGGGAGAAATAAACAGCAAATAACCACACAACAAGCAGCAACCATTCGAAAAGAAAAACAAAGAGGAAAAGAAGAGAAGACTTACCATAGTCATCGGAGTCTCCATGTGAAGCCGGAAAACCGAAAACGTCGAAGGTAAAAACCTTCGGTTTCTTTTAGATCTAGGGTGATCTACGGATCTTTAGGTGAAAGGGAGGCCATATTTGAGACAAGGGAGAAACCGTGTTTCGATTTGGGTAAAAATTTTAGTTTCGGTCACCACGTACGATGGCCACCGTCGGCGGAAAACGCCGATATACGGCGGCCGGATGGTGACCGGAACTCTCTCCGGTGGAAGCAAGCTAGAGAGAGGGTAGAGAGTTTTCATCTCTCTCATTTAGAGAGAGAATGAAAAAAGAAAAAAATGAAATAAAATGGCCCAAAAGGGCCGGTCTTGGGTTTTATAAATCCCTCCCCAAACGACGCCGTTTTGGGGGTACCTGTGTAATTTCCTGTATGGGAAAACCCCTTCCGTAACCACTCCATGTTTGTACTCTTTGCAATTTAGTCACTGCAATCGACTTTTAATCATTTCAATTTAGTCTTTAAATTTTATTTTATTATATTATAGCTCTTAACTGTATATATATATATTTAAGGTAAAATATTTATTTAGTCCCTTAAACTTTAATAACATTTCTTTTGATCCCGAATGAATTTATTATGGTTAAATTACATGGTTAATCCCCATGTATTATAATAATTTGAATTAGGATCATAAGTTTTATATATTTTGCAATTTAATTCTATAGTTTTAATTTATTTTATTTTGGTCATTATTTAATTGCATTTTATTTTATTATTGTCCTTTATTTTTAAATATTTTAAATATAATACTTTATTCATTTATTTATTTTTTAAATTATGTTTAATTCACTAAATATTTATATAATAATATTTATTTATTTTTAAAAACTTAGAAAGGGCGGTCTTAAAATAACTAGATGTCCTATTCTGGTATTTTAAAAATAAATAAATATCATGCTTACTTAATTTGTATTTAAATTATTATCATATTGTTTTTAATATTCATATATTTTTTAATATCAAAGAAATATGATGTCTTAAAGCAACTAGATGTCATTTTCTAATATTTTTAAATAAATAAATATTCTATTTATAAAACCCTAAAAAATATATATTTACTTTAGTTTTATTTACATTATTTTTTTTAGAAAAATTATCATATTTTAAAATATTTATTTATTTATTTAATATTAAAGAAATGTATTGTCTTAAAACAACTAGATGTCAATTTCAGATATTTTTAAATGAATAAATATTTTATTTATAAAAATCATTCTATATATGTTTTTTTAAAATTATCCGATTGAATTTGGAATAAGAGGATCGTAAATTAAATTTATATTCGATTTTATTATCAGAGACAATTTATAATCAATTGGTACCAATTTTGGGCGTTGTGGGGGTGCTAATCCTTCCCTAAACGTAATAGACCACGAATCCCTTTTTATTACTAAAAAGAATGTATTTTTAGTTATACGCATACCATTTTATCTTTTAAATAGTTTTCTCTTAAAAACTCTTTTAAAAGACGATTTTTTGGTATTCGACCTACTTTAACCCAAAAAGGTTGATGGCGACTCCAAAACATTTAATAAAAACCATTATTTATTCACATTATTTTTCCCGCCAAATAAAAATTTGTGCCCGGGTAAAAATCGGTTACGACATCTTGGCGACTCCGCTGGGACCTGGTCAAACCTAAGTCAATTATATCTTGTCTCTATTAGTTAGAAATTGAAAATTCAATTTTATTTAATTAATGATTCTGTTGATTTCTTTCAATTTATTTTATACTCTTGTATATTAATATTTAATTGCTTTTAGATATTAAGTTTTGTGTGAAAATTTCTCCTCACACACAACACTTGCATTGCATAAACATAAGCAATATACTCGAGCTCTTTTCCCTTTTAAGTGGGAGTGAAAGCAACGTCTTCGTGAGAATTTATTCTCTGTGTCAGACCTAGCAAGTAGCTTTCGGGGTTCATATGCTCTATATCTTCATGAGGATTTATTCTCCGTGTCATGCATAGGGAAATGTTCCCTCTCGAATTGAACTCGATCCGTTTAAGTCTGTAATGGACCAGGATGGAGGGTTTGACAGCCCAAGGGGGTACCAACAAGAACAATTCGAGTACCTTTACTCTTAGAACCAAAACCATGCATATAATAAACCCTAGAAATTCACCTGATTATAGACATTACTGACACTCTGTCCGTAGGTGTACACAAAGGATAAATAAGTTATAACTTTTGTTTTTTATTTATTTATTTTTTCTATGCATGCGAACTAGTAATCACGCGGCTAGGTTTATTTTTCCAAACAAAGTATGGAACTAGAAAGCACGAGGTTATGATTTATATACCACGATAAATAAGAATATTTTCTTTCTATTAATTGGTACTAATTATTTTATCCTTTCTTATTCTTATCCATTTTGTAGATACATTTTATTTTACTCTAGCTTGTTTATATTGATTTCTTTTGCATTTAAATTGCATGATCATGGCATAACCAGAAGGTGTTGATTCGAAAGAGTGTTCATCAAATTGAAAAGTTTTCATAAATGGACAAAAAGTTTTATGATCAAGCAAAATATGACGCAGCCAAGGAATGACATCATGAGGGAACTCTGAGGACAGAGGAGAGCTATGCACAAAAATATCCTATTAGATCGATACCAAAAGTATTTCAAAAAGATCCTGTTAGATTGGTACCAAAAGCATTTTATGGTAAGAGTATCAATAGAAGCATTCATAATGAAGGGAGTTTTTATGAAGCTCAAACACATTTTTGGAAGGATGAAAACAAGAAATTAAGTACAAAGATGAGCACCATGTGTGAGGATTTCCAAAAGATCAGTCAAGCCTTTCAAAATATTGGCATAGTAACACCCTAGAAGAGTGGATAACAGGGGTCACCAAACTGAAAAAGAGCTGCAACATACATGAAGATCTTGTCAAAGAACTTGTAACCATAAAGATTGCCTTTCAAAGGAGAATGAGAAACATTGCCTACAATTCCGAGTGTTGACACAGAAGATGAAGGAAAAAGACAATGTCATGGAAGAAGCTGTTATCCAGACAAGCAATATGGCTCATAAGCTGATAGACTTAGCTGAATTTACAAGGAATTGAAGAAGATTGAGAATTCAACTTTTGAGCAAGAAGAGAAACTAACTTGGCTTTAGAGAAGTTAGGAGTAAAGGCTATCCCCTATATGTAAAGTTTTGTTGAAGTCAGGAGTGAAATCTATCCCTATATGTAAAGTTTTGTTTGATGTACTAAAACTTTTGTGTTCAATGAAGGTTATTTTAAGATTATCACTCTTGAATAACACCTTTTTCATATGCATTTGCATTTTTCATCTTTGCATTTTCATTTTACATCCATATTTTGCATTTGCATTTGCGAAGAATATAAGAGGTTCGAAAGCCATTGAAGAAAGCTAGGAAAAGCAAAAAGAAAATGATATCTCTCATTCCAATTCCAATATCATATGAAGACTTATTACCCTTTCTTTTTGAAAATGACCTCATAATACCAATTACTCCAATGCCTAATACTTATTTGCATCCAGATTGGCAGGGTGTCAAAAACACAAGGTCTTCAAGAAAGCAAAGTAAACAATTGTAAAGAGACAGTGATGTCAAGGGAGATTTTACCCCGTTTTCCTTCGATTTCATGTAACAAGTTATATTACAAGTTGCTCCAAACTTATATTATTGCTCCATGTCAAGCTAAGCCTTTATTACTTCCATACCCGAGTTGGTATAATGAGAAACTCTCTTGTGACTATCATGCTGGAGCCCGAGGACACTCCATAGAGAATTATGGTAATTTCAAATGGCGAGTTCAAGACCTTTTGGTTCAGGAAATCATAGAAGTGGATGTTAATATTCAGTCTGTTTTGGTCAAATAATTAGGAATCAAACCCCAAAATAGAGTTGATAGTATCAAAACAAGTGAACTACCGTAGAGGACAAGGAAAACAAAGTACTTGAGCCAAGGATAAAACATTCAACTCTCAATACCTCTCTGATTATATATGATAAAGCAGTAAAAGGAGAGGTAATTCGAGACTGGCCCATAGGTTTAAAAAAGAATGGGGTAGATGTAACCCAGAGGACACCTCAGATACCTACATTAGATTTTCAGAAAACAAGTGAGACAAAGGGCAATTTAATGAGTTTGGCAAATACTACACCAACCATAGCTGTAATGAGCATTCAGAAACATGAAAAAATTGTCATCACCAAGGAAAGTTGTTCTGGATCTAAAATTGAGCCCAATTTCTAGTCGAAGAAGAAAAAGATGATGATGGAGACTACTCAAGAGGAAGAAGAGATTTATCTTAAAGTTTATCCAAAGGAGTTAACACAAGAAATGATCAAGAAATGGGGGGAAAAAGAGGAAAATGACTCTAATCCTATTACACACCCAACATTAGAGGAGTAATGATGCATGATAAATAAACAAGTGGAAGTTGTTATCTATCACTATAGTACCTTTCTATTTTCAGCATATTGTTTAAACTTATTTTTTCCTTTCTCCGCCTTTTGTGCAATAAATAAATTTGTGTCGCTTGTAAGGTTATGAGCATTGAATCTATTTTGCAATCTTGTAGTTCTTTGAATATCAATTGGATTAAAAAAACTCTTCATGATTAGATTTATAATATTTGACAAAATATCATGATTGAAAACCAGAAAAACAAGGACCCTTGACCTTACCTCAGAAGAAATATACCTAAACACTATCATTTTACAAATATGAGATAGCCTTCTCCTATTGAAAGCAATTACAAAAAGGCTTGGTATTTATATATAGGAGCGCACAACATGGGGCATCGTTGGTGTATTACATTGCAAAAACCGACTAGAGTATTTTTCTATTGATGACGTTCGATGATGAACGTAATCTTCACAAAGGTAAATATAGTTTAAGTCAGTTGCTGGGGAATTGAAATCTAACGAAGAGATTTTTTCTGATTTCCACCAAAACACTTAGACTATAACAGGTTCTCCTTAACAAGCTGATGCCTTATACTCATATTATATTGTATATACAATAAAGCTTGAGTTATCCCCCTAAAGCAATTGGTTAATTGCCCAGCTTTATTGATAATATTCAGGTAGCCTATTAAGCTAGAGTTATCCCTCTAAAGCAATTGGTTAATCGCCTTGACTTTATGAATAATATTCAGCTAGCCTGTTTACTATTATATGCAATAAAACTGTCCCCCTAGAGCAATTGGTTAATTGCCCCGGCTTTATGGATAAGTTTCAACTAGCCTGATAAAGGTGATTATATTATTATATACAATAAAGTTAAATTCAACTAGCCAAAATGGCAAAAAGTTTCTAAATAAAGATGGACTTAGGGGGTTAAGGAACACCTGTTATAGTTAACCTCACACGAGTACTCAGAAACTTTACTTTTTAGATTGATATTTTCGTACTGCTTCTGCTAGAGTTTACAAAGCTTACACAAATGGAAAATTTCAGAGAATTGAAATAGAAGTATTCTAGTAATTGGTTATACAAGTTGCGTCATTTTGTACGCATCCAGTTAAAATACCAAGTCCTTAAAGTGAGGCATCTGGAAGAGTTCACAAAGAGAGAGAGAAGTGATATCTTAAATAGATGTAACCATAGAAAATAGGAAAGCCATCCTGAAACCAA
Source organism: Hibiscus syriacus (assembly GCF_006381635.1). Taxonomy (NCBI): domain Eukaryota; kingdom Viridiplantae; phylum Streptophyta; class Magnoliopsida; order Malvales; family Malvaceae; genus Hibiscus; species Hibiscus syriacus. The sequence continues at coordinate 1,975,257 of NW_024063064.1, forward strand.
ACCAAATTTTGATACTTGTCAAAGAACTATACTTCTCAAACATTAGAGAGCTATTAATGTATTTGATATTCTTTGAACTCATGCTTTTGATTTGATTCTATTCTAAACCTTTAATGGGTAATACTTTACAAAATTCTTTCATTATTTGATAAAGAAAGGAGAAAAAAACATTTTCAAATAGGGCAGTCTCAAATGAGGAAGGTCCTTGAAGAAAATTGTTGTCTATTCTACATCTATTGTAGAAAAAGGATAAGCAAGGCCAGAATGATGAAGCATTCTTGAAAGCAATTGTTCCAAGAAGCCAGAAATTCTGGAGAATTGAACTTGTAACGATCTCCTGTGACATTATTAGCAACTCGTCAAGAAATATTATCCTATTTAAAAGGGACACTTATCTCATACTGATGGCGATAAAAATCACCAGACAAATTACTTTCCTCAGCCACCCATCCATGTCCCCTAGAAGATCCTCCAATCACAGAGCTATAAGTCCCATTAGGTGTATTATAGGAATGAACAAGTCCACCACCTGCACCCTGGTTATACCGTGATAATGGCTTAAGTCTTGATACATCATTGCTGCCTCTTCCATGCCGATCATTTTCTTTGTCAGGATTATATCCATTATGTCCTTCAGAAGATTGCTGAACTTGAATTTGAGAACTTATAGGGACATAATAAGATATTGGAATAGATTCTACACTTATAGACCTTTTATATTGGGTAACATTGATTACATGATTCCAAAAGTAGAGATAACCAGTTTTATCATCAACTAAATATGTCCATGTTTCGAGAATAGTGGGATATGAAAGTGCGTATCTTGGAGAAACAGAAAAGGCAATCGTTGTAGCAGCTATTGCAAGAAAAGACACCAACAAAAATATTCTAGTTCATCCTGATGATGTTTATTTCTTTCAGTAAGGTTGTTACACGGGATGCCACTGACAACAAGGTCGAATCCGCCAAATCTACTCATCAATTGCTCCAACCGATCATCATTCAGTTCTTGCACATCTTCTTTCAAAGGTATGCTGAGCCGGTAGAGGGCAACCTCTGCACCACCTATCCCAGAGAAAAGAAACAAAACACTGATACCCCTGAGGAACATGTCTCTTAAAACCGAAAGATGATAAGCCATTGTGTCAGCCTGGAATGGATTACCAAGCGATTTATACCACTCTGTCCGACTAGATCCCTCTAGATCTAAAAAATGGGCACCTCATTCAGAAGTGGCACATATCTCAGACATTTCCGTTAGAATGATTGATTACTTCTTTAGTTTGTGACAACATGAAGGAGAATTCCTCAAATTACTTGACAACACTGTTGTTTAGTGACACCATAATGAGAGTATTCAAGATAAACAAATTTGGGACATCGTGAAAGCTCACATCAGTATGAAAATTTGGGGCATTTTGAAGGCTCATATCAACAAGAAAACAATTTTGAATGCAGTTTGAACGTTCACATCATCAAATGATGGGGCATGCTGAAAACCCATTTCAACCAGAAATATAATATTGGGGCATTTTGAATGCCTAATTCAAAGAGAAATTATCCATGTGGGGCATTTTGAAGGCTCACAACAATATGAATATTTGGGCATTATTGGAGGCTCATCTCAGCAAGAAGTAATGTTGAGCGCATTTTTAACATTTGTATCAGCAAATATTAGGGAATTTTAAAGGCAACTTCAGACAGATCCATGTGGGACATTTTGAAGGCTCACATCAATATGAAAAAACGTTGGGGCATTTTGAAGGCTCACATCAACAAGAAACAAATGTTGGGGCATGCTGAAAGCCCATTTCAATCATAAATAGGAATGTTGACGCATTTTGAACGTTTGTATTAGCAAATGCTAGGGCATGCTGAAGACTCATGTCATCTTATGGAAAGATCATTGCTTTGAGCAAATATTTCCAATGAGACAAAAAGGCATAAAGAATGAAAATGGTGGAACAATGACAGTAGAGCTGACTATACATAATTGTTTCGTTCATCAAGCAGTTGAATTAGGGTCCTATTGTTGAACAAATATTTACTCAACTAGTATGGTTTCAAATACCCAATCCTATTAACCATGTACATGATAGCGTGTTCTTTGCTAAGCTATATCACGGTTGCATGGATAAAGAGGGTTCCCATACAAATTATTTATCCAGGGTTTAGTTCATCAAGATCTCAGTTTTGAATTTGGTCTTTTATGCGTCGGTGATGATTGGGAATATTTCTTTGAGGTTCCAGGTGGTTAGATTCAATCATACTGTTGGGGCTACGAAGCCGTTTTTCATAACAGTTTTCTCTTACTTGATGACATTGAAGAGGGAGGCTCAGCTTACATATATTACCCTTATTCCCGTTGTTACTAGGGTTATCATTGCCAATAAGGGTAAACTGATTTTTCTTCTATTTGGTTTTATCACGTGCGTTTCATCTACACCAACAAGAATTCCATGGACCTCCTTCTGTACATGGATCCTATAACAGATGTGTTTCTACATCCTACAACACTTATTATGGAAAAAAACGTGGTCGGTATCACGCTTACCCTTGCCCGAGATGATATCTGGATCAATTGGTATCTCTTATTAAATTTGACATTAGCATATTTTGTGAATTTAACCAACTTTTTGGTCATGAAACACACCAACATCCCATTTGTATTTCCACTGAGTTTTGTTCTCAAGTGGTCTTATGACATCATACAAAAACTTTGAACACTATGCAAGGAGCTTCAATAATTGAAAAATCTGGGCAGAAGCCACAAGAAAGGATGAATGTGTTGTCAAATATTTTACGAACATCTGGGCAGAAACCACAGGAAAGAATGAATGTGTTGTCAAATGTTTTACGAACATCTGAGCAGAAACCACATGAGATGATGAATATGTTGTCAAATGTTTTATGAACCAGTTATTCTGGTGTTGAACCAATGTTACGATCATATGGTTTTAATTTTTAGGCCCAATATGAAGTTTTCTTCAACCCCAAGGTTTGAAGTGATATATGATGAAGATTTCTTTCCACATAAGGGAGCTGGAATTTTAACAACAAGAAACTAGTGGAGCCAACTAAGATTGAACAATAGGTTGTTGTTAAACATCTCAACATGATATGGTCTAAATAGCTTTGTTCGAGATCCAATTAGATGTGGAGACATGAAAGGAATTATGATAAATCCTCCTTGTGATGTGTTTCAAGAGTCAAATCAGAATAGACACTGCTCTCTTAATTAATCTCTGCTGAGTTTGGGCATATCTACATCTACATTCTTCAAAGATGATATATTCATTTTTCAAAGATGAATGCTTTATTGGATTTCTACACAAGTCCAAGCAAAAAAAAACTGATGTTATCAAAGACAAAAATAGGACATCAAGGTCATAATTCTGATTACAACTAGAGTTCCATAAATGAAACATTTCTTCTGAGACTTTAATGAAACAAAGAAAACATAAAGATACAAGTTGATCAAATGGTTCTTCAGAAATATAGCATAAGTTGCTACACTGATATTCAAAGAAAACCCTGTAATGACTAAGTGAATGAAGACTGAGTTCACCACTTTGAAGTCACATGAAGAATGCATCAACATTTATGCATTCATAAGAACATCATTTGCCTAATAGAAAATGCATTACATTGATACATTTGATTGCGTTCAAATATGAAGTTTTCCAGGTCTTCGTATGAAAAAAGAAGATTAATGATGGAAAATACCTTACAAAGGGAAGGTAGAATTCAAATCAAATGCAGGAATCACGCAAACATCTGAAGAATAGATGGATGCAATCCATAGAAGAAGTATTATTTTGAAATGGGGCATGTTACCCAATCAACATGTTATTTTGAAAAATAAGATAACGATTTCCAAAGTTTCTTATTTAATATTTTCTGAAAATGAAATTGTTGAATAGTAAGAAAACGATTTCCAAAGTTTTTTACTTAGTAAACTATTTCCCACATCTGTAAGACCTTCAGTGCATGATGTTTTTAAAGCCTTTGGGACATTTGTAAGACCTACAGTGCAAGATGTTTTCAAAACCTTCGGGTCATCTGTAAGACCTACAGTGCAGGATGTTTTCAAAGCCTTCGGGTCATCTGTAAGACCTTCAGTACATGATGTTTTCAAAACCTTCGGGTCATCCATAAGACCTTCAGTGCAGGATGTTTTTAAAACCTTTGGGTCATCCATAAGACCTTCAGTGCATGATGTTTTCAAAACCTTCAGGTCATCCGTAAGACCTACAGTGCATGATGTTTTCAATGCCTTCGGGTCATCTGTAAGACCTACAGTGCAGGATATTTTCAAAAAGCCTTCGGATCATCCATAAGACCTTCAGTTTCGGATGTTTTGAAATAGCAATTTATCTCGCTTGAGATTGTTTTTCTTAAAACATTTCCAAAAGGAGTTCATAATCTGAAGAACCCGTCTGAAGAAAAAAAAGGAGTTCATAATCTGAAGAACTCGCCTGAAGAGGAAAAAGAAGTTCATAATCTGAAGAACTCGTATGAAGAACAAAAAGGAGTTCATAATCTGAAGAACTCGTTTGAAGAGGAAAAAGCAGTTCATAATCTGAAGAACTCGTCTGAAGAGGAAAAATGAGTTCATAATCTGAAGAACTCGTCTAAAGAGAAAAAAGGTTCATAATTTAAAGAACTCGTCTGAGGAGGAAAAAAGAGTTCATAATCTGAAGAACTCGTCTGAAGAGAAAAAAGGAGTTCATAATCTGAAGAACTCGTCTGAAGAGGAAAAAGGAGTTCATAATCTGAAGAACTCGTCTGAAGAGGAAAAATGAGTTCATCATCTGAAGAACCCATATGAATAAGAAGAAGGAGTTCATAATCTAAATAACTTATCTGAAGAGGAAGAAGAAGTTTATAGTCTGAAGAACTTATTCAATATTTTGCTTGATTTTATCGCAGAAGGAGATAGAATAACATCAACATTTCTATTTTAATCAAGAAAAACCAAATAGACAAAAAAACTTATTGTCTTCTTTCGTCTTTTCCCTATTCTTGTTAACACAAGAATGAGCAAAGAGGGGCAGCTGTAGACACTAGTTTTTTTGCCTATTTTTTTATTTATGATTTTTTTATTATTGTTATTATTATATATTATTATTATTATTAAATTTATATTACAGGCCCAAAATATTATAAACCGGAGCCCAAAAATTAAATCCCTGATGCCCAACAGTGACCCAAACAAGGTGGTCTAGATCTTGAAGCCCAAATGAAACCCTAAACCCAATTAGGGTTTATATCTCATGCCCCAACCGCCATCCACTATCAGCCGTTGGATCTGGCAAGATCCATCGGTCTAGAGCCCTCCAGTTTGAAACCCTAGGGTGTTATAACCCTAGGGACCACGTGGTTGCCGCCTTCGCTGCCACCTCCACTACCGACGCCCCGTTGCCACGACCATCGGAGTCTCCTCGTGAAGCCGGAAAAACGAAAACGTCGAAGGTAAAAAACCTTCAGTTTCTTTTAGATCTAGGGTGATCTAGGGATCTTTAGGTAAAAGGGAGGTTATATTTGAGTCAAGGGAGAACCGAGTTTCGATTTGGGTAAAAATTTTGTCTTTAAATTTTAATTTATTATATTATAGCCCTTAACTGTATATATATATAAGGTAAAATATTTATTTAGTCCCTTAAACTTTAATAACTTTTATTTTGATCCTGAATGAATTTAATATGGTTAAATTACACAGTTAATCCCCATGTATTATAATAATTTGAATTAGGACCATAAGTTTTATATATTTTGCAATTTAATTCTATAGTTTTAATTTATTTTTTTGGTCATTATTTAATTACATTTTATTTATTATTGTCCTTTATTTTTCAATACTTTAAATATAGTACTTTTTATTTATTTATTTATTTATTATTTATGTTTAATTCACTAAATATTTATGTGAAATACAATATAATAATTTCATAATTTGATTAAATAATAATATTTATTTATTTTTAAATACTCAGAAAGGGCAGTCTTAAAATAACTGGATGTCCTATTCTGGTATTTTAAAAATAAATAAATATGGTGCTTACTTCATTTGAATTTAAATTATTATCATATTCTTTTTAATATTCATTTATTTTTTAATATCATAGAAATGAGCTGTCTTAAAGCAACTAGATGTCTTTTTCTGATATTTTTAAGTAAATAAATAAATATTCTATTTATAAAACCCTAAATATATATATATATTTACTTTAGTTTTATTTACATTATTTTTTTAGAAAATTATTATATTTTAAAATATTTATTTATTTATTTAATATTAAAAAAATGGGTTGTCTTAAAGAAACTAGATGTCCATTTCAGATATTTTTAAATGAATAAATATTTTATTTATAAAAATCATTCTATATATGTTTTTCAAAATTATCCGATTGAATTTGGAATAACAGGATCGTAAATTAAATTTATATTCGAATTCTTAAATTTATATTATCAGAGACAATTTATAATCAATAGGTACCAATTTTGGGCGTTGTGGGGGTGTTAATCCTTCCCCAAATGTAACCGACAACGAATCCCTTTTTATTACTAAAAAGAATGTATTTTTGGTTATACGCATACCAGTTTATCTTTTAAATAGTTTTTCTTAAAAACTCTTTTAAAAGATGATTTTTACGTATTCGACCTATCTTAACCCAAAAAGGTCGATGGCGACTCCAAAAAATTTCATAAAAACCATTTATTTATTCACATTATTTTTCCCACCAAGTAACAATTCATGCCCGGGCGAAAACCGGTTACGACACAGCCCATCGAAGGTCTTAAGTGTCTCTGATGGACTCTCTTGTGAAGTAGTTAAAAATAGATTTAATATCATCACCCAAACTAGGTTAGAAAGCTCCCAAGGAGGAAAATGGGTGCCAGACTCTCCGTTATTGGGATTTAGAGAATCCTAAGTGGATAATGTCACCCCAAGATTTAGAGGTTGCAAAATTGGTAGCTTTTGGGCAAATCAAAGGCGCTTAGTCAGAAGGTTAGTATGAGATATTGTGGATGGTGTCATTCCCTCCGATGCAAATATATTATCACTGGTTTCTCTGGATAATATTGAAGAAATCACAACTAATGAACCCAAAGCGGTTTGGGAAGTTTGTAATACCCTCGAAATCTCCTTCAAAGGTGGGAATGAGGTAGTTGTTGATAGAGTCACTGAATTGGAGAGGGAAATTTGCCAGGTCCTTTGAAGGGGTTGCATGTCTTTTGTTGATAGAGTCACTAAATTGGAGAGGGAAATTTGTCAGGTCCTTTGAAGGGGTTACATGTCTTTCTGGAGCGTTGATTATCATGTGAGTATTTAAAATATTCTATCATGAACGTGTCAGTTATGTCCTTAAATGTTAGGGGCTTCAATAGAATGAAAAAGTTAATTGCTTCTGCCTCTCTAATCCATAAGCATAGGCCTTGTAAGGTTTTCTTTCAAGAGTCTAAATTAAGTGTGGTGTAGGAAAGACTATGTAAGAAGTTGTGCGGAAACAACTCTTTTGAATTTGAATTTTATCTGTCGTTCGGGGTTTCGGGGGGATTGTTATGCCTGTGGGATTCCAGTTTCTTTCAAGTTGCTTAGAAGCATATATCCCACTACTTTATTGTTTTAATATGTTAAATGCAGGGTGTTACTCAATAATGTTACTTTATCAACATCTATGGTCAAATAAATCGATTCAGAGAGGTATTTTTTCTTCTAGTAAGTATCATTTATGAATGGTGTGGATATCCCCAGGTGCATTGTGGGGACTTCAATGCTTTTATGAGTGCTGAAGAAAAGATTGGGCTTTCCCTAAATTACCATTCTCTGGAGATATATCGGGAGTTCATTCAAGAGGCAAACTAATAGACTTGCCACTCCAAGGGGGTTCATTTTCATGGTGTAACAATAGAGACCCACTGACGTTTGTCTGTCTCGATAGATTTCTTTGTTTTCCTCCTTTCAACTTTTTTCACTTTTATCGCAAATACTTTTGGATAAACTTATTTCAGATCATAATGATATGGTCTTGTGTGTGAGAAATAATAATTGGGTCCTAAACCATTTAAGTGCTTTATTATTGGTATGATATGAAAGACTTTGATAAAGTTGTCTCTCATACGTTGCCTGGGCGAAGTCTTAGGAAAAGCAGAGTTAGGATAGGGTTTTTTTAAACCTTCCCTTTTGATAGTACATTTACTTTACTGGCTAAATAATAGACGTGATATCATTGATCTGTTATATCATTTGTGTAAACGATGACATACTTCACACAACTACCCCTCTGTCAAGAATTTATTTCTCATGGGTATGTCCTTAAAGCCATGGACATCAACTAGTTCTGCAAGAGTTTGAAAGAACTATACCCAATAGTCTCCTTAAAGCGACCCTACTTCATTGTAACATAAGTGACTTATGTTGCTCGACTCACCATAACACATAATGGTCATTAAAAGCTTTTGCTTAGCCTATATAACTTTAATGACTATTTACATAATAGGAATGTAATTAGGATAAAAAACCCCCACAGTACCTGTATATAGGTTATGCAATTAGATTGTCCCTTTGAACCTAGATCTTGGTATCTCCAGTCAACAATGTAGGGTTTTTCTTCAAATAACACCTTTAAATTTCATGGGCTTTAGTCCTATTCCTTTAGATATTTTCTCAACTTGAACTCGATTTAACCTTTTGGTTAGCATATTTGTTATAACTTCCTAAAAAGGATACTTTAAGACCTTTTTCACTTAAGTTATTATTTGTTTAAAAGCCCATTTTAGTCATTTTAGTATCATGTAGTTGCATATAGTTGCATTTGTGGTGGTATTGCTATTTTTATCGTTTAAGGATGTTGTATGAGAGAAAGATGCAATTGCTTATGGTGTGCAGGAAATAGCAAGCAGAAGGTCGCACTGGGAATGAATACCGTGACATCACACGCTGCTAAAGCAAATTGAAATGCCTTGGCATTCCTGGAACAGAAACGAAGAAAAAGATATTTTTGTAAAAGGACAGCTGGCAAGGCGAGTGACTAATGGTTGTAACCGTCTTCTGGGGGCCACTGCCACCTAGAAGGATAAGACTCACACTTATGGAGTGGCTCTAGGGGTATGATGGGTATTTTGAGTGGAAAAATTCCATTAATACCCTTATATTTTTTTATTATATATGACGCCTCACATGAGAGAGGAAAGAGGAGAGGATTTTCAGCAACATTTTCTTACCTTCTTCACAATATCTCTTTCTTCATCCTCTAGTGGCGTTCTTCCATTGACGAGCTACAAGGAGTGGCGAGCTAGACATCCGAGAGGAGCTAGTGAGCTATGGCGAGTCTTAGTGGTTGAGGAGAACTCCGGCTATGTGCGTCGAAGGCTTCTTCTCCCTTCCCTTTGCTGCTATTTTTGTTTTTAATGTTGGGATTATTTGGAACAAATATATTTAATGGTTGTTTTCATGGATGAGATTCGAACACCACATGAACTAACCTTATTTGGTGGGGTTATTTTTGTGGATTTTTAATTTTTTTTAATGGTAGATTTATATTTATCTTTTGTATTTGCTTGCTTTGCTTATGAATGCTTCATTCTAAGTTTGTAGGAGGCATGAGAGTGTCCATTTCTTAGATGAAGGCTAGGTGTTTGAGAGAAACTTAGCTAATAATACTTATAGTATTCGAGAGAAACACAAGAAAGATCCACATAAGCAATGGGCTATAGTATTTTCTTAATCTTTGAACCGACCTAATAATACTATATCCTAATCCCTTAGTACTTGAGAGAGACTAAGATAGGATTTCAACGACTAAAAGGGGTACTTTTTATCAATAGTGTAGGCTGCCATAGCTGAGACTGAGAAGAGATGCCGTGACATTCTATTATGTTAAGTTCCTTTGACTAGAGATAGCAGGAGCATTTTCAGCAAACCCTATCGAGAAAGTGAAGTTTAGATAGATTAAATCTACCCGAGAGATAAGTTTTAGCATCCTTTAATCAATCCATACCATTCATTTCAGTGGAAGCTTGTTGTGTGAGGATTATCAAACTGATCATTTATTTGTTGTTTTTACTGTTTTTCAGTGCCTTGACATTTCAATCATTTTCAATATTAAAATCAGTTCTTGCCACTACATTTCCATTTGGTACCATATCTTACTATCAACCTATATCCATCAACATACACTTTCCATGCCGTGACTTTTTATATTAGTACATATCAACACTAACTATACTTAGATAGAGTAGTGCTTTGCTTTGGTTGAACTTTGTAATTTCAACCAATCCCTGTGGAGATGATACTCACTCATCACTTTATTACTTGAGTGATTGTGTATACTTGCATATTATTTGCATATAATTTTATAGTACTCACAACATGCAACAAGTTTTTGGCACCGTTGCCGGGGATTGATAGCCTGAAGTTAATTCGTTTTGCCAGAGTATTTTATTTTTGCATCTTTATTTGTTTATAGTTTACTTGATATTTTTGTTTTATTATTTTTAGGTTTATTTAGTGTATGCCTAGAAGACATTCTAAAGAGCTATTGGAATCGATAAAACCTGAGATTGAAAGAATCTTTAGACAAAGGAGACGTGATCAACGTGCTCGAGGAAATATGTATCAAATTACAAGCCAGAGCATTGATCAAGATAACAGAATTCTGAATGCTGAGACATTACAGAATGCTGAGACATTACAAAATGTTGAACCTGCTGATATGCCTCGTGTTATTCGTGATCATTTAAATCCGATGCTAGATGGCCTGAATCCTGAAATTGTGGCACCTAAAATTCAAGCTGCGTATTTTGGGCTTTAACCAGTTATGTTTAACAAGTTGAATTCTATATGGCAGTTTGGAGACATGCCAACTGAAGATGCCAGGCAATATATTCACAATTTTCTGGAAGTTTGTGATTGTTTCTGCCAAGAAGGAGTGCATGAGGATGTTCTGAAATTAAAGTTGTTTCCATATTCATTGCATGACCGAGCAAGGGCTTGGTTGAGTGGTGTTCCATCCAGTTTGATGGAATCATGGGCTGATCTTTGCAAAAGTTTCTTATTGTAGTATAACCCACCAAAAATGAAAACTCAGCTAAAGAATGACATAGCATCCTTTTGGCAGGGCGACGACGAATCTATGTATGAGTATTGGGATCGTTATAAGAGTTTGCTTCGGAAGTGTTCAAATCATGGTGTTCACGATTGAACTCAAGTAGTTATGTTTTATAATGGAGTCAATGTACCCACGAGGATGATACTAGATACCTCGACAAATGGAACATTGTTGGATAAATCACCTACTGAGGCATTTTCTATTTTGGATAGAATTTCTAATAATGACTATTAATTTCCTTCATCAAGGCTTGGGAGTGGGAGGAAAGCACCGGGAATATTTGAGTTAGATACCAATGATTCAATGTCCGTTCAAATCTCAGCTATCACTAATATGCTGAAAAACTTACAACGTTTCATTGATGTGAAGGAAGTGCAAGTAACTAGCTTGGCATGTCTGTTATGCAAAGGCAATCATCACGAGAGTGAATGCCCAACCAATCATGAGTCCATCAACTTTGTAGGTAATTTCAATCAAGACAATAATAATCCTGACTCTAACACTTATAATGCTGGATGGCGTGATTATCCTAATTTTTCATGGGGAAATCAAAGAGCCCACAATACTAGTAAGTCCACTCGGCAGTAGAATCACAATGAATCTCAAGGTTGCCAAAATTCTATGCCATGGCATAATACCAACAAAAGAGCTTCATCTTCAGCAAGCATTAGTTTATTGGAAGCTACAATTCAAGATTTCATATCTACTACGAAGACAATGTTGCATGACTATTCTACTTCAATTAAGAATCAAGGAGCTTTACTTCATAGTCAAGGTAACTTACTTCAAAGCCATAGCTCATCTTTGAGACCTTTGGAAGGTCAAACTAGTTAGATTGCTACGGCATTGTAAGAGCGTCAACAAGGACGTTTTCCATGTGACACTGAAGTCACTAAAACACATGGAAAAGAAAATTATAACATGTTAACTCTTAGGATTGGAACACAAATTAACCAACAAGTCAAGGATAGTGGGACACAACATGATGATTATATTCCCACTACTGACATGGGTGAAGCTGAATTACATGATGATATCATTTTTAAGAAGGACAAGGAGGAGGGTTCTACTAATGATCCTGTCAAGGCACAAAATTATGATGCCAAGGCAAAAGCAATTCAAGAAGTTTATGGACATTCTTGATTGGCTCTATAGTAATTTACCTCTCTTGGAAGTTATTGAACAAATCCCGTCATATGACAAATTTCTTTAGGAAGTTTGTACCAAGAAGAGGAAAGTAGAGACTTATGAGACAGTTTCCACAACAACAAAATTTTGTTCTTCATTGAGTAAGTTTCCACCAAAGCAAAATGATATGGGCAACTTCACTATTCCTTGTTCTATTGGAGCTAATTTCTTTGGAAAGGCACTATATGATATTGGTCAAGTGTAAACTTAATGCCGAAATCTATATTCTTGAAGCTTGGTATAGGATATTCAAGACCCACATCGGTTATTTTACAACTTGCCGATAGATCCCATGTTAGGATGTCGTAGTATGGGTGGATAAGTTTGTGTTTCCATTCGAATTCTTAATTATGGATTGCGAAGTCGATGCCAACGCACCCATTATTCTGGGAAGATCTTTCCTAGCCACTGGTCGTATTTTTATAGATTGTGAAAAAGGTGAACTCACCATGAGAGTGACTGATCAGTGTGTAACTGTCAATGTGTTTCTAACTCTCAAATATGTCGATGACACTGAAGAATTCCAAGGCATTTATGAATTGAACTCAATAATTGAAGAAGAAGCTGAACAACTTTGCGAGAATAATTTTATTCAGCAAACAGAAAATGACTATTGGATGGATGATGGAAGCTTAGTGAAGTACGATAACTTCCCAATTTTGGAGAAGTAATCTATCTTACTACTAGCTTGATTAGGTATGAATTTTGAACCTTTGAATTTCGAAGAATTTATTCCTCCTAAGCCATCATTATTGCATGCACCTACTTTAGAGCTAAAGACTTTGCCAGGGCATCTTAAATATGTTTACTTGGGTAGCGATAACACTTTACCAGTGATTATTTCTGCTAACCTTACTGCTAAACAAGAGAAAAGTTTGTTAAGTGTTTTGATGCAGCATAAGAAAATGATTGGTTGGACTATGGCTGACTTGAAAGAATTAGTCCCACCATTTACATTCATAAGATTCTGCTCGAAGATTGCAACCACAATTCGATAGAACCATAAAAAAGACTCAACCCTTTTATGAAGAAAGTGGTAATGAAGGAAATTTTGAAATGGCTTGATGCTGGAGTGATTTACCCTTTGTCAAATAACTAATGGGTGAGCCTTGTACAATGTGTTCCGAAGAAAGAAGGCACTACGGTGGTTACTAATGAGGATAATGAGCTATTACCCACTTGTACTGTTACTGGATGGATGATATGTATGGACTATCATAAACTCAACAAAGCTACAAAGAAGGACCATTTTCCTATACCTTTCATCGACCAAATGTTGGATCGATTGGCAAAAAATATTCTATTGCTTTTTGGATGGGTACAATCAAATTGCCATCGCACCAGAGGACCAGAAAAAGACTACATTTACTTGTCCCTATACCCCGACAACATTTAAGCGTTGTATGCAAGCTATATTTTCTGACGTGGTTAAGGATTTCCTAGAGATATTCATGGATGATTTTTCTGTTTCTGGAGACGATTTTGAATGATACCTCGACAATTTGGCAAAAATTCTCAAAAGATGAGTGGAAGCTGATTTGGTCTTGAATTGGGAAAAATGTCACTTCATGATGACTGAAGGCATTTGTTAGGCCATAAAATAACTCACAAGGGCATTGAGGTAGATAAAGTGAAGATTGAAGTAATTGAAAAATTGCCACCACCAACTTCGGTCAAGTGTATAAGGAGTTTTCTTGGACATACTGGATTTTATAGAAGATTTATCAAAGATTTCTCCATGATTTCTAAGACCTTGTGTACATTGATTCAACAAAACTAGCCCTTTGTGTTTAACGAGTTATGACTCGGTGCATTTACTGGGATGAAACAACGATTGATATCGAAACATATTGTAGTTCCTCATGATTAAACATCACCATTAGAGTTTATGTGTGATGCAAGCGATTATGCCGTAGGAGCTGTTTTGGGGCAACACTGGGGTAATTTTTGTCATGTTATATACTAATATAGCCATACATTAAATGAAGCACAATTGAACAACACTGCCACTAAGAAAGAATTACTTACCGTGGCATTTACTTTTGATAAATTTAGACCATACCTAATAGGCACTAAAGTTATTGTTCATACTGATCATTCGACTATAAAATACTTAGTGAAGAAAAAGGATACAAAGCCTAGACTTATTAGGTGGATCTTACTTTTTCAAGAATTTGACTTAGAGGTTGTAGATAGAAAAGGTATTGAAAACCAAGTTGCTGATTATATGTCTAGGCTAGAGAACAATTTTGAATACCATGACACTGTAGATATTCAAGAGGAATTTCCTGATAAATGTTTTTTATATGCCACGACAATCCCGTGGTACACTAACCTTTTTAATTTTCTTGTTAGTGGAATATTGCCTTTTGATTTGGACAACCAGGGTAAAAAGAAGTTCAAGCACGATGCAAGGTACTATTTTTGGGACGAGCCATATTTGTTTAAGCATTGTGCTGATCAGCTCATTAGACGATCTGTACCTGATGAAGAACAACGTGACATTCTATACCATTGTCATTCTGCCCCAAATGGTGGCCATTTTGGAGGAGCAAGGGCTGCTTCTGAGGTCATGCAATCAGGCTTTTACTGGCCAACTCTATTTAGAGATGCTCAGGCATTTTACAAATCTTGTGATCGATACCAACGCACTGGAAACATATCAGACGACATGAAATGTCAATGCAAAATATTTTGGAAATAGAGCTTTTTGATGTATGGGGCATGGATTTCATGGGACCATTCTTATCTTCCAGAGGAGATCTATATAACTTGCTTGCTGTGGATTATGTATCAAAGTGGGTAAAAGCAATAGCAACATCAAGGAATGACTCTAAAACCGTACTCAAGTTTTTGCACCAGCATATTTTCACTCGGTTTGGAGTACGTCGAGCTATCATTAGTGATGAAGGAACCCATTTCGATTACAGGTTTATTGCGAAGGCAATAAGGAGATATGGAGTTCGACATAAGATTGCCATGACATATCATCCATAAACTAATGGACAAGAAGAGATATCTAATCATGAGATCAAGCATAATTTAGAAAAGGTGGTGAACCCAAGGTGAAATGATTGGTCGCAAAAGTTAGATGAAGCACTTTGAGCGTATAGAACATCGTTTAAAACTTCTTTGGGAATGTCACCATTCAAGTTGGTGTATGAGAAGGCTTTTCATGTCCAGGTTGAACTTGAACATAAGGCATACTGGGCCATTAAGTAATTGAATTTTGATTCTCAACTAGATAGGGAGCAGAGATTACTAGAATTTAATGAAATAGAAGAGTTTAGAGCACAAGAATATGAAAATGCAAGAATATACAAGGAAAAAAACCAAGAAGTGGCACAACCAAAAACTGATGCCATGACATTTTCATAATTGCCAACAAGTATTGCTTTATAATTCTAGGCTCAAACGTTTTTCCTGGGAAGCTTAAATCTCGATGGTCAGGGCCATTTGAGGTGCATTATGTTTATGCCCATGGAGCCGTTGACATCTAGAATACAGACGATGGGACGATTTTCGAAGTTAATAGCCAACGTTTGAAAGCTTATAATGGAGTTTCAGTAATGCACAATAAGGCAGTGTTGTGTCTGCACGATGCTAAAGTGTGCCCAACTGAGAACTAAATTTCGATGCCATGTTATTGAATTTCGTTGACTGTGCATAAATAATAATTTTATTTTTCCTTTATTTTTATTTTATTTTGTATATAATTTTTATTTTTTTGTAGGGTACCATAGTACTACAACCTTGCAAGGAACGATTACCAAGGGAGGAAAGGACAAATCAATCAATTGGGGAAAAGATTCTTTTTGATTTACTCATTTTTCTTTTTTTATTTTAACTTTTCTCTCTCCACTTTTTTGTCACATCACCATTACTTTTACAATTTATTTTTTCTTTTCTCACCTACCCATTTAGCCCCCATCCACTCATTTCTTTCAACCGTTCAATCACTTAATTTTTTTTCACTTTTTCCTTTTATCTTTTCTCACTTATTCCTCTTCCTTTATTTTTCACAAAACTGAATCTCCTCAAGTTCTCTAAGCAAAAAGATCACTCCTTTTTAAATTTTTTTTTCTTCAAAACTTTGAGAAAAAATGGTGTGTACGAGACCCAGTGAAGTCGAAGATCCTATTGCTCAGTAGTTCAAAAATGATGAAGCAAAAGCAAGGTTTCAAAATTTTTAAAAAATGAAGCTTTTCTTTGAGTTAGGGTTTATTTTTACCGATGAAGTGGATGACGGTTTTGGACTAGACGTGATAGATATAGTTGTTCCACACAAATGACACAAGTTTGCAAGGCACCCTGGTTCAGTGAATGCATTATTGGTGAAAGCGTTTTATGCTAATATTTCCAAACCGAACCATCATGCTATTTTTGTGTGAGGTAAGTATATTCGGTTTACACTAACTGCTATTAATCGATACTTTCATTTGTAGGGTATTGAAGACCAACATGAAAAGTTTGAAAATGAAGCCGACAGTGCCACTTATGATGGAGTTTTGGAGGACTTATGCTTTGCAAATACCTTCTAGAATGGTCTCCAAATTAGCCGCTACTCGGTTAACCGTGAACATCTCCAACCATGTGCCAAATTGTGGAACCATTTTATCAAACACAAGCTAATGCCCACATCCAACAATACAACAGTATCTCTTCCCCGTTTAATGCTCTTACATTCGATTATGAAAACCCGTTCTCTTGACGTGGGTAGGATCATTGTTCAACATGTGCATGAATATTTAAGGAAAAAGGCGAGTGCTTTAGTTTTTCTAAATTTGATTACTATTTTGTGTCGAAAGAAAAAGGTAAGTGAAAATTCCTTTGATGAAATTTTATCTGGAGTTTCGGGTATTACTAGGGCCATATTACCATTATTGTTGGGTCTTGGAAACCCAAAATCTAAGGCCCCTATTCATGAAAAGTTTGCAGGTGATACACAATCGTATGTCGGGGCAAGGATGCTTGCTCTCGAAGAAGCTGCTATGCAAACTCAGACTTATTTACATGCTTTACAAGGTGATATCAGAAATTTCTTTGGATATGTCAAACATAGAGATGTTGTGGTGGAAACGATGTTCCAAGAAATACTTCCCCACGTCCAATAGAATTTTCCAGGCTTTCTGGATAAAATTATACCGGCATTCAATGTTGAAGCATCTCCTGATCCAGAGTAAGATGACGTCGATCCTCCTGTTAAAGAACTGACTCTAGACCCTCAACGTTCCTAGACTCTTGACTCACCCGTTATCGCAGCTGAAAAAATGCCCAGTTCGATTCTTGTGCCTAATCCCTCTCCTGCACGATGTAGTGGCCGACGTACCAAAACATCGGCTGGATGCAATAATGTATCGTAGTAGCACTCTAGTTGTTCAGAGTCCAACCCTACACCACTGCGAAAGCTCACCAGACGAGGAGCTGCCAGCACCTCCAAGGCAACACCACTACAGAAACCATGAGGTACCTCCACTTGCATCCATTTGCATTCATTTTGCATTTCATTGCATAACATATAGTTTTTATTTCTTTTAGTTCTCTTTAAGCATTGAGGACAATGCTTCTCTTAAGTTTGGGGGAGGTAGTGTTCTTGTTAGAACATATGCATGATAGTATTAGCATAACATTATGCCATGGTATTAGTAAGTGGTATGACTGTTAGATAAAATATATTGATGATACTCGATGATGATAAATGCTTAGGCATAGTTGTAAAGAGACACTCCTCTTTTCCGTGGCATTGCCTGGAACTCTCTTTAATAAATGGCAGCCAAACACATATAAGTGAATGAAAGAAGTCATGAGATGACTCTACTTTACTAGCTTGGGGGTGGAAGGTATGCTCCATTTCACCTAGAGTGTGGGAAGGTAGGTGTGATGAGCCAACTCCCTTCATAGCAGCAATTGAAAAAAATGAGTAAAAATGTGCTTATTGAATAAGTAAATGCCTTGGCAAAAACTAGGGGACTTGATTAGAAATTGTTTAAATTTATAAGTATAGATTGAATACAATCACACACACACACTACCATAAAGAATCTTGACCTAGGGAAAAGTACTTGAATTCTTTATATGTCTAGCATGTTGAAGCCAATTTTTCTGAGGTTTGAAATTCAAGTTTGTCCTGTTGTCCTATTGTTGAAAATTGTCATGACATTCTTCTTATGTTAATTGCTATCCATTGCTTATGTTAATTGCTATGCATTGCTTAAGGATAAGAAATAACTTAAGTTTGAGGGTGTGATAACTTCCTAAAAAGGCTACTTTTAAGGTCTTTTTAGCTTCAGTTATTGTTTGTTTAAAAGCCCATTTTAGTCATTTTAGGATCATGTATTTTATATAGTTACAATTATGGTGGTATTACTATTTTATCTTTTAAGGATGTTGTATGAGAGAAAGGTGCAGTTGCTTATGGTGTGCAGGAAATAACAAGCAGAAGGTCACACTGGGAAGAAATGTCGTGACATCACACGCTGCTGAAGAAGATTGAAATGCCTTAGCATTTCTGGCACAGAAACGAACAAAAAGATATTTTTGTAAAAGACAACTGGCAAGGTGTGTGACTGATCTCTTGTAAATGCATATGTTAAGGTAATCAAATTTGTGCAAGTATACACAATCGATCCAAGTAATATAATAGCGAGTGAGCATCGTCACCATAGGGATTGGAGGATTTTTAAAAGATTGCTACAGCTAGGAATATGTGTCACTAACTAATCCTAAGTATATAAGTCTAATGATATAAAAAAGGAATATATGCAATTGAAAATGGTATGAACAAATGGGAAAAAGTATGGCCGAGGCAAGAAAATTTGTAAAATGAAGTGTGTAGAAAAGTTTTGTTGAGGTAAGAAAAATATGCAAAGGTAAAAAAATAAAAGTTGTCAAGGCTAAAGTTATCAAAACTCTATAAATAAACTGGAAACCTCACACAATCAAACTTCTAATGGGGTACTTAGGTTTGTTTTGCTATGGCGATAAGTTATTTCATGCTAAGAATTATTTGGTATGCTATGCTTAAGCTGCCCGACAGGATTACTGAGTATTCTTAGACAGTTGTTATGGCAATACTACTTGGCGTGAGCTACAACTCTTGGTTTTCAGACTGTTGTTGTGGCAATACCCCTCATCATGAACTATAGTCATTGTCTACCTTACTCGAAGCATCTATCCCTTTTAGTCAATTAAAACCCTCTCCTTATCTCTAATGTAGGTAGGTTAGAACATCGCCATCCCAGATCTATTCCATTGTTTAGATCTATCTTAATTCTCTCGAATCTAGGAATCTATTTCTAGAAAAACGACAATCTCTCAAAAGCTCTTACAAGGTCTACAAATATTTCGCCTAGGCACCTGGCAATCTCTCGAAGCTCTTACGGTGTCAAGGCAAAAGGTTAAAACAGTAAACAAAAATAACACTTAACAAAAACATACTTAATCATTTATTAACAATAAAATAAAATATCATCCAAGCATTCCCAACACCAAATAAAACAATTTTTGGTGTGGTTAACATCATCCCAAAAATATTCATTAAGTACAAGCCCTTAAAAAAGTAAAACATGAAGAACAAGAGGAAGAATGTCGTGACATCATACCACCACCATGACTGCTCTAGCGCACCATACTCTCTCGAGGGCCTGGCTTTCACCCCAGTGAAGCCTGGCTATAGAGGGCACCAAGGACAGACGAGTAGGGGCGGTGAAAAAAAGGACGCCGCAACTGCCTTTTTCCAAGCCTAGGGTATTTTCTTTGTATGATCTTCCCCTCCTCCTCTTTTTGGCGGCTGTAACTGGTATTTATAATGGGAATTCCTAGGGTTTCACATCATTAAATACTCTTTAAATACCTGTGTTTTCTTTTCCAAGCTATAAATGGAAAGGCGGGTGGCTGTTCTCAGAATCTTGGGGGTTTTCTTACACATGGGGTTAATCAGACAGATGGCATATAATGTCAGCACTTCGTCAGATTCACGTCAGACTTGCAATATTTTCGTTACCTTGGCAAGGAAAATCTGTTCCTCACTGTCTTTATCTTTTGTGTTCTATTGGCCCTATCAAATTAATTTGTTTCGGAAAATAAATTTTTCCTCAATCATTTTCTGCATCTTCACCATCAACAATCAACCTTTCTCATCAGCATGATCAGTTTAATCAAATAAACTTTGCCTTGGCAAACTTATCCACCACATGAAAATATCCTAAATGCAACTATATGCATCAAATTAATTTGTTTCGGAAAATAAATTTTTCCTCAATCATTTTCTGCATCTTCACCATCAATAATCAACCTTTCTCATCAGCATGATCAGTTTAATCAAATAAACTTTGCCTTGGCAAAACTTATCCACCACATGGAAATATATCCTAAATGCAACTATATGCAGCTAAAATGCTATGTCAATGGCTTTTATACAATCAATAACTTAAGTAAAAATACCTAAAATATAGTCTTTTTACAGAGTTATCACACCCCCAAACTTAAGCTACTGCTTGTCCTCAAGCAATGGATAATAAATAGTCGAGAAATAAATTACCATGGCAAAGAAAAAAATTAGGACAATCATGTGGTTTAAAATTTCAGCCCTTAGGAAAAAGTTTAGCCTTAACATGGTAGACTGTACGAGAAGTCAAGTACCTTTCCTAGGTCAGGATTCTTTGTCGGTGTGTGTGCATGATTGTATAGCAATCTATGCTTTAATGTAGTTAGAAAACTTATAAGTAAGCGCTTATGTTTTTCCAAGACATCAAATTATTCATCAAGCATAGTTTCACTCCTTTTTTTTGATACTTCAAGGGGAGTCATTCTCATCAAACTACAATCGCACACTCTAAGTGAAAGGGAGCATGCCTTCCACCCCCGAGCTAGTCAAGTAAAGTTTTTTTAAGCATACTTCAAGGGGAGTCAGCTCATCACACTACCATCCCACACTCTAAGTGAAAGGGAGTATACCTTCCACCCCCGAGCTAGTCAAGTAGAGTAATCCCGCGACTACTTTCATTCACTCATATGCCGAGGTAACCATTTATTTAAGGGATTTTTCCAGGTCATGCCATCATACAGAGGAATGTCCCTCTATAGTTATGCCGATCATTTATTTGTAATTTAACACCATTCAACACATTAAGGAGTTCAATTTATCCTTTCAAACATTTAATGCCACGACGCACAAAAAGTTCTTTCCTAAAAATTTTCTAACCACCTTAAGTTGAGAAAACATACAATCGTGTTCAAAGAGTCACAAAGAATCAAGTCCTAAGGTCGGTTCTAGCCTTCAACAGTCATGTAAAATAATTATGGCCTAGGCTATAAAATTTTCTTTCATCATTGGGAATCATCAACTTTTTCCAACAACTATCCTAATGAAACTCATGCCATGACAACAAATATTTCAACCAATTATTATCCAAAAAAAAACTAAGTATGGAGTACAAAACCTCCCCCAAACTTGAGCGATGCATTGTCTTCAATGCATGAAGACTAAACTAAAGATGAAATGTAATGCAAGGTACCTTGACTAACATCTACTTTGATGGTGGTGGGGTTGTTTTGCTCAGATTCCTCAGGTGGAGAGGTTCAAATGTGATTTGTTGTTATCTTCAGGCGATGCTTGATTAAAGGTGTTGCAATTCGCCTTGACATTTATGAAGATGGGTGGACATTATCAGTAATGTCATCATTTTTGCCAACACTAATTGAGTATTCTTTCTAAGTGGGTGCAGTATCCATAGGGGTTTTACTCTTGTTCACATGCTTGGGAGTCTGTTCTTATAAAAAAACAAATAATAAGAGTAAATAAAGAAATAAAGCAAAGAAAAACAAACACACAAACAAAAAATAATAATTTTGCCATGACAAAAAATAAAATAAAGAGGGTTGAAGGGATGCAAACTCATAACATCCTGAACTGATATGGAAGTTTTGTCGTGTTCGATCGGAGCACTAGTATAGACCAAAATTCCCCACACATATAACATTTCCACCTTCAAAATATTTTGCCTTGGCAGTTCGTGTCTTTCACATATGAATTTTAGGACCTTTGCAGTAGTCCTCTCTCCTTTAAAAAGCTCTCCGCATGAAGCTGAATCGTAGTGGAATATGATCTCTTCATTATGCTTCTTCAACCTTTAAGGGAAAGGTAGTGGGTGTCTGACTTCATCTGCTACAAGTGGAGGTGAAACTTATGCCGTGGGAATAAATTTTCCACCATTAGGATGACTTGTTAAATCCTCATCATTTTCATTCTCCTTAGGTAAATGTCGTGGCGAGAAATTTCTTGCTTCATCCCCCCAAACTTATCTTCCAGATAAATTTGGGTTCCACTCCTCAGTGTAAACACACTGCATTGCTCGTTTCTATGAGTCTTAATGATCTCAGTATCACTAGGGAGGCTTCATTGCGGGCGAGAATGTAATGCCATGGAAATTTGGCTCACTTAGTTCTCCAATGCTCTCAAGGATGAGCTATGGCTTCGTAATAAAGTTGTATGACTTTACAACAGTATGCCTTGGCTTTTATTATTGAAGAGTGTTCGTGCAGGAAGGCCTTAGTTAAAGTCATGAAATCTTTTGTCGAGGCCATAAAATCTTGCAGTGAAGCTTCGAGGGAATTAGAATTTGAAAGATGTCGAACCCTTGTTAATATTTTTCCAGGGCATCTGTTGATACTGAAAATTTGTAGGTTAGAAATACTTTGTTGTGGCATGTTAAGGTTGCATGCATGGTTGTTGTTGGTTCCTTGATTACCCTATGAAAAATTTGGATGTTGTCTCATCCATGATTGTATGTATTAAAGTAGGGGTTGTTGTTGCTTCTATTAAAATTGCCCATGAAATTTATGGACTCCTATTTTTCTGGGCATTCACTTTCATGATGGTTGTCGTGGAAAAAATTGCATGCTGAGCTGATTACCTTGACTTCTTTCACCTCACTGGAACGCTATAAATTTTTCAACATATTTGTTATGGTAGAAAGTTGGGCAGACAATGAATCCTTGGCATCAAGTTGAAATGCCCCAGACACTTTCCTTCCAGTTCCTAGTCTTGTAAACGGGAACTGAAATTCGTTGTTGGCTATCCTATCAAGGATATCAAAGGCTTCCTCGGGTGATTTGTCAAGCGAGTACCATTCATCGAGGCATCCAACATCATGCGAGTGGGTACGTTGACTCATTGTAGAACATCAGAATTTGAGTCCAGTCGTGGAATCCATGATTGGTGCACTTACGAAGCAAATTTTTTTATTGATCCCAACACTCATACATAGACTCTTCATCACCTTGGCAAAAAGATGCTATGGCATTCTTGAGATGGTTGTTCATATTGGGTGGATTATGCCATAGCAAAAATTGTTTGCACAAATCTACCCAAGATCTTATCGAGCCAGAAGGTAGTCCATTAAGCCATGTGATGGCATGATCTTTCAAAGGATATGGAAATAACTTCATTTTAAGAACATCTTCATGAACACCTTACTGTCAAAAGAAGTCATAGACCTCCAAAAATAGTCGAACATATTACCTTGAATCCTCATGAGGAGTAACACCAAATTGTCTAATCAAGTCAAACATATTGAACATAATCGGTTTGAGCTCAAAGTGGTCTGCCTGAATCTTGGGAGCTACAATAGCATACTTAAGGTCATCCACGGTGGGAGCTAAGTAATCTCTGATTGTTCGTGGTCTTACAACATTATTTGCATTTTTATTTGCCATCGCATTTAATTCTTTAGGTTCCTCCACTTAATTTTTTTTACTTTGTATATAGCTTTTTGAGTTCCTTGAACATATCTTCTTTGGCAACAAATTTTTTTGATCTCAAGTTCAAAATGAGATAATGGTTCCTTGGGACTTCTACAAGTTATAAACCAGACAATACTTGAGAAGGGTAAACAAAAATAACGAATAAATCATAAAAATAAAAGAAAAATATACAATAATAAAGAAACAAGATAATGCTATAACAAAAAATTTAAAAACACCAATTGCCAATCCCCGAAAACGGTACCAAAAATCTTGATCACTTGTAAATGCATATGCTAAGGCAAGCAAATTTTTGCAAGTATACACAATCGATGCAAGTAATATAGTAGTGAGTGAGTATCATCCCCACAGGGATTGAAGGGGTTTTAAAAGATTGCTACAGCTAGGAATAGGTATCACTAACTAATCCTAAGTATATAAGTCTAATGATATAAAAAAGGAAAACATGTAATTGCAAATGGTATGAACAGATGGAAAAAAGTATGGCCTAAGGCAAGAAAATTTGTAAAGTGAAAATAGTAGAAAAGTTTTATCGAGGTAAGAAAAATATACAAAGGTAAAAAATTAAAGTTGTCAAGGCTATAGTTATCAAAACTCTATAAATAAACTGGAAACCTCACATAATCAGACTTCTAACGGGGCTTAGGTTAGTTTTACTATGGCGAGAAGTTATTTCATGCTAAGAATGATTTGGTATGCTATGTTTAGGTTGCCCGACATGATTACTGAGTATTCTTAGATGGTTTTTATGGCAATACTACTCGGCATGAACTACAACCCTTGGTTTGTCAGACTGTTGTTGTGGCAATACCCATCAGCGTGAACTATAGTCGTTGTCTATCCTACTCAAGCGTATATCCCTTTTAGTCGATTGAAACTCTCCTTATCTCTAAGGTAGGCAGGTTAGAACATCACCATCCCGGATCTATTATTCTTCACGTAGATTTATCTTAATTATCTTGAATCTAAGAATTTATTTCTTGAAAAACGATAATCTCTCGAAAGCTCTTACAAGGTCTAGAAATATTTCACTAGGCAGCTGGCAATCTCTCGAAGCTTTTACAGTGTCAAGGTAAAAGGTTAAAACAATGAACAAAAACAACACCTCACAAAAACAAACTTAATCATTCATTAATGGTAAAATAAAATATCATCCAAGCATTCCCAAACATTTTATGGTGTGGTTAACACCATCCCAAAAATATTCAATAAGTACAAGCCCTTATAAAAGTAAAACATGAAGAACAAGAGGAAGGAAAACTCCCAGAACAGAGCTCTGTTGTGACATCAGACCACCACCATGACTGCTCTAGCGCACCAGCCTCTCTCGAGGATCTGGTCATTGCACCGGCGAAGCCTGACTATCGAGGGCACCAAGGACAGACAAGTGGGGACGGTTAGAAAAATAACTCTGCGACCGCCTTTTTCCAAACCTAGGGTATTTTCTCTGTATGATTCTCACCCTCATTCTCTTTTTTTCAGCTATAACTGGGTATTTATAATGGGAATTCCTAGGGTTTCACATCATTAAATACTCCTTAAATACCATTTTCCAAGCTATAAATGGAAAGGCGGTTGGCTATTGTCAGAATCTTGGGGGCTTTTTTGCATGTGAGGTTAATTAGGTAGCTGGCAGGTGACGTCAGCACTTCGTTAGATTCGCGTCAGACTTGTAATATTTTCCTTGCCTCAGAAAGGAAAATATATTCCTCACTGTCTTCGTCTTATATGTTCCATTGGCCTTATCAAATTAATTTGTTTCAGCAAATAAATTTTTCCTCAATCATTTTCTGCATCATTACAATCAACAAACAACCTTTCTCATCAGCAGCATCAGTTTAATCAAATAAACTTTACCTTGGAAAAACTTATCAACCACAAGAAAATATGTCCTAAATATATATAAGCAGCTAAAATGCTATGTCAATGGCTTTTATACAAACAATAACTTAAGTAAAAATACCTAAAATATAGTCATTTTACGGAGTTATAAGTGACTGATAGTTGTAACCGTCTGTTAGGGAGCACTGCCACCTGAAGGATAAGCACACCACTCTAATGATGGGAGTGAAATCTTATGCGGTTGAGAGGCAAAAAATCCCTTTCTTCATCCTCTAGTGGTGTTCCTCCATTGACGAGATCCACAGATGGTGAGCTAGAAATATAAGAGGAGCTAGTGAGCTAAGGCAAGTCTTGGTGGTAAAGGAGAATTCTAGCTGCACGCGTCGAAGGTTTCTTCTCTCTTCCCTTTGCTGCTATTTTTCTATTTGATGTTGGGATTGTTTGGAACGAATATATTTCATGGCTTTTGATAACTTCCTAAAAAGGCTACTTTTAAGCCTTTTTCACTTAAGTTATTCTTGTTTAAAACCTCATTTTAGTCATTTTAGGATCATGTAGTTGTATATAGTTGTATTTGTGGTG
The DNA here is from genome assembly GCF_006381635.1 of Hibiscus syriacus. Classification (NCBI taxonomy): domain Eukaryota; kingdom Viridiplantae; phylum Streptophyta; class Magnoliopsida; order Malvales; family Malvaceae; genus Hibiscus; species Hibiscus syriacus. The sequence continues at coordinate 2,001,746 of NW_024063064.1, forward strand.
GTATCGTTATTTTATCTCTTAAGGGTGTTATATGAGAGAAAGGTTCATATTTGTTGTGGTGTGTAGGAAATAGAAAGCAAAAGGTAGCACTGGGAAGGAATGCCATGGCATCACACGTCGCAGAAGCAGATTGAAATGACTTGGCATTTCTGGCGCAGAAAAGGACAAAAAGATATTTTTGTACAATGACAGCTGGCACTGCACGTGAATGATGGTTGTAACCACATTCTGGGGGACCACTGCCACCTTAAGGATAAGGTTCATCAAAAGGTGTGACTCTAGGGTATGAGGGATATTTAATATCTAACAACCTCATAATTACCCCTAGATATTTTTATTATATATTACACCTCATAAGGAATAGAAAGAGGATATATATATATATAGAGGGGAGGAAGATTTTAAACAACATTTTCTTGTCTTTTTCACCATTTACCTTTATTCTTCATTGAGTGGAGTTCCTCCTGATAAGCTCCAAGGAGTGGGGAGTTTGGCATCCGAGAGGAGCTAATGAGCTAAGGTGATTCATGGCGGTCGAGGAGAGCTCCGGTGGCGCACGTCGAAGGCTTCTTCTCCCTTCCCTTTGCTGATATTTTTCTATTTATTATTGGGTTGTTGGAACGCAAATTTCATGGCTTGTTCTCTGGATGATTCGAACCCCACCATTAACTAACCTTATTTGGTGGGGTTGTTTTGATGGATGTTTAAACTTTATTTTAATGGTAGATTTATATTTATCTTTGGTATTGCTTGCTTTTCTTATGTATGCTCTATCTAAGCTCGTAAGAGGCATGAGAGTATCCATGTATAAGATGAAGCTAAGATGTTAGAGAGAAACCTAGCTAAAAACACTTGTAGTCACTAGTAGAAAAAACCCCTTTAATGACGCACATTGTGTACACTTGTAGTATTTTCATAAGCTTTAAACCGGCTTAGTGATACTATATCCTACTCCCTTAGTACTTGAGAGTGACTAAGATAGGATTTCAATGACTAAAAAGGGTAATTTTTATCAATAGTGTAGGCTGCCATAGCTGAGACTGAAAGGAGATGTCGTGGTATTCTATTATATTAGGTTTCTTTGACTAGAGATAGTGGGAGTACTTTTAGCAAACCCTGTCGAGAAAGTGAAGTTTAGATAGATTAAATATGCCTAAGAGATAAGTTTAGCATCCTTAAATCAATTCATACTATTCATTATAGTGGAAGCTTACCGTGTGAGGATTATCAACTTATCATTTATTTGTTGTTTTTACTGTTTTTCTTTGCCTTGAAATTTCATCATTTTAATATTAAAAATGAGTTCTTACCATTGCATTTCCATTTGCTACACCATCATACCATAAATCCATATCCACAAATATACACTTTTTATTACCGTGACATTGTACATATCAACACTAACTATACTTAGACTGAGTGTTCTTTGCTTTTATTAGACTTTTGTAATTTCAACCAGTCCCTGTGGATACAATTCTCACTCATCACTTTATTACTAGAGCGATTGTGTATACTTGCACATTATTTGAGTATAATTTTATAGTGCTCATAACACGCAACAAGTTTTTGGTGCCGTTGCCGGGTTTGACAGCCTGAAGTTACACTATAAGAAAATATACCTTTAATGACACACGAACGATGACACACGCTAATTTATGACTTGCAAAAAATGTGTGTCATAAAAAATGTCATGTTTTTTAAAATTTGAACGATTTATGACTTACAATAATGTGTGTCATATTTAATAGTCATAATCCAAAAAATTTGCAAAAACACGGAGTACAGTTTTAATTTTGTCATCTGTAAAAGTCATATTTTAATTTTTCCCCATTATTTTCATCTTTCCCGCTTCTTCTCCCTCGATAGTTCACGCCGCATGCTTTTCCATTTTTCTCTTTACAACCTCCCACTGGTTTGGCCTTCACCACAAGGTAGAGACGTGGGAGTCAAAATTCAAGGGTTTCCACATGTATTCCTCGTTCTCTATTCCACAATTCAATTGTAAACCACTTTATTTCATCCCAAATCACTCGCTTGCTAATGGGGAAAAAGAAAATTCGCCAAGCTCGGTTTCCCTATTTCCATGGAGATCTAGGGTTTCCAATTGTTTCCCAGCTAAAAATCGAATTACTTGTTCACATTTTCAATTACTTACTATAAGTAAGTTTCTGAGCTCATATATGTTGGTTGTATTCTTTTAAAGCTCATTACATTTGATCTGCACAGAGACTTTGTTTAAGCTGCGTTTGGTTATGCGAAAAAAAGAAGATGGAGTCAATTGTTGTTGGAGACATAACGTGTTTGGATCCGAAGCTATTGTAGCTCCTGGAGATGTCTCCTTTTGTTCTCAAATCCAATCCCGCATTCATGCAAAGGCTTTTCGAGCAATGGATTTCGCTTCCCGATGCTTCCAAACTGGTACTTTTGCTTATCTAGTTTCGAGCAGTGAATTTAATCAATCCATATTTTTATACTTTTCATCCATATATATTTTTATACTTATGATCACGAGCTCATTTCGTGAAAAATATTGTAAGGTTCCTTCACTAGGGTTCCTGACTTTCCCTGATTTTTTCTTTCTTTCTGGAATCATTGATGTAGAAGGTAATTTCGTACACTAACCATCGTTTCTGTGTTCAAATTCTATTTAATTTTAATTTTCAGAGCCGTCTGATTTATTTTCCATGAAAATGATGGGAAAATTAGTATTTATGATTTCTTTAATTTAATTTGTCCAGTTCCAGTAATTTATCTCACCGTATTTGTTGTCTTAGCATCTAAGAAGAGGTTTTAGCATAGATCTATGATTTGTATATTTTTATTGTGATTTGGTTGCTGTTTGGTTTCATTTTTTCTTGATGTAGATCCAGCAGCTGTAATTTTGATTTTAGCTCCCTACTTTTCGAAGTCCTCGAAAACATCGTGAACTAGGCTGCGGTTGATAATTTTCTTTTTGTTGTGTGATGGATTAAAATATAAATATGAGAGATGTAATTCATTTAGAGAAAGACTCTTCTTCTGGAGAGTGTTTATGGAATGACTCAATTCTATATTTCAAATAGCTGGGAAGATCCCCTTGTCTTGTCAGTTATCTTGTGTTTGATCTCTATTAGTTTACTAAATAGCTTTCAAATATTTGTTGACGCTGCTGCCTTGCTCATTCTGTTTTGTTCATGTTAGGAGTGCATTACTACTTGATAGTTAACGATTTAGTTTTCACTTCTTCTTTCATAAGTTTGTTTGTGCTTGTACACATGTATGTGTTTTGTGTGTGAAATACTGATGTAATATTGTCATGTCTTATGCTCAGGCAATATGAGACCCATTTTCTGTGGAAACTTTGAGTATGACGCACGCCAGTCTGATTTGGAATGTCTTTCAGAAAATTTGGGAGAGTTGAAAGAGTAGATATGAAGTCCAGTGAGTATTGTTTCTCGTTATTGGCTATTGGTTCCATGTGAGAATTGTGAGCATCATTTCCTGCTCATTTTTCTAAACTATTTTCCTCATGCTATTGGTGCTATTTAGTTGGATGCGTTGGTTATAAAGGTGTCAGAACTCGAAAGTATTTTGACCTTAAAGGTTGTTTTTATTAATTATATCACAGTTAAAATCTATTTCACATGGTTTTTAGTTTCAATGTGTAAACGAAACCAAGCTGTTTTTTTGTGCTGAACTTGAATTTTGCAAGTATAATCTTGGTACTCTATTAAAAAACTAGCTTAATTTGAATGCTTAACAGAAGGATAACACGCATTAATTGTAAATGCTTGTAAAAATTAGAATATAGAGCAATACGTATGCATATTTCACGGTGAGATAAAGTTCCTACTATAATGAAATAAAAGTATCCTACTTCAGAGCATTAAGGTGTTGGTCCCTATCATGATGGTTGCACATAGTATGACCTCATAGTACACGACTCATCAACATCAATCATCCTTCGTTGAGTTTTACTGGGGTTCCATGATGTTTAAGGAAAACTATTTTAAAAAAAACAAGCCCCCATACTCAACATTTTCTTTGGTGCAGGATTTTCTTGGGATCTAATGGAGAGCTCCTCAGAGTTTTATTTCATGCATGTGATGAGCTTCCTCTTCTTTCTTTCAAGAAGAGTCACTCTAATCCACAATGTCATGGATCATCCATCATTTTCCTCAGGGCATTTTTTGATTTCATTCCTCATGACTTTTTTCCAGCCCTCAAATTCAGACATGTTTCAAGGTAAAACATTAATGACCTCATGGTAGAGGCTGCAGAAATATGGAGAAGGCACCCTAATTCCTTGACCTACCTGAGATCCATTTTTCGATTCATGTTCCTTGACATCAATAAGATCATCACACAAGGTCTGTTACTATTTTCACTGGTCTTAGTTTATAGATTGTTGGGAGCTGACCAAAATGCAGTCCTAGGGCATCATTTTAGGTGATTTATTTTTGCTCGAGAGTAAATGCCAACTGAGATCTCAAATACCTCACTCATGTATTTATGCATTTTGGAGAGCTTAAACAACATCATTATTTGTCTATAATCTAATAGTATATTCCAACTCAAAACATTTTAGATACTGTTGAAACATCCATTCTAAAACATATTTGGTTGTGCTCGAAATTTTCTACTTGGCACTTTAACTTTGTTTTTTTCTCTTAAAATGCTTTCTGGGCTAAGATACAATTACATTTGCTCTTGACAGCGATCAGGTTGTCTTGGCATACATTAGCTGTTATGAAGAAATCATCAAAATTTCTTCCGATATGTGTTGGTGTTATTCGTTTGAAGTTACAAATTTCTATCATGAGATTGTGTTTGTCACCATTTCTTTTAGTTTCATATGATATTCATATTTTGTCTTCAATTTGAACTGGTAATAGCTATTGACAATGGCATGTGCATGGTATTTTCATACACATTGTCTGTGCTTGAGCTAGATGTTAATGTGTATAAAGTGTGAGATGTAATTATTGTAATAGGTAGCTAATGAGATAAGAAATAATATTAAGTTGACTAGTTTGACATTTTGGTCAATGTTCCTCAATTTTATCCTATGTAATATTAGCTTATGCTTTTAAAACTGGAATAGGATTGTTCACTTGAAAATCTAGGATTCTTAGTCATAGTAAGAACTTTGGTTTGCTTATCACATGTTAATTGAGTTTGTCTGGAGCATGGAGGGATGACCTTAAAATTTTCATGAATATGGTCATATAAATTTATGAAATTTATCTGGGTGATGAATAAACAAGCTTCATGTCGAAGCAACAGTTTATTCATTTTCTTATCTACTTTTGTTTAACTGGCTCAAATTATGATTGTTAATATTTTTGTCTTCCTTTATTTTTACATAAAGCAAAATGATGAAACAAATGCTATTATGAGTTTGCTACAATTAATTTTGTTCTTTATAGTGATAATTAGTGCTGGTCTTTTGAATATAGGCCATGCAGTGAAGTGATTGAAGTCTAGATTTTCTTTTTCTTTATTTGCCATCTGTGAATCTCACTGTATAAAGAAGTAAGTTTAATTTAGTTGTGCTTAGTTATGAAGAATAAAACCATGTCTGATTGTGCAGGTCATCGGTTGGTTAATGTGTTTTTAGTAAACAGGTTTGCTTATTTCTTTTTGTAGGACATTCTAGAAGTGAAAATTATGCTTAATGTAGCAGTTTTATTTGGATTTATTTGTAAAACCACATTAGTAGTGAGAAATTGGATGGATGTGGGACTTGAGATCAATTCTTATATTTGTATATGAAAAATTTGCAATTCTTTTGAATGATTTGAGAATCTAGAGCTTATTTTTATAAAGTCATTTACTAGATCTATGTTTCTTATTGCTAGGTAATTTTTCCTGCATATGCATGGTGTATTTGTATCATATTATTGCTTCTTGGGATAAATGATTCTTAATCCCTTTGTTCTTATCTTTTCAACCAAGGCTGATTAATTTCCATTTTTTATTGCATATATATGATTCTCCACTGGAATATCTAATCACTGCCTCTCTTGCCCCAAAAAAGGATTATCAAACAAACATGTATCCTTAATCGTATCCCTGCAACTAGGGGAGGTTAATGTCTGCAAGCATTAAGAAAGCAACTTGGAACCTTCAGGTTTTTCTTTTCAAAATAACTTCACATTGTATTGCAGATTGATTCCTGGAGTTTTTCAGCTACCTACGAACTCAAACTTGATGGTTGATGAAACACAACTAGAATTAGGAAGCCTCAACTCCATTGGAATTGAGAATACAAAGTTGCTGAAAAATCTGATAGAGTTTCAAAAAGTAAGTTGTCACTTGGTTTGTTGAAACATGAGTGCATGTTTGCGCATAAATATACTGGACCAAGGAAGGTGTTTTGAGAAGTTTAATGTGCATATTAGGAATGTGTTTGTTCTATATATTGCAACTAGTTTTAACTGTTACAATTATTTTCAATTATTTCTTGTGTACACGCCCGGATAGCTAGGGCATATTAGTAGAACTTTATTATGCCGTGATATTTTGTATCGACATATGATTACAATATTTTTGAAAACTTAATGTGAATATATTGTATGCAAATGGATTGCTTATATATAATATGATATATATATATATATATATATATATATATATATATATATATATAAGGCATTAAATGTGATTAGTTTGATTATTTGTCAATCTACAATATATATATATATAATTTATGAAATACAATCACGACACACGAATGTGTATCATCTTTGTTTATGACATGTGCTTCAATGACACGCAATGTAAGTCATACATGCATGTCATATATTTATGACACACAAATGTGTGTCATCTTAATTTATGACGGGGGCTTCAATAACGCTCAATGAGCGTCATAAATGCTCGTCATAAATGTGTGTCATAAATGCACATCATAAATTTATGACGCACAGTTGCACGTCATCATAAATACATGTCGGTGGCTTCAACGACAGGCAAATGTGTGTCATCCGCACCCATAGATGACGCGCAATGCGCATCATTAAAGGGGTTTTTCTACTAGTGTTAATTAGTTTTGCCAAGCATTTTATTTTTGCATTTTTATTTGTGTATAGTTTACTTGATATTTTTTTTTATTTTCAGGTTTATTTAGTGTATACCTAGAAGACATTCTGGAGAGCCATTAGTACCGATAAAATGTGAGATTGAAAGACTCTTTAGACAAAGAAGACGTTTTTAACGTGCTCGAGGAAATATGTATCAAATTGAAACCAAGAAATTGGACAAGATGACATAATTCAGAATGTCGAGGTAATAAAAAATTCTGAACCTGCTGATAGGCCTCGTGTTATTCGTTATCATTTAAATATGATGTTGAATGACTTGAATCCTGGAATTGTGGCACTCAAAATTCAAGTTGCACATTTCGAGCTTAAACCAATCATGTTCAACATGTTGAATTCCATTGGACAGTTTGGGGTTATGCCAACTGAAGATGCCATGCAGCATATTCAAAATTTTCTGGAAGTTTGTGATTCTTTCCGCCAAGAAGGAGTGCATGAGGATGTTTTGAAATTAAAGTTGTTTTCGTATTCATTGCGTGATCGAGCAAGGGCTTGGTTGAGTGGTGTTCCATCCGATTCAATGAATCATGGTATGTTCTTATAAAGAGTTTCTTATTGTGGTACAACCCACTGAACATGAATATTCAGCTAAGGAATGACATAGAATCCTTTCGCCAGGGCGACGACAAATCCATGTATAAGTGTTGGGACCTTTGCAAGAGTTTCTTTTAAAGTGTTCAAATCATGATTTTTACGATTAGACTCAAATAGTTATGTTCTATAATGGAGTCAATACACCCACGAGGATGATGATGGATGCCTCGGCAAATGGGACATTACTGGATAAATCACCTACTGAGGTGTTTGCTATCTTGGACATAATTGCTAATAATGATTATCAATTTCCTTCCTCAACGCTTAGGAGTGGGAGGAAATCATCTGGAGCATTTAAGTTAGATACCAGAATTTGGTGTTTGCTCAACTCTCAGTTATCACTAATATGCTAAAAAATTACAACGTTCCACTGATGTGAAGGAAGTGAAAACAACTAGCTTGGCATGTCTGTTATGCCAAGGTAATCATCACGAGAGTGTATGCCTGATACGCCTGACCAACCATGAGTTCATCAACTTTGTAGGATAATTACAATTTATAATACTAGTCAACCCACTCGGCAACAGAATCATAATGAGCCTCGAGGTTACCAAAAAGCTATGCCATGGTATAATACCAACAAAAGAGCTTCATCTTCAGCAAGCATAAGTTCATTGGAAGCTACAATTAAAGAGTTTATATCTACTACGAAGACAATGCTACAAGACCATTCTACTTCAATTAAGAATCAAGGAGCTTTACTTCATAGTCAAGGCGCCTTACTTCAAATCCATAACTCGTCTATGAGAGCTTTGGAAGCTCAAGTTGGTCAGATTGCTACGATATTTCAAGAGCGGTAGTAAGGACATTTTCCAAGTGATACTGAAGTCACTAAAGTGCATAGAATGGAGCATTGCAATGTGTTAACTCTTAGCAGTGGAGCACAAATCAATCAACAAGTCAAGGCTAGTAGGGCACAACATGATGACTCTACTCCCACTATTGACAAAGGTGAAGCTGAATTACACGATGATATCATTTCTGAGAAGGACAAGGAGGAGGCTTCTACTAAGGCACCAAATTCTGATGCCAAGGCAAAATCAAATCCCATTCATGCAGTTAAAGAAGCTAGACCCCTACCACTCTTCCCACAAAGATTAAAGAAGCATAATGATGAAGTTCAATTCAAGAAGTTCGTGGACATTCTTGATTAGCTCCATATCAATGTACCTCTCTTGGAAGCTATTGAACAGATATCGATATATGTGAAATTTCTTAAGGAAATCTATACCAATAAGAGGAAAGTAGATAATTATGAGACTGTTACCACAACAATAGAATTTTTTCTTCTTTGAGTAAGTTGCAACCAAAGCAAAATGATCCGGGCAGCTTCATTATTCCTTGTTCTATTGGAGCTAATTTTTTTTGAAAGGCACTATGTGATCTTGGCTCGAGTGTCAACTTAATGCCAAAATCTATATTCTTGAAGCTTAGCATAGGAGATGCAAGACCCACCTTAGTTATTTTACAACTTGCCGAAAGATCTCATGTTAAACCTGAAGGGAGAGTCGAGGATGTCATAGTAAGGGTGATAAGTTTGTGTTTCCGGTCAACTTCTTAATTATGGATTGTGAAGTTGATGCCAAGGCATCTATTATTCTGGGAAGACTTTTCCAAGCCAGTAGTCGTATTTGGATAGACTGCAAAAAAGGTGAACTTACCATGAGAGTGGCTTCAAGAATGGAAAGGTCTTTTTGAATTGAACTCAGTAATTGAAGAAGATATTTGTCAGAACAATTTTATTCAGCTAGTAGAAAAGGAATATTAGGTGGATAATGAAAGCTTAGTGGAGTATGAAAACTTCCCAATTTTGGAAGAGCAATCTATCTTACTACAAGCTAGATAAGGTATGAATTTTGAACATCTAAATTTTAATGAATTTAATCCTCCTAAGCCTTCATTATTGCATGCACCTACTTTAGAGCTTAAGAATTTGTTAAGGCATCTTAAATATGTTTATTTGGGTAGCGATAAAACTTTACCGGTGATTATTTTTGCTAACCTTACTGCTAACCAAGAGCAAAGTTTGTTATGTGTTTTGATGCATCATAAGAAAGCAATTGGTTAGACTATGATTGACTTGAAAGAATTAGTCCTACGATTTGCATGCACAAGATTCTGCTCAAAGATTGCCACGACAATTTGATAGAACCACAAAGAAGACTCAACCATGTTATGAGGAAGGTGGTATGAAAGAAATCCTCAAATGGCTTGATGCTGGAGTGATTTAACATATTCCAAATAGCTCATGGGTAAGCCCTATACAATGTGTTCCGAATAAAGGAGGCACGACGGTGGTTACCAATGAGGATAATGAGCTATTACCCACTCGCATTTTTACCAGATGGAGGATATGCATGGATTATGAAAACTCAACAAAGCTACAAAGAAGGATCATTTTTCTCTACCTTTCATTGACCAAATGTTGGATCGATTGGTCGGTAAAGCATTATATTGCTTTTTGGATAGGTACTTGGGGTACAATCAAATTGTCATCGCACCAGAGGACCACGAAAAGATTATCTTTACTTGTCCTTATGGCACTTTTGCCTTTAGGAGGATGCCTTTTGGACTCTGTAATGACCCGACAACATTTTAACATTGTATGGAGGCCATATTTTTAGACATGGTTAAGGATTTTCTAGAGATATTCGTGGATGACTTTTCTATTTCTGGAGACGATTTTAATGATGCCTCGACAATTTGACAAAAGTTCTCAAAAGACGTGAGGAGGCTGATTTGGTCTTAAATTAGGAAAAATGTCACTTCATGGTGACTGAAGGCATTGTGTTAGCCTCAAAATTTCTCACAAGGGTATTGAGGTAGATAAAGTGAAGATTGAAGTAATTGAAAAGTTGCCACCACCAACTTCGGTCAAGGGTATAAGAAGTTTTCTTGGACATGTTGGATTCTATAGAAGATTTATCAAAGACTTCTCCAAGATTTCTAAGCCCTTCCCCACATTGCTTCAACAAAACCAACCCTTTTTGTTTCACAAGTTATGCCTTGGCACATTCACTGAGCTGAAAAAATGATTAATCTTGGTACCTATTGTAGTTTCTCCCGATTGGACTTCACCATTTGAGCTGATGTGTGATACAAACGATTATGTCATAGGAGTTTGTTTTGGGGCAATGCCGAGGTAAACTTTTTCATGTTATATTCTAAGTCACACACTGAATGAAGCACAATTGAACTAAACCACAACTGATAAAGAATTACTTGCCATGGTATTTGCTTTTGATAAATTTAGACTATACCTAATAGGCACTAAAGTTATTGTTCACACTGATCATTCGACTATAAATAGTTAGTGAACAAAAATGATGCAAAGCCTAGACTTATTAGATGGATCTGACTTTTGAAAGAATTCGACTTAGAGGTGATAGATAGAAAAGAAACGAAAATGAAGTTGTTGATCACTTATCTAGGCTAGAGAACAATTATGAATGACATGACATTAATATTCAAGAGGAATTTCCTGATGATAAATTTTAAGCCACGACAATCTGTGGTACGCTGACCTTGTTAATTTTCTTGTTAGTGGAATACTACCTTTTGATTTAGACAGCTAGGGTAAAAAGAAGTTCAAGCACGTTATAAGGCACTATTTTTTGGATGAACCATATTTGTTTAAGCATTGTGTCGATCAACTCATTAGACGATCTGTACCTGAAGAAAAACAACGTAACATTCTATATCATTGTCATTTAGCCCCAAGTGGACACCATTTTGGTGGAGTAAGGACTGCTGCTAAGGTCCTACAATTAGGCTTTTATTGGCCAACTCTGTTTAGAGATGCTCAAGCATTTTAGAAATCTTGTGATCGATGCCAGCAGACTGGAAACATATCCAGACGTAATGAAATGACACTGCAAACTATTTTGGAAATAGAGCTATTTGATGTTTGGGGTATCAATTTCATGGGACCATTTCTATCTTCTGAATGAGATCTATATATCATGCTTGCTGTGGATTATGTATCAAAATGGGTGGAAGCAATAGCAACATCAAGGAATGACTTTAAAACTGTACTCAAGTTTTTGCACAAGTATATTTTCACTCGGTTTAGAGTACCTCGTGCTATCATTAGTGATGAAGGAATCCATTTTGATAAAAAGTTGATTTTCAAGGCATTAAGGAGATATGGAGTTCAACATAAGATTACCACGGCATATCATACATAGACAAATGGCCAAGCAGAGATATACAATCGAGAGATCAAGCATATTTTAGAGAAAGTGGTGAACCCAAGGTAGAAGGATTGGTCGCCAAAGTTATATGAAGCACTTTGGGCGTATAGAACAGAGTTCAAAACTCCTTTGGGAATGTCACCATTCAAGCTGTGTATGGGAAAACTTGTTATCTACCGGTTAAACTTGAACATAAGGCGTACTGAGCCATTAAGCGATTGAATTTTGATGCTCAACTAGCTGGGGAGCAGAGATTATTAGAACTTAATGAAATGGAATAGTTTATAGCACAAGCATATGAGAATGCTCGAATATACAAGGAGAAAACCAAGAAGTGGCATCAGCAAAAACTGATGCCACGACATTTTCATGTGGGCCAACAAGTATTGCTTTATAACTCTAGACTCAAACGTTTTCCTGGGAAGCTCGAATCTCGATGGTCAGGACCATTTGAGGTACATTGTGTCTATCCCCACGGAGCAGTTGACATCAATAATATAGAGGATGGGACGATCTTCAAAGTTAATGGCCAGCGTCTGAAAGCATATAATAGAGTTCCACCACCGTAAAACAAGGTAGTGTTATATCTGCATGATGCTGAAGAGTGCCTAGTTGAGAACCAAATTTTGATGCCACGACATTGAATTCCGTGACTGTGCATAAATAATAAATTTAATCTTTCCTTTATTTTTATTTTATCTTTTGTAGATAATTTTTTATTTATTTTGTAGGGACCACAGTACTACAGTCGTGCAAGGAGTGGTTACCAAGGGAGGAAAGGACAAAGCAATCAATTGGGGAAAAGATTTTTCTTGATTTATTTCTTTTTATTTTATTTTATTTCTGATTTTTACTTTTCTCTCTCCACTGTTTTGTCCCATCACCATTACTTTTACAGTTTACTTTTTTCTTTTCCCATATACACATTTACCCCCACCCACTCATTTCTTTCAACCGTCCTATCACTCATTTCATTTTTAACTTTTTATTTTTATCTCTCATTTCTTCATTTTCTTTCTTCATTTTCCCAATAGACGAAATTCTTCAAGATTTCAAAGCTCTCAAAGCTTCTTCCTATTTCATTTTTTTGTTTGAGAAATATTGAAAAAAATGGTGTGTACAAGACCCACCACAACTGAAGCTCCCATTTTTTAACAGTTCAAAAATGAGGAAGCCAAGGCACGGTTTCAAAATTTAAAAAACAAGAGAACTTTTCTTTGAGTTGGGTTTCATTTTTACCGATGAAGTCGACGGTGGTTTCGGACGTGATGGACATTGTTGTTCTGCACAAATGGAAAAAGATTGCAAGACATCTGGGTTCAGTGAATTCTTCACTGGTTAAAGGGTTTTATGCCAACATCTCTAAGCCGAACCAACACTCTATTTTTGTGTGAGGTAAGCACATCCGGTTTACACCATCTGTGATTAATATATATTTTTCATTTGTAGGGTGTTGAGGACCAACATGCCAAGTTCAAAAATGATGCTGATAGCACTACATATGATGAGATCTTGGAGGACTTTTGCTTTGTAAACACCACATGGAATGGTCACCAAACAGCCGTTATTCGGTCAACCTTAAGCATTTACAACCGCATGCCAAGCTGTGGAACCATTTTCTAAAGCACAAGCTCATGCCTACATCACAATACGATGGTATCTCTTTCTCATTTAATGCTTTTACATTCGATCATGGTATCCCGTCCTATTGATGTGGGTCAAATCATTGTTCATCAAGTGCATTAGTGTTTAGGTAAAAAGATAAGTGCTTTAGTGTTCCCCAATTTGATTACTGATTTGTGTCGTAAGAAAAAGCTAAATGATAATGCTTTTGATAAGATTTTATCTGGAGTTTCGGGCATTACTAGGGCTAGACTACCTTTGTTATTGGGGCTTAAAAACCCAAAATCTAAGGCCTCTGCTCATGAGAAGTCTATAGGTGATGAACAATCAAATGTCGAGGCAAGGATGCATGCTCTTGAAGAAGCTGTGTTGCAAACTCAGACTCACTTACATACTTTACACGGTGATATTCGTAATTTCTTTTGTTATGTTAAGCATAGAGATGCTATGGTGGAAACGATGTTTCAAGAAATCCTTCCCCACATCTAATAAAATTTTCCAGGCTTTCCAGATGAAATTATGTCAGAATTTAATGTCGAGGCATCTCCCGATCCAGAGCAAGATGAAGCTGATCCTCCAGTTGAAGAACTAACTCCTGATCCACAACATTCCGAGGCCCCGATCCATCTCTGGCACGACCTAATGGCCGACGTACCAAACCCTCGGCTGGACGATTCAATATAGCGCATTACTACTATACCTCTTCAGAGTCCAGCTCGATACCACTACGTAAGCGCACCAGACGAGTAGCTGCTATAACCTCCAAGGCAACACCACCACGCAAAATATGAGGGACCTCCACTTGCATTCATTTACATTTATTCTGCATTTCATTGCATGGCATATAGTTTTTATTTATTTTAGTTCTTTTAAGCATTGAAGATAATGTTTCCCTTCAGTTTGGGGGAGGTAGTGTTCTCGGTAGAGTATATGCATGATATCATTAGCATAACATTTTGCCATGGCATCAGTAAATAGTATGACAGTTATATAGAATGTTTTGAGGATACTCGATGATGATGAAATTGGTAGGCTATAAATTAAATATAAATGACTATTGAGAATGATAGAACTAACTCTAGGGCTTGATGCTTTGTGAATTATTTTTACATGATTTGTATGTTCTCTATACTTATGAAATTTAGAAAATTTTTCTGAAGGAACACTAGTTAGTTTTGGCATTGAAATATAGTATTGTGCTTAAAAGATAAATAAAAACAACTCCTGTATATCTGAGACTGTGAATAAATGCTTAGGCATAGTTGTACAGGGACACTCCTCTTTGCCGTGGCATTGCCTGGAACTCTCTTTAATAAAATGGATCCATGAGCATAAGAGTGAATGAAAGTAGTCATGAGATGACAATAAATTAACTAGCTCGGGGTGGAAGGTATGCTCCCTTTCACCTAGAGTGTGGAGAGTAGGTGTGATGAGCTGACTCCCTTCGTAGCAGTATTGGTAAAAAAAGTTCATTAAATAGGGAGAAAAAATGTTCTTAATGAATGAGTAAATGCCTTGGCATAAACTAGGGGACTTGATTAGAAATCGTCTAAAATTGCTAGGTATAGATTGGATACAATCACGCACACACACTACCACAAAGGATTTGACCTAGGGAAAAGTACTTGAATTCTTGATATATCTAGCATGTTGAAGGTAATTTTTCTGAGGGTTGAAATAGAATTTTTGTCCTACTGTCCTATTGTTGAAAATTACCATGACATTCTCCTTATGTAATTAATATCCATTGCTTGAGGACAAGCAATATCTTAAGTTTGTGGGTGTGATAACTTCCTAAAAATTCTACTTTTAAGGCCTTTTTCACTTAAGTTATTGTCTGTTTAAAAGATCATTTTAGGATCATGTATTGCATATAGTTGTATTTATGGTGGTACTGTTATTTTATCTCTTAAGGTTGTTGTATGAGAGAAAGTGCAGGTTGGTTGTGGTGTGCAAAAATAGCAAGCAAAAGGTTGCACGGGGAAGTAATGCCCTCATCACACGTTGCTGAAGCAGATTAAAATGCCTTGGCATTTCTAATGCAGAAAATGACAAAACAATATTTATGTACAAGGTCAGCTGACATTGCACGTGAATGATGGTTGTAACCGCCTATGGGGGACCACTACCACTGATGATAAGGTTCACACCCAAGGTGTGAGTCTAGGGGTATGAGGGGTATTTTGTACCCAACAACCTCATCATTATCCTAGATATTTTTATTATATATTACACCTCATAAGGGAGAGAAAGAGGATATAGATAGAGAGGGGGGAAGATTTTCAACAACATTTTCTTATCTTTTTCACCGTTTCCCTTTATTCTTCCTTAAGTGGTGTTCCTCCATTGATAAGCTACAAGGAGTGGCAAGTTAGGCGTCGAGAGGAGCTAGTGAGCTAAGGCGATTCGTGGTGGTCGAGGAGAGCTCCAGTGGCGCGCGTCAAAGGCTTCTTATCCCTTCCCTTTGCTACTATTTTTCTATTTATTATTGGGTTGTTGGAACGAATATTTCATGGCTTGTTCTGTGGATATTTCCAACCCTACCACGAACTAACCTTATTTGGTGGGGTTATTTTGATGGATGTTTAAACTTTATTTTATTGGTAGCTTTATGCTTATCTTTGGTATTTTCTTGCTTTTCTTATGTATGCTTCATCATCTAAGCTTGTAAGAGGCATGAGAGTGTCCATTTCTTAGATGAAGGTCAGGTGTTCGAAACCTAGCTAAAAATACTTGTATTAGAGAGAAACACAAGACAAGATCCGCATAAGCAATGGGCTATAGTATTTTTATAAGCTTTAAACCATCCTAGTGATACTATATCCTAATCCCTTAGTACTTAAGACAGATTAAGATAGGATTTCAACAACTAAAAAGGGTAGTTTTTATCAATAGTGTAGGCTGCCATAGCTGAGATTGAGAGGAGATGTTATGGCATTCTATTCTGTTAGGTTCCTTTGACTAGAGATAGTGGGAGCAGTTTTACCAAACCCTATTGAGCAAGTGAAGTTTAGATAGATTAAATATGCCTGAGTGATAATTTTTGCATCCTTAAATCAATCCCTACCATTCATTCCAGTGGAAGCTTATCGTGTGAGGATTATCAACTTATCATTTATTTGTTGTTTTCACTGTTTTTCTTTGCCTTGACATTTCATCAATTTCAATATTAAAAATTTGTTCTTGCCACTGCATTTCCATTTGCTACACCATCAGACCATAAATCCATATCCACCAACATATACTTTCCATTGCTGTGACATTGTACATATCAACACTAACTATACTTAGATAGAGTAGTGCTTTCTTTGGTTAGACTTTTGTAATTTCAACCAATCCCTGTGGATACAGTACTCACACATTACTTTATTACTTGAGTGATTGTGTATACTAGAACATTATTTTCGTATAATTTTATAGTACTCACAACACGCAACAATTTGAGATGTTTATATTTTGATTTTACAAAATCAATAAAGGTACATCAATTATCTAATGGTATGTCAATGTCGCATATAGCTCGATTCACCATTACACATGAAATTTTGTGCTATGGCAATTTTTGCTTGGCTGTCACAATATATGCATATTGTGGGCACAGTTTTAAGCCATTTTGAATATCCTCCAGAAAGTTCTGAAGCCATTCTAGTTCTTCTCTAGATTTGTCTAGAGTTACAAACTTAGATTGAACTAATTATAATCATTTGTCTTAAGGATTTCCAAGACACAACTGTTCATAAAGTGAATACATATCCATATGTACTCCTGGTATCTCAAATCTTAGATATCCGACTAGCATTGGAGTATCCTTCTAAGATAACATGATCTATAGAATAATGTAAATTGTAATCTTGAGTATACCTAAGATATCTCAGTATCCTTGTTTTCACTTTCCAGTAACTTTCACTTGGATTGCTCGTAAATCTACTTAGACTGTACACAATATCAGTGATGTTGGTCTTGTATAATTAGTGATGTCTATTGGAATCATGGCTATACCAGAATCATCTCTGCTAAATTTATCACGGATCGTGTCCAAATAGTGTGATTGTGTTAGTATAAGGCCTTCATTTGACCTTTTAATTTGGATGCCCAAAATTGTATCATCTAGTCTTATATCTTTCATGTAAAATCTTGAATTTAATATGTCTTGGTACATTTTACTATCTCATTGTTACTTCCAACAATGAGTGTGTCATCAACATACAAACATAGAATAACATATCCAATTTATGTTGTTTTGACATATACACACTTGTCACACTCATTTATCTTAAAGTTATTTTGTCATCATGAAACTATTAAACTTCACATTCCATTATTTTGGTGATTGTTTATGTCCATACAAAGACTTCACTAACCTACATAATTTCATTTCTTGAGCTAGAACTACATGACCCTCAGGTTGTTCCATGTAAATTTCTTCATCAATGTCCCGATTTAGGAAACTTTTTTTAACATCCATTTGATGTACTTCTAGATTTCGCAAAGCAAAATTTCTAGTAGTATTCTTATTGATGTTATCCTTGATACATGAGAGTATGTATCAAAGTAGTAAAGGCATTCCTTTTGTCGGTATCTTTTTATTACTAATCTAGCCTTGTACTTATCAATTGTTCTATCTGCTTTCATTTTCAATTTGCAAATCCATTTAGAATTTAGTGGTTTAATCCCCAGAGGAAGATCTATTAATTTCCACGTATGGTTCCATATGATATAATTTATTTTGTTCTTAATGGCTTCTTTCCATAAGGCACCTTCAGAGGACCGTATAGCTTCACTATATATTTGAGGTTGAACCTCCAACATAAAGGTTAGGAAGTATGATCCCAAGTATTTTTCAATCCTTGCTCGTTTACTCTTTCTTGGCTTTATTTTAGCTTCAACCCCTTGTTGATCATTTAGACTATTCTCATTGTTAGTCACTAAAGTTCGTTTTAAACTTTGATCAACCTCCTTAGATTTATAAGGGAAAATATTTTCAAAGAATGATGCATTCTTTGATTCCATTGTTGTGTCATTGTGAATCTCGAGATTATTTGATTCATACACAAGAAATTGATATGAATTGTTCTTTTCTGCATAGACAATGAAATTATAACCCACAGTTTTATGACCTATTTTCATTTTCTTTGGAATGGGGGCCATTACCTTGGCAAGACACCTATATTTTCAGATATTTGTAGGAATATTTCTGACCTTTCCATAATTCGTATGATGTCTTGTATTTTTCCTTTCGAGTACCTTGTTTAAAAGGTAATTAGTTGAAAAAATAGCTTCCCCCACATGTTCTGTGACAACCCAGAATTTCCTAGCAAGACATTCATCATTATTTTTTAGAGTCTTATTTTTTCAGTCGACTACTCCATTTAATTGAGGAGAATAAGGTGGTGTTACTTCGTGAATAATTCTATATTGTGAATATAATTCACTGAATGGTTCAACATATTCACCACCATGATCACTTCTTACCATCTTAATCATTTTATCAAGTTGGTTTTTAACTTCCTTTTATAGAGTATAAAGTTCTCTATAGCTTCATATTTTCTCTTAAGCAAACATACATAGCAATACTTTGCGCTATCTTCAATGAAAGTAATAAAATATTTATTCACTTCTGTTGTTTGGAAAAATCACTGTTAACTAAATTAAGCAATTCAATATTTCTTTCAATAGATTGAAAATAAACCTTGTTAATTTTGGCTCAAAACATGTTTCACATTTATGATTATACTTAATATAAAACGAATAAATGTGTTCAAAGTTAATTAAACTCCGTAGAGCATCATAAATAACAAGCCCAAGCCTACCACGATATAAATTTAATAACTCAAACAAATAAATGGATAAAGAAACTTTATTTTTATTCATGATTTTGGCTTTCACAAAGACATCATTGAGTTTTTATGTCATTCAATACATTTCATCTATCCACAAACATTCCCCCTTTAGACAAAATCAACTTTTGAGATTCAAACATTCTAAAGTCGTGAACACATAGAAGTGTTCCAGAAACAAGGTTTTTTCGTATGTATGGTACATATAACACATTCTGCAGCTTGAGTTATTTGCCAGAAGTCATCTTCAAGACTACAATACCCTTGCCCTTGATTTCGAAAGTTAAGACATTGCCCATGTAGAGCTTATCTCCATTATCGCAAGGTGTCAATTCAGAGAAAGATTATTTATCGCAACAAATATGATGTGTTGCTCCAATATCGAGCCACCAATATCTCAGATTAGATTCAACCAGGTTGACTTCATATATCACAATACATATATCTATATCCTCTACATCGTTTGTCATTTTTCCACAACACTAGCTTGGAATCTATTCTTCTTGGAAATTCCACCTTTAGATCAAATCTTTGACCAATTTTTAGGTTATTTTCCCTTCTTGAAGTCCTTGACTTCAATCATGTTTCCTTAGCCTCTTCTTTGTTTAGCTTTTTGCCATTAACCTTGTTGTATTCTTCTATTCGAAGCATGACAACCAGCTTTTCCGTGTTCATTTCCTTCTTTTTATGCTTTGTTTAATTCTTGAAGTCACTCCATCCAAGATATAATTTTTCAATAATGGCAGCTATATGGAAGGATTCACATATGACCATTTTTTAGCAAGAATTCATTAATCAATAATTGGAGTTCCTCCACTTGTTTTATGATTGGTTTAAAGTCAACCAATGTAAAATTCAAGAACTTGGCAACTAATTTTTTTTTTATCTCTAGCACCTTTAGCTTTGTATTTGTCGTCCAATTCCTCTCACAATTTCTTTTTTGTTTCATAACCAACATATAACATATACAATGAATCGTTATAGACAATTCAATATTAAATTCTAGCATATATAATAGTCGACTTCCAAGCATCAGTAATATTATAAGCAGTCACTACAAGAAAATATACCTTTAATGACACACGAACTATGACACACGCTAATTAATGACTTGCAAAACATGTGTGTCATAAAATAAATGTCATGTTTTTTAAAATCTGAACGATTTATGACTTACAATAATGTGTATCATATTTAATAGTCATAATCCATAAAATTTGCAAAAACACGAAGTATACTTTTTAATTGTGTCATCTTTAGGAGTCGTATTCTAATTTCCCCCATTATTTTCATCATTTCCCACTTCTTCGCCCACCTAATGTTTTCCACTCCTTTCATTCTCTCCTTTTCTCTCATGCTTTTCATCTCGATTTTCTTCTTCTTGTTAGGCCCGAGTTTGAATCCCCAGCCTCTGTCGCCCATTTCCGCCTCCGATGAACTCGACGATCTTTGTCTCTTCCACCGCGCCATCGTCTCTCCCTCCGCCTCGTCCCACCTCTCCTCCTCCTCCCCTAAAATTGCTTTCTTTTCTTGACCAACGCCGACCTCCATTTCCATCTCATGTTCCCGGCTATTTCTCAGTCTCACTCTTTTTACAAATCTGATTATTTTTTGCGTTGATTTATGTTTGTAATGCATCTATTCTTTTAATGTTAGTTGAAGTTTTTTTTTCTAATCATTAGAAGAAAATTGGAGATTTGACTTTTGGGTTTCGTGTAGAGTTATGAGATATCTAAGCTCGAGGCTTGATGGCTTTTATGACGTATTCTCCAGCTGCATTTACTGGAACTTCAGCTTCCAATCTTCTTCGAAGCTCCAGTAATGGCGTCAGTGGTATCCCTCTTGAAACCCTAGGGACACCATGATTTGATGTGTCAAAAAAGGGTGTAACTGTAGTTGCAAAGCTGAGGAAAGTGAAGCATGAATATCTGTGGCCTGCAGATCCGGATCCAAATGTGAAAGGCGGAGTCCTAAGTCATCTTTTCTATTTTAATCCTTTGAAAGATAAGCAAACGCCTGTTACTTTGGATTTAGAGAAGCCCCTTGTAAATTTTGAGAAGAAGATGACTGATGTAGTTCCTTATTTCTAGTAACTTTTGGTTTTTCTGATCATAACAAGCCCGTGGTTGCTTCAAATTTTGTGTTTGTTTATATGCAGGTGAGGAGGATGTAAAATGAAACTGGATTGGACTTCAGTGATCAAATTATTTTGTTGGAGAATAAATATCAACAGGTATAATTATTTTGTTTGAGACAATCTGTGAGTACTTTAGTTGTTTCCATGAAGTAATATAATTTCTAGTTATACATTTATATGTTCCTCTGAGTGGATACATATTCAACCTGTTAATGAGAGTGAAGTTGAGTATGGAATATGTTTTCGTGTGCTCAATTTAATTATACCAAAACTGAAAATTAGGCCAGGAAGTTATATTTAATATTGGCTGATAAAATGTTTTCGATGTTGCATTTTCTATGTCATTTATTTGTTATTTAGAATTTTATTGTAGTTCTTGATTTTATTTTTGGATTCATTCTCTTATTGCAGTGGATTATCAATAGTAGAACATTTATATGCTTGCTTGAAATTTTGTGGTGTTAAACTCCAAAATCTATGATTCTTCTTTAAGTCTGATGTAAGCTTGACACCTTAATAAGGGATGAGCTTAATTAAATGTTTCATAAAAGGCTTGCACATCATTTAATATTGATGTGCTATGAAAGATATTGATGTTTCACCATGTTTATGGTTTTCGATTAACTCTTATAATCCTTTCTATTATTTATTTCAGGCCATGAAGGACTTATACACACATCTAACCCCTATACAACGTGTGAACATTGCCCGACACCCTAACAGACCTACATTCCTTTATCATGTATTTAGCATTACTGATAAGGTTTGGTGGTTGCATGACCTTTAACTCGGATATTAAATTCTGCATATTTTCGTCAACATTATCTTTAACACCCAGTGTGTGGAGGGTGAAGAATTGTTCTAATAAATGTTTTGTATATTATCCTATGTCTAGTTTGTGGAACTTCATGGAGATCGATTGGGGTATGACAATCCAGCTATTGTTACTGGTATAGGAACCATAGATGGTTGGTGATACATGTTTATTGGTTAGCAAAAGGGTAGAAACACTTTTATCTGCATATTCGGCGTAACTTTGGAATGCCAACTCCCCATGGGTAAGTATATGAAACTTGCATGTTGAATTTTACCTTTCAAAGAGATAATCTGTCACTCTTAACTGATATTTAGGAAATTCTTACAGTTACAGGAAGACTCTGCGCATGATGTATTATCCAGATCATCATGGTTTTCCTATAGTTACTTTTATTGACACTCCTGGGCGTATGCTGACCTAAAATCTCAGGAGTTGGGTCAAGTATGAGGACTATTGTATTATGAAGCATAACATATCTACTTTTAATGTTAGTACAATTGGTTTTTATGCGTTACATTCATGTAGGGTGAAGCTATTACCCATAATTTGGGGAAGGTGGCTCTGGCGGTGCCTTGGCCACTGGCTGTGCTAATAAATTGTTGATGTTTGAAAATGCAGTCTTTTATGTTGCCAGTTATTGAGATGTCGTATACTATTTTTATTGAATGTCGTTTAAGCCTGTACAACCTACCTTTTTGATCCCATACAATATATGATATTGCAATTGGTTAAAACCTTATTTTTCCTCGTTGTACCTGGTAAGATTGTATATTACTCCTTGTAAATGTTAATCTTTTTTAGATGGCATTTCTAATTGTGCTGATATTTCATTTCTTTCCTATTTCTTTAAATGGTATAGTCCAAAAGCATGTGCTACAATTTTGTGGAAGACTGCCAAAGCTTCTCCAAAGGTTCGAAATAAATTATTGGTTTTAGGCTTATTTTTTAGTAATTTTCATTTTCTTATTAGTATTTAAGGTTCCAGTTGTAGCTCCTTTCAAAACAACATTTAAAATAAGTGCTATTCTTTATCTAAAATAGTTGTTATTATTCTCAATTACTGCTTAGCTACAGTATCAATGTTCTCTTTCCTAAACAAATGTTCTCGGTGTTGTAGATATGCAACATGTGTAATATCTATAAGTGCCTTTTTTGCAACAAGTCTTTGGTAAGTATTTAAATGTGGTATGACTGGAATTTGTGTTTGGTGTGGTGTAGTGTTTTCCTTATTATGGTGTGGTTTGTGTTGTGTAATGAGTTACTTATGTGGTTTGTGTTGCATAAAGTTGCCTTCACTGCATAATGAAGTTTCTTAATTAAACCAGATCCTAATTTATTGAATTACTGCCATTTTTCTTATTATGTGTTTTCATATCTTAACGCCTTGCCCTGAAATACTGGTTCTGAAAGCACTAATTTGTTTTTCTTATACTTTTAATAAAAATTAAATTTTAATTGCATTTAAGCTGTTGAGTTGCAAAAGGTTTATGCTGTAGGCTACAAATTGCTTATACGATATGGAGCTTATTATGTACTGGTTGTGCAAAATTTTGACATCTTTGTTTTATTTTGCTTACCTTTTGTTGATATTGTTTTTGCATATTCTAAGCAACCATATATTTTTGTCAATAAAGGTTTGGCAACACTTCATATTTGCACATATCTGTGGCTTTTATCCAGATGCTCAAAGCTCTAAGTATGTGGAAACAAAGTGCATTATTTGATTACATCCAACAAAATCACTTTATAATTGTAATGACTGGCTATTTATGTTTGCAATATTACAGTGCTAGTGGCAACATTTTTCATGGGTGTCATGTGTATATATTGTATGCAAATGGATTGATTATATATAATAGGATATATATATTTAGTATTTTGAGGCATTAAATGTGATTTAGTTTGATTATTTGCCAATCTACAATATATATATATATATATATTTACGAAATACAATCACGACACATGAATGTGTGTCATTAATTTATGATACACAAATGTGTGTCATCTTTATTTATGACGGGGGCTTCAATGACGTTCATTGCGCGTCATAAATGAGCGTCATAAATGTGTGTCATATGCGCGTCATAGATTTATGACACACAATTGCGTGTCATCTAAGATTCATGTCGGTGGCTTCAACGATAGGCATTTGTGTGTCATCCGCACCCATAGATGACGCGCAATGATCGTCATTAAAGGGGTTTTTTTCTAGTAGTGAGTAATATTGCCTACCTCACCTTCTTATTTTCCCTCATTAAAGAAAAGAGCATCTCCATTCAAGAACTTAGGGATGTTCATCTGGTCAGATAAAAATATTTCTATTTCCACATATAGAAATTCCCATTGTAGAATTTCATTAACTTCTCGTTGTGGTTAATTACCACTGTCGCTTTACTTGTATTCTGAACTCGAGCCATCATTATAGTCTCTAAGTTGGGTAAATCGGTAGAGTTTAATGTCTCCATTTTTTATAAAAAAAACATAACCCGAATTAGAAATAATTCCAATAAATAGAAATTTAGAAAAAAATTATTTTAGATTTTGTTATCAGAGAGAAAAAATATTATTAAACAAAATCATTAACTAGTTACTTTCATGACAATTCTATTATACTAATTTGTTCACTTGAGATTTTAGTAAATTCATTAAGATGCAGGATAAATCCGAAACAAATTTGTTTACTCTCTCATTTTTTTTCCAAAATTCTAAATTATATCACTTTAAAAAAGATAAAAGATGCAAAAGATTTGTCTTAAGATTGTTAACCAGAGTAATAATTCAAGACTAAATTCAAACCTGATAAAATAAAAAAAAGGAATTAAATTTCTTCCAAATAAAAAGAATAAAAAGGACATAAAAATACTCTTTTTATTTTTGATATTGTGATTGGAATCAGTTGAGGCATGTCGGTACACAGTTTAATTAAGACAGATTTTCGGCCACTCTTTGGTGCTCGAGATCTTTTGGTCTTCTTTCTTCCATGATACAATAACTATATGATCAACCACAGTAGCACAACAGTAGATATCAGTAACTATCTTTGCCTTCGACTATCACTAGAAAACTAAGAAGGAAAAATAACATTTACTAAGAAGAAGAAAATATTTTTCAAGAGAAGAAAAATTCTTGAATTATGAGATATGAAAAACCTAACAAGATTGCTCAATATTTATAGGGATTTTCAAGAGAGTTTTACTCCAACTATATATCTTTTAATATACAAAATAAACATGTAATTATATCTTTTAGTTTTGAAATATTAATAAGATATGAACTCATTTTACTATTCAAACTTAGAAAAATATTATTTTAGTTTGAAATATTCAAATGTATATAATTGTATTTTAATATTCAATTTAAATATATAATAAATACCTATTTAATTTGATATATTAAGAAGAAGAATTAACCTACTTATATTCAAATTAAATAATATTTTTAATTTACAATATTTAAAAGGACTATGAATTTGATATCAACATTAAATCCAACAATGTAATTCATCATTTTTTCCAACACCTATTACCAATTCTAATTGAATTTATATGGTCTCACATCAAGAACGTATAAGACATCTTATGATTATTGGTGGATCCACGTGTATTTGAGGATGATCACGTGACCACCATGAAATCCAAATTTCCTTTGGTTAGTTACTTAATTTTACTGATGGTGTCCACCCTGAAATTTTATTTGAGTCAATTCCATTAAAAAAGTTTGTGTTATTGATGTATATGACTATTCCAAAAAATATTATGGATCCATCACTACTTAAAGTTTATCATTCTATGCAATACTTTCAAAGGATAAGATTATTTGAATTTAGTCCTTCAGGTCATCTATAAGATGACAATGCTGTCAAAAATGATATTAAAAATGTTAAGATTTATAGGCTATCTATAAGAATTTCAAACATGATGTTAAGTTCTTTGATAAAAGACCTTCAGATATGAATCCAGTTGTGTGATTACCGAATCATATGTTGTTGCCCGATCGTGATTCGTGTAGTAGCTGAACTTGTAACTCAAGCGCAAAATTGATACTTGAATAAATGTTACTGGAAAGGGGAAATTAAAGGTATGGTAGTGGAATGGAGAATGATATGATGAAGACTGGAATATGGTAAGTATGGATGGATATAGTTGGCGTGTGGATGTTTATGATGAAGATGGTGGATTGTGACCTGCTATTTGTAAGAAATTAGGAACCAACAATATAAGTAAATATAAAAGGATGTGGTAGGGTATGGAATGTGACACTCTAGCTCTAAGGAGCTAAGAACCAACAATATAAAAGAATGGAATGGATGTACACCACAAGAATAAATTGAAGCCGTTAAAGTTCTTAACAATAACTAAAAGAAAGCAACTCACGAGAGTTTTTATATATTCCATAGTTGTGAGTTTACAATGAAAGGAATGTCCTATTTATATTGTTCATAGGCTGAATATGAAGGTTTTCACAAAAGATGAATGCTTCATTTTAATGGTGATGAATACTCATGAATGTTTTGTTTCTTCCTTCTCCTTTTATGGATGAATATTCTATAGAGCCTATGATGAATTTGGACATATTTAGGGCTAAATATAGACACAATTTTTTTAAAAGGGAAGGAGGGCTCTTGAACTTCCTTGCCTTCCTCACTCGTGAAAGAATGGATGATGAATGTGGGCACTTGATGTATGTAGACACTTAAGCATCCAAAAGGGATGTGTTTCTTTCTATTTCATGCTCATATTTAAGCCATTTAACCCTTTTGAATTTCATAATAATAGGAATTAAAAACGGCCTTCATTGTATGTCTCTTTTTAGATATGAAAAACCTATAAAATAATGATAAAGATATCTTTAGGGCTTGTATCCCTTTTAGAATTTGAACATCTCTCAAAAGGATGATAAAGAAACTCTTAATTTGCTCTTACTGCATCCTATTCATGGATAAATGCATTTTGGACGTCCATTCACCTGAATGAGTAAATTTGGTGAGTCCTATGAATGTTCAAGCCTTCCTTGTATGCAATTCTTGTAATGAAATTCCAGTATGCACCATCTTTAGTAAAAAAAATCATATCTCAAGATCCCGACATCGAATTGATGGGATTCAAAAGGAGTTGGAAATATAAGAGGTAGACGAATAATGTTCAATTGATTTAAATATCAAATACATATGTATCGTATCCAAAAATAGAAGAAAAATTGACTGATGTTCTTGAACCTTTTTCTATGATTGCATTTGATGTGTTTGTTCATCTCCCTTGATTCACCAAGTCACAAAATGTAGCAAATGTTCATGCTTAAATAAAATAGTTTAATTCCTGAACTAGATTTATTGAATTAAACAACATACTTAAATGAAATAAGTTGCATAAAATAACTACATGCTTTAATGATCTAAATGCTAAATGAAGAATATGCTTTGAATAAAGTAACATGCTTATTTATTCATGCAAATTGATGATATGCAAACTATTAATACCCATGCAAATTTATGTAAAATAAAATCATGCAAATGAATGATAACATATGGTAATCAAGCGTTTCATAATATGGAAAACCATGCTATGAGAACATATAATGCACAAAAAAGATAATGAAAGACAAAATAAGGTAAAACTCCATTAGAATGAGCCTTGATGATTTTCAATAATGTGGTCGAGTCATGAAGAAAGTTGGTGCTAATTAGGATCACATGATCCCCTTCTTTTAAACAATTTGTCCCCAAATTGATGCTTGCTTCAAAAGGGAATAATTTT
Source organism: Hibiscus syriacus (assembly GCF_006381635.1). Classification (NCBI taxonomy): domain Eukaryota; kingdom Viridiplantae; phylum Streptophyta; class Magnoliopsida; order Malvales; family Malvaceae; genus Hibiscus; species Hibiscus syriacus. Next base: position 2,029,785 of record NW_024063064.1, read on the forward strand.
GATTTTCGTTGGACATGGAACTTTTTCACTCTTTTCTTGCACCAAAACTGTACTCTGGGGTCAAGGTATTCTCGTTTGTGAGCATTCTTTCCACTTTGCTGAAATTGATTCAGAATTGATCCTCTTACAATTGTTATGGATTTTTGCTCACATTGTTTAACAATTTTGACAAATACAACTTCTTGTGATACACTATCTCTTTTTTCTATTGAACCCTTTCGAATGATGTCCTTCAAGTAGGTTGATATTCCTCACTTCATGCCCTTGAATTGAGCAATCACTTGTGGATTATGCAAGAAAGGGAATAACCATGAACTAACTTATTTCCATAAGGTTTTCCAGGAATGCTCTAGGAACAAAACATTGCTATATGACTTATCCAACTTCAAGTTTGAACATCCTCATTGTTTTCTTCCATCTTTCGGTGTACTTCCTTCTCAAAAATCATGTCTCCATTTGATATCTACAATCATAGCTAGATTAGTAGAAAAGAAAATCAAATTTAAAGAGATGGAGAAAACAAACCCATCAATGCTTATGAATGGCAGTTGACACTTGATTTTCTTCATGGTTAATTACATGGGTTCATTATTTGAAACTTCTGAAAGGATCATTAAAACATGGATATGGATGGATTATCTTCATGCTTGGCAATTCTCTTGAAATGTCAAAGAACACATAACTTGGAACATCTAGTGGCACATCTTTTGGAACTTCAAGTATCACATCTTTTGGTCCTCCAAAAGTTATGTTCCTTGGTTCATCATCTTGAAGAGATATTTTTCTCGTAATACCATTCAATATAAAAGAAGGAATAGGAGAAAAGTAGGGTTAGATAAAATATGTTTTTCTTATTCACATTCACTCTCACCCCCCTTTTGAATACATACACAATATTCTTTTTCAATTTCACTCTTTTTTCTTTAAAAATCTATTCTTTTTAATCCTTTTCACAAAACTCTTTTTATTCTCTTTCAATGTCTTCTTCAACTCTATTTTCTCTTTCTTTTTTGCAAACAATTTCTTTTTCTAGTTGCTTTTGCAATTGTGTTTTTTGACACAAATTGTGAAAACAATCTTGAAGATTAGCTAGATCTTTTGGATTAAGATAGGTAAAAATTATTGGCTCACTTTGCATTGAAATTCTAACAATGTTTCTTGTTTGGAAATTGGAATCATCCTTGTAATATCTTTCACTCTAACTGGATATAGAATTAGAAAAGAATCGAGTCTCATCTCTCCTATTTACTTGACTTTTGACCTTCAACGAAGGTGTTTGTGATTAAGAAAATATTTCAATTAATCGATCCAACTTCTTTGAGATTGGGTCGAGAAGCTTTTTGAGCAAACTTCTCATTTCTCTTCTCATGGCTTGCGTTTACAAGTTTGCTGTACAACCATAATTTTGACGGTCACCTTCTCCTGAAATATGAGAGTTGTCTCTAGAATAGCGAGACATGGTCAGTAATGAAAATGAAAAATAAAACTCACCAACAGAAAAACCTCACCAATACATTCTAAAGAAAAAAATTACTCGTACTTGTGTTTCACTCAGGATGGTTTTTACCCTTGATGTGTGTTTTTGCCTTTTAACACTCTTGCTTGCTTTTAGAGTCATAATTAGAATTTCCTCAAGGTAGAAATGTGTAGGAAATAAGGTGGCTATAAGAAACAAGAAAAAAAATCTGAGAATAGGTTGATGGATTTAAAAATAGCTATTGAAAAGATGAATAGCTAAATAAAAAATCGAACCTTCTTGAATATTTTTTTTCTTTTAACTCCCGCTTTAAAACTTCATATTTTTCTTTTTTATTTAATTTTTTTACTTTTTTCACTAATATGGAGAAAGAAAATTGTACTTACTAAATCGCCAACACTTTGATAACAAATTATATAAACCCAATTATGTGATTACCAAATCATATGTTATTTCCAGATCGTGATTCTAGTAAGTAGTTGAACTTGTAACTTAAATACAGAATTGATACTTGAATATATGTTATTGGGTAGGGAAATTAAAGGTATGGTTGTGGAAAAGGGTTATGATATGATGAAGATTGGAATATGGTTAAGTATGGATGGATGTAGTTGATTTGTGGATGTTTAGGATTGAAAGATGGTGGATTGTAACCCACTAGTTATAAGAAATTAGGAACCAACTATCTAAGTAAATGGAAAAGGATATGGTAAGGCATGAATTGTGATCCTCTAGTTATACGGAGCTAAGAACCAAAAATACAAAAGAATGGGATTTATGAATGCAACAAGAACAACTTGAAGTCGATAAAGTTCTTAACAAGAACTAAAAAGAAAGCAACTCTAATTAGGTTTTATAAATTTCAAAGTTGTGTGCTTACAATGAAAGGAATATTCCTATTTATAGTGTTCATAGGCTGAATATGATAGGTTTTCACTAAGGAGATGAATGCTTCATCTTAATGGTGGTGAATGCTCATAAATTCTTTGTTTTTTCCTTCTTATTCTATGAATAAATATTCTAGACAGTCTAGGATGAATTTGGACATATTTTTGGCTGAATATAGACAAAATTTCTTCTAAAAGGAATGAGGACTCTTGAAAGTCCTTGGCTTGTTCACTTTTGAAAGAATGGAAGATGAATGTGGCACTTGATGTATGTAGACACTTAGGCGTACAAAAGGGATGTGTCTCTTTCTATTTCATGCTCATCTTCAAGCCATTCAACCCTCTTGAATGTCATAATAATAGTAATTTAAAAGACCTTCATTGCACGTCTCTTGTAGAATATGAAAAGCCTCCAAAATGATGATAAAGATTACTTCTAGGGCTTATCTCCCTTGTAGAATTTGAATAGGTTCTCAAAAGGATGATAAAGGTCTTAATTTTCTCTTAACGCATCCCATTCATGGATGAATGTTCAAGCCTTCCTTGCATGCAATTCTTGTAATGATATTCCAACTTGCACTATCTTTGGTAAAATAATGATATCTCAAGCTCCTGATATCGAATTGATGTGATTCAAAAGGAGTTAGAAAGCTAAGAGTTAGAAAAATAATTTCTAATTGATTTAAATATCAAATACATATGTATTATATCCAGAAATAGAAGAAAACCTGACTGATGTTCTTGAACCTTTTTCTATGCTTGCATTTCATGTGATTGTTCATCTCCCTTGATGCACCTGGTCAGAATTGTAGGAAATTGCCATACTTAAATAAAATAAAAAGAAACATGTCATGCAAACATTAAAAGAGCTAATCGGATTAATGAACCAGTTTTAATGAATGAACTAGTTTGATTTGTGAACTAGCTCTATTGAATGAAAGAACATTCTTAAATAAAATAGCCCGCATAAAATAACTACATGCTTTAATGATCTAAATGAAGAACATGTTTTGAATTAAGTAGCATGCTTATTTATTCATGCAAATTGATGATATGCAAACATTTAATACCCATGCAAATTTATATAAAATAAAATCATGTAAATGAATGATAACATATGATAATAAAGAAACTCATAATATGAAAAAACATGCTTATGGCAATATATAATGCATAAAGAAGATAATAAAAGACAAAATATGGTAGAATTCATTTAGAATGACCCTTGATGATTTTTGATGAAGTGATCAAGTCATGGAGAAAGTTGGTGTTGATTAGATCATATCATAAATAAATAAATGAAAGTATAGTAAAGAGGAGAATGGTTGATCCGTAAGGACTGAAGAGCTTTCGATGTTATTTTTTTTATCCTCTTGAAACGAAAATAAAAAAGGGGTATTGAATTTAAAGAAAAGAAATCAAGATTTGAAAGAAAAATAAAAACATGGTAAATCGTTGTAAGAAACCAAATGAATGAAAATAGCCTCAAGCTTCGCTTTGCCTCAATTCCATTGATCATATAAAGAGATTTACCCTGGATACATGTCAGTTAGTCTACAAGGCCCAACCCTTGTAACATACTTTTCTCTCTGCTAAACCATTATTTCAAAATCTGTCTCCAAAATTCTATCCTTACTTGGACTAACCATGACTATCATCGTTAACACCAATATCTTAATGCATTGGAAAAGCCCGTGATCGGGTTAGGGTGTCTCGACAAAAATTGAACCCGATCTAGATTCACCTTAGCAGATCGTCACTAAGTTTGTTCCTAGGAAGTTGAATTATGACCAATTGTTTCTTCTCTCCAAACTGCAAATCCAAACAAAATTCAACCCAATGTGCACTTTTTGAAATAAAAGTGTAAAGATTTTAAACAAATGACTGATTTCCAGATCAAGATTTCATAAAACCGAGAACATTATCCGAATATGTAAAGTGCTTTTCAATTATCACAAATGGAATAGAGTCATCGCTAAGCCTTTGGCTGGTTAAAAGATTAGCTAAGCATGATTGAAATCATACTTAGCATTTTTGAAAAGAAAATTAAAAAACTTAAAACAAAAAAGTTGAAAAAATAAAATAAAACAAAACTTGAGAATTTTATAAAATCAAAATTAAAAGAAGCACATGTTCAAGCATTACCCTGAGGTGTTTATAGCTTTGAAATTTCCTAAAGATAACATGAATATTCAAAATAAAAAATTATCCTAAAATAATCAAAAGATAAATCGCAAAATATTTTCAATTCAAACTTAAGTTTATAAAACGACTCTTTTGAGTTAATGATTGACGGAATCGACCAAGAGGGGGCTGAATTGGCAATTAAAATTTTGGTGGAAGCTTTTGCAGAAAATTGAAAGTAATGCACAGCGATTTAGAGTGATTTGACTTTCTCAACCAAAGTCTACGTCCACTACCTTAGCTATCCACACTAAGGATTTTCCAACAAATTCACTAATTTGTTCTTTCTTTTGAAGACAAAGAGTAACCTTACAACTCCCTCAATAATTATACCCCAAATTCTTGAGCACATTCTTTTTCAAAGAGAAATACACAAATTTGCAAACTTACAAGGAAAACCTCACAAGGTAAGATGTTTGCACAATTCTAGAACAAGAAAAGAACACTAAAAAATAATTAAAAATGAGCACAAATGGTGTTCTTGAAAGCAAAATGAATATTGAAAGGAAAATTGGCTTGATTTGCACAAACTTGGTGTTTGATGCTTTCTCTCTTGTTTCTTTATGACTTCTTGTTGATCAAAGGCTTCAGAACTTGTTTAAATACTCCCTCAATTGATTCTGAACGTTGGGGATGATTAGTGGAGTCAATGGAGCCGTTTAAGTGTGAAAACCATTAATACAACAACTTGGAGCGTGGGGGGAATCGGTACCCCTCATGGGGAATCGGTTCCCTAAGTGTAAAATTCAAATATTTTGACCGTTAAACAGGGGGAATCGATACCCCCTGGGGGGAATCGGTTCCCTCTGAGCATACTGGAATTTCTCAGAGCAAAACCATTCAGGGGGAATCGGTACCCCCTTGGGGGGGAATCGGTTTCCACTGGACATTCTGGAATTTTTTTGCTTTGAAACGGTTCAAAATACTTTGTAAAATTGTTTTGAAATTATTTTAAGATTAAAACTTAATTTTACACTTGAGTAAGGATTAAAAATGACTTTTAAAAGATTTGGAGTAATATTTTGATATTCGAATAATTATGTCGAATATACTTAGAAAACCTTATTGAAAAATCTTAAAATTCAATTATCTTAATTTTTTATATCGAAATATCAAAATGTTTTCAACAATCTCCCCCTTTTTGATATAACAAAACATTTTAGTAATTTTAAGATTTTGAAATCAAAAACGACGTTTTTGAAAAATTACTCCCCCTTACTTTAACATTTCTCCCCCTTTTTGTTAAATCAAAAAGACATTTAAAAGAGTTTAAACAAGGTTTTGAAATCATTCGGCCAATTGATTATATATAGCTTAAGCTTCTAAAATCACAATCAAGAGAAACGTTAGCCATTAGTTCCATAATTCAATATTCATAAACATGTAATGGATAATTGGTCATATATGTCTAAAGATGCAAAAATAAACATTAAGCTCAAAATCAAAGTTAAAACCAAACCAAATATATAAGCATGTTAGTTCAAATATCCAATTATCCAACAAATTCAAACATCCAAAATAAAATAATCCATGAACATCAAAATGTTTCACAATTCAAAGTTCTGAGTTGGGATGATAAACCCATTGACCCAAAGACGAGTTTGATAAACAAATTACTAAGGAGACAACCATAAACCAAGGTTTCTATATTCTTGGAAGGAACAATGTTTATGGAAACTCACTAAAGATGATCTGTGGTAGATTAATCTTCATTTTATGTTGGATACCCTAAGGGAGGAGTACGTACCTCCGGATGGTCTAAACCACCAAGAGATCAAATAATGAAGGAATCTATCATGATGAGTTCTTAGGGTACTCTCACTATCCTTAGACTTATAGGGTGAATCCATTGTCTCTTTTTAAACCTGAGTTATCTAGTCCAAAATGGGTAGCGATTGTGCCGGAGTCAATAAAAATGAATTGTCCTAAAAGATAGGATCGAATTCCTATAGTTTCAGATCGGCGCTCGTTTTGGACACATACAACATTGGAATAAAAAAAATGCGGACTAATTGATGATAAACCAAAGGTTTGAGTTTAAAGAGTTTATCAAACTTCTAGGATTTAAGAGTATGAAGATATTGGAAGTCCATATCTTCTATAGCTTGGATCGAAGGGATACGCTCTTCCAGATTTTGTATGACTCAAAACAAGTATGGTACATATGGTATAGATCTTGTCCACAACTAGGTACGTTGAAACAAGAGTTTATAATGGTCATATTTGGGTTATTTGGATTAGGTGGAGGAATAAGTGGTCGATTTGGACTTGAGCTACTAGACAATGTCCTAGGTCATTTAGGATTTGACATGGTTTAAGAATCAGAATAGAATATGTAACATGCAAATTTAAACACATGTATGCAATATAATCAAACCCAAAACTCAAATGAGTCCTCAATATTTCAAGGTTCTCTAAACCGAATCCTAAAGGGCAATGTTTTGAAAAACTATTTGGAAAATAATGTTTGAAAATCATAATACATATAGTTTTTATGAAAACATAATTGAATCAAAAACATCAATTAAAGCAACAATTTTCGATTTTTTTTATTTCAAAATTTAAAAATAGTTTTGAAAAATTGAGTGTTTTTGACGAAATTGGTTGTAAAATCATCATATAACCAATGCCCGATGTAATGTTAATCTTAGAACTAATCAAAACAAGTCCTAAGTTCAAAAATCAATGAAATAGAGGATTTTGAAATATTACCTTGAAAATTTGGATTTTATGAGAATGTGATGTTGTTTGCAAGGATTAGAAGTTGAAGAACGATCTAATTCCGACTTGTATTTGATGATTTTGGCAAAAATGGAGATTTAGAGAGAAAGAGAGGATGAACGACGTTTAAGAAAGAAGACAGGTTTTGAGAGAATGAGTTTTCTGGTCGTGATGTATCCAGAACCCATTGGGGGTATCGATTCCCTCAAGGAGGGAATCGGTTCCCATTCAAAGGGGGAATTGGTTCCCTTATGGGGGTATCGATTCCCTCTGCCAAATATTTAAAAAATCTGTATTTTAAATATCCAATAGTGCTAAATTAATTAATCCTGTTGGTATTGGAAACTCATATTTCGAAAATTAACTATGTTCAAACAATCAAATTTGTCATTAAACATCATTTGAACAAACAATTAATTTTCAATAATAATCATAAACTCCCCTTAACTAATAACAAGAATGCAATCAAAAATATTATTTTAAGTATTTTTTATTTATTCTTAAAAGTGCTAAAAAATATTTTTAAACACTAAGTGAAGATAGGTCAATTAAACCTAATTCTCTGCTACGTGTCCAAAATATTTCCTTATCTAAGGGTTTTGTAAAAATATCTGCTAATTGGTGCAAAGTATCAACAAATTCTAGAACTACATATTCCTTAGCGACATGGTCTCTAATGAAGTGATGTCTAATTTCAATGTGCTTAGTTCTAGAGTGTTGGATGGGATTTTTAGTGAGACAAATAGCACTAGTATTGTCACACTTATATGAATAGTACCTACTTTAATTCCATAATCAAAAAGTTGTTGTTTCATCCATAAAACTTGTGCACAACAACTGCCGACTGAAATGTATTCCACTTCAGTGGTAGATAATGCAACACAATTTTGTTTCTTTGAAAACCAAGAAATCAGCATATTTCCAAGGAATTGGCAAGTACCGGAGGTGCTTTTCCTATCTAATTTGCATCCTCCATAATCCGATCAGAAAAGGCATACAAGCTAAAGCTAGAGTCTCTAGGATACCAAAGTCCTAAACTAGGAGTGTCCTTAAGGTATCTAAAGATTCTCTTAAACAGCTAGTAAATGTGATTCCTTAGGGCATGATTGAAATCTAGCACATAAGCAAACACTAAACATAATGTCGGTCTATTTGCAGTTAGATAAAGTAAAGATCCAATCATTGACCTATATAATTTAACATCTACACATTTACCTCCTTCATCTAAGTCAAGCTTTGTTGAAGAGCTCATTGGAGTGTCATGAGGCTTGCCATTTTCCAGTCCAAATTTCTTGATCATATCTTTGACTTACTAAGCTTGATTGATGAAGATGTCATCTTTTCTTTGCTTGATTTGGAGTCCCAAGAAAAATGAGAGCTCCCCCATCATGCTCATTTCGAATTCGCTTTGCATTAGTTTAGAAAATTCTTGGCAAAGAACATCATTAGTAGAACAAAATATTATATCATCAACATAAATTTGAACTACTAATAAATCTTTACCTTTATGCTTTAAAAACAATGTAGTGTCAACCTTCCCTTTTGAAAAACCTTTTTCAATTAAAAAGTTTGATAATCTTTCATACCAAGCTCTAGGAGCTTGTTTTAAACCATAAAGTGCTTTTGTCAATTTAAGAACATGATTAGAAATTTTGAATCTTCAAAACCTGGAGGTTGTTCCACATACACTTTTTCTTTTATAAAACCATTTAAAATGCACTTTTAACATCCATTTGATATAATTTTAAATTCATGAAAACATGTAAATTCTAATAACATTCTAATTGCTTCCATCCTAGCTACTGGAGCGTATGTTTCATCATAGTCTATGCCCTCTTCTTGCGTATACCCTTGAGCAACAAGTCTAGCCTTTTTTCTCACTATATTACCACTCTCATCAAGCTTATTCCTAAATTCCCATCTAGTACCTACAGTAGATTTATTACTAGGCCTTTCCACTAATGTTCATACTTTACTTCTCTCAAATTGATTTAACTCTTCTTGCATAGCCATAATCCAATGTTCATCATTTAATGCTTCTTTAATATTCTTAGGCTCTATGCATGAAATAAATGCAACATAATTACAAATATTTCTAAGAGAAGATTGAGTTGTTACCCCTTTGGATGGATCACCTATAATCTCACCATCCTTGACATAGTTGTACTCTCTTGGATAAGATATTTCCCTTTCTTCAATGGTTGAATTCTCGAGAGGATCATGAGTTTCCTCATCTTTCGTTTCTTCCTTTGATGATGATTCTCCAACGTCATGTCTAACGTCATTTGTATTTATAATACCTACATCATCATTAACACAAGAATCCTTCCTCGGAAGGAGATTATCATCGAAAACAACATGTATAGACTCTTCTACAACTAAAGTTCTTTTATTAAATACTCGATAAGCTTTAGAATTTAAGGAATAACCTAGAAAAATTCCTTCATCACTTTTAGCATCAAATTTGCCAAGGTTTTCTTTACCGTTGTTTAAAACAAAACATTTACATCCAAAAGGATGAAAAATAGCTAATGTTAGGTTTTTTATTTTTGAAAATTTCATATGGAGTTTTCTTTAAAATAGGCCTAATCATTACTCGATTTACAACATAACAAGCGGTATTTATGGCTTCCGCCCAAAAATATTTTGGCAAATTATTTTCACAAAGCATGGTTCTAGCCATTTCTTCTAAAGTTTGATTTTTCCTCTCAACAACTCCATTTTGTTGAGAGGTTCTAGGTGCTGAAAAATTATGGCTAATATCATTAGAATTACAAAACTCAGTAAATCCAAGATTTTCAAACTCAGTTCCATGATCACTCCTAACACTAGTTATAGAGTAACCTTTTTTTGTTTTGGATTAATTTTGAAAACGTGATGGATATTTCTAATGCTTCATCTTTAGTACTTAAGAATAGAACCCAAGTATATCTAGAATAGTCATCTACCAAGACAAATGCATATTGTTTTCCACCCAAGGTAGTAGTTCTAGTTGGCCCAAAAAGATCTAAATGGATCAGTTGCAATACTCTCCTATTTGATACATCATTAATGGATTGAAAAGGAATTCGCTTTTGTTTTCCTTTAGCACAAGCATCACAAATTTTATCATTATCAAATTTTAGTTTAGGCAGCCCTCGAACCAATTCTCCTCAAACTAACCATTGTAAAACACTCATACTAGCATGTCCTAGTCTCCTATGCCATAACAAGTTATCATGCTCATCCCTAGCAACTAGGCACAAAATAGTCATATTAATAAAATCTAAATGCATCATGTATATATCCCTATTTTATGACCAACAAGCATAATCGAAAATAGATGCAATGTCAATCAATTTTGCAATCATTTAAAATAAAACATTGTATCTTTTATCAAAATTATTTTTCAAAAGATTATGCTTTTAACCCATTCACATATAATACATTATGCAATAATGATTATAGAGATTAAGAGCACATGCATAAAGTTTTTGAAAATGTTATGCATTAAAACTTTATAATATTTAAACAAAAAATCTATGCATAAACATTAAGAAAAATTTTAGGTCAAAATTTTGCAAAACCAAAGTTCTTGAAAAAAAATTGATATCAATTGTTAAAGAGATATCAATTACATTTTAAAAACAACTTTGACCAAAAATTAATATGATGAACTAGAGTTTATAAAACATTACCAAAAATTACCATTTTCATCATACATATTTTTCAACATACATGAGATAAACATAATTCAACATCTTAAAACCACATGCATGCATAAACTAAATGAGCAACCAAATAATAAAAACATTAAGTTTAGAGGTTACCCATTCCCTTTTTATGTGTGGCTAGAGCATCTTGAATATCATCATCTTCATCACCATTGCTCTCATACACCTACAAGAGACATTTAAGTAGATTTTGGTATCCAAATTGCTTTGGATCCTTGAAAATTAGTTTCAATGCCTCTTGTTCCTTTTGGAACCCATACTTGTCTAATTTTAAATCATTTTCCTTTCTTTAAAGGACAAGTATGTTCCTTATGACCATGATAATGACAATGTGAACATATTGTCATTATTGAACTAAATGAATTATTTAGAATGATCTCTTTTTCTCTTGTTAAACATTCAAGCTTATCTTTCAAATTGAAATATTCTTTTTCAATACTTTCAAATTTCATTTTTGAGAGTTCTAAATCCTTCTTCAAGATTTCATTTTGATTTTCAAAATCCATTTTCATTTCTAGAAGAAGTTTGTTTAATTTGAAAATTTCTTTTTCAATGTTTTCAGATTTTATTTTTGAAAGCTCTAACTCCTTTCTCAACATTTCATTTTGATTTTCCAAGTCTGTTTTAGCTTTCAAAAGAATATCATTTTTAGCAATAAATTTAGAAATAAATTTATTGTATTTGGAGTTCATGGTCTCAAACTCCGAAAATAATTTATCATAAGCATCTTGTAACTCATTAAAAGATTTTGAATTTGATATATTTGAGTTAAAAGATACCTTTGGCTCTGTGAGAGCTAATAGAGATATCACTTTTATTGGTTCTTCTTCTTCCTTGTCTCTGTAGATCTCCTCAAGCTTATCCCACATTTCCTTGGCACTTGAACAAGAAAAAACTCTTTTATATACATTAGGATCAATTGCATAACACAATATGTGCATAGCCTTTGAGTTTTGTTGAGCTTCCTTCCGTTCTTGAACACTCCACTTCTTTGCCTTCTTAGTAAGAGAGGAATATCCTTTCTTGATTATCATCCAAGCTTTCATATCAAATTCTTTGATGAATATCATCATACACCTCTTCCAATGACGATAATTTGTTCCATTGAAGTGTGGAGGCATGTCAATAGGTCTGGATTCTTCCATGGAGAATGAACCGGAAGTAGACGCCATCTTTATTGATTTAACTCTTCCTGGATCAACTCAAGAGGCGATTAAACCTTTAAATGAGTTAGGCTCTGATGCCAATTGTTTAGTTAATCGATTGACGGAATCAACCAAGAGGGGGGTGAATTGGAAATTAAAAATTTGGTGGAAGCTTTTGCAGAAAATTGAAAGTAATTGCACATCGATTTAGAGTGGTTCGACTTTCTTAACCAAAGTCTACGTCCACTACCTTAGCTATCCACACTAAGGATTTTCCAACAAATTCACTAATTTGTTCTTTCTTTTGAGGATAAAGAGTAACCTTACAACTCCCTCAATAATTATACCCCAAATTATTGAGCACACTCTTTTTCAAAGAGAAATACACAAATTTCAAACTTACAAAGAAAACCTCACAAGGTAAGATGTTTGCACAATTCTAGAACAAGAAAAGAACACTAAAAAATAATTACAAATGAGCACAAATGGTGTTCTTGAAAAAAAATGAATATTGAAAGGAAAATTGGCTTGATTTGCACAAACTTGGTGTTTAATGCTTTCTCTCTTGTTTCTCTATGATTTCTTATTGATCAAAGGCTTCAGAACTTGTTTAAATACTCCCTCAATTGATTCTGAACGTTGGGGATGATTAGTGGAGTCAATGGAGCCGTTTAAATGTGAAAACCATTAATACAACAACTTAGAGCGTGGGGGAATCGGTACCCCTCATGGGGAATTGGTTCCCTAAGTGTAAAATTCAAATATTTCGATCCTTAAACAGGGGGGAATCGATACCCCCTGGGGGGAATCAGTTCCCTCCGAGCATACTAGAATTTCTTGGAGCAAAACCATTCAGGGGGAATCGGTACCCCCTTGTGGGGGAATCGGTTCCCTCTGGACATTCTGGAATTTTTTGCTTTGAAACGGTTCAAAATACTTTGTAAAATTGTTTTGAAATTATTTTAAGATTAAAACTTAATTTTACACTTGAGTAAGGATTAAAAATGACTTTTAAATGATTTGGAGTAATATTTTGGTATTCGAATAATTATATCGAATATACTTAGAAAACCTTATTGGAAAATCTTAAAATTCATTTATCTTAATTTGTTATATCGAAATATCAAAATGTTTTCAACAGACTCATAAGATAACTCCGCCAGTCCACCTTCTAGAGAGTGCTGATTGGATGTTCCAGAAACTGCCACTACTACTACTTTGACCTTCTATAAACTAACACGTCGGACTGCATTGTGCCTCAAGTCGTGCCCATTCCTCTAGTCATGATTCTAGAAATAATAAATGTGGAATTTACCCACTTTTATTGTTGGTTCTAAAAAATTAGTTATTGCACAAAAATAAGCAAAACATAACCAAATCAATAACATCAAATAAACAAAGAGGAATAATTATTAACAAAATAAATAAAAATTTTATCGCTCATCAAATTCCCCCTGACAACTGTCCTTTTTATGTCAAAATAAATTCCTTTATCTAAATTAATAAATAAAGGAAATACATAGTAAAGAGAAGTAAGGGTCGATCCTCAAGGACTTAGAAAACTCAAAATTTCTATTTGAATGGTTTAAACCAAGTGGTAAGTAGTAAAAGGGGGTTTTCGTAAAAAGGATTAAATAATAAAAAGTGATTTAAAGAAAAATAAAGAGAATAAAAATTGAAGGTTGAAAATGAATTTGATAAAAACAACCTCAAGCCTCCATTTGACTCAATTTCCTTCAGATCATCGAATTAGATTTTCCCTTCGGGATTCACGTCGGTTACTTTGTCTACAAGAACAATGCTAGTGACTCTATTTGTATACCGATTACCCAAGGCAATCTTTGATTATGGCTTCGAAAATTGATTTGATCAACATCAATTGTCGTATATCAATAACCGTTTAAGTTCGTGAAGACCGACTCAGATTTTTGTTTCAATAACTACCAATTTCAATCTCAATTCCATATTGGCAAAGAAATCTCGCCAAGTATGTTCCCAGGAAGTCGAATGTGCTTTCAATAAGCTGATCCTTTCTCCCACACATTTAATCGCAACAACATCTTGACCAAAGTCAATCTTCGATATTGAAAACTGTTTTGATTTTGAAAACAAGTGCAGGGATTGAGAGAGATATTCCGAAGTTATTAAGGTGCTTTTCAATTCTCATTGGAATTGAGTCATCGCTTCAACTCTCGGCTTATAAGAAAATTAGCTAAGCCTGACAAAAGTCACACTTAGCATGTTTAAAAATAAAACTTAAAATAAAAACAAAAGCTTGAAAAGAAAAGAAAAGAATAAAAAGAAAAGAAATAACTTTATAAAACTAGAAAAAAGAATAAGAGTAAAGAGTTTTTTGTTGAGGCTTACCCTAAGAGGGTATTTATAGCCTCTAAAGTCATAGAGATAAACATATAAATTAAAACAAAAATAATCCTAAAGATAATTCTAAATGTTTTCTAAATTCAAACTTTAAATTTAAAAATAAATCTCATAAGATATATCTACACACCCACCTTCCAGAAGGTGTTGACTAGATCTTCTAGAAAACTGTTGCTGACAGGACCTTCTAGAAACTACCACATCAGACCGTGTCACGCCCAGAGTCTTGCCCATGTCTCCAGCCGTGACTAAATAATAAAAAATATAAAATGCACCCTTTTTACTACTAATTATGAAAAGTAAGATCCTGCATGAAAATAAGCAAAATACAACCAAATCAACAGCAATAAATCCATAAGATTGAAGAATAGACAAACAAATATTATCGATTTAGAAAACTCTTCAAATTCCCCTTCACTTATCTCATGCTTGTCCTTAAGTATGATATAATCAAATCAGCCAAAAATTACATTTACCTTTCTTCGTTAAGTCTCACATTCGAGGAGGCAATGTAGAGACCACAATAATTATCAATCTCAATACACCAATCAATTGTACATCACCAATTCGAAAAAGTTAAATATAATTGTAACATCCATTCATTCATTAATCTCAATGCCCATAACTCAACACCTTACCGAAATTCACTCAAAGCACACTAACTGTTTGGGTTATACAAGCGCTCAATGTCAGAACCAACATGATATTACCATAGGCCTGCAAGTAAATCTTTTGGTAACTTATTTATATATTGAATAAAAATATTTTTTTATTATTTCGTGGGTTTCTAATTCATATATTCGGGTCGGGTCGATTTTTTAAGTGTGATATCGGGTCAGGTCGAGTTTGGGTTTAGGGTGAAAAATACTTGACCCGAAAATATATATAATTTTACTTTATATATTTAGGAATAATTACAATAATACCCCTCTGTATATATATTTTTCAATTAAGTCATTATTTTTATTGAATAAAAATAATTTTTTATTATTTCGGGTCGGGTCGGGTCAGATTTCTAATTCATATATTCGGGTCGGGTGAAACTTTATTTTGTTCGGGTCGGGTTTTTTAAGTGTGATATTCGGGTCGAGTCGGGTCGGGTTTGTTAAGTGTGATATTCGAGTCGGGTCGGGTTTTTTTAATTGTGGTATTCGGGTCGGGTTTGGGTTTAGGGTGAAAAAAACCGGACCAACCCGAAAAAAATATATAATTTTACCTTATATATTTAGGAATAATTACAATAATACCCCTCTATATATAATTTTTTTCAATTAAGTTAATGTTTTTATTGAATAAAAATAATTTTTTTATTATTTTGTATCGTGTCGGATCGGGTTTCTAATTCATATATTGAATAAAAATAGTTTTTGGTATATTTTTTGGTAACTAATTAACATGTTCCGGTTGGAATGTATCGAAATATTGCTCTATCTTTTGGTAACTTATTAACATATTTTGATTGCGATGATTTTAACTTATGATGTTTATTAGCATGATTTTTATAATTTATTAAAATGAATAATCAATAAATAAAATAAAAATTTAATATTTTTTAATTTTTTATAATATATTACTACATGTAAGTTGTAAAACAAACTAAAATAAAGCAAAAAATAAGAAGGGCAATTCTGTCATTTTACATTACTGAAATCAAATTCATTTGACATTCCTGTGAACCAAACAGAATATGGAATTGGATTTCAATTCCATTTCCTGTCAACCAAACAGAATATGGAATTAGATTCCAATTCCTGACAGATTCAAATTCCTTCACAGATTCCAATTCCCTCATAAACATTTCAGTGAACCAAACGCCACCTAAGTTTTTATCCCATTTGTTTTATTATTATTATTATTTTTATTATTATTATATTATTATTAAATAATAATAATTACAAATATTACAGGCCCATTTATAAGAACCTGGAGGCCCAACAAAAACAAAATACAAAGTTCAGGCCAAGAACCGGTCCAGACCCGACCCAACAGACCCGATCCAAACCCGACCTAACAGACCTGATCCAAACTCGAATGCATCTAGGGTTTCATCATTTTCTCCAGCAGCCGCCAACGATCTCACCCGTTGGATCTGGAAAGATCCAATGGTCCAGATTTCTTTTAGAAGAAAGCCTAGGGCTATGTTCGGCCCCCGCCTCAACCAGATGATAAGCCCCCGCCGCCGCTCTGCTGCTAGATGCTCTACTCAGCCGCTACCACGACGTCGTAGCCTCAACAGAAGGCTCCAAAAGATGCAATGATATTTCTGTTTATGCCTATCAACTTTGATATTTTATGATTTAGTCCTTGATATTTAAATAATTTTCATTTTTGACCATAAATTTTATTACTTTTTAATTTTACCCTATAGTTTTATTTTTTTTATTTTAGTCACATATATATATTCATAGATAAATTGACCAATTTCATAATTTAACTAAATGATAATATTTATATAATTTTAAATATTAAGAAATGACTGTCTTAAAGTAACTAGATGTATAATTCTGATATTTAGAAAATAAATACTCTATTGATAAATCCTAAAAAATCAAATCTGCTTATTTAGTCGAATCAAGTTATTTCAATCTAAAATTCTCGGGGAGGAATTATCATATTCTTATTATTTCAGCCGGAAAGAGAAATATTCTTCCTAAAGCATTTTAAGAATTATTTTCTCTTCGATTGGAAATATTGGAATATTATCTATTTTTCCTTGGAATATCTATTTTTCCTTAGAATTTTCTATGATTAATTTGGAATAATAGGATCGTAAATTAAATTTTATTCGAATTCTCAAATTTCTATTACCAGAGACAATTTATAATCAACAGGTACCAATTTTGGGCGTTATGGGGGTGCTAATCCTTCCCCAAATGTAACCGACCTTGAATCTTTTTTTATTTATAAAAAGAATGAATTTATGGTTATACGCAGACTGGTTTATCTTTTAAAATGATGTTTTCTTAAAAACTCTTTTAAAAGACAAATTTTAGGTATTCAACCTACCTAACTTAAAAAGGTCGATGGCGACTCCAAAACATTTCATTAAAAACCATTTATTTATTCACTCGCTTTTCCACCAAGAAACATTCGTGCCCAGACAAAAACCGGTTGCGACACAGGTAATGCACATATTACACATAATATGTTGGGTTATCTCTTTCCTGCAACAAGAGAGTTGACTACTTCAGTTAATTTATTTATCTTACTTTCTAAGCAATATGAACTTATCTCATGAACCCTCAGAGGAGGTTCATTAGTTGGGTGGAACTGTTGAAAATTTGTGGCCATCGTGGAAATCAAATCCCTAACCTTAGTAGGAGTCATGTTCGCCAAAGCTCATCCGCTGGCAGTATCGATCATTTTTCATTTCCAGGGGAGTTAATCCTTCATAGAAATATTGAAGGATTGTTTGTTCGATTAACCCATGATGTGGGCAACTAGCTCATAATTTTTTAAATCTCTCCGAGAAGTTATAGAGTGACTCTCCATCAAGTTGCTTAATTCCAAGTATTCTTCTTCGTAATTCACTTGCTTTCGCCGCAGGGAAAAACCTGTCAACAAAAAGGTGAGTCATTTGAGCCCATGTACTAATAGAATTTGGGGGTAAATAAAATAACCACTCCTTAGCCGAATCGGCTAAGGAAAAAGAAAAAGCTCTAAGTTTGATTTGATCTTCAGCTACTCCTTGTGGTCTCTTGCTAGAGCAGACCATGTGAAATTTCTTGAGATGTTTATGTGGATTCCCGTTTAGTAATCCGCGGAAAGTAGGGAGAATGAATAAGGCCAGTTTTTAACTGGTATGGAGTTTCGCCTTGGGGAAAATCAATGCACAAAGGTTCTTGTTCAGTAGAAGCTGCGACTAACTCTTTGATAGCGCGATCGACCATCGGATTTGATTCTGTATTAACAACTTCGCTTGAACTTAATTCTGAATTCAATTCTAGATATGATTGTTGTCTGTTTCTTTCCCGAAGCGTCTGTGCGTGAAGTCTCCTAGCTCTAGCTTTGATTTTCAGGTTGTACTCCACTAATTCGCCCAGGTTTTTCCTGGTCATAAATCAAAAGCAAACAAAAATTAGTAATTTTTAGCGAAATCCCTAACAATGGTGACAATTTAACAACTATTGTTTTGATTTCAAAATAAATTCCTTATTCTCAATTAATAAATAAAGGAAATACGTAGTAAAGAGAAGTAAGGGTTGATCCTCATGGACTTAGAAAACTCCAAATTTCAGTTTGAATGGCTTTAAATAGGTGGTAAGTAGTAAAACGGGGTTTTGGTAAAAAGGATTAAATAATAAAAAAGTGATTTAAAGAAAAATAAAGAGAATAAAAATTGAAGGTTGAAAAATCAATATGGTAAAAATAGTCTCAAGCCTCACTTTGACTCAATTTCCTTCGGATCATCGAATTAGATTTTCCCTCCGGGATTCACTTCGGTTACTTTGTCTACAAGGGTAATCCTCGTGACTCTATTTGTATACTGAATACCTAAGTCAATCTTTGATTCTGGCTTCCAAAATTGATTTGATCAACATCAATTGTCGTAGATCAATAACCGTTTAAGTTTGTGAATACCGACTAGGATTGTTGTTTCAATAACTACCAATTCCGATCTCAAATCCCTCTTGGCAAGATAATCTCGCCAAGTGTGTTCCAGGAAGTCGAATGTGCTTTCAATAAGCCGATCCTTCCTCCCACACATTTAATCTCAACAAAATCTTGACCAAAGTCAATCTTCGATTTTGAAAACTATTTTGATTTTGAAAATAGGTGCAGAGATTGAGATAGATATTCTGAAGTTATTAAGGTGTTTTTCAATTCTCACGTTGGAATTGAGTCATTACTTCAGCTCTCAGGTTATGATAAAATTAGCTAAGCATGAAAAAGTCATTCTCAGCATGTTTAAAAAAACTTAAAATGAAAATGAAAACGCAAACGCAAAAGAAAAGAAATAACTTTATAAAACTAGGAAGAAGAAGAAAAATCCTAGAGATAAACATATAAATTAAAAGAAAAATAATCTTAAAGATAATTCCAAATGTTTTCTAAATTCAAACATTAAAATTAAAAATAAATCTCTGCTCATCCACCTTCCAGAAGTTTCTAACTAGATCTTCTAGAAAACTATTGCTGACTGGACCTTCTAGAAACTACCACTTCAGACCATGTCATGCCCAAAGTCTTGCCCATGTCTCCATCCGTGACCAAATAATAAAAAATGCATAATGCATCTTTTTTACTACTAATTCTGGAAAGTAAGATCCTGCATGAAACTAAGTATAATACAACAAAATCAGTAGTAGTAAATCCATAAGATCGAAGAATAGACAAACAAATATTATAGATTTAGAACACTCATCACTCCCTCACTTATTCAATGATTTTCCTCAAACATGCTTCAATCAAATATGTCAAAAATTCAATTTACCTTCCTTTGTCTTGCATCATATCTAAGTAATTTATCCAAGTCAAGTTCACAACAATTATCCAAATCAAAATAGCAATAAAGTAAAATGAATAAATAGCATAAAGTTAAGCAAAATCATGACATCCCATTAATCTATTAATTCAATGCAACGAGTCTCAATGCCCTTACAAGGATTCACTCGTTTCGCTCAAAGTGTTTAGGGTAAAAACACTCAAAACCAGAACCCAACATGATATTACCATAAGCATGCATTAAAATCAAGTCTCCACCACTAGAAAAGAACAAGATGCAATAATCAAAGGGTCTTTAAAATGGTTATAATGATGCTTAGATAAAGGTAGGGAAAAGACAAAAATATGGGCTAAAATATCAAGACAAGAGATGCACAAATAAGTTCAATTCCATGAAATAAACATGGTAAATAAAAGTAATGCAATCAAATAAGTATAACAACCATCAAACAACTCTTTTTTTCAGTTTGAACCATATTGTTCTTTTTCTTTTTTAATATGTTTTTTTGTGTTCTAATTTGTTGTTGTTTGAATCCCTTTTTTGTTTTTCTTCGAATTCATCTAGTAACTCATTCTCTTGTCATGGTAAAGGTAGATAAGGGCTCAAAATGGCTAACTAATATGAATAAATGGGTAGGCACTTTTCTGAGCAGAGAAGTGGGTAAATCCTAAGTGCCCCTATCATGTTAAAGCATCAAGTTCAATATACAGTCTTAATATGTATTTAATCACATGTTCTATAATATCAATGTAAAGTTCAATACTCTCAATCAAACAAAAGAGCAAAAATGTAATAGATTACTTGCTTAAGCTCAAATCTCACAAGAAAGTATAATATGCATTGAGTCAAATACATTTCCACCAATAGACTCATTGGATATCAACAAAAATTTCAAGAAACACTAATCATGCTATTCACTATCATGCATCCTAATTCAAACAAAAATGTGTTAAAAACTCACATATTATTCAAAAATATTCAACAAGACTTAGGATGTTCAACAGAAAAATTCAACACATTCAACCAAAGCATACTCAATTCTAAACATATAAATAACTAAGGGAATATTTGAATTATTTCTCTGCCCACTCACTTAAATCGTATTGTTCCCATATGAAAATTAGAGTACAAGAGGAGGAATAAAGATACTCATGTGTTTAGCAACAAACAATTCGAAAGATAAGCCGTTGGAGTATGTATCAATGTTGAAATTTCATGTAAAAACAAAGTTGGGGTGGACATCAATAACGAGTAATAAAAATATACGTATTATTTACCTCCTCAAAATATTCTTGTTCGGCAGTGGGCATCAATAACCGGTGTTAGAGGCAAGCGAAAATTTGAGCGACTTTTTGGACGTTTAATGTGAAAAGAAAAGGTGAAAGAAAAGGTTAGGGCATATGCTAATTTGGGTGAATAAAAAAAACTCATGGTTTTATAAAATGAAAGAAAGGATATGGTCAAATGAAACAAAGCACATGTGGGTGGGGTGAGGGATTTAATGAAATGGGCTTTACTAAGGTACACTTAGGGATTAAAAGAGTTTCACTAAAATGCACCTAAAGCATGTAGTTTCTTTATGCTGCGCACGATTGTTCTTAATTCTAAAACGAAAATTGTTTTTTCTTCGCCTGTGACTTTTGTTCTAACCTATTGCTCACATGAATAAATTTCATTGTCTTTCATTCAAGTTCCATCAAATTTCTTTGGGTCCTTAAAAAATAAAAATAAAAGTAAAAGTAAAGAAAATCGACAAAAATGATCAAAATAGGTTGGTTCCCATTAGAGCGTTTTGTTTAAAGTCGTTTAGTTCGATGACTTGATTCTCACTATAGGTTCTGAGAGAGATGCTTCCACCTCATTTGTTTTTTCCAACTAAGAAATTTTTATGAGAAATTCTATGATTATAAAGTTTTTTCATTTTATTCTTGTAGATTGAAACATTCTCATAAGCATTTCTTCAGATATTTCCCAATTTTAAACTCTTTTCCAAAATAATGGATGGCAATACATCTTCTTCACCAAAAAAATGAGTTGTTCAAACATTCCGACAATGGTTCAAACTCTATTTATGGTTCCTACAAAATAGAATGTAATAATTTAGTTTTTGAAGGAGTTGAGCATAAATCTGAATCAAGAAACAAAGTTTTCAACTCCCTTGATTCATCGTCTTCATCATCCAATTCCCTACACAAATGATAAGAAAAATAGTTTCCATAAATTTATCAACAAAAGGTTCATTACCAATGAAGCCGATGTTTGCCACAGAATATAAATACTTCACTACTTTGTAAACATCAAATTTAACTTTATTATCAAATTACATAGTAATAATTTTGCTTCTAACGTCGATCTTATTCTGAGAGTTATTGGAACATTCATCTTCCATGTCAATAACGTAAAAAAAAATCTACCAAAGAAACCAAATCGTGAACCTTTACCAACACATTCTCAAGAACTCATTCGGGATACACTACTAACCTATTATCAGTTGGATCGTTACACTTTTTTCCTTCAAAGGCTCGACATTAAGTAAGTTATAAATTGAAAGAGGCATAACATTTATTGAAGTACGCAAATCATACATAGCTAGTTTTATACCTTAGGTGAAATCTTACATTGAATTATGACAGAAATGTTTTTACTCAAGTTTACCTTTTCATTCCCCGTAAGCTTTCTTTTATTTGTGCAAAGATCCTTCAAAATATGGCATACCGTGGAACTTTTTGATAACATAAATGAGGGGTATGTTTATCTCGACCTTTCAAAAAATGTCAAGTATTTTTTTCTCCGGCTTGTTTGTCACACTTTACCAACCTTACTGGAAATGGAGGTAGAACGACACAAGTTGATGGAGTAGGAGGTTCTGTATGAGTTTAGGTTCTTCTTCTTTTGGGACTTTGTGCCTACCTTCCTAGTGATATCAGTTTCGAGGATACTTCCACTTCGAAGGGTAATTGTGCTAACTTTTTGCATCATATTTGACTTAGTTTGTGATGGAAGTTTCCCCAGGGACTCTAGTCGACTCACAACTTGTGCTAGTTGACTCATTTATTTTTCGAGCTCTTGAAAGTGAGCTTCATTATTTTGTTGAAAATTCTCTTGGGATAGCACCAAACATTCAATAATCATCCCTAAATAATTTATGTGGTTGATGCTGTAGAGGTGGCCTTGGTTGATAAGCTTCATTTGGTCTGAGATATGGTCTATAGTTAAAATTCAAATGATCTCTCCACCCCAAATTATAGGTGTTGGCGTGAGGGTTATATGGTCTCTGGGTAGGTCCCGAAAAATCTCATATAGCATCACGTGAGCTGTAGTATCTTCTTGAAGAAAGATAATAGTCCGTAGGATGATCTGGCATCGTGCAGATTCCACATAATCTAACTAGACCTGTTTTACCTGTGATATAAGATTGGACCACATTAGTTAATTTATCAATTTTATCTTCTAAGGATGAAGTATGTATCTCATGAACCCATGTAGTAACTGAATTAGCGGTAATTAAAATAACTAATCCTTTGCCAAATCGGCTAAGGAAAAAGGGAAGGCACAGAGTTTGATTTGGTATTCAGATACTCCTTATGGTTTCATACTTAAGCAAACATGTGAAACTCCGTGAGATGTTTTTACGGGTTTGTATTTGGAAAACCATTGAAAGTTGATAGAAGATGGATTAGACTCATCTTAAGTTCGAATGGTGTTTCACTATTCGGGAATGTGATGCATAAAGACTCTTCTATGGTAGGTGCCGCAACTAGTTCTTAGATTTTTTGATTAGCCATTTGAACTAATTCCTCGAATACGTGAATTGTATGTTTTAGCATCAGAGATCGCTTTGAGATTTGGTTTTGGTAGTTGTTGCTGTTGTTTTTGTCGTTGTTGTCTCTTTTGTTGAAGTGTTTGTCCACATATTCTCCGAGCTACAACTTCGATCTTAGGTTCAAAATCTACTAATTCTACCATATTCTTGCTAATCATAAATTAAAACAAAGCTATTTAAGTAACTTTTCAAAGTCTCTGAAAACTGCACCAATTTCACAAGAGTCGCAATTGTCAAATAAATATCCATTATTATCAAATAAAACAAATAAATAAATGAAAGTGTAGTAAAGAGAAGACTGGTCGACCCGAAGTGACTAAGAGGCTTGATGTTTAATTGTTTTATTCCCGTTAAAACAAAAATAAAGAAATGAAAAGGGGTTGTTGAATTAAAAGAAAAGAAAAAAAGATGTGAAAGAAAAATAAAAACAAGGTAAATCATTGTAAGAAACCAAAAGAATGAAAATATCCTCAAGATTTCTTTGCCTTAATTTCAATTGATCATCAAAAGATATTTTACTAGAGATACATGTCGGTTACAGTCTAGAAGGTCCAACCCTTGTAAATTACTTTTCTCTCCGGTAAACCAATATTACAAGTCTATCTCCGGAGTCCAGTCCTTACTTGGACTAACCACAACTATCGACGTTAGCACCAATGCAGCTTTAATCCCAGGAAAAGCCTGTGCTTGGGTTATGGTGTGTCAACGAGAATCGAACCCGATCTCGATTCACCTTAGCGGACTGCCACTAAGTTTGTTCCTAGGAAGTGGAATTACGATCAACTGATTCTTCCTCCCAAACTGCAAAAAGAAATGATCGATTGTTAGATCAAGATTTCAGAAAATCAAGAACATTATCCGAAAATGTTAAGTGCTTTTCAATTCTCACAAACGGAATTGAGTCATAGCTAAGCATTTGGATAATTAAAAGTTAAGCTAAGCGTGATTGAAATCATACTTAGCATTTTATAAAAGAAACTAAAAATTAAAGTAAAAAAAGTTGAAAAAAATAATAAAAAAACCGAGAATTTTCCTATAGATAACATGAATATTCAAAATAAAAATATCCTAAACATAGTAAAAAGATAAATCCCAAAATATTTTCAAATTCAAAGTTAAGTTCCTAAAACAATTCTCCTAAGATAACTCTGCCCGTCCACCTTCTAAAGAGTGTTGACTGGACCTTCTAGAAAATGTCACATAGGACAATGGCGTGTCACAGGTCGTTCCCATGCCTGTAGTCACGATTCCAAAAATAAAAAAATACATAATTCACCCTCTTTACTGTTGGTTCTGGAAAATCAATTCCTACACAAAAACTAAGCAAATCATAATTAAATTAGTAACATCAAATAAACAAGAAGGAATAATTGTTAACAAAATAAATGCAAATTTAATCCCTCGTCAGATGTTAAAAAGATGAAGATACATTTTAAAATTTTAATGAATAATAATTAACAATATGTTAACAAAATGAAAATATGTCTTTCATACAATTGTAAAATCTTCGGGTAACATGTTAACACCACCGGACCATCTTTAAAATCATGAGGCATGACGTTAATGCCTTGAGGCAATTGGTAAAACTTTCTAATGTTTAAAAGAACATGTTTTAACAAATTATAAACGATGGTTGAAAAGATGATTAAGAATATGTTAAGAAAATGATAAATGTATATATATATAAATTTTGAAAAATTATGATAATTTCAATATAAATAAATAAATTTTCCCAGTAAGAATTGAAAATTACAATTCGGAGACTTTTATTTTTTTTCAAATTAGAGGGTCGACAAATACATCATGACGATTTATCAAATTTGACATACTTCTGTATTTACATATAATTATACCTAAATCCAATTATCAAGTAATTTTGTAAACTCACCCTTAAATTGTTACTCGTGTTATAGTAAGTTATTACCTTTAATTTTTCTTTTAACATAAATAAACCTCTAACTTCATTACTTACAAATCTATAAGATGATTTTTCATATATATATAAGATATTATTTAGGTATGAAAAAATATTTAGAGGTGATTTGATTCACATAGTGTAAAATATATTTGGATCAAGGAAAAATTATTACAAAGAAAAATAATATTTTCTAGAATCATATACTCATATTTGGTTTAGAAGCATTTCCTCTAAAAGATAATAAAGTATATAGATAACTTTTTTGGCTTGAACTCTTGAGAGTCTCATTTCCTCCTCTATATTAGGTATTTAACAATTTTCATGCATAGATTAATTTATCTTAGTGGTTAAAGCAATCTTTGTTGTTTCTAGAGATCACATATTCGAGCACCAGCAACTGCAAATAAGTACTGATTTGTAATCACCTTAGCTTACTAAAAAAATAATTTTCATTAATTTTGATAGATTTACCCATAAAATAATGAATTATTTTAAAATTGTAATTTATTTTATTCCTTTAAACTTTATGATAAATCATTTCTTTTATTTACATTCTCCTTCAACATATGATTAATTCATCTTATTGGTATGAGATTACTATTTATTCACGTTTTTTTTTGGTACTGCTAAAATCTTTGAATGCATCATAATTAATATTTATGAATTAATAAGTTATATTGTACCAATGCAAATTTTAATATAATTCCAGATAAATAATGTAAAATTTAATGTTAATTAAGATTAAAAGAATATATGATATATTTACCTTTTATGCTACTCATTTATATAAATTTTATAAATTTAAAATTTTTTAAATAAAAATATAAAAAATAGAAATAATAAAATACTATATTTTCTATATTTTTTATAAAAAATTTTATTTTAATATTAAAAATTCAACATGTTAAAAATATATCACAAAGACAGTTTAGTAAAATATACATTCTAGCAATATTTATTCTCCAACCAAATATTTTAATCTTGCATTCTTGTTAAACAAAACAAACAATGTAATATTACATTTCTAGTAATATTTCATGTAATGCAACATTCATATAATCTTGTTCTAAAAATAATCTTACGTTCCATGAATTAAATGACCCACACAAATAAGATTATCGCAATGTTACATTACTTAGCATATTACTAGGAATGTTGTATTACTTTGTTTGATTTTTTACACATAAATGTAAGATTTTAGTGTTTGATTAAAGGAATATAAGATAGAAAAAATATTTGTTTTGCTAATTTTATTTGAGATATATTTTTTTATTAACAAGTTGAACTCATCATATAAAAACAAAATATTTACCTGAAAGTTTATAGAAAATATAATTTTTTATTATTATAAATTATATATTTTTAATAAAATTTATACACAAATAACTAAGCACATAAAAGTTCAAATATTGAATACTAGTCTAATGCACTATTAAAGATTAAAATATTAAAAAATATTTTAAGCTGAACAAGGCCAAATAAATCGAACATTTCTATCTCTGCATTATTTTTATTTCCTCAATCAAGAAAACACCTCTTTATCTCTCTTTCTCTTTCAGTCAACTTGCTGTCGATGTTTCATTGCCAATCCGTCTTCTGTGACTCTCTCTGTCGGTACCATCGAGTTTAGCTTGTTGTCTCACATCGATCGGTGGTCTCGATTCCAACAACGCTGTCACGGTTAAGAAACACAAATCGAGAGAAATTTTGATCATACGTGTATTGGAATTTTTGTCGCTTTGTGATACATACATCAAGGCTCACATCAAAGGAAGATGGGCTAATGCTTCCAATTGATCCTCACGACCAAGCCATGGAAAATAATAACAACAAAGTAGCAGACTTGAGACTATTTTTTTGGATGAGATCTTGATGTTATTTGGTCGATATTCTTCTGGATTAACTACCCTCTGTCTTTTAGCTTTCTAACGGTTATTGAATCGCCTCAATCCGATATCGAGAACTCAAGTTATAACCACTTTAGTGAAGACAATACATGTAGAAATTCCTATACGGAATTTTGTAAATATTACAAATTTTCAATATTTTTGTTGATTATTTTTCATATAATCTAATATAGGATGATGTATTATCTTTTACAATTAGTTTTATTATTTTATTAGGAATTAAGAGAGAGTTAAAAAAATTATCTTTAGTTTATTGTTATTTTATTAGTTAGTCATGACATTACAAGGACTCCTCCTAGCCTATATAACGAGGCTCCTTCCCCTCATTGTAAACACATCTTTTCTTCTTTTATATACAATACAACGAGAGTTCCTTTTTGCAGGAGCTGATTTCCTTGTGCCTTCGAATCATCTTCTTCTTTAGTTCTTCCGAGTTCTTGAGAGAAAGATCATCACACTCCAGTTTGCCTTTTCATTGCGATTAGGAAGGCTGATTAGAGTGATATTATCGAGTTTGCCTTTTCATTGCGACTAGAGGGTTCGATACGACATATCCAACTATCAAGATCATCATGCCATCATCATCATCAATATCTTTTCATCATTCACACCACCCCGTCCAAAACCTAAGTTTGTGTTAACCCCTATATCTATCGTGGTAAATTTTCGAAGTCGTTTTTCTCTTAATCCGACCATCCGATTTCTAATCCGTCTTCACCATATTTCTCATCTTTTCATCCTCTTTGCAACAAGCTCGCATTCATCAAAATCAGATCACAAACAACATTGGGCGCCTATTACAAGGGAGATAAGATCATCTTTCTTTTATTACATGTTTTGCTACATGTTTCTCTTGTCTTTAATTCTCTTTAAATTTATTACCCTTGTTTTCTTTGGTCTAATCCTATCCCTTTGGTATATTTTCTAGAAACTAGAAGCCTCCCCAAAACCCTAATCTTGCCGCCACCTCCATAGCATCCATTCAAAGCCATTCATTTCTCCATCGAGTCTAGAGCCTTCATATGTTTGTTTCCTCGATGAGAACAACGTTCGTTCACATCATCCGCTGCCACTTCTCTATCAATTGGTATCTGATTTGGGATGATTCTTGGGAAGAATCAAAAAAATTTGACTTATTCTTCAAGCATCAATCGCCGAAGTAACCTAACAGAGTTAGTTTGTTGATTTTCTTTGAAAA
The DNA here is from genome assembly GCF_006381635.1 of Hibiscus syriacus. Taxonomy (NCBI): domain Eukaryota; kingdom Viridiplantae; phylum Streptophyta; class Magnoliopsida; order Malvales; family Malvaceae; genus Hibiscus; species Hibiscus syriacus. The sequence goes on from NW_024063064.1 coordinate 2,058,583, forward strand.
AAGAAAAAAACAGAAAAAGACAGAAAAGAAATCCATAAATCGTAACGAATGAATTTGGGGATGATTTTTTACAGGTGCTTGCTTCATCCTAAGATTAATCTCCAGCCTAAAATCAAAGCTAATCGGACATCAATAGACCCCTCTAACCATCGTTTAATATTGTTCAACATAATTGAGCATTGGTTCTTGATGAATCTCATAGAATCTTCAAGAACAAGTTTGGGGATAAAATTTTCCATATTACAAATATATTTATTGCAAGAAATCCACCAAAATTTTCACAATTTTTTAAGATCGAAACCCCCTAAAAAATTAGGTGCAAGTTGATCATGTGTTTGATCCGAAGATTTTGGACTTGTTTTTTGGAAAATTTGCAGAGAAATCTACATAAAGATTTTACACTAAATTTTTTTAAGATTGCAACTAAATATATTTTAAGACATCTACAAAATATTTTAATTTTTGAGCTCAAAAATGCCTTCATAAGCATTGCTCAAGTTGATCAGTGTTTGTTCGACAGATTCGTGTTATTCACATTGTCAGTTATTTCCAGGATTTTCCAAGGAATTTCATGTTGAAAATTTCCAAATTACAACTACACCCATGGATTAGAATCCAAAAACAAATTCATAATTTTTGGAAATCAAGAACCCCTCAAAAACGTTGTTCAAGTTAATCTAGAATTTTAGGTTCTGTTCCGGGTTTGTGATTTTTTTTTTAAATTTTCTTTGACTCTTATTGCTTCTAGGTTCTTTTGTTTTACCTTTCCTTTTCCTTTGAACCATATAACACACTCTCTTCCTTGTGCTAGAAGGATTAATAGAGTTTGCATACTTCTTCTTCCTTTCATTCTCGTTCACTTGGAGCCCTACCTTTATTTTGCATATTAGAACTCCTAAGTTTTCTCATCTTTTGTTGTTAGTGATCAAACTCCGATACGAATATCGAAAGACTCTTGGAGAGGAAAGTTTTAAAGTGTAAAAGATCGACTTTCTTGCCTCTCGTTTTGTTGCTTCCTTGGAGTGACTTGTGAGGTTTTTTCTTGTTTTCTTTTCTTTTCCACTTTACATGTTGCTTTGAGTGTTGTGATTTTTAGGATCTTTGATCCTAAGGTACCGAGATCAAGCATTCCAAAATTCTATGGCTTGGATGACCCACACACCTACTATGAGTGGGAAACCAAGATGGAATTCATATTCCATGACTACAATTGCTCAGAAAAAGAAAACTATTTTTGATTATATGTGCACTCCGTGACAAGGCACGATCTTGGAGTATATTATTTATATGTGGAATCAATCATGTCAAAACGTGGGATGATCTCATATTTAAGATACAATAACTGTTTGTTCCAGATTCTTACACCAATGAAAATCTACCAAAATGTCAAAGACTACGACAAGATAAAAGATCCGTGTAAGATTATTATAAAGAGATGGAGCCTTTAATTTGAAGATCAAGAATTCCTAATGAAGATTACCACTGTTACCAATTTTTGGAAGGTCTCAATCGAGACATTCGTGATTAACTTGCTGAAATAAGACTTTGAATATCTTTAGGGTTTACTACAAAAGGCCCTCACAATCGAAAAACAACAGAAAAACCATCTCAAAGACATTTGTCAAGGTACATTACCTACTTCTACTTCATCTTCTACTCCACTTCCTATCGTGGATAATGAATCAGACGATGACAATGATGAATACGAGGGTAGTAGCCTTGCAATAGAAGATATTTATCTTCAGTTACTTCTCCTTACACCATTGGATTCAAAAGATTAACTTGAAAGTCATACGACAAAACTTTGTGAGAAGGGTGGGAAAACGTAAAAAGAAAAGGAAACTAAAAAAACAAAAACAAAAGAGGTCACAACCCATAAAAGCCAGGAACATGACCCACGGGAAGTGAGTGAACCTATTCGTGAGAAGAAAAGATTGAATCAAAACATAGATTTGAGAAAAAAAAAGAATTGAAAGAAAGCCTTCTTCACGGAAAGCCTTGCATCCTTGTTCACTTTCAGGAATAATTTTTTTCGATTTCTAACATTAAAATGGATTTGTCTAGTATGTTTATTTCTCTCTTACAGGATTTTCGAGAAGTGTTAGGTGATACACCTGAAAGATTTCCTCCATAAAGAGGGAAACAACATCAAACTGATCTAATTCAATTTTCTAACATACCTAGTCGAACAAAAAGTTTCGAAGAACCAAAAGAATTAGATTTTCTATAAAAAGGCTACTCTCGGGAAAGCCTTAGTCATTGTACTATATCACTGATGACACACGAATTAAAATACTCCATATGTAAGTACATTTTTATCTCTGTTGACGATATTCTTATCCACTCATTTTCTTGTGACTAGATTCAAATACTTGAAGCATGACAGCTAGACATACTTCCGACAAAGGTTATCATCTGATAACTCCGTAAAAAGACTATATTTTAGGTCTTTTTACTCAAGTTTTTGATTGCCTAAAAGCCATTGACATAGAATTTTAGTTGCATATAGTTGCATTTAGGACATTGTTGCATGTAGTCGATAAGTTTTGTCTCAACAAAGTTTATTTGACTAAACTGATGCTGCTGATGAGAAGGGTTGTGTGTTGGCAATGATGATACATGTCATAGGAAACGACCGAGGAATAGTTTTTTCCGTGTCAAGTTGTATCTTGCAAGCTTGACACAGTACGAGGTAAAATTGTTGACATCGCGTAGCAAGCTATCCAATGCACCTCATATGAACCTCTGCCTCTGCTGCTAATTTGGGACCACTACGCTATTTTATTTTCATGAATTGGGCATGAATTCAAGGGTAATTTGGGGAATATCAAGGGCACTAAACCTTAAAAATTCCACACCATAAATAGGACATGATGCCCTCCTTTGAGACACTCTATACCATATGCCCTAAAAGAAAAGAATGGAGAAAGACGGCTGCAGCACCTCTTTTCCACCTTTCCCCCACTCATCTGTCCTTGGTGACCTCCATAGTCAGGCTTCGTCGGAGCACCAGCTAGGCCCTCGAGAGAGGCTAGCTCATTAGAGCAGTCATGGTTGTGGTTTGATGTCACAACAGAGCTCTGTTCTAGGAGTTTTTCTACCTCTTGTTCTTCATTTCTTATATTTTAAGGGCTTGTACTTAATAAATATTTTTTGGATGATGTTAGCCACACCATAAATTGTTTTATTTGGTGATGGAAATGCTTGAATGATATTTATTTTATGGTTAATGAATGATTAAGTATGTTTTTGTTAATTTTTTTTTTGTTCGCTATTTTAATCTTTTGCCTTGATACTGTAAGAGCTTTTGAAAGATTGTCTGGTGACTTGGTAAAATATTCCTAGTCTTTGTAAGATCTTTTGAAAGATAGACATTTTTCTAGGAGTTGATACCTAATATCAAGAGTGCTAAATTAGATCTACGTGAATAAGGGAAATAATATGGGATGGTGATTTTCTAATCCGCCTTAGAGATAAGGACATGATTTCATACGACTAAGAAGGATAAATGCTTTAGTAGATTGGCTAGCATTACTGTTTACGCTTAGGGATATCTCCGTAGCAATAGTTTGACAAACCAAGGGTTGTAGTTCACGCTGAGTAGTATTACCTAGCAATAGTTTGTCAAGTTTCGTGCCAGAGATACTCTTGGAACACTTTAGTAAATCCTGTCGGGTAACATAGGCATAGTGCACTTAGATCATCCTAGCCATAGAATAATTTCTTGCCATAGAAAATCCAACCCATGTGCTCTGTTAGAAGTCTAATTGTGTAAGGTTGCCATTCTATTTCTAGTTTTTTTAATAAATTTTAGCCTTAGCAACTTTTGTTTGTTTACTACTGCATATTTTTCTTGTCACGACAAAATTTATCTACTTACTTCACTTTACATTTTTCTTCCTCGGCAAACTTTTTTCGTTTCTTCATACCATTTGCCACTGCATATTTTCCTTGTTTATATCATTAGACTTAGATACTTAGGGTTAGTTAGTGACACATATTCCTAGGTGTAGTAATCTTTTAAAAGCCCTTCAATCCCTGTGGAGACGATACTAACTCACTACTATATTACTTGCATCGATTCTGTATACATGCAAACGTTTACGTGCCACAGCACTATATTTTTACACGCGATCAATTTTTTAGCGCCGTTGTCGGAGATTGGCAATTGGTGTTTTTAAAAGTTTTATTATAGCATTATCTTGTTTCTTTATTATTTTTTTCTTTATGGATTTATTCGTTATTTTCGCTAACCATTTTCAAGTGTTATGTTGTTGCATGACTTGTAGAAGTCCGAATGAACCATTATCTCATTTTGAGCCTAAGATCGAAAAAAATATTATGTTAAAGAAGATGTGTTCAAGGAGCTCAAAGAACTATATATGAAGTTCAAAATTAAGTGGAGGACCTTGAAGAATTAAATTCCACGACAAATAAAAATTCAAAGAATGCTCCAAGATCACGAACTATTAGAGATCACTTAGGTCCTAAAACCTGCTATTGTAGCTCCCAAGATTCAGGCAGCCCACATCGCGCTCAAACCGGTTATGTTCGATATGTTGGACTTGATTGGACAGTTTGATGGTGCTCATCATGAGGATGCAAGGCAACATGTTAAAGCTTTTTTAGAGGTCTCCACAACAAGGTATGCATAAAGATATGCTAAAATTGAAGTTATTTCCATATTCATTGAAAGGTCACGCCAGAGCATTGCTTAATGGAGTACCTTCCGGCTTGATAAGGTCCTGGGTAGACTTGTGCAAAATATTTTTTGCTATGGCATAATCCACCCAATATGATAAACCATCTTGGGAATGCCATAACATCGTTTCGCCAAAGAGATTAATAGTATATTTTTGAGTGACGGGACTGATACAAAAGTTTGCTTTACAAGTGCACCAATCATGGATTCCACGACTGGATTCAAGTTATGGTGTTCTATAATGGAGTTAACGCACCCATTCATATGCTGTTGGATGCCTCGGTGAATGGTACTCTATTTGACAAATCACCCGAGGAATCTTTTTATACCCTTGATATCATAACCAACAAAGATTATCAATTCGTGTCTACAAGGCTTGGAATCAGAAGGAAAGTGTATAGGACATTTGAACTAGATGCCAAGGATTCAGTTTCTAGCCAACTTTCTACCATAAAACATATGTTGAAAAATTGTAACGTTCCAGCGAGGTGAAGGAAGTCATGGTACAAATTTCATGGGCAATTTCAATATAAGAAACAACAAACCCTACTCTAGTACCTACAACCCTGGATAATGTCAGCATACAAATTTTTTTCGATGAATCAAGGAGTCAACAATGCCAATAACTCAAATCGACAAAAAAATTTGGTTGAATACCTAGGTTTTCAAAAAAAATGTCGTGGAAAAATATTTACAAAGTTTTAGCATCTTGTTCAAAATCTATCTCCTTTGAAGCTTCTCTGGAATAATTTATGGCCTCGACAAAAGATTTTATGACTCAACTAAGGCTTTGTTGAATGAACACTCTTCAACAATTAAAGCCAAGGCACAATGTTGCAAAGTCAAGAAGCCTTATTGCAAAGACATAGGTCATCTTTGAGAGCGTTGGAGAACAAGTGGGCTAAATCACTATAGCATTACATGCTCACCCACAAGAAAGCCTCCCTAATGATAGTGAGCTCACAAAGCCTCACGAAAATGAGAAATGTAGTGCGCTTACTCTGAGGAGTAGTACCCAGCTCAATCAAGAAGATGAGTTTAGGGGGTGAAGTAAGAAATGTTTCACCACAGAACTGTACTAGAAGAATCCAAAAGCCAATATGAACTTGTTGTACAAGAATAATTGTCTATGGAGAAGCACAAGGATGATGGTTCAAGAAGTCTCTCTACTGATGGAGGAAAAATAATTTCCATGACAAAAGTTTCACCCCACCTACAGTATATGAAGTCAGACCCCACCATATTTCCCTCAAAGGTTGAAGAAGCATAACGAAGAGATCCTATTCCATTACTATTCAGCTTCATATGGAGAGAACTTTGAAGGAGAGAGGACTACTACAAAGGTCCTACAAATCAGATGTCCAAGACACAAAATACTAGGGCAGAATATTTTGAAGGTGGAATTGTTATATGTGTGGCGCATTTTGATTTATATTGATGCTTCGATCGAACGCGACAAAACTGACATCAATTCATGATGTTTTGGAGTTTGCATCCTTTTAGCCCTCTTTAATTTTTTTTCAAGGAAAAATTATTATTATTATTTTGTTGTTTGGTGTTTTTTTTCTTTGCTTTATTTCTTTATTTACTTTTAATATTAGTTTTTTAGAAGAATAGACTTCCAAATATGTGGATAAGGGTAAAGCCTCTATGGATGCTGCACTTACTTAGAAAGAAAACTCAATTGTTATTGGTACAAACGATAACATTGTTAATGATGTCCACCTATTTGCACAAAAGCCATGGCAAATTGCAACACTTCTGGACAATCATCGCCTAAAAATGACAACCAATCACGTTTGGACTTCTCCATTTGAAGAATCTGATCAAAACAACCCCACCACCAGCAAAATTGATGTTAGTCAAGGTACCTTGTATTGCATTTAATCTTTAGTTTAGTTTTCATGCATTGAGAACAATGCATCCCTCAAGTTTGGGGGAGGTATTGTTCATACTTAGTCATTTTCATTGATAATGTTTAGATTTTTTTTTTTGTTATGGAATTAGTTAGGATCAAGTTAGTTACTTGAAATAAGTTGATGATGCCTGGTAATATTAAAAAAATATTTGTCATGGCTAGAAATTATTGTACATGACTATTGAGGAGGATGGAACCAACCCTAGGACTTCATTCTTTGTGATTTTGTGAACACGATTATATGTTTTATGTGCTTAAATAACATAGAAAATTTTTATGAAAGAGTTTTTATGCGCCGTGGCATAAAATTCTGGTAATGAACTAAACTATTATATCAATGTTTGAAAGGCTAAGTTAAACACCTTAATGTTTTTAATTATGGTGACTTGTGAATAAATGTCTCGACATAATTGTAGAGGGACACTCCTCTATGTGATGTCGTTATCTGGAAACCCCCTTGAATAAATGGTAGCCTTAGCACATGAGTGAATGAAAATAGTCACGGGATGACTCTACCTAACTAGCTCGAGGATGGAAGGCATGTTCCCTTTCACCTAGAGTGGGATAGTAGGTGTGATGGGCTGACTCCCCTCGTAGCAGTGTTAAAAAAAGAAAAAAAAACTTTGGAATTAAGTGTTCAATAAAGAGGAGTGACACTATGCTTAATGAATGATTTTATGCCTTGGCAAAACAAAAGAACTTGTCGTTGAGGGCTAATTTTAAACCACTTGTTTGTCCTGATTTAGACTTTGCAATAGTATTTCATTTTTCTATTGCTCATTATCCATTGCTTGAGGATAAGCAATAACTTAAGTTTGGGGGTTTGATAACTCCTTAAAAAGACTATATTTTAGGTCTTTTTACTCAACTTATTGATTGTCTAAAAGCAATTGACATGGTATTTTAGTTACATATAGTTGCATTTAGGATATTTCTGCATGTGGTGGATATGTTTTACCACGGCAAAGTTTATTTGATTAAACTGATGTTGCTGATGAGAAGGGTTGTGTGTTGGTTATGATTATATAGGTGATAGGAAATGACCGAGGAATAAATTTTTCCGTGGCAAGTTGTATCTTGTAAGACTAACATAGTATGAGACAAATTTGTTGACGTCGAATAGCCAACAGTCCAATGTACCTCACGTGAACCCCTGCCCCTACTGCTAATTTGGGATTGTTGCTAGCTGTCTTGTTTTCACGAATTAGGCATGAATTCAAGGGAAATTTGGGGAATTTCAAGGGAACTGAACCCTAAAAATTCCCCACTATAAATAGGATAAGATTCCCACCATATGAGACAGTATATACCATATACCCTAAAAGAAAGGCTTAGAGAAATATAGATGCAACACCTCTTTTCCACCGTTCCCCCTCTCATCCATCCTTGGTGCCCTCCATAGCCAGGCTTCGCTGGAGCAGTGGCTAGGTCCTAGAGAGAGGCTAGCTCACTAAAGCATTCATGGTACTGGTCTGATGTCACACCAGAGCTATGTTCTAGGAGTTTTTCTTCCTCTTGTTTTTTATTTCTTATATTTTCAGGGCTTTTACTTAATAAATATTTTTTGGATGATGTTAGCCGCACCATAAACTATTTAATTTGGTATTGGAAATGCTTGGATGATATTTTATTTTATGGTTAATGAATGATTAAGTATTCTTTTGTTAATGGTTGTTTTGTTCGATGTTTTCATCTTTGCCTTGACACTATAAGCTTTCGAAAGAGTGTTTGGTGCCTTGGAAAAAATATTCCTAGTCCTTTATAAGAGATTTCGAAAGATATTCATTTTTCTAGGAGTTGATACCTAATATCGAGATAGTTAGGTTAGATCTAAATGAACAAGGGAACTAATCCGAGATGGTGAGGTTCTAATCCGCCTTAGAGATAAGGAGAGGATTTAATGCCAGTAAGAATGATAAATGCTTAAGTGGATAGGCTAACACTACTGTTTACGCCGAGGGGTATTGTCATAGCAACAATTTGACAAACCAAGGGCTTTAGTTCACACTGAGTAGTATTGCCGAAGAAATAGTTTGGTAGGTTTCGTGCTAGAGAAACACTTGGAACACTTTAGTTAATCTGATTGAGCAACATAGGTATAGTGTACTTATATCATCCTATCCATAGAATAATTTCTCGCCATAACAAATCCAACCCAAGTGCTCCGTTAGAAGTCTGATTATGTGAGGTTGTCAGTCTATTTCCATTTTATTTGACAAATTTTAGTCTTAGCAACTTCTGTTTGTTTACTATTGTATTTTTTTTCTTTCCACGACAAACTTTATCTGCCTACTTCACTTCACATTTTTCTTGTCTCGTCAAACTTTTTCCATCTGTTCATATCATTTTCCACTACATATTTTTCTTGTTTATATCATTAGACATAGATACCTAGGATTAGTTAGTGAGACCTATTCCTAGTTGTAGCAATCTTTTAAAACCCCTCCAATCCCTGTGGAGATGATACTCACTACTATATTACTTGCATCGATTGTGTATACTTGCACAGGTTTACGTGCCACAACAATATATATTTAAATGCGATCATTATCCATTGTAACCATGAATTCTTTAAGTGGTTAAAAGATCTAGGTAAGAAAAACGTAATAGAAGATGTACTATCCCGAAGGTACATTCTTACCTATCACACACATAATGTTATTCTGAGAATTGAACATATCAAAGATATACATCATGATGACTCAAAAATTTATGATATTTATACCCATTGTTTTAAAAGTGCTTTTAATGAGTTTTATTTTGTAGATGGGTTTACTTTCAACTGAACAGGTTTTGCAGTCCACAAAGCTCGTCACTAAAATTCTCAACTCATGACACGTACTTAGAAGACTTCGTGGATTACTTTCACAAACCAATTGACATTATTTTAAAACACTCTTTTTCACCACACATGAGTGAAAACATGGAGGAAACTTATGTTGATTTTCTCATAGACAAGGACAATAGTGGTCGGCACCATGTTGATTTTTCAAGTGAAACACTGGTTTTCAAGATTAATGTTTAGAAAGGATTCAAGACAACCAGAATACGATTTCAACAAGGAAGAAGCCTTTATTTAAGCGCATAATGACACATCAAATCAATCCAAGTAAGTGTTTCTCAATTTTTCCTTTCTATACACCTAATTCTCTTTCTCTTGGAATTTCATATTCATGGATGAAACCTTTTGAGGAGCGGGGGAATGATGCATGTACTAGAGTCCATAATAATGATAATGCATGCTTCTTTGGACTAATATTTCTACTTGAACCCATTAGAAGAACAAAGCCTCAAAGATTCAAAGAATATCTATTTGATTTGAGATTGAATCCTTTTGAAGAGAGAGAGGATGATAAATACATCACAAGGCTCCCATCAAAGAAGATGGGCTAATACTTCCAATTGACCCACACGACCAAGCCTTGGAAAAAAGGAACAGCGGAGCAACATACTTTCGACTGATTTTTGAATGGTATCCTGATGTTATTTGGTCAATATTCTTCTGGATTTAAGACGGGTTGTCTCTTATCTTTCCAACGGTTCTTGAATAGCCCCAATCTGATATCGGGAACTCAAGATATGACTATTTTAGTGAAGATAGTGTATGCATAAATACTTATACGTGATTTTGTAAATATTACGAATTTTGAATATTTTTATTGATTATTTGTAATATAATTTAATATAAGATGATATTATCTTTTAGGATTAATTTTATTATATTATTAGGAATTAAAAGGGATTTCAAAAAATTATCTTTAGTTTATTGTTATTTTATTAGTTAGTCATGTTACTACAAGGACTCCTCCAGGCCTATATAGGAGGCTCCTTCATCTCATTGTAAACACATTTTTTCTTCTTTTATATACAATACAATGATAGTTCATTTTTGCAAGAGTTGATTATCTTGTGCCTTCGAAGCATCTTCTTCTTTGTTCTTCCAAGTTCTTGAGAGAAAGATCTTCACACTCCAATTAGCCTTTAAATTGTGAATAAGAGGACTGGTTAGAGTCGTATTATCAAGTTTGTCTTTTCATTGCAGCTATGAGGGATTGATAGGACATATCCAACTATCAAGATCGTTAAGCCATCATTATCATCAATATATTTTCACCATTCACATAAATCCCATCAAAAACCTAAGTTTGTGTTATTCCCTATACCTACTTGGTAAATTTTCAAAGTCATTTTTCTTTTAATCCGACCATCTGATTTTCAATCCGTCTTCACCATCTTTCTCATCTTTTCATCCTCTTTCCAGCAAGCACCATTCATCAAAATCAGACCATAAACAACATTAGGCACCTATTACAGGGGAGATAATATCATATTTCTTTTATTACATGTTTTATTATTTGTCTTGAATTAATACCTTTGTTTCTCACGTCTTTAATTCTCTTTAAATTTATTACCCTTGTTTTTTTTTGTTCTAGTCTTATCTCTTTTGTCTATTTTCCAACAACTAAAATCCTACCAAAAACCCTAATCTTACCGCCACCTCCATAACATCCATTCAAAGCCATTCGTTTCTCCATCGAGTCTAGAGCCTTCCTAGGTTTGTTTCCTTGTCGAGAGAGACGTTCACATTATTTGTTGACGATTCTCTATCAATTGGTATCCAATTTGAGATGATTATTGGGAAAATAAAAAAAATTGAATTGTTCTTCAAGAATCAATCTTTGAAGTACCCTAACGAAGTTAGTTCTCAAAGTTTCATCATTTTCAGTTCTATTATTTTTTTTCTAGTTTAGTTTCAATTCTTTCTGTTAGTTTACTGATTTTCATTGAGAAAGAAAGAAAAAAAAATCCATAAATTGCAAACGAATGAAATTGGGGCTCATTTTTACAGCTTTACTGTACTAAGATTAATCTTCAGTCCAAAATCTAGATCAATTGGATATCAATAGACCCCTCTGATCCATAATTTAGTATTGTTCAGCAAAATTAAGCATTGGTTCTTGACAAGTTTTCATAGAATTTTTAAGAAATAATTTACGAATGAAATTTTCCAGATTATAAACATATTCAGTGGAAGATATCCAAAAAACGTTTCAGAATTTTTGAAAATCGAAAACCCCTCACAAATGAGGTACAAATTGATCCTATGATTGGTCAGCATATTCTGGACTTGTTTTTGGCGAATTTTCAGAGAATTCTATAGAACGATTTTTTCACTAAAATTTTTTAGATCAAGCATTGCTTAGGTTGATCCTATATTTGTTCGATATATTCATATTGTCCATATTGTTTCATTTTTCTATAATTTTCCAGATGGAATTTCATGTTGAAAATTTCCAGGTCACAACTACACCCACTGATTAGAATCCAAAAACAAATTCAAAATTTTTAGAGATCAAAATCCCCTCAAAAACATTGCTCAAGTTAATCCAGCGTTTTAGGTTCTGTTCTGGGTTTGGGATTTTTTTGAAATTTTTCTTTGTCTCTTATTGCTTCCAGGTTCTTTTGTTTTACCTTTCCTTATTCCTTTGAACCATATAACACACTCTCTTCCTTGTGCTAGCAGGATTAATAAAGCATACTTCTTCTTCCTTGAATTCTCGTTCACTTGGAGTCCTACCTTTATTTGGCATCTTAGAACTCCTAAGTTTTTTTTATCTTCTGTTGTTAGTGATCAAACTCTGATATGAATATCAAAATACTCTTGGAGACGAAAGTTTTTAAAAGTACAAGATCGACTTTCTTGCCTCTCATTTTGTTGCTTCCTTGGAGTTACTTCTGAGGTTTTTTCTTGTTTTCTTTTCTTTTCCACATTAGTTGTTGCTTTGAGTGTTGTGATTTTCAGGATGTTCGAGCAAAAGGTACCGATATCAAGCATTCCAAAATTCTATGGCTTGGATGACCTACACGTCTACTATGAGCGGGAAACCAATATAATTCATATTCCAAGACTACAGTTGCTCTGAAAAAGAAGAACTATATGTAGTTATATGTACACTCCCTGACAAGGCACGATCTTGGAGTATACCATTTATATGTGGAATCAATCATGTCAAAACTGGGATGATCTCAAATTTGAGATGCAAGAACGATCTGGTTTGGATTCCTACACCGAGGAAGACCTACAAAAAATTCGAAGAATACGATAAAGTAAAAGACCCGTGGAGGATTATTATAAAGAGATGGAGCCTTTAATTCGATGATCAAGAATTCCTAATGAAGATTACCACTAGTACCAATTCATTGAAGGTCTCAATAAAGACATTAGTGATGAAATTGTTGAAAAAAAGACTTCGAAGATCTTTAGGGTATTCTAAAAAAGGCCCTCACAATTGAAAACAACGGAAAAATCATCTCAAAGACACTTTTCATGGTACTTCACCTGTTTACACTTCTTTTTCTACTCCACTTCCTATCTTGGATAATGAATCAGACGATGAAAATGATGAATACAATGGTAGTAGCCTTGCAATAGAATATATCAATCTTCAGTTACTTCGCCTTACACCAACCGAATCAAAAGATGAACCTAAAAGTCATACGATGAAATTTTGTGAGGAGGGTGGGAAAACTCAAAAAGAAAAGTAAGATAAAAAAGAAACAAAAACAAAAGAGGTCACAACCCATAAAAACCAGGAACATGACCCATTGGAGGTGAGTAAACCTATTTGTGAGAAGAAAAGAGTGACTCTAAACATAGATTTGAGAACAAAAGAATTGATAGAAAACCTTCTTCAAGAAAAGCCTTGCATCCTTGTTAGCTATCGGGAATCAATTTTTTTTTTCAGTTTCTAACATTAACAAGGATTTGCCTAGTGTGTTTATTTCTCTCTTACAAGATTTTCGTGAAGTGTTAGGTGATTTACCTAATGGATTACCACCAGAAAGAGATAACAACACCAAACTGATCTAATTCAAGGTTACAACATACGTAGTCGAAGAGAAAATTTTGGAGAACCCAAAGATTTAGATTTGCTAAAAAAAGGCTACTCCTAAGAAAGATTTAGTCATTGTACTATCTCTGTGATGACACATGAATTAAACCACTCCACATGTAAGTACATTGCTATCTATGTTGATGACATTCTTATGCACTCATTTTCTTTTGGTCGAGTTCAAATACTTAAAGCTTGGCAACTAGACATACCTCCGACAAAGGTTATCATCCATAGTAACCATGATTTGTTTAAGTGGTTAAAATATCGAGGTAAAAAAAAATAGAAGATGAACTATCCAGAAGGTACACTCTTACCTATCACACATATACTACTATTCCGAGAGACTTCAACTGAACAGGTTCTGCTATCCACGAAGCTCATCACTAGAATTCTCAACTCATGGCACGCATATAGGAGACTTCATGGATTACTTTCATGAACCAATTGACATGGTTTTTAAAGACTCTTTTTCACCACACACGAGTGAAACCATGGAGGAAACTTATGTTGATTTTCTCAAAAGACAAAGACAACAGTGGTCGTTGACATGCTGATTTTCAACTGAAACACAGGTTTTCAAGACTGATGTTCAAAATAGGATTTTAAAACAACAAGAATTCGATTTCAACACTGAAGAATCCTCTACTTAAGCGCTTAATGACAAATCACAAGATCCATGTAAGTGTTTTTCATTTTTTTCCTTTCTACACACCTAATTCACTTGTTTTTTGAATTTTAGATTCATGTACTAATCCTTTTAAGGAGCAGGGAATGATACCTATACTAGAGTCCATAATAATAACAGCGCGTGCTTCTTTGGACTAATGTTTATACTCGAACTCATTAAAAGAACAAAGACTCAAAGATTGAAAACATATCTATTCGATTCGACGTTAAATCCTTTTGAAAAGAAGGAGGATGATAGATGCCTCACAGGGCTCACATCTAAGGAAGATGGGCTAACGCTTTCAACTGATCCACACAATCAAGCCTTGGAAAAAAGAACAGCGGAGAAGCAGACTTGAGACTGCTTTTTGAATGGAATCATGATGTTATTTGGTTTATATTCTTATGGATTTAAGACCTACTTTCTCTTAGCTTTCCAACAGTTGTTGAATTGCCTCAATCCAATTTCGAGAACTCAAGATATGGCCATTTTAGTGAAGACAGTGCATGTAGAATTCTATACGAGATTTTGTAAATATTACAAATTTTCAATATTTTATTTATTATTTGTAATACAATTTAATATATGATGATGCATTACCTTTTAGGATTAGTTTTATATTATTTTATTAGAAATTAAGCGAGAGTTAAAAACATTATATATTTTTTTGTTATTTTATTAGGTAATCATGTTACTACAAGGACTCCTCCAAGCCTATATAAGGAGGCTCCTTCCCCTCATTGTAAACACATTTTTTCTTCTTTTTATATAAAATATAACAAGAGCTCATTTTTGCAAGATCTAATTGCCTTGTTCTTTAAAAGCATCTTCTTCTTTAGTTCTTCCGAGTTCTTGAGAGAAAGATCTTCACACTCCGATTTGCCTTTTCATTGTGATTAGGAGGGCTGGATAGAGCCATATTATCGAGTTTGCATTTTCATTACGACTGGAAGGGTTCTATAGGAAATATCCAACTATCAAGATCATCACGCCATCATCGTAATCAATATCTTTTCATCATTCATGCTACCCCCATCAAAACCTAAGTTTTCGTTGATCCCCCAAATTTTCAAATCTTTTTTTTTCTTAATTCGACCATCCGATTTCGAATCCTTATTCACCATCTCTCTCATCTATTCATCCTCTTTCCAACAATCCCTCATTAATCAAAATCAGACCAAAAATAATATTGGGTTCTTATTACAAGGGAGATAAGATCATCTTTCTTTTATTACATGTTTTATTATTTGTCTTGAATTATTACCATTGTTTTTCTCATCTTTAATTCTCTTTAAATTTATTACCCTTGTTTTTTAGTCCTAATCTTATCTCTTTTGTCTATTTACCAGCAGCTAAAAACATCCCAAAAACCCTAATCTTGCTACCACCTTCATAGCATCCATTCAAAGCAATTCGTTTCTCCGTTGACTCAAGAGACTTCCTACATTTGTTTCCTTGACGAGAGCAATGTTCACATCATCTGGTGCCACTTCTCTATCAATTGGTATCATATTTGGGACGATTCTTGGGAAGAATCAAAGAAATTTGACTTATTGTTCTTCAAGAATCAAAATTCGAATTACCATGACGGAGTTAGTTCGCAAAATTTCATCGTTTTCAGATTTTGTTTTGTTTTCAGTTTAGTTTCAATTCCTTCTTGTTAATTTGTTGATTTTCATTGAGAACAAAAGAAAACAAATACACAAATTACAAAAAAGGAATTTGGGGCTGATTTTTGCAGGTGCTTTCTTCATCCTAAGATCAATTTCTAATTTAAAATCCAGTTCAATCGAACATCAATATACCCCTCTAATCTATCATTCAAAATTGTTTGGCAAAATTGAGCATTGGTTCTTGACGAATTTTCATAGAAATTTTAAGAAATATTTGGGGCTAAAATT
This sequence comes from Hibiscus syriacus, assembly GCF_006381635.1. Taxonomy (NCBI): domain Eukaryota; kingdom Viridiplantae; phylum Streptophyta; class Magnoliopsida; order Malvales; family Malvaceae; genus Hibiscus; species Hibiscus syriacus. Next base: position 2,074,667 of record NW_024063064.1, read on the forward strand.
TCTTGCTTACAAATATATTCATTGGAGACATCCGTAAAAAACTTTGGAATTTTTGAAGATCAAAAACCCCCTCACAAATGAGGTACAAGTTGATCATCTGTTTGATCGCAGATTCTAGACTTGTTTCTTGGAAAATTTTCGTAGAATCCTAGAGAAGAAGTTTTGCACTAAAATTTTTCAAATTGCAACTAAATCTACTGGAAGACATATAAAAATATTTCATATTTTTGAGAACATGAACTCCTTCATAAGCATTGCTCAAGTTGATCATGTGTTTGTTTGATAGATTCATGTTGTTCAAATTATTGGATTTTTCCATAATTTTCCAGATGGAATTTCATGCTAAAATTTCTAGATCAGAATTAGACCCATTGAGGAACATCCAAAAAAATTAGAATTTTTGGAGATCAGAAACCCCATAAAAAATTATTGCTCAAGTTAATCCACTGTTTTAGGTTCTTTTTTCGGGTTTGGGAATTTTCGGAAATTTTACTTTGACTCTTATTGCTTCTAGGTTCTTTTGTTTTATCTTTCCTTGTTCCTTTATACCATCTAACACACTCTCTTCCTTGTTTTAGTAGTATTAAAAGAGTTCGCATACTTCTTATTTTTTGTATTCTCGTTCACTTGGAGTCCTACCTTTATTTTTCCTCTTATAACTCCTAAGTTTCTTATATTCTGTATTTAGTGATCAAACTCTGATACGAATATTGAGAACCTCTTGGAGAGGAAAGTTTTAAAGAGTATAAGATCATATTTCTTGCCTCTCGTTTTGTTGATTCCTTAGAGTGACTTGTGAGGTTCTTTCTTGTTTTCTTTTCTTTTCCGCTTTACATGTTGGTTTGAGTGTTCGATGTTCGTTCCAAAGGTGTCGATATCAAGCGTTCCAAAATTTTATGGCTTGGATGACACACACGTCTACTATGAGTAGAAATCCAATATGGAATTCATATTCCACGACTACAATTGCTCCGAGAAAAAAAACTATATGCGCATTTTGTGACAAGGCACAATTTTGGAGAGTGCCATTTATATATGGAATCAATCATGTCAAAACCTGGGATGATCTCAAATTTGAGATAGAAGAACGGTTTGTTCCAGATTCATACACTGAGGAAAACCTACAAAAACTTCGAAGACTACGAAAAGAGAAAAGATCTGTGGAGGACTATTATAAAGAGATGGAGCCTTTAATTTGACAATCAAGAATTCCTAATGAAGATACCGTTGTTACCAATTCGTAAAAGGTCTTAATCAAGACATTCATGATGACCTTTTTTGAAAAAAAATACTTCGAAGATCTTTAGGGTATACTACAAAAGTCCCTCACAGTTGAAAAACAATGAAAAAATAGTCTCAAAGACACTTGTCAATGTACTTCACCTACTTCCACTTAATCTTCTACTCCACTTCCTATTAGAGTTAATGAATCATGTGATGGTAATGATGAATACGATGGTAGTAGCCTTGTAGTAGAAGATATTAATCTTAAGTTACTTCGCCTTACACCAACGGAATCAAAAGATAAACTTGAAAGTCATAGGATGAAATTTTGTTAGAAGAGTGGGAAAACACAAAAAGAAAAGGACACTGAAAAAAGTGGCAAAAAAAAAGAGGTCACAACCCATAAAAGCCAGGAACATGACCATAGGAGGTGAGTGAACCTATTTGTGAGAGGAAAATATTGACTCAAAACATATTTGTGAGCACAAAATAATCGAGAGAAAACCTTCTTCATGAAAACTTTGCATCCTTGTTCGCTTTCGAGAATCAATTTTTTTTATTTCTACATTTAAAACGATTTGCCTAGTGTTTTATTTCTATGTTACAGGATTTTTTAGAAGTGTTAGGGGATCCACCAGTCGGATTACCACCAGAAAGAGGGAAACAACACCAAATTGAGCTAATTCAAAGTTCAAACATACCTAGTCGAATAGAAAATTTTGGAGAACCCAAAGAATTAGATTTGATACAAAAAGGCTACTCCCAGGAAAACCTTAGTCATTATACCATCTCAATGATGACACATGAATTAAACCACTCCATAGGTAACTACATTATTATCTATGTTGATGATATTCTTACTCATTCCTTTTCTTTTGACCAGGTTCAAATACTTGAAGCCTGTCAACTAGACTACTTCCGACAAAGGTTATCATCCATAGTAAATAGTAACCATGAATTCTTTAAGTGCTTAAAAGATCGAGATAAGAAAAACATAATCGAAGATGCACTATCCCGAAGGTACATTCTTACCTATCACACACATACTACTATTCCAAGAATTGAACATATCAAAGATGTACATCATGATGACTAGAAAATTTCTTATATTTATACCCATTGTTTTAAAAGTAATTTTAATGAGTTTTATTTTGTAGATGGGTTTACTTTCAATTGAATAGGTTCTGCAGTCCACAAAGCTCATCATTGAACTCTCAACACATGACACGCACTTATGAGACTTCATGGATTACTTTCACAAACCAATTGACATGGTTTTTAAACACTCCTTTTCACAACACACGATTGAAAACATGGAGGAAACTTATGTTGATTTTCTCATAGACACAGACAACAGTGGTCGGTGCCATATTGATTTTCAAATGAAACACCAGTTTTCAAGACTAATGTTCAGAAGAGGATTTCAAGACAACAAGAATACGATTTCAACAATGAAGAAACCTCTATTTAAGTGCATAACGACACATCACAACAATCCAGGTAAGTGCTTTTCAATTTTTCCTTTCTACACACCTAATTATTTTTCTCTTGGAATTTTAGATTCGTGGATGAAACCTTTTTGGGAGTGGGGGAATGATGCATGTACTAGAGTTCATAAAAATGACAATGCGTGCTTCTTAGGATGATACATGCATCACAAGGCTTCATCAAAGGAAAATGGGCTAATGCTTCAATCGATCCACACGACCAAGCCTTGGAAAATATGAACAGCAGAGTAGATTTTTTACTACATTTTGAATGGGATCCTGATGTTATTTGGTTGATATTCTTCTAGTTAAGATCGGATGTCTCGTAGCTTTCTGACAGTTCTTGAATCGCCTCAATCCGATATCGGGAACTCAAGATATGACTATTTTAGTGAAGATAGTGCATGCAGAAATTCTTATACGGGATTTTGTAAATATTACGAATTGCAATATTTTATTGATTATTTGTAATATAATTTAATATAGGATTATGCATTATCTTTTAAGATTAGTTTTATTATTTCATTCGGAACAAAGAGAGAGTTTAAAAAAATTATCTTTAGTTTATTGTTATTTAATTAGTTAGTCATGTTACTACAAGGACTCCTCCATAAGGAGCCTCCTTCCTCTCATTGTAAACACATCTTTTCTTCTTTTATACATAATAGAATGAGAGTTTGTTTTTACAAGAGCTGATTTTCTTGTTCCTTCGATTCATATCTTCTTTAGTTCTTCCAATTTCTTTGAGAGAGAGATCTCCACACTCCGATTTGTCTTTTCATTGCGATTAGGAGGGCTGGTTAGAGCCATATTATCGAGTTTACATTTTCATTGTGACTAGGAGGGTTTGATAGGGCATAGCCAACTATCAAGATCATCACACCATCATCATCATCACTATCTTTTCATCATTCATGCCACCCCCATCAAAACCTAAGTTTGCGTTAACCCCTATACCTATCGGGTAAATTTTCAAAGTCGCTTTTCTATTAATCTGACCATCCGATTTCTAATCCATCTTTCTCATCTTTTCATCATGTTTCCAATGAGCCCTCATTCATGAAAATCATACCATAAACAATATTTGGCGCCTATTACAAGGGAGATAAGATCATCTTTCTTTTAATACATGTTTTATTATTTGTCTTGAATTATTACCTTTATTTCTCTTGTCTTTAATTCTCTTTAAATTTATTACCCTATTTCTTTGTCTTAATCTTATCTCTTTTTCTATTTTCCATAAATTAAAAGCCTAGTCACAACCCTAATATTGCCGCCACCTCCATAGCCTCTATTCAAAGCCATTCGTTTCTTTATCGAGTCTAGAGCCTTCCTATGTTTGTTTCCCCGATGAGAGTAATGTTTACATCATCCGCTCCCACTTCTTTATCACTTTGTATCGTAAAAAAATTTTGTAAGAGACTCTCAAGCCCCTTGAATTGCATTCTGTAAAGTTTTGTGGAATTTTGGCAACTGTTGTTGTCTCCTACACCCCACATGTCGCCCCTTGCAATTGGGCGTTATTCTCAGCCAGGGTAACTTGTTGAAACGGTATGAACAAGTCTGGACCAGACCACTTAAATTAAATTAGTCTAGTCTAAGTCGAGCTGAGTCGAGTTGATCGCTCTAAGCCACATTAACTGAGTTGAGCCACCATTGATCGTTGACTGTTGGCCGATGTTGATCATTGTTAACCTCCATTGATGATCATTGACTGTCGTTGATTGATAATTGACTTTTTGAGAACATCTATCCTAATATTTTTTACATTCTAAATCTATTTTTGAGGTCCATTTTTCTAAATTCAAATCCGATAAGCTATTTTTTAACGTTTGATTTTTCGATTTAATCTGATTTTCACGTCTGAGTTATTTCTAATGTGAGTTGTTTTGCCATGTATCCAAGATATTGTGGGACATTGAATTCAAGTTCAAGAGAGATCGAATATATTTAAATGTCCAATCGATATAGCTCAGAGTTGAAGTAATACTCTATAGTTTTTGTATGCTTTACGAAACTTATTAGTAATTGGAAAATGAATGAATAAAATTGATTAATCATGTGCTTATCATTGATTATTTTGAAACTAGTACTAAAAGTGATAAAATGATAGTAAATTGGTCAAGAATCAAATGACTCATATAAGGAACTAGAAGATCAAATAACTCAGATTGTCACTGGTAATAGAAATGACATGAGAATTCATACTTGACCTAATAGGACCACTAATAACCAATTTTTAACCTTCAAGATTACAAAATACATAGATTTTCTGATTTTTTGAATAAATATTTGAAGACTCATTTATAGGAACTATGGCATATAAATGAGTTAAATGAAATGATCAAAATATCCTCGAATTTTAAAATGATCAAAATACCCTTGAGTTTCAAAATTACTGAAATACTCTTGAGTCCCAAAATGACTGAAATATACCCTCAAGTTTCAAAATGAATTAAATGCCCTTATAACTTGGGAAAAAGTGAATGTTTTTGGATAAAATTCTAGAAATGTAGATGAACTAAAGAGTTGATTCACCTCTCAAGGTTTTGGAGTACAACATAATTATGTCGACCAACCCTAATATTACTATAATACTAGAAAGAGATACCACATAAATACATATTGTCTCCTTGAGGTCTGTTTAGTGATGATTTCTAAAGGTGATCAGTTTAGCTATAAGATAGAGTCAGTATTACGAAATAGATATTTATGAAGTGTCCCTGTCTAAATATTTGGTTAGTACCACATCGTTGGATCTGTTTAGTTGGACTGGACATAAAAGTCTGATAAGTCGTTAAAAATATTGAATACTGCAAATGACCATTACACCCTTATTAGGTTGATTTACTAAAATTTCTTCAGGAATCAAAATATCTAAAATGCACTGATGGCCTAAATAATAGAATCACTCCTGATATATGTGAATATTAAATAGTCATGATGTAATAATTCTTGAATACCCTTATGATATATTTGAATCCTAAATGGTTCTAATGTATCAACTTTCGAATGTATGATTAGATTTATTAGCTATCGAATCCCCTTTTAATAAGGATCACAATTCAGAAATCGGTAAAAATTGTTCGAAGTTTTCTGTTCCCTTTCTTGTAACTATAACTAAGCCCAGATGTGTTCATGATGTTGTTACATTACTTTTCTGATTTACTTAAATGCATTACTCTGAATTAACTGATTTTCATTTTAATGGCATAACCTCTAGCTACCATTATTTATTTGATCTGTGAACATGTTTTAGGATTATTATTTTTATTTAATGAATTAAATCATTGATTACTTTTAAATACATATTTTTACTTCTTATAGGGTTATTGTCGGAGAAAATATTTTATTTTAGTCTATGTCTTGTATGACCTTAGCGTAGACTCATTTTCTTTATGCATATAGTAAGTCCTTATCGCATGTCCTTATGCTATATGCAAAATCCTTACATCAGGTCCTTATGCTAAATGCATAAACTCCTTACCGAGTATACAAGTGGATTTATGGTTCAATTTGAACCTACACATTCTGGTGTTCGGATGGATGGTAGTTAGATGATTTTTAAATTTAACTTTATCGTCTCTTTAAAAGCTTGTTTCAGTAAAATAAATTATTATTGTTTACAACTATTTGTACATTTTTCTCTACAACGATGGAACACATAAGTATCCCTAACTCAATATCCGTAATCTATCCATGTTTGATTCCATCGATCTATAAACTTTCTGAATGTTACATTTAGGATCAATTAGTTAAATTTTCAAATCATAATTTGAAATTGTAGATGCCTGGATCAATAAGAAATTTTTTATGTTTTTATATATATCTAATTGTGACCTTTAGCATCATCTGGTAGTTCTATATTACTGAGCTTTTACCAAAGCTCGTTCTATTATTTACCATTTCAGGTTAAAATAAATTAAGAATGATACAGTTATATACATGAATAATGAGAGTTCCTTCGGCTTAGCCTGTGGAGTAAGTCACATGTAATTAGATGGCATGTAGGCCATATATTATTTTTATATTAGAATCTAAATTTGTTTTTATACAATGTGTTATTGAATCTTGTTTAGATATATGAACAATTTTTGAATTTATATAATTTATATTTAGAAATTATTTTATGATTTTAAATGGTCTGATACAATTTTATGTTTTTTTGGATTTTTATTGTGGATCGTTCTGGTGGCCCAAATATGACACCTCGGATTGAATCGGGTTACTTGTATATGTTTGAGGGTGTTAAAAAAATATAATGCAGAAAACACTTTATGAAAATTAATCCTAGAAATTAAATATAATAAAATACATATAAATATAAAACTTAAATCAAAATCCTACATAATAAATACTCAAAATAAATATATTTATTTTTACTTTTTCTATATGCATCATGTTAATTTTTAATAAGTATTAAACAAAATTAGAACCACGATCTGAATTAGTTGATCAATAGATCATATACCGATGATTAGTTTAAAATTTTTGAACCATGATAAAAAATAAAATAAATAAAATAGATTTATACAAATGCACTTTATGCAAAAAAATGATGAATTATTTTGAAATAACCATATTATTTCAACTTCATTATTGTCTTCAAGAGAGGGAATTGTCTAATACCTTAAAAATAAGGGAAATGACATTGTCGAGAAAAGTCCAAAAAATTACTACTGTAGGGAATGTTGTATTACTCCTTAGAGGGAATGTTCCTAAACCAAACTTGGGTACCTGACTCCAAAAAATATTATCCCCTGATAATAATCTTTGTCTTAAACCAAATGCCCTCTTAAGGAAGTAATTAAATAAAATGATATAATTTAGGGACTTTTGGCATTTGAGCATTCTTTAATTAAAGTGTACCTTCAAATTAAATGTGATATCTTTAAATAGAAAAAATGCAATGCATTGAATTAGAAATAACTCTTTTTTTATAATGTGAGTTACTAATTAGATATGGATTGAGATTTGATAATTGAAAGTATACCTTCAAATCAAATGTGATATCTTTAAATAGCAAAAATGGAGTGCATTGAATTAGAAATAATTTTTTTATAATGTGAGTTAGTAATTAGATATGGATTGAGATTTGATAATTAAGAATAGATTTACTTTCCTAGTTTGTCTTGTTTCCTTTTAAGTACTAAAAATGCTATTATATAATGAGGAATTGAGAGGTTAAATAGAGACCATTAATCCATTATAGATTAAAAAAATACCAAGGTTTTGGAAGAGATATTAGAATGAGTTCTTTTTCACTAAAATGTTGCTTTGTGGGTCTTCTATGTTTGGCCACCGTCCTCTTCAACATAGGTAAACTCCTTGCTCATTCTATCGTTCATCAATCTTAATATATCATTATATATTAGTTTCTATTTCCTTTTTGCCATTTGATTTTGAACATTGATTATTATTTGGGAGTTTAGAAAAAACAAGTGCACAGGAATGGGAAGTAGTAAAGGGACCATGTTCACTGTTCACAGATTGCAATATGTATTGTCTCAACCACGGCTTTCCTTTGGGAGGGTTCTGCAAAGCGTTGAATCCAAGTGCTCCACCTGCCTGTTTATGCAAACTCACATAGGCCTTTCCTTCTTCCACCTGGTTTAGTAGAAAATTGAAATAAAAATATCTAGAACTTGAAACTCTTGAAAAAAAAATGCTTATATAATTGTTCTAACTATGAATTTAGCCTTTACGCAAACTACAATTTGAACTAATTATCTCTACAAATATATAAACAACTGAATCAAATGTCACATTGATTTAATCTTGTAATTTCTAATTTACTCAGTGAACCAACTGATTCAATATATATTATTTTTTATAAAGTATGTCTCTACTATCTATCAATCTTTGATTAAATTTGTGTCACGAGTCAAATCTAAAAATAATTTAATTCAGAAATGATAAAATTATTTTTATTTAATGTATAATAAATATTATTGCAAGTGTTTTTATCATTTTTAAAACAAAGGAATTTAACCATTAAAAAAAGAATTTAAAACTATATTTCATGATCAAACACAAGATCAATTTGTTTTATATATTGACCTTTCATCACATCACCTATAACCTTTTGTAAATTTAATTTTAGGGTAAACTATGCCAGTAGTCCCCTTTGTTTTCAATCTGATCATTGACCTTTCATCACTTCACCTATAACCTTTTGTAAATTTAATTTTAGGGTAAACTATGCCAGTAGTCCCCTTTGTTTTCAATCTAATCGACTTTAGTCACTAATTTTTTAATTAAGTACGTTTGGTCCCTAACATTATCTGTCATCCGATTCAAGTCCCTCGGCCTTTAACTTCCGTCAACCCTTAACGGAAGTGATAAGTGACAATCAAAATTTGTTTAAAAAAATCCCACGTCAACTCTTTTCTTCTTTTTCTCCAAGTCAACTCTTCTTCTTCTTTCTCCTCTTCTTCTTCTTCTTATTCTTTCTCCTCTTCTTCTTATTCCTCTTCTCCACGCAGTTTCAGTTTGCAGACAAAAACCATATCTTAGATATAAAAAAACAACTTACCTTTGTTTCATCGTTTAGTTCTTAACAACAACCCAAATCTTCATTTGCAAAAGAGACTAAAGATTAAGCAATTATATTACGTTGAGTCCAAACGTGTATACTACAGATGGTGGTTTAACATGGACGACACAAGATTTTATGAAAGAGGGGGCGAACTTGAACTTATAAAATTTTAAGGGATAATAAAATTTAGTAAGGCGAAAACATATTTTTAATAGAAAATACATAGAAAAAAAATCTAAAATATATGATAATTTTATATTTTTAGAGGGGTTGCCCTCACTCACCCCGCCGAGTTCCATCCCTATTAGAAACAAAGACAAGATAAAGCAATCTATCAATATAAGTTCACATCAAATGAAACCCTGTTTTTCTTGTTGATTAAAACATGTGAGCAAGGCACGGGTGTGTTCATAGGCCTGTCACTGTTCCCTTGTGATCCCAATCACGCAATGCTTTTAATTAAGTACACTCCCCCTCCCTTCTTTCTCTACTACCGCTTTGAAATCTTCATTTTTCTTTAGATTTGCATTTAAGAGAATAGTTTTCTATATAATATAATCTTTTGCTTTTGTTCAATGGCAATGCTATAGGAAACATGAAAGATTCTCCTTTTCTGGTGGCTTCTGGGCTCTCTTCTTTCTTCTTAGTTCTTGTTCCCTGGCTGCTTCATATGGTTCTTCTCTCTCACTTTCTACAATTGGTTTCATTGTTCAAAATATTCTAATGGGATTTTCTAAATTGGATTCTTTTTCTTGATGTTGTTGCAGATGGACCTTTATATGATTTCACTTCTTACAGTGAGGCAAACTGAGGTTATATATGCTGAAATTGTTTGTTTAAAGTGACTGTTATCTATTGATTATTTGTTGGTTTGCAGTGTAAAGCACAGCCGGAGGAGCCACTATACCAAGGAGGGATTCTCAAAGATGAGCCTCCAATTGTGCGACCGAGCATTATTGTGGAAACTCCAACCGGTTTTTAAACTCCAGCTTTTGTGTTGTAAAATCTAACCATGTGCAACGATTATTGTTTCTCAAGTTAAGTTCTCCACTTCAATTTCAAGTCTGTTTCACCTTTGTTATGGCACAGAGAGTGGTGTTATGGCATACTACTAAACCCCATATTCTGTCTTTTGTTGCGGCTGCTGCTCGGAACCAGTGTCATTACCTTCTTGATAACCGTCGTTTTATTATCAAAATAATTCATGACTTCTTAATTAAATAGAAAGGAAAAGATAGTATAGAGAAGCAGGGTCGATCCACAGGACTTATGATTTTTGTGATTTAGTAAAACTATTTCTTGATTTTATGAAAATAAAATAGAGTTACAGATGAAGTTGAAAATGTATAATAAAATAAATAATTATATATAAAAAAGAAAAATAATAAAATAATAAATATTAATAGTAACAAATATAAAAGGTGATTTTTAAAAGTTGTTTTTAAAATAAAAGATAACAATTAAATAAAAGAAAACAATTAAATAAATAAATTAAAGAGATTGAGATAAAGAGAAACTTATTGTGAAAGCAGCCTCAGACTTCAGCTTTGTCTCAAATTCCTCGGATCATCGAAACAGATTTTTACTTCAAGATTCATGTCAGCTTTACAAGGACAATTCTTCATTGCCAACTCGGGATTGTGTTGTTTCAACAATAACTGATTCTGATCTCAGTTTCCTCTTAGCAAACAATTTTGCTAAGTGTATTCTCGGGAAGTCGAATATGCTTCAATAAGAAAATCCTTCTTCAAACGTTAACCATAACAATATCCGAACCAATGTCGAAATCGTTTTCATTTGAAAAGTAAGCTCAGAAAATAAAGAGAGAAATTCGAAGCGATTTAAGTACCTTACAATTCTCACGTTTCGAATTGAGCATTCGCTTTAGCCTTCGGCTTAAAATAAAATTAGCTAAGCATGAAGAATGTCATGCTTAACATAATTGAAAACGAAATTCTAAAGAAAATAGGAGTATGTGAAAATATAGAGAAAGCTAGAGAGAAAAAGATTTAATTCTCAAATGAGAGAGATATTTTTCTAGGCTTACCCTGAGAGGGTATTTATAGTCTTCAAATTCCTAAAAACAAGCTAAAACATCTTAAATCCTAATTAAAACACTTAAACATATTTAAACTAAAATACCTACAAAAATAATATTTAAAATAATATTCTAAATCCTAATTAAAATACTAAAACATATTTAAACTAAAATACCTAAAACAAAGATAAAATATAAAAATAATATCTAAAACTTAATTAAAATACTAAAACCTATTTAAACTAAAATGCAAAGATAAAATATAATGTTTAAATTATTATCCTAAACTTGAGTTTAATTTAAATCCGAATTTCAGCCAGCTTTGATTCCAAAAATAAAATAAAAAACTACATAATTCTATCATTTTTGTTCAATTTCCAGAATCTGACGTCTTGCACAGAAAATGAATCAAAACGAACAATTAAGCCACAAAAACCAATGATTAAGGAGTAAATTTAAAAGTAAAATATTAACTAAATTATGCAATTATCAAATTCTCCCTCGCTTATTCAATGCTTGTCCCCAAGCATTCATCAATTAATACATCCAAATCACAAGTTGTCATCTTCAATTTCAATTTATTCCTCAAACTTCCAATCGAACTAAGTCCATGATATTTGCTGAATTCAAGTAACAATCAAGCAAAGGTACAACCTAGAAAATTTAAAGTAAGCAAGATATCTCAATTAATTGTCAACTTCAATGAAACATGACTTAATACCTCACAAAGATTCACACATATCCGCTCAAAGTGTTTGGGGTAAATGAAATCGCTTCAAACCGAAACTTACCAAAATATTACCATAGGCTTGAATCCAATCAAGTCTCCACTACGAAAAATGAACTAATGCAATTGATATTTGCTGAATTCAAGTAACAATCAAGCAAAGGTACAACCTAGAAAATTTAAAGTAAGCAAGATATCTCAATTAATTGTCAACTTCAATGAAACATGACTTAATACCTCACAAAGATTCACACATATCCGCTCAAAGTGTTTGGGGTAAATGAAATCGCTCAAACCGAAACTTACCAAAATATTACCATAGGCTTGGAATCCAATCAAGTCTCCACTACGAAAAATGAACATAATGCAATAATCAAGGGGTCTTTAAACAAGGTGTAATGGAGCTTAGGTTAGGGTAGGGAAAGGCCGAAAAGAAAGGTTTAAAATACCGAAACTAGAGATCAAAATAATTAAGAACAATCCACAAATTAACATGAAGCGCAATGAAGAACAAAACAAAGAAAAAGAATAGATGAAAGACGATTGAAGTGTTCAATTTTTCCTTCCCCTTTTTTTTAAAAAGGGTCTTTTTTCTATTCGAAACAGTGAACAACTTGTTTTTTTTGTTTTTTTAAACATTGATTTTTTTTTCATGGAACAACAATGATACAAGATCTCAAGTCTCGGCAACGGTGTGAAAAGAGAGGAAAAATAAAAAGAAAGGCTTCGGGTTTAATTATGAGATGTAAAACAAAGAAAGGGAAATAGGCTCAAATGTGGTTCACTAGTGGATATATAAATGGGTAGGCTTTTTGGGAAAAGTGGGTTTATCCTAGGTGTCCCTATCACATTAAAACATTACGTTCAACATGTAGTCTCGATATGCATTGTGATTACAAGTTCTAGAATATCCTAATTAGCTCGGCACACACAAGTCAAACAATGAGCAAGAAAGAAAATGTATGCTCGTTAGGCTCAAATCTCACAAGAAAAGTTTATATGCATTGAGTCAAGTTCATCTCTATCGATAAAAGCATGAGATATCAATACTCAATAAAAATTCACTAGCTATATCAATCACCAATCATGCAAATTAAATTCGATAAAAAAAAACATGGTCATAATCCAAAAGGAAGCAATAGTATAAAGTGAAATTCAAGACTAGCAACCAAAGATCCCAACATATCAACATCATAATAACTCAATTTCAAACAATTAAACAAGTCATGGAAAAATTTGACACCTGCTTATCCTTCCCCCCTCACTTAATCCGTTTTGTCCCAAAACGTATATTAAATTGAAAATCAAAGAGAGGGAAAAGGAATACTCCCCAATCTAGTGGCGACCGCGGCTGCGGCCACATCGAGACGAGTTGTTGTAGAGTAGAATGTATGATCGAGAAGACACCAGAAGATATATTAAAATTTTATTGCACTGTTCGAATCTACTATGTATTTTTCTGTACTGTTCGAACCTGTTGTGTATTTTTCTGCACTGTTCGAACCAATTTTTTCTGCACTGTTCTGTTCAAACTTTTCTGTACAGTTCAACCAAATCTTTTTTTCTGCACAGTTCGAACCAAATCAGTTTTTTCTGCACTGTTATGTTCGAATATGCTCAAAAAATAAATAAAATAAATAGAATGAAATAAAGTTTACTAAAAATAAAATAAAAAAAAAAATTGTAATAAAATAAAATAAAATAAGAATAGATCAGAATAGGTTGCCTCCCATCAAGCGCTTTTCTTTAACGTCATTAGTCGACGACTGAATTTTCATAGTGTGGGTTTCTCTAATTTGATTTATTCGATTAGACCAACCGGAGCATTTTCATAATACGGCTTCAATCTTTGACCATTAACTTTAAATCGAACTCCTGAGTTATCTTCAATTTCGACAGCACCGTGAGGAAATACTTGAGTAACTGTAAACGATCCGAGCCATTTTGATTTGAGTTTTCCTGCAAAAAGTTTAAATTTGTAGTTAAATAATAAAACCTTTTGACCGAAAAAAAAAGTTTTAAAATAAATTCTTTTTTTTCTTTAAATATCTTAGCATTATCATAGGCATTTCTTCGGATTATCCTCAAGTTATGGAATGTGCAATTTCTGAACTTCACCAATTGCATCAATGTCTATGTTACATTGTTTAACAGCCCAATAAGCCCGATGTTCTAAGGCGACCGGTAAATGACATGGTTTATCGAAAACAAGTCGGTATGGTGACATCCCAATGGGACCTTTATAAGCAGTTCGAGATTTGATACTTTTGCCTCTCCATTTGTTTGTGGATGGTAAGCATGTGCAATTCTTTGAGTTACTCCAAATTTCTTCATTAGCGACTCGATTACTCGTTGATGAAATGTGTTCCTCTGTTGCTTATTATAGCCCGTGGCGTGCAAAACCTGGAAAAATATTTTTCATAAAATTAACTGTAGGTTTAGCATCATTATTCCGAGTGCCTTTAGCTTCCACCCATTTAGAAACATAATCTATAGCTAAAATAATATAAGTATTTCAAAATGACGAAGTAAAAGGACCCATATAATCGATTCCCCGAACATCAAAAATTTCACAAACTTGTCAAGCGGCATTTCATTCTTACGGCTTAAATTACATGTACGTTGACATCTTTCACAAGTTTTACAAAATAGATAAGAATCACGAAAGATGTTAGGCCAATAGAAATTGCATTCAAGAATTTTATGAGCTGTACGTTTTGGCCCAAAATGACCATCACAAGAGTAAGAATGACAAAATTGTAAAATTTTCGCAAATACATCGGTAATACATCGTCGAATTACCTGATCCGAGCAGTGCTTCCATAAATAAGGATCGTCCCAAATATAGTATTGGAATTCTCGCTTAATTTGATTGATTTCAACTCTTGGTAATGGTAACTTACATGTGGCCAAATAATTAACCATTTCCGCAAACCATTGGGTTATGCTTTGTTCCACCATCAATTTTTCTTCAGGAAATTCTTCTCTAAGTGGTGGGTCAGATGTGGAAAGGGGAATTCGACTCAAGTGATCCGCAACCAGATTTTTGCATCCCTTTTTGTCTTTAATTTCCATGTTAAACTCTTGTAAAAGAAGGATCCATCGGATAAGCCTCGTTTTGCCTCCTTTTTGCTCATCAAATACCTTATAGTTGCATGATAAGAAAAAACATTAATTTTAGTGCCAAGCAAATAGGATCTAAATTTTTCTAAAGCAAAAATTATAGCAAAAAGTTCTTTTTCTGTAGTCGAATAATTTTTCTGAGTCGAGTCCAAAGTTCAAGACGCATAGGCTATGGCATGTGGCTCTTCCCTATTTTCTGGCTGAGAACAACTCCAACGCTAGTGTTCGATGCATCACACATAAGTTCAAAGGGATGATTCCAATCTGGTGGCTGAACAATTGGAGCTGAAATAAGCTTTTCCTTTAATGATTCGAAAGACTCCTTGCATTTTGAATTAAAGTTAAAGTCTTGATCCTTTTGAAGTAGATTGCATAAAGGTTGTGATATCTTCGAAAAGTCCTTAATAAACTTGCGGTAAAATCCTGCATGTCCAAGAAAAGAACGAATTTCCCTCATAGTTGTGGGGTAAGCAAGTGAGTGTATAACATCTGTTTTAGCTTTATCAATCGCAAACCCTTCTAAGAAAACAATATGACGTGAAATTAACCCTTTATCAACCATAAAATGACATTTTTCATAGTTCAAAACAAGGTTATATTATAAGCATATTTTAAGCACATTAGTTAAATTATCAAGACATTCATTAAAAGAGTTACCATAAACCGTGAAGTCATCCATAAAGACTTTGATGCCCTTCTCCACATAGTCAGAAAATATACTTAACATGTAAGCACATTAGTTAAATTATCAAGACATTCATTAAAAGAGTTACCATAAACCGTGAAGTCATCCATAAAGACTTTGATGCCCTTCTCCACATAGTCAGAAAATATACTTAACATGTATCTTTCGAAGGTGGTCGGTGCGTTATAAGACCAAAGGGCATTCGTCTATATGCAAATGTACCGAAAGGACAAGTAAAAGTCGTCTTTTCTTGGTCCTTGGGTGCTACAAGGATTTTTAAAAAACCTGAAAAACCATCAAGGAAACAATAATGAGTTTTCCTAACTAATCTTTCAATCATTTTGTCTATAAAAGGAATAGGAAAATGATTTTTTCTAGTAAGAGAGTTCAACTTCATGTAATCAACACAAACTCGCCATCCATTTTGAACTCTTGTTGGCACTAACTCCCCTTCTTGATTTTTGACTACTGTGACTCTTGTTTTCTTGGGAACCACATGAATCAGACTTACCCAATTACTATCCGAAATTGGATATATTATGTCAGAATCAAGGAGTTTCTGAATTTCTTTCTTTACTACTTCCATCATCGGTGGATTTAATCGGCGTTATCCTTCACGTGATGACTTTGCTTCTTCTTCAACTTTAATCTTATCCATGCAAGTCGAGGGACTTAATCCTTTACTGTTAGAAATGGTCCATCCTATGGCTTCTTTGTAAGAGCGCAACACTGCTACCAAAGCTTCCTCTTATCTTTCGGATAATTTACTTGAGATGATCACCGGTAAGTTCCATTTTCGCCCAAAAAGGCATATTTCAAATGTTCCGGTAATTGCTTCAATTCTACCTCAGGTGCCTGCAAAACAGAAGGTAAACTTTTAGTTTTAGAGGAAGATAAAGAAAAAACATAATGAATTGAATGAATATTTTCAAACTCCCTTTCTTCCTCTTTGTGGCAAAGTTCAGGATCCATGGAAAGATTATAAGAAATATTATATTCAATATATTCATCAATTAAAGGATCTATAACATCAACAAAATTAATTCTTTTAACATGATCAGGGCATTTCATTTCTTTATATACATCAAATTCAATGATCTCACCATCAAATTCCATTGTCAGTATACCACTTCTAACATTGATCTTTGTATGTGCGGTGCTTAGGAAGGGTCGGCCTAACAGTACCTCAGAATAAGTATCTGACCTATCATGTTCAATGTCAATGACATCAAAATCTATAGGAAAAAATAATACATCGACCTTCACTAAGACATTTTCCATCATTCCCACTGGATAGATCACGGACCAATCAGCCAACTGTATGGTTATTCTCGTTTCCTTCAAAGGCTCGTTAGTAATCATTTTATAAATAGATAATGGCATAACGTTGATTGAATCTACTAAGTCACACATTGAACGTTTAATTTTAAAATTACCTATTTTGCAGGGTATAGAGAACATACCTTGATCCTTCATCTTTGGTGGGAGCTTTCGTTGAAAAATTGCAGAGACATGTTCTCCCAAATTTACCTTTTCGTGCCCCATTAATTTCCACTTTTTAGTGCAAAGTTCTTTTAAAAATCAAGCATACCTTTGTACTTGTCAAATTACTTCAAGAAGAGGTATGTTGACTTGAACTTTTTGAAATACCTCTAAGATCTCCTTTTCTTCAGCTCTTTTATCATGCTTCATCAACCTTGATGAGAAGGGTGGTGGCGTGATTTCAACGTAACTTGTATTTATGAAGGTGGTGTGTCCTCTTGTTCTTCCTAATGTACGACTTTTTCTGCTGGAACTTCGGGTGAGATAACTTTTCCAATTCGGAGTGTGATGGCACTAACATTCTTTCTCGGATTTAAATCCGTTTGAGAAGGTAGTCTTCCTCGTGATTCCAATTTTCCCATAGTTTGAGCTAGTCGGCTTACTTGGTTATCTAACTCTTGAAGATGTGTTTCGGTTCAGCTTTGGGATTTTTCCTGGGATACAAGGAACTTTTCTTGTGAAATTGCTAACTTCCCTATGAGTTCCTACAATGATAATTTTTGTGTTTGTTGTTGAGGAGGATAAGTTGGTATTTTGATTTGTCGTATAGTTGAAGTTTGGGTGGTCTCGCCATCCTGGATTATAAGTATTGTTGTATGGGTTGTATTTTCTTTGTGGAGGATCTGGAAAGTTCTCTACTGCATTGATTTCTACTTTGCCTCCTTCTTGTATCAGCGGGTAGCAATCCATCGGATGTTCTAGCTTTGTACATGTCCCACATGCTCTTGTTGCTCCAGATTTTCCTGCAACAAGTGAATTAACTACTTCAGTTAATTTATATAACTTATTTTCAAGGGAAAATGTACTTATCTCGTGAACCTGTCGTTGGGTTCACTTGAAAACTGTTAAGAGTTTGCTGCCATGGTTGAAATCAATTCCCTTGTTGTTGTTGGGGTCATATTGACTAATGCTCCTCCACTGGCGGCATCCACCATTTTCTTCTCCATTGGTAAAAGACCTTCATAAAAGGATTGAAGTGACGTGCGCAAAGCTTTTTAAATCTCTCCGAATAGTCATAAAGACTTTCTTCGATGTTTTGTTGAATGGAAAGAATGCTCATTCGCAACTCGCTTGCTTTAGCCACTGAAAAGAACTTGTCAAGAAAATTTGATTCATGTCGGCCCATGAATTAACTGAATTTGGAGGTAAATAAAATAACCAATATTTAGCCAAATCGACTAAAGAGAAAGGGAAAGCTCTCAATTTAATTTGATCCTCGGTAACTCCTTGTGGTTTCAGGCTAGTGCAAACCATGTGGAATTCCAACAAGTGTTTGTACTGATCTTCAGTGGGAAAGCCGTGGAAAGTGGGATGTAGTCTTTAATTGAAATGGAGTCCTGCCACTAGGAAAATTAATGCATAATGGTGTATGAGTGACAGAAGATGTGGCTAGTTCTTGGATCGTTTGTTCTTCTTCTGCCATCGGAATGTTGTATGCGTCTGCTTCAGAGTCTGGATTTGATTCTGTTTCTTATCTTTGCTCTTGTTCTTCTTGTCTTTTTCTCTTTTCTTGAAGCGTTTTTCCGTGGATTCTTCGTGCTCGTGCTTCGATCTCCGGATCTAGATCCACTAATTCACCTAGGTTCCTTCTGGTCATAAATCAAAAACTAGAAAAAAATAAATCAGTATTTCCCGTTAGTCCCCAGCAACGGCGCCAATTTGATAACCGTTGTTTTATTATCAAAATAATTCTTGGCTTCTTAATTAAATAGAAAGGAAAATGTAGTATAAAGAAGCAGGGTCGATCCACATGGACTATGATTTTTGTGATTTAGTAAAACTATTTCTTGATTTTAAGAAAAGAAAATAAAGTTCTAGATGAAGTTGAAAAGGTAAAATAAAATAATTAATTATATATAAAAAAAGAAACATAATAAAATAAAAAATATTAATAATAAAAAATATAAAAGGGAGATTTTTCAAAATTGTTTTTAAAATAAAAGATAACAATTAAATAAATAAATTAAAAAAATTGAGATAAAGAGAAACTTATTTGTGAAAGCAGCCTTAGACTACAGCTTTGTCTCAAATTCCTCGGATCATCGAAACAGATTTTTACTTCAAGATTCACGTCGGCTTTACAAGGACAATTCTTCACTGCCAACTCGGATTGTGTTGTTTCAACAATAATTGATTCCCTATCTCAGTTTCCTCTTAGCAAACAATTTTGCTAAGTGTGTTCTCGGGAAGTCGAATATGCTTAAATAAGCAAATCCTTCTTCAAACATTAACCATAACAATATCCGAACCAATGTCGAAATCGTTTTGATTTGAAAAGTAAGCTCAGAAAATAGAGAGAGAAATCCGAAACGATTTAAGTACCTTACAATTATCACGTTTGGAATTGAGCCTTCGCTTTAGCATTCGTCTTAAAAGAAAATTAGCTAAGCATGACCAATGTCATACTTAACATAATTGAAAATGAAATTCTAAAAGAAAATAGGAGTATGCGAAAATAGAGAGAAAGCTAGAGAGAAGAATATTTAATTCTCAAATGAGAGAGATATCTTTCTAGGCTTACCCTGATAGGGTATTTATATTCAATTCCTAAAAACAAGCTAAAACATCTTAAATCCTAATTAAACACTTAAAACTATTTAAACTAAAATACATAAAAATAATAATATTTAAAATAATATTCTAAATCCTAATTAAAATACTAAAACCTATTTAAACTAAAATACTTAAAACAAAGATAAAATATAAAAATAATATCTAAAACTTAATTAAAACACTAAAAATATTTAAACTAAAATACAAAGATAAAATATAATATTTAAAATATTATCCTAAACTTGAGTTTAATTCGAATTCCAGCCAGCTTTGATTCCGAAAAAAAAACTATAAAATTCTGTCATTTTTGTGCAATTTCTAGAATCTGACGTCCTGCACAGAAATGAATCAAAACGAACAATTAAGCCACAAAAACTAATGATTAATAATTTAAAAGTAAAATATTAACTAAATTAATCACTTATCACTTCTTATTCTCCATCATTACAATGACAGCCATGACCAAAGAAGCGATGGAATCCATGTTCTCCATGTACTGTAAATGGCTGCTGTGGGTATTCCTTGAACCACACAAGGTCATGTCAAATGGAAGCTTATCATCTTGAAATACTTTCACATGTTTGGCTCTACAATCAACAATCATGCGGACTTTATTCTTCATAAACAATAATCGGGCGGCCTGGGGGGATATCGGTGGCCGTATAATGCAAGCCTAAATAAGGCTCCAAGCCTGCTTTCAACCGTAGAGAAATTCATCTTCTCTCTCGGTCTCCATTTTAACACTCTTTTCTTCGTTTAAACCCCATAAATTGAGAAACAAACACAAAAAAGAAGCAAACTCAGCTTATTGAGGGAAAAATGGGTGATTCTTTGAGGAACTGTAAAAGAAGTGCAGAAACAACTGAAATGGAAGCTTCAAGCACGAGCTTATCATTACCAAAGCGAAGAGCCAGCTTACATGAATGCTTTTTTTTCCCAGATGAACTAGGGGAAGTGAAAATGATTCTTATTTCAGTTCCAATGCAGAGAACCGGATGGTCCCCAACACTTGTATTTACTTTCGATGGTATCGTTTTTGTTACTGTGTTTTTTTATGGTTTTACCTGAAATAGTTGTGAGTGGTTAATGAGAAGAAGAAGAATAACACTTGTATATATTTTCGATGGTATCGTTTTTTGTTACTGTGATTGTGGGTGGTTGAGGAGGAGGAGGAGGAGGAGGAGGAGGAGGAGGAGGAGGAGGAGGAGGAGGAGGAGGAGAGGAGAGGAGGAGGAGGGAGGAGGAGGAGGAGGAGGAGGAGGTTTTTTTGTTACTGTGATTGTGGGTGGTTGAGGAGGAGGAGGGGAGGAGGAGGAGGAGGAGGAGGAGGAGAGAGGAGGAGGAGGAGGAGGAGGAGGAGGAGGAGGAAAAAGAATACATGTTAGTGTTTTATATTCTTTTATTTTTTAATTGCAACACACAATTATTTTGAATTATTTATTTATTTTTTGATTGCCAACTCACATTTTCATTAAGGGAAAGTTAACGGTCGAGATATTTAAATTGGATGGATCAATAACATTAGGGACCAAGTGCACTTGATCAAAAACAAGTGACTAAAGTTGGTCAGACAAAAAATAAAAGGGATTATTGATATAGTTTACCGTTAATTTTATTATATGTCGATATACATCATTTAATTGAATTTAGATGTAATTGGTTGTAATTATGCACTTGTGGCATATTTAAATAACAATTATAATTTGTGAAATTTGTTAGATTGGTGTAATTCAAACCTTACGATCACACTTCAATTTTTAGGTGTGAGAACTAATATAATTATGGAAGTAAATATTTTTTTAAATTTTTTAGATATTATTATTGTTGTTGTTGTTATTATTAGCTCACATATTAGGATTTCATAATAATAAATATTGTTATTATTATATTAATATTTTATAATAAAGGTTCATATTTTTTTTCAAAAAATTTAAATTGTTTCCTTAAAAATGCATTCAAATAACTATTTTATATTAAAAATACATCAGATAAACATTTTGATTAACAAAGCTGTCTTTGACTATTACAATGTCTATGTGACGTAGTAGAATGGTTTATTTGATTTTTTGAGAAATTTCAATGGTTTATTTATTTTTCAAGTAAATAATTACAAATTTATCAAAATTTAAAAATTATATTTTAAAAAAAATGAAAATATTCAAAAACTCAAAAATAATTAGAATTAAAAATAATAACATTTCAAATTTTAAAAGCATTTAAAATATTAAACTTCATAAAATTAAATAAAATAAATCAAAAATTTAAAAGTATAAAATAATTAAATTTTTTGGTAAAGTACAAAAAAATTAAAATTACAAAAACTAAGTTATAAAATATAAAATATAAAAAAATTAAACAAATATTAAAATAAGCATTAGACTATCTCTTGTTAGTTTGACTGTACTATTCCTATAACACAATTTAATATAATCAACTTTATATTGTAGTAATAATAATAATTATTTTTATTATAATATCAGAAGATATTTAGTGATTTTTTATTCTCACTAAATGAATTGAGTCTTCGCTAAGCCATCGATTAATTAAAAGTTTAACTAAATATGAAAAAAATCATATTTTGCATTTAAAAAGAAAGTAAAAAAAGAATACTAAGTAAAAAGAAAATAAAATAGCTTTAATAAAACCCAAGAATTTTTATAAAAATCAAAGAAAGGAAAGACATCATAAGCTTTACCCCAAAGGGTATTTATAGTCTTCTAAAACCCTAGAGATAACATAAAAATTTAAATCAAAATATTCATAAGATAAATCCTAAAAATAATTCCAAAATATTTCAAATTCAAACTTAAACTTAAATTCTTAAAAGATTTTGTTTATCCTCTTCCTAAATAATACTGACTGGACTACTTCTAGACATTGTTACTGTTGAGTGGATCTTCTAGAAATTGCCACATCAGACTGCGTCGTGGCCCAGGTCGTGCCCATGTCTCCAACTACGATCGGATAATAAAAAATACATAATACATCCCTCTTATAGTTGGTTATGGGAAATAGATTCATGCCAAAATTAAGTATAACAAAACCAAATCAACAGTAATAAATTGTCAACACATGATAATTAATAAGTAAATTTATTAAATTTAAAATACTCACCAGATATACAAGTGGATGTATAGTTCAATGGAACATACACATTCTGGTGTTCTGGTGGAGGGTAGTTAGATGATTTTAAACTAAATTTTGTCGTCTCTTTAAAAGTCTATTTTACTAAAATAAATTATTATTGTTTAAAACAATTTGTATATTTTTCTCTACACTGATGGAACACATAAGTATCCCCAACTCAATCTCTGAAATCTATCCCTGTCTGATTCTTTCTATCTATAAACTTTTTGACTCTTACATTGAGGATCAATTAATTAAATTTTCAAATTATAATTGTAACATGTAGATGTCTAGATCACTAAGAAAAGTTTTATGCATTTTCTATATATATGATTGTGAACTTTAGTATCATCTAGTAGTTTTATATTACTGAGTTTTTCCCAAAGCTCATTATGTTTAGGCTTGTAAACGAATCGAACGTTCAACGAACCATTCGGCGAGAAGTTCGTTTATGTTCATTTATTTATTAAACGAACGAACATGAATAATATTTTGTGTTTGTTTAATTAAATGAATGAACAAAAATATAGGGCTTGTTCGTTCATTTACGTTCATGAACTTTTTGTAATATGTTTATTCATTTATGTTCGTTTACTTTCGTTTGTTTATGTTTTGTTTATGTGCGTTTCATTTATGTTTAGCCTAAACTCTCTATACCCGTTTAAAATATTAAGACCCAATAAATTTTAATCTGATACCATTAATATTTTAAAGTTTAATGAATTTAAATAAAAATTAAAAAGTCCAAAACAATTAAATATAATATAATTCTAAAATTGTTAGGAAAGAAGAAAAAATCTATTTTCTTTTATGTTCGTTTACGCTAGTTTATTAGTGTTCGTTTACGTTCGTTTATTGTGTTTGTTTATCATTTAAATGAACGAACACGAACAAGCTACATTCTGTTGTAAACATTTTGATATTTCGATTAACAATTAAGTTCGAGAACTATTCGATATATCAAAACATTACTCCAAATCTTTCAAAGATCATTTTAATCCTTACTCAAAGTGTAAAATTAAGTTTTAATCTTAAAACAATTTCAAAATAATTTTACAAAGTATTTCGAACCATTTCAAAGCCAAAAATTTCAGATTGCTCAGAGGGAACCGATTCCCCCCTAAGGGGGTACCGATTCCCCCCTAAATGGTTTGGCTCCAAGAATTCCAGTATGCTCGGAGGGAACCGATTCCCCCCTAGGGGGTACCGATTCCCCCCTTGTATAACGGTCGAAATATTTGAATTTTACACTTAGGGAACCGATTCCCCCCACGCTCCAAGTTGTTTTATTAATTGTTTTCACACTAAAACAGCTATATGATCTTCACTAATCATCCCCAACGTTCAAAAGTGATTCAAGGTGTATTTAAACAAGTTCTGAAGCCCTTGATCAATAAGAAATTATAGAGAAACAAGAGAGAAAGCATCAAACACCAAGTTTGTGCAAATCAAGCCAATTTTCCTTTCAATATTCATTTTCTTTCAAGAACACCATTTGTGCTCATTTGTAATTATCTTTGAGTGTTCTTTTCTTGTTCTAGAATTGTGCAAACATCTTACCTTGTGAGATTTTCCTTGTAAGTTCGTAAATTTGTAATCTTCTCTTTGGGAAAGAGTGTTCTCAAGAATTGGGGTATATTCTTGAGGGTGTTGTAAGGTTATCTCTTTGGCCTCAAAAGAAAGAACAAATTAGTGAATTTGTTGGAAAATCCTTAGTGTGGATAGTTAAGGTAGTGGACGTAGACTTTGATTGAGAAAGTCGAACCACTCTAAATCGATGTGCAATTACTTTCAATTTTCTGCAAAAGCTTCCACCAAATTTTTAATTGCCAATTCACCCCCCTCTTGGCCAATTCCGTCAATCGATTAACTCAACAATTGGTATCAGAGCCTAACTCATTTGAAGGTTTAATCTCCTCTTGAGTCGATTCGGGAAGAGTTATATCGATAATCAAAGTCATCAATGGCCTCCGCTTCAAACTTCGACTCCGGTCTCGACTCGATGCCCGTCAACAAGCCTCCTTTCCTCAATGGAGCTAACTATGCCTATTGGAAGAATATAATGATGTAATTCATTCAAGCAAGTGACATGGGAGCATGGAATACTGTAGAAGAAGGATACATCAAACCTCTTACTCATCCAAGGTTGTGGAGTGAAGGAGAGACAAGAATGTTCCAGCTCAACTCCAAAGCCATCCATATCATTTTTTGTGCTCTTGGACCAGATGAATACGAAAGAGTTTCATCGTGTACAACCGCCAAAGAAATATGGGACAAACTTCAAGTCACTCATGAAGGTACCGATGAGGTAAAGAAATCTAAAATTAGTATTCTAACGCATAGCTATGAAAATTTCAGGATGAAACCAAATGAAGATATCAAAGCTATGACGGATAGATTTTCAACGATTGTCAATGGTCTCAAATCATATGGAGAGATCATTTCAAATGAAAAGCTTGTGAGGAAGTTAGTCTACTCCCTCCCAAAATCGTGGCAATCAAAGAAGACGGCAATCATCGAGTCTAAGGACTTAACGTCCTTAACTCTCTTGAAGAGCTGATTGGGTCACTCCTCACTCATGAAATGATGCTCGAAGATGAGGTGGACCTCGACAAGATTGACGAGACACCAAAGGAGAAGGAGAAGAAGAAAAACATTAGAGTTGCTCTCAAATCTACAAAAGATGAGAGTGATTCGAATAACGATGACGATGACGAGGAAATGGCATTGTTTGCCAAACGGTTCAGAAAAATGATGAGACCTTATCGAGGAAGAAAATTCAAACAAAATGAAGGCCTCAAAAATGAACCGAAAGAGAAGGACCCAATCATTTGCTACGAATGCAAAAAGCCAGGGCATGTCAAATATGATTGCCCACAATTGAAGAAA
Source organism: Hibiscus syriacus (assembly GCF_006381635.1). Classification (NCBI taxonomy): domain Eukaryota; kingdom Viridiplantae; phylum Streptophyta; class Magnoliopsida; order Malvales; family Malvaceae; genus Hibiscus; species Hibiscus syriacus. The sequence continues at coordinate 2,100,599 of NW_024063064.1, forward strand.
AAGGGTCAATCAAAGAATAAGCACACGGCTCATGTGGCTACATGGAGCGATGAAGAAAGTTCCGATGAAGAGGAACAAGAAGTAGCTAACTTGTTCTTGATGGCATTTGGGGAAGATTCTAAGGTAACCTCTAACTCATCCGATTTTGATGATTTATCCTATGATGAGTTATTAGAGGAATATAATGGGTTGGCTTCGGATTATGAGAAATTATTTTTAAAATATAAAAATGATGTTTCAAAATTGAAAAATGAAAACAAACTCATATCCAAAACCAACAACTATCTTGAAAGTAAAATCAAAGATTTGCAAATCAAACTAGAAGAGTTTGAAAAGAAAAATTTAGATTTGCAAAATTTACTTTCAAAGATCAATGATGATCATCAAAAGAAAATTGATGATCTTAAAACTTCTTTTGATAAAGTTGGAACAAAACATTTTGAAAAAGGTGGAAATTCAAAATCCAACTTTGTTAGAAAAAAGTTTTAGAAACTACAATCATAGAGGTCCCCAAAGAACCTCTAATGGAAAAATCGTTAGAAGTATGTGGGTTCCTAAATAACTCATTACTACTAAAGATAAAAATATCCTACACAAATGGATACCTAAGGGGACTAGGATTTTGGAAACTAATGAATATGTACCCAAAAGAATTTGGGTACCAAAAATCAAAAATTAATCTATGTTTGTTGGGAAAGGAGCATTGATACAAGGCATGGGAAACAAATTCAAATTCATGGTACCTTGATAGTGGATGCTCAAGACACATGACCGGAGACAAAAGCCGGTTCATTGAGCTTAACGCCAAAAATGAAAGAGAAGTGACTTTTGGACACAATTCAAAAGGTCACATTGAAGGTATTGGTACAATAGGTAATACCTCTTCCATACAAATTAAAAATGTTTTATATGTGAATGGATTAAAGCATAATCTATTGAGTATTAGTCAACTATGCAATAAAGGATTCAATGTCTTATTTGAAATTAATGGTTGTAAAGTCATTGACATTGCATCTAATCGGATTTTGCTTGTTGGTCATAGAATAGGAAACATATACATGGTGCATTTAGATTCTTTTGATATGACTAATTTATGCCTAGTTGCTAAGGATGAGCATGATAGTTGGTTATGGCATAGGAGACTAGGACATGCTAGTATGAGTGTTTTGCAACGGTTAATTCAAGGAGACCTAGTAAGAGGGTTGCCTAAGCTTAAATTTGATAATGATAAAATCTGTGATGCTTGTGCTAAAGGAAAACAAAAGCGAGTTTCTTTTAAATCCATTAATGATGTATCAACTAGTAGAGTTTTACAATTGATCCATTTAGATCTTTTTGGGCCAACTAGAACTACTAGCTTGGGTGGAAAACAATATGCATTTGTCTTGGAAGATGACTATTCTAGATATACTTGGGTTCTATTTTTAAATACTAAAGATGGAGCATTAGAACAATTCATCACGTTTTCAAAAGTAATCCAAAATGAAAAAGGTTACTCTATAACTAGTGTTAGGAGTGATCATGGAACTGAATTTGAAAATCTTGGATTTACTGAATTTTGTAACTCTAACGGTATTAGCCATAATTTTTCAGCACCTAGAACCCCTCAACAAAATGGAGTTTTTGAGAGGAAAAAACGAACTTTAGAAGAAATGGCTAGAACCATGCTTTGTGAAAATAATTTGCCAAAATATTTTTGGGCGGAAGCCACAAATACCGCTTGTTATATTGTAAATCGAGTAATGATTAGGCCAATTTTAAAGAAAACTCCATATGAAATTTTCAAAAAGAAAAAGCCTAATATTAGTTATTTTCATCCTTTTGGACGTAAATGTTTTGTTTTAAACAACGGTAAAGAAAACCTTGGCAAATTTGATGCTAAAAGTGATGAAGGAATTTTTCTGTGTTATTCCTTAAATTCTAAAGCCTATCGTGTATTTTAATAAAAGAACTTTAGTTGTAGAAGAGTCTATACATGTTGTTTTCGATGTTAATCCCCTTCCGAGGAAGGATTCTTGTGTGAATGATGATGTAGGTGTTATAAATACAAATGACGTTAGACATAACGTTGGAGAACCATCATCAAAAGAAGAAACGAAAAATGAGGAAACTCATGATCCTCTTGAGAATCCAACCATTGAAGAAAGGGAAGTATCTTATCCAAGAGAGTACAACTATGTCAAGGATGGTGAAATTATAGGTGATCCATCAAAAGGGGTAACAACTCGATCTTCTCTTAGAAATATTTGTAATTATGTTGCATTTATCTCATGCATAGAGCCTAAGAATATTAAAGAAGCATTAAATGATGAACATTGGATTATGGCTATGCAAGAAGAGTTAAATCAATTTGAGAGAAGTAAAGTATGGACATTAGTTGAAAGGCCTAGTAATAAATCTACTGTAGGTACTAGATGGGTATTTAGGAATAAGCTTGATGAGAGTGGTAATATAGTGAGAAACAAGGCTAGACTTGTTGCTCAAGGGTATACTCAAGAAGAGGGTATAGACTATGATGAAACATACGCTCCCGTAGTTAGGATGGAAGCAATTATAATATTATTAGCATTTGCATGATTCAATGAATTTAAATTATATCAAATGGATGTTAAAAGTGCATTTTTAAATGGTTTTATAAAAGAAGAAGTGTATGTGGAACAACCTCCAGGTTTTGAAGATTCAAATTTTCCGGATCATGTTTTAAAATTGACAAAAGCTCTTTATGGTTTAAAACAAGCTCCTAGAGCTTGGTATGAAAGATTGTCAAATTTTTTAATTGAAAAAGGTTTTTCAAAAGGGAAGGTTGACACTACATTGTTTCTAAAGCATAAAGGTAAAGATTTATTAGTAGTTCAAATTTATGTTGATGATATAATATTTGATTCTACTAATGACGTTCTTTGCCAAGAATTTTCTAAGCTAATGCAAAGTGAATTCGAAATGAGTATGATGGGGGAGCTCTCATTTTTCTTGGGACTCCAAATCAAGCAAAGAAAAGATGGCATCTTCATCAATCAAGCTAAGTACGTCAAAGATATGCTCAAGAAGTTTGGACTGGAAAATGGGAAACCTCATGACACTCCAATGAGCTCTTCAACAAAGCTTGACTTAGATAAAGGATGTAAATGTATAGATGCCAAATTATATAGGTCAATGATTGGCTTTTTTGCTTTATCTAACTGCAAGTAGACCGGACAGTATGTTTAGTGTTTGCTTATGTGCTAGATTTCAATCATGTCCTAAGGAATTACATTTACTAGTTGTTAAGAGAATCTTTAGATACCTTAAGGACACTCCAAGTTTAGGACTTTGGTATCCTAGAGACTCTAGCTTTAGCTTGCATGCTTTTTCTGATGCAGATTATGGAGGATGCAAATTAGATAGAAAAAGCACCTCCAGTACTTGCCAATTCCTTGGAAATATGCTAATTTCTTGGTTTTCAAAGAAACAAAATTATGTTGCATTATCTACCACTGAAGCCGAATACATTTCAGCTGGTAGTTGTTGTGCACAAGTTTTATGGATGAAACAACAACTTTTTGATTATGGAATTGAAGTAGGTACCATTCCTATCAAGTGTGACAATACTAGTGCTACTTTTCTCACTAAAAATCCCATCCAACACTCTAGAACTAAGAACATTGAAATAAGACATCACTTCATTAGAGACCATGTCACTAAGGAAGATGTAGTTCTGGAATTTTTTGATACTTTGCACCAATTAGCGGATATCTTTACAAAACCCTTAGACAAGGAAAGATTTTGGACACTTAGGAGAGAATTAGGTTTGACCAACCTATCTTCACTTAGTGTTTAAAATAATTTTAGCACTTTTAATAATAAATGAAAAATGCTTATAATAGTAATTTTTGATTGCATTCATTGCTATTAGTTAGGGGGAGTTTATGATTCTTAATGAAAAATTAATTTTATGTTCAAATATCATTTAAAGATTAGTTTAATTATTTAAACATGATTAATTTTCAATATATGAGTTGCCAATACCACTAGAGGAAATTAATTTAGCATTTTGAGTGTTTAAAATCGGATTTTAGCATTTTGGTGCAGAGGGAATCGATCCCCCCATGAGGGAATCGATTCCCCTTTTGAAGGGGAACCGATTCCCCCCATAGGGGAATCGATACCCCCCTGGGGTTCTGGTTATACACGGGCAGAACCTTTCAAAATCCTCAAAAACCCTCTATTTTCTTCCTTCCACCGTTTCTCACCCTCTAAGCACTCAAATCTCTATTTTTGCCTCAAATCAACATTTTTAATCGGAATTCACTTCAAATATCATCCTCTAAACCTATTGGAATCATCAAAAACGTGTAAACTTCATCTAATCTCACTCAAATCCGAAATCATTCAAGGTATTTTTCCAAAACTTCTTTTTATCAATTTATGAACATAGAACTAGTTTTAATTAGTTCTAGGTTGAATTTTTGATCGGGCATTGATTATTTAGTGATTAGAAACTAGATATTACAACTAATTTCATCAAAAACACAAGATTTTTTCAAAATTTTCTAAATTTTCGAAATAAAAAAATTATTAATTTTCAAATTATTGTGTTTTGATTAAATTATGTTGTTATTATGAAAACTATACATATATTGTTTCTCAAAACCATATTTTTCAAAAGTTTTTCAAAAAACTTTGCCAATTAGGATTGATTTAGAGAACCTTGAAATATTGAGGACTCAATTAAGTTTTGGGATTGATTGAATTGCATACATGTGTTTTCTAAATTGCAGGTTATCAATTCTATTCCGATTTCCTAAACCATGTCCAATCCTAAACGTGTTAGGTCTTCATCTAGTCGTTCTCACCGTCAACCAAATCCACCTCCAAATCCTCCACCTATTCCAATTTCTAATCCTAATCCTATTGATCCTAATTTGACTATCCAAAATTCGTGTTTCAATCATCCTGGTCATAGAAATCATCGTTTTTGGTATTATCAATATTTCGACTCTTACAAAATCCGAGAATAACGTATTCCTTCTCGTCAAGCTATGTTAGCTATCAATTTTAAATATCTTCCTCTTTTACAAGAGTGGAAATTTGATAAACTCTTTGACCTTGAACCCATCGTTTACCATCAACTTGTTCGTATTTTCTATTCTAATGCCGTTTGTGTTAAAAACCAAACTGAAATCGAAACCATAGGAATTCGTTCCTATCTTCTAGGATAATTCTTATATATTGACTCGGCTTGCATAGCCAATATATTCGGATTAGATAATGATGGGATTTCAAATGAAAAATAGGTTTTAGGATCTCGTTATAAAAGAAGGGATAGTGCAAGTGTCCTAGACCTTCATGAACGTGTTCTTCATCTAATGATTTCTTGGTGGTTTCGAACATCCAGAGGTCGTTATTCTACTTTTAGAGCCTTAGATCTTTGGTGGTTACATTGTTTCGAAAACAATATTAAAATCAACCTACCTCAGATTATTTTTGCTGAAATTATTGAAACCGTAAATCTTGTTCCTAACAAAAAACTCTGTTCATCTCTTGTTTACAGTTGCATTTTGAGTAATCTGTTTTCCAAAGCTGGGCTTAGAGTCGGTCTAGATGCCGTTTTCCCCCCTTAAGAAACAAATTAACCTTCTTTCCTTAACGAGAGCGGGATGGATTAAGGATAAGGAAACCGGTGAATGGGTTCGATCTTCTGCAAATACTCCCAAAGCTGACGAAGATCTCGAGCTTGAGCAATTAATGCGAGACATCGATGAAGCCGAAGATGAACCTGAGCAGCCCGAGGAGCAGCCCGAAGAGCAAGCACAACAAACGCATCCAATGCCTCCATATTTCCAATCCTTTATGGAGACATTCGATTTTCGATACGCTACTATGGATTCGCGCTTTACTTCTATAGAGTCCCATTTATCCACAATGGGAGCTCAACAATTAGAAATTCTTCGGGAAATGTGTGCGAATAATGAAGCAACCAACGCACGTATTAATGACCTCACTAACGAAATAGCCGCTATACGAGCTCGTTTCCTCCTCTTTGATCCGGATATGTGATTCAATGTTTTGCTTTGAACTCCAAACTTGTTGTTTTAACATTTTGAATATTTTGGAATGTTTGAATTTGTGGATTGATTGACTTTGAATTTGTTTGGATTTATGAATGGTTAGAAATTATCTATTTGGTGTGATTAAATTTATTCATTATTGCATCATTTACTTCATGATTAGATATATGACCAATTTTTCCATTTCACATTAATTATGAATATTGATTATGAAACTAATGGCTAACATTTCTCTTGCTTGTGATCTTAGCAGCTTATATTATATATAATCAATTGGCTAATTGATTTCAAAACCTTGTTTAAATTCTTTAAAATGTCTTTTTGATTTAACAAAAAGGGGGAGAAGAAGTGTTTTTTAAATGATAAATGGGAGAAGTGTTAAAGTAAGGGGGAGTAATTTCAAAACTTGATTTCAAAATCTTAAAATTACTAAAATGTTTTGTTATATCAAAAAGGGGGAGATTGTTGTAAACATTTTGATATTTTTATATAACAAATTAAGTTAAATGAATTTCTAAGTATATTCGATAGAATTATTCGAATATCAAAACATTACTCCAAATCTTTCAAAGATCATTTTTAATCCTTACTCAAAGTGTAAAATTAAGTTTTAATCTCAATTTCAAAATAATTTTACAAAGTATTTCGAACCATTTCAAAGCCAAAAATTCCAGATTGCTCAGAGGGAACCGATTCCCCCCTAAGGGGGTACCGATTCCCCCTTAATGGTTTGGCTTCGAGAATTCCAGTATGCTCGGAGGGAACCGATTCCCCCCCAGGGGGTACCGATTCCCCCCTTGTATAACGGTCGAAATATTTGAATTTTACACTTAGGGAATCGATTCCCCATAGGGGGTACCGATTCCCCCAACGCTCCAAGCTGTTTTATTAATTGTTTTCACACTAAAACGGCTATATGATCTTCACTAATCATCCCCAACGTTCAAAAGTGATTCAAGGTGTATTTAAACAAGTTCTGAAGCCCTTGATCAATAAGAAATTATAGAGAAACAAGAGAAAAAGCATCAAACACCAAGTTTGTGCAAATCAAGCCAATTTTCCTTTCAATATTCATTTTTCTTTCAAGAAAACCATTTGTGCTCATTTGTAATTATCTTTGAGTGTTCTTTTCTTGTTCTAGAATTGTGCAAACATCTTACCTTGTGAGGTTTTCCTTGTAAGTTTGCAAATTTGTAATCTTCTCTTTAGGAAAGAGTGTTCTCAAGAATTGTGGTATATTCTTGAGGGTGTTGTAAGGTTATCTCTTTGGCCTCAAAAGAAAGAAAAAATTAGTGAATTTGTTGGAAAATCCTTAGTGTGGATAGCTAAGGTAGTGGACGTAGACTTTGATTGAGAAAGTCGAACCACTCTAAATCGCTGTGCAATTACTTTCAATTTTCTGCAAAAGCTTCCACCAAATTTTTAATTGCCAATTCACCCCCCTCTTGGCCAATTCCGTCAATCGATTAACTCAACACATTCCTTAACAAACGAACATGAACAAGAAATTTTATGTTCATTTATGTTCGTGTTCATTCATTTGTTCGGTTAAAGTTAAATGAACGAACATGAACATACCTCTCTTCGTGTTTGTTCAATTCGTTTACAGGCCTAATTATGTTATTTACCATTTAAGGTTAAAAGAAATTAAGCATGATACAATTATCGACATCAATAATGAGCGTTCCTTCGACTTAGCTTGTGGAGTACAACACATGTAATTAGAGGTCATGTAGGTCATATATTATTTTTATATTAGATACTAAAATTTGTTTTTATACTTTGTGTTATTGAATCTTGTTTTGATATCTAGCCATTTTTCAATTTATATAATTTATATTTAGAAAATATTTTGACTTTAAATGGTTTGATAAAACTTTATGTTTTCGGATTTTTATTGGGAGTCGCTCTAGTGATCCAAATGTGACACTTCGGATTGAATAGGGTTACTCATATTGTTCTGAGGGTGTTACAAAAATATAATGTAGAAAACATTTTATGAAAATTAATCCTAAAAAATAAACATAATAAAATACATATAAATACAAAACTTAAAACAAACACATACAAAATAAATACTCAAAATAAATAGGAATTTTTAGTATTTTATTTACTTTTGTTGTATGCATCATATTATTTTTAATAAGTATTAAAAATTTTAGAACCACAATCTGAATTAATCGATCAATAGATATAATACTAGTGATTAATTCAAAAAAATTAGAACCACAAATAAAAAATAAAATAAATAAAATAGATTTATACCAAAGTAATTATGCAAAAAAAAGGAAGGATTATTTCGAAATAACCATAGTATTTCAAGTTCATTCTTGTCCTAAAGAGAGGGAATTGTCTAATACCTAAATTAAAAAAAAACAAGGGGAATGATATTCTCGGGAAAAGTCCAAAAAAATACTATTATTTTGTGTTTGGTTCGCGGAATGTAAGATTACCAGTGGGAATAAAAGATTACCAGGGAATATGATTACTAAGAATGTTGTATTTTGTGTTTGGTTGGTTTAGTATGAATGTAAGATTACCGTGTTTGATTAAAGGAATAAAAGATTATTGGAATGTATATTTTACCAAATTGTCCTTATTATATATATATATATATATATAACAAGTTGAATTCTACTATAATATTACTATAATTAATTTATATATTTTCTTTAAAAAATTTAAATTCATAAAATTTATATAATTTTTTTTACAAAATTGAAAAGATAAATAGGTTTAATGAAAGGGTAAAATTTTATTTTAACCCCTGAACTTCATATAAATTATAATTGTGAACTTTTTTTTTGTAAATCTAAAATAAGGATAAATTTGTAATTTTCGTAGAATTTTTATTATTCAATGGCAGAAGAAGGATAATTTTGGAAAAAAAATATTTAAGGGCATTTTAGCCCAAAACGCCAGTAATTCAACAATATCTAAAGGAAGGGGTAATCACATTCCCGGTAATATACCCCAAAAAATCAACTGTTGTAATAAAAGATTATCGGTCAACCAAACAGGGGAATGAGGATTCCATTCCCCCGGTAATGTTGTATGCCTTGAACCAAACGACCCCTATAGGGAATGCTTTATTACTCCCTATAGGGAATGTTCCTAAACCAAACTTGGGTATGTGATTCTGAAAAAGATTATTCTCACTCATAATAATCTTTTTCTTGAACCAAACGCACCATCAAGGATTTAATTAAATAAAATGATATAATTTACGGATTTTTATTACTTGAGCATTCTTTTATAAAAAGTATACCTTCAAATCAAATGTGATATTTTTAAATAGCAAAAAATGCAATGCATTGAATTAGACATAATTTTTTTTATAGTGTGAGTTAGTAATTAGATATGGATTGAGATTTGATAATTAAGAATAGATTTACTTTCCTAGTTTGTCATGTTTCCTTTTAAGTACTACAAATGCTATTATATAATGAGGAATTGAGAGGTTAAAAAGAGACCATTAATCCATTATAGATAAAAATACCAAGGTATCGGAAGAGAATAGAATGAGTTCTTTTCCACTAAAATGTTGCTTTGTGGGTCTTCTATGTTTGGCCTTCGTCCTCTTCATCATAGGTAAACTCCTTCCTCATTCCATCATTCATCAAGCTCTAAATTAATATATCACTATACATAAGTTTCTTTTTTCTTTTTGGCATTTGGTTTTGAACTTTGATTATTATTTGGGAGTTTAGAAAAAACAAGCGCGCTGGAAATGGAAGTAGAGAAGGGACCGTGTTCACTGTTCACAGATTGCAATATGTTCTGTCTCTCCCACGGCTTTCCTTCGGGAGGGTATTGCAGATCGTTGAATCCAAATGAGCCGCCTTCCTGTTTATGCAAATTCTCATAGGCCTTACCTTCTACTTGGTTTAGTAGAGAATTTAAATAAAAATATTTAGAATTTGAGACTCTTGAATAATAAATATTATTGTAAGTTTGTTTTATCATGTTTTAAAACAAAAGAATTTATATATTTTCAAGACATATAACACTAAGTGTTTCGTCACTTCACCTATAATCTTTTGTAAATTTAATTTTATTATATGTCTGATCCACATCATTTAATTGATTTTAGATGTAATTGATTGTAATTGTGCACTTGTTGCATATTGGAATACCGATTATAATTTGTGAATCTTTTTAGATTGGTGTAATTCAAACCTTCCAATTACACTCTTTAATAATATTTAGGTTTGAGAACTAAAATAACTATGGAGGTAAATGAACTTTTCAAATTTTATAGATATTATTATTCTTAGCTCACACTTTAGGATTTCTTAATAATAAATATTGTTGTTATTATATTAAGATTTTATAACAAAGGATTATATTTTTTCAAAAAAAACAAATGATTATTTTTTATAGAAAGTAGCTAGTTTTATTAAAAATAAAAATATCCAAAATTAAAATGAAGATTTACAATCATAACCGTAAACCTAAAATATAATTATGATATTTTCCTATTACCATTGAGACAAAAACTAGACACCTATATCACATCAGGACCAAATAAGGAAAATGTTAAAATATTTAACCAAAAAACCTCGAATAAAAAAAATACGAACAAATTTGATTGCATCGGTAAACAAACAACAAAAGGGGATGAAGTTACTGAAAGACTACTGACAAATAGAAAATCAGAGTCAAGCAATGTGAGAAAACTATTCATAAACACAAAATGTGTATCCAAATCAATTCGAGGGTCCAAAGCAAGGAAGATCATTATGGTAACAAATAAGCTAACAAATAAGTGTCCTATCAGTCGTGACGATGTCAAATCCAACCCTGATAAAAAAGATAAACAAAAACAACGACAAAAAACTGTAAGCTACCAAAAGACAGAGAAAAACATGCTACATAGGAAGAGATAAAATGTCATAAAGGCAAAGAATATGTCACAAAGACATAATTATTCTTATTAAAAAGTTATAAAAAATAACCAGTGGGCGGCAACTAGCATTAAAACCGGTGCCGTCGTCGGTTAAATAAAATTAAAGAAGAAAAAATTGGATTGATGAATAAAATTGACACAAATTGTAAAAAAAAGAAAAGAAGAGAAAAGCGAGGAGTAGAAAGAAAGCGATTTGGATTTTTAAAAAAATGGTAATCAAATGAATTACTTAAAAGCTGCATTGAAATAACTATTTTATATTAAAAATATACCAAATAAGCCTTTTGACTAACGAAGTTTGTATTTGACTATTACAATGTCTATGTGGCCGTTAAACTTATTGACGTTGTAACCTACTTGTCATGTGACACAATAGGGTTTTTTATTTGATTATTTTGGGAAATTTCAATGGCTTCTTTATTTTTCAATTAAAAAATTTAAAAATTATAATAAAATTTAAAGAATTAAATATTTAAAATAATTAGAATTAAAAAAATGGATTCCGGAACACCACAACGGAACTAACAGCTTGTGACGAAGTCCTCCGAGATGAATATTAAACTGATACTTTAACTACTTTATTTAGGTTTATTTCCCTTTACCGTTCAATAAAAGTATTAAAGTTAATAAAATCGAAATAAATCAAAAATTTTAAACGTATTAAAATAATGAAATTTTGTGGTAAAGTACAAAAAATAAAAAAAAATACAAAACTAAATTATAAAATATAAAAAGTTAAACAAATTATTAAATAAGCATTAGACTATCTCTCGTTAGTTTGACTGTACTACTTTTCCTATAACACAATTTTAATATAATCAATTTTGTATTGGAATAATAATCAGCTTTAGGATTCGCTCTTATAATTTAAAAATGATGCAATGAAATATGGACCAGACCATATTTGTGCACATTAAATTTGTTTTAGAGCTCAAAATTTATTTATTTTTTCATGTTACAACTAGTAGTGATTAAGCCCTATGTCTATTGTACGGAGATATTGTTTTGATTACTGGATTTTTATTATTATTATTATCATAATTTAAATATTTATTATATAATAATTACATTGAATAATTATTGAAATTAATATGATGTTTGATTTATATTCACGAGATAACATGATCATGACATATAATTCAAATTCATATATATATTTATTGGGAGAAAATATTAAACCGACTTGTCATGGGGTTAATACATGGATAAATACCATAAGTTAATTTTTAATATTTTTCATTTAATATTTAATTATGTTTGAACATAATAAGAATCATATATGAAAATATTAATGATTAAGATAAATTTACCCCTTGTGAGAATGGAGCCATAAGTGGCAAGGAATCGGTGAACGGCTGGTGGCCTGTAGAGAATGAAGCGGCTGATTTATGTAATGGGGTTTTGTTTACTAGAGTAAAATAAAAAAAAATTATATTTAAAAATATTTTTAGAACTGAATTGATGAATTAAAAGAGTCTATTTAACGCACTACAACTAGTGGAGTTATATAGTCCATATCGCTACTCGTCCAACAAACCCATCCAATAAACTAGTTGCTAATGCTGGTTTATTTCTAATATTCTCCCTGTTTCTTCAATTTTCTTGATTGAACCTTGCGCAAGAAGTAGAAACATGTTGAGCTGATGTAACCATGAGCGCTTGAGTTGATTCTTGAATTCTTAAGTTGAATCGAAAAAACTTCTTTTATGCCTTGTAAGCTGTTTATCGAGAATCGAAAGTGTTCTTCCTTTCGTTCTACTTTACTCACCATTCTTTTCTTTCTTATTCATTCATTCGAAATTCCTTCATGAATCAAAGTTTTTCTTCTTCTCACTTATTTGGACTTTCTTTTTGGTGCAAGGAAAGAGGTTAAGCTACAAGTTTTGTAACACCTTAAACCCGATTAGACCTAAAGTGCCACATTGGCTACTGAGGTAACTCCTGATTTTCAAAAGCTGTTCATTTTCCTTTCAAACATATTGAATGATATCATCAATAAAACATAAATAAATGTTATAAAGCATTTTACAAAATTGGAGCTCTGTGACACATAATTTTAAACCGTAATAATACAAACTGTGAGTTTAATAAACTGAATATGTAATACCCCAACTTTTGGTTAGTGACAAAATGTAAGTTTTGAAAGTTTAGTGGCCAAAGTATAAAGTGGAAAAGTTTAGAGACCTAAGTGGTAATTTTCCCAAAAATAATTTTTATTCCATAAATAGATAGTTTACTCTTGAGAGTGGAGATTTATTGAAATCAGATTCTTGATCCGGAATTTATGTCGAAAACTAGAAATGGTTAAAGTCCAATAAGAAATTGGTAAATCGGATCGAATAGAAATTTCAAGAAAAATTGAAGGATGATAAATTAGGCTTAAAAATAGTATTTCCACATTTTAAAATGATGGAAAATAACATGGACCATTGGATTTGAGGATTTAATTCCATGTTAAATTTGAATTGTTGGATTAAAGTGGTAAGATTGATTTTTTTTAGAAAATTGCATGGACAAAATGATAAAGGGTGAAATAATTTGTTCATATTTAACTTTTGAAAGATGATAAGGTTGATGTGGCTTGGTTTGATGGTAATTATGAAGTTTCATTAAGGGTACATTGGTCTTTTCACAATTAAATGAATATTAAATTCATTAAGCTTAAATAAGGTTAAATTAACATGAAATTAATCTTAGAAATTTCATGAAACTTAGCCTAAAATAAGCCACCAAGCCATGAGTCTCCTCCAAAGGTAAGAAAAATTTTCTTTTCAAATTTTAAGTAATTTCCTTTCGTTTTTGGATCGTGCCGTGAAATAGAAAGTTTTTCTACGTGAAAAACACTCTCATTTGGTACCAATTTTGCATGTTAATCTTGCTTTTGTTGAAAGATCCCAAATTTTAGGGTTTGTGTTCACATTAGGTTTATGGAATTAATGAAGGATTTTGATGTTTTTTTAGGTTGTAGAATCATTTACAAGCATGATTAATGATTAAAATCACTTGTACATGTCTATATAAGCTCATGTTGATTTCATCCAAACCCTAGCTTAAGGAGAAAGATGTATTTTGATGAAATTAATTTAGGGGTTTGATTATATATGTCTTGAAATGTTGAATAGAGGTTGGTTTCATGCTTTAATCAAGTGAAAGTCATGAGATTTACACCCTAAAGCATTTGGCCATAAGGAAATAAGGTTGGAAAAATTGTACAAAATTCCCATGGGTTAGAAATGATATTTGAAAGGTTCTACAAGCCTTAGAAATTTTTTTGGGCCAATATGTAACTTTCAAAAGTTGAGGGACTTATTTGAAAATTTTGAAAAGTTACAAGTTGAATGTGTAATTATTCAAAAGATGATGTACATTGCTGGAAATTGCTGTTTGAGGGCTGAAATTGAAGTTAGAATGTAAAATTTAGCTATTTTGAAAAGTTGGAAAAGTTTAAGTACAAAATGGCAAATATTGGAAAAGTTAGTGACTTAAGTAGTAATATAACATTGTTGAGGTATTGGGCTGGAAATTAAATGCTGGAAATTTATTGGGTTTATTTCGGGCTTGAATTAAAGAATTTATGACAATGGCCCATTATGAATAAAAATGAAAAGTTAAGATGAATTTTAAAAGAATTTTAAAATAATATTACTTTTCAGTATTATTATTTGGTAAAAAATGATAATAAGGATACTTACATTGTAATTTATATTCGTACGTGTGATTATGGATGCCTGTGTAGATCGTGATCAAATTCGTGATACAAGCAAACCAAAAGGCAAGGAAAAAGTTCAAGAATAGTTAGATTTTGTTAGTAAGGCATAAGAGTGAGGCATACCATGTGAGGTACATTTATTATGTACTTATATGATATGAGGACGAGTTGCGATGAGTCAACCTCGAATATTTTTTATAAAAGCATGTTTTACCGTATTTTGAAATATTTTCATAAAGTTTATGAAAATGATTTAACGAATAATTTTAGGGAATGAACTGCCCTAAAATAGATGAATGAACTTTTATATTTTTTTAACAGCTATCAATGTTTAATAATAAACGTTTAATCTGTGAATTTGATTTAAAGGTGTATTGTATGTGTATTGAGAGAAATAAGTGCATTTCGACACACTTGGAGTATGATGGTTATCAATCGATTTTTTTTAATGCATATGTTGCATTTTCGTATGAGTACGTTTATGTACTTTCGGCATAACGTGAGCATTCATGGTATTCATAATGAGTTTGTGAATTACCATTTTCATATATTAGTATAGTGTCGTTGTTACTACAATACCAATGTGACACCCTCAACCCGTATCCGACCCGAATACTAGTCCGAGATGTCACATCAACTGTTCAAACCATTTTCTTATATCAAATAGAGAAATATTCAAGCTCAATTTAAAACATACTAAATAATTTACATATAACTACTCAAAACGTTTACAAAATTGTTCAGAGCTTATACAATTTATCCTTTTAAATACATGCCAACTAGATTTTATATAATAAAATACATATTATTCATTTCTCTTCTGATCTGACCTTCAGTTAGGAGAACTGACCTGTCTTGCTTCTCATCGATCCATAAGCTCATCGAAACCTACATGTGAAACACTCACACGCTAAGTCATTGACTTAGTGAGACATGTAAATACATAACGTAAACTATAACTAACAAATGCATGAACCATTACTAATATTATATCATACACAAGCACATATCACTTCATATAACAAATACACATATGTAATTATATTATTATTATCCTCATTCTTATTATCATATGATTTGAACTTATCATTTATACACGTCATATAGCATAGTATCATTTCACAAAAGAACACGCATATTATCATAACAAGTTATTTATTATCTTTAAAGCCCATGTATACTTTTGAGAACTTAAGGTATGTGAGTACTTTGAGGTTGTGCACACATATGCTATCACCACAGCTCATATAAAATCCACTAAGTGGCATATGAAATTTGTGTCCCGAAGGACCTATCCATATGTTCCGAAGAACATAGGTAACTGTCCATATGTCCTGAAAGACATAGGTAATACTGTCCATATGTCCCAAAGGACATAGGTAACCCTCGACTCTTGGCATGCCAACTATACCTCTAGCTCTCATAACACATAATATGGACATTATTATTATGTTATCACACTTTCACATATTCATCTTACATACTCATATAAGTTCATGGCTTCTTATCACATATATCGTATAATACTCACTTGGAGTCTCATATCTTCTTATCACATATCTTATATCACAAGTTCTTGTATTTATATAACATGTCATCACGTAGCTCATGTCACGTTTTCATATGATTTCATATTCACATAGCACTTAGCTTGTTTATTGTTCTTATATCTTCTCATATACATATAAACACATATTTTCTCATCTTATAACTTATATTACATATGCATGTAATCTTATGACTTATTATCAATTAGCTCAGGTAACATTTTTGTATTGTTTCATAGATCATTATCATATAAAAAATATCACATATAGAAATGCACTTACTTTTTAACATATGCATGGACTCAGATACATCTAAGCTTCATATCCCTATATGATTATATTCATATACTCATACAACCTAATATAGGAATTAGACTTATCACAAGTCTTAATTCCATAGCATAACTTACTCTTATCATCATGTACTCACCTAGGTCTCAATGGACACTGCCAATCTCTTATTCTTTCTTGTGAATCTCAATCTGACAGCCTATCTGAACTTTGCTTTCGATCGATATCTACACGAATAAAAAATTAATGAATGTCATCGAGATCCGAACTACTTAATACGATTCATATCAATATAACTAATTAAAACTCCAATTTCAACTTTCCAACTTAAGTGGTATAGGTACCACCCTCAAGGTATCGATACCTCTATGATAGGGTACTGATACCCTTCCTAGGTACCGATACCAAAATTAGCTTCGAAGTTTCCTGGGTATCGATACCCTCCTAATAGGTATCGATACCTCTTCCATATGGTATCGGTACTATTCATACATGTATCGATACCCCATGCATCAGTTCCTCATAAATGGCCTTGTAGTATCGTTACCTACTCAACAGGTACCGATACCCCTTGCCCAGATTTTCATTTTTAAGCCCAAAAATTTAACACTTTGCCCCCAAATTCTACTTGTTAACCTCTCCGTATGCCTTAAAACTTATCTATACATATGTAAACCCTCTTTAAACACTATAACACTTCGTTATCTTCAATATCTCACTATAACTCTTAAATCAAAGAATTTCATCAAACTTTCCATGTATTCTAAATTCATTTCTATTACCTCTAACTTCTTAATTAAACCTTTCACAATCAAATTCATCATTAGAACTTCAAAAACTTCTTTATATCAAAAGTTCATTCTTAAACCCTTAATAGAATTTCATTTCTAATTCTCTCTTCTTGATGTTTTAAGCTTATATAAGCTTTCCTTAAGCTTATATAACCCCAAAAGGCTCAAAACCAACTTAAAAATTCAAGAAATCATCAACTAAAATAAACTTACCTTTTAAAATGGAAGCCAACATGAAAAAGAAAGAAGAAGAAGAAAGCTTTCCAGATAACTCTCTCATACCCACATGTTTCACTCTTATATAAGAAAACAAATATCCTTTAAACGGAAAAGACTAAATTACCCTTTTAATTCATCTATATTTACTATTTAATCCAACATTAACATTCTTTACATAAGTCCCTAAACTTTTAAATTATTTCAAAATTAAGCACAAAGTTTCCAAAATTTACATTTTAGTCACTAGCTCTGATTTTGGGATGTTACAACCTATACTTTTGTTTAGCACTTATGTGCAACTTATGTACCTTGTATTCTCATTTGACATACATTACGCTATGAATGAATATTTTTGAATATATTGATTAATAGGTATGTTGTGCATACTAAATTTTGTTTCACATGTTATTTGACGGAAGCTTGATTTATCAAGTCAGTTTTATATGTTTATGTATTTTATACGATCATTCATATTTTGATCTTATAATGGTTTACTCATGTTTTTAAAATGCCTTATTTATGTTATTATGCCTTACTAAGTGAATACTTAGCATGTGATAGTTTCGCTTGTAGGTAATAGCGTACATTCAGAGTAATGAGTGAAGCTGACATCGTAAATTAAAGGTTCCCCCATTATTAACTGTATCACATCTTTACATGTTTACTTTTGATATTACTAATTGGCATGTATTAGTTATATAATGATGTTCTGGTATGTATTTGAAATTTTGGTTGTAGTAGTATATTATGTTCGAACTTTAAGGCTATTTTACATACTAGTAGTTAATGAACGTTTATAATATTATTATATTAAATTGTTTTACTTAAAGAAACAAAATTTTACTAGTTTTTAAGTACAAAAATGTTTTAAAAGTCATGTGACATCTATGACTCGTGTACGTGAACGTCTACGAGAAATGGGTGTTACATTTATTGGTATCAGAGCTACAGGTTTAGTCGATTCTTGGCCGGAATAGGGTGTATTTTACATTCCACTAGGATGTCAAAGTTATTGATGTGGTGTCGATAGAATATGAATGATGTCACTCCTTAGTAATCTAAGTTTTTATTATTATGTTTGTCGTATTAGATGTTGGAATCCTAGAATTCATGAAGAGAGACCGAACAAGAAGTTCGAGAAGGGTAGGTTAATGAAAGTATTGAAGTTAATAGTGAAGATTCGGCCCAGTCTGGACACTCTAGCGCACTGGTACATCAAGGAGTGCCAATGCAAGATCATAAAATGTTTATGCAGGTTCTCGATGCGATCTTAGCTCGATATCAGCCCCCTCCGCCTCCCTATGCTCCTCCAGCGCCAAGGATGTTAGTCCGAACAAAGTTGAAAAGTTTGCAGCACTCGAGTTCAGGGGAGAAGAAGATGAATGTCCAATAGATGCTGACTTATGGTTATACGACATCAAGGTAATTCTCGAAAATCTTCACCGCTCATATTCTGTGAAGTTGGACGGAGCTGTATCTTTACTCTGTGGATCAACCTGAGTATTGTGGATGAACACCACGATGTATGTGCCACCTGAGCAAGTGACTTGGCAATTCTTTCAGGATGAATTTAAGAACAAGTACATCGGTGAACAGTTCATGCAGACAATGCTGCTAAAATTTCTTAACCTGAAACAATGTGATCGAGCAATACATGAGTACGAGCCTAAGTATAACAACCTAAGTCGACTCCCTGTTGAAGTAGTTCTGAATGACAAGGCTCAACGTGATTGGTTTATCGAGGGTTTGAGAGCTAAGATGAAAGAGATAATGTTGGCTTTGACCTTGCCTACCCTACAAGAGGTAATAAATCGAGCTAAGGCAATTGAAAGAGCTCAAGAGGAAATTTTATAAGCAGAGTAGAGTATGATGATAGGGAAAAGATCAGAAACATCTTCAGATTTCTATCATGCCAAGAGAGGCAAAGGTTCAGGCTTTCGATAGAATAATAGATCCAGTTCTGCTGTAACTTTACATAAGAATAAACAATCCCTATCATTTACTACTAGTTCAGGTAGAGCATTCAGAGAACGAATTGTGCCATGTCAGACGTATGGAAAATTTCATGTGGGAGTAAGAACTATGTAGAAATCACAGTGGCTCCTGTTTTCAATGTGGTGAGACTATTCATTATACTCGAGATTGTCCTAGGAGATCTTGGGACAAATCAAATTAGACTGAGAGATCAGTAGCATCATCTCATAGAGGTAGATCCGGAGGATAATCTGAGTCATTTCAATAACCAGAGACGTATGGAGTAGTCAAAATATATAACAACAAGACTAATGAGCATCGGGATGACCTGGATATTATAACAAATACGTTCCATCTTTTTTATGAACCTGTGTTTGTTTTGGTTGACCTTGGTTCTTCGCACTCTTACATTAGTACAAAACTGATTAGAGAAAAGGGTATTCCATTAGAACTTATCTCTAGTGATATGATATCAATAAATCCTTTGGGTCATAGTGCTAGAGTGACTCAGATATATATAAAGTGCCCGATAAAGATTCAAGGGGTTGTGTTCCCAGCGAATCTAATGGAATTACCTTTCGACGAGTTTGAGATTATTTTGGGCATAGATTGGTTGTCATCACATCATGGATGGGTTGATTTTCGCAAGAAGCGATTATTTTTTAAAGATGTGGAGGGTTCAGAAATTATAGTAATTGGTGAAAAAGAAAAATTGCCATCCAATGTGATATCAACAATGTCTGCAAGGAAAATGATGTCGGAAGTGTGTAAGCTTTTCTGGCTAATGTGATAAACACTTAAATACCGGAAGAATTACCAGGTTTACATGTAGACCGTAAGGTGGAATTCAAGATTAATTTTATTCGAGTATTGAACCTATTTATATGGCTTCATATCAAATGACCCTAGCTGAGCTAAGAGAATTAAAGGTCCAATTACAGGAGTTGATTTATCGAGGATTCACCAGACTTAGTGTTTCATCTTGAGGAGCACTTGTGCTTTTTGTGAAAAAAACAAACATAGGTCTACGCAATTATGCATAAATTATCTACAGTTGAATAAAGTAACAATAAAGAACAAGTATCCTCTCCCAAGGATTGATGATCAATTTGATCATTTAAAAGGTACGGCACTGTTCTCTAAGATTGATCTTTGTTCTGGATACCACCAATTAAAGATTAAAGAGGAGGATATTCCAAATACAGCTTTTTGGATTCGGTATAACACTACAAATTTGTGGTGATGCCATTCGATTTTACTAATGCTCCTACAACATTTATAGATTTGATGAATCGAGTATATCAACCTTACCTAGATCAGTTTGTGGTGGTATTTATTGATGATATTTTAGTGTATTCAAAGTCGGGGAAGGAGCATGATGTTCATCTTCATATTGTTCTTCAGACTCTTCGAGAGAAAAAGTTTTACGCCAAGCTATCCAAGTGTGAATTCGGGTTGATAGAGATTGCTTTCCTTGACCATGTGGTCTCAGCAGAAGGCATAAGAGTAGATCCCAATAAAATTCAAGCTATAGTGTATTAGAAACTTCCAAAGAATATTTTTGAGGTTTAGAGTTTCTTGGGACTTACTGGTTATTATCGAAGGTTTGTGAAAAACTTTTTGATGTTAGGTTCACTGCGAACCAATCTGTTATGAAAATATGTGCCTTTTGTTTGGATGGAGAAATGCCAAGAGAGTTTTGAAACACTAAAGAAGACTTTAATAGAGGCACCACTTCTTGTACAACTTGAGTCTGGTAAAGACTATGTGGTTTTTAATGATGCATCTCATAATGACTTTGTATGTGTGCTTATACAAGAAGTAAAGTTGTGGCCTATGCCTCGATATAGTTAAAGTCTCATGAGAGAAATTACCCAACGCATGATTTGGAGTTGGCAGCGGTCGTATTTGCTTTAAAGATTTATCTTCATTATCTGTATGGTGAGTAGTGCTATATTTATACAGATCATACAAGTCTAAAGTACTTGTTTACTCAAAAAGAGTTGAACCTCAGACAAAGAAGATGGTAGAGCTTTTAAAAGATTATGACGTAATCATCGATTATCATAAAGGGAAGGCTAATGAGGTACTAATGCACTTAGCCGAAAGACTTTTGCATTTTTACGAGTTTTGGATGCACGTTTATCGTTAATAGAAGATTGTACCTTGATTGCTGAGCTAAAGTTAAAGCTGATGCTTTTGGATCAGATAAAAGAACTATAAGGAAAAGATGAAAAGTGTTTGGAAAGAATTATACAAGTAGAAAATGGCGAGACTAAAGACTTTGAAGTCAGAACTGATGGATGTTTATATTATCGTGGAAGACCTTTTAGTTAATGAAGAACTGAAGAAATATATTCTCTATGAGGCACATTATAGTCCATTGACTATGCATCTAGGAGGAAATAAGTTGTATCAGGATATAAAGAGTCGATATTGGTGGCCTGGAATGAAAACCGCTATCACAAAGTTTGTTGTTAAATGTCTGACATGTCAACAAGTGAAAGCTGAGCATCAAGTGCCTTTTGGATTGCTACAACCGATATCCATTCCTAAATGGAAGTGGAAACGAGTCACTATGGACTTTGTTATAGGGCTACCTTTGACACCCAGCAAGAAAGACGCAATATGGGTGATTATTGATAGATTGACCAAGATAACTCACTTTATTCCAGTTCAAACAGATTACTCGATGGATAAATATGTTGAGTTGTATGTAAAAGAGATAGTTCGGCTGCATGGAGTATTTGTATGATAGTATCTAACAGAGATCCAATGTTTACTTCGAGATTCTAGAATTCTTTGCACGAGGCTTTGGGTACTTCGATAGATGGTCAGTCAGAGCGGACTATTCAGATATTGGAGGATATGCTATGGGCATGTGTGATTTAATTCAAAGGATCATGTGAAAGATATTTGCCTTTAGCGAAATTTTCCTACAATAACAATTATCAATAGAGTATCAAGATGGCTTTGTATGAAGCCTTATATGGGAGGAAGTGTCGAACACCATTAAATTGGTTCGAACTAAAAGATCGAGAAATAGTTGGCCCTTACTTGATGAAAGAATGGAAGATAAAGTGAAAATTATCCAAGATAATCTTAATATAGATTCTAATCGACAAAAGTATTATGTAGACCTAAAGAGAAATAAGGTTAATTATCAAGTGGGTGATAAGGTATTTCTTAAGGTACGCCTTGGAGGAAAGTATTACGGTTTGGACGCAAAAGGAAGCTGAGTCCGAGATTTATTGATCCTTTTGAGATTATGAAAAGATTTGGAGCAGTGTCTTATCAGCTAGCATTGCCTCTTGAAATGGAAAAGATCCATAACATTTTTCATGTGTCGATACTCATGAAGTATCCATCAGATCCGTCGCATATTATCACCCTGAAGAAAATAGAGATTTGACCAGATTTGACTTATGAAGAGGAACTAATTGAGATTCTAGCTAGACGAATCAAGCAATTACAGAACAAGATGATTCCATTAGTCAAAGTTATTTGGAGGATTCATAAAGTCAATGAAACTACCTGGGAAAGAGAAGAGTACATGAAAAGACAATATCCTCACCTCTTCACAGCAGGTAGATACTAAAATTCAAGGATGAATTTTTGTTAAGAGGGAGAGTTGTAATACCCCAAATTTTGGTTAGTGACCAAAATATAAGTTTTGAAAGGTTAGTGGCTGAAGTATAAATGTGAGAAAAGTTTAGGGACTTGAATGGTAATTTTCCAAAAAATATTTTTTATTCCATAAATAGATAGTTTACTCTTGAGAGTGGTTTTATTGAAATCAGATTCTTGATCCAGAATTTATATTGAAAACTAGAAATGGTTAAGTTCGGTAAGAAATTAGTAAATCGGATCGAATAGAAATTTCAGGAAAAATTGAAGGATGATAAATTAGGCTTAAAAATATTATTTCCATATTTTAAAATGATGGAATATAATATAGGACATTGGATTTGAGGATTTAATTCCATGTTAAATTTGGATCGTTGGATTAAATTGGCAAAATTGAAATTTTTGGAAAGTTGCATGGACAAAACGGTAAAAGGTGAAATAATTTGTTCATGTTTGACTTTTGGAATATGATAAGGTTGACGTGTCTATGTTTGATGGTAATTATGAAGTTTCATCAAGGGTAAATTGGTCTTTTCATAATTAAATGAATATTAAATTCATTAAGCTTAAATAAGGCTAAATTAACAGGAAATTATGTTTAGAAATTTCATGAAACTTAGCCTTAAATCAGACACTAAGCCTTGAGTCTCCTCCAAAAGGTAAGAAAAGTTTTCATTTCAATTTTATCTAATTTCCTTTGGTTTTTGGATCGTGCCGTGAAATAAAAAGTTGTTCTATGAGAATCTTGCTTGTGTTGAAAGATCCCAAATTTTAGGGTTTAAGGAATTGATGAATGTTTTTGATGTTTTTGAGGTTGTATAATCATTTACAAGCATGATTGATGATTAAAATCTCTTGTCCAAACCCTAGCTTTATAGGAAATATGCATTTTGATGAAATTAATTTAGGGATTTGATTGTAGAGGTCTTGAAATGTTTAATAGAGGTTGGTTTTATGCTTGAATCAAGTGAAAGTCATGATATTTACACCATAAAGCATTTGACCTTGAGGCAATATGTTGGGAAAAATTGTAAAAAATTCCCATTGTTTAGAAATGATATTTACAAGGTTCTACAAGCCTTCGAAATTTTTTTGGGCCAATGTGTACTTTTCAAAAGTTGAGGGACTTATTTGACAATTTTGAAAAGTTCTGGGTTGAACGTGCAATTATTCAAAAGATGATGTGCAATGCTATAAATTGCTATTTGACGGCTGAAATTGAAGTTAGAATGTAAAATTTAGCTATTTTGGAAAGTTGGAAAAGTTTAAGTACAAAATGACAAATATTGGAAAAGTTATTGACTTAAGTAGTAATATGACATTGTTGAGGTATTGGGCTGGAAATTAAATGCTGGAAATTTATTGGGCTTATTTTGGGCTTGAATTGAAGAATTTATGACAATGGCCCATTATGAATAAAAAAGAAAAGTTAAGATGAATTTTAAAAGAATTTGAAAATAATAGTACTTTTGAGTATTATTATTTGGTAAAAAATGTTAATAAGGATACTTACATTGTAATTTATATTTGTATGAGTTATTATGGATGTCTGCGTAGTTTGTGATCAAATTCATGATACAAGCAAACCAAAAAGCAAGGAAAAAGTTCAAGAATAGTCGGATTTTGTTAGTAAGGCATAAGAGTGAGGCATACCAAGTGAGTACATTTATTATGTACTTATATGATATGAGGGCGACTTGTGATAAGTCAACCTCGAATATTTTTATAAAAGCATGTTTTACCGTATTTTGAAATATTTTCATAAAGTTTATGAAAATAATTTTACAAATAATTTTAGGGTATTAACTGCCCTAAAATAGATGGATGAACTTTTATATTATTTTAGCAACTATCGATGTTTCATAATAAATGTTTATTCTTGCGAATTTGATTTAAATGCCTATTATATGTGCATTGAGAGTCATAGGTGCATTTCGAAATACTTGGAGTATGATGGTTATCGATCGATTTTGTTTAATGTATATGTTGCATTTTTGTATCTGTACTTTCGTCATTATGTGTGCATTCATGGTATTCATAATGAGTTTGTGAATTATCATTTTGATATAATAGTATAGTTTCGTTGTTACTACAGTACCTATACTTTCGTTTAGCACTTATGTGCAACTCATGTACCTTGCATTCTCATTTGACATACATTGGGCTATGAATGAATACTTTTGAATATATCGATTGATAGGTATGTTGGGCATACTAAATATTGTTTCACATGTTATCTGACAGAAACTTGACTTATCAAGTCAGTTTTATGTGTTTATGTATTTTATACGATAAATCATATTTTGATCTTATAATGGTTTACTCATGTTTTTAAAATGCTTTATTTATGTTATTATACCTCATTAAGTGAATACTTAGCGTGTGATAGTTTCACACATAGGTAATAGCATACAATTGGAGTAAGCAGTGCAGCTGACATCGTTAATTAAAGGTTGCCTCATCAGTAACTGTATGACATCTTTAGATGTTTACTTTTGTTATTACTAATTGGCATGTATTAGTTATATGATGATGCTCTGGTATGTATTTGACATATGGGTTGTAATAGTTAATGAACTTTAAGGTTATTTTACATACTAGTAGTATGTAAACATTTATAATATTATTATATTAATTTTTTTTTTTACTTAAAGAAACAAAATTTTACTAGTTTTCAAGTATGAAAATGTTTTAAAAGTCACGTGACATCTATGACTCGTGTATGTGAGCGTATACGGGAAATGGTTGTTACAGAATACATGAGTAAGATTCTATGAATACATATGCCCACTAAAACTACTATACAATACTCTGAAGGAGATGTTGGAAGTCCGACTCTAACGATGCTCCATGAACTGCTCGAGCTACTAACTTGCCAACGGAAAACATCCGATGGTTGAGCTTACAAAGCCAAACAATATAATCTATAATCTAAAGTAGCATAATAATTTGTATCACAAGCATGCTGAAGACATGGTACTAAGCAGTAGGTACATGCATGATCTAGATCAAGTGCTATCTAGTTAAGGCTTTACTGTCCTATCACCGAAGTAGGGGTCTTACACTTACCTTAATCCTCTACTAAGGGCCTCTCCATGAGTACACCACTAAAGGGTCTCTAACCATAATGACTTAAACTACTACACATTATCTAAATACTAAATTGACACTCTTGTGCATTATTTGAATGCAACCAGACCATATTGTGCACTATCTAAATGCGCCCTAGCCATACTTTGTATTACCTGAATCCACCCTAACTAGTATCTAGTCTCACATAGCCATCATACACTAGTTACTGAGGGAACCCAATGTCACATAGAATTGATACAATTCCCACTAACATACGGAATGATCTTCTGGTCCTCACATAGCCATCAGGTAGATCACGGAGGGGTAAACCCAAAGTCATATAGCATCAGTACAATTCCCGCTTATCTGAAGCTTTGGCTTGGACTCACAAAGCCTTCAAGCCAAGCTTCAATATATATGATGTATTGAACTAATACAACTATACAAACATGTCTAAGGCCTAAGAACCACACAATACTGACATCGCTAACCCACTCATCGCGAGTGTTTGGGCCTCGTACCCTAGTTAGCTCATGAACTGCCTCGCGCACTGACAATTTCCCACTAGGCAACTAAGGTAACCTAGATATAACCTAGCATAGCTAAGCTCACTAAAGTGAGGTTATCATCTAACTAGATGTTATCTCGCTCGTTTTTCTCATCAAAATTATGCAAAGGCTTATTAGTCTATTATTGTTGTTTGTTATTAAGCTACTCTGTTATGGTCATTTGTTACTTAAGGACATTTTAGTCACTTTGAATTAAGAGAAGTCTCTACGCGTTTCGTGATTCAACGATAATTATTGAGTTTGCTGATCACTAGATGTACTATAGCTAGCCCTACACCTGACTCAAATTCAACTCTGACTAGCGATGATCTAGTCACTCTTATCGTACTTCCCTTCAATACCCCTTGAAAGGTACAACTTACCTCTCATGGGTTCACTGACGTTCTTGATGCTCACGTTTTTTGCTATTATTAAATCCCACTTATTCATTTACCACTTGTCGATACATTCTCTAGAATGATCCTCATCCTTAATAATCTACATGCGTCCTCAACTGAAGGGATTTCGATGTAATTACGCTTGGTATGGTTACATCTATTATAACCCACTCCTATGAGTGTTTATAGGTATGCTTGGTCATTTATGACCCTCACAGACTAAGTCTTACTATTACGGATCGTCCTTAGCTCTTACAGGCCTTAAAGGAGTCAAATCTAACCATTCAAAGTGAGTAGTATCGATACTCTACTTGCAGTATTGATACAAAAAATGCATTTTGTTACTGAAAAGGGGATTCAATATTGATATTGTCACCCTGAGTATCGATACTGTAGTGGCAGTCCCTAATTTTTCCCCCAATTCATCCAGTACGATATTGTTCATTCTAGTATCGACACTCAAACCCTAAAATGGTTATTTTGGGCTTAAAAACACCCAAAATTCACTCTAAAGGCCATGGATTATAAATTATGTACTGGAGTTTTAGAGAGTTAACTATGGTCTTAAGTTGTCATAAAAACACTTTTTTAACACATAAAACGTCTTTTAATCTTGAAATCAAGTTTAAACCCTAATATGCTAAACTACACAAATATTAGAAAATTCTTGAAATTTATGAAAGCTTAATACTCCAAAGGATTATAAATATACTACCTGGATGTTTGAATCCCGAATTTGAAATCCTTCCTTAGACACACTCTTTTCCTTGGTGATTTGGATGAAAACTCCCACCTTTCTAGTTAGGAATAAATCAAGACTTTGATTTTTCAAAATGATGTTGCATGGGGGATTATAAATGAAAAAGAAGCATGAAAAGGGTTCAAGACCTTACCTTTAAGCTATGACTACTTTAAAGAAGATGAAGGAAGAGGAAATGAGGAGGATGAAATGAAGAGAAAGGATGAAATGGGATATAAAAACCTTCATCTTTACAAAATGGGGAAATTATGCTTTTTGTGCTTCCCCATCTTTCCACTATTCAAAAAACCTATTTTTATGGCTAATTGTTCCCAAGTCCAAACCCAATTAAGCCCAATGAGTTTACTTACGAATTTCACGAGGTCCACTTATCACTCGGGTAAACCCAAAACTACTAACGCAAAAGTTGGGCTATTACAAGTTCCTGCAATCTAAAGCTGCTCTTAGGCAAGAAAACATCGTATTTTATTTGATTAAGAATAATAAGGTTGTTAAACCCTTAACCCTCCCCTTATAATTTTCTTTCCATGAAAACTTGGCTATTATGCCTGAAAGTCTCATGTTCACCTTGTGAGAGAAGTAAACAAATAACAAAGTAACGTAAATTAAAATTAACTTAGCAACCCTAATTTGTAGTAAAAGTACCCATAATTCAACAGCAAAACCATATTAGAACCAAAACAATCGGCAACATACAACAGTAACACGATAAGTATCACACGTTAACAATAGACACTAACAACAGTGATCAACAATGACCAGCATCTACCAGCTATAACCTTATTTAGAACTCAGATGTGCAAAAACCAAATATGAAGAATAATGAATCAATACTATCATCGTTGATCATACCAGTAGCAGAAAACACACTTGACCTCACTCATGCTCAAGATAACAATATTCACAAGCCGAACTAACAGACAGAGTGGAGTCTTTGTTCCTTCAAATATTTAGGGGAGAATGTATTTTAATCAATGAATTGTGAGAAGGCTTCCATTTTGATCACAACTAAACTGACTGAAAGAAAAGATGAAACAAACTGAAGTTGAGGTGGGAAATTTATTATTTAAAGTCAGAGTTAGTGAGATAGGCGTATTAGATGTTCGATTGGTGATGCAGCCAGTAGGGATTAACGTTGAATGTTCGACGTATTCACCTTCAAGAGATAACCTAGGTAAAATCTATCACCGAAAAAAACTGATCGGAGCTGGTCTTAGGTTGAAGAGGAAGCATTACAGGCTACATACGGTGGAAAACAAAGCATTAATGGTGAGGACATAATGAGGGATGAAAATGGCAGACAAATTGGAGAGTATAAATTATTGGGTAGTAAACCATTAAGGATTTCACAGAGAACGAAGAGTTAATACCAGGGGTATAAAGCTAACAAGACATAGATAGATTATAACATGACAGCTGGTATTGAAGGTAAGCCTGGTTGGAATGAGATTATAGAGACATGTGCATGCGATGAACCGAAAAGTCTTGTGGAAAAAGAAGTTGAGGAGGCTAATAAGTTATCTGGGAAAGTGGCAGTCCAGTTGTCGGCTAGTGAAATGGATGACATACTAAGCATGGGGTTTAGGCCAAATCAAATTTCACTTTGTGGTGCGGCTGGAATTGGAAGCCCAACTGGGGCTGGATCAGGTAAAAACAAATCAGAATGTGTTGTCGACGTGGACAAGAAAAATAATACTAAGGGCAAAGATTTAGTGAATAATTATATAGGTGAATTCAATAGCGACGTGGCAGGGCCTGAGGCATTTTTCTAAGAACTGCTTGATGTGAATAAAAGAGGCAAGAGATATGGTTATCTTTTACAGCTCAAGGACTAAGTAATCTCTGATCTAGACAAGAAGAAGAGAGACAGCAATACGAATAAGCAAAAAGAATAAGAAAGATTCACAATCTTCTAATATCTCAGGTACGTCTCTATCGGACTCAGACTTATTGGCGCACTGGAATATACTCACAAAAGAGGCTAGGCGATCACTGAATTTGTGTAAGAATCTTGGAATTGAGATAGGTGGTGAGGGATATTGTTTTATTATATTAGGTATAAAGGGGAACAGAAGGTAGGACGTTAGTGCTGCAATTTTAGCTAAAAGCGACATGAAGGTTTTAACTTGGAATGTTAGGGATTAGACTCAGAGATACAAGTTTTCGCAGTTCTAAGGTTACGCGGGGAGGAAAAGGTGGATATGATTATTCTTCAAGAAATCAAGGACGATTTTTAAGTGGAGGAGCTGAAGAGGATATGAATGGATGATGAGTTTGAATTTGTCAGGGTCTAATAGCGATTTGGGACAAAGGTAAACTTTTGTGATCTTTTTGCTGTTAACCCATGGCGTTCTACCATGTATTTATCGTTGTTGTGTAAGTCGAAGCTTCAGTCTTGTATCATTATGGGATTGAATTCAAGTGAGTAATTCTCAATTATTAAGGTGTCATTTTGGGGGTTTTGATCTTATGTCTTATTTCATGCTAGAAGTTGACATTGAGTTGGGCGTCTTCAATGGTCTAATCCTTTCGATTCCTTGGAGGAATGGAAAAACCATCGATGATGGCATCTTGAACGATAAGGTCGATAGCTTGAATGAAAAAATTCATCCTATTCTTCCAATAAAAGTAGTCGGCACCATTAAAGTAAGGTGGTCTAGTGATGGAGTGTAAATCCTCGAGACAGTACGCTTCGGATGTCGAAGCCATTTTATCGGTTGAATATGGAATTGATAGAGAATGTCAAAGATCTTCACTAGGTTATTAAAGTGTCGATTGTGACCCGCTCTATTACCAATTGTTAGGATTTTTTAAACTCAATTGATGAACTAAAAATGGTGCCAAAATGGGGTGAATTGGCCAAATAAAAAATTAACAGTATGGAGAGAAAGAATAGACAATTTGCACAATGATTTAGAGTCGTTTGACTTTTCAACAAAGTCTATATCCATTACCTTAGCTCCGCACTAAGGATTTCTAACAAATTTACTAATTTGTTCTTTCTTTTTTTTTGGCTCAAGAGTAACCTTTTACAACTCCCTAGTTTTCATTGGCTAAACTAGAACTAAACCTCTTTTCACAAAAAGATCAGGTGCTACCTACTTAAGGCTTAGTTGTTCTATATATGAAGTAGGGTATCTAATCCTAACGTCTGAATCTAGTACACATTATCTAAATGTGTTACTGGCTCTACTGTGCATTATGTGAATGTCGTACTAACTCTGTTGTGCATTATTTGAATGCAATACTGACTCTGTTGTAACTCATACACTAGCTAAGGTAGGCATCATGGTGCGGCTGAGGGGTTGTATCTCAGATCTCACACGCCCCTCTATCCTACCAGATGCTAATATATGATATACAACAACAAACATAAAGTTTTGACAGGCATTCTACATCTCAGAGCTCACGCACCCTGCTAGCATGTAGGTATACCCTCGGGTCCACTAGGGTAAGATCTAGAATCTATATCGAAAACGTACACCCGCCAACTTACTTCGTCGAGTCTTGAGGCATTTGTACTTATTTGGTAAATGAAGTGTCGTGGCACTGACTGGTATATATCTGAACATACTGACAAACAAGACGATCACCCTATTGTTAAAGTAACTCGGGTGTTTGGTTGTTTCTCAAGTGTCATACAAAGGCTAGTTTTATGACATCCTAGCTATTATTGTTTATAGTTGTTACTATTATTGTTTGGATTGTTACTGTTTTTGTTTTTAGCTGTTTTAAGTTAATATTGATCTTGTTTACTATTTACCCTAGTTGTTAACTCACTCGTTCTCTGATCTAGAACGTTATGCGAGGATTTACTAGTTTGTTATCTCTGATAATCTATATTGATATGCTTATACGCTACTCAACGATATTTTAGTCATTCTATGACTTTGGGAAAGTCTCTATGCGTTTCTAGACTTCACAACGATTACTGTTTTTACTTCTTACTGACTACGGTTTTGATTAGCCTGGTATCTGACTCGGGTTCATTTATGGGTAACGATGCTCTATTCGTGAATCCTATGCTTTCACTCAATTTTCCCTCGAGTTAAAGGAATAACTATGTGTCCAACACTCTCGGTCCTTCTTGCGATATACGACACTACTATCTCATAATCTTATTACTTGGGCGCACCTCTCATTGGTACACCATGTGCACTGATCCTCCATTCATAAATATTTGTTACACGCTTACTGAAGATATTTGGACGCATTACGTCTACTATGGTTACACTAGTTGTAGCACACTCATACAAGTATCTCTAGGCGCTTTTGGCCATTTATGTCCCTATCAGACTAAGTTATGTCATTACGGACCATCCAAAGCTCTTACGGACCTTAATCGGTCCATAACTGATCATTAAAAGAGGGTAGTATCGATACTCTAGGGTCAAGAATCGATACCCCTATGAGTACCGGTACCAAAAATGCATTATGCTACGAAAATGGGGCCTTAGTATCGATATTGCTACCCTGAGTATCGATACTGAATGGACAATATCGATACTCACCTTGGCAGTATCGATATTCCCATCCAAAAACCCTAATTTTAGCTCTAATTTAATCAATATTGATATTGCTCATTCCAGTATCGATACTCAAACTCTGAAACTAATATTTTAGGCTCGAGAAAACACCTAAAATTATCCTAAATGACTTGGGTTGGTTTCTAATCTTGTTCTGAAGTTTTAGTGAGTTATTTAGGGTCTTAAGGTGTCTTAAAAATACATTTTTAACGCTTAAAATGTGGTTGAGTCATGAAATCAAAGATAAACTTTAGGCTCAAGAAAACACCTAAAATTATCCTAAATGACTTGGGTTGGTTTCTAATCTTGTTCTGAAGTTTTAGTGAGTTGTTTAGGGTTTTAAGGTGTCTTAAAAACACATTTTTAACACTTAAAACATGGTTGAATCATAAAATCAAAGATAAACCCTAAACATGCTCAAGAGTTTAAATCCTAGCAAATTCTTGAAATTTATGGAAACTTAGTACTCCAAAGGATTAGAAATACACTACCTTGTTGTTTGAATCCTGAAATTGAGCTCCTTTAGCTCAAAATCACTCTTCTTCATTGCTTGGATGAAAACCCCAATTTTTCTCTTGGAAACATGGAGCCCAAAGCTTGATCTATTACTATGATGTTATTGGGGGGAATTAAGAACGAATTTGAAGCATGAAAATGGGTTCAAAATCTTACCTTTATGCTATGGACATTGGGGACGATGAGGAAGGAGATAGAATGAGAAAGGAGGAAGAAAATGAAAGCTCTTCATCTTTTAAAAACATGTTGTCTCTCCTTATCTTTTGACTATGCAAAAATCCCCTCTTTATGGTTAATTAATCCTAAGACCAACCCAATTAAACCCAACAACTTGAATTACAAATTCTACAAGGTCTATTTACTTTTCGGGGAAACCCGTAATTACTAGCCCAAAATTTGGGGTGTTACAGAGGACGCCCTGAATTTTAGCCAGATGCCTCACGATAATTAATCAAAATTGATATATCTGTCTGTTGATATTTCCCTCTAGTAGGGACCAAAAATGCAACCACTACAGTAATTTAAATCCCTAATGAGGATATAACGGGTTGCTGGTTTTGGTGATCATGGTGTTAGTGAATTGCTACAAGTTGATGGTTGACAGAATGTGGCTTGCTGCTAAAGATGAGTGAAGTGGGTGGTGATACTGTGGAGCTGAGAACGGTATTTTAACCAGACGAGTGAAGTTTGGCCTGACCCGAACGAAAACAATGTCAACAAAACTCTTTGCAACTTTGGTACACCATTTGATCAAATCAATTTATATGTAGGCTAGTTTGTCAATTTTTATATATAATTACGATGTAGAATTGTGGACAATTTACTATTTCAAGCTGTAGCTCGCATACACCGTAATGGCTCGGCATTATACGCACATTGATTTAGCAAATTTACATGCTATTTGTTTTTATATGGTCGCATGCTTCATTAACTGATGAGTCGAAAGGTCAGATTCGTTTCAAGCCTTGAAGAGTGGCATTCTGTATTGGCTAGTGCAATATACGGATGCAACAGGACCCGAACACGACGGATTCCGATCCGAATTCAACACGATTGAGTAAAATTATTTTGAAAAAATTCGGATTTGAGTCAAATCAAGTCGAATTTTTTAAATATTATGTTCGGGTCAGATTCAAGTTTATAGTGAAAAATATTTGACCCAACCCAAAAAATATAATTATACCTTATATATTTACGAATAATTAAAATAATTCTCCTCCACATATTATTTTTTTCAATTAAATCTATAATTTTATTTAAAAAATAATATTTTTAATTAATATATTATTTCAATTATGGTCAAGTTCATATTTTATCTCAAAAAATCAGATCAGTTTTAGATTGGATGCAAAATGTAAAATTTTCAGGTCAGGTTAACAAAAAAACTGACCCAAACCCATCCCTAGATGCAACCCTGGATGTTCACTTTGTCGCCTGCATCATGAACCGATCGGTTAAGTTCTCCCAAGGGGTTACTTTGATTCAATTCTAAGTTTGATGCCCATATCAGTCGCCTGCTGCTTCATGAACCGATATATTATAGATAGGTTATTAGTCACTCAAAGCCTAGAAAAGGGTTATTTTGTACTGTTTAGTGCAATCAACGATGCAATTCTATTATTAATGTGACTCTATCTCAGACCGCTATTTTCAAAAATAAAATCTTCACATTTGTATTTTTTCAAACACTTGTTATTAGCTGTATTTCTTTTTCCTAATTACACACACAAAGAAAACCCCAGGACAAAAAGGGGTTTAAAAAGTGTGGACGAGCAACAATCACACAGTTAATGAAGAAAAGACGACGACTGAAACGATATCTCGGCCTTCGATTTTAATATACCGCAATGTTGAGTCATGAAGAGACTAATTTTATACATGCCTCCTCATTGTTCCAACCCAACAGAGGTTTGTTTCTTTAAGGGAAAAAAACTTGCAATGAAAAAAAAATTCAAAAGCAACCAGAAATCAAGAAGTTTCTTTCTACAATGAATGTGCACCACAATACACAGGGAACTTCTGCGGTGCCGTGCCTAAAATACGGCGTGACCGGTTAAAATTTAGACCGGTTATGTTATATCATTTAACCGAAAATATTATCAAGTACAAGAACATATTAGGTAGCTCTTATATAATGTAATAGGTAGCGCTTATATAATAAAATAGACATTTAACCGGAAATATTATCAAGTACAATAACATATTAGGTAGCGCTTATATAATGTAATAGGTAGCGCTTATATAATGTAATAGGTAGCGCTTATATCGACCTATTTTCTAAGTAAACCGGTATATTTATACTGGTAACATTGTAAATTTACCTATTACATTATAATTATCGGTTTCGATGTTTTTTGGATCGATACAATTTTAAATGTATCGACACTTTATGCATACACCTCGTTGGGCATTCATTTTGGAAAAAAGTATCGACAAAAACTTAAAAAGTGTCGATACATTATTTATACCTATTTTCTCATAAAACCGGTATATTTCTATCGGGTACATTGTAAATTTACCTATCACATTGTAATTATCGGTTTCGATGTTTGTGGTATCGATACTTTTAATAAATGTATCGACACTTTATGCGTGCACTCCATTTGGCATTCATTATGAACAAAACGTATCGACACAAATTTAAATAGTGTCGATACTTTATGCTAACCTATTTTCTTATAAAACCAGTATATTTTTACCAGATACATTATAAATGTACATATTACATTATAATTATTGTTTTCGATGTTATTGAGATCGATACTTTTAATAAATGTATCGACACTTTATATTCTGGACAATAAGTATTGACACAAATTAAAAAAGTGTCAATACATTATGTTGACATATTTTCTAATTAACCGGTATATTTATATCGGTTACATTGTTAATTTACCTATTACATTATAATTATTGGTTTTGATGTTTTTGGGGTCAATACTTTTAGGAAATGTATCGACACATATTTAGCTAGTTATTGTACATACCTAAATATGTCCTGCGAATTTAATGTTGTACCCACCCTTCAACTACCACTACCAATACCACATCCTATTGAAAGCACGACTGAAACATGTTCAATGAACCTTTACTTACATCTCCATCAACTCCGGGACCACTAAACTTGCACAACAAAATTTTTGCCATGAATCATACTGATGCAGACAATGTTAAGCCAACCGAGGAATGCCATGAAGTACATAATGTTGATGAATATGACAAATTGGTTGGTCAGCTTTTCTCTTCACGTGATCAAGCTTGGTACTTTTACAAGGGATTCGTGGGTTTAGTGCACGTAAGGGAACGACACGGCTTGACGTGGAGGGGAATATGAAGACACAAGAATTTTGTTGTTCCAAAGAAGGGTTTCGAGTATCAAAAGTCAATACCGTTGACCGTCAATGTGCTCATACGCCAGTTATAAGAACATGATGCAAGGCTAGAGTCGTAGTTACATCAACATATACAAACGATCACTGGGTTATAAGTAAGTCTTATCAGAAACATAATTATGCATTGTGCACACCTGCTATGACACCATTTATGCGTTCTAATAGAGCTGTAAGTAAGGTTGATATCGATGAGGCAACAATATTGAAAGAGGTCGGTGTTGGCACGTCACAAGTAATGAATTGTTTAACGCAGCAGGTAGGGGGATATCATAATGTTGGATTTACACATAAAGACCTCTACAATGCACTTCAAAGAGGTAAAGCAAAGGAAATCGTCGATGGGGATGTGAACGCGCTTATTGCTTACTTTGATTATAAGAAACATGATGATCCCGGGTTTTTTTATGACATACTCGATAGATGAATCAGGGGCATTGCATAATCTTATTTGGTCGGATTCTACATTGAGATCAGATTACACATGCTTCAGTGATGTAATTGCGTTCGACACAACGTACAAAGATAATTTGTATGGTCGACCAATTATGCCTACTTTCGGTGTCAATCATCACCAAAACACAATTGTGTTTGCCACTGCCATAATCGCTGACGAGACCTCCCAATCTTTCGAGTGGGTGCTACAGAATTTTTTAGAAGCCATGATGAATAAATCGCCTATTTCAGTTGTCACCGATGGGATAGGGCAATGCAAAGGGCTATCAAATCTATTATCCCTTATGCTAAGTACAAATTATGTTCTTGGCATCTTTCTCACAATGCACAAGCTAACATTGGTGACCCAAAATTTACAGCAACATTCTCAAAATGCATGTCTTCCTGGTGGACAACCGAGGAATTTGATATTCAATGGCGTTTGGTTGTTTCAGAATTCAATGTCGAAAAGCATCAATGGGTAATTGAGAATAGAAATACTCGACACTTATGGGCACAATCATATCTAACCGGTCATTTCTTTGCCAATATTCGCTCAACACAAAGGTGTGAGTCTATGAATGCTTTACCAGCGATTGCACTAAAACACAAGAAGACATATTTAGATGTTGTTCATGCAATTGAAGATGGAATTAGTAGAATGCGTATGAACGAGGTGAAAGCGGATTACTTAAGTTCCCAAACGAAGCCCTTCCAGATCACAAAACTGGTCGACCTTAAAAGCCATGCTGCTGAGATTTTTACCCGTGAATCTTTTCGTGCGTTCCAAGATGAACTTCAACAGGAGACATTGTACCGGATTGAGGAAGAGATTCAGTCCTTATCAGATGAATGTCAACATTATATTTTGACAAAGTACAAAGAAAAAATAGGACATTTGAAATTAGTTTTGATTCTCGTACGAAAACCCTAATTTCCTCCTACAAAAAATTTAAGACTGTTGGACTTTCGTGTCGCCATCAACTTCACATTTTGAAGCACTTGGATTAAGGATGTCCAAGAATTTGATTCAAAGTAGGTGGACTAAGGATGCAAAGGCTTCTGCACCTAGTTATGTTGACTTGAATGTGCCTCTAGAAGTGATGCAAATGGCAAGGTTCGCTGCTCTACGTTCAATGTCAAGTAAGTTATGATACATTGCATCAAAGACAGACGCGTCTTTCAAAACCGCAAGAGATGAGATGAAAATACTAATAGAAGAATTTGAAAACTCGTTTGGTTTGAATGATTCAGTCAACCAGAGCAGTGTAGTAAACAACGTTTGCAGCCTTCAACGAAAACAACGCAAGCGAAAAGAAGTATCGAATAACAAGGTCGAGAAGAAAATTAGGCGATATGGGTACTGCAACAGTGAGGGACATAACAAACTAACATGTCCTCAAGTCAAGCTTAGTTTGAATACAAGCACACAACCTACATCAACTGATTTTTTTATAGATGGAATGGAATGGCCATTTAGTCCTGCATGTAATGACAACGATCTCTATATATCGTAAGTATCAACATGACTCCATTTGTGTATAAGAAACATGTACAACAACCTATTGCTAACTTTTCTTATCTCATACATAATTACATTCACATACAAAATTATAAATCTTATACAAAATTAACCCTACATTAACAAAATTTCCTCTCTTAGTCTATTTTGATTATGGATTACGAGACCATTTAATATTTCATCCTCATCATCACATAAATGGAAAACAATCTGTAGACTATAGTCTCCCACAATCATAGCCGGAATCATTTATGTAACTGAGATTATGTTGGTTAATCATGTTGACTACATAGCCAATAAAACATGGGGTTCCAAATAGTAAACTAGGAATTGGTAAGGCAAGCTTCCTTTGAGGGTTTAGGGTTTAGAGCCCTCTAACGTAAGGAGTGCATGATTGAACATTACGTATAATAGTTGTATTCAGTTGTTTAAGAATTGTTCTTAATTTTTTTATATAAGGATAGTTGTTATGATATACGTTCACGTTTTGGGACCAATTAGTTAGATGCGTGTAGTAGCCTATATCCTCGAGGCAGAGCACAAGAAATCTGGCACTTAAATATTTACCAAGAACTGTAGCTTTTGCTATGAATGAAGACCGAACCTAGAATCAACTTTGCAATTATCCCTATCACGCTGAAGAGAACCTGTTAAAAAATAGGATTTGCACACAACTGCAAGCATTTTAAACGCTAAACCCAACTCCTCGCATGGAAAATTATACAACTGAGATGTCAGGATTTCCCATAAAATCTTTGACATCTCTATTGCTTAATTTTCCATGTGATTAGTTGGGTTTAAGGTTTAAAATGCTTGCAGTTGTGTGCAAATCTTATTATTCAGCAGGTTTTCTATAGTATGATAGGCATAATTGCAAAGTTGATTCTAGGTTCGGTCTTCATGCACAGAAAAAGCTACCGCTCTTGGTAAATCTTTAAGTGCCACTTTTCTTGTGCACTGCCTCGAGGATATAGGCTACTGCACGCATCTAACTAATTGTTCCCGAAACGTGAACGTATATCATAACAACTATCCTTATATAAAAAAAATTAAGAACAATTCTTCAACAAATGAATACAACTATTATACGTAATGTTCAATCATGCACTCATTACGTTGGAGGGCTCTAAACCCTAAACCCTCAAATAATGCTTACCATATCAATTCCTAGCTTACAATTTGGACCCTGCAAGGGGTTTTATTAGCTATGTTGTCAACATGATTATGAGCTTCCTTTATCCTTTTACATTCAGTCAGACTGTAGAGATTTGAATCAATTAAATTGGATTAAATTCTTTAATCCAATTACCATTTCAAGAACAATTACATGAATACATTGATACTTATTGGTCGCTTTTGATTTTCTTCAATATTGATACGCTAGGGCTCCATTTGAAGGTCATCATCTTCGAGAACAAAGATTGAACTTTCAACCTATAACCATTCACAAACAGCAAACTTTAAAACCTAACCCCTATTTCTGAAGACTTTCTAAAAAATTAGGGTTTTGACAACATACCTATCGAACACAAGAAGGGAAAAAAGTGTCCAATCTGGAAATCAATACCATAATATCGATAATTTTACATGAATAATTGATCGTAACTGTTATGAACGGTGGTATTCGTCAGAGTGGAAGAGAAGAGAATTGTCTTTAGGGTTTATCAATTTGGGGTTTGTATAACATTACATATAAATAATGAAGGAAAAAAACACGTTATTTAAAAAGTATCGACAAAAATTTAAAAGTGTCGATACATTATGTTGACCTATTCTCTCATAAAACCAGTATATTTATATCGGTTACATTGTAAATTTACCTATTACGTTATAATTAATGGTTTCGATGTTTTTGGGATCGATACAATTTCAAATGTATCGACACTTTTTTCCTGCACCACGTTTGGCATTCATTCTGGACAAAATATATCGACACAAATCTAAATTGTGTCTATACATTATGTTCACCTATTTTCTCATAAAACTAGTAAATTTATACCGATTACATTGTAAATTTACCTATTACATTATAATTATCGGTTTTGATGTTTTTGGATCAATACAATTTCAAATGTATCGACACTTTTTGCCTGAACAACGTTTGGCATTCATTCTGGACAAAATGTATCGACACAAATCTAAAACGTGTCGATATATTATGTTCACCTATTTTCTTATAAAACCGGTAAATTTATATCGGTTACATTGTAAATTTACCAATTACATTATAATTATCGGTTTTGATGTTTTTTGGATCGATACAATTTCAAATGTATCGACACTTTTTGCTTGAACAACGTTTGGCATTCATTCTGGACAAAATGTATCGACTCAAATCTAAAACGTGTCGATAGAATATGTTCACCTATTTTCTTATAAAACCGGTAAATTTCTACCGGTTACATTGTAAATTTACTTATTACATTATAATTATCAGTTTCGATGTTTTTGGGATCGATACTTTTTAAAAATGTATCGACACTTTATGCGTGCAACCCTTCTGGCATTCATTTTAGACAAAAAGTATCGACACAAATTCCATAAGTGTCGATACATTATGTAGACCTATTCTCACATAAAATCGGTATAGCTATACTGGTTACATTGTAAATTTACCTATTACATTATAATTATGGGTTTCGATGTTTCTGGGATCGATACTTTTTATAAATGTATCGACACTTTATGCGTTCACCATTTTGGGCATTCATTCTGGACAAAAAATATCGAGACAAAATTAAAAAGTTTAGATACATTATGTAGACCTATTCTCACATAAAACTGGTATATTTTTATCGATTATATTACAAAATTGCCTATTACATTATAATTATGAGTTTCGATGTTTTTGGGATCGATACTTTTTAAAAATGTATCGACACTGTATGCGTGCACCACGTTTGGCATTCATTTTGGATAAAAAAATATCGACACAAATTCCACGATACATTATGTATATCTATTTTCTCAAAAAACCGGTATATTTATACCGGTTACATTGTAAATTTACCTATTACATTATAATTTTCGGTTTAGATGTTTTTGGGATCGATACTTTTTAAACATGTATCGACGCTTTATGGGAAACTTTAAGTTTGGAAACTTTATGTGTCGATACATGTTTGTAAGTTACCGATATTTCTATGTATGAAAACTTTGTTGTGGAGATTATAGAAAACGATTCTTTAATAATGTGTTTCGATATATTTGCACGCAGATGTAAAATACATTAATAACTAGTATTGATATTTCAACAATCCTCAAATGTATCTATATACATTAATAAGTTGTTACCTTATAAATGAAATTTGAAACACTCCCGATGCTTCCATTGAATAAGTTGTTGTTTGGATGGAACAAAGGCTCGGGCCAAAATTTATAGTGGAACCGAAATTTAAATTCAAACTCCAATTACATATGAAATGAATTTGAAATGCAGTGTTAAATTGAACATGGAAATTGCATAATTGATTTATATTGTTCAAGTAACATGCGTTATGAACCATCAAGCGGGTAAAATACAATATTAATTGAGTTCAAAGCTGAGTTGTGAGTTGATGGGGTTGTCATACTTGTCACATGGTGGGAATAAAGTACTCACATGGAAGAGATAGATAGATTGTTTTGTTATGCACAACCCATCCCATCCGAATGAAGATATAAACACAATATAATCAAACCAAAACATGCATACACAAGAAATTTATACATAACAATGTTCAAATAATGTACCCACAACGAAATTAATCCGATGAAAAAGGGTTATTTCTAACGAAGTCCAGAACATTAGGCGCCTTCAATAAATTTTCTAAATACTCTCGTATGTTACCTCCTTTTTCTGAGGAAATATATAAATAATTTCAATTATCAAACTAATGAGGTGCAATTTTACTAACAATAAACTAAATTCGCATAAGCAAGAATAAATTTGTGTCATACCTAGAGCATTGTCGCCCGAATGGGAAGCAGCGTCAAAGGAATGTGGACATATGTAATTGTATTTCTATATAAACACATAAATTGTTAATCAATCAATGTATGAACACCTGTTTAATTGGAAAAACATATTGCATAAATGTAACTTACCGAATTATAAATCATTTTTTCCGGTGAATCATTGACCAACAATGTATTTAGGTCATTAAAATGAGGAAACACGTTCCAAACATCATTGAGATCTTTACAGTAGGTAACATTATCGTATGTTTTACAATTTCCTTAATTCTGTTCACAAACAGTCGAACATAAATATGTAGAAATCATAGACAAATAAAAGTCAGCAAACTGTAATTACATTCATCTTACCCAAGTGAATAGAAAATGGTCAGACAACAAAGGTAGTTTCTCAAGTACAGAGTCGATGTTATGCCTGAGATTGTAATCAAGTTTGAATGTTAACATTTAATTGTATATTAACGATTTTGGCTACAGTAATTCAATTGCTCAACAGTTGTAACCTTATCTTGAAAGACCAAATGGTAACAACAAAATTGTCTACACAAAAATGCATAAATTCATATAATCATGTTCTATGGATAACATCTACAACATGAAGAAAATGAGATTAAAGTTCTACGCTTATATGTTTAAATAATGGATACAAAAGAATAGAATTAAAACCTTTTGGTTGTCTTGGGAAGTAGGCAAGGACACCATTGACATCAAAAATTACAAGTTTTCTTGTAGGCGGCGTTACAGACACGATATACTTGTTTGGATCATCATAATCATCATCATCATCTTCATCTTCATCGACCTCTTGGTTGTCCACATCTGTTAAAAGAAAATAAAATACATTTCAGAACGTGTATATGTTTAGAAACATAAATAATTAATTACCTAACTCGTTTGATGTCGTTGAAGTAATTTGTCATGCAACATGGAGACTTCATCTCGCAATGATGAAATATCGGCTCGCATTCCACTCACAAGGGAATCAATTTGCTCCCAAAAATTGACCATGTATTCCATCACCGTCTTAATTGTGACATCCTCTCCAACTGAAGCTTCTTCCATCATTGCGTCTCCAATTGGTTGGTCATCTTCATGGCCAATGGGGTCTATTTCCTCCCTCGCTTGATCTAATCTGACATCCTTGACACGCTTCCAACTGATTTTTTCAACAAAATCATATCTCGCTTTTTTAATAAATAACATGTCAATCTTGCGGGTTAATCAAACAGGGGCATCATGCGAAAAATCAACTTCTTTCTTATTCAACAGATGGGTGATGACACATCCATATAGTAATGAAGTTGAAATTGTTACTCCCTTTGTGACCATATATACAATTGTATTAAATATCAGTTTAGCAATGTTTAGAGCCGTTTGGGATTTATACTTTGCTATCCACCAATAATCGTTGTCTGAAGCATTGAATGTTTCCCCCAATAGGCCAGATATACCAAGTGAGCATTTTGTGAAACACTCTCGACTCTACATCAAGGTGAATTGGGTTATTTCTAGCAACC
This sequence comes from Hibiscus syriacus, assembly GCF_006381635.1. Lineage (NCBI taxonomy): Eukaryota > Viridiplantae > Streptophyta > Magnoliopsida > Malvales > Malvaceae > Hibiscus > Hibiscus syriacus. The sequence continues at coordinate 2,144,350 of NW_024063064.1, forward strand.
CATTGTATTGTAGTATCTAATGAATTTTCATCTGAATCCTCTTTATTCTCGACACCTAGACCCTCCGCAATAGTATCCGGAGATATATATATATCCTTCCCCATGACATGGGTATTAATTCCTATTATATTAGTCTTATTAGGCTCATGCTCTAAGGAAACATTGTTTAAAACTAAATACATTTATCATCGAACAATACACCCATATCAATGACACGTTCGGGATGAATCTTCCTTACTTTAAAACTCCTCTGCCATCTTTTTTTCTTCATATCGGATCTAAAGTTTAGAGTTTCGAAAGACCTAATTTCCTTATAAGAATCAATTGTTTGAGAAGGAGGTTGTGGTTGAGAAGAACTGGGTAGAGAAGAGCTTTGAAAAAGACCGCGCTTCTGACGTTGACATTTTTTGAGCCATTTTAGGTGTGGATGCTGTTACATTGGAACACAGACACATTTAGGAAAAAAAACTCCAATATGGAAATCAATCAAACCCATAAAATATCGATAAATTTACCTGAATATATGATCGTCACTATTATGAGAACGCTGGTATTCATCGGAGAGGAAGAGTTCTCTTCTACCTTTAGGTTTAGGGTTTGTCAATTTGGATTTTATATCGATTATAATCTATAAATAATGAAGGGGGAAAAACACGCAATTTTTAAAATGGTATCGACATAAATTTAACAATTGTCGATACTTTATGCTGACCTATTTTCTCATAAAACATGTATATTTATACTGGTTACATTAATAATTTACCTATTACATTATAATTACTGGTTTTGATCTTTTAGGGATCGACACTTTTAAAAATGTATCGACACTTAATGGGTGCACCCTTTTGGCATTAATTCTGGACAAAAAGTATCGAAACAAATTCCAGAAGTGTCGATACATTTTCTATACATATTCTCGCATAAAACCGGTATATTTATACCGGTTACATTGAAAAATTACCTATTACATTATAATCATGGGTTTCAATGTTTCTGGGATCGATACTTTTTATAAATGTATCGACAGTTTATGCGTGCACCATTTTTTGGGCATTTATTCTAGAAAAAATGTATCGACACATAATTAAAAAGTGTCGATACATTATGTAGACCTATTCTCACATAAAAACGGTATATTTATACCGGTTACATTACAAAAATACCTATTACATTATAATTATGGGTTCGATTTCTCTGGGATTGACACTTTTTAAAAATGTATTGACACTTTATGCGTTCACCATTTTGGCATTCATTCTGGACAAAAAGTATCGACAGCAATTTCAAATGTGTCGATACATTATGTAGACCTATTCTCACATAAAACCGGTATATTTATACCGGTTACATTACAAAATTACCTATTACATTATAATTATGGGTTTCGATGTCTTTGGGATCGTCACTTTTAAAAAATGTATCGACTCTTTATTTGTGCACCCTTTTGGGCATTCCTTCTAGACAAACAGTATCGACACAAATTCCATAAGTGTCGATACATTATGTAGACCTATTCTCTCATAAAACTGGTATAGTTTTACCGGTTATGTTGAAAAATTACCTATTACATTATAATTATGGGTTTCGAAGTTTCTGGGATCGATACTTTTTATAAATGTATCGACACTTTATGTGTTCACCATTTTGGGATTCATTCTGGAAGAAAAGTATCGACACCAATTTCGAAAGTGTTGATACATTATGTAGACATGTTCTCACATAAAACCGGTATATTTATACCTTACAAAATTACCTATTACATTATAATTATGGGTTTCGATGTTTTTGGGATCGATACTTTTTATAAATGTATCGACACATCTGCTTACCTATTTTTTGGAAACTTTACGTTTGGGAACCATACTAGACAAAATGTTGGAAACAAATCTCTGTGTTTATTAATTTTGTCATTAAAAAAGTCTATTTTTACCACCTACATTGTAAATTTACCTTTTACTTGAACGTTATTGAATTTTGTAGTTATTGTACATAACCTCAATATGGAATGGCCATTCAGTTCCGCACATGATGACAATTATGATGACATTTGGAATAATGCAGACAACGCCCTCTATATATCGTAAGTATCAATATGACTCTTACTGTGTATAAGAAACATGTACAATAACCTACTACTAACTTTTCTCATCTCATACAAAATTATAAATCGTATACAAAATTATAAATCTTATAAAATATTAACCCTATATTTACATCATTGCTTCCTTTTGTTATTCTTGTGTCTCATGGAAGCTTTTGTTATCTCGTCTCTTAGTTGATTTTGATTGTGGCTTATGAGATCGTTTAATATTCGTGATCGATCCCACTTTCCAACAACCTATATTCAAATTGTCAGTACTTTAAGTATTGTAAACCACATCATTCAATCTACGAATTTTAACAATTTAACTGCAAATGAATTTTTATTTCCACTTACAAAATCACCAGTTGCCCCTGAAGAACCGATCGATTCCATCCGCATCATCACATACATGCCACAATCATATTTGTTCCAAAATTTGAATACCTCACATGTCAATAATGAAACCTGCATAAATTAAGCTTTCTATTTATGATTCATACCCATTCACTTGCTCATTCATCTTATGCTCCACAAATTTGAAATTTTTCAAGGGGCGGTTTCCTAGAGATCCACATGCTTCTACCCAATTGTGTTTCTTATTATAGTTATCTAATATTTTCATATGCATTAAAAAATATGAAGTTATGATCCAAACAAATTATGCATTATAATTAACATAATTTCCTTTCATTTATACCATTCTCTTAGCATCATTCACTCTCTGTTTAGCTGCTTCAGATGTAAACAAACTATCATATAATGTTGCAACATGATATACCATATCCAACACCAACATATACCAGTGTGAATTATGGTAGTTTATTGTGATCATGATCTACAACAAATTTCACACCCAATTTGACAAAATTCAACATTCTATATCCGAAAACATCATTTGCAATTCGTATGGTGTCTTACCTTCTCACAGTCGGTGAATTTCACATAGTTACACAATATGGGACCCCAAAAGCTAGCAATATCCTCAATCAACCCTTACTTTGTTGTTGGCATCCAACGCCTGTTGCTGCAATTACGCGACAATCATCATTAATTTATCGTCTATAACACTACTTTTCAACATTTATTAATTTAACTCACCGCTAAGTGGTATGGAAGGTAGCCAATCCTCCGGAGTGACTTTTTCGAATCGTAGCATACTGTTCAGGTGAGCAAATCAATAACATAACCAAATTAATTACATAATCAGAACATATTCAATAGGTTTTAACATTTTTTACTTTCTACTTACAACACCGCCAACCCATTCCATAGGCTTCAACGTTGCAACGTCCGATACACTAGCGAATTGATTTCTCATTGAGATTACAAAATATATGTATGAATCATTAGGATTAATATCTTTGTCATTGAATATTTAAATATCACTAACAAAGTAATATATTTCACTTACCATGATTCTAACCCACTATTCCATAAATAATCACAAATTTTAGCTTCAAGGTCATTAATTCCACTTAGAATATCCGTTTTTTCAACCTACAATTTTGCATACAAATTTTTTGATATCAAGTATCTCTTCGACTCTCTCAAGTCTCTCTTCGATTCTTGATTGTCTTTGCATGATATCAAATTGGATTTTTTGATATCACCCAATTCAGACATCAAAATGTCGAATTTACTCTATTTTCCTTCCCTGTCATCCCCCTCACTGTCATCTCCCAATACAACCATCTCTTCTTCCTTCTCCTCTGCCTCCTCTACCCCCTTACTAATAACCTTCAAAACTTAATATTATTTAATTACATTTATTACCCTTTCTTGCTTCCTCGGTCTATCCAACTTCAACTTCTCTATCACTCTAACCACCTCTTCCTTCCCCATGCACGGATGCGTGCCACTTCGATTCTTTCATAAGCCGACACTGCCTCACAGCTCGACCAAACAGCGAACAATGCAACCTGCATTTATAATTTTTTATAATAACTATACTATCATTTTATATAAATAAACAAAAACGTTCTTCAACTCATTTACCTCTAAGATTGCTATGCACCCTTTGAGGTATCTCTGGCTGCCCTTTTTAAAGGTGATTATTGATTTAATCAATCTCGAATGGATATATTCAGCCCAATTAAATTCACCTTTCAAGCCTTCATCGCAAATGAGCTTCATATAGTCCTTGTTCATTGATGTATCACCCGTTGGACAAAGAAATATCCCGACAAGGTATAATAGAACTCGGGCCTTCGGCTCATCCGCCCCTAAAATCCACTTTTGATTTTCTCTTCAAGTTCAGCATATGTCACCTTCTCCTTCAAACCATATTTGGAGGCAAGTGCTTTCCAGTTCTTACTCTTAAAGACTTCTACAACACTTTTGCCTTCATTTCCTACCCCCACGACGGCTGCAGCACATGGGATCCCCAGAGGAAATAAAAAATCACCATATTTAGCAATACATTGTTCGACATCAAATTGCACCATCAAGGATCGACACAATTCCCTTCGAATAGGTCGATCCCTTACTCCTACCAACGATCTAAACCCCATTTCTCCCAGCACATTCAACTGACCCTTCTCCTTAAGGTGTTTAATTAATGAAATCACCCTTTTAATGTTGCAACTTCTCGACACTTCCTACATTTTTAACAATATATAATCTTATAGTTCTTATATATTTTGTATGAACATATTTACAAGTTTAATGAATACCTTCTTTTCATGTGCTTTCCTCCATTCTTTGTATTATTCACTATCAATCTTTGACTGTGCGATGTAAGGTTCCTTATCAGCATCACTCATCGAATTCCATTTCTCCAACACATCATTTTTTCACCTAATATTAAGCATAAACGTTTCTTAATCAATACATTAACGCTAAATAATACTCGATTTCAATTTCAATTTACATACCGAACCGATGTGCTCGCCACCTTCCTTCATCTTTTGGCATTCAGTCATACTGTCAACATTTAAAATTTGTAATCAATTTAAAGTTCTTAAATACTTTAATCCAATTACCATTTCAACAATAATAACAAAAAAGACATTGATACTTACTAGAAGTACATATATCCACCCTTTGGTTGCTTTCGAGTCTCGGCCTCAATTTCAAAGTCATCCGTGCCACCAACAATTTTTCCACCCATTGACTCCATTTTTCCTTCATATATCAGTTTACGCAAATCAAATCAAATACTTGTTACATACACTTTATTCAATATACAAATATAGATAACTACTCTTGTGGTAAAACGGTTTTCTTCAAAAGAATTTGAATGGCCACTACAAAATGTGTCGGCACATTTATACAACCTAAAATATAATTTTCTACATATAATATTATATACATGTATCCATATTTATTTTCTACCTATAATATTATATAATCGGTCCCAAATCCTTCTTGGCTTCGATTCGAAATCCCCAAACCAAACCCAAAAACCCCTAATCCATATTTCCTTCAAACGAATGGGAACACTCAATACTCCAAGTATCGGCACATTTATACAACCTATAATATTTAATAAAAGTATCGATATTTATATTTTACCTAGAATATCACTTTCTACCTGTAATCGGTCCCAAATACTTCTTTACTCTAAAACCCCAAACAACACATAAAAACCCTATTTTTTATTATTGTAATAATAAAAAACTAGGTTTTGACAACGTACTTTTCGATTCAACTGCAGCAACAAACAAACAAACTTCGCTTTAGAAATGTCTTATGAAATACAGCAACAATTACGCTTCGATTTCAAAAACTCGTCCGTTCTATCTATTTTTCAAATGATATTTAACTATGCCTTTATATTTGCACCGGATATGTTATTTATTTTTAATCGATACAACTACAAAAGTGTCATACTTTTATGTCAGGTGTCGATACATTTGATAGTATAATTACCTATTTCTTTTAAAGTATCGATAATTTATTACGCGTACTTATTAAAGTATCGACACTTTAAATATATTCGGTCGCTCTATACCGGTTTTGTCATTTCGAGACTGGTTTTGTCATATTTTTACGTGTTATATCTTTTTGGATCGATACATTGTTATAAAGTATCGACACTTTATGGGCGCTAAAACTGTTTCACTTTTAAATTCACGAAGTGTCGATACTTATATTAAAGTATCAACACTTTCAATATATTTGGTCGCTCTATACCGGTTTTGTCCTTTAGAGACCGATTTTGTCATAATTTTATATGTTATATCAATGTGGATCGATACATTGTTATAAAGTATTGACACTTTATAAGCGCTAAAACTGGTTCTCTTTTAAATTTACAAAGTGTCGATACTTATATTAAAGTATCAACACTTTCAATATATCCAGTATCGTTTTACCGATTTTGTCTTTTCGAGACCGGTTTTGTCATATTTTTACCTGTTATATTGATGTGGATCGATTCAGTTTTATAAAGTATCGACACTTTATAGGCTCTGAAACTGTTTCTCTTTTAAATTCACAAAGTGTCGATACTTATATTAAAGTATCGACACTTTCAATATATCTGATACCGTTTTACCAGTTTTGTCTTATCAAGACCGATTTTGTCATATTTTTACATGTTATATTGATGTGGATCGATACAGTTTTATAAAGTATCGACATAAACCGCCAAGCTAAGTTTACTGGTTGCCAAATTTTTTAATATTTCTTCATGATTTATACCTACTACATTATTATTACTCAACATTTCCGGTAGCGCTAAACCGAATTTTTTAAATATCTTTTAATGTATCCGGTAACGATGTTTATTAGCCCACCTTTCCTGAGACAATCCCTAATACACAATAGGAGTGAAGAATTAGAAAAATAGAGCGGCGGAAAGCGCTCAATTTGTAGGGTTTTATAGGTAGGAGGAACCCTAGACGACTCTTGCTTCCTGCATTAAATGGAACTGGTTTAATGATTGAAAGTATTATGGGCTTAACTATTTGAATTAACGATTTTTAGTATAAAATTTTGCATTTTCAAACATCTCTAGAAAAAATTTCTATTTTGGTGGAAGACTCTTGTCTACCCTTAGTGACATACCTATGACTCGAGAAAATGATCGTGACATTGAACTGTAAGATTCAGTTTTTTGACATTGTGATTCTTTATGGTCATTTTTCTCATTCCACTATTCATGTTAACTAAATTTTATTACAACTATTTATAATTATAAATTGCATATATATGTCTAATGTAATCACGATTATGATAACTAAAACCTGGTTTGGAAAGACATTCAGGCATGTCTAGAATACATGAAGAAAATTGATTTGACTATTGAAAGTATATGTACTGTAAGGCATGGGCGGAACTAGAAATTTCAAATTTCGGTATCATAATTTTAAACAATATCTAGATAAAGTCATATAAATCAATGCATAACATTATAACTCGATAAATTAATGAAAATATAATGAAAATAACATAAGACTATTAAAAACTATTAAAAAGTAACTAAAAGAAATGAAACATCAAATAAAGTTCAACAATCACCTTTTCCTTACAATTGTCCATGACACTTTCTCATATTTTGAAATCGTTGAATTATTTCTTCCTTGTCGATGCTATTAAAATGTACTTCCCACTTACCGTAACAACTGGCAAAATCAATGCAAGTTTCATCAAACGATATACCAAAAGGATAAACAATATTCTTTTTTGAATCAACCATCTTAATAGCGAGGTCTTGAATCCCTTTTAGATTTGAGAACTCCTTGTTTGAACACATGTCTATGATGTATGTAATAAATAAAAAATAAATTTACATTATTAATATATTTTCTTGCAAGTTGTAATAAACAAAAAAATAAATTTACACTATTCATAAAAAATAAAGAATGAAATAAACATTGAAATTAGTGGATATGCATTGTTCCAATAAAATAATTACATAGTGTTAACGCAACTATTCGAACAAAAAAATGAACTTATTAACATATCATCGACAATAACAACAATTATCCAGGTTGCAATTGAATTCCAGACTGGGAAACTGCCTATGAGGTACTTGGGGTTCCTCACCCCTAAGAAGTTATCTATTAAGGATTGTGAAAGTCTTGTGGAGAAAGTAAAGGCAAAGTTGGGGAAATGGTCTAATAGGTTTCTTTGTTATGCTGGTAGAGTTCAGCTCATTAGAGTTGTATTGTTTAATGTGACAGGTTATTGGTGTAGTCAATTTATGTTGCATGCTGCTGTGATTGAGCATGTTGAGTAGCTTTGTGTTATATTTATTTGGAAGGGAAGTGATGTTTCTGCTAGGGGACTAGATAAGTTGGGAGAATGTTTTTGTTCCAAAATTTGAAGGGGGTTGGGGATCAAAAGGTTTAAGTGTTGGAATAAGTCTTGTATATTCACCCTGTTGAAGAAGATTCTTGCAGGGGAGGGCTCCCTTTGGGTTTCTTCGATTAAAAAGTATATTCTTAAAGGGGTGGATGTTTGGCAGGTGACCAATAGGACTAATTTTAGTTAGGGCCTGAGGAAGGTTATGTAGCTGAAGAATGAGGCTCAAGTGCTGTTTGCTGGGGAATTGAGATATGATGCAAATTAGGTGGTTTTAGAATGAGATAAGAGTAAGGAGGGAGAAGGTGGTGTTGCATAGGTTGCTGTGGTTTTCTTTGAATGTTCCTGAGCATTCAATCATTGGTTGGATGGCTCTTTTGGACAAGTTGCCCACTGTTGACAGGATGATGAAGGGGTATTCTTGTTGACAAGTTTTGTAGGAATTTTGACAGCATGCTACAGACTAGGAATCACATTTTTTCGAGTGCTTTTTTATGAGGGAAGTGTGGAAGGCCATTCTTGGGCTGTGCAATGTTAATCATGCGATGAGAAGTTGGGAAGGGGAGATTGCTTGGGCTATGGCTGTTTTTAAGGACAAATCCTTCATTGTTTTCATTCTCAAGGTTGTATTGTGTGCTTACATTTACTACATAAGGAAGGAGAGGAATTACAGAAGGTTTAGAGGGGATGTTAGAGATTTAGGGGATATTGTCAAATGTATCAAAGAAGTGGTTAGAATAAAATGTATAAGAAGAATGTTAGAAATGATCCTGTTAATTTGATTCTTTGTAGTGCTTGGAGAATTCAAATTTGATTCCCCTATTAATGTTGTAATGTGGTGTCTTGTAAGTCTTTTGTAGCAGCAGGTATACTTCTTCTTAGGTAATACAATGAAATTTATCCAAACAAATAACAATAATTATGTAAAAATTTAAATTCAACCCAATATTTTTAATAATTCCTAACATTAAAAACACAAACTCATTATCAATATCAAATATTTAAAAATATTGAAACATTGACAACTCAAAGAAAACAATAAGCAAGTTTAATTAACTTTACCTTGAGAAACTGTTAATTCAGTCAAATTAATACTTTTTTCCTTGAGTGTGGTTGCATAAAGCTCGAATTTTTTGTCAATATCAGTGGCAGCGGCACCAGCCCTCATGGCTGGTTGCTGGCCGCCGATTCTTTTCTTCCTTTTGTATATTTTTCTCTTTAATAAGTTTGCTTTTAACAGCAAGGTCGGATTTTGTTTCCTTTCTTCATTTTTAGCCTTTTTTTAATGTTCTTGGGTGTTGTTTTTTATTGTTGTTCACTTCCCGCTTCTGTGTTTTGTGTGTTTGGCATTGTGTCCTTGTTGGCACTCCGGCCGTTAGTAGAGAGGCGTTTTCAGTGTTATCGGTGTTGAGTTGTGTCCTAGGTTGAAGGAGGATCATACTGCAGGTGCATATCTCGTGTTCTGATTATGGAAATGAGGTGCATTTCTATTGGAAGTTCAGCATGTTTGTGTGGCTCGTGTTTACAATGTCGTATCTTTGGTCGATGGCGGAGCGTGGTTTGCAGTCGCTGGTGTATTAACGGAGGATTCAGATTTCTTAGAGGCTTGTGCAGATGATTTTGGTTTTAGTCAGAGGTTTCTTTTTGTTAGTGGATTGTCAGGTTTTTGTTAAAGAAAGAAGGCGTTGGTCTCGAGGGTGGTTTGGATGGGTAGGAGTTGAATGTGTCGAGTAGTCAGAGGTGTGAATTTTTTATGGTTTCTTAAAAGGTGGTGCGATGCATGTAGGAGTTATAGTGGATGTTTTGCGTGTCTATGAAGAAGGGGTGTTTGATGTTCCCATCTTTTTTGAGTGATGGGTTAGTGGAGTAGCTCGTTTCTGTTGAGAGTTTGTGCTTTGCAAATGTCTATGGAATAGGTTTATAGTTGGGCGTTTTTTTTCTATATTCAAGTGCTCAAGGTTTCTTGTGTTTACTTTTGCTGAGGTCTCAAAATTCAAGTTCGAGGGGGCGATTCATTTCAGTCTTGTGTATAGGAAGTAGCACGGGTTCCAGGGTTGAGAAGCAAGTTTTTTTGTTTTTAGTTGTGGTGAACAAATTGGATTTAGAGGTGGGAACTTCCTGGGAGGCATGGAGGAGGGCGTTTTTCCTTTGGTGCGTTGATGGCTCGTGTTGTTGCAGAGGCTTTGTGGTGCTTTTGTGTTGTTTGTTCCATCTTAGGGTGGTTCTTTCTGGGTTGTATTTTCTGATTTGAGAACAAAGTTAAAGTTGGTTTTCTTGTTTGGTTTATTGATGCTTGTACGGTTCGGTGCTTACTTGGTGTAGTTTTCTTATTCGTTTTGCTTGGTCTTCGAACGTGTTTTTTTTCGGCCCATCCTGGGGTAAGCTAGTGTTGCAGTGTGGTGTTCTAGGGTTTAGTGTTATGCAATGGGTTATGTTTTTCATTCTCTCTAGATTGCTTAGTTTCTTTGATAGGCATATGTTCTTTATCTTATGTCTCCTAGATTGTAGCATGGTGTTTCTTTTTTCAGTTGTGTGTAGCTCCTTTGTGATTTCATTCAGGGGTAGTGTGAAGCTACATTGATGTAGTATGTTTCGGGCGATTATAGTGGTGTAGTTCCCGTCTGTTGTTCTTGTTATTCTCGGGTTCATGTTGGACCTTCTTCCATCCCAAGGTTCACTCTTTTTCCTCTACTTAGGATTAGAGAGGTTTTTTAATGAGGTCCTTGGGGTGGTGTACTTTGTGATTTTGAATACAAAGTAACCATTTTACAAAAAAAATCTTTACCTTGATGCTAGAATGTGATTTGATTCGATTCGTCTTTCTCCTTGAGAATTGTTAAAAATTTAATATTATTCTATTAAATGATGAAGATTGTGGTTTAGGGTTCATATAGAAAAGAAAATTTTGGAAAAAAGATGGGTGAATGTCGTTGATTGAAAACCTGGGAAGGGAATTTTAATTTTTTATTATTAAATATTTTATAAAATAAAAATGTAGGGTTCAAATGGGGTAGAGTTAAATTTTAAAAGTAAAATATTTGGCTATAGATTTTGTTTTTGTATAGGAAATGTAAATTTTAATTTATTATTATTATTTTTAAAAGGTGAAATCAATTTTTAAAAGGTGTCAAAAAAATTTTACCATTTTTTTATTTTCATATCATATATATTAAATTTATATAAAAAAATTGAAAATTTTTGAAGTGTCAATTGATACCCTCAATTTATGTGGCTCTGCCCATGCTGTAAGGATTTCTCGTCTTTCTATAGAAGCTACTTGGACTACCATCTAACCAAAAATATAAATTTGAAAATCAAGACTATCTTAATTTTACACTGATGTCTATTGCACTTTATTGCATAACACCTAAGAAATTGAAAGTGCAAATGCATAAGCTTTTGGTTAGGAGTTTTATATTGCTTAGTGTGTCACTTTTATAAGCCCTAATTCTATTTATTAATAAGAATGATGGAGTACTACGATTTTGTATTGAGTATCAAAAGTTAGATAAATTGACTATAAAAAATAAGTATTTGTTACCAAATATTGGTTACTTGTTTGATTAGTTTAGGTGGATTATTTTTTTATGAAATTACACGAGGAATGGATATTATTAACTAAAAGTGAAGTAATAAAGTGTTTTAAAAACCTCACTCAGGGCTCGATGAAAGACTCTTTAATTGGCCTAAACATAAACTAGGCCAAAAAAAGTCATATTAAACTATTAAAACAAAAGTTTATCGATTTAAAACGAAAACCACATGTAACGCCATGAATCTCGGGATAGTAGTTTCGGGTCAACCAAAGGTTCATAAATCGAGCCCAATAGACTCATAGAAGACCTTGGACCAAGTTAAATTTAGAAGTGGGCTTTTGTTAGGCCCAATTAATTGAACATGAGATCATTTTATATCTAAGTGAAAGTTGAAGGACTAAAAGGGGTATTAAGTCATTCTTGAAAACAAAAAACAAGTCTAAATTATTTTAATTGGTGGTGATTTAATATGCTTTAACCACTCAACGTACTTCTCTTATTTTCATAATTTCCTTGTTCTTTGTCTTCTTCATTCTTCTCCATCTTTCATGCTTCAAGAAAACCAATAAAGGTAGAAACTTGATTACCCTCCAAGCTCTTTGAAGAAATTCTAAGGTAAGAATCATAACCTCTTCACCCCAAGATTTCATTTAAGCTCCCAATCTCTAAGTTTAGTCACCATAGCTCTAAGTAGGGGTTTAAGAATATAGGGACTTCTAACTCATTTTTAGGGTAAGATGAAATTAGAAAAGTGTTCTTAGATTTATTTAAGTTTCATAAACAAGTTAGTAACTCATTTTTCATGTTATGTTAGTGAGAGAACTGAGAGAAGGTTCCAATACCAAAGAGGAAAAGTTAACTCTTGGGATGATTGGAATGTTTTTCAGCAACTAAGACTCTAAGTTAACTCATTTCTATCCTTCCTATACCATTCGTAGGCCTCTTAGTGCATTTTCTTAGCTTGCATTAAGTTTGAAGATATGAGCATGTTCATGGAAAATCTTAGATTTATGTGCTTTTTAAGCTTGTAAATTGACTCTTTATGGCCCTAATAAACTCCCATAAGCTTTTAATAATGTTTGGGAACCTTAGTAGGGCTATTGGGTGATTAAAGAGTGAAATTTGAGCCCAAACAGGGCATTCCTGGGTTTGGGTGTCGGTACTAGAAGAATAGTACCGATATTGTTCTTACGTAAGGCAAAAACAAGGGGCTTTTGTGGTAGCAATATCGATACTCATTCATTATCGATACTGAGGGCCGGCCCGGTTTCAATACTCGTAGGAGGGGTTTCGAGATCGAAATTTAAGTGTCTATTTTTTGTATCAATACTCATGAGAGTATCGATACCAAGGGTAAAGTATGGATACTCTTGTGGTATTTTTTAAAACATTAAAGCCCAAGAAGTATTGATACTGGCTTAGAAGTATCGATATTATTCCTTCAGCGTAGCCTTCAATTTCATGTTTGATATCAATACCCAAGTAAGAGTACCGATACACATGGGTCAGTGACGATACTGATAGGCTCAGTATCAGTACCATCGCACACTTTGGGACAAGAAAATAAGGGGAATTAAAAACTTAGTTGAGGGACCCAAGAACACCCTAATTACCTTTAATAAAATATCAAGGGAAAATTATATTAATAATTGAAATTTACACTTAAAAACCCTATAACATATATAATTATAAAACTAGCCTTATATAATGATCGAGAAATGAATAGGACACCAAAGTTACTATAGTTACAGGATAAACATTTGTATGTTAAAACATCCGTACAAAACTAATCTAATATATAAGGCACTTATCTACTAACCAGATGTAGATGCCCCAATTACTCGCAAGGAGTTGGTTGGTTGGGTGAATGTTTCAATGTAGAAATTTCAGACCTCACACTAGGTAGACTATAGGGGTATGTATCTCTCAGATGTAGTAAAACCCTCCGACCAGATCATGATGCCTACCTCTGTGAGTATGCTTAGCTTAGTATACTTGTATACTAATAGTTATGCTTACTAGCATGTACATATAGAAGATTCATGTAGTATAGTTTGGTTATTAGTGTGGCACTGAGCTTGTGAGCTTATTTTTAGTGGGCATGTAATGTATATGAACCATTTTGTATTCAAGTCGTAATTGTGTTTTGTGATTGATTGTAAACTTTATTTGAACTTATTTTGGGGGCTCCCGTAATTTTTTTAAATTAGATATTAAACATTAATTTCTTATTAACGCATGGATGAAATTTAAAATGTATGCACACGTCGTTTTAAAAAAAATAGGTTAGCCACTTCGGTGGTTCTGTATGACACCTTGGTATGTCGATCTTTGGGTCGTATTATATTAGGACATTAAATTCATTGGTATCAAAGTGTCAGGTTTAGCCGTTTCTAAGACTCGAGGGTTAGAGTCAGTAAAGGTTTATATATATACATGCCTCTAGACTGAAATAGATTTAATATCCCCCTTTTTTCTTTATTATTATAGAAAACAATTATGGGATAGTTCAACCCATAATCACGAGGGTAAAAAGGAGAGTCGTTCCTCCTTAGCAGATGACTATAGGGATGAGTACATCCCATACTCAGAGTTTAAGATTTCGGGAGACGCTGGTGTCGACGAAGCGACATTCTTTAGAGACCTGATGGCGACCTTGAGGTGCATAGTAAGAGCCATACCTAGGACTCCAACCACACCACCTTGCGATGCATAGTGAGAGCCAACCCCTCAAAATGTAGCACCCCAAGAGTTTCTAGTCGAGTGACTGCGTCGGTATAAGATGATCGACGTCTTTGGTTCAGGGGATAATGACCCCATTACGGTAGATCAATGGCTTAGAAAGAGACCCTCCGTACACTTCGATAGTTGCACCTGACACCCGAGGGTAATTTAGACTATGTCACATCCCTATTAAAAGGTGACATCATCAACTGATGGGAGACAATCAAGTTGGCTATGGAGTCTGAGCGACTAACGTAGGATTTTTTCCTGTTAGAGTTAAGGGAGAAGTATATTGAAGTGGCTCATATGGATGACTTGAGGGACCAATTCCTCCATTTAACCTAGGGGGATCGATCAATGATGGAGTATGAGATAGATTTTCTCCGATTGAGTTGGTACACACTAGATTAGATTTCATCAAAGTACCACTGCTGTAGGAGATTTATGGAGGGCCTCAATGTCAACATTCTCACCCACCTAATTGCCAACCCACCTAGGATATTTAATGAGTTGGTTTGCTAAGCGAAGGTAATTAAGAAATTTATGGGAATAAGATCTAGAGCATCCAATGTTGCTCCATGACAAAGTTAGAGGACAACATAGTCCTCGAGGTTAACTCAGACATCGAACAAAAGAGCCAGAGATTCTCAGGTTTCATGGAGGACCCTAGTGAGCTAGTCCAAGAGACTGACTTAGAGCTCAGATCGTGGAGATAGCAATCGCATCAGTGGCTAGTTCTTCTGGATCAGTGAAGACACATTATCTAGCCTATCAGACCTATGGAAAAGAGGTACATAAGAGCACTTCATTTTAAGACTATAGGTTGTTTTGGTTGTGGCTCACCAGACCATTTTATGCGGGATTTTTTAGAGGCATAAAGTGTGGCCTCAGTTCAGACCCAAAGGTTAGCTTAATCAATTTATTGAGGCCATTAACCCTCAAAAGGTGAGAGTTTTACTTACAGACAACATAATAGAGGTACTACTAGATCTATGTTTGGTTCAGAGACTAGAGTAGCCTCCCCTTAGTACATCATCCGAGATTAAGAGGAGTGTGATGACACCAATGTGATATCAAGTACTTTTACTATGTTTTCTATTCTTATTACAACATTAGTATACTTAGGATCCACCCAATTTTATATATGTTATGATTTAGTGCAAGATAGAAACTTTTCAACTGAAGATTTAGAGATAGGGGCTAGAGTGTCTAGTCCTCTAGGGTTAGATGTTTTGGTCGACAAGATCCATTATCGTTTTCTAGTTGAAATCCATAGTAAATTTTTCCCCGCCGATTTGATGGAGTTGTCGTTAAGAGAGTTTGATATTATTTTGAGTATGGATTGACTTTTAAAACACGGTGCTAATTTAAGGTGTAAGGTCAGATAACTCAAGCTTAGAAAATGTGATGGGACCAAGGTGGTGATGGTTGGTGAAAAACTTGGGTGTTCAAGGATGGGTTCGCTAATTAAGGCTCAAAGGATGGTCGAGACATGTTATGAAGCTTTCTTGGCTCATATAGTAGACACTCGGGTTATGATTTCTACGATTAGAGGTATCCAAACTATTAAAGATTTCCCAGATGTGTTACTAGAAGAATTGCTAGGGTTACCCCGTGACCGAGAGTTAGAATTTAGTATTGAGGTATATTCGGGTTTCGCTCCAGTGTCCATTGTTCCCTTTTTGCATGATACCAACAGAGCTAAAATAGTTGAAAGTCCAACTCCATGAGCTATTAGTAAAGGGCTTTATCTGACCAACTATATTTTCTTTGGGAGCATTAGTCCTTTTTGTGAAGAAGAAAGATGACTTGATGAGGTTGTGTATCAAGAATAAATTGACAATCAAGAACTGATATCCTCTCCCTAGGATAGATGATCTCTTCAACCAACTTAAGGGAGCTTGTGTTTTCTCCAAGAAAGACCTAAGGTTCAGGTATTACCAGCTGGAGTTTAAGGATGCTGACATAGCAAAAAAACATTTAAGATGAGGTATGGTCATTATGATTTCCTTGTGATATCATTTGGACTCACCAATTCCTCAGTGGTATTTATGAACTTGATGAACCAAGTTTTCCACCCATACGTAGACCAATTTTTGGTTGCTATAGATGACATCCTCGTGTACTCATGATCAGAGGAAGAGCATGACTAACACTTTCATATAGTTTTGTAAACATTGCGAGATCATCAGTTGTTTGCTAATTTTGGACATTGTGACTTCTGGTTATCCGAGATATCCTTCTTGGGACATGTAGTAGCAACAGACGACATCTGACTTGACCCTCAAAAAATTCAGACAGTGTTAAAATGGGAACCACCGAAGAATATGATAGAAGATCATAGATTCTTAGGACTTGCGGGATACCATCATCAATTCGTAAAAGGTTTTCAAAAATAACACTCCAATGAAAGCTAATTTTGAAGGGAGTTCTGTTTGTGTGGGACGAGAAGCGTCAGAAGAGCTTTAAATAATTAAATACCATTTTAACCCAAACACCCGTTTTAACCCAAACAGAATCTAGTAAGGAGTTCACACTGTTTAGCTGAATGACCTTAGGTATGTGCTTATGTAAGAAGGAAAATTAGTGGCTTATGTATCACGTCAACTAAAGCAGCATGAGCGTAATTACCCTACTGATGACTTAAAGCTCACAACAGTAGTTTTTGCGATTAAGATTTGGTGGCATTATCTGTTTGGAAAGAAGTACCATATCTTCACAAACACAATATCCTTAAGTATTTCCTTCTCCATAAGAAGTTGAGCTTAAGACAACGTAGATGGGTCGAGGTGCTAAAAGATTATGACTGTGTGATTGACTATTATCTGGTGAAAGCAAATGTGGTGGAAGATGTTTTGAGTATGAAGTCAATATCAAAATTGAGGGTTTTGTTAGCTCGTTTGAGGTTGTTAGATGATGGAGACTTGTTAGATGAGCTTCTGGTCGAACCCGAGTTAGTGAGCAAATTCAAGAGGTTGTAAGGTGCAAACAATCTTCTAAGGGCTCGCATGGAGCAAGTCCACCAAAGCGAGGCATCTGGTTTTGAATTACGTGAGGGAGATGTATTATTCTTTAGTGGTCGTTTATGTGTGGATGAAAACAAGTAGTAGTGTAACAAGATTCTACATGAAGTACATTGTAGTCTACTCTCAGTTCACCCAAGTAGTAATATGATGTATCAAGAGCTTTGACCATTGTATTGGTGGTTAGGCAAGAAAAGGGAAGTATCCAAGTTTGTATCAAAGTACTTGGTATGTCAGCAATTCAAGGCAAAACATCAATTTCCTTCGGGATTTCTTTAACCAGTTCAGATTTCGTAGCAGAAATATGATAAAGTGACTATAGACTTCATGACCGGGTTACCCATGACTAGACAAAGGCACGACACAGTTTGGGTTATTATGGATAGATTAACTAAGGCGACTCATTTTATCCAAGTACGGATGGATTTTACCCTAGAGAGATTAACATAGTTATATATATATAAGAGATAGTAAGGTTGCATGGCGTTTCGACATCAATCATATCTGATATGGATCTTCGCTTCACCTCTAGATTCTGGAAAGCTCTTCATGAATCCCTAGGCACCAAATTGCACTTTATCATCGCCTTTCCTCCTTAGACAGACAACCAATCTGAGCGTGTTATCCAGATCCTAAGAGATATGCTTAGGTGCATCATCATAAATCTTGAGGGTAGTTGGAAGGATCATCTATAAGTAGAAGAATTCACGTACAAAAATAGCTACCAGTCTAATATCTAAATTGCTCTGTACTAGGCTTTGTATGGACACAAATGTAGGATTCCCCTATGTTAGATGGAGCTCAAGGAAGAAAAGATAATAGGTCCAGACTTGATCATGGAAACTAAGGAGAAAGTTCAGTTGATTCAGAGTAGCTGAAGAAAGCTTCCGATAGGCAAAAGTCATATATGAACTTGAAGAGAAAGGACATTGAGTTTTCCGTGAGAGATAATGTCTTCCTCAAGGTGTTTCTGTGGAAGAAGGTGCTTTATTTTGGGTTCAAAGGAAAGTTATCCCTGTATTTCATAGGACCACACGCGATTCCTGAGAGAATTGGACCCATAGCATATCGATTAGCTTTACCTTTAGAGTTGGAGTGTATCCATAATGTGTTCCACATGTCTATGTTGAGGATATACCATTCTGACTCTTCCCAAATCATTCCAATAGAGTAAATTGAAGTGAGCCAAGATATGACCTACGAGAAGAATCGATAAGGATATTGGCGAAGGATGTGAAGGAGTTAAGAAACAAAAAGATTCATTTAGTGAAAGTGATGTGGAGGAACCATGGTGTTGATAAAAGCAACGTGTGAAATCGAAAAAGACATGCAACTTCAATATTTACATCTTTCTATGGAGGTAAATTTCGAGGACAAAATTTCTTCTTAGAGAGGAAAGATGTAAAGCCCCAAATCCCGAACTAGTAATTTCGGGTCAACCTGAGGTTCATAAATCAAGCCCAATAGAATCATAGAAGATCTTGTTTCAGGTTACATTAGGAAGCGGGCTTGTATTATGATCAATTAATAAAATTTGAGATCATTTTATATCTAAGTGAAAGTTGAAGGACTAAAAGTTGTATTAAGCCATTCTTGAAAATATGGTTGAATTGTTTTAATTGGCGACGATGTAATATACTTTAACCACTCTCTTACTTCCCTTATTTTCATCATTTCCTAATCCTCTACCTTCTTCCTTCTTCTCAATTTTTTATCCTTAAACCAACGAAGGCAGAAACTTGATCACCACTCAAGCTCTTTAAAGAAAATATAAGATAAGAATCATTACCTCCTCAGCCCGAGTTTTCTAGTAAGCTCCTAATCTCTAAGGTTGGTCATTAGAGCTCTAAGTGGAGATTTAGTGGGGGTTTAAGAATATAGGGACTTCTAGTTCGTTTTTGGGGTAAGATGAAATTAGGAAAGTGTTCTTAGACTTATTTTAGTTTCATAAACAAGTTAGTAGCTCATTTTCCATGTTATGTTAGTGAGATAAGTAGGAGAAGATTCCAACACCAAAGCAAAGGAAAAGTTAACTCTTGGGTGGTTGGAACATTTTTCAACAACCAAGATTCTAAGATAACACATTTTTAACCTTACTATACCATTTGTAGGCCTCTTAGTGCATTTTCTTAGCTTGCATTAAGTTTAAGACATATGAGTATGTTCATGGAAAATCTTAGATTTATGTGTTTTTAAGCTTTCAAATTGACTATTTCTGACCCTAATAAACTCTCATAAGCTTTTAATAATGTTTGAGAACCTCGGTAGTGCTGTTGAGGTGATTAAAGAGTGAAATTCAAGCCAAAACAGGGCATTCCTAGGTTTGGGTATCGGTACTGTAAGAATAATACCTATATTGTTCTTACATAGGGCTAAAACAAAAGTGTTTTTGGGGTAGTAGTATTAGTACTCATTTGTTGAGTATCGATACCGAGGGCCCAATTTTGATACTTGCATGAGGGGTTTCGAGACTGTAATTCCAGTGCCCATTTTTTGTACCGGTACTCCCAGAGTATCGATACTTACCGTAGGAGTATTGATACTTCCCGTAGGAGTATTGATACAAAGGTAATTTTCAAAACATCAAAATCCAATTTAGTATCGATACCGCAGTTGGTATCGATACTCTAGCTGGGGATTATCGATACTCTCTTAGAAGTATCGATAGTATCCCTTCAGCTTAGCCTTAAATTTCATATATGGTATCGATACTTGAGTAAGAGTATTGATACTCGTGGGTTAGTTCTGATACCAAGAGGATCAGAATTGGTACTATCGCACACTTTAGGATAAGAAAATAAAGGGAATTAAAGACTTAGTTGAGGGACCCAAGAACACCCTAATTACCTCAAATAAAATATCTGGGGAAAATTATATTAATAATTGAAATTTATACCTAGAAACCTTATAACTTAAGGTAAATAAAATAGGCTTGTATGATGCTCGAGAAATGAATCGAACACACGATTTGCTCTATTTATAGGATAAACGTTTGTATGTTAGAATGTCTAGACAAAACTAATCTAGTGCACAAGGCACTTATCAACCGACCGGGCGTTGATGTCCCAAGTACGTTTAAGGAGTTCGTTGGTTGGGTGAATGTTCCGTAGTAGAAATTTTGGTTGAAACTTCTTATTACTATTTTAGTACTTAACTTTACTTAATATATAGGTTGAAACAGAATTTAAACACAATCTTTTGATATTTAAAAATATAATGTAGATCACCATTTCAATTGAAATCTTCTTTAATTTACTTAGCAAACTCTATTTATGGTTCATTCTAATTATTAATATTTTAGTTGATTTTATTTTAATTGTTAAGTTTTTTTAGGTGATGAGATTACTTTATGTAGTAACTAGCATGTTGATTCCTCATATAACTTGGAGGTAACCATCCCTAGCATCTAGGTGAACATTTGTAGACCTGGTGTAAATTCCCACACGTGTCTAGCTAAACTATCTATAGTTTTGTTACAATCTCTGAAAATATGCTTTATATTAACTGCCCATTCTTCTTTCAATTGATTGTCTATATACTGAAGCAAAGTAAGTTGCCTCCATTCTCTTGGATATGTTTTTATTAAGTTTACTACTTTCATATTGTTTTTTATAAGCACCAATTTCTTTGCTCTGATCTCCCAGGCAATTTCAAGGCCCTCATAAACTCTCCATAGCTCAGTTTTAATAGTGGAACATATTTCAATCCTCTTAGCAAACTATATCATCCATTCTTCTCTGAGGTTCTTTATGAATTCCACACAAGTAAACTCATTCGTTGAGTTCTTGTGGGCACCATATGTGTTAATCATGTACCATTCATTTGTCGTATATTGTCCTGGTTCTTGGTCTTACCTCTAGAAGCTTTCTTCTTGAATTTTCTTTGTCTTCTTTACTCCGATGATTTGTTGTGTGAGTCTGGTACCTTTCTTCAACATCGTCTCTTTTTCAATAACATTTGGATCAAATATCTCTTTATTCCTTCTCTCCTATAAGGTTGATATCAGAGTTCCAAACAAAATCCCCTAGTCATTAATTTTTCTTGTTGGGTTAGATTAATTATGTAACACCCTAATCTGATCAGATCCAACCCGAGATTGAAGGACAAAAGCATTACACGAGACCCAAGAAGTGGCTAATCCAAAAAAATTCCTTTAAGACAACATATAAATCATCATTCAAAATTTCATCAATTAAAAACATACATGAAAACATTAGTATTTAAGTTTGCAAATATAGGGAGCTCTCAATACATCCCAAAATAATACATATCAAATATTTCAAAAAATAGAGTTAATACTTGAATACATAAAAGTCTATGAATAGTACATATCCTCTAAAAAGATTCAATACGTACGTTGATGCCTCGACGAATTTGGAATCACATAACAGTGATAAGCTCCTTGATGGATCTCTTAAGAACCTATGTGAGAAAACAAATTATGAACAGACAGATACATGAACATATTAGAAAACTGACATACAAAGTTGATGTAGGCATTATGGTATGATCGGAGGGTCTGCATCTCGGGGCGTACACTCCTCTAGCCTACCTATGATACCCTTGTGTATTTGGGATTTTTCATCTCCATCATGTTTCCTAAGTCTTCCTTAACCAAAACCATACTTAAATTTTAAGGATTAACCAAAAGAAATCCAACTTACCTTGGCTTGAGGCTTCACGTTGGAGACGAAGAAGATGAAGAAGATAAGTCTGGAAACTTATCTCCTCAAAACATGCTCCACATGGGTATTATAATACCCAATAATTATTATTTAATTATTTTTCCTTTTTCAATGACTCATTTACCCTTTGACTCTTCCTTCATTTGTTAATTCATCCTACACCAACATCTTTCAATTAATTCCTTCACTTTTCAATTTATCTAATTTGTGAATTTTAAAATCTTACACTTTAATCACTAACCTGGTATTAATGATGTTACAAATCTCCCCCTTAAGAAAATTCTTCCTCAAATTTTCATTGCACGAACAAATGGGGGTACTGATGTCGCATATCCTCTTCACGTTCCCATGTGGCTTCCTCTACTTTGTGATTTATCCATAGCACTTTGACTAACGGAATAGTCTTATTCCTCAACGGTTTGACTTCATAAGCCAATATTCTTATTGGTTCTTCTTAATAGGTTAAATCAGGTTGGACTTTTAGTTGCTCTGGTGCAACGATGTGAGAGGGATCAGATCTATATCTTCGAAGCATTGAAACATGAAAGGAATCATGTATCTTTTCCATCTCACGTGGCAAAGCTAGTTGATATGTCATAGATCCTATTCTCTTTACAATCTCATATGGTCCAATAAATCTAGGACACAACTTTCCTTTTCGACCAAATCGTAATACTTTCTTCCAGGGAGATACTTTCAAGAAAATTTTATCTCCAACTTCAAATTCAATCTCTTTTCTTTTAAGATCGGAATAGGACTTTTGCCGATCAAATGCCACTTAGAGATTATTCTGAATTTCTCGAACTTTTTCTTCCACATCTTAAATCAAATCCGGACCAAGAACACTTCGATCTTTAAGTTCATACCAGTTTAATGGCGTACGACATTTTCTTCCATATAAAGCTTCATAGGGTGCCATCTTGATACTGGACTGATAAATATTGTTGTAAGCAAATTCTGCCAATGGTAAATACTTCTCCCAAGTTCCTTTGAACTCAATTACACATGCTCTCAACATATCTTCCAAGATTTGAATCTCTTTCTGATTTCCCGTCAGTTTGAGGATGAAAGATATACTAAATTAAGCGAGTTCTCAACGCTCCATGTAGGGATTTCAGATCTATAAGTAAATCGGGGTCTCGATCAGAAACTATATAAACAGGCACTCCATGCAATCTAATAATTTCTCTAATGTACAGTTTGCATACTTTTCCATAGAGAAATCAGTTCTAACAGGAAGAAAATGCGTTGATTAGTCAATCGATCAACAATTACCCATATTGAATCTCTTTTTCGGAGTCAATGGTAACCCCGAAACATATCCATCATCACATTTCCCACTTCCATTGTGGAATAGAAAGCGATTGCAATAACCTTGACATCCTTGTAGCATCACATTTTTGCTGCTATTGTCGATATACATTTGCTAAAGGATTAAACCTTTCACTAATCACATTTACTTTTATCCCTTCTGGCCTCTCAGGGTTACCTTTTTCAATATACAATCATATTCTCATAATAACGAAATAGCCAATCCTTCCCAAATCACTTAGAATTCATCAAAGGTAGTTCCATCAGATTAGCAGGAAATTCAATTCCCTGAATCTTTATGGGACATCCCTTACAGACCTTATTTACTCGAGCATTGTGCCCTAAAGGATTAGTTACTACCACCTCATTACTCATAGCTTCTAACGAAATTCTTAATTGTTTTACTAATTTACTGCTAATATAAGAATAATTGGAACTCGGATCAATCAACACCAATACTAATTTATCATACAGCTGGAAAGTACCTGCTATAACATCAGGATCATCACGATCTTCACTTGTCTTTAAATTGTATACTCACGCCGTTGAGCGAATTTCAGGTTCTGCAGATGATTCAGATTGATTCATCCATGTACCTCTTCCTTGTCCTCTTTGTGAGGCAGAAACATTTATTTTAGATGGTGCAGACTCACCCACCATTAATGGACAATCCTGGATAAATTTTGGCATCTTCGCATCTGAAACACGCTAAAAGCCATTCGACATGTTCCAAAATGATTTTTCCCTCAATGAAGGCATTGTCACGCTTGACTTTGAGTGGCTCTTCCAGTACCGGATCCCACTGATTGCGTCTGTCGAGCTCTCATCTGAATTGCTCCTCTAGCAAATGATACAATTGATTCTGATCTAGCTTAAGGTCGGAATCTCGAATCTCTTCCTCTTTTTGATGGTGCTGTGCTTGAAGAAGCACCTGTCCTCTTAGATGTTTGAACTCTTAAGTCCCCGAATCTCTCATTCTAAGCTCTATCAAGAGCTTTAGCACGATTAATCACCTCCTGGAACGAGGACAAGTTCAGTACTATACTCTCTTTTAATCTAGGGCGCAATCCCTCCACAAATCTTCACAAGCGTCTTTCTCTGTAGTAACAAGCTCTGAAGAAAACCGACTCAGCTTATTAAATTCACATTCATATTTGTATACGGAGTGATTCATTTGTTTCAAATTTATAAACTCCTACTTCATTTACCTGATGAATTGATTTCCAATATATTTGTGCTTAAACTCTCCCAGAACATAGACCAAGTTACTTGATCACTTGACATCCTCATGGTGACATTCGGCCACCATATTCTAGCTTGTCTTCTAAATAAAGACACAGCTCCATCCAGCTTCTCCACTTCATAATAGTGGAAACCATCTAACATGATTTTCAAATCATTTAACCAAATATCTACTGCAACCGGACCTTCCTCTGCTTCTCCCTTAAATTCGGGAGCTCCTAATCATCTCAACTCCTTTGCTACATTTACTCTGGGAGTTGATGGAGCAGGAGGTTGGAAACGCGTCAATATCGCATCTAACGTTCTAAATAACACATCTTGATCAGCAATAGGAACTCCAGAAGGATCCTTTTCTTCACCACCTTGCCTGGCCAGCGTAGGTGAATTACTACTCTCAGCGGGACGATCATCTCTTGCTTCACTTCAAGAACTATAATGTCCAGACATCTAATAAGAACAAACATATCGTTCTATTAGCAAAACAACATACTCATTACTATACCATATCAGAAGTTTTCACTATTTTGTTGGTATATATACATTATAAGACACTCTAGACTTCGGTTTATACTGAGAATCGACTAAACCGTAGCTCTGATACCATTAAATGTAACACCCCCAACCCGTACCCGACCCGGATACGAGTCCGAGATGTCACATTAACTTTTTAAAACAATATTCTTATAAAATAACACAACATTTGAATTTATATAAAAAATAAAATAATATACTATTAAATTATGTTTCATTATAAAAATTTAAGGCAAAATGTTTTTATGAACAGTGTGTATTTGGGGTGATTTTAACGCGTACCTTGATCTAGATGAAATGTTAGGGAGTTCACAAAATTGCCATGCTATCGACATTCTTCAATCTTTTTTATAGCAAGCTAATCTTATAGATATGCCCATGTCAAGAGGAACTTTCACTTGGTTCAATAACATAATATCTCCAACATGGGTTAGATTAGATCGGTTCTTAGTTTGTGGAAGATTCTTAAGCAGTTTCCCTAATATATCATAAAGTCTCCAGCAGAAATCCATTTCTGATCATAATTTGATTCTGTTAAAGGACACTACTCTAAATTTGGGCCCCAAACCATTTAGATTTTTTAACTACCTATTATAGGAAAAAGGATTTGATGAAGTGGTTGAAGCATCCCTAGCAGTTGAAAAGAAGAAGATTAATAGAGGGGGAATTTTTAGAATGTTACAGGCTACCAAAAAGAATATCAGAAAATGGCCTGGTAGCTGTCATCTAGGGTTGGCAGACTCTATTATGTTGCAGGGGAAAAAATAAGTGAAATAGAGTTAAAGTCACAAAGAGGTATTCTAAAGACAGGGGAGTGGGATCAGTTGATTGATTCTAAAAATGAATTATGGAGGCTGCTTAGGATTGAAGAGAGAATTTGATTCTAGAAGTCAAGATCGAGATGGATCAAAGATGAAGATAAAAACACGAGGTTCTTCCACATTAGTGCAATGAAAAAAAAATAGATTAAATTCTATTCATTCATTAACATTCGAAGGGGAAGTATTTTTTAATTCAGAAAACATTAAAGCCCTAGTGTTCAAGTTCTTCAAGGAGGCTTATAATGTTAAATCAACGATGGAAGCAGAGGGCGTCAATCTTATTTTTGCAAAACTGACAGTAGATCAATGTGCTTTCATTGAGGAGGATTTCTCTGAGTAAGAAGTGTGGCAAGCAATTTCAACCTCTGAAAGTTCAAAAGCTCTATGTCTAGATGGTTTTACTATGGGTTTTTTCAAGAAATACTGGAAGAGCTTGAAGGAGCAGATTATGAATTTTTTTACAGAATTTTATAATGGAAAGAAATGGGGTCATGGGGTTAACCATTCCTTTATTACCTTGATTCCAAAGAAAGGTAATCCGGAGAGACTTGAAGATTATAGACCCATTAGTCTAGTTGGAAGCCTTTATAAAATTTTGTCTAAAGTACTTTCAAAGAGATTGGCTTCTTGTGTCAAATATATTATTAGCCCAAACCAGTTTGCTTTTATCCCAGGGAGACAGTTGTTGGATTGTGCATGCTTAGCTAACGAACGCATTGATTTTTAGAGGAAACAAGGGATTAAAGGGGTTGTATTTAAAGTGGACTTTAGTAGGGCATATGATATTGTGGAATGGTCGATTCTTCTCAGAATAATGAAAGAGATGGGCTTCGGTGAGAGATGGTGTTCGTGGATTTCTCAGTTTATTTCTACTACTTCAATATCGGTTTTAGTAAATGGGTCTCCTACAGAAGAGTTTCCTATTGCTAAAGGATTAAGACAATGTTGTAGCCTTTCTCAACTGTTGTTCAATATGGTTGGTGAACTGCTCCATTTGATGTTGACTAAAGCTATTGAATTGGGCCTATTTCAAGGGTTTTCTTTTGTTAAAACTCAAAATTCTTTTACTCTATCACATCTACATTTTGCATACGATTTAATTATTTTCTCAAAAGCTTATCTTACTCAGATTAAGAACGTTGGAAGAGTTTTGAGAATTTTCAGCTTAATAACTAGGTTACATCTGAATTTAGCTAAGAGCAAACTCTATGGAATTAATATAGAGGAAAACATCCTACAAGATTGGGCTAAGGCAATTGGGTGTTCTGTTGGCTTATTTCCTTCAGTTTATTTAGACCCTGCCTCTTGGAGCAAAAAAGAATTCGGAAAAATTATGGGAACTGGTAATTCAGAATTTTAACAAGAAATTGGTAAGGTGGAAAGCTTCCTCATTATCTATGGCTGGTAGATTGGTGCTCCTAAATTCTGTTTTTTCATCGCTACCCATTTTTTCCTTTCTATTTTCAAGATGGCGATAAAAATTAGCCAAAAGATAAATTCCTTGATGGCGAATTTTCTATGGGATAGTGGGGTTGAAAAGAAAAAAATTTCTTTGGGTGAGTTGGAAGAATGTTTGCAAACCGCTGAAAAGTGGAGGGTTGGAAGTCGCTGATATGAACCTTACCAATCGTGCTTTTGTTAGGTAAATGGGTGTGGAAGTTTGCAAATGAAAAAAAAATCATTGTAGAAAACAATTTTATGCAACAAGCATAATGTTAGATGTTATACCATGGACATCAACAAGGTAGTCTCTCAGCAGGATTCTTGGATATGGAGAGGAATTGTTAATAATTTTGTAACACCCCCAACCCGTACCCGACCCGGATACGTGTCTGAGATGTCACGTTGACTTTTTTTTAAAACAAATCTTACAAAATAACACAACATTTGAACTTATATAAAAAAATACAATAATATTCTATTAAATTATGTTTTATTATAAAAATTTAAGGCAAAACATTTTTACGAACAGTAATCTACGGTATGAACAGTACCATGAACAGTGCTATAGTATACCGCTGCACTGCTACAGTGTACCGATGCACAAAAACATCGAATATAAATTGTGTATCGATGCACTGCTACAGTAACTTCGGCTCAAACTATATAAAACTCATAAAAATTAACTTTCATCACTATACATTTACCATTTACATAAATTCATTTAAAACATTCCAAAACTTGATCAGAGCACAAATACTTAATTTAAATACTTTGTTTACATGTCAACCTATTTATCACGTAATAGTACATACTTTTTAATTTACTTCTGATCTGATAGTTGTAGGAGTAATGTTGTCCCAGTTGTCTAACCTTGCTTGTCCATCTTCTCTAATCCTACGTGTGAAACACTCACACGCTAAGTCATCGACTTAGTGAGTCATAATAATAATGATAATAAAAATATAATGAAAATGTCATAATGAAATGCAATATCATGAAATCATATATTCAATCCATACAAGTCATGTAACCATGTATCTTACCTGTAATCTTATCAAATTAATCATCATGAATTCATATAATAAGTTCACTGGACCATGATAATATTGAGAACCTGAGGTATATGAGTACTCTGAGGTTGTGCACTATGTTGTCACCACAGCTCGTATAAATTGTACTGAAGTGCCACGTAGAATTTGTCCCGAAGGACCGCGTAGGAAGGCACCGAAGTGCCACGTAGAATTGCACCATAATGCCATATAAAATTTGTCCATAAGAACCACATAGAAATTCCTTAAGAATCTTATACATATACTAAGGATCAAGTATGTGTCTCAAAAGGCCTCATACATGTTCCAAAGAATACATATATATACCAATGGACCACGTAGAATTTGTCTCGAAGGACCGTGTAGACCCTCTACACTTGGCATGCCAACTATACCTATAGTTCTCATTACATAACATGGGCTTTCACAATTCACATAGTTTATATCGCGTAGACATATCATTTTCATACCTTTCTCACATAGCTCATATAACTTTTCCTACATATTCATGTCATATAATGCATATGGTATGAACTCATATCATGTTTCATAATATGAAATGAATCATATATCAAAGTATTAAATCTAGACTTATCACAAGTCTAGGACTGAATATATTTCTATAATCATGATATGCATATGCACTCACCTATATCTCTTTGCCTTTTCCTCGATCAATCTTACTTGTCACATGTTTCGGAGCTCGTTTAAGCTCTGTATCTACATAAATATAATTTTCAAGAGGATTATCATAAGTCTAATCCTTATAACTTGTTGTTAATGACTTAAGCTAATTCAATGAACCAAAAATTCACGTTTCCTTTAGGAGTGTACCGATGCACTATGGTGTATCGGTACACAAATTAGGTTCGAAATTCTCATGCATCGATGCACCCCTTAATGTATCGATGCACCTTCAAAATTGTCTTAGTGCATCGGTACCATTCATAATGTATCGATGCACCCTACCTAGAACAGAGTTTTTCACCCTAAAATTCATCAACTTTCATTAATTTCCTCATATAAAACTCCTTTCATAACACTAAACTCAACTACAACCATTTTAACTAACTTTTATCATTCTAACACCTTATTATCTCTTATATCTCATCCAAATTCTTAAAATCGAGAATCTTACTAAATTTTCCATGTAATCCAAACTTATTTCTAACACTTATAACTTCTTATTCTAATAGATAACAAGTCAAATTCAACCTCCAATTCATTTTTACATCCTTATTCAAATTTCACTTATCCACTTCTTATCTTTAATCCTTCATAACTTACAAATCTTTGAGTTTCTATAACCTTTTTCATCTCCATCATGTTTCCTAAGTCCTTAACCAAAACTATAACTTAAATTTAAGGATTAACTAAAAGAAATCCAACTTACCTTGGCTTATGGCTTCACGTTGGAGAAGAAGAAGATGAAGAAGATGAAGAAGATAAGTCTGGAAACTTATCTCCTCAAAACATGTTCCACATGGGTATTATAATACCCAATAATTATTATTTAATTATTTTTCCTTGTTCAATGACTCATTTTCCCTTTGACTATTCCTTCATTTGTTAATTCATCCTACACCAACATCTTTCAATTAATTCCTTCACTTTTCAATTTATCTAATTTGGTCATTGAATTTAATATCTTATACTTTAATCACTAACCCGGTATTAAGGATGTTACAAATTTCTTGAAGGATGATTATGTGGAGGTTGTCTTAGATCCCATGCAAAGATCAAGTGAGGAATGGTAATATGTCTCTTTTTGGAATGATCTTTGGATAGGGGACTTTCCTTTGAAGATTCTTTTTCCTAGGATTTTTACGCTATCTACGAATAAGTGGGGTACAGTATCTGACTTTGGAAGATGATTCTAATGGATGGGAGTGGAAACATTAAAACTAGGAGGAATTTATGCGACTGGGAAGCTGGACAGCTGGTGGATCTATTGGAGATGCTTAATAACATTAAAATTGTTGATTCAATGGATGATTTTCTATTGTGGAATGAAATAGGTGATGGGCTATTTTCAATTAAAGCTTGCAGGTTATCACTTACTTCTACTAAAGATGATATTTTTTGTGGAAAAAATGGGTTTGGTTGGGGTTAGTTCCTCCAAGGGTTGAATCATTTCTTTGGCAAGTTTGTCAACGAAGAGTTGCTGTGAGAGTGGATTTGAAGTATAGGGGGTATACCTAGGGTAAAATAGTCTTTACCCTCTTTGTAATCAGTGTGAGGAAATAGTTCAACATTTATTCATTTCCTGCTCTATTTCGTGGGATCTTTGGAACAAACTAATAGGCTATTGGGAAATGGTTTTGGCACTGCCATGACCCTATAACACTTTTCAGCTCATGGTCTGATTTGAGACCTAATTCACTTATATGAATGTTTATTCCATGGGTAGTTTTTTTGGTCAATTTGGAAGTTGAGAAATAACATTGTCTTTTAAAAAGGAAAGTTGGACAGATCCTTCTTGTTTTTTATTGCTAAATTCATATTAGCCAAATGGTTTTTAGCAAAATACACTCATGTTTCTATTCAGGCGGACTTGTTAATTGGAGACCCTTCTTTGGCTGACAATCTTACTGCTTTTAAGCAAACCTGTTTTATGTTGGACTCCACCTCTGGTCCATTTCTTTAAGATGAATGTTGATGGGGCAGTGAGTAGTATTGGGTTGATAGGTGGCATAGGGGGTATTCTTAGAGATTGGAATGGTTCTGTTCTTATTTCTTTTTCAGAGAAAATTGGTCCTAGCCCTCCTCCTATAGCAGAATTGAAAGCCATACAGAAAGGTATCGACATCTTTGTCTCTTCAGAATGAGAGTTGAAAGGTAGATTGATTATTGAGAGTGATTGCAAATCAGCAGTGGATTGGATTATATCTCTTTCATCGATTTCTATTTTGCTTTCAAATTTTGTCAAACAAATTGTGTCTATTGTATCAGTGAAAACATTATTGTAAGGTTGATACCTAGGTGTTGTAATTGCGAGGTTGATAAGTTAGCAAAGGAGGAGATTGGGTGATTTAAAGTTTTAATTGTAGGTGTTAAGTTGGTTTGTGTGTTTTATAGAGCAGTTGTATTAGGGGACTGTTTAAGTATATGTAATTGGTTTATCAATAATATATTAAGGCACTTTTCCTTCTTCCGCTAGATGGTTCTTGCCTAAGGGTAAAAGACTTCTATGAGGGAGGTTTTAATGAGGCCCTACTTTCTATCAATAAAAAAACAAGATAACATTTTCTTTTAACATTATTACACTTTCAAAAATGTCAACTTAAGTAATTAAGCAATGCAATCACCATTACGCCCATTAAATTCCGAAACCAATTTGGAATCCATAATTATAATTATAGGATATCAAATTATATGAAAACATTATTTTAATATATTTAATATTATAAAATATATCAAACATTATCAAACATATTATTAAATATTAAATATGGGTTTGAAATATTGATTTTAATCTTAACTTTTACATAATTTTGAAATTACAAAAAATATTTTATAAAAGACTTTATGTTTACTAGTTTCATGTATCATTGTTATTATTATTTATAACATTTGAAAGGTAAATAATACTTCTTAGACATATGTACCATAACACGATAAAATAAAACATACGCACTCTATTATATTCCCACCAAATAAAGGAGTTCTTATATTTTTAACTGTTGAGTTTAATAAGTGCATAGTATATCCCAACATTATAATACCTTTGGTTATTTTATATTTTTATCTTTAATTATTTAATTCATGTACATTAATGAGTATATTTAAAAAATTAATGCCATTCAATTTTATATATATATAGTTTTACTCAGATTTAGGTTCGTTGGAGATTAACTCTTGATTTTTCTTCAATAGATATCTTCTCATTTCCTAATGTTAATCTTAGATGTTTATGCTTTATCATCGAACGATTCTAAATTTGTGTAAATTAAAAAGTTTACACTATGCAGTTGGATTATATATATATATATATTGTCGGGTTCCATGTCTTCGCTATTTAGAAATTTCCACGTTACTTGCTATGTTTGAGCTTCATAAATCATACCTAAGCGATGGTTGAAAAAACAAATTCTCAAATGATTATAGAAGATGGGTATGCATCCCAACTAACCTGGTAGCGCAGAAGCTGGGATAAATCAATAGCAAGGAGATCCTGAAGAAATCACCACCAGAAAGATAGATGGGGGACATCATCCGAACTTAGGTCCAGTAAGTCTCCAATAGGAGCTGCAGCTGGTTTAGCAACTCCATTAGGAATTCACATGGTACGATGGTCGAAGTTGAAGCAGCTGTTGGCAAGGAGCCATCTTTCCTTCCCGGTAGTCTCATCCAAACTGGCATTCATTCAACCAGAGAGATCTGTATGAATCATCTATCAGCTTTGTACTTCACAACAGTGGTACAATGCTGGAAACCTTCTAAAAGGTAGTGACATAAACCATATAATAATGATAATACTAAATAATCATACCTAATGTTCTGATACTTCTGAAGATACAATTAAATTCAGTAGATCGTTGCTGCAACTCGAGCAGAAGGCTCTGTTTATTCTGGAAAATTATATCCATGATCCTCCTAGAGCCACCATTCATTAAATTTGTTTTTATTTTTCAAAATTATTGACAAAGAATCTTAAATTTCTCGACAATTAGGATTGCTAAACAAATTGCCAAGAAATAAATTCAGGTTGGTCATGCTCTGATAGAGTTTGTTACCTGTAGATCAAGAAAAGCCAGTAGAAATGTATAACCATGGGGAAGGAAGAGACAATAAATGATAAAATATCCACTGAACAAGCAGGGAATCGAGAAGAGAGCTTAAACAGAGTAATCAAAGCCATCGCTTAGTAGTGAGATCCGATCTATGATGCTTAATAGCAACCTCTATGGCGTCCACAACATCAGATTCCGTTACCTGCTTAGGATATTTTAACAAGAAAATTACAGAATTTTCCAAACAGTAGTGGAAGAAGAGGATAAATCTAAGCATTCACAGAGACACTGACATAAAGGACTTTCAAACGCATCATAGAAAGCTAGAATCCCCTTGGTTTAAAAATCATATAGGATTTATGTGATCCCACGAGAAAACCCTACATTGAATGAAATACATTATTTCATCTACTGCAAGTAATCTCAGACTATGTTACTTGCCCTTGGATGTCATATTCCCATATCATGTATGAGACATGAATGTCGGACATGACTACTTCTGGAAAAGGAAAAGTCAGGACAACATAGATACCAAACTATTTCACACTAATCGTTGCATAAGGTTATGATCTTTGGAGAAAGGGATCCTAATCAACTTCGACGAATTAGAAGCTTCCCCTATGCAAACACAGGTTCATATAAAACAGACCATTGCCTGCTTGTGTTACCTCTTTTCTGAAGATAAAGAAATCCCAAACGACTATAGTAAGTGCAAGCAAACTAATCTATGGATAAGGATGCACCTACTGTTATTGGTTCTTCAATGTCAAGCAGCCCAACATTATTCACCAACAGTCACCATATTCACCAATACACCAAACTGCCACCCGAACAAGGGATTCCTCATGAAGAAAAGAAAAGAATTTGCATTTAATAATTAAACAGATACAAATATCATATTCTAAAAAAAACCCAAAATAAAGCTAAGAATACCTGTTCTGCTGATGCCTGAAAAGCTCTGTACAATGCCCTGACTGTATATCCATGGAGGTCAGAAGCATTACTTATGACAACGATAAGTACATGCCAGACTTCATCTTTTACAAAATTTCCATCCTACTAAGTGAAGGATAAATATCGGTACTACTGGAACATAATAATCAATAGAAACGTTGAAAGAGCTAAGAAGATAAATAACAAATGTTGCATGTTACGATCATGAGTGTTGTGCTTGATAGCTCAGCTCGTTGAAGGGGATTGAAACATAGTTTGAGATTACTAGCCGAAATGAGAGTCAACATCCAACAGATGAAGATTCTCCCACCAAGCAAACTATAAAAAGAACATGCATTCTGCTACTTGAAAGTTTGTGACCAATGACCCCATCCATTTCGACTCTTTAGTTTCATGAATAAAATGAAAAAATATTGACATATAGTAAAATGAATATATAGGATCGGGTAGATGAACCTTTACTAGCTATACACTTAGTCCCCACACTTTCTGGAAAATACCATGCCTACTCTTCCAATTGCTTCGCTATTATGCAGATTGAGAAAATGTTCGGCCTAAAGCCAATTCCAAGTGACCGCGAAAACATAGACCAAGCTACTTTTCCGGTTTGAATTGCTAGTCCTTAACAAGTTGCTAGTAGTGGAGGCTTGAATTCTTATATGGATTTCGTCAATAACACTCAGCAAGTTGCTAGTAGTGGAGGCTTGAATTCTTATATGGATTTCATCAATAACACTCCTAAATCCTAATTGACTTACTAAAAAGGGCATCATAATACTTCCCCGTCAAATCCTAGATATCCTCATAGGGGTCATCACACTTTACGGCTAAAGGTATTAAGATCAAACCAGAAACCATGCATGTTGTAACACAAGCTAATACAAATTGATGCCCAACAAATTTGAGGCCTAAGCCACCAATTCTCAATCAGCCCTTTTATTTCCTAAAAATGGGCTTGGAGGAAGGATTATATGCAGATATGCAGCTAGATACATCCAAAGCACAAACATGAAAATATTGAGCCAAGAAGACAAAGCATACAAGACAACTGTAAATAATATATACACAAGGAAAGCTAAAGTAGCATGTCTTATTTGATTAACAAAGAGCACAACTTACTTTTCGACAAGGGAGCATATCTTGGCAGTAATATCTCCCTTAAATTCTTGATCACTTACTTCAAAATATTCAATTAGCTCTTTCGTGATAGGCTTTACATTGCTTTCATTCACTAGCAAGTATACAAGTTCAAGTGCCCTTTTCTGAATTGAAGTATCTGAATCCTGGAAATATAAAATCTCGAATCAGAAACTTCTTCAGATGCATAAAACTTACATTTTGACAATAATGTCATTTCATTCCACATCAAAAGCAACAAAGAAAAGGTGGAAGCATCTTTTTTATTGGTATAGTACCAAGACTCAAATTTAGGATGCCTACGCAATTCCTAATCCACGGTCTCTACCTCTGGTCCAAGCCCAAGAGATAATTTGGAAATTTATATCTTCAATGAATCCCTATGCATCTATCCAAGTTTCAATCAAAACAAGAGTAATCAACCAAAAAATCATAGAGTGACATGTAAGAAAATTGAGGGTTCTCTATGTAGAAAGCAGCCTACAATTAGGAGTTTTATTTGCTTAGAAGTTTAATTTATTTGTAATTATCTATATTATACGACTAGGATTCAATTTCTTAGGAGATAAACTAAGTTTAGGAGATAAAGTTAGGAAGGGAAACCTAGTACTTTAACTTGTAATCCACGGCATATAAAAATAGGTTATGTTTTGCTCTTTTCAATAGAATTTAGATCAGAAAATTTCTTTTTCTTCTCTCGATTACTTCCTTATTTCTATTCTCTCGATTTCTCACATGTATCAGGCTAGGTTATCAAACCTAGGAAATCATGGAAAATCCACATCATCGGCGGTCAGTTCAGGCTCCGACAATCATCTCTCCAACACAGTCATCCACGCCTCACCCAACAGCAGCCATGAGAATAGTCCCTTCACATGCTGGTACAACAAGGTACTATTTCTTTTGCAAGTACGACAGAAAACAATAACTTGAGATCTTGGATATTGGATTCTGGAGCTTCAGATTACATGACAGGGGACCTTAGTGGTTTCACAATTCAGCCCACCTAGTCTCTCAACTGTTCGAATGGAAGATGGATCACTCTCCAAAGGTAAAAGGAAGGGATTGGATCAGTTCAATTAGGGGTGTATTCGGTTCGGTTCGGTTCGGTTTTTTACCAAAAACTGAACCGAACCGAATAAACGGTTTTTCAATATTTAAACCGAAACCGAAACCGAATAGTTAAAAAAACCGAAAAAACCGAAACCGGTTTTTTCAGTTCGGTTCGGGTTTTTTAACGGTTCGGGTTTTTCGGTTCGGTTCGGTTCGGTTCGGTTTTTTTCGGTTTTTCAATGAAAAAATCACTTGAAACTATAATTTTTTTTACAAAAATTGCCTATTCGGTTCAATATGAAACAATGGGTTCCATATGGAAACCCGAACCGAACCGAATCAAAAAAATTACTTTAACTTGTAATCCACGGCATATAAAAATAGGTTATGTTTTGCTGTTTTTCAATAAGAATTTAGATCAGAAAATTTCTTTTTCTTCTCTCGATTACTTCCTTATTTCTATTCTCTCGATTTCTCACATAGTATCAGGCTAGGTTATCAAACCTAGTAAATCATGGAAAATCCACATCATCGGCGGTCATTCTTGACAATTTCTCCCCCTTTAGACGATCCTTGTCCCCAAGGATCAAAGTATCGAATTTGTGATAGCAAGGCCAGAAAATCCTTCCAAGTTTCAAAAGAAGGAAGTCCATCCCGACTAATTAGTCATTGCTTGTAACCAACAACACCTAATATCACATGGTTAAAGTGATCCCTAGGATGCACCGTCGAAACAGGTCCCAATCTCATCAATTCAGTATTGGCTAAAATCACTTGTGCAGTCCCTTTAGCCAACTTATTCGCATTGTTCTTCAACTCAGTAGCCAAAACCGTAGCCCTTTGAATCTCCAACTTCTGCCTCCAATCAACACCAGAGTACTTGGGATCAAACTCATTAAGTGCATTCGATGTAAGGAAAGACTTCTGGTTATTAACATCAACAACACTCTGAATCTCACACCGAGCATCTAACTGCATATCATTATCAAGCTTCCACCTTCTATATCTATAAGAAACAGAAGCCACTTCGTCACCTTCGTTGATAAATGAATTTAGCTCATTGAAACTAACCTTATTCCCATGCCTAACTAAAACCTAATGTGAAAACTTCTTATTTATATATGCAGCTTCAACGCTCAAGGAATAAGCTGAGTTGATATTATCTTTAACTTCAAGTAATGACTCTTGTACGACACTCCTCAAACAGCCCACCTCAGCAGTCTCATCAAGCAGATTCTCGAATTGAAAAAAAAAATTACAGCAAGGAACTCATTGCTATCAATCCTGATGTCCTCTACACGAAGAGTTTCCCAATTTTGAACTGTCATAGCCTTGTAATGAAATGGAACAATAAAGAGCTTGCAATAATTTTGTATTACAATTCCACTACCATCCAAGCATGCCACAAGGTCATTCGCAAAGACTTGAGCCCACCTATGAGTTCCATCACCGAGAGGAGTAGAGTTATATTTAGTCTGCTTTAGTATGTTATACACATAAGAACCAGTCTCGCTATGTGTAGTATAGCAGCTTATAAACCTCCACATATGTATAGTCTGAAGGAATTCCTTTATGTATTTAACCCACCATTTTGTAGCGAGCAGAACAATTGTTGGTCTACAGAATAAACTAATTTCTCTTTTAGGCACACTCAAACTCCTGTCAAATTGAACCATCTTCCATCTCATCAACAAAAGTCGAAACAAAAAAGGATCAAAGATTTTAACATGTTTGTTGACATCCCTAAACATCTTGGAACAATTTTCTCTAAACGCGGATGGAAATAGATAGTTGGAATTATTTGAGTTACCCAGTGTAAGCGCCCACATTGTAACAGTTTGATTTGTTGCAAATTCTGGCGATGAAGCTCCGGCACTTTTGCAATAATCACTAATAAGAACTTTACCCCCTGGCTTTAACCATTTGAAGAAAGATCTAAATAGTGTAGGTTTGTCTTGAATGTGCATAATGGTGTCACGGATGTAAATAACATCAAAAGTGTTTTCCGGGTAAGTTATTATAGTGCAATCAGCAACTTCAAATTCAACCACGCAATTGAGTCCATTTGCCCGTTCAAGAGCAATAGCTACCATATTTATGGACAGATCAATGCCCACAACATGGACACCGAATTCTTGTGCCATATAAGAATCACCTCCACCAATACCACAGCCAACATCGAGAACTTTTTGGCCAGGCTTAAGATCCAACATTGCTACAAACTCTTTGGTTGTGTCGATTCCTCCTGTGCTCACAAATCCTGGACCAAAGGTACGTTCATAGCGAAGTATGCGACTAGATTTGTACTGTACAGTATCCAAGAAGCACTGGAATCCCCCATCATAATCTGCATTCACCTTTTCCCAAATCCAACAAATTTGATTCTGATCCTTTTTGTGCTTGACATAAGCACTGATGCACTTGAAGCCAACTAAAGAAAGCTTAAATGAGTTTCCCGAATCATTAGTTTATTGGCATTCTGTAAAGACCTGTGAGTAAAATGAGGGCGCATTGTAGTGAGATAGATTGTGTTTTTGCTTGTTGTCACCATATGGATGAAAACAAGTCTCCCTGAAGAAAATATGCCCTCCCGCTTTCAACCACTTCACCATCCTTTTTGCTAACTCCTTAACCTCTACATCTGAAAGATACATCAGCAGCAAATTGGAAAATATCAAGTCCACTGATCCTTAGGAAATATCCAAATCTGGAGAAGTCGCATCGGCATAGAGAAATTTCATATTCTTATAATGTCCATTGATCCTTTCATTCTTATTTATAAGGTCTTTGACAAAGTCTAAAGAAATAACCTAATCAGCCTTCAGAGCTAAATCACCTGTAAATCGACCAGTGTCAGCTCCTGCACCCAACTGCAAATCTGCTTTCGGCTTCTGAGGTGGTTTATCTGGTTTGGACTTTAGAATTCCATATTCCTCCGGTTGGTAAGTAAAGCCTGATTTTTCATTGATTATCGTCACAACCGCTGGTTGCTTACCATCGGGTTTTGAAGGTTCAGGAGTCTTCACCTGCTGACTGTCGGGGCTTTCTGGTTCCTGCCCTTCATTCTTTCTAATTAGTATACCCAAAATTTGTTCGAAATAACCTTGATATGTATTCATCCAGACTTCCAATGAGCTGATTCGATTATCTTGCCCCTCCCACCACTTCGGTGGATTAGTGTCGTCTGTTGCGTTCTTCACCAAAAGCGTCAAATCCTCGATTTGTTTCTATAATGCAGAAAGTTCTGGATTTTGTGTCATTGTGTGGTTTTTCTTTGGCATAATAGATATCGAAAGCCAGGAATGGAGGCTCTGAATACCAATTTGTTATGAATCTTGAGAAATAGAGAAGTTGAGATCAAAGAAAATGAGAGGATTTAGAAGAGAAGAATAGAGAATACAGAAAAGGATTTCTTCATTCATTCATCAGGTAAGGTTTCTCTCCTTCAGTACATAGTTTTATATAATTACAATGTACTATGGCTAATAGATTCTCGACAGCTGTACATTCTATAATTAGTTGATTCTCGATAGCTGTACATTCTATAATTTAGTTGTAACAACTACATTCTCTTGTTACAACTAAGGCAATCGAAATCCCTAACCATTTCTTTGATTTCCCCAATTCCTTCGCTTCACTTATAAACCCTGCGTTTTGTTCTTCTCCTTTATTCTTGACATGGGGCAAAAATAAATTTTTAATAGAAAATACATTGAAAAAATTTTAAAATTACCATTTTAGAGGCCCCCT
Source organism: Hibiscus syriacus (assembly GCF_006381635.1). Lineage (NCBI taxonomy): Eukaryota > Viridiplantae > Streptophyta > Magnoliopsida > Malvales > Malvaceae > Hibiscus > Hibiscus syriacus. The sequence continues at coordinate 2,184,674 of NW_024063064.1, forward strand.
TATCCCCTCGGTCCATCCCTATTTTCCAACATACTCTGTAATACCCCAAATATCATGTCAGTGACTTTATTGAAAGGATTTAAAATTTGGAGGATTTAAAATTTGGAGGATTAATTTGAATAAATGGTAAAGTATAAGAAAATGATTTAGAAATTGTATTTAAGACCAATTAGTAAGAATGGAAGAATTAAAGGGGTATTTTGGTCCTTTATAGGGAAATAGATTTAAAATTCATTTTAATTAGGGTATTTAAGAAGGGGGAAAGTTGAAGAATAAACTAAGTCATCTTCTCTTCTTCTTCCCCGTCCATGCTCTCCTCCACAGCCAGAGGTAAGGCTTCATCTAGCTAGTTTTTGCTTTCGTTTTTGGTTTGTTCTTGAAACCTTGAGTGTTATAGAGGCTTAAAAGGTTAAGAGGATTAAACTAAGAATGGAAGTTTTAATTGAGATTGAATAAAATAGGTTTTTGAATATGTTGGAATATGAGTTTTATTGAGGTTTACTAGTATATTTGACTTGTCAAAGAAGTAAATAAAATATTAGAAGCCTTGGATGTGATTAAATACATGTTAGAAAAAGTAGTATGATTCATGGTTTGAGATGTTCTTTGGAGAATTTAGATGTTATAAGAAGCTAAACGAAGGAAAGTTAGTTGAGTTAAGTGATGTTAAGTTTAAGGGTATTGTTTTTGTAAAAGTAAGAGATTTAAAGGAAAATGGGTAAAATCGAGCTGAAAATGGAAAATCTAGGTAGGAGTATTAGTACTGGAAGAACAGTACCGATACTATAGGTCTAAATTTGAAGAATTATGATGAACAAGATCGATATTTATGCAATTAATATCGACACTGTTGTGGGTATTGATACTAAAAGAAAGGTATCAATACCATGGATTCTAGAATACAGAAATGGTATCGATACTGAAAGGGAGTATCAGTACCATAGTATAGAAGTATCGCTTCCATGGTAAGGGTACCGATACTATTGAGCCTGGAAAAGTCAAGGTAGGAGGAATTTTGATAGAAAATTGAATATAATAGAACTTTTGAGTATTATTAAAAGTATAAAATATTAGAGTATACTAACATTGGTATGGTATGTGTACTTAATGGATGTTTGTGTAGATCATAACCAAGCTCCTTAGTCAAGCAAGAAAAAGGGCAAGGATAAAGTGTCGAGTAGTTGGACGTCAATACAGCATACTAGGGCGGTATATCAGGTGAATATATTCATTGTACTTGTATGAAGGGACAAAGACTCGTGATGAGTCAACCTCAAATGTTTTGTTTAAATGGATTTTTTACAGCATTTTGGTATATTTTCATAATGTATATAGAAATGATATTATGAATAAGTTTTAGAGTATGAACTGCTCTAAAATGAATGGATGATTGTTAATGTTGTGCAATGATTATAGATGTTACCAAAATAAATGTTTAAATCTATGAATCGGCATAAAAGGTGCCACTAATGAAAATGTATAACGGTGCATTATCGACATAAAAGATGTCACTAATGAAAATGCATAACGGTGCATTATCAGCATAAAAGGTTCCACAAATGAAAATGCATAACAATGAATTATCGACATAAAAGGTGCCACTAATGAAAATGCATAACGGTGCATTATCGGCATAAAATGTGCCACTAATGAAAATGCATAACGGTCCATTATCTGCATAAAAGGTTCCACTAATGAAAATGAATAATGGTGCATTATCGGCATCAAATGTACCACTAATGAAAATGCATAACGGTGCATTATCGGTATCAAAGGTGCCACTCATGGTATTCATAAAAGGTGAATGACCATATCGGCACTTCAGTGCAATACATGTACTTTACATCTCATTTACATTACATGGGCAAAATAAAGGATAATTGGGAATAATTATAGAAAAATAGGTATGATGGGCATACTAAGAGTATTTTGAAACTATATGAAAGAAACATGGGTTAATGAGATGGTTTTTAACTGATCCTTATGAAGTATACGATTTAGTTCGTATTTCAAATAGCCATGATATATTTATACATAAATTACAGTTCCTTTACATTATTATGCCTCATTAAGTAAATACTTAATGTTTGTTGATTTCACGCGTAGGTAAAAGCAAAAACTAGCAGAGTAAGGAGTGCACCAAAGAACATCAATCTAAGGTTGACTCATCAGTAACTATTGGATAATCAGGCCTTCTTTTGATAATTAGTTGGCATGTATATGAATTTAAGAAAAAGTTTTATAATGTATTCAAGTTAATACTTTGTAATAGGTTACAATGAATGTTTTATCTTATAATAAAATGTTTTTGTTTTTATTTACGAAACAAATTTTTTATGGGTTTACAAATAAGAAAATGTTTTTAAAATTTTTGTAACATTTGTGACTTGTGTACGGGAACATATACGGGAAATGAGTGTTACATTTATTGGTATCAGATCTACAGGTTTAGCTGATTCTCGAATGAAAATGAGTTATTTGAATTTTAAAAAAATGATTACATGTCATTAAGATTGTCAAGGTTACTGATATGGTGCCATTAGAGTGTAATTGATGTCACTCCTTACTAACTTTAGTATTATTATTATGTATATCCTAGAAGATGTCAGAATCTTTGAACTCGTGAAGAGCGGGTGAAAGAGAAAATAGAGAGGGATCGGGTAGAGAAAGCTATGAAGAGAATAGTGAGCATCCGATTCCATCCGATAACACTAACGTACCGGCACATCAGGTATGCCCGTGCTAGAGTTTAGAGATTTTATGCAAGCTCTCGATGCCATATTGACCCTATTCTAACCTCCTCTACCTCCCCCTGCTCTTCTAGTACCGAGGATGTTGATCTCAAAAGAATTGAAGAGTTTAGGAGCTCTTGAGTTCCGGGGAGAAGATTATGAAGGTCCTATGGAGGCTGACTTATGGTTGAATGATGTTATGTAATGCTTGAAAGTCTTCACTGCTCTGTGCCACCAGAACAAGTGATCTCGCAGTTCTTCCTAGAGGAATTTAAGAACAAGTATGTTGGCGAATAGTTTAGAAGGGCGATGCTGCTGAAGTTCCTTAATTTGAAACAAGGTAATCAAGTCATACATGAGTACGATGTTGAATACAATAAGCTGAGATGTTTTGCTACTAAGGTGGTCCCCAATGAAAAGGCTCGACGTGATTAGTTCAGTGAAGGTTTGAGGCCAAAGTTGAAAGATATAATGTTAGCTTTGAACTTTCCTAGCTTGCAAGAAGTCATAAATCGAGCCAAGCCTATTGAAAGAGCTGAAGATGAGACACTAACAGAGAAGCAGAGTATGCGGACGGGGAAAAGAGTTGGAACGCCTTCAACTCCCCATCATGCTAAGAGAGGAAAGGGCTCGAGTTCCAGATATACTGACAAATATGGTTCTGTTGCAGCTTCACAGAAAACTAAACAATCTCATTCTTTTACTGCAAGCTCGGGTAGAGCATTTAGAGAGAAAGCTCTATGTTATAAATGTGGTAAATCGCACCGTTGAGTATTCAGATTTCTTAGTGGAGCTTGTTTCCAGTGTGGTGAGAATGGTCACTTTGCCTGAAACTATCATAAGAAATCCGGGGATAATTCAGCACAATCTGAAAGATATGTGGCAGCCTCTAATAGAAGTAGAGGAAGGGGTAGATCCAGGGGACAATTTGAATCAATACACAGCGATAAGAGACTCGGGGAGTCATAAGAATTTACAACATTAAGACCAATGAGGATCGAGATGACCCGGAGATCATAACATGTACAATCCATCTTTTTGATGAGCTTTATTTTTTTTAGTTGACCCTAGTTCTACACACTCATACATTAGTAAAAAGTTTGTTAGAGCTAGAGGAATTCCTTTAGAACCAATTATTAGTGAGATGATAGCGATAAACCCTATGTTTCATAGTACGAGAGTAACTCGGGTATGTAGAAAATGCCTGATAAAGATTCAAAGAATTGTGTTTCCGGCAAACTTAATGGAGTTGCCTTTCGATGAGTTTGAAATTATTTTTGGCATGAATTGGTTTTGTCCACATCATGGATGGCTTGATTGTCGCAAGAAGCGATTATTTTTGAAAGATGCAGAAGACTCCGAATTAGTAGTGATCGGCGAAAAAGCAAAATAACATCCAATGTGATATCAGCCATGACTGCAAGGAAAATGATGTCAAAAGAGTGTATAGTTTTCCTAGCTAATGTAATAGAACTCAAGTACCAGAAGTGAGATTAAATGATATTCCAACAGTTAAGGAGTTTCTAGAGGTTTTTTCTGAAGAATTATCAGGTTTACCTCCAGACTGAGAAGTAGAATTCAAGATTGAAGTTTACCCGGGTACCAAACCTATTTCTATTGCTCCAACGGAGCTAAGAGAATTAAAAACCCAATTGCAAGAGCTACTCCATAAGGGATTTGTTAGACCCAATGTTTCTTCTTGGGGAGTACCTGTGCTGTTTGTGAAAAAAAATGAATGATCTATACGATTATGCATCGATTATCGTCAGTTAAATAAAGTAACGATAAAGAATAAGTATCTTCTTCCGGAGGATTGATGATCTTTTCGATCAATTGAAATGTGCATAAGTGTTATCTAAGATAGACCTGAGGTCGGGGTACCATTAATTAAAGATAAAAGAGGATGATATTTCCAAGACAGCTTTTCGGACTCGGTATGGACTCTACGAGTTTGTGGTGATGCCATTTGGATTGACTAATACTCCTGCAGCATTTATGGACTTGATGAACTGAGTATTCCAACCTTACTTGGATCAATTCGTGGTGGTATTTATAGATGATATTTTGGTGTATTCCAAGTTAAGAGAGGAACATGATGCTCATCTTCGAGTGGTTCTTCAGACACTTCGAGAAAAAATGATATATGTCAAATTGTCCAAGTGCGAATTTTGGTTAGCTGAGATTGCTTTCCTTGGTCATATAGTCTCTGCAAAGGCATAAAAGTAGATCCTAAAAAAATCAAGCTATAGTGGATTGGCAACCCCCAAAGAATGTTTATGAGGTTTAGAGTTTCTTGGGGATTGTTGGTTATTATAGACGGTTCGTGAAGAACTTCTCAATGTTAGCTTCACCACTAACTAAGTTGTTACGGAAATATGTGCCTTTTGTTTGGATGGAGAAATACCAAGAAAGTTTTGAAATGTTAAAGAGAATAGTAACAGAGGCTCTAGTGCTAGTACAACCTGAGTCGAGTAAAGAAAATGTAGTTTTTAGTGATGCGTCTCATAATAGGTTGGGATGTGTACTCATGCAAGATGGAAAAGTTATGGCTTATGCCTCAAGGCAACTGAAGAATCACGAGAGAAATTACCCAACACATGATTTGGAATTGGCAGCAACCGTATTTGCCTTTAGTGAAATTTGCTTATAATAACAGTTATCAATTGAGTATTAAGATGGCCCCATATGAAGCTTTGTATGGGAGGAAGTGCAGAACACCATTAAATTGGTTTGAACTAAAAGATCGAGACCTAGTTGGCCTGGATTTGATGAAAGAAATAGAAGAGAAAGTGAAAGTTATCCAGGATAATCTTAAGATAGCCTCCGATCAACTAAAGTCTTATGCATATTTGAAAAGAAAAGAAATTGAATTTCAAGTGGGAGACAAGGTATTTCTGAAAGTGTCGCCTTAGAAGAAAGTATTGTGATTTGGGCGCAAAGAAAAGCTGAGTCCGAGATTCATTGGACCTCATGAGATTTTAAAAAGGGTCAGACAATAGCATATCAATTAGCTTTGCCTCCGGATATGGACAAGATCCAAAATGTTTTTCACGTATCGATGCTCAGAAAGTACTGATCAGATCCATCATATGTCATCACACCCAAAGAAATAGAGATCCGACCAGATTTAACTTAAGAGGAAGAACCAGTGCGGATCTTGGCTAGAGAAAATAAGGAACGGCTAAACAAAAAGATTCCTTTAGTTAAAGTACTCTGGAAAAACTATAAGGTGGAAAAAGCTACTTGGGAAAGAAATGAGGACATGAGGAAGCAGTTTCCACATCTCTTCATATCATGTACTTCTTTAAATTCGAGGACGAATTTTCTTAAGGGGAGAATTGTAATACCCCAAATATCAGGTTAGTGACTTTATTGAAAGGATTTAAAATTTGGAGGATTAATTTGAATAAATGGTAAAGTATTAGAAAATGTTTTAGAAATTATATTTAAGACCAATTAGTAAGAATGGAAGAATGAAAGGGGTATTTTGGTCTTTTAGATAGAAATGGATTTAAAATTCATTTTAATTAAGGTATTTAAGAAAGGGGAAAGTTGAAGAATAAACTAAGTCAACTTCTCTTCTTCTTCCCCATGACCGTGCTCTCCTCTATAGCCAAAGGTAAGGCTTTATCTAGTTAGTTTTTCCTTTCGTTTTTGGTTTGTTCTTGAAACCTTGAGTGTTATAAAGGCTTAAGGAAGGGTTAAAAATTAGTAAAACTAAAAGATGGATGTTTTAATTAAGATTGAAGAAAATAGGTTTTTGAATGATATTTTGGAATATGAGTTTTTATTGAGGTTTACTAGTATATTTGACTTGTCAAAAAAGTAAATAAAAGATTAGAAACCTTGGATGTGATTAAAAACATGTTAGAAAAAGTAATATGATTCTTGGTTTGAGATGTTTTTTGGAGAATTTAGATGTTATAAGAAGCTAAATGAAAGAAAGTTAGTTGGGTTAAGTGATGTTAAGTTTAAGGGTATTGTTTGAGGTAAAAGTAAGAGATTTAAATGAAATTGGGTAAAAATCGAGCTGAAAAATGGAAAATCTAGGTAGGAGTATCGATACTGGAAGAACAGTACCGATACTATAGGTTTAAATTTGAATAATTATGATGAATAATGCCGATACTGATGCAATTAGTATCGATATTGCTGTGGGTATCGATACTAAAAGAAAGGTATCAATACTATGGATTCCAAAATACAAAAATCATATCGATACTGAAAGGGAGTATCGGTACCATAGTATAGAAGTATCGATACCATGGTAGGGGTACCGACACTATTGAGCCTGGAAAAGTTAAGATAGGTGGAATTTTGAAAGAAATTGAATATAATAGTACTTTTGAGTTTTATTAAAAGTATAAATGTTAGAGAGTATACTAACATTGGTATGTTATGTGTACTTAATGGATGTTTGTGTAGATCATAACCAAGATCCCTAGTAAAGCAAGAAAAAGGGCAAGGATAAAGTTGTTGAGTAGTTGGACGTCATTACAACATACTAGGGCGGTATATCAGATGAGTGCATTCATTGTATTTGTATAAAGGGAGGAAGACTAGTGATGAGTCAACCTTTAATGTTTTGTTTAAATGGATGTTTTACAGCATTTTGGTATATTTTCATAATGTATATAGAAATGATATTATGAATAAGTTTTAGAGTATGAACTGCTCTAAAATGAATGGATGAATGTTAATGTTGTGTTATAGATGTTACCAAAATAAATATTTAAATCTATTAATTGGCATAAAAGGTGTCACTAATGAAAATGCATAACGGTGCATTATCGGCATAAAAGGTGCCACTAATGAAAATGCATAACGGTGCATTATCGACATAAAATGTGTCAGTAATGAAAATGCATAACGGTGCATTATCGGCATAAAAGGTACAAGTAATGAAAATGCATAACGGTGCATTATCGGCATAAAAGGTGCCACTAATGAAAATGTATAACGGTGCATTATCGGCATAAAAGGTGTCACTAATGAAAATGCATAACGGTGCATTATCGGCATAAACGGTCCCGCTAATGAAAATGCATAACGGTGCATTATCGGCATAAAAGGTGCCACTCATGGTATTCATAAAAGGTGAATAACCATATCGGCACTTCGGTGCAATACATGTACTTTACATTCTCTTTTAACATACATTGACCAAAATAAAGGATAATTGGGAAAATATATAGAAAAATAGGTATGATGGGCATAATAAGAGTAGTTTCGAAAACTATATTAAAGAAACAATGGTTAAATGAGATGGTTTTTAACTGATCCTTATAAAGTATACGATTTAGTTCGTATTTCAAATAGCCGTGATATATTTATGCATGAATTACAGTTCCTTTACATTATTATACATCACTAAGTAAATACTTAACGTGTGTTGATTTCACGCGTAGGTAAAAGCAAAGACTAGCAGAGTAAGAAGTGCACTAGAGAGCATCAATCTAAGGTTGGCTCATTAGTAACTATAGGACAATCATGTCTTCTTTTGATAATTAGATGGCATGTATATGAATTTAAGAAAATGCTTTGTAATGTATTCAAGTTAATACGTTACAATGAATGTTTTATCTTATATTAAAATGTTTTGTTTTTATTTACGAAACAAAATTTTTATGCGTTTACAAATAAGAAAATGTTTTTAAAAGTCATGTGACACTTGTGTACGAGAACGTATATGGGAAATGGGTGTTACATACTCACCATGTCTATCCCGTAATAAAATACACTCCATCACAACCATTCTCCATGTTACATAGTGATATTTGGGGACCTTCACATGTGGAAAGTATTAGTGGGGGCCATTGATTTATATCCTTTATAGATAATCATTATAGAATCACGTGAACTTTTGTTATGAAAGATAGGTCAAAAACTAGGGGCACATTCAATTCCTTTTACATTAGGATTCAAACCCAATTTAAAAGCTCCAAATTCTAAAATCAAATAATGAGAGTGAATACTTTACAAACACTTTGGGTTCATACTTTAAAGAAAAGGGAATTTCAGAAAATAGAGAAATCAATTAATTTTTCATAAAATACCTATATTCTAGTATTCATCTAATCACTCCATTATTTGAGTGTCCATGGGCTGCGTTGTGTGATCTAGTATTCATTGCTGCCACAGTTTGAGAGATACCTTGTAAGGTTGTTTCCAAAGAATACACAATTGCATATAACTCTGGGAGAGTTAAAATCTTTCTTTCTCAATTTCCGTATTACGACGGTTCGTGACATTCTGAACTCACAATAAAAAGAAAACAAAACAAAAACCTTACTATTAATCCCTCCAAGGAAATAATATGCTTTAATAGGCTAGTTAGCCGATCTTTTACGTCTTTAAAACTGTCTTTCCACGATCCTCGACCGCACTTCAATGATGAATAACCCTATCAATGAACCTTAAAGCACTAAGAGTCCAAAATAAAAACTTGACACCAAGTGAATTTAGATGCAATGAGAAAAGAATTTTGCAACTTTTATATTCTACTAACACAGGATCAAAAGAGTGTTAGGAAATGTGTTGGAATCAATAAAAAGGTAAAACAAATGAATTCTAAGGCTAAGAGTGAAAGAAAAGGTAGATTATCCCATAACTTGAAAATTTGTAGAGAAACTTAACGATCTTCGTTTGAGGTGTTCCCTAAGTACAAAAATTCTGATATTTTGTGTGTAGCATCCTTGATTTATGTAGATGGAACTAGAAGTTTTGGGCTCAAAATTCCTTCAATTGCTCTTGTCAAATTTTTTCTCTTTTTTGTTGATTCTTTTTTTTCATTTTTCTTTTTTTGAGCAAGAATGTGACCTAATATTACCCGTAGACGTCACTTGAGAAGAAAGAATTAAGAAAAAAAAAATAAAAATAATTAAAATAACCCAAACCAATTTTTACGTTAATTTGAACAATAAGGCACCAAGAAACACAAAAAGGCACTTCAAGAAGCCACCAAGAACACCCAAATCTGATACTAAATGATACGAAAGCGAAGTCAAATAATAGATAACAATGTAAGAAGATAGGATCAAGTTAGAATAAAGAACAAAACGATTCAATGGAAAAATATAGAAAGGTGATGTGAAGAAAACGATTGAAGATGAAGATGGTGTGGCGATGATATTGGTTTCGTCCTAGGACCCTCTTGAACGCGATTGTTCAAGCAAAACTCCGTCAAAGGATCTAATCAAACCTCCAAGAACGTACTCTTGGCACCCAAAGTGTGAAGATGAAATTCACCACGAACTAAGAAGAGAACGTGTTAAAGAACAGCTTCGAAGGCAAAAAAAGCACTTGAAAAAATATACTCAAAAAGCATATGTATTCAGAAAGAAATTATTCAAGTCGTGCTTTACATGAGAAGAGACTGACTCCTTTTATAGTCTAAATGAGACACCAAAATACCATAAAAGATAGCTAATTAATCCCTAAAAATCAATACATGAATAGCTAATTAAAAGGGATGTGCAAATATTTTGGAATGTCTACTTTTTAGTACATGGAAAGATAAAAAGATGAATCCTAAAATCCACACATAAAGCATAATATATCAGCTTTTAATTATTAATATAAAGTCTAATGGGGCCTTAGATATGATTTAGGCTTGTAGGGGTATTTGGGCCAGCAACTTGGCATTTTGTGATCCCAGTGTTCTTGAAGACTTGAAGACGTAGGCTTTCTTCATAAACTTCTTGATTCGTCATGAAGGCTTGCAAACCCTTACTTAAAAAATCCTAAGTCGTTGATTTCAATTTGTCTTTGAATTTCTTTGACAATGTCTCGTAATTGGTCCAAGTGGAAAAGTAAGTTCATCAAGTGTATGAGCCTTAGTGCATGTATCATCCAGGTTGTGTCAAAGATGAGCTTTACGAGATTCATGTCCTGCATACAACACTTTCTTTGACGAATGAGTATTAGTGAGCGCATGTAATCTTTGAATTGGACTCAACGCTTGTAGTTAACAAGATGTCTCGACCGAATGAGGACTTGTCCATATTGGGTTATCATCTTTAGGAAGCTCGTAGGATTTTAGATGCTAATTTAAATTACAAAGATTGTTTTGACTTGATTTGTCCCGAGATTATTACGTCTGTTGTATCCAATGATTCTTCTCCTAGTAATAAGTGGTCTTAGGACACTCTTTTCTTTAGAAGAGGTTTTTAATCACACTCGTTTTTTTTTAAACTATTAACATTTGATTGATTGATTAATTAATTAATTCATCTTTAATTTATAATTCATAGTATCTCAATTCATTAAATAAATTTAAGCAGTGCTTATAGTCAACTACTACTACTTGGGCCTTTAGAATTTGAGAGCTGTAAACGAAGTCAACAACAAATATTATTGCTATAAGTGGCGCGAGGAAAAAGAAGGGATATTGGAATCGAAATTGGTCGCCAAAGAGAAGAAAAGAATAAGCATTGAAGAAGGAAGAATGGGACGGTGGAATGAGTCTCCGGTGGCGATAGCCGTTACTTCAGCGGTGATGGCGTTGGGCCTCTTTTCAATCTCAGCCACAGCATCAAGGCCCTGCAAGACCTTCTCGTCTCCTCCTATTCCATCTCTTTACATAACCCTAACGACCCTTCCCACGCTGTGTCCTCCCGATTCGTCGACGTCTTCACTGAATTCGCCCAATCGAATCTTACCCATACCCGCCGATCCTAAACCCTCCAATGTTTTTCAGCTCTCTCCGTGATCGCAGCAGGGACATTCTCAGCGTGGTCGCCGCTCTCCTCCTCGGTGTCGGCTGCGGTGCTCTTACTGCCACTATCTACTTGGTCTGGATGATCTTCACGGGCCGTCGCGAGTCTACTTGGTCTGGATGATCTTCACGGGCCGCGCGAGTACCTTGAGGATTACGAGTCCGACGAAGAATTTAGTTCTAAAAAGAATGGGTATGTTAACATTCCTCCGAATCCTGCCGTCAACGTTAAGGAAGAAGCTCTTTGAAAAAAAGCTGGCACAGTTGTTATTAATAATAGAATAAATTCTGGGATTGATTTTTCAGTATTTCGGCCATCTCATGTCTATGTCTATGCATTTTATATATAATCAAGTACTGCCACTGTTATTGTATTACTTTGGATGCTATTTACTGCGTGCTTTGTTCTAAAGTGCTTTAATTTCCAATCGGTGCATTTTCTTTGTTTCTCTTAAAAGAAAAAGTAAAATGAAAATGCCATTTACTGCCTTAGAAACGGAATGATGTGGTGGCCGATGCATCCCTTTTTTGGTGTATCTATGGAAGGAAAAAATAGTAATTGTGTCAAGGTTATTATAATGTTTGTTTTGGGGCAATTATTTACTGGCTTTCTATGCGATATTGATCAAATGCCTCATACAGCTTTTAAGCTATTGGAATCGCATTTGTTTGATTGTGTGATGGGTCGATGAGAATAAGTTTGGCTTATGGCTGTTGGCGGTTCTCTTCTGGTTTGGGTAGAGAGTCGCGCCTGGCAAGAGGTCGCTGTTAACCGATGTAGAGCAGAGGAGGGGGTGTGTGTGTGTGTCGTCCATAGGAAGATCGTTGGGGTCGTAGGGAGTCGGCCCCCTTTCCAATCTCAGTTGGGGATACTTACAATGGTCTTCAGGTATGTGTGTTAACCACAGTGTTAGGATAGTGTTTGTAGGTTGATTAGGTATTATGAGCTAGTAGTCATACTTTGGATTTTGTACCGATAGGTCACTTAGACCTATCAGAGATCTTGTCTGAAGGTCTTGTTGGCACACTATAACTGAATTAAAAGGTTATTGAGGATTCCGGTGAAAGGATATATCTCCACTGAGGTGTAAAAAATGGTTTCCCCTTTTGTTCTGTGATTATGTGAACCTATGACTGTTACTTCTTGGATGCTAACCTTATGATGTTCATGCGTTATACCAATGATTGTTGCATCAATCATAACTGTCATATGCACTTCTGCCAAAGTATCTGGTTTATCAATCATCACTTAAGCAGTGCTAGAACCCTCTGTTTTAACATTTTCCCGCTTCTCATCGAGAGGTAGAATCCAAAAGCTCAGTGAATGGTAATTGTGTTTTTTTCACAGACCTTAAGTTCAGTTGTAAAATCAGCTATGAAGTATGTGATATTAATATGGTAATCTTCATAAGGCTGGTTTATTTGGCAATTGATTCAATGCCTCGCTTTCTTGGCTTATCTACCTGGGACTTACCTTTCTGATCGAAGAACACGACTTTTCTGATGGGAAACAGTTTTTCCCCTTTATTATTATTGGAGTTATACTAAAGAAAGGATGTTTAGGTTTGAGGCTTAGTTAGCATTTAAGTAAAATAATTGGGGTCAATATCTTAGTATTTATGTTTATACTATTTAGGTATGAGGGCTTAGTTAGCATTTAAGTAAAACGCCATATAAACTTGCTCACTCTTTTGTATCACTCACTTTTTTTTTCATCACTTTTAATTTTGTCAATAGTAGTATTGAACTTTAGGTTTCAATTATATATTTTTTATTGTTAAATCAATAATGAGATGATGATAGCTTACTGATGTTGCTGCACACTAAAATGATGTACGTCGTTTTGGTGCGGCTGTTTCAATACTAAAACAAATCAAACGTCAGATTAAAGTTATTTGTTATCCAAACATAGTAAAACAGATGCATAAATAACCAAAAACATATGTAAAACTCTACCTACTTAAACTATGTCTAATTTTATATATTATAAGTCTTTCCCGTGGATAACAATATGACTGGAAGAAAACTAAAATGTGTGAGGTATATCGATGTTTAAAAACATATACTCAAATATCTGAAGTAATGTTTGCATAAAGTTAAAACTTCGATATTAAGTTATAATTTGGTAAATCATTGATATAAATTTAGTGTTCTATTAAATTATTTAATAAAAAATTGGTAGATTTGATATAGCTTTATGAATCTTAATATGATTAAATATTTTATTAAAATATGATTAAATATTTTGGCGAAGTTTAAAATACTTGCTTTAGGGTTAGAAATATTAGCCATTTCATGATTTGGTAAATCGCTAGAAATATAACGGTTAAAACCTACCAACGTTTGAAAAGTTTGTAATTTGGTCCAAAATGTTAAAATTATCGGTAATTGATTTAAATATTTTAGTTTGAATAGGTTCCACTTAATTTTAAACAGGTGTAAATTAATATTCTAAAAATTTTCAAGTTGAATTTTTACATAAAATTTTCATAAACTTATAATCTAAATACAAATTAATTTCTATTCTATTTTCAAACTCTGTTATCTTCACTACAATAATATTACAAGTCAACGCATAAAATTAAGATGTTTAATGTTAAAAATGTACACTGAATTTAGGGGGGGAAATAGATTTGAAGTGAGAACAGCGGTTTAATTAAAAACGCAAAAGGTAACTCTTGCCCCTGTAGTAGACTCAATTTATCACTAAGGTTTATAATTTAGGGTTTTAAGTTAGGGAAGGGTATAGAATGATATCATCAAACAACTTTGAGGACTAAATTGATGAGAAAATAAGATAGGGGCAAAAATAATAAATTTGGTCTACTACATGGGCAAAGGTGACCCGGTCAATTAAAAAAGATGATGCAATAATTATAAAAATAATTAAAATCTCATTAAAATTAAATTTAAAAATATATTATAATTTTATGTTACTTTAAAAAAATTAATCACAATTGAATATGTTTCATGTACCGAAGAAAACTATCAACACAACTATAATTCACTTTCAAAATGTATATAAATCAAATTACTCTCTTTTTAAGAGGAATTAAATTGCTTGATTTCAAAATTATCAAGAACTTAAAAGATGTTAAAAATCAAAATATTTAAGTCAACTAAGTATAATTTAAAAGTTTGGGCCAAAATATTTACTATTGGAACGTACATATATCACTAAAGAATATCAAGTTGGAATATTTCGTTAGGTGATAAATGATTGCAGCGACAGTTAAGCCCTTGCTCCGGGATTGTCTCAGGAAAGGCGGGTTAATATACGGTTAATATACAGCATTACCGGATATATTAAAATGTATTTAATAAATTCGGTTTAGCGGTACCTATTATGTTGACAACTAATAATGTTTTAGGTAGAAAATATGAAAAACTATTAAAAAATTTGGTAACCGGTAAACTTTGGTTATCGGTAAGTATCTATCCTTTTTATAAAAGTGTCCATACGTTTAACATATCAAGTAAATTTTACCGGTTTTGTCATAATGAATCTGGTTTTGTCATATTTTTACTGTTATATTGTAAATTATCTATCCTTTTTATAAATGTCCATACTTATTTCACTGTGAAAAATATATTTATTATCTTTAGTTAATATTGTTAAATTAAAATCTAAATAATATTTTATAAAATATCAAAACAATCAAATAATTTTTTGTGTGAAATTATTAAATTAATATTGTAGGTGGAAAACATGAAACACTATTAAAAAAATTGAAACATAAATTACATAACTTTCAAAAAAGTATATATCATTTTTATAAAAGTGTTCATACTTATTTCACTGTTGAAAACATATTATTAAATTATTTGGTTAATATTGTTAAATTTAAATTCTAAATATATTTTATAAAATATCAAAACAAATCAAATAAAATTTGTGTAAATTAAATTATTAAATTAATATTGTAGGTGGGAAACATGAAACACTATTAAATAAATTGAAACATAAATTACATAACTTTAAAAGCAGTTTTAAATCCTAAAAAGTGTCGATACTTTTAAAAAATATCAATCCAAAACGATATCCAGGTAAAAAATATGATAAAACCGGTAACAAAATGATAAAAACGGTAAATTTAAAAGTGTCGATACGTATATAAGGATCGACACTTGTGAATTTAAAAGAGAAGCAGTTATAGCGCCTATAATGTCGATACTTTAAAAAAAATATATCGATCCACAACGATATAACAGGTAAAAATATGATAAAACCGGTAACAAAATGATAAAACCGGTAAAATGATACCGGATATATTGAAAGTGTCGATACTTTCGTAAGTACGTGTAATAAATTATCGACACTTTCAAAGAAATAGGTAATTATCCTTTCGAAAGTATCGACACCTGACATAAAAGTATCGACACTTTGTATTTGTATCGATTAAATATAAATAACATATCCGATGAAAATATAAAGGCCATAGCTAAATATCCTCTGAAAAAAGATAGAACGGACGAGTTTTTGAAATCGAAGAGTAATTGTTGGCATTTCAGAAGGCGTTTCTAAAGCGAAGTTTGTTGTGTTGCTGCAGTCGAATCGAAAAGTATGTTGTCGAAACCCTAATTTTTATTATTACAGTAATCGCGATAGGGTTTTATGTGTTGTTTGGGGTTTTGGAGTAAGGAAGCATTTGGGACCGATTGCAGGTAGAATAGATATTCAAGGAAAAATATAAATGTCGATACTTTTATTAAATATTAGGTAGAAAATGATATTATAGGTTGTATAAATGTGCCGACACATTTTGGTGTGGCCATTCAAATTCTTTTGAAGAAAACCGTTTTACCACAAGAGTAGTTATCTATATTGTATATTGAAAAGTGTATGTAACAAAATAATTTGATTTGCGTAAACTGATATATGAAGGAAAAATGAGTCAATGGGTTGGAAAATTGTTGGTGGAGCAGATGACTTTGAAATTGAGGCCGAGACTCGAAAGCAACCAAAGGGTGGATATATGTACTTCTAGTAAGTATCAATGTTTTTGTTATTATTGTTGAAATGGTAATTGGATTAAAGTATCGATAAACTTTAAATTGATTACAAATTTTAAATGTTAACAGTATGGCCGAATGCAAAAGGATGAAGGGAGATGGCACACAGAGCGGTTCGGTATGTAAAATGAAATTGACATTGAGTAGTATTAGTATTTAGTGTTAATGTATTGATTAAGAAACGTTTGTGTTTAATATTAGGTGAAAAAAGATGTGAGGTCCAATGGAATTCAATGAGTGATGCTGAAAAGGAACCTTACATCACACAGTCAAGGAATGATAGTAAAGAATACAAAGAACGGAGGAAAGCACATGAAAATAAGGTATTCATTAAAACTTGTAAATACGTTGATACAAAATATATAAGAACTATAAATATATTGTTAAAAATGTAGGAAGTGTCGACAATATGCAGCATTAAAAGGGTGAATTTATTAATTAAACACCTTAAGGAGAAGGGTCAGTTGAATGTGCTGGGAGAAATAGGTTTTGGATCGTTGATCGGAGTAAGGGATCGACCTATTCGGAGGGAATTGTGTCGATCCTTGATGGCACAATTTGACGTCAGTCAATGTATGGCTAAGTATGGTGATTATTCATTCCCGGGGGGTATCGACTGCTGCAGCCGTATTGGGGGTACAAAACAAAGGCAAAAGTGTTATAGAAGTCTGTAGGAGTAAGAACTGGAAAGCACTTGCCTCCAAATATGGTTTGAATCATAAGGTGACATATACTGAAGTTGAAGAGGATATCAAAAGTGGATCTTACTTGGGGGATGAGTGAAGGCCCGAGTTTCTATTGTACCTTGTCGGGATATTTCTTTGTCCAACGGGTGATACGTCAACGAACAAGGAATATATGAAGCTCATTTGCGATGAAGGCTTGAAGGGTGAATTCATTGGGCTGAATATATCCATTCGAGATTGATTGAATCAATAATCACCTTTAAAAAGGGCAGCCAGAGATACCTCAAAGGGTGCATAGCAATCTTAGAGGTAAATGAGTTGAATCACTTTTTTGTGTTTTATATAAAAAATATAAATTTTATTATAAATGCAGGTTGCACTGTTGATTTTTGGTCGGGCTGTGAGGCAGTGCCGGCTTATGAAAGAACCGGAGTGGCACGCATCCGTGCATGGGGGAAGGAAGAGGTGGTTAGAGTGATGGTGAAGTTGAAGTTGGATAGAGAGAAAGAAGCAAGAAATGGTAATAAATGTAATTAAATAATATTAAGAATATAATCAATGTCTTAATATTGTAATTTAATTTTTGAAGGTTATTGGCAAGGATTGTATTGGGGATGAAGTGTGGGACGACGGTGAGCAAAACAGAGTAACTTCGACATTTTGATGTCTGAATTGGCTGATATCAAAAAAATCCAATTTGAAATCATGCAAAGACAATCAAGAGTCGAAGAGAACTTGATCAAGTCGTAGAGAAACTCGAGAGAGTCGAAGATACACTCGAGAGAATAAGGGGGTATGGAAGGAAAATAGATGGAGTGGTGAAAGAAGTAAGTGTTGAGGGGAAGTGGTGAAAGAATTGGGGTGTTAAGGGTGATATTAATGGTGACGGGAGAAAATTTGAGGAGTGGTGAAGGGTTTGTTGATTTGAGTGAACTTACGGGGGTGAAGGGGTGGTTGATAAATACTCGGATGAAGGAGCTCAATTGAAGGGTGAAATAAAGATATGAAGAGCTATGTAGAAAAAAAGTACGATGAACTGAAAAAATATGAAGAAGAAAGGGGAGGAGGAAGAAGAGAGATGGAAGAAATGAGGAGGAAGGAAGTCGATGTCATTTATACACCGGAGAGTGTTATAGCAGCAGTTTGGATTCGGAATGTCCTGCACCCCAGAAGAAGAAGCAGAAGGTAAGTTTAATAAAAGAATACTTAATTGATTTTTATTATTTGTTGTGACAAAAATTTGTATGCAAATTGTAGGTTGAAAAAGCGATATTCCAACCGGAATTGATGACATCGAAGCTGCAATTTGTGATTATTTATGGAATAGCGAGTTAGAATCGGGGTAAGTGAAATATATTGTTTTGTGAGTGATATTTAAATATTTCATGACAAGATATCCCTAATGATTCATACAATATTCTGTAATATCAATGGGAAATCAATTCGCTACTGTATACACGTTGCAACGTTGAAGCCTACGAATGGGTTGGCGGTGTGGTAAGTAGAAAGTAGAAAATAAATAAAACTTATTGAATATGTTCTGATTGTGTAATTAATTTGTAGGTTATCGATTTGCTCGCCTGGACCATATGCTACGATTCTCAAAAGTTACACCGAGGATTGGCTACCTTCCATACCTCTTAGTGGTGAGTTAAATTAATAAATATGAAAGTAGTGTTATAGACGGTAAATTAATAATGTTTGTTGCGTAATTACAGCAACAGCGTTGGAAGCCACAACAAAGAAAGTGTTGAGAATATTTCTACCTTCTGGGGTGTCATATTGGATAACTATGTGAAATTCACCGACTGTGAGAAGGTAAGACACCATACCAATTGCAAATGATTTTTTGGATATAGAATGTTGAATTTTGTCAAATTGGGTGTGAAATTTGTTGAGATAATGACAATAACTACCATAATCACATTGGTATCTGTTGGTGTTGGATATGGTAGATCATGTTGTAACAATATATGATAGTATGTTTACAACTGAAGCAGCTAACAGAGAGTGAAGGATGCTAAGAGATTGGTATGTATGTCTGTATGAAAGGACATTATGTAAATTATAATGCATAATTTTTTTGGTGCATAACTTCTTCTATTTTAATGCAGATTAAAATATTAGATTCTTATAATAAGAAACGCATTTGGGTTGAGTCATGTGGATCTCTAGGAAAGTATCCCTTGAAAAAATTTCAAATTTGTGGAGCATAAGAAGAATAAGCAATTGAATGGGTATGAGATGTATCACAAATAGAAAGCTTAATTTATGCAGAATTCATCATAATTGACAGTGTGGTTTTCAAATTTTGTAACAGATATGATTGCGGCATGTATGTGATGATGTGGATGGAATCGATCGGTTCTACAGGGGCAACTGGTGATTTTGTAAGTGGATAAAAAAAATTGTTTGTGGTAAAATTGTTAAAGTCGTAGATTGAATGCTGTATTGACAATACTTAACGTTCTGACAATTTGAATATAGGTTGTTGGAGACTGGGATCGATCGCGAGTATTAAACGATCTCGTAAGCCACAATCAAAATGAACGAAGACAGGAGATAACAAAAGCTGCAATATTACATAAGAATAACAAAAGGATGCAATGATGTAAATGTCGAGTTAATTTTGTATAGATTTATATTTTGTATACGATTTATATTTTTGTATGTGAATATAATTATATGAGATGAGAAAAGTTAGCAGTATGTTGTTGTACATGTTTCTTATACACATTAAGGGTCATGTCGATACTTGGAAGTAAAGGCAAATTTACAATATGGCCAACAGGCACCCATAAGTGTCGATCCTATATAAAAAAGTGTCAATCCCAAAATCATCGAACCCAAAAGTATAATGTATGTAATTTTCAATCTAACCGTACAATTATACCGGTTTTATGAGAGAATATGTCTAAATAATGTGTCGACACTAATAAGTTTGTGTCGATACTTTTTTCCCAGAATGAATGGAAAACAAGGTGCACCCATAAGTGTCGATCCATATATAAAAAGTGTCGATCCCAAAATCATCGAACCCAAAGTATAATGTAATATGTAATTTTTTCAATCTAACCGGTACAATTATACCGGTTTTATGAGAGAATATGTCTAAATAATGTGTCGACTAATATAGTTTGTGTCGATACTTTTTTCCCAGAATGAATGGAAAACAAGGTGCACCCTAAAGTGTCGATCCATATATAAAAAGTGTCGATCCCAAAATCATCGAACCCAAAGTTAATGTATATGTATTTTTCAATCTAACCGGTACATTATACCGGTTTTATGAGAGAATATGTCTAAATAATGTGTCGACACTAATATAGTTTGTGTCGATACTTTTTTCCCAGAATGAATGGAAAACAGGTGCACCCATAAAGTGTCGATCCTATATAAAAAAGTGTCGATCCCAAAATCATCGAACCCAAAGTATAATGTAATATGTAATTTTTCAATCTAACCGGTACAATTATACCGGTTTTATGAGAGAAATGTCTAAATAATGTGTCGACACTAATAGTTTGTGTCGATACTTTTTTCCCAGAATGAATGGAAACAAGGTGCACCCATAAGTGTCGATCCTATATAAAAGTGTCGATCCCAAATCATCGAACCCAAAAGTATAATGTAATATGTAATTTTTCAACAGATGTGGACAACCAAGCGGTCGCAGAAGATGAAGCTGACGATGATGATGATGATGACGATGAAGCTGGCGATGAAGATGATGACGATGATGATGATGATGATGAAGATGATGATCCAAACAAGTATATCGTGTCTGCAACGCCGCCTTCAAGAAAACTTTTAATTTTTGATCTCAATGGTGTCCTTGCCTACATCCCAAGACTGCCGGCAGGTTTTAATTCTATTCTTTGTATCCATTATTTTAACATATAACGTAGAACTTTAATCTCATTTTCTTCATGTTGTAGATGTTGTCCTCAGAAGAGGATTATTTGAATTTATGCAATTTTGTGTCGACAATTTTGTTGTTGCCCTTTGGTCTTCAAAGATGAGGTTAGAACATGTTTGAGGCAATTGAATTACTGTAGTCAAAATCGTTAATATACATTTGAATGTTAACATTCAAACTTGATTACAATCTCAGGCATAACGTCGACCGTGTACTTGAGAAACTACCTGTATTTCCGAGCATTTTCTATTCGTGTGGGTAAGATGAATGTCATTACAGTTTGCTGACTTTTCGTTGTCTATGATTCCTACATATTTATGTTCGACTGTTTGTGAACAGGATCAAAAAAAAATGCAAAACATACGATTCTGTTACCTACTGTAAAGATCTCAATGATTTGGAACGCGTGTCCAGATTTTAACGAGCTAAATACACTTTTGGTCGATGATTCAGCGGAAAATGATTTATAATCCGTAAGTTGCATTTATGCAATATTTTTTCCATTGAACAGGTGTTCAGACATTGATTATTTTAACAACTTATGTGTTTATATAGAAATCAATTACATATGTCCCATACCTTTGACGTTGCTTCCCATTCGAACGCAAAGCTCTAGGTATGACACAAATTTATTCATGCTTATGCGAATTTAATTTATTGTTAGTAAATTGCACCTCATTAGTTTGATAATTGAAATTATTATGTATGTCCTCAGAAAAGGCGGAAACATACGAGAGTATTGGAAAATTTGTTGAAGGCCTCTAATGTTCCGGACTTCGTTAGAAACAACCCTTTTTCATCGGATTAATTTTGTTTGTCGTACATTATTTGAACATTCTTGTGATTTATAATTTGGTGTGATTATATTGTGTGTATATTTTCATTAATTATTCCATATTCGCTTCTATGTGTACATATACATTTGAGGATTGTTTGAAATATCAATACTAATATATTTTACATCTACTTGCAAATGTATCGAAACACATGACTATAGCATTGTTTTCGATATCCACAACAAAGTTTTCACACTTTTTAATATGTGTCTTACTTTATGTCCAGAATGAAAGAAAAATGTGTCGATACCATTTAAAAAGTGTCGATTGAAAAAACTCGGAACCCAGATTTATAATGTAATAGATAATTTTGTAATATAACCGTATAAATATACCGGTTTTATGAGCGATAGGTCTACAACCTATATCGACACTTTCTAATATTGTGTCGGTACTTTATGTCCAGATTGGAAGAAAAATGTGTCGATACCATTTAAAAAAGTGTCGACATTTACACATCGGAACCCAGATTTATAATGTAATAGATAATTTTGTAATATAACCGGTATAAAAATACCGTTTTATGAGCGAATAGGTCTACAACCTATATCGACACTTTCTAATTGTGTCGGTACTTTATGTCCAGATTGGAAGAAAAATGTGTCGATACCATTTAAAAAGTGTCGACATTTACATCGGAACCCATATTTATAATGTATAGATAATTTTGTAATATAACCGTATAAAATCCGGTTTATGAGCGAATAGGTCTACAACCTTTATCGACACTTTCTAATATTGTGTACTTTATGTTCAGATTGGAAGAAAAATGTGTCGATACCATTTAAAAAAGTGTCGACATTTTACACATCGGAACCCAGATTTATAATGTAATAGATAATTTTGTAATATAACCGTATAAAATGTGTCGATACCTTTTATAAAGTGTCTATACTTTTTTCACTGTGAAAACATTAATTTAAGGTTATCTTTTGAGTGAGTTTTAAGATATTAATTTAGTAATTATAGGCGTCTAATGATTAATTTTTTACGTTACGGTATATATTATTATTAAATTAAAAATTCTTATATTATTTTATAAATATCAAACACTCAACTAATTTTTGTGCAAATGAAATTATTAAATTAATATTGTAGGTGGAAACATGAAACATACTTAAAAAATATTGAAACATAAATTACATATCTTTAAAAAAAAGTATCGATCCTTTTATAAAAAGTATGGACACTTTCAACATTTATAATAAATAGGTCCATATTGGAAGAAAAATGTCGATACGATTTAAAAAAGTGTCGACATTTTACACATCGGAACCCATAATTATAATGTAATAGATAATTTTGTAATATAACCGGTATAATATACCGTTTTATGAGCGAATAGGTCTACAACCTATATCGACACTTTATAATGTTGTGTCGGTACTTTATGTCCAGATTGGAATAAAATGTGTCGATACCATTTAAAAAGTGTCGGTAATTTGAAGTAACGCGGTTTTTTTTCCTTCATTCAAAATATTTATATGTACATACAATAGGAGTGATGTTGATACTTACGATATATTATATGGAGATCGTTGTCATCCATTCCGTCTTCGAAAAATCAGTTGATGTAGGCTGTGTGCTTGTCCTCAAACTAAGCTTGACTTGAGGACATGTTAGTTTGTTATGCCCCTCACCGTTGCAGTACCCACATCGCCTAATTTTCTTCTCGACCTTGTTCTTCGGCACTTCTTTTCGCTTGCGTTGTTTTCGTTGAGGGTCACGAACATTGTTTACTACAATGCTCTGGTTGACTGAATGATTCAAACCAAACGAGTTTTCTAATTCTTCTATTAGTTTTTTCATCTCATCTCTTGCGTTTTGAAAGACTCGTCGTCTTTGATGCAATGTAGCATAACCTACTTGACGTTGAACGTAGAGCAGCGAACCTTGCCATTTGCATCACTTCTGGAGACACATTCAATCAACATAGCTGGGTGCAGAAGCCTTCGCATCATTAGTCCACCTACTTTGAATCAAAGTCCCGGGCAAATATGTGTAGTCCAATTGCTTCAAAATGTGAAGTTGATGGCGACACGGAAGTCCAACGTCTCGAATTTTTTGCAGGAGCAAATTAGAGTTTTCGTACGAGAATCAAAACTAATTTCAAATTTCCTATTTTTTTCTGCGTACTTTGACAAAATAATGTTGACATTCATCTGATAAGGACTTAATCTCTGCCTCATCCGGTACAATGTCTCCCGTAAGTTCATCTTGGAACACACGAAAGATTCGCGGGTAAAATCGCAGCGGCATGGCTTTCAAGGTCGACCAGTTTTGTGATCTGGAAGGGCTTCGTATGGGAACTTAAGTAATCCGCTTTCAACTCGTTCATACGCATTCTACTAATTCCATCTTCAATTGCACGAACAACATCTAAATATTCTTGTGTTTCAGTGCAATAGCTAGTGAATCATTCATAGACTCGCACCTTTGTGTTGAGCGAATATTGGCAAAGAAATGACCGGTTAGATATGCTTGTGCCCATAAGTGTCGTGTATTTCCCTTCTCAATCACCCATGGATGCTTTTGGACGTTGAATTCTGAAACAATCGAACGCCATTGAATATCAAATTCCTTGGTTGTCCACCAGGAAGCCATGCATTTTGAGAATGCTGCTGTAAACTTTGGGTCACCAATGTTAGCTTGTGCATTGCGAGAAAGATGCAAGAACATATCTGTGCTTAGCATAAGGGATAACAGATTTGATAGCCCTCTGCATTGCCCTATCCCCATCGGTTACAACAGAAATAGGTGATTTATTCATCATGGCTTCTAAAAAATTCTGTAGCACCCACTCGAAAGATTGAGACGTTTCGTCAGCGATTATGGCAGTGGCAAACACAATTGTGTTATGGTGATGATTGACACCAACAATAGGCATAATTGGTCGACCATACAATTATCTTTGTACGTTGTCGAACGCAATTACATCACCGAAGCATGTGTAATCCGATCTCGATGTAGAATCCGACCAAATAAGATTATACAATGCCCCCGATTCGTCTACCGAGTATGTCATAAAACCCGGGATCATCATGTTTCTTATAATCAAAGTAGGCAATAAGCTCATTCACATCCCCATCGACGATTTCCTTGCTTTACCTCTTTGAAGTGCATTGTAGAGGTCTTTATGTGTAAATCCAACATTATAGCCCCCTGCCTGCTGCGTTAAATAGTTCATTACTTGTGACGTGCCAACACCGACCTCTTTCAATGTTGTTGCCTCATCGATATCAGCCTTACTTACAGCTCGATTAGAACGCATAAATGGTGTCATAGCAGATGTGCACAATGCATGATTATGTTTCTGATCAGACTTACTTATAACCCACTGATCGTTTGTATTTGTTGCTGTAACTACGACTCTAGCCTTACATCCTGTTCTTGTGACTGGCGTATGAGCACGTTGACGATCAACAGTATTGACTTTTGATACTCGAAACCCTTCTTTGGAACAACACAATTCTTGTGTCTTCACATTCCCTTCCACGTCAAGCCGTGTTGTTCCCTTACGTGCACTAAACCCATGTTCCCGTGCGAATCCCTTGTAAAAGTGCCAAGCTGATCACGTGAACAGAAGAGCTGACCAACCAATCTGTCAGATTCATCAACATTATGTACTTCATGGCATTCCTCGTTGGCTTAACATTGTCTACATCAGTATTATCCATGGCAAAAATTTTGTTGTGCAAGTTCAGTGCTCCAGGAGTTTATGGATATGTGAAGGTTCATTTTGAACATGTTTCTGTCGTGCTGCTTTCAATAGGATGTGGCATTGGTAGTGGTAGTTAAAGGGTGGGTACAACATTAAATTCGCAGTACATATTTAGGTATGTACAATAACTACAAGTATATTATCATTTTAAATTCGCAGTACACTGTTAAAAAAATTGAAACATAAATTACATAAGTTTTAAAAAAAGTATCGATCCTTTTTATAAATATGGACACTTTCAATATAATAGGTAAACATATGATGTAATAGGTAGCCCTTATATAATGTAATAGGTATCGTTTATATAATGTAATAGGTAGTGGTTATATTGTAAAGTGTCTATCCTTTTTATAAAAGTGTCCATACTTTTTTCACTGTGGAAAACATTAATTTAAGGTTATCTTTTGAGTGAGTTTTAAGATATTAATTTAGTAATTATAGCGTCTAATGATTTATTTTTACGTTACGGTATATATTATTATAAATTAAAATTCTAAATAATATTTTATAAAATATAAAACAATCAAATAATTTTTTGTGCAAATGAAATTATTAAATCAATATTGTAGGTGGAAAACATGAAACACTGTTAAAAAATTGAAACATAAATTACATAAGTTTTAAAAAAAAGTATCGATCTTTTTTATAAAAAGTATGGACACTTTCAATATAATAGGTAAACATATGAGTAATAGGTAGCCCTATATAATGTAATAGGTATCGTTTATATAATGTAATAGGTAGTGGTTATATTGTAAAGTGTCTATCCTTTTTATAAAAGTGTCCATACTTTTTCACTGTGGAAAACATTAATTTAAGGTTATCTTTTGAGTGAGTTTTAAGATATTAATTTAGTAATTATAGGCGTATAATGATTTATTTTTTACGTTACGATATATTATTATTAATTAAAAATTCTAAATATTATTTTATAAAATATCAAAACAATCAAATAATTTTTTGTGCAAATGAAATTATTAAATCAAATAATTCAAATTGAAAATTAAACACAAATCAATTAACATTGTTGTGGGTACATTAATTGAACATTGTTATGAGTACATTATTTGGATTAATTTCGTTGAGATGGGTTATGTATAAAAACAATCTATCTCGCATGTGAGTACTTTATTCCAACCATGTGACAAGTGTGACAACTCCATCAACTCACAACTCAGCTTTGAACTCAATCAATATTGTCTTTTAGCTTGATGGTTCATAAAGCATGTTACGTGAACAGTATGAATCAATTATGCAATTTTCATGTTCAATTTAACACTGCATTTCAAATTCATTTCATATGTAATTGGAGTTTGAATTTAAATTTCAATTTGAATTTGAATTTCAATATATATTTCGGCTCCACTATAAATATTAGCCCAAGCCAATGCATGTTATCATTGATTATTCCTAATTTCCATTGTTTTTTTCCAACGTATAAACGCGAGGGAAATCCCGACCATTTTATTTTTGGTCAACTTTAAAGCGTCAGAAACGTTTCGGGCGTATGATCTGGGTGGTATACAAGAAATGTAACAAATAGCAACTAAAATCATAAGTTGAGTACCACCCAAATCATAAGTCTGAAATACTTCCGATGCTCATCAAAATCCAAAGCTCATATGGTGCCAAGCAAAAGGAAATCAAATCAAAATCTCATATGATGCCAAGCAAAAGGAAATCAAAATCCAAATCTCATATGATGCCAAGCAAAAGGAAATCAAAATCTACAACTTGAGTTTGAACATTGATATGATATGTTCAGTTGTTATCATGTTGGATTTTCTCGTTTTTGATTGCTTGGATAGTTGTTCTCTTGCTTCTTCAAGTGTTCTTAAGGTTATCCTTTGAGTGAGTTTTAAGATATTAATTTAGTAATTATAGGCGTCTAATGATTTTTCTTACGTTACGATATATATTATTATTAAATTAAAATTCTAAATATTATTTTATAAAATATAAAACAATCAAATAATTTTTTGTGCAAATTAAATTAAATTAATATTGTAGGTGGAAAACATGAAACACTGTTAAAAAATTGAAACATAAATTACATAAGTTTTAAAAAAAGTATCGATCCTTTTTATAAAAAGTATGGACACTTTCAATATAATAGGTAAACATATGATGTAATAGGTAGCCCTTATATAATGTAATAGGTATCGTTTATATAATGTAATAGGTAGTGGTTATATTTAGTAATTATAGGCGTCTAATGATTTATTTTTTACGTTACGATATATATTATTATTAATTAAAATTCTAAATATTATTTTATAAATATCAAACAATCAAATAATTTTTTGTGCAAATGAAATTATTAAATTAATATTGTAGGTGGAAAACATGAAACACTGTTAAAGTATCGATCCTTTTTATAAAAAGTATGGACACTTTCAATATAATAAGTAATAGGTAAATTTGCAATGCTATCGGTATAAATATACCGGTTTACTTATAAAATAGGTAAATATAAGCGCTACCTATTACATTATATAAGCGCTACCTAGTATGTTATTGTACTTTATAATATTTCCGGTTAAATAATATAACATAACCGGTCTAAATTTTAACCGGTCACTTGTTTAACCGGTCACGCCGTATATTAGCCGTTTTTTAGGCGCCGCACCGCAGAACCACCCCCTTGCTCCGCATCCTGTTAAGGTTCGTTTATTTACTGAATATAAAATTATTTTTTAGAATAGGATTATTAAAATGTAATATTAGTATAAAAATATTTTATTATATTGTTTGATTTATTTAACAGGAATATAAGATTAAAATGTTTGGTTGAATAAATATAATATTATTTTAATATATGTTTTATTAAATTATTCTTGTGATATACTTTTTTTTATAAAGTTAAATTTTAATATTAAATTATAAAATATTTGAAAATTCAAAAAATATTTTAATTGTTACACTATCTAACTTTTGAAAAAAAATATAATTAATATAATTAGTATATTAAACTTATATTTTAAATAATTATAATAGGTATCATATTGATTTATATAAAATATATATATAAAAAAAATAATATTATGGTCTCGAGTTAATAATATATTTTTTCAATGTTTAAGATTCATTTTTTAATAATTCAAAGTTATACATTATTTTAAATAATTACATTTTTACAATAATATCATTTTCGTCTCATACAATTACAAATAATTAATATGTTGAATATTAAAAATATAAAATAATTTTAACTACTGAAATTTATTAATATTTTACTAAATCAAACTCTTTGTATATTATTAAAATGTTTATAATTTTGAGCAGAGCACAAAAAATAATAATTAAGAATGATCATTTTTAATTTATTATAATAGGTATCATATTGATTTATATAAAATATAATATAATATAAAAAAATAATAATATTATGGTCTTGAGTCAATAAATATATTATTTTTCGATGTTTAAGATTCATTTTTAATAATTCAAAGTTATACATTATTTTAAATAATTACATTTTTACAATAATATCATTTTTGTCTCATACAATTACAAATAATTAATATGTTGAATATTAAAAATATAAAATAATTTTAACTACTGAAATTTATTAATATTTTACTAAATCAAACTCTTTGTATATTATTAAAATGTTTATAATTTTGAGCAGAGCACAAAAAATAATAATTAAGAATGATCATTTTTAATTTATTAATTTAAGGAAATTTGTCTAAAATGATGAAAATTGTATAATACCAAAAAAATCTCAAGGTAATTATATTCTCATAATTTTAACCAAAAAATGTTACTATCGAGAAAAAATTATTATATAATAATCTTTTTAATGAATCAAACGTGGAAATACAATACCATAAAATATTATTCCCCTTAAAAATGATCTTTTTCGCAAACGGGCGAAGGTAAATTTACGTATTTTGTGATTTTATCTCCTTGCATACCATTATTACAGAAGTTGGAGTATTTTGTTAGGTGATAAATGACAGCAGATGAAGATGAGTGATTAATGCTTTAGCCCTCTAATCAGATGAGACGTTCATGAACCAAGCAACAGTCATCAACTTAGAGATGGATGATTTTGGACAATGGATCTTTACGCCTATTTATGAAAGAATTCTCAACAAAAACTCTTCAAACAAGCTGGATATATTAAGTTAAACCTCACACAGTCACTCCAACTTCCGCATAACTTTAGAGTAATGTGTTTAAATGCAAGATCGCACACTGTGAGATGATGTTGATTTTAAACTGTCATTTGTGGGGCTCCATATTCACCTTGTCAGTAACCACCTTCCTGTTGTTCAATACATTGATGAGGAGATCACTGGCTTGACGGGCGGACGGCCGCTCCTGCGCGACCGTTCTCGTGCACTGCAGTGCTATTTCAAGCACCTGATATGCTGCAGACTCCTCGCAAGGTAAGAGCGGTTTCAATGTAGGATCTATCAGCTCCCCACGATCAGAACCTTGCGTTTGGATACGCATTTCCACCCATCTCACCATGTCCATATCTACACCGAAAAAGTTGTCAGTTGGCATTTTCCCGCTTACAATCTCCATTAGCACGATTCCCATACTGTAAACGTCGGTCTTCTCGGTTGCTTTGAGCGTATAAGCGTACTCTGCGAACAGGAACGAGACTTTTTGAGCTTTAAACCATGTATAAAAAATATTGAAGATGTTAACTTGGTACTTACCTGGTGCAATATAACCATAAGACCCTGCAAACAATGAGTTCGATTCTATGTCGGAGATGGAGTCATAATTCTCCACAACTGATTTTGCTAGCCCAAAATCCCCCAAATGTGCTTCCATGTTAGAATCTAGCAACACATTGCTCGATTTGATGTCCCTGTGAACAATCTTCGGCACACAGTCGTGATGGAGGTACTCCACTCCTTGGGCTAATCCGACGGCAATCCTTATCCTAGCCTCCCAATCAAGGCTCTTCTTGATATTTACCGGCTGCTTATGCAGCCAATCCCACACACTTCCATTCTCCATGTACTCGTAGATCAGGAGATTGAAGCCAGCTACTCTGTTTATACAATACCCCATCAACTTCACCAAATGTCTGTGCCTTATCCTCCCAAGTGTCCTGATCTCTCTTGTGAAACTTCTGTTCAGTAGAAGATCTTCCTTCCACAGAATCTTTTTGACGGCCACGGTTTCTCCTGTTCGAAATTCCCCTTTGTAGACCGTTCCAGACCCTCCGGAGCCAATGACGAACTCGTCGCTTAGATTTTTCGTGGCATGCACGATGTCTTCCCATTTGTAGTCTTGCTTATTAGCCCCGTGATGGAAGAGTAGCCTTCTCCTTGCTTGGGAAGAACTGGAAGAAGAGTAGGTGCATTTCACTTCATTGCCTCTCTTGAAATATTCTCTCCTTTGTTTCAAGAAGATGGTTACTACCAGCACCAGCAACGCAATTGCTGCTAAAGTAGAAATCGCTGATACTACCACCACGGACGTTTCACTTAGTGATCGCTGCTTGCCGGATCCAAGGTTGTCACAACCATCAAGAGGGCTTCCACAAAGATCTAAGTTCCCTTCAAATGCTTCGGCTGGCCAGTGCGACAATCGTTTGCTTAATTTGCCTAGGAGATTATTGTGGGAGAGATTAAGCTTCCCCAAGCTGCTCATGTCACCTATTTGAGGAGGGACTTCTCCTATGAGTTGATTGTGAGAAAGATCAAGGGCTTCAAGCTTGGATAGCATTCCGATAAAAGGTGGGATATTTCCGGTGAGGTCGTTGCAACTGAGGTCTAGAATGCTTTGGAGATTCTTTAGTTGCCCAAGCTCAGTTGGTATATCACCATTGAAACCATTCCTTGAGAGCTGCAGCTCATATAGATTGCTTAGCTTGCCTATGGTTTTAGGAATGGGACCAGAAAGTTGGTTTCCATTGAGGTTGAGTATATTAAGAGACGACAAATCACCGATTTCACCATGGAGAGTCCCATTGATCGAGTTGCCGTCAAGGTGCAGTACCAGAAGCTTGGAAGAATTGAAAAGCTGTCGAGGAAGAGCCCCGAAAAAATGATTGGAAGAGAGCCGAAGCTCTCCAAGTTGAGACAAATCACCCAGCCATGGCGGTACCGGTCCAGAAAGCGAGTTGTCGTTTAAATCAACATGACTCAACTTCCTGCACGACTTGAGCTCATCTGGTATAGGTCCAGTGAGCAAATTACCCGAGAGGTCTAGCAGCGACAGTTCACAAATCATGCCCAACGATACCGGGATTCTTCCAGTGAATCTGTTTTTCCCTAATCTTAGTCTATCTAGAGTAGGCGAATTCCCAAGCTCCTCAGGAATTTCACCATCAAATGCATTGTTTGTTACATCAAATGAAAGGAAAGAACGTGAACCACATAATGGAGCAATGCTCCCATTCATTTTGTTCTTGGAGAGATTTATTCTTGTCAGGTTGGCTAAATTGATCAACGAGGCAGGGAGATTACCTTCAAGTGAATTGTTGTAAAGCATGAGCTGCTCCAGGGCTCGAAGGAACCCGAAACTAGTTGGAATGCCACCAGATAGTTGATTGTCCGCAATGTCCAGGATAGTAAGTTGATGGCAGTAACCCAATGTGACTGGAATTTCACCCACAAGCTCATTCTGCCTCAGATGAAGCAGCTGCAGCTCCTTCAGCCTGCCAAAAGTAACCGGGATCTCTCTGGTAAAACGATTGCCAAACAAGTCCACCATTTTCAAGCTCGAACAATTACCGATCTCACAAGGGATGTGCCCACTCAATCGATTTTCGTACAGATACAAGATTTCAAGTGCATCCAGCATTCCTATTTCTCCAGGAAGTTTGCCCTCTAAATTGTTGTGAAACAGAGCAAGTGTCTGCAAGTTGCTGAGGTTTGCTATGGATGGCGAAATCGAACCGACCAGGCTGTTGTTGTGGAGATAGAGATCGGTCAGTTGATGCAGCTCATACAGCTCAACTGGTATCGATCCATTCAGCGTGTTGTTGGACAAATCAAGCTGCTTCAAAGATGAACAATCTCTCAATTCCACTGGGATTTCACCGAAAAGATGAACGTCCGAAAGGATCAAATGCTCCAAATGGCTGGTGTTGGAACATATATTTCTTGGAATTGTACCCGAAAGATTGTTGTTTGATAGAACCAAGTAAACCATCCGACTCAACTGGCCTAGTTCTTCGGGAATGCTTCCTGTGAGCCTGTTTAACGACAAATCAAGAGTCTGAAGATTGCCCAAGTTCGCTAATGACTTCGGTATTGCACCCTCGAGATAGTTCCCCATTAAACTGAGATAACCGAGTTGGCTCAATTCACCGAGCTGGCTTGGTATATACCCTGAAAGAGAGTTGTTTATGAGATTGAGAGTTTGAAGGTTATTGAGACGACCCAGTTCATCTGGGATGGATCCATTAAGATTGTTGAAAGCTGCAGTGAATACGTTGAGGCTTGAACAGTTCCCAAGCTGACGTGGGATAGGGCCATTGAGTTGGTTATCCTGTAGAATCAAATACTCAAGTCCGGCGAGTTGACCCAGCTCGGGGGGAAGTGAGCCTGTGAGACGGCATGAAGCCAAGCCGAGGGTGACCAGGTTGACAAGTTCTCCAAATGTGGAAGGAATGGGACCAGTAAGCTCATTGTCACCAACTCGCATGACTCGGAGACTGGTGAGTGTACCCAGCTGAGGTGGGATGGGTCCAGAGAGCATGTTTGAATACAGAAGCAAAGATTCCAGAGAGGAAAGGTTAGAGAGGGTGGTTGGGATGGGGCCCGTAAGGCGGTTAGACGAAAGATCAAGGTGGCGTAGCTTTTGCAACCCACCGAGCGAGGCTGACATCGAGCCACCGAGTGAGAACCCGGAAAGGTTCAAACTCACAACATGGACTGAGTTGGCGGAGGAGCTAAAGCCACAAGTGACACCAGTCCAACCACAGAAATTAACGGAGTCGCCATGGGAGGACCAGTCACGCAGAACATTCTGAGGGTCTTCAATAAACGAACTCTTAATCTCCAGCAGAAGCGACAACTCTTGGTTTTGACAGAGAACAGAAGCCGAAAACAGAAGAGTGAGTAGGAAGAAGAAACCCTTTTTCATGGCGTCCATCTCTTGGGAGAAACAGGGCATTGCATGAATATTTATTCCGTGGACATGGCGAAGGATCATTAATCGAACCCGCGTTGGAAGTTGGTAATGGTTTGCCTTAAAAAGGGTGAAAACTTTAAAAAGGAGTGGTGCGATAATCAGAGAAGAGATAGAGGGAGCGTTGGGGTGTGTCAGTAGGGTGCCATAAATGAGTTGCCTGTATTCGGAACAAAGAAGCAGCTTGGTGGAGATTGAGGTTTGGTTCTAACTGTACTATTGTCCACAGGTGTGCTTAGGGTCAGCGTTGGATCGAATATAATCGACTCTTGTCCAGTTAAAAAATTTTAAGTTATTCGAGTTGATGAATTTTAATTTATAACTCATACTTGATTTAAAAAATTCGAATCAATCCAAATTTATAAAATTTGAGTCCAGTCGATCTTTCGAATACACTGATTACTAAAAATTTTGAGTCGAGTTAAAAAAATATCTTTCGAATCAAGCCGAATTTAAAAAATATATTTACAAAGTCCAAAAACTAGACTTAAATTTGAAAATTAAATTAATTGATTACTAAAAATTTCGAGTTATTCAAGTTACTCAAATTGTATTTTACCACTAGATTTGAACTTAAAATTTTTTCGAGTCGAGAAAAATTCAATTTTTTAAATCGAGAACGCACCCATAGGTGTGCTCGTAGAATGAATTAATTTAATTATTATTTCTTATTTTCTGAATTAGAAAGTTCAAACCCAGTCAGGGCAATGAGTTGGTATTGTGGGGAAGGTGGCTCTGTTTTGTTATCAACTTTGAATAGTGTGTTAGCTCACGACGACTTCAATTAAAAGCCTCTTTTATATACCGGGTAGAGATATTGATTATTAAAAAGTGATCCCTATTATATAATATTGTTATGTTGAGTTTTTTATTTTTAAAAATTATAAAATATTACTTGATTATTTTTATATTCAAAATTCATTTTTTTTTGTTAAAATTGGGTGGCAGCTTGAATTGGACATTTATCTATTGAATGAGATATGATAAATTCTAGTTTCAAAATTCTAAACAACTATTATATCTCAGTCAGTATCTTAACATTCACGCTCAAACGACTATCAATTTTTCAACAGAGAATGGCGATTTAAGAACATATGAACTATTGAGTGATCATTTTATAACTTTTAATAGTTGATAGACACAACAAAACAATATCCTACAGTCAAATGATCATTTTATAACTTTTAATACTCAATAAAACTTCATAAAGCAAATTCTTATAGTCAGGTGTGTATATATATATATATATAAAGAATTAATAATAGATACAAAATTTTATGTTAAGAGATGAATTTTAAAATTTTAAGGAATAAATTTATAAAATTTAAAAATTAAAAATAAATTATTAATTAAAAAAATATAAAAATTATATGCTAATATTTAAAAATTTTAAAATTTTTAGAGAATCATTCGAAAAAGAAAAAAGAAATTTTAAAAAGTTAGCTGCTCGAAGTCAAAGTTAGGGAATGGAGTCCCCGCCTCAAGTTACGTACTGTACAATATTCTTCACATGACATACGATAATATTCTCCCCCTTTTCCCCCCAAAACCCAAAACCCACGTAATTATCTACAACGTAACCTTGCTGCAACTATTCCCATTAATAATTACGCTCGTTTCATATAAGAATAATATCTCCTATGCCTAATTGTTTATACGTAGAAGAAAACAACTAATAGGACGCTTTGTTTTCTGTTTTCTTTAATTACTCTAATAACTTATCTTAATCATATTAATATTAATATTAATATTGGGTTGAGCCACCAAAACCCTCCTCTTTTTGTGGCACTTCGATTCCTTTCTTCATTGGTAGCCTACTCCAATCGAACCTTACCTCATTCCAAATTCCTTAATTATTTTCTGTTCTGCCCGTGTAATATAATCCCACAATTACATTGGATTTATATGTAATTATTTGGTATATAAGTGGTGAAATTAAGCACAGTTAAAATATTTTACCTCTACTTAATTGATATTAAAAAATAACAAATAATTATTCTTATATTTCTTATAAATCTTCTCTGCAAGATTGATTTTCGTATCTCAAAATTTTTTAGATAATTCTTTGGTAGTTAAAATCCTGATTTTATTCATGATGATTGAATCTGGATTTAGTCGGTCATTAAACTACGCAGCACTTAGAAAAGGAACACTCTCGAGTCATTTATCCATTCGTGTAATGATTTGTTCAAAATAGACAACCTATACACAAGCTATGGTATGATACTAAATGCAGCAAAGACTTTAGATGGGAGTTCTCGAGGGGTATAGTGAAAGTTATAATCTATCCCCCACAACTCAACTAAGGGTGCGTTTGGTTCGTGAAATATAAGATTACCAGTGAGAATGTAAGATTATCAGGGAATAAAATTACTGGGAATGTTGTATTTTGTGTTTGGTTGGTTTAGCATGAACGTAAGATTACCGTGTTTGATTAAAGGAATAAAAGAATATTGGAATGTATATTTGACCAAATTGTCCATATTATATATAATTTTTTTTAACAAGTTGGAAAATATTTATATATTTTCTTTAAAAAAAATTAAATTCATAAAATTTATATATATATTTTTTACAAAATTAAAAACATAAAAATGTTTAATGAAAGAGTAAAATTTTATTTTAACCTCTGAACTTCATATAAAATTTTAATTATAGACTTTTTATTTGTAAATCTAAAATAGTTTAAGGATAAATTTGTAATTTAACCTTCGTAGAATTTTTATTATTCAATGACAGAAGAATGATATTTTTGAAAGAAAAAAAAATTATGGGCATTTTAGTCCAAAACGCCGGTGATCTAACAATACCTAAAGAAAAAGAGGTAATGAAATTCCCGGTAATATACCCAAAAATATCTACTATTGGTAATAAAACATTACCGGGAATGAGATTCCCGACCAACCAAACATGGGAATGTGAATTCCATTCTCATGAGAATCTCACATTCCTTGATCCAAACACCCCCTAATAGTGTGATATTCTGCCCTTAGACTTTGAACCGCCCCTAAGAATCTGTTCTAAAGAGAGATTGTACCTCCATTTAGTTCCAATACCCGCACATGTAGACCTAACGTGAGCTTAAGAGAATGTCGCTTACACCATAGTAGCTCTACTTATTAGCTCAAAGTGAGGAGATCGTGAAGACCTGACATCAAATCATTTCCCCCTAAAGATATAAATAAACTTACCAAATATGCCACCGATGTATGCTATTTTTTTTTAAAGAAGATAAGGGTCTCATTAAACACTCATTCTACCAACATAAGGTTGGGATCCTACAAGGGGAAAAGAGTACCGAACATTCATTAATCCGGTAACAAATCGTTATGTACATCAGAAGCGAGAAACTCGGGTATTCCTGCCCAAAGAAGGAAGCATTTGAATCAAGTGCTCTCTTACCAAACAATAGATTCTAACCAAATTAAGGAAGACTGAC
The DNA here is from genome assembly GCF_006381635.1 of Hibiscus syriacus. Taxonomy (NCBI): domain Eukaryota; kingdom Viridiplantae; phylum Streptophyta; class Magnoliopsida; order Malvales; family Malvaceae; genus Hibiscus; species Hibiscus syriacus. Next base: position 2,221,845 of record NW_024063064.1, read on the forward strand.
AAATAGAGGCAGAGATTGAACCTGGAATATCGATCATTCGCAAAACCTCCAGTGCAAAATCACAATCTCTAACCGCATGCATTATCGCCTAAAGCTCTGAATTGCAGAGGGGGCAAATACCATCTCCCAATCTCGCATCCCGGACTCGCTGTCCTGCCGGTAACGCCCCGTGCGCCAGACACAAAGAAAAATACGTACTTTCGGTAGTACTTTCAGTTTGGCAATAACCTTCTATAATTTTGATATACTATCCGTAGTATGGGAAGGCTTCTATAACCACCAGTAAGCTGAACGCACTGAGCAAGCACTGAAATCATGGTTTCCCCATATCACACTATCGTGGAAACAAGGTGCTATTGAGACTCTCAAAACAGCATTTGTTTCCTGCTTAGAAAAGAAAGTCGTCACCTTGTTTACATCCCATCGCACTTGATCCATGTGCATGAAGTTGCCACTTCATGTCTCTTGGATCGCATCTGTCGTGTAGGTACCTGCAGGATTTCAAATCGCGGTCGCATTTTCTGTCATTTCGAGTTTACTGTGATTATGGCCGTCGCGAGCGCTATTGAGCGCTGTTGCGGGTGTAGCGGGTAACTCGGATGGCGACGAAACTGCTATTTCGCGGAGGAAATCAGGTTTTCGGACCGAGATTTGAAATCCTGGTACCTGTAAGTTGTATTGGCTGGATACTCCCACTATCTGTAAACACTCGTGTTGAGCTGTTACGACCCACCCTCTAGAAGAATGCATTAGACAATGCCTGTAAAAATTTACGGAGGCCTTTTCATTCATACGTGCTTTTATTACCAACTTTCACTTTGAGAACATCCCCATCAGGAAAGTACTTCGTACGATACACTCTTGCAAACAAAGAATCTGGTTCTTTGATTAACCTCCATACCTATCAACCCAACATAGCTAGATTAAAAGAATGAAGATCGCGAAACCCAAGTCTACCAACTCGTTTCGGCCTACAAATAGTATCCCAGGAAACTAAAGGCCAGCCACGTTCATATATCTTTACAGTCCACCAGAACCTAACCTGCGTATAATACTAGTTATCTTGTTCAACAGATACGCCGGTAATAAATAGCAGGACATAACATACTGAGGGAGGGACTGGGCAACTGCTTTAATGAACACCTCTCGACCACCAAAAGATAACAGATGTTTTGTCCAACCTGTCACTCTCAACTGCACTTTATCTCGTAGGTTACCAAAGGTACATGTCTTGTTCTTCCCAATATACAGAGGAAAACCAAGATAGTGTTCCAATGAATTAACTTCCATAATCATTTTTGGGCGAAAATAGATTACCGACTTAGTTAGGTTGATTCGTTACCCTGAAGAGTCAGCATATTCTCCAAGTATCTCAACCGGGGACACTTTTTGGAAAGGGCATCCATGGTCATTCTACAAATGTAACACTCATAACTCGTATACGTCTCAAAATAAGAGTTAAAGATGTCACATTAACATTTCAAATATTATTTGTACATAAATCCTTAAAATTTTGTTTAATTAAAAGACTTCCATTCAAAAAAATAATTTGTCATCCAAACCAAAACTGAGTTTAAGTAGCAACTAGGTAGTTTAATGTTGTTTCATAAACTATATAAAACTGCCTAAACACTGCTTAATTTAAATTCTATTTCAAATATATTTAAGGCTAACCAAAATAGAATGATCCTAATTTACTATTACAGACCATCCTAAATAAATCTGATAAAGTAAACAGACAAATATAATATACATGCCACTAAATGTCAAAAGAACATCAAAGATTTCTTACTTATATTGATAATAGGCATGATCTCCAAAAAGATGCTCGGGAGGTTCCTCACTACACGTTCTTTTCTTCATCTGAACCTACGCATGAAAATCATCACATGCTAAGTAAAACTTAGTGAAGTGGTAATAATTCAAGGTGAGTTAGAACATAAAATATCATAAATTCATCAAAATAGTAAAATATAATTCAAATAAAATATTTTTACTTTCAACCCGATTTATTCAAGCCTTTTTTCTCACCAGAAACCTGAAAAATCATCATCTCATGATTTTATCAAAGTCATGATAAACATTATTAGACATAATAATCATTTCATATTCTTTTTCATTTAGACACATTTCAAAACTTTTATCTTTCATTTTTATAGCCCAATGTATATTTTAAAAAAATGCAAGGCACATGAATCAAACATATGTACGCACTAAGCACCAACGATGCTATCATCAGAATCAGAATACGCACTCCAAGTGCAATCATATCATTTGCACCAACAGTGCAATACATAATGTGCACAAATGTACCAGATCAGAATCGGAATTACTCAATTTCATGGCATGTCAAGTGTACCTACGACTCTCAATGCAACATACAATGGGATTTCATATCATATCATATTCATTTAATAATCAACATTTCCAAATCAGATTCAATTTCAATTTATCACGATAAAAATCATAATTTGGGTAGTTCATACCCTAAAATCATTCATTAAACCTTTATATAAGAATTATGGAAATATTCTATAATTAAAATAAAATTATACTTTAAAAAAATGAAGTTGACTTATCGCAAATCTTCCTCTATCAGAATAAGTAAATAAACAAATTGCATTCACTTTTGGCTTACTACTGAACCTTTTATACAACATGCTTTTAATCTTGTGCTTTTTCCTTCCCTTTAGTGTTACTCAGATTGCTAGGTTTTATCGTAGTCTGAAAAACATCATACAGTAACACAATATCCAACATATATGTTAGTATTATACTAACATAATCTAATTCCAATAATATAAGTTCTATACTACATAATCGAAACTAAATCGATGTAAAACCAAATAACAAATCCATTATAACTTTAACCTTTCCAAATAGCTATTCAATTCCATAAATGTTCATTTTCATCATTAATCCTTTAACTTTCATAAACTTAGCATTTACATCACCTTTTATGAATTCTCTTTATAATTCACACCAGCTATTCCATTTAATTTAAAATGGTCCTTCACCATTTTACTTATTCCAAATCAATCATTAAAGATTCCAACATGTAAATAATATACTCAATCCAATACTTTAACAATTGAAAACTTGCAATTTCATCCTTAATTTCCCTAGCCTTTTCGAATTCAACCATTAACTTTACCAACTTGCAACTTGATCCCAAACATATACTTCAACTCGAAATTCAACATTCAAGTAATAATTTTTAGCATTGTAGTAACATACCCAAATAGTACCATCACATTTATAAACTTGCAATCAATTCCCTAAATCACATGACCATTCGAATTCCACTATGGAATTGCATTAAAGTTGCACTTTGATCCCAAATCAACATTCTAACATAAAATTTTAGCATTCCATAATTATATTCAACATTGAATACCCATAATTGCATAATTTCTCAACATTTTCTCATAATTCCTAAAACTTACAAAATGGTCCTTTTACTATCTCAAGGTTCCAAATTGATCCAATTCAATCTCCAAAGCATGTAGAACACATTTAATATCAATTCTAAACTACATGAAATATTTCAACATTTTTCCCATAATTTTCCTTCCATGGCCGAATGCCCTTAAGTCTCTATGGTAAACTTTTCATTCAATTTAAAGCATGAATTCAACCACCTTACATCAAATTCATGCTATTCTAATAATCACAACATCAAACTCAATCAACCTCTATAAACCCTAACCATGGCCAAACATGATATACATAATACCCTAAATTTTGTTTAGTGACCAAAATATAGGCTATGAAAGTTTAATGGCTAAAGTATAAAAGTGGGAAAAGTTTAGAGACCTAAGTGCTAATATTTCCAAAAATAATTTTTATTTCATAAACAAATAGTTTACTTTTGAGAGTGGGGTTTTATAGAAATCATATTCTTGATCCGAAATTTATGTTAAAAACTAGAAAAGGTTAAAGTTCGGTAAAAAATTTGATAAATCTTATCGAATAAAAATTTTGAGAAATTTAAAGGATGCTAAATTAGGCTTGAAAATATTATTTCCACATTTTAAAATGATGGAAAATAATATAAACCATTGGATTTAAGGTTTTAATTCCATGTTATATTTGGACCATTTGATTAAAGTGGCATGATTGCAATTTTTGGAAAGTTGCATGGACAAAATGGTAAAGGGTGAAATATTTTGTTCATCTTTGACTTTTGGAAGATGATAAGGTTGATGTGGCTTGATTTAATGGTAAATATAAAGTTCCATTAAGGGTAAATTAGTCTTTTCCCAATTAAATGAATTTAATATTCATTTAAACTTAAATAAAGGTTAAATTAACATGAAATTAAAGGAAAATTTCATGAAGTTGGGTACTTTTCAGACACCATTGGTGTGACCTTCAAGCATTTGGTAGCGAAACTTTGTTTTTCATTTTTTAGGAATTTCCTTTGGATTTTGGGTTAAGACGTGAAACATAAATTTGTTATATTCATAAAATGCTATCTTTTGGTACCGTTATTGCTTACTAATTTGGCTTGTGCTCAAAGATTCTAAATTCTAGGGTTTGTGTTCACATTAGGGTTTATGAAATTGATGAATAATTTTGATGTTTTTGAGGTTGTAAAATTATATACAAGCATGATTGATGATTAAAATCACTTGTACATGGCTACATAAGCTCATGTTGAATTTGAACAAACCCTATATTTAGGGTAAAGATGTATTTTGATGGAATTAATTTAGGGGTTTGATTATAGAGGTCTTGAAATGTTGAATAGAGTTTAGTTTCATGCTTGAATCAAGAAGAAATTATGAGATTTACAACCCTAAAGCATTCAACCTTGAGGAAATAAGTTGGGAAAAATTGTAGAAAATTTTCATGGGTTAGAAATGATATTTGAAAGATTCTACAAGCCTTAGAATTTTTTTGGGCCAATCTATAATTTTCAAAAGTTGAGGGACCTATTTAGCAATTTTGAAAAGTTATGGGATGAATGTGTAATTATTCAATAGATGATGTAAATTTCTAGAAATTACTGTTTGAGGGCTGAAATTGAAGTTAGAAAGTAAAATTTAGCTATTTTGGAAAGTTGGAAAAGTTTAAGTACAAATTGGCAAACATTGGAAAAGTTAGTGACTTAAGTGGTAAATATGACATTGTTGAGGTATTGGGCTGGAATTAATGCTGTAAATTTATTGGGATTATTTGGACTTGAATTGGAGAATTTATGACGAGGGTCCATTATGAATAAAAAAGAAAGTTAAGATGAATTTTAAAAGAATTAGAAAATAATATTACTTTTGAGTATTGTTATTTTGTAAAATGTTAGTAAGGATTCTAACATTGTATTTTTTATTTATATGTGTGAATTATGGATGTTAGTGTAGATTGTGATCAAATTCATGATACAAGCAAACCAAAAGGCAAGGAAAAGGTTTTATTTATCTATTATTTTATTTTATTCACAAATTAACATTGAGTTAATAGAGTTAACGAGTCATATTTTATAATTTAAATTTTTGATAAATGTAATTAAATGATTTTGATATAACAAAACACTAAATTGAAAATTTTGTAAAATTTATATTTTATCATATTCCATTCAAACATTTTGAAGTTTGTAAAAACAATTTTTAAGAAAATGACAAAGTAAATTTAAAAATGTTTTTAGAATTTATAATGTCTAAAAATAGTTTTGCAATACTAAACAAGGCTAATTTTTAAACTTTTTGAGACTGATTTCGAAACCCCCTTAGGTAGTTTCAAAACCTCTAAGGTAGTAGCTAAAATTGGCCATATGGTTTCGAAACCCCCATCTAACAGTCAAATTTTTTTAATGAAAGTTTTAAAACCCTCTTATGTGGTTTCAAAATATCCTTGCATATTTTGCATTGAATGCATGAATTTATTGCTACAAATGACTCCAAACTCCTTCTAACAACCTCAAATGATTTAAAATCAATGAGGGCATATAAAAGGAGTCTTCAAATAGTTAAGAAGAAATAAGAAAGTTATCCAAACAATCAAAGAGAAATTAAAGCCAAATTTGTATTCCATTGCGTCTTTCTTTTATTTGAACACTATTTTATTCATTGTTAATTTTATTCTAGTGTTCTTGGGTGTATGAGAGATATTTATTTTGCAAACAATCTATCTTTGTGAGGATATTCAAAGTTTGCTCAATTTGTAATTTCTTCTTAGGAAGGGTTGAACACTTAAGACTTTGAGAAATAAGTCTTAGTATTGTGTAAGGTTACAACTTGTCTAAAAGGTAATGCATTTGTTGAAATCATTAGATAAGAAGCTAAGGTAATGGATGTAGACTTCATTAAGGAAGTTAAAACACTCTAAAATCCTTGTGTCATTTTCTTATTTCTTTCTAAAGCTTCTAACAATTTTTTATTGCCTATTCACCCCCTCTTGGCCACTTTCCTTGATTTGTTGACTCAATAATTAGTATCAGCTAGACTTTTTGGAAGGTTTTACCACTTCTTTAAAAGTTCCTAGAATAGTCAAGTCATCAATTAAGTCATTCATGGCTTCTACACCAAATTTCAACATTGTCAATGATTCAAACAAGCTTCCATACTTTAATAGAGCCAACTATACCTATTGGAATAATAAGATGATGCTTTTCATTCAAGAAAATGATTTGGGAGCCTGGAGAATTAAGATGAGAGGACATTTACTCCAATTAAAGAAATAGAGGAGTGGAATGAAGAAGAAAAGAAATGGTTTCATCTTGTTCCAATGCCAAGGAGATTTTGAACAAAATTGAAGTCACTCATGGAGGAACTAATAATGAAAGAGAAACTTAGATTAGTCTTCTCAATCATAATTATGAAAACTTCAAGATGATATCAATTGAGGGTATTAAATCCATAACCGATCGACTTTTGGTTATTATCAATGGTCTCAAAGGCTTTCGAGAAGTTATTTTTTATAAGAAGCTTGTTAGGAAATCATTATAGTCTTTGCAAGTCATGGAAATCCAAAAAGACCACCATAGTTTAAATAAAGAATCTAAATATTGTCAATCTAGATAAGCTCATTGGGTCATTACTTCTCATGAGATAATGGTGAAGGAAGAAGAAGAACAAGAGAAGAAAGGTGAGGAAAATAATGAAATGGAAAAGAAGAAAAAGATCGGTTTTGCTCTCAAGTATAAAAAAAAAGAGTGACTCAATTGAAGATGATATAGATGAAGAAATGAAAATGTTTTCCAAAAGATTCAATATGTTCATGAGGTCTAACAAATGAAAGAGATTCCAAAGAAAAGAGGGCTTCAAAAATGAATACAAGGAGAATGATCTTATTATTAGTTATGAGTGCAAATATTTAGGGCATGTTAAGTTTGAATGCCCACAATTGAAGAAGAAGGGATTCTCCAAAAATAAACACAAAGCACACATGTAGCTATATGGAGTGATGATGAGTCCTCCAATAAGAGGGGGGGGAGTAGTAGTCAACTTGTGTCTCATGGCCATAGAGGATGATCCAAGGTAACGTCTAATTCATCTATTTCAAATAAACATTCTTTTGATGAATTTCAAGAGACTTATGATAAATTAACCTTAGAGTTCGAGAACATGATTTCTAAGCGTAAGAAAAATATTTCAAAATTGAAAGATGAAAATGTTTTCATTTCTAAGACTAATCTTGAACTTGAAAGTCAAGTCAAAGATATACAAGTCAAACTTGAAGAGTTTAAAAATAAAATTCAAGACTTGCATAACTTACTTTCAAAAGTTCATGATGATCATTAAAAGAATCTTGATGATCTTAAAGCTTCTATTAACCATGTTAGGACAAAAAGATTTGAAAAAGGTGAACCTTGAAAACCCAACTATGTTAAAAGTAGCTTTAATTATTACAAACATAGAGGTCCCCAAAAAATATCATATAGAAAAGTTATTAGAAGCATATGTGTCCCTAAAGGACTCATTGTTACTAATGATAAGGATATCCTTAAAAAATAGATACCAAAGGGGACAAGATTATTGGGAAATAATGCTAATGGACCCAAAAGATTTTGGGTACCAAAAATAAAAACTTAATATATTTTTTAGGTGGATAATTGCTACAAGGCACAAAGAAAAAGTTCAAATTCATGGTACCTTGATAGTCGATGCTCAAGACACATGAGCAATGATAAGAGCCGGTTCTTGGAGCTTAAAGCTAAAAGTGGATGAGTAATAACCTTTGGTGACAACTCAAAAGGTCACATTGAAGGAATTGGTTATATTGGTACGAACTCTTCCATTATTATTGAAAAATATTTCATATGTGGATGAGTTGCAACATAATCTACTTAGTATTATTCAATTATGTGATAAGCGATATAATGTCTTGTTGAGTTTAATAGTTGCGATATAATGTCTTGTTGAGTTTAATAGTTGCAAAAATGTTGACATTGCATCAAATATGATTATCTTGTTGGTCATAGGATATGAAATATCTACATGGTGCATTTAGATAATATTGACATTTCCAATGTATGTTTGGTTACTAAAGGTGGGCATGATTGTTGGTTGTGGCATAGGAAACTTGGACATGCTAGCATGAGTATTTTTACAAAAACTTGTTCAAAGTAATCTAGCAAGAGGTTTGATTAAATTAAAATTTGATATTGATAAGATTTTTTATGCATGTGCTAAGGGAAAACATAAAATAACTTCTTTTAAACCTATTAATGATGTATCATCTGGTATAGTATTAAAATTGATCCATATAGATCTTTCTGGGACTATTAGAACTACTAGCTTGGGTGGAAAACAACATGCATTTGTTTTGGTAGATGACTATTCTAGATTTACTTTGGTTTTTTTCTTAAGTATAAAAGATAAAGCTTTGGAAAATTTCATACTTTACCTAAAACAAAGCAAAATGAAAAAGGTTACCCAATTTCAAGTGTTAAGAGTAACCATGGAACCGAATGTCAAATTCTTGGTTTTGATGAAATTTTGTAATTCTAATGATATTAGCTATTGTTTTTTAGTCCTTAAAACTCCATATGAACTTTTCAAAAAATAAAAAAGTCTAACATTAGTTATATTCATTCTTTTGTATGTAAATGATTTATTTAAAATAATGGAAAATATAATCTTGGTAAATTTGATGCAAAAAGTGATGAAATAATTTTTCTTGGTCATTCTTCAAATTCTAAAGCCTATCCAATCTTTAATAAAAAAAACTCTAGTTGTAAAAGAGTCCATATATCTTAAATCCAATTGAAGTTGGTGAATCATCATTGAAAGAAATAAAAAAAATGAGGAACCTCAAGATGCCCTCAAGAATCTAACTATAGAGGAAATGAAGGTCTCATGCCCAAGGGAGTACAACTAGGTCAAATATGATGAAATTTTGGGTGATTCATCCAAAGCGGTAACCACTAGATCTTCTCTTAAAAAATATTTGTAATTATGTTTCATTTATCTCATGCATAGAGCCTAAGAATGTCAAAGAAACATTAAATGATGAAAATTGGATTATGGTTATACAAGAAGAGTTAAATCAATTTGAGAGAAGTAAAGTATGGATATTAGTTGAAATACCTAGTAATTAATCTTCTATTGGTACTAAATGGGTTTATATAAACAAACTAGATGAGAGTGATTACATAGTGATAAATAAAGCTATACTAGTTGCTCAAGATTACACTCAAGAAGAGAGAATTGATTTTGATGAAACATATGCTCCCTTATATGATAACTATTCAAAAGAGTTATAATTTAGATCATTTTTACTTATGTTAAGTTTGTAGTCTAGTACTTTTAGGATTTTATTTATATTTATTTTAGCATATTTTACATCATTTGCATATTGGGATTGAATTATTGGTACTTGGTTGATTTTGATGTTTTTGCTGCAAATTAATATACTGTGTTGTGACGTTATTAATGTTGTAGTCATTACTATACATCGATGTTGGAATGGATTACTGAGACAATTCTGCAGCATTACTGAATCACAGGCGGTTGTAGAAATATTAGAAAGTGATAAAGTTGCGGGATTAAAGGTTAGAATTTTTGAATTTAAAAAGGAATTATCATTAAAAAAGGAATTTTCCTATTGGTGGAAAGTTTTCTTTGATGGGCTATAAATATAATATTTTCTACACACTTTTCCCATATTGGAAAGCCCTAGCCACCTTTTTTCCCGACCATCAACATGGCCGCCTAAGTCATTCGTCAGGGAGTGTACCAATAACTGTGTAGCAACGACGAACAATCAGGATTCAAACTTTCCTTAGTATTCTTTCCTTGATAAAGGGAGAAACTTATCTAAGTTTGAATTATTTAATTTTATGTTGTTATTTGTATTTGAACATGAGGCGTTCGATGAAATAAATATTTTATGATTTTTGCTTTGAATAATATTTTTATGAGTTGAGTTCTTTTAATGGATATTTTTAGAGATGGATTCATCCTTATGTTTGTCGATCTTAAATATTTTTAGAAATAGAAATGATTGAGATTACATGGTGCTTTAGTTTCAACATCGGTGTTTAAGACAGTAAACTTAAACATATGGAGATGTATGTTGCCAATTGTCTTTGCTTAATTAACTGTTTGATCGATTGTTTTAATGAAAGTTAATTCCAATTGGTTAAGTATTTAATTATTGAAGAAGGACTAATGTGTTAATTGTTGCATGACTCATAATAGTATTGTCATAGGATAATCATATTTTTAGCTACCAGATAACAACAATATTCTTTGGTTCATTGGTATGATTGCTCAACTTCTCGCTATATCATTACCCTGCTTTTATCATTCTATTTTTGAGTACTTTTCTATCTTTTTATTACCTACTTAAATACACATTACATTTCTTTTCTTTTTTCCAACAACAACTCTTTTGTGACAAACACTCTCCGTGGGTTCGACATATGATACACTTTGTGTAACCACTTTACTACTTGAATACAATACGTTATTTGCGAGATTGCTATAGCATTTATCATAGCATCAAGTTTTTGGTACATTTGTCAGGGAGCAACTATTTTACTTTAGAGTTGTTTCTTTGTTTACTGATTTGTTTATTTTCTTTTTGTAGGTACATTTTTTCTCTAGCATAGTGTTATTGGTGCATGACCCGTAGCAACAAACAAGATCTAGAGAAAACATACGTTATTGGTGCATGACCCGAAATCAAACATATGTTACGAGAACATCGTAGGAAAGCAGCCCATAATCGAGCAACCATTGTCTAGTATGGTGATGGTAACAATGTTTTACCTCCGCTACAGCATGGAGATGATGTTGAATTACCGCCTGGAAATGGAGTCAACCAACAATATTATTACAACAAGGATAACCGAAATCGGCCTATTCGGGAGCACATGGTGCCAACCCTAGATGATTTACATCTTGGCATTATGCGACCAGTAGTACATGATGTTAATTTTGAGTTGAAGCCGATGATGTTTCAAATGTTGTAGTCAATAGGGCAATATAGCAGTTTGTTTACTAAAGACCCTAAAACACACATTAGAGCATTCAGGGAGGCGTGTTACTCATTTTTATAGCAAGGAGTACCTGAACAAGCCTTGAAGCTAAAGTTGTTTCCTTACTCGTTGAGAGATAAAGCTAGTGCATGGTTGTATTAGCTTCCACCTAAAGCTATAACATCCTGGAATGAGCTAGCACAAAATTTCTTGTTGTGATTCAATCCACTAAATATGAATGCAAAGATGTGAAATGACTTGACATCTTTCAAGCAACTAGAAGACAAGAATTTGTATAAGGCATGGGAAAGATTCAAGGACTTGCTACACAAATGCCTAATGCACGAATTCTCTCATTGGACATAAATGGAAATATTCTATAATGGGTTGAACAAGCACACTCGAATGGTAGTTGATACTTCAACAAATGGAGCATTGATATATAAGACATATAATGAGGCTTATGATATTTTGGAAAAAATATTAAATAATGATTATCAATATCCAAACACTAGGAACAAGTTCGTCAGATGCGTTGCTGCAGTAATGGATAGCGATGCTCTGAACACACTAACCACAGGTGACAACTTTGACTAAAATGATGAAGAACATGCAAAAGCCTGGAGGTAGGTATGAGGTAAAAGATTCATCTCTTGTCAATTGTGTTTATTGTGGTGATAATCATAATTTTGAAGAATATCCACAAAACCTCGAGTCTATGTATTTTTTGAGAAATTACAATAGGAACGACAATGCTTGTGGGAACACCTACAATCCGAACTTCTGAAATCATCCCAACTTGTCTTGGAAGAGTCGAAATGTAGCCAACCCCTATATAAAATTACAATCAAATTAAGGGAATAAACAAAAGCATTATGCACATCAACATTACAATCAATAGTTGATGCCTCAGTATTAGACACAGCGACAAGTTGTACAACCATAGCAGAATTATCAATAGTAGTCTTTCAACCAAGCTTCATCTTTAACATCTACAATACTTGAGTCTCTACTGAAGGAGTACATCTAGAGGAATGAAACTATGATACAAAGTTAGACAACATCGTTGAGGGCATTGGAAAATCAAGTAGGGTAGTTAACAAATGCTTTAAGTAGTAGATAGTAAGGACAATGCCTATCGACATCAAGAATCCAAAGGCCCATGGGAAAACTCATTGCTACAAGCATTGCAAAACCATCACAACTCGAAGCAATCTCCATATTAAGAAGCCTAATGAGGAGCCTAAGAAGAAGGATGATGTTGGGCTTAGGAAACAAATTAAAGGCAAAGAAACAAAGTGGACCTTGAATCGATTATTGATGTTACAAAAACGAATATAGGACAGTTCAGTAATTCTAGACTATTACCAGCAACAATACCGACAACACTACTTGTAATGCCACGAGTATCATCAATACAACAAATTCAATACCTCCACTACCATTTCCTCAACGATTCAAAAACACCAAGGATGACCAGTAATTCAAAAACTTTATCAAAGTGCTGAGACAATTGACAATCAACATTCCATTAATTGATGCATTGTAGTAAAAATCTGAATTACACACAATAGCAAAATAGAGTTTTAGCAGCGCTTTTTTAATCCTATAGCGACGTTTTTAAGCGCCACTAAAAGCACTTGCGGCGATAGAAAAAACACCGCAAGAAGCGCCGCTAAAGTTAGCGGTGTTTTTGGTTCAAAAATTCCGCCATAGGTAAAGATTTATAACGGCGTTTTTTGAACAAATGACGCAAAAAATCGATATCTATAGCGGCATTTTTTGGAACAAACGCCGCAAAAGGTCAAGATATATTGTAGCGTTTTGGAACAAACGCCGTAAAAGGTCGAGATCTATAGAGACATTTTTTGAACAAACGCCACAAAAGGTCGAGATCTGTAGCGGTGTTTTTACCTCTATCGCGCCGTTTTTGGGAAAAACGCTGTAAAAGGTTAGATTTATAATGGCGTTTTTGGATACAAACGCCGCTAATTGCCTTTCTATAGCTAAGATTAATTGATTTTGCATATTTCATTTCTGTTGTACATCACTTAAATTTAATATCATGTATATTTATCTAATTAACAACAACCATATATTTTAATTAATACACAAGTTATGCAGAAAAATACCTAACAACAAAATAAATTAAAGTTTATAAAAATTAAAATTAAAAGTAATGTAGTTTGACATTGTTCTCTAGAATTTAGTCTAGCTTCTTGCACTTTCAACTAAAAAAAATATTGTTCACTAGAATTTAATCTTCATTGCTCCTTCGTGGGGAAAGGAAGTAAAAAATAGTTCTCCTAGCTCCGGTTCACCAAGAAGACTCCTTGCGCGCTTCAGTGCTTCTCTTGAAATAGATAACGACCTTCCACTTATAGTAGGAAACTTGATTGGAGGATTTTAACTCTAAAAGAGCACTCATCACCTGTAATGAACATAGGCTATCACAAAGACACCACTGAAAACTTTCCTCAATCTCAGCCTGTACAAAATGTTCCTAATTTTTGGATGCATATCATTTTTGCTGCAACAAAGGGGAAAAAATCAGACTGAAAATTTTGGAAGCAAAAATATTGAACAAAAACAAGATGCACATGGTCATCAACCCTTGTATACGTGTGATGAAAAGTAAATTTGACCTCAGTTTTGGTATCATCGACTTTGGCCCCTTTGCCCTCTGTTTCATTCTGATCAGATCCAACTCCTAAAACCCAAAAATAGATTTAGATTACCATTACCTTAATTAGCTATCTTAAAAAACCAGTCAAGCTACACACGACTTCATTAGGATTAACATTACTCAAGTAGGGAATTTGAAACATGACTCGAGCTCGATTTTGGAAACAGATAAAATGAACCAAATCATATGTATACATCCATATCAAATAAAATAATAAAAATCCAAAATCTATGTTAGGCTCACGAGTTACTCGATTCAACAGTTAATGATAAACAAACTTGACTCAATTGATTACTCTTATTTTGCCTTGAAAATATTAGACAAAATATATAGTCGAGCACAAGATGCAGTGAAAGAGAGACACAAAAAAATCGATATCTATAGCAGCGTTTTTTTGGAACAAATATCGCAAAAGGTCGAGATATATAGTGGCGTTTTCGGAACAAACGCCGCAAAAGATCGAGATTTATAGCGGTGTTTTTACCTCTTTCCAAAAATGCCGCAAAAGGTTAGATCTATAGCAGTGTTTTTGGATACAAATACCACTAATTACCTTTTTATAGCTAAGATTAATTGATTTTACATATTTCATTTATGTTGTACATCACTTAAATTTAATGTCATGTAGATTTATCTAATTAACAACAACTATATATTTTAATTAATACACAAGTGATGCAGAAAAATACTTAACAACAAAATAAATTAAAATTTATAAACATTAAAATTAAAAGTAATGTAGTTTGACATTGTTCTCTAGAATTTAGTCTAGGTTCTTTCACTTTCAACTAAAAAAACTAGAATTTAATATTCATTGCTTCTTCGTGGGGAAAGGAAGTAAAAAACAATTCTCCTAGCTCCGGTTCACCAAGAAGACTCTTTGCGCGCTTCAGTGCTTCACTTGAAATAGATAACGACCTTCCACTTACAGTATGAAACTTGATTGGAGGATTTTGACTCTAAAAAGAGCACTCATTACCTGAAATGAACATAGGCTATCACAAAGACACCACTGAAAACTTTCCTCAATCTCAACATGTACAAAATGTTCCTAGTTTTTGGATGCATATCATTTTTGCTGCAACAAAGGGGAAAAATCAGACTGGAAATTTTGGAAGCAAAAATATTGAACAAAAACAAGATGCACAAGGTCATTGACCCTTGTATACGTATGATGAAAATTAAATTTGACCTCAGTTTTGGTATCATCGACTTTGGGCTTTTTGCCCTCTATTTCATTTTGATCATATCCAACTCCTAAAACCCAAAAATAGATTTAGATTACCATTACCTTAATTAGCTATCTTAAAAAACCAGTCAAGCTACACACGAATTCATTAGGATTAACATTACTCAAGTAGGGAATTTGAAACATGACTCGAGCTCGAGTTTGGAAACAGATAAAATGAACCAAATCATATGTATACATCCATATCAAATAAGATAATAAAAATCCAAAATCTATGTTAGGCTCACGAGTTGCTCGATTCAATCGTTAATGATAAACAAACTTGACTCAATTGATTACTCTTATGTTGCCCTGAAAATATTAGACAAAATATATAGTCGAGCACAAGATGCAGTGAAAAAGAGACTCAATTAATCTTATCTATAGAAAGGTAATTAGTGGTGTTTGTATCAAAAAACACCGCTATAGATCTAACTTATTGCGGCGTTTGTTCCAAAAATGCCACTATATAATATCGGCCTTTTGTGACGTTTGTTCCAAAAAACGCTGCTATAGATATCGATTTTTTTGTGTCTCTTTTTCACTGCATCTTGTGCTCGACTATATATTTTGTCTAATATTTTCAGGGCAACATAAGAGTAATCAATTGAGTCAAGTTTGTTTATCATTAACGGTTGAATCGAGCAACTCGTGAGCCTAACATAGATTTTGGATTTTTATTATTTTATTTGATATGGATGTATACATATGATTTAGTTCATTTCAAATTCCCTACTTGAGTAATGTTAATCCTAATGAAGTCGTGTGTAGTTTGACTGGTTTTTTAAGATAACTAATTAAGGTAATGGTAATCTAAATCTATTTTTGGGGGAAAGGAAGTAAAAAACAATTCTCCTAACTCCGGTTCACCAAGAAAACTCCTTGCGCGCTTCAGTGCTTCACTTGAAATAGATAACAACCTTCCACTTACAATATGAAACTTGATTTGAGGATTTTGACTCTAAAAATAGCACTCATTACCTGAAATGAACATAGGCTATCACAAAGACACCACTGAAAACTTTCCTCAATCTCAGCCTGTACAAAATGTTCCTAGTTTTTGGATGCATATCATTTTTGCTGCAACAAAGGGGAAAAAATCAGACTGAAAATTTTGGAAACAAAAATATTGAACAAAAACAAGATGCACAAGGTCATCGACCCTTGTATACGTATGATGAAAAGTAAATTTGACCTCAGTTTTGGTATCATCGACTTTGGGCTCTTTGCGCTCTATTTCATTCTGATCAGATCCAACTCCTAAAACCCAAAAATAGATTTAGATTACCATTACCTTAATTAGCTATCTTAAAAAACTAGTCAAGCTACACACGACTTGATTAGGATTAACATTACTCAAGTAGGGAATTTGAAACATGACTCGAGCTCGAGTTTGGAAACAGATAAAATGAACCAAATAATATGTATACATCCATATCAAATAAAATAATAAAAATCCAAAATCTATGTTAGGCTCACGAGTTGCTCGATTCAACCGTTAATGATAAACAAACTTGACTCAATTGATTAATCTTATGTTACCCTGAAAATATTAGACAAAATATATAGTCGAGCACAAGTAGCAGTGAAAGAGAGACAGAGATAAGGTTAGAGATCATAATCAGATGAAAGCTTAAGAAAGAATATGAATTCATGACTTTTCCTTTGTCAAACAAGTCATGCTTTTACTTCTACTTGGGCAGAAACATCTCTTTCATGGCACATCCTTAAAATGACCATCTCTTAAATACGTAGACAATACTAGAGAAAATTATACATTTAAACATATTTTTCATACAAACAGTGCCCTACTCATGCAAAGGCCAAGGCAGAAGCCATGACTGCAATAAGGAATACAAAGTTTCCTAAACTAGAAAGCAAGGAAAATATAATAAATAAAATAGCCAATGAATTTGGGATTCAGAGAAGGCTACCTCTCGAAAGTATCCTGCCAGTATTGTGTTATAAATACTACATGTGGATGTGACATTGAATTTCTTCATGTCATTGAGCATTATGTATGCTCCGCTGAACTGCATTAAGTAGAAAAATGCATACAACTTAACCTTTTATCTTAAGCATGAAGCATGAATCAATGACACCCATGGGCAACTTTTCAGAAAGAACCAAAGCCCTTAACCTTTTATCTTAAGCAATATCAAATTCTAACAAATGAACTAATATACTTTTTACTGAGTAAAAACTTGTATGAATTGGCCAATGACCTCAAAATGTAACCCCTGAGATGTATATTGGAAACCACATATCCCATCCTTTCAAGCTTCCCTGTATCTCGTTATGATCTTACAAAACCCTAGTACAAATCCCACAAAATTTTACCATCACATTTTATTTGTAATTTTTTCATTACTAAAGAAAGAATTAAAATTTGGACTTTTTGCTCCTTTAACTTGAAATAAATATTGACATACCTTGTGTAACTCACAGCAAAAGGTAATGATCTTCTCATATGATGCAGATGAAGGTGTTATCTTGAATTTCATGTGCAAGCTTTTGAATTTCAGAAACAAATCATGAACCTGCAATAGATAACGAGTGTAGAGACATAAAATGGATAAGAAGCTATAAGACAAGAAAATGACTTAACTACTTACAGAAACCCCTTTCAACTCCCAAATAAGTAAAAGAACTTGCAGGCAAGTGGCAAAAATAATTCACAAGCAAGATTGCTTACAATCAGGATGCATATAAATAGTTTAAGCATGAACAAGAAACTGGCATGCCACCTCAGAAATCTCAAATTTATCAATTAAAAGTAAAGGAGGCATTGCTTCCAGAAATGAACATTAGATACTAAAAAGAAAAACCATTGATTGCACAGCTCAAGATCTATCTTTAGTTTTACCAGTTTATCTCAAGGCTGTTCCAACTAATTGGCTGTCTAGCTAGTTTCACAGAATCGGATTCACTACTTGAAATGGAGACAATCTCGTGAAATTATATTGTCACCAATTACGCAGGAGCTTTACTATTATGTTATTTGTTTATCTCAATCTTATTTAATAATTATTTGACATATAAATATAGGGGTAGGAGTATAAGTTATTTTTGAGGTTTAAATAGAGAGAAACTAGAGGGTTTCTACAACCCTACATTTTTCCAGAGTTCCAACTTTCTACTCTCCTTTTTTCAGTCTTGATTCAGCTGATTAGTGTTGTTTTCCCCCTAAACCACATCAACCAACAAGGGATCAAATTGGTTAGCAACAAAAGACATCAATAACACTGTTGGAACAATGCTATTAGTGTTCCGGGTGCCATAAACACAATCAAACTTTCCATTTTAACACACAAGCAAAACTGCATGCGTTGCATAGAATCAGCCTGAAGGAAATTACCAGCAGCTTTCATGAGAAGTTCCTCACCTCTAAATTAGGAATGCCGCTGACATAACTAAAGATGAGCCTTGAGATATCAACCAAATCGTAATCTGCTTTATCAGATTTGTCATATTTAAAAATGCATACAAGAAAAGAGTGTATACATTTCATCCTCGAGCTCAGCTTAAAAAACCAGTCAAGCTACACACGACTTGATTAGTATTAACATTACTCAAGTAGGGAATTTGAAACATGACTCGAGCTCGAGTTTGGAAACAGATAAAATGAACCAAATCATATGTATACATCCATATCAAATAAAATAATAAAAGTCCAGAGTCCAAAATCCATGTTAGGCTCACGAGTTGCTCTATTCAACCGTTAATGATAAACAAACTTGACTCAATTGATTACTCTTATAAAAGACTAAATTAGAATTATCATTACCCAAAAGAAGAACTTGAAACTTGACTCTAAAAAGAGTTAAAACACACAAATTTGAAAACATGTAAATAAAACACACAACTTGACTCTAAAAAGAGCACTCATCACCTGAAATGAACATAGGCTATCATAAAATACTATGTAAATAAAAAATATAGAAACACCTAAAATAGTTTAGCATGCAATATTCTTAAGCTCAATGAGTGCAATTGTTATAAAGATATGTGAATTTCAATTTGCAGGACAAACTCTCAAAAGAAGCAATGGCGAATTATAACAAAATATCTAGATTATATAAAACAGGGAAGTCGACTCAACTAAGGTTGGATTTGAATCAAAGATGTCGGTGACATGTTATTTTTCTCTGCTCTGCTGATTTACGGTGTAATATACAGATAACTGGATTTGAAGCTATAAAGAGATGTGCATTCCAGAATGAATGAAAGAAAAATAAGACAACCTATATAAGTTAGAATACCATGGGTCCTCTCCACACGATTGGCGCATCCTTATCCACCAGAAATCCCATTGACATACACTTCACTCCATAATTCTCAATAGGAATCATCTTCATATCTGTATGTAAGTTTCGAGAAAGAGTTTCTTGGGAAATTTGGAAAAGGATGTTTACTAAACAACAAATGATATTGATAAAAGGGCAAAGTGACGCCAGACAGAATAACGATTATCCTGTAGGCTAGTTCCAACAGGTGATTCACAAGAGAAAATTCGCCCAAAAACCAGAGAAAAAGTCTCTAGAGTTTAATAAAATATTAAAAAATCAAAAACTATCCAAAATCAATCCACAAGCCGGACTGTTATAGCCAAAAATCTTGTTTATCGGAATTTTACCTAAAAATAGCAAAATCCCGAAAATCACTCTAAATTGAAATTCAAAATAAAATAAGCAATATGCAAAAAATCCGGTCGAAATCGGATTTATAATGACTTCCTAATTGACAATCGAAATATTACCATAAATAGTAAAAAATATCTAAATCTAGTGATTCGGAAGGGAAACCCGTAGAATTTGAGGTCGAAAAAAAGGCCACATAGAGAATAGCTCATGTGGACAGCGTGCGTGTCGAAAAGAGCTTTCTGGATTAGGGTCTTATGCGTGATTTTGACACCCGTAGCCAAAGTTATTGCCAAAAGACTGAAGCACACTCAAAACAGCCCCAATGAGGAACATATCACAATCAATTCCCGCCTTTGCGCTGATCTGCCAACTCATGATATCTCAGTGCCATCAAGGTGCAATCTGACAGCTCAACATCATCTGTCTCGGATCTCTCTGCATCACAAAGGCATAGCAAAAGACAATTTCAGGAAGATGAACTTATTCTCCAAAACAAGTGTTGTACTAATGGATAATTAATCAATATACTAATAGAACACTTTCACATTTTTTTCCATTGACTGAAGAAATATCATCTCCTGGAAGAAAGAAATATTACCTTTATTAACTTCTGGCTTTTGGTGGATGTTCATCATGATTGGAACAGATGGTCCAAACACATCTGCATCAAGCACTCCTACCTTCAATCCACACCTGTTAGCTAATGAAACCGCCAAATTAACTGCAAATATTGCAAATAAACCAACATGAGTGAAAGAAATCCCTGGAAAAATGGTATTCCTAACCCATGAACATGAAAAAAGAATAGATTACCAGCAGTGATAGACTTGCCAACACCACCTTTACTAGAGGCAACAACAATCACATCGTTAACTCCTTTAATTCTCAACTGATCGTTTCTTAACACTGAATAATTCTTAACACCCCCAAGCCTCTGCGCAAAGGAAAAACTCAATGTTTGAATCAACCCAAAAACAAAAGTCATTTTCTCAACAAGAAATGAAGGTTTAATTATCAATGATCTAAGTGATATTAGTGAGGTTTGATAGAAGAATCAAGAACATATACAGTTCATCTAATCCCATAGATACAAAACCAGACCATAAAATCCACATTATCAAAGCACAAGCTATAGATTCGAAACCGTAGGATTTAGAAACCCAGAAAAAATAGATAAAACCAGTCGATAGATTAGAGTTTTCCTCCAAACAATTCAAACGCAAAAGCTTGAAAAAATAGATCTAATGGCCAGAAAAAAGGGTTTTCATAAGTGAATAGCAGATACTATTCGCACCTCAAATCAGAGAGTTAAGCGTTGATGGCGACACGTTGGAGGCCTCGACAGCTTCGACCGGCGATGAGCAGCACTAGTTTTGTGTGGATGGAAAAGATGAAAAAAAGGGAAAAGGGATTTGAAAAAATAGATCTAATGGTGAGAAAAAAAGGTTTTCATAAGTGAATAGCAAATGTTATGTTCGGCGGAGATGGGCAAGAGGAAAAGGGGATTGTGGGAATAGATGGAAAAGGGGAAAGGGATTTGAACAATTAAAATTATCAAATATTACGGTGTTTGTTGATATAAACGCCACCATTTATCATTTTATAGCGGCGTTTTCTAAAAAAACGCTGCTAAAGTACATGTATTTGCGGCGTTTTTACAAAAAACGCCGCTAAAGTTATAATATATTGCATCGTTTATTGGAAGAAAAAAAATTCACTATAGGTGAACCCTATTGTGGCATTTTTTAAAAACGCAGCTAAAGTACTAATTTGTTGTAGCGTTTGTCGAAAAAAATGCCACTATAGATGGACCTATTGCGGAGTTTGTATAAAAACGCCGCTAAAGTAATACTCTGTTGTGGTGTTTGTGGAAAACAATGCCACTACATATGTACCTATTGCGACGTTTATATAAAAATATCGCTAAAGTACTACTCTATTGCGGCATTTGTTTAAAAAACGCCGCTAAAGTATCATTTTATGGCTTTTAGATTGTAAACGCCGCTATATGTTTAAAGTTTGCGGCGATTACTTTCCAAACGCTGCTAAAAGCGCTGCTACAGAACAATTTTACTGTAGTGACATCAAGTTCATGAAGGAGGTACTCTCGAAGAAGCAAATGCTTAGTGAATTCAAAATTGTTGCACTCATTGAAGGATGTAGTGCCAAAATTAAAGGATCCAGGGAGTTTTACTATCCCTTGTGTTATTTGTAATCAATTTGTAGGTAGAGCATTGAATTATTTAGGTTTCAACATTTATTTAATGTCTCTATCTATTTTCAGGAAACTTGGCATTGGTGAGGTTTAACATACTGTTGTGACACTTTAACTTGTTGATCGATCCATTGTTTACCTTGAGGGCATAATAGACAACGTGTTGATCCAAGTGGATAAATTTATTTTTCCTACATATTTTATTGTTCTAGATTATGTAGCTAACAAAGAAGTGTCAATCATACTCAACAGACTATTCCTTGCTACAAGCAAAGTAATAATCAATGTTAAAAATGGAGAACTTACAATGCGTCTTAATGACGAACGCATTACATTTAATGTTTTAAATCCTTTTATGAATGATGATAATGTTGAATGTCATTCAATTAACATCATTAATGAAATTTTGTAGGAACATATGGACAAATGTTACAACATTGAGATTGATACTCCTGATGTCGCATCAATAAAAGAATTAGATGACTCAGATCATAAAGAGACTAAGTCAAACGAGGGGAACCGATGCTTCTACCTTGGTATCAGTTGTAACTCCACACCTTTAATACCGACTATAGAGTCGCAACATGAGCACCTAAGGAAAATTGCAAATGCTATCATGGTGCAGAATGACAAGCAACATCGAAGGCAACAAGGAAGGTTTCGCAAGGCTT
Source organism: Hibiscus syriacus (assembly GCF_006381635.1). Lineage (NCBI taxonomy): Eukaryota > Viridiplantae > Streptophyta > Magnoliopsida > Malvales > Malvaceae > Hibiscus > Hibiscus syriacus. Next base: position 2,244,713 of record NW_024063064.1, read on the forward strand.
TGACGATAAAGGTTCTCATATGAAAATTCACCTTGTGAAGCTGCAGCATCTCTATAGTTTCAATGAAGAAGTGCCCTTCATGACTGATTCCGAAAAGCAAGAGATTTGTTGTGTACAATGTTTCGATCCCACAAGCACAAAGGACCTAGGGAATTGTGATGATGCCACAACAACTATCGACAAACATAAAAGAGAATTATTTTATTGGGATCCAAACGAAGTTACCACAACCTTCCATTTCACTATGTGAAATCATATTTTCTACATGCTTTCAATAAGTAAATTATGTGATTAGATTAGATTTTTTAGTTTTATTTAATAATTTTTCTTTTTCTTGATATTTTCTTTTTTAGGCCAGGTTTCTACATCGATCGTCACACCATCGTTCATCGTATATTGTCTTTGCTTCACATCATCAGTTGGAGTTACAAACCACCATTTCTACCAGTACCCTTTTAAATTCCATATTGCATCGCTACATAGCATTCGTAATGCATCCACACAGTCATTGCCACACAACATCTTTACTAACACTAGGGGAGTATTACCGTCCCTTTTCCCTTGTTTTATTTTATTTTATTTTATTATTCTCTTTGTTTGCATACATTGAGGATAATGCATATCTCAGATTTGGGGGGTCGTTCATTTTGTCATATTGCATTTGTTATGTCATGTTTTGTGTTTTGTAGTGTTTGTGTTGTTCATTCAAGTTTTCCATGGCATTTAATTTTCATGACATTTAGATAGATAAACAATTGCTGAGATTTTGCACTTACCTATAATGAGATAATTGTCGATAGCATTTTAATGCCAATAATCTTAAGATTAAGAGATAATTTGAGATTGCCTTAATGATTCTTATGATGCTATACTTATTTACCGAATGTCGTGCTTGGTTCACCTATAGGTATTTTGGAGAATATTTAGTTATCTTTCATGTTTAAAAAATGAAAAAAGAACCCAAAAAAAATATATCTTGTTAAGTTTTGTGTGAATTGGTAGAGGTGCCAAACTGGCTCTGCCGAATAAATTGTCACAACAATTTTTTTAGCTCTAGAACACTCTGTTGCTAAGGCAAGTTTGGTGCACTTAGTGAATACTAAGTAGGAAATATAGTTATGAATAACATGAGTGAATGAAAGTCTTCATGGAATGACTCTACCTAAAAGGCTAGGAGGTTCGTTGTTGACAACATCTTACTGCTCAAGTACTGGCAAGTATTTGTGATGAGCTAAAGCTCTAGTTAAACTAAATAGTAATTGTTGGGACATATTTTGCTTTATTAATTACTTTGATAATTATGATATTCTCTGCAAATACCTATGGTGGTGAACCTTCTAGACTAAGAGAACACATATACACGAGCATAATATGTTGATTTGAGTTGATTTCTTGTTGTCTTGAGGTTTGAAGGTGATTGGCATAAAATTGCTAAGGGTCTGAGGTGACAGGTGCAAATCAAGTGTAAGAGTGATGATGTCTAATTGTCGTGAGAAAGTTGTTTTCATGCATTGCTTGAGGACAAGCAAACACTTAGGTTTGCATGTGATAACTCTTCAAAAGAATTATATTTTAGATCATTTTTACTTACGTTAAGTTTGCACTCTAGCATTTTTAGGATCATATTTAGATTTTTTAGCATATTTTACATCATTTTCATATTGGGAGAAAATTATTGGTACTTGGGCTGATTTTGATGTTTTTACTGTAAATTGATATATTGATGATGTGACATTGTTAATGTTGTAGCCGTTGTTATATGTCATGTTGGACTAGATTGCTAAGACAATTCTGAAGCATTGCTCAGTCACATGGCGGTTGGAGAAATATTAGGAAGTGATAAAGATGCAGGATTAAAGGTTGGAATTTGAATTTAAAAATGAATTATCATTAAAAAAGGGGTTTTTCTATTGGTGGAAAGTTTGCTTTGATGGGCTATAAATATAATATTTTCTACACACTTTTCCCACCTAGGAAAACCATAGCTTCCTTTTTTTCCTACCATCAACATGGCCGCCTAAGTCATTCATCGGGGAGTGTACCAGTAACATGGCGATCGATCGAGATTCAAGCTTTTCTTAGAATTCTTTCATTGAAAAAGGGAAAACTTTTCTAAGTTTGAATTATTTAATTTTACGTTGTTATTTGGGTTTGAACATGAGGTATTCGATGAAATGCCTACTTTATGATTTTTTCTTTGAATAATATTTTTATAAGTTAAGTTCTTTTAATGGATGTTTTTAGAGATGGATTCATCCTTATGTTTGCTGATCTTAATTTTTTTTAGAAATATAAATTGTTGAGATTTCATGCTACTTTAGTTTTAGCATTGGTGTTTACGAAAGTAAAGTTAAACATATGTAGATGTATGTTGTCGATAGCCTTTGCTTTATTAATTGTTTGATCGATTATTTTAATGAAAGTTCATTATGATTGGTTAAGTGTTTAATTCTTGAAGGAGAATTAATGTGCTAATTGTTGCATGACTCATAACAGTATTTTCACAACATAATCGTACTGTTAGCTACCAGATAACAACAATAGTATTTGGTCCATTGGTCTAACTGCTCCACTGCTCTCTATAGCATTCCCCTATTTTTATCATTATATTTTTAGTACTTTGCTATCTTTTTGTTACCTACTTAAATACACATTACTTTTCTTTTCTTTTTGCCAACAACAACTTTTTTGTGACAAACACTGTCTATGGGTTTGACATCCGATACACTTTGTGTATCCACTTTAATACTTGAATACAATATGTATACTTGCATGATTGTTGTATCATTTATCGTAGCATCAGTAGCTAGAATGGAAGCCATTAGATTATTACTTGTTTTTGCATGTTTTAATAATTTTAAGCTTTATCAAATAGATGTTAAAAGTGTTTTTTTAAATAGCTTTACTAATGAAGAAGTTTATGTTGAACAACATCCCGGTTTTGAAGATTCAAAATTTCTAAACCATGTTTTCAAATTTTCAAAAGTTTTATATGGTTTGAAACAAGATCTTATATCTTGGCATGAAAAATTATCAAACTTTGTAGTTGAAAAAGGTTTTTCCCTAAAGGGAAGGTTGATACTACACTTTTTATTAAAAGAAAACATAATGACATGTTAGTAGTACAAATTTATGTTGATGATATTATATTTGGTGCTATTAATAATATTCTTTGCCAAGAATTCTCTAGGTTGATGCAAGGTGAATTTGAGATGAGCATGAGCTCTCATTTTTCTTGGGACTACAAATCAAGTAAATGAAGGATGTTATTTTCATCAATCAAGCTAATACATAAGGGACGTGCTCAAGAAGTATGGCTTGGAGAATGTCAAACCTCAAGCCACTCCCAAGAGTACTTCAACAAGGCTTGACAAATATGAAGAAGGTAAATATGTATATGTTAAATTATATAGGTCAATTATTGGTTCTTTGTTTTGTCTTACGCAAGTATACCAGATATTATGTTTAGTGTTTGCTTATGTGCTAGATATCAATCTTGTCCTAAGGAATCTCATTTATATGCCATTAAGAGGATCTTTAGATACCTTAGAGACACTCATAGTTTAGGACATTAGTATCCTAGAGAGTTAAACTTTAGCTTGCATGCTTTCTTAGAAGTAGAGTTTGGAGGTTGGAAATTGGATAGAAAAATACCTCCAGTACATGTCAATTCCTAGGAAATATGTTAATTTCATGGTTTTCAAAGAAACAAAATAGTGTTGCATTATCAATCACTAAGGCATAATACATTCGACCGGTAGTTGTTGTGCACAAGTTTTATGAATGAAACAACAACTTTTACACTATGGAATTGATGTTGGTACCATTTCAATTAAGTGTGACAATACTAGTGCAATTTATCTAACTAGGAATCCCATCCAACACTCTAAAACTGAACACATTGAAATTAGGCATCATTTCACAAGAGATCTTGTCATTAAAGAAGTAGTTCTAGAATATGTTGATACTTTTCTTCAAATAGATAATATTTTTACCAAGCTTTTAGATAAAGAAAGATTTTAAATGAATTTTTTAAATGAATTTTTGGCTTAAATTGATTATTGTACATGCTTGAGTGATTTTATAAGGTTATCTAATGCAAAAATTAAGGTGGAGATATGCATGTCATTTATAACCTTTTAGACAAATTTTGAACATCTCAAATCGATTAAGTATGCCAAAATAAAAGAATTAATAATAATATCTTTAGAAAATTTTCTTGAATCCATGTCATACTTTTTTAATCATATTTTAGCATGATTCTAAAATCCATATATTCCTCATATTTATTTTCAAGAGTAGTGGTTTCGAAACCCCCATATTGTGGTTTTGAAACCAGTAAGGCAAAATACTTTTCTCGGGCTTATGGTTTCAAAACCCATTTAAAATTTCAGGGGTTTTATACTTTAAATCCCTACAACCCCTAATTCCTCATTTTTTCCCATCGTTCGAACCTTTCCCAAAACCATTTGCCCAAATCATTCGTCCACCGTACCAAGGAAGTTTCGGTTTGATCTTTGGTCACCGTCGCCCACTCTCGTCGTCTCCGTTCATCTCCCTTGCTTCTTCTTTTGTTGATTTCAATGGTAATTCATTGAAACCCAAGCAAATTTTCAATTTTTACATGATGTTTCTTCAAAATTCTTATTAAATTCATAACTAAAATTCTTTCAAACCATATTGAACTTGTTCTTTTCATCAAATTTCAAGTTTTATTCAAGAATTTCTTAGTTAGGGTTTTGAATTTTTTAATTTGTACGAAAATTGTTTCTAATGCTGAAATTGGGTTGATATTTGGAATCATATATATGAGTTTTTTATGCAGGAGGTTTACCCATTTATCCATTTCCCTTATAAACCCAAAATTTAACCTTGCCCACCAAGTGTTCTTAAAAAAATCCCAAACAAAATTTCTTTTTAAAACACCTATTTTTCTCACCTCTAATGGCACCTAAACTTCCTACCAAACGTCCTAGGACAGGTCAAGCTTCCAATTCTCAAACTTTAGAAAGCTGATGTTTTCTTAATCTTAAAGCTCCTCCCGTTACCTCGAACACTATATCACTCATCCCATTCGTCTCGAACGTAATTTTGATTTCAATTTTCTTAGTTCAGATGAATATGAATTAAGTTTTTATCGTACCCTTCTGGATTTCCACTGGATTCCTTTTATCTCGAATGAGCCTTCAATTCATACTCAACTTGTTCAAGAATTTTTTTAATGCCTCATTTCTTAGGGAACTACATTCTGATAGGATTTTTGGCATTTCATCTTTCCTTATGGGTGTTGAACTTGAGCTTACTCCCAAATCCATAGCTAGGGATTCATGAATTCCTTTTGATGACTCTTTTCATGAGGAAGAATCCATTACTTTCGAAGTGATTCTTAGTGATAATCCCACATTTCTTGTCTTTGAGGAACGTCTTTCTACAACTTTTAATTACTTGGTTCCTTCGCCCTTCGGGTGATTACACAACCCGTATGCACCACTTGGACTATTGGCGATTTCATCACTTTCACATTAAAGAATGTCCAAAAATTACCAAAATCATCTTAGCCAAAGGACCCAATTCTACAGTCTCATTACCTTATGCATGTGTTCTCAATCACATTTTTTGTACCAATTCAATTAATACTTCCTTTAATCCTCTCGTGCCCCTTTCGAGCAAGCTTGATTATGCATCAGAAAATGAGGTTTAAATTTAAAAATGGAAATTAGATGAAAAATCATGATGACGCTCCTCTGGTTGATGATCGTTGTTCATGGAGTCGATGCACCCGCTCATGTTGTTCTTCCTCATCCTCCTGTCACCTTAGACTCTCTTCACGACTACATGGTCACTCATTTTGATGAGGTTCTTAATCATGTCGATAGCCGCTTTGATGCCATGGGAGCTCGTATTTATGCTTTAGAGGCTCGCTTTCTGGGATCATTTTCTCCTTCGGGTCCATCTTCCTCTTCTCATCCAGATATTGAGGAATGATCATTTGCATAGTTTATTGGATTTTTTAGGAAACTTTTATATTTTATGATGGATATTTTTTATTTGATACTATTTTGGATATTTTCTAGTATATTTACTTAAGATAATGCATTGGTCTTTTTAGCTATTATTCGTTATCTTGAGATTATTTTTCATTATCTTATAATCTTGTCATCTCTCTTATAGTTAAATGATTTTGATCTAACAAAAAGGGGAGAAAATTCTAGTAAAATTTGTTTATTTTTTTTGCATGTTTTTAATAATATACTCTTAAATTCTTTTTCAAACGGGAGAAAAATGAAAATTTTCACTTGTGAAATATTTTAACATCGTCAAAATTTATTTTTCACAAATTTTTACAAAATGGTTTTGTTATAAAAAAAATGAGAAGATTGATAAATGTAATTAAATGTTTTTGATATAACAAAAGACTAAATTGAATATGTTGTAAAATTGATATTTTATCGTATTCGATTAAAAAATTCAAGTTTGTAAAAACAATTTTTAAGAATCAAAATGTCAAATTAAATTTAAAAAATATTTTTGGAATTTATAAAGTCTTAAAAATAGTTTTGCAATACCAAACAAGGCTAATTTTTAAATTTTTTGAGACTGGTTTCGAAACCCTTAAGGCGATAGCTAAAATTGGCCTTATGGTTTCAAACCCCCCTCACTGGTTTTGAAACCTCCTGTCTAACGTTAAATTTTTTAATGAGAATTTCGCAATCCCATTAGGTAGTTTCGAAACCTCTGTGGATATTTACATTGAATGCGAAAATTTATTACTCCAAACTCTCTCCAACAACTTCAAACGGATAGAAATCAATGAGGACTTATAACAAGGGTCTTTAAACAGTTAATAAGAGACAAAAAAATTATTCCAACAATTAAATAGTAATTAAAGCCAAATTTTTATTCCATTGTTCATCCAAAACTTAACCCCATTTTTCCTAGGGTCCACACACACAATATACAAGTTTAAATAAAATAGCAATTTCTTTAGAGAGAACCAAGCAAAGCATAAGTGACCAAAGTTAACAATCTGGAGTATAATTTAAATATTTAATAATTCAATAATATTATTTTTATAAAATTAATAAATATTATTATTTTTGTTAATAATTTATTATATATTATTAAAATAAAAATGCTATACTATATATTATAATAATGTAATTATAATATTAAAAAATAAAATAAATAATATTATTTATTAAAAATAATATTATTATTTTAAAAATATTATAATATTTTATTTAATATATTTATGTCAGTATTATTAAATATTATATCTATACTTTTATAAATAAAAATATTAAGATTATTTTATTTATTGAAATAAATTATTAAAATTTATATTAATTATTAATTAAAATAATATTAATATATTATTATTTACATTAATTATTAATTAAAATAATATTAATATTATTAATTATATTAATTATCTATTAAAATAAAATATTAATAAAATATTAAAAATTATAATTTTAAAATAAAAATAGTATATTATATTTAAAGGATTATAATTTAAATATTAAATAATTCAAAATATTATAAATTTTATTAATAATTTATTATATATTATTAAAATAAAAATACAATACTATATATTATAATAATGTAATTATAATATTCAAATATATTATATTATTAAAAATATTAATAAATATAATTTAATAATTAATATTTTTATTAAAATGATACTAAAATAATTACTGTGAAATATATAAAATAATAATATTTTTAATGTCTAATGCTTTAAAGTGAAAAATTCTAAAATAAATTACGAAAAATTAATGAAAGTTAATTTTAAAAAATATAAATAAAATTTAATTGACTAAAAATATATTAAATTGATTTTTTTTGCCATCCATACTTGAAAAGTAAAAAAATATATTTTTTCGAAAAATCAATTATGTATAGAGAAACAAACAGAATCTAAACTACTTGAAGAAAGGTATATATTCTACCTGTTGCTTTGAGGTAAGGGCAGCAAATCCCAAGAGCCTTGTTGTTCGCCATTTGGAGGAAATTATTCTCTGTTCATCAATTATATTTAAGGAAGAGTTCGAGAATTACATCAGGCTTCATGGCTGAAGCAAAGGCAACAATCCATACAATTGAGATGACCGTTGATATGGGTTTCTACGATGTTTTTTTTTAGCGCGATGCGAGAACTGTGATTGAGAAACTCTCTTCACCAAGGCCAGATCTTTCAGAGATTAGTGCTATGATATGGGAGGCGAGACAAAGAACGAGAGCCTTGCGTACTTACAGCTTCAACTTCACTCCACGAACGAGCAACACAGCGACACACCTATTAGCAGTAGATTCTAATTTGGGCACGGCTGATAGATACTGAATTGAAGAAGTTCCGGCGATGGTTCTGCGATAGGTTACCGAGGACGGAAGGTGGATCGATCCCCCTTAACTGAAAATGAGAAGGGTCATGTTACAGGGTATTTATGCTCAATCTTGTTTAGTCCCCTTGCTGCATGCATTTTTATCGCTGATTATGGTTTGGAGAGAAAGAAGGAAGGGCCAGCAGGGTTTTCTTTTTTTAGTTTTCTAGAATGTTCATTCAAACGGTTTTAGCTTTGTTTTGTATTTTTTTCGAGTAGTATGTTAACAACTGTCTCCCACTTTGTTGCGTTAATGGCGTAGTTAGTGCGGTGCACATGGACTTTTATTATTTTATTTTTCAGTTTCGTAAAAAAAATATTATGTATTATAAACTTCTAATTTTAAATTTATATTTTTTATGTGAATTTTTTATTAGATCTTATGGATTTTAAAAAAATATAAATAAAAAAAAATGAATATTATTTAGGTACACGAAACCCAAAAATACGTGTAACCAGGTTTACAAATACCCGCCTTTTACGGGCTGAGACACGAACCAAATTTTTGTGATTCGAAAATTTTGAATACTTAACATTTCGAGTACTCAAAATATACCTAAATTTGAACACCCTTAACAGGCACAATTAACCCAACAACCTAGAGCTCCCTTAAGAAGCACACCTAAACTACTGGGCTAAGTCCACTTGGTAATAGTTTACAACATTTTATATATTTGGTTTTTAGCTAGACCTTCTAATGTAAGGAAAACAAATTGAATCGAAAAAAAACAGCCGGAAGGGATCACACTTGGGTCTTCAAGGGTATTACGACGTGCTCCTATCACTGAACAAATACTCAAATTTGGTTCATGTCTTACCTCATAATGTATTTACCTTGTATCATAACAAAAATAATAAAATGAATTAAACATTGATTATTTTAGAGAATATATAACCACCAAAACAAAGTAAAATTGGGCCAATAATCCAAGTTGATTATTTATTTGGCCCAATAGGCTAACTTTAACATTATTTTGCCTTCTACAATATTTGTTACTGTGTAGGGCAAACTCTTACGTCTATATGACGAGTTTAATGCAAATATTATTTTCAATATACCCGGGTTGCTAGCCTATAGGACCGAAATTTTTAATATATTTTTCAGTAGTCGTCATATCGATGTGACGAGTTCCATAAAAATATATTAATTAAAATAAATAACATATGTTTATTTATTTTGAAATATATGAAAAATATCGATGGAACTCGTCACGTGGAAATGACGAGTTTGTTTGAATTTAAAATTTTTAGTCATTACTTGATCGTTGGATAACATATAGTGCAAGTGAAACTCATCACATCAAGGTGACAAGCTCCAACGAACATATTAGAATTCTTTTAATATAAATAGGAGTAAGTTGATGGTGTTTATATAAGAAAAAAGAAGAAAGTTTTGAAAATCAAAGAATGAATTTGTGGCATCAAGTTGGATAGTATTTGTCGAATTCGAGCTTTGACGGTTGGAATTTAAGCTCATATTCAAAAGATAAGCATAAGAATGAAACTGAAGAAGAGTTGAAAAATTCAATGAAAATTGAGAAGAAGAAGATATAAAGACTTACAAATTCAATGTAGCAAACGAATTATAGAGGGGTGAAAAATAAAAATAATTGTAGGAAAATTAAAAATAAGAAGAAGACGAAAGACAAATATGAAGACTTACCAATCCGACGTAATAAACGAATTATAGAGAGGAATGAAAAAAATAGTTTTTTTTTAAAAAATATTAGTTTATGAATAGTTTTCACTTATGTATGAATATGTCTTTACTAATTAAGTAATTATTGTATTAAGTGAAGTTATTTATGAATAATTTCCAATTATGTACAGAAAAGATGTTTTATTTACCATGTTATATATTATGTTTTATTTACCAACTTTATAATGCTAAAATATTTGATTTAAACAAGTATTATTGTTGATTCACTCAAACCAATGAAATGGCCAAGAATGGGTTAATTAGCAATAAAAAAGTTTGATGAAAGCTTTGCAAGAAAATGAAAATTTTAATAAAAGCAATTTTAAAGTGGTTCAACTTATTCAATGAAGACTACATCCACTACCTTAACTTTCACACTAATGATTTCAACAAATTCACTAATTTTTTCAAACCTTTTAGGACAAGGTGTCACCTTACAACACACTTAGACTTATACCCCAAAGTCTCAAGTGTACAACCCTTCTTAAGAAGAAATTACAAATATCAAACATTGTAAAATCCCTTAGAAGGAATGTGTTTGCATAATTCAGAACAAATAGAACACTTGAAATAATAAAACAAAGAAGTACACAAGTGTACTTGAAAACAAAAAGAATATTTGAGAATGATGACTTGAATATTTTACTCTATATGATTTCTTTGGTTTTTTTGATCCCTTGTCTTTACATATGATTTGAAGTCTTTTTTTATACCTCCTTAATTCAATTATAGTCGTTTAGGTAGTTTTGGGAGTTTATAGATCCGTTGGGATGAAATTTCCAACAATAAATGCTACCCAGACGCCTTGAGTATAGGTACTCGTTCTTGGAGTATCAGTACTACCTGCATTAAATACAAAAATATAGTAATTGAGGAAAAAGAGTATCGGTACTGATCAAGGGAGTGTCGGTACTACTGTTGTTACACCTCTTTCTCGTATCCGACCCCGAACACGAGTCAGAGATATCACATGTCTTTTAAAACATTTCTCGTACTTAAAACCAGGAAAATTTTGTTTCTTTAAAACTATTTAATTGCATAAAAAAAAGTAATATTTAAAAATATTTTTCAAATCCGATTTAGGTAGCCACATAGTAGTTCAATATTGTTTTCTACAATACCTGAAATTGCCTAACATAAATCCATCTTTATGCTAACAAAATATAATTCTACTATAACATGTATCAAAATCCATATTAAAATATTACAAACTCTTTTTACATGTATACATGTCATCTAGAAATCAAAACAACAGTACGATGTAATTACTAATACTGGTTAGTAATCTTCGATAATTAAAGCCAAGCTCAGCTCCTTACTCCACTCACTTTCTTTTACCTACGCGTTAAAATTATCACACGCTAATATACACTTAGTGAGGCAACTCCATAACTATATAAGATAAAGTAAGTCATATCAAAATATGAAACATCATAATAATAATAAAAATTGTAGATATCATATAAAATATATGACATGCAAAACATACCTTTTTAAAGTATTTTCTTTAACACATAACCTGCACATTTCACACAATCCAATCATAGACCAATTTATATCAAATGAGAATGCATGGTATATAAGTCAGACGATTGTGCACAATATGAATTCAAACTGCCACGTAGATCATATGCACTTTAAGTACTATAAAAGAGAATAGGTACTTTAGAACACATCATCACTATACTAATAATCGGGATGGTAGTTCATTCGTCAAAACCTCATGAACACCATAATTGCAAATATAGTGCAAGGAGTACACGAATGTACTAACACATGAGTACTCAAAGGTACTAATACAGGAGTGCACAAATGCACTATTGCCGAAATGCAACAAGGCACTAAAATAGGAGTGCAACAAATGCTCTAATACTGGAGTGCATGTATGCATTAATTTAGGAGTACGCATAGGTACTAAACATGATCGATCGATAGACACGACACCCATGGCATGCCAATTGTACCAACGAGTCTAGATACACATACAATGGGCTTTTATGTCAGAATCATATACCATTCACTTATCAAGAGTATTCGTATATACTAACATTTCAAATTATCGTATAAAAGTGTATTAGGCAGTTCATGCCTTAAATATTTCATTTTCACATAACATAAATATATCATGGAAACATCACTTTTCACTTTCCTTTTTGACATATGAACATCATATTTCATCATATGATAAATATCATAGTTATTATGCTAAGATAATAGTATTGACTCATTTCAAACATTTTAAGATAACATATAACATAAGAGTGTCCTAAAATACATGATTTAGCACAGTTTTATATTCTAGCAGTTTGCAATACCTTCAAAGAAATATTACTCTGTATTAATCTACACACTTAAAAATTATTATGTTCATACCACTTGAAACTAGACTCGAATAAAAATCTAACCATATAAGGCAATTCTTCTAGTTCAATTTGACTTTCAGAAGTTGTTTTGAGCAGAATCTGTTGTCCTATTTTCTGACCTATCCGATTAAAAATTCATCTTTTTGTATACTCATTAAAATCAGTAGTCGTTTGTTTAAAAAAACTAGACTAGTATATGAATCTAACAGTATAAAAGTAATCTATAATCATTTCTTTAGAATTTCTGGTGATTTTCTAAACTTACTGTTCAGATCACAAGTATAGGCGAATTTAGTAGTTTGCATCCTTAGCTTATTCACTAATTCGATTAGCTTACCAAATGAATGTATATGCATGAATAACAAAGTTACATAACATTTATGAGTCACGTCTTACCATATTAACTCCTTCACTAGCTCCTCGCAAGCTAATGTTTACACGATAACATAAATACGAATTTTGCTTGCAAACCTTCCTTAGTAATTCACATTTCATCCTTAAGCTTCTCCTTAGCTTTACTATTGCTTGATCTTGATTTCAATCATAATCTAGTTTATAAAGTACTACAAAATGGAGGTTGAAGAAGGCTTGATTTTTTTAAATTTCTAATTAATTTCATATACATTTGTCATTTATTAAGATTAAATGAATTAAAAATTCATTTAATGGAAAATGACAACTTTACCCTCAATGAAACTTGATAATTACCATAATACCTTGTCACATGTTAATTATAATCTTCCAAAGTCAAATATAAACAAATTAATTTTCCCTTTATAACTTTACCCATGCAGTTTTCCAAAAATTTCAATCTTGTCATTTTCATCCAACGATCCATAATGAACATGGAAAAAATTCTCAAATCCAATGCTCCATATTATTTTCCATCATTTTAAAATTTGGAAATAATATTTTCAACCTTAATTTATCACCCCTCAAAATTTCTAAAAATTCTGATTCAATTCGATTATCCAAATTTTATCGGATTTAACACTTTATAGCTTTTAATACAAAATCTGGATCAAAAATCTGATTCCTACGAAAATTCATTCTTGGGGTGAACTATTCATTTATGTGATAAAATTTCTTTTTAGGAAAATTACCACTTAGTCCCTAAACTTTTTCCAAATATATACTTTGGCCACCAAACTTTCAAAATTTATGTTTTGGATACTAACCACAATTTGGGGTATTACAACTGTTATAAGTAGTATCGGACAAAATGGAAAACTCAAAAACATAAGGAGTGTCGATACTCCCACTACAAGTACTGATACAGACATAGTATCGGTGGCGAAATAGCTTACTGGAATTTGCAAAGCTCGAGTATCGATACTGCTATGAGTAGTATCTATATTAATTTGTATCTTTAAGCTATTTGTATCGATACCACATGAACAATATCAGTACTATTCTTGTAGTAATGGTATTGATGGGTTAAAATAAATTAGTTTTTGACTGGATTAAAATCTAAACCCTTTGTAAAATTGTTTTAAAATTGTTTTCAGTATATGATTCAATTTTTCAATAGATTAAGGAGTAAAAATGGAGTTTTTGACCTTAAAAATAATTTCTATAATCGAATGACTGAATCGAATATAATATTAAAATTTCTTTAAAATATTAATTAATTTTTGGTATATCAAAATATCAAAGTATGGTTCAAAAATTACATTACTGTAAGTACAATACATTACATTACTGTAAGTACATACATTACATTAGAAGAATTAATTTGTCACTGCTATATCTTAATCTTAGTTGTCACTTGACTCATCAGATGTAATGTTCAGTTCTGCAATCCTCCATTCTTTCTGTTGTTTCCTTCTATATATAAATAGTTTCAATTCTTGAAGTTCAGCTGCTATATTATCATATATATTTAATTTTGAAGTGGAAGGAGTTGTGGATTGTTTATGATACTGATAAGTAGGTCAATGTTACTCACCGAATTGGTAATGTATAACCATAAAGGTAGGAAACCTAAAGTGTAGTGAATATAGCTTTGAATTTCAATTAACTACAATCTTGTTTGAAATTTTTATCATTAAGTCGAAAAGTCAAATGTCCCATTGAAGAAGATGATGAAATATTTCTTCTCACGATAAATTATTATCACCGCAAACTTAAAAATAAGAGCTTGAACAATGATATATTGGGTGAAAATATGATTTGAGATGTTTTGTATCACTTATATTAGTATGATTATATATAGGCATCGTGATTATAAACTTGTAATGACGGAATGACGAGTTACATACCCTACATCATAAGCATTACTATACAGTACAATATATTAAAAGCATTAACTTGTCACCGCCAAATCTTAATTGTAGTAGTCATTTGACTCGTCAGATGTTAAGTTCAGTCCTGCAATACTCCATTTTTTTCTCTTGTTTCCTTCTATATATAAATAGTTTTAGATCTTGAAGTTCTCCTTTTATATTATCATATATGTCTCCCGATTTAATATTTGAAGTGGAAGGAATTATGGATTATTTATGGTAATCAATATGTAGGTTAACGCTACTCACCGAATTGGTAATGTATGTGTTAATCATTGTTCGAACTGTAGAATCATTGTTCAGATAGCCTATTGATGAATGTTGTAGAACCATAGAGGTAGGAAACCTAAAGTGTAGTGAAGATAGTGTTGAATTTTTATTAACTCCAATCTTGTTTGAAATTTTCATCATCAAGTCGAAAAGTTAAATGTCTCCGTTGAAGAATATGATGAAATATTTCCTCTCACGATAAATTGTTGTTGAAATTTTTGTCATGGAAAACTTAAAAATAGGAACTTGAACAATGATATATTGGGTGAAAATGTGATTTGAGATGTTTTATATCACTCTTATAAGTATAACCATATACAGCATAATGATTATAAACTCGTAATGATGAAATGATGAGTTATATAACAATAATTGTTTATAATCATTTAGATTTTTTAACACTTATATTACCTTAAATTACATCTTACAAATATTTAACTCCTATGATTTACAAAAACTATCATAATATTTCTTTCATTTTTCCAAAAATTAAAAAAAAGCTAACATTTTCACTACATGTGTATATTCATCTCTCATCCTTAACGATGGTTGCAACTGAGAGAATTTTATATATTGTTTTCATAGTGATTTTTTACAATGCTCAAATTAGCTTTGGTTGTAGGAAATCCTCAATATTATTCTCAACTGCGCATCATAAAATCTTAGACAAGATTTCATTCAGGATATTAGATAAGTAAATATTACATGACATAACTATAGTGGAGGTTTGATAAAAAAATGAATGAAATATATTGATACAAGTTTAGAGGTGAGGACCATAAACACAATCATATATATATAGAAACTCTTATGGCCTTGAATCCATTTTTGATTTGAGGTGATATATCACTGAAAAGAAAATGACGTGAATAGTTAAGATTATATGTCATTTAAAATTATTATTTTACCAGATAAATTTTTTCATTCAATATGAAAGAAGTTTTGATTTGAATATCATATCATTTTCATATTATTAATTTACATCACTTGAACCTTTGATGTTTTATTTGGTATTTAGTACTTATGTTTTTATTTGGTTATTTGAATATTTATGACTTTGGTACTTTATACTTTTGTATGGATTTATCTATTTATGTTAAAGTACATTGATGCTTTATATATTAATACTCCATATGTGTTTATTTGATTCTAGCTTTATTTTGATTATGTTATGTCCTTCTTATATGATGTCAACATTGTTGAATTATTTTTTATATAACAAAAAGGGGGAAGAAGTAAGTATAAAATGAAAAATGGGTTTTCAAAAATTAAAATTGGAGCTAACTTTTTTCACAAATTCACAAATTAATTATTATTTTTTAAGGGGTCATATTTCAAAAACAATTTTTCAAAAAGTTTTGTTATATCAAAAGATGGAGATTATTGAATTAAGATTTTGATATAATAAAAATTTGTAAAATTTGATTTTAGACTTAATTAAATTGGTCAAACAATTATGAAAAATATTGAAAGTCTAAATTAATTTGAAAAATATATTTTAAATGTTTTCCAACTTATTCGAACATTTTTAAAAACTTATTTGGTTGTTTTCACACATTAAAGTTGAGTTTTCAAGCATTTTTGGCTTAAAGGATCGATTCCTTTGACCAAAGGATCAATCCCCTTAAAAAAAGATCGATCCCTTGGATTCCAGTAAGTTTTAGATCGATCCCTCGAGGAAAAGGATCGATCCATTTCTGGTAACGATCAAGTTATTTGAAAAAGGATCGATCCCTTTCACAAAATGATCTATCCCTTGTGGATTAAATGTTGTTCTTTGTTGTAGGTAACTGCTATAATGATCCCCAACGACTCCAAACGGATATAATTGATGGAGAAGGTATAAATTGAAGGTCAAAGCATCTCAAGATCAATAAAAACCATATTGAACAAATATACCAACATCAAAGAAGTGCTTTGTACTTTATTTTTTCAATCTTTACATTGTAACACACTTATAAGCTACATTTTTTATTTTGCTCAAGTTTTATTTGGGTGAGTGCTTAATTTTTGCAAACATATTTACCTTGTATGGTTTTCTCAATTGTTTGCTTTATTTGCAATTCCTCTTGTGGAGAGAGTGTAAGCAAGGTTTTATGGTACACACCTTGTGTGTTATTTTAAGGTTACACCTTGTCCTCAAAGGTTAGCAAATCTAGTAGATTTGAGAAATCCTTATTGTGGATTCCAAGGTAGTGGATCTAGACTTGGTTTAGAAGTCGAACCACTATAAAATCGTAGAGTAAATTTTTCTATTTTTCGGTTGCTTCTACAAAATGTTTAAAAGACCAATTCACCCCCTCTTAGTATTTTTGGTTGTTTGTAAGAGCTAACATAAATAATGAAGTGGTATTTCTTTCAATTTAGCAGAAAGATTGTCTTTTGATAATGTTGAAGCATTATCTCAAGGTTGTGTAAATATCTTGTTGATATTTATGTTGTTTTATCGATCAACCAAAAATGTGCCAAGAGGTGGTGAATTTGTCAAATAAAAATTTAAGGATATAGAGAGAAAGGATAAAGAAAATAAGGCAGAAAGATTTATAGTGGTTTGACTTCTAAACCATGTCTACATCTAATACTATAGCTCCATAATAAGGATTTCTAATAAATTCACTAATTTGTTCTTTTTTTTCTAGGCTCAAGAGTAACCTTCACAAACGCATATATTTTCAATGGCTAAGTTAAAACCAAAACTCCTTATACAAAAGGATAAATAAATGTAAACAAGAAAACCTCTAAAAGGTAGATATTTACAAATTAAGCTAAAAAAACACTCTATATACAAGAGAAAAGGAAAATAATATTGAAAGAGCTTTTCTCTTGATGTGAATTGCTTAGATAGGCGTTGTAACCTTCTTTAAATGTCCTCAACTTGTTTTTATATGTTGGAATGAGTTTGTAGTTGTTTCTAGCCATTGGGGATGTTTTGAAGTTGTTAGGGACTAATTTTCTACAAAATAAAACTGCCCAGACCATGGAGTATAAGTACTCAAGCTAGGAGTATCAGTATTGCCCTTATAACTTTTAAATAACTAGTCGTTAAAGATAGTTGGGATGAGTGAGTATCGATGTTGATTCTATGGTATCGATACTACTATAAAGAAGTATTGATACTCCTTTGATTATCTGCTTACTAGAATATGAACACATTTGAAACCAATACGCAATATCGGTACTTTCAAGAGAGTATCAATACTTCCCTTACCATTAGTATCGATACTACAATAACATTATCGATATTGTTCATGCGATATTGATACTGTAAGAACAGTATTGGTACTGCTTACCCAGAAAATCATTTTTGTTTTCAAATTCAAGTTTTATAGACTTTAAATTATTTTTGAAAACTTTGAAGAAATTCAATCAAGTCCAAAAACATTTTTCCCTTAAAGTTGTTATATCAAAATAGGTTCAAGAATCTCCCCCTTTTTTGATATAACAAAACATTTGAAAAGTTTTTTGGCAAACTTCCCCTTAATAAAAGATTTAATGAAAAAGAGAACTATTTTAGAAAATATTAAAGCTCCCCCTTTTCATTCTTGAAATTAAATTATTCAAACGTATACATCTCCCCCTTTTTGTTATATTAAAAATAATTCAAGCTTTTAGGTTCAAAAATAACAATGGAGAGTAAGTAGAAACTTGAATCATAAAAATCATTTGAAAAATCAAAGCTCCCCTCCACAAAATGCATTCCAAAAAAATTGACTCTAAAAGCTTGACACTTAAAAACTATCGAATTTCAAAAAAACATGTTAGTAACTCATGAAATTCAATAAATCCAAGTCTATACTACTTTATGCAATATTAACATGAGACATTGAAGTTCATATGCATAAAACTTTCCAAAATGTTATGCATTTGAAAAACTGATATCAATTGTTAGAGAGATATCATTTGCAATAAAAGTACATGCATAAACATTTAAGTTTAATGTAAAAAAATCAAAATTTGTAAACATTAAAAACATATTTGATAAAAAATCATTATGATGCACAACAATTTAAAAAACATTAAAACTTCAAAATGTTCATCACAACACATACTATTGAATTTCAAAAAAAAAACATGTTAGTAACACATGAAATTCAATAAATCCAAGTCTATACTACTTTATGCAATATTAACATGAGACATTGAAGTTCATATGCATAAAGCTTTCCAAAATGTTATGCATTTGAAAATTTGATATCAATTGTTAGAGAGATATCATTTGCAATAAAAGTACATGCATAAACATTTAAGTTTAATGTAAAAAAATCAAAATTTGTAAAAAAAACATTAAAAACATATTTGATAAAAAAATCAATATGATGCACAACAATTTAAAAAAAACATTAAAACTTCAAAATGTTCATCATAACACATTTTAACATACATGAGATAAAAAAACACATACATGGATAAAACAAAATATGCAACCAATTATCAAAAATAAAAAAAACATTAAGCTTAAAGGTTACTCATTCCTCATCTTGTGTGGCTAGAGCATTTAAATGTCTTCATTTTTGTCACCATTGCTCTCACACACCTAAAATAGACATTTATTTGGATTTTGGTATCCAAATTGCTTTGGATCCTTGATTGTTAGTACTAATGTCCCTTGTTCCCTTAGGAATTCTTGTCTAATTTTGAAATGTTTTCTATGTTTTAAAGGATAAGTATATTCTGTGTGACCATGAAAATGGAAATGTGAGCATTTTTCCATTTTTAAACATGATGAATTATTTTGAGAAGTTATTTCTTTTTCTTTTGTTAAGAATTGAAGCTTAACTTTCAAATCAAAATTTTCTTTTTCTAGATCATTGATTTTTTATTTTTGAAAACTCAAAATTATTTTTCAAATTTTCATTTTGATTTTTAAAATCCAATTTTTCTTTCAAAAGAAAATCATTTTCAACTTTAAATTTTGAAATCAATTTCTTATAATTGGAATTCATTGTCTTAAATTCCAAATACAGTTTATCATAGGCATCTTGTAACTCTTTAAATGAGTTAGAATTTGAATCATTAGAGCATATTGTAACTCTTTAAATGAATAAGAATTTGAATTATTAAAGTTAAAAGTTACGATTGAATCTTTTTCGATGGCCATGATACGTTGGTTGACTCTTTCATCTTTATCATTGAAGTTATCTTCATCACTCCAAGAAACCATAAATGCCTTCTTCTTGCTTGACCACTTCTTCTTTAAGAGAGGACAATCATACCAGGGGACCTTTCTTCTTGCTTGATTCATGTTTCACTTACTTTCCTTTGGAAGACATGAATATTGTGAATATTTTGAAGAGCTTGGCCATCTCTTAATCTTCATACACCTCTTCACTTGATTCTTGATTACTCTCATTAGTGGATTTGAAGGCAACTTTTACCTCATTTTTTTCTTGTTCTTCTATTCTTCCTCTTTCTTCTTCTTTTGTAGTTTGACCTTATGAGTGAGTAATGAACTGATGAGCTCATAGAGGGTGTATAACTCCAAATCCTTGGCTTCTTCAGTGACGGTTACTTTGTCTTCCCAAGATGTAGACAATGAGGCAAGTTTTTTTCTCACTATTTCTTCATTGGGATAGACCTTCTCAAAGTTCTTTAACTATTTATAATTGAAGTGAACCGATCGAACATCAGGCTTTATCTTGAAGTTCTCATAGTTGAGATTGAGAATACAAATCTTAGTTCTTCACTTGGTTTGTTCCTTCATGGGTCACCTTAACTTGTCATATATCTCCTTAGCATTAGAGCATAAAGATACTCTACTATATTCGTCATGGCTAAGAGCACAAAAGAGAATGTGCATGGCTTTGTCATTGAGTTGGGCATGCTTTATATCTTCACTTATCCATTCTGATCGATTTCTTAGAGGAATGGTAGAACCATCGATTATGGCATCCCAAACCGCAAGATCGGTGGCTTGGATGAACAAACTCATCATATTCTTCTAATAGGAATAATTTCCTCAAATGAAGTAGGGTGGCTTAGTGATGGAGTGTGAATCCACAAGGTAGTATGCGCCAGACGTGGAAGTCATCTTCTCGATTGAAAATGAAATTGATAGGGAGCTTCAAGGACATTCACAAGATTGTTAAACCATCGATTGTGACCTGTTATAATACCAATTGTTTGGGATTTACGTTGCTCTATCGATCAACCAAAAATGTGCCAAGAGGGGGTAAATTGGCCAAATATAAATTTAGAGACGTAGAGAGAAATGATAAAGAAAATAAGACAGAAAGATTTATAGTG
The DNA here is from genome assembly GCF_006381635.1 of Hibiscus syriacus. NCBI lineage: Eukaryota > Viridiplantae > Streptophyta > Magnoliopsida > Malvales > Malvaceae > Hibiscus > Hibiscus syriacus. The sequence continues at coordinate 2,265,963 of NW_024063064.1, forward strand.
ATTTGACTTCTAAACCAAGTCTACATTCACTACCTTAGCTCCACACTAAGGATTTCTAACAAATTCACTAATTTGTTCTTTCTTGTTCTAGGCTCAAGAGTAACCTTCACAAATCCCTATCTTTTCAATGGCTAAGATAGAACTAAAATGCCTTTTACAAAAAAAAAGATAAATAAATATAACCAAGAAAACCTCTAAAAGGTAGGTGTTTACAAATTAAGCTTGTAAAAATACTCTATATACAAGAGAAAAGGAAAAATAAGATTGAAATAAGTTTTCTCTTGATATGGATTGCTTGGATAGGTGTTGTAACCTTCTTCAAGTGTCCTCAACTTATTTTTATATATTAGAATGAGTTTGTAGTCGGTTTTAGCAGTTGGGGATGTTTTGAAGCCATTGTGGATTAAATTTCTACAAAATAAAATGGCCTAGACCATGGAGTATCAGTACTCGAGCTAGAAGTATCGATACTGCCCTAATAACTTTTAAATAAAACTAGTCGTTATAGACCGTTGGGCTGAGTGAGTATCGATATTGGTGTTATGGTATTGATACTCATATGTAGTATTATTGATGCTCCTTTGAGTATCGATACCATTTTTTCTAACTGTAATCTGAAAAAAATTGAAACCAAAAGGTAATATCGATACTTACATGAGAGTATCGATATTTCCCTTACCTTTGGTATCGATACTACAAGAACAATTTTGATATTATTTATGTGGTATTGAGATACTGTAAGAACAATATCAGTACTGCTTACCCAGAAAATCAATTTTGTGTTCAAATTCAAGTTTTATGGACTTTGAATTATTTTTTAAAACTTTGAATAAATTCAATCAAGTCCAAAAACATTTTCCCTTAAAGTTGTTATATCAAAATTGGTTCAACACATCTATCAAATTCATCTTCAAATACAAATAATAAACCCAAAAAACCTCTAAAAATCTTCTACCATATAAAAAATTGTCATCATATAACATTAAAATGATGTTGGGCACTGACTAATTTAAATGGCATTCTTCGAAATGCAAAATTACTATATAAACAAGTGTAATTTGTCTTTTCTTTACTGTAACGCTCCAAATTTCAGGTCAATGATGATGGATTGTATCCAGAGATATTCAATCAGTATAATTGGATAATTAGAGATGTTGGGCCGATTTTCATCACAATTTATGAATTATTGGACCCAAATAGCTATAAAAAGGAGATTTTTGAATTGAGAAAAAGGAAGAAAACTCAATAAGGTAATTAGACCATTGAACACTTTAAATTTTAAATTTCATCAATATGGAAACATGTAAGCGGGCATTATATTAGAAAAAGATTAGAAATATCTTCTCATTCTCCTCCGCAACTTAACTGTTTTATCCATCCATATATCTCTTCTCTCTCAAAGTGGAAAATACACTTTCGTGTGAAAAAGCATGCATGAGATTGAATCAAGAAGAAAACAAATATTTTTCATGCATCAATTCATGACCATCAATCAGGAAAATATGCACCAATATCATTGACATACCTGAATTTACATAATTGCATTAAACATTCATCATCACATGCAATAAGTAAAAGTTGTGACTTCCCTCTCTTGTGGATACTTTTAGAATTTCTCTAGAAATCCTAATTTTGTCTTTTGAAAGACTATTTTCTCCTTTCATGAGGATAATTCCAAAAGCTCACTTTTTCTTGGACATATTAAAATATTAAATACATTACATAAACTTTATCCTAACATTCATAAGAGCATTCAAGATAGTTGCATTAAAAAACACATAATTTTTACATATCTTTGAAGGAAAGAAAAATATTTGTGATGGCGAGATCTTAGGAAAAGAAAACCAAAATATAAATCTAAAAAAATTAATGAAATCAAATTTAAAATGTAACGACATAAATTTCTGAGTCAATGTTCAATTTTTAATCCTTAGATTAGTTGAATTGATTCATTATCACATAGAGGTCTATCAGTTCGAATTTAAATTCAATTGAGTTAGAAATTAGCCTTATTGAAGATAAAAAAGAAAATTTTTAAATTTAGGATGATAATAGAAAGACCTATCATGTAATTTTCCTATTGAAAAAAAATAAGACATATTTGGGAGGATTTTTACTATTTCACGTGGGCCTATTTAGGGAAATTTACCGACCCTTTTTCATCTCTTTTCTAACACTTTCATCTCATTATCGCATAGAGGTCTATCAATTCGAATTTAAATTCAATTGAGTTAGAAATTAGCCTTATTGAAGATAAAAAAAGAAAATTTTTAAATTTAGGATGATAGTAGAAAGACCTATCATGTAATTTTCCTATTGAAAAAAATAAGACATATTTGGGAGGAATTTTACTATTTCACGTGGGCCTATTTAGGGCAATTTACCGACCCTTTTTCATCTCTTTTCTAACCTTTCTACCTAGGGAATAGCAAAACTCGACTCAAAAAATGATTTTTATAATTTTGAGTTATTCTAGTCAAGTTATTTGAGTTATTTAAGTCAACTCAAATTATCAATTCAGTTTTTAATTCAAATCGAGATGAAATTTAGAAATTTCAAGTTACTCAAAATACCAAAATTTTGGTTGACTATTTTGACAATTTTGCAATTTAATCTCTGATTTCCTTATTCCTTTAATTCCACCTTCATTTTAAGTTCATTTTTACCAAATTTGAACCACATGCTCCTAAACCATCATAGAATATCTATGTGCATTCAATTCCTCTTTTTGATAATATTTTTTAATTTTCAATTTAGACCCTCAAGTTTCATGATTTTCTTATTTCTTCAACTCATCCTTCATTTTAAGTTCATTTTTTTACCAAATTTGAATCACATGCTCCTATACCATTATTGAATACCTATGTAACTTCAATTCCTATTTTAATAATAAAAATATACTCTTTTTTACTTAGTCCCTTAACTTTGTATTTTACTTAACTTGGTCTTTTAATGCAACTGTTTGCAAATTCTTTCTTCTCATTAATTCATTAACTCTTTTATACTATCATCAATAGTTTACCCTTGAAATATCTTATATAAAATATTACATTGTAAATATATTTTATAATTTTAGATTGTATTTGAGATATTAAAAGTGAAAAGAAACATCAGAGATGTCTTACTGATACTGATAATATGGATGATCTCCAAAAAGATGCTCATTAGGCTTCTCACTACGCATCCTATTCTTTATCAAAACCTACACATAAAAATCATCAAGCGCTAAGTAAAACTTAGTGAAGCAGTAATAACTCATAGTGAGATAAAACAGTTAAAATATCATAAATACATTAAAATATTTAAAAGTAACTCAATTAAAAATCTGTAGACTTTCAAACCAACTATTCAAGCCAATTTCTTCATCGTAAACCTAAAAATAAATCATCTCATGATTTCATCAAAATCATGATAAACATTATCAGATAAAATAATCATCTCATATTTCCTTCCAATTTGACATATTTCATAACTTTCATATTTCATTTTCATAGCCCAATGCATATTTAAGTGAATACAAGGTATGAATCGAACATAATGTGTGCACTAGGCACATAAAAATCATCAAGCGCTAAGTAAAACTTAGTGAGGCATTAATAACTCAGGGTGAGATAAAACAATTAAAATATCATAAATACATTACAATATTTAAAAGAAACTCAATTAAAAATCTGTAGACTTTCAAACCAACTATTCAAGCTAATTTCTTCATCGTAAACCTAAAAATAAATCATCTCATGATTTCATCAAAATCATGATAAACATTATCAGATAAAATAATCATCTCATATTTCTTTCCAATTTGACATATTTCGTAACTTTCATATTTCATTTTCATAGCCCAATTCATATTTAAGAGAATACAAGGTATGAGTCGAACATAATGTGTGCACTAGGCACTTCATTGTGCCAATCATAATAATCCTCATAAGATGCACTCCAAGTACAAATCATAACAATAAACCAACGATGTCATTCATAATGTACATGAATGTACCATAATTAACTTGTTTTACTCATCTTAATGGCATGTCAAATGTGCCTACGACTCTAAATGCAACATACAATGAACTTTCATATCATATCATATTCATTTAATAATAAACATTTTCATATCAAAATCGTTTCAACTTATCATCATAAAAATCATAATTTGGGCAGTTCATACCCAGAAACATTCGTAAAACCTTATATAAGCATTATGGAAACACTCCATAATTAAAATAAGATCATACTTTAAAAATAATATGAGGTTAACTTATCATAAGTCTTCCGATATCAAAATAAATAAATAAATTGCACTCACCTTTGCCTCACTACCAAACCTTATATGATACTTTCTTACTCGCGTACTTTATCCTTTCCTTTCTAGTCGTTCGAATCTCTAGATTTATCGTGGTCTGACAATGTCATATAATAACATAAAATATTCAAAATATATGTTAGTATGGTACTAACATAATTTAAACTTAATAATACAAAAGTATAGAGAAATAAAATCAATACTTAATCGATATAAAACTAAATCATATTTCCATCATAAATTTCAAACTTCTCAAAACAATCATTCAATTCCATAAATATTTATTTTCATCATCAACCCTTCAACTTTTATCCACTTCACAATCAAGCCACTAATTATAGATTCTTTTTAGAATTCATATCAACTTTTTCATTTAACTCATAATGGTCCTTCACCATTATGATCACTTCACATTAATTACTAAAATTTCTAGCACCTTAACAATATACTCAACCGAATACTTTAACATTCAAAAGCTTGCAGTTTCATCCTTAATTACTACTATAATTCAAATTCAACCATCAACCTTAGCAAACTTGTATTTGATTCCAAACCAATATTTAAACTAAAAAATCATAATGCTAATAAAATTTCCAGCATTGAAATTTCTTGTCCAAAATAATACCATAACATTTGCAAACTTACAATCAAGTTCCTACATTCTTAGGACATTTCAAATTCCACTCTCAAAATTTACCAAATTTGCAATTTGGTTCCAATCAACTTTCTAACTTAAAATTTCAGCATTCCATAATTAAACTCACTACTGAACACCCAAATTAACACATTTATGCATTAATGTCTCACAATTCTCAAAACTTACAAAATACCCCTTTTTTATTTCAAGCTTCCAAATTGATCCAATTCAATCTCCAAAGCATGTAGAATACATCTAATATAAATTCTAGACTATAGGAAATTTTTCAATATTAAACTCATTTATGAGACACTAAACACTGAACACCCCAATTAACTCATTTATGCATTAATGCCTCACAATTCTCAAAACTTGCAAAATAGGCTTTTTTTTCTATTTCAAGCTTCCAAATTGATCCAATTCAATCTCCAAAGCATGTAGAATACATCTAATATCAATTCTAGACCATAGAATTTTTTTTAATATTTTCCCATAATTTCCCCTTATGGCCAAACCTAACTATGTACTTAGGGTAAACTTTTCATTTATTTTCAAGCATGAATTTAGCTTCCTTGCATCAAATTCATGCTATTCTAATCATCACAACATAAAATTGAATCAAAATCCAACCATTCTCTAAAGCCCTAGTTAGGCCCAATGCTAGAGATAATTCTACACTTGATTTTAATCATCACATATGCTTTAGAAATAACCTACAACATCAATAACATAATAATCTTTCATAAAATCTTCAAAATCAATAAATCCTCCATAAACCCAATTTCCAATCTTATTTAACCATGTTTTATAATATTTTGATATAATAAGTTAAGACAAAATGTTTTTGGACTTGATTGAATATGTTCAAAGTTTTCAAAAATAATTCAAAGTCCAATAAAATATAATTTGAGCACGAAACTGTATTTCTGGGTACGTAGTACCGATACTGTTCTTACAGTATCGATAATGCATGAAAAATACCGATATTGTTTACGTGGTACTGATACCGAGAAGTATCGATACTCTCTAGGTAGTATCAATACTACTAGTTGTTTTTCAAATAGATCAAATTTCAAAATGTAAAATAGCTACTGATACCCATGGGGGTACCAATACTACTTTACACAGTAGTATCGATACCATGAGCATAGTATCGATAGTGGTCAAGTCCAATGATCTTTAATGGCTAGTTTATTTAAAAATTATAAAGGTAGTACCGATGCTCATTAAAGGAGTACCGATCCAAGTAAACGGCCACAAACACATTCCAACATATAAAAACTAATCGAGGACACTTGAAGAATGGTAAGAACACCTATCCAAGCAATCAAACACAAGAGAAGAGTTTTTCATTCCTATTTTCCTTTCTCTTGTAAATATTAGTGTTTTTAGTGAGATTAATCTTGTAAACACCTACCTTTTAGACATTTTCTTGTTTATATCTTTATTTCTTTTGTAAAAGGGGTTGGTTTTACTTTAGCCATTGAAAAACTAAGGGTTTTGTAAAGGTTATCTCTTTGCCCTTGGAAAAGAAAGAACAAATTAGTAAATTTGTTAGAAAATCCTTAGTGTGGAGCTAAGGTAGTGGATGTAGACTTGGTTTAGAAGTCGAACCACTATAAATCCTTGTGCAAATTTCTTATTTCTTTTTACTCCATACCCAAATTTTTAAATTGGCCAATTCACCCCATCTTGACAATTTTCGGTTGTTCAATTGAGCTTCATTCGAAAATCCTAACAAATCTCATCATAAAAGCATGTTCACCATGAAAGTTTTATACCAAATGATAGAGAATTTCATGTAGATTAATTCCCTATCTAATAACTTAATCCAAAAATCAAGTATGTAGCTTCAAAAATCAAATTAAAAAAAATATTACCTTGGGAGCTATGGAGGATTCGGCCAAGAGGGGGAAGATGAGAAATTCTCTTGATTTTTCTATAGTTTTCTCATAATACACTTGTAATAAAACTAATATAATTGAATTTAAAATTCGATTAATGAGAAATTCCAAAATTACTATTAACCAACCTTGATAATTACCAAATTCCATTGCAATATCTTCTATTAAAATATTTCATAGTCAAAGATGAACCAATTTGGCTATGCAAATGTCAAATATTGCATTTTAGTCACTAAATTCTTCAATTTTCGGCCAAAACTGGAAAATTGACTTCAATTCTACTTATCGGTGCTAAATTTAACTGATCTAAACTATGAAAATAATATTTCCATCCATTATCTAGAATCCTTCACATTTTTGTAAAATTCTGGTTCGATTTGATTATCCGATTCTATATCGGACTTTACTACTTTATAACTTATAATACAAATCTTGTATTGAAATTCCGATTTCCACTAAACTTCTTTTTTTAGGACAAACTATTCATTTTATAGGCTAAAATATATTATTTTTAAAAATTATATTTTTAGTCCCTAAACTTTTATAAAGTTTATACTTTAGCCATCGAACTTTTAAAACTTATATTTTAGTCATTAACTAAAAATTGGGGTATTACATTACCATAATACTATAAATAATTATAATAAATATAAAAACTCAAATAACTCAACTCAAATAAATCAACTTGAGTTTCTTAAACTCGACTCGACTTGAAAATATGACTCGTCAACTCGAATAACTCAAAATTTTTTAACTCGACTCAATCGAATGCTCATCACTACTTCTCCATTCATCTCTTTCTTCTTTCTTCTTTCTTCTTTCTTCTTTCTTCTTCTATCTTCATCCAATCAAGAACTAGAGTCAAAGACTTCTCATTTCTTTATCTTCTTCACCTATTTGAAAATCTAAAGGTAAGATTTGTGATCAAGAAATCATGAGCTTCATGGAGCGTTCACAATCTTCTCCAAAGGTGTTTTTGAGGTCTCGTGTGATTTTGGAATGGTTTGACCTTCAAAGGCCCCCCTCGTGATTTTTATCCCGTTTTCCTTAAAATTATCTATTTCATCCTTTTTGTTCATGTCAATAATTCATTAATAATTAACTTTCAAATAACCACACCCATTTAATAATTAACTTCCAAGCAGCCACCTGCTCTTATATTTACTTAAGATAAATTAAAAATTCATCCTTAAAGAATATCATGAAAAAAGAAAAAAAAATGAAGCATGTGATTTTTATTAATTGAAAATATAAATGGCGTGATATATGAATAGAATTCTCCTGCCCTTTTATTGTGCCTCTAATAGTGCCCCACCATTAGTATTAAGACACGTGGATTGCTTTAACTTATAAGTTCTATTTTTACTGATTTACTATTCACGACTAAGTGTCGTTATTTTGTTTTTTTCCCTTAGAACATAAAAATATATCATTTTTATAATGATTAAATGTATGGATCAAGACACTATTTAATTAAAAAAAATAATTAAAAGTAGGTTAAATACTATTTTTTTAAGATTGTATGCTAAATTTAAAGAAATTATATTTTTCAAAGATTATTAATATCATGAGAGAAAATTAAGATTTATTTTTATTGATTTAAAAAAAATAAATACTCTTTATTCATGTTAAACTTTATTATTTATCTAAAATAGTTTGATAAACAAAAAAATAAAAAAATAATATACTGTGCCTTGTATTTTTTGTATTTTTATTGTTGTTATTTAGGACAAAAAAAATCTATATAACACGAACAAGAATATAAAGTGTAATATGATATTTTTAATTGTTTAGAAGGAATTAAAAATAATTTCAAATATTTCTTGTTCATATTCTAAATAACACGAACAAAAATAAAAGTGCACTAAGTTATTTTCAATTTTTTATTTATCATATTATTTTTAAACAAGTCATAAATTTCAAAATAAATAAAGATCATTTAAATTATTTTTAACTCCTTTAAAATTTATTAAAAAATAAATCTTAAATATTCTCTCACAATATTGATGGTCTTTCAAAGAACACAATTTCTTTAGGTGTTTAATTTTTTAAATAAATTTTAGAGGCACTAAAAATAATTTCATATTTTTTTAGAATAAGAACATGTAATATTAAAATAAATATTTTAGGTTTTTAATATTTTTAATAAATTTTAGAAGAATTACAATTAATTTCATATGTTTCTTATTCGTGTTCTAAATAACACCAGTAAGAATACAAGGTGTAATAGGTTATTTTAAATGTTATTTATTTATAAAATTATTTTAGATAAATAATAAATTTTAACAAAAATAAAAATTATTTAAAATTACTTTCAGTGTTTTTAAAATTTACTAAAAAATAAAACTTAATTTTCTCTCACAATATTGATTGTCTTTGAAATAACATAATTTTTCTAAAAGTTAATATATGAATTAGAAAAAATAATATATAAATTGCTTTTTATTATTTTATAATTAAATAGTGTTTTAATCTATGTATGTAATCTATTATAATGTTTACTGGTAAAAAACGATACTCTAATACTTCAAAAAAAAAAGCTATTATAAAAATATATAGGATTTTGTCTTAAAAATATAAAAAAGGAAAAGGAAAAACAACAAAAGTAATGGCACTTAGCCGTGAATAGTAAAACCAGTAAAAATAGAACTTATAAGTTAAAGCAATTCACGTGTCTTAATACTATTGGTGTGCACTATTAGGGGCACAATAAGAGCGTTATTATATAAAAGAACCCCAAAATATTATTTATTGGAATAGTAACAAACATTAATTAAAAAAATACTCACAAACTACGCACACGTAGGATTATTTCACGTCCTACAAAACACGTTTAAAGGTCTCGCACGCTATAAGGTGAAAGACTCCTTCAATGTGAAGACACTTTTCAGATAATACAATTTAATATTTCAAAAAAAAGACATCACGTTCTGCGTAACGCGAAGTCCCCAAGATATTAAAATGATTCGACAGTTTATCGTGTGTGGTATTTAGTATACCTCGTGTTCTATAAAATGCACGTTATGTATATTTCTAACCCAAATCACAAGCATTTATAGGCATGTTCAAGAGGTGTTTTTAATAGTTAATCTAAAAATTTTCATAACTTATAAGATTAAAGGTGTAGTATTGGAATTTATCTTTTTGTTGAGGCCAATATCACACATACGAGATATTGTAAGCGGGTTGAAAATGGTTTCGAAGCTTGTTTTGTGCATGAAGAAAACGCTTAAATGGTTTGATAGGCATATTCTAGGTGTATTTTTGGGTAGTTAATCTGAAAATTTTCGTACTTTATAAGATTAGAGGCGTAGTATCGTAACTTATCTTTCAATTAAAGGTAATATCGACATATACGAGATATTATAAGTGGGGTAAAAATCACGTTCAAAACGGTTCCAAGGCTTGGTTTTGTTCATGAATAACAAGATTAGAGGCGTAGTATTGGAACTAATGTTTCAATTGAGGCTATGATCGACACATATGAAACATTACAATAAAGTTTTCAAAACATTACTTAATATTTCATTTCAAGTAGTACAATGAAAAAGCACAATTAATCGATATGAGAGCGTGATCGATTAGGACATTTGTTCTTCATGTGTCTAGGATTTCTACAGATAGTGCATAGCTTCGGTTGTCCAATTCTTTCTTGATGTTCGACCAAGTCATCGTCACAGTAAATTCTCGTTGATTGTTGACCCTTTTTTCATGTCGTAAAGAAAAATCTAGCCAAATTGTAGGTTCATCATCAACTTCATCCTGATCCATTTCATTTATCCGGATCCCTTTTATTTCCAATAGGAGAAAACACATATTGATAAACATTGAATACAATTTGAAGTAAGTATATCGGATCAGCAAATTGCATGTAGTGAATTCATACAGAAAAACAAGCAAAATTGGCGTGCACACACAGGTATTTGAATGTTTGGAATACTTCGTACTTGCAGGTTCTTTATCGTAGCTTAACTACGCATTCGTTGTGTTGTATGTCTTCCAATTAAATCTGGCAAACTTGACCCAAGCCCGATTACCCAAACCTATTTACCCGACCCAAGACCCGATATTAACTCGAACATGATAATCAAATTTGATCTGATACCCGACCCACACTCAAATCAAACCATACCTGATCCAAAATTTAGCGAAACTGAAATCAACTAGAACCAAAATTAACCCGAACCGAAAACAACCCGAACTAGAATTAATCCAAACAGAAAGAAGCCCGAACCGAATTTTAACCCGATCCAAAAGTAACTCGAACTGAATTTAACCCGACCCGAAAGTAACCCGAATAGATTGAAATTGATAAAAGTTATTAAACAATAAAAGATATTTCAATAATAAATTAATTTAAATAAAATTGATAATTTATTAAAAATATTATATTTATATTAAAATAATAGAAAGTTTAAGAGGAATATAAAAGCAAGAATCTAATTGTAAGATTGAAAACAGTAATAAATAAAGTTTACTTATATTACTTGTTATAAAAATATTAGATTTATAGTAAAAATAATAGAAAACAACTAAAACAAAGAAAATAATATTATATCTATAATAAAAATAATATAAAGTTTACTCATGTTACAAATAAAACTTAACAAATAAAGTTATGTATATCGATTTATCATCTCTAAATGATGGTTTAATTCAAAATATTGAACGATTGAGAATTGAAACTAAACCTAAATGATAAAAATTAACAAATAAAAAGATATATTTTTTACAAGTATATGTTAATTATTCTATATATAATTAATTTTGATTAGACTCATAACAAATTCAACATGAATTGACATGATCTAAAGGTTAACCTAAATCGAAAATCAACCGATCTGATATTGACCCGACACAAAATCTAATCGATTTGATATTAACCCGACCCAAAAATCAACTGATCCGGTATTGACCCGACCCGATATTGACCCAATCCAAAAATTAACTGAATAAAAAAATTAACCGATCTGATATTGATCTGAACCGAAAAACAACCAATTCAATAATAACCCAACCTGAAAATTAACCCGACCCGATCCGATTCACCATACACCTGAACTAAATCCGAACCAGATTCGATCCGATCTGAAAAAAATTAAACCAAATTTAATCTAGACTCGAAATGAGTCGACCCGAAATGAACTGACCCAAACCTAATCTGAATGACTCATTTGCCACCTCTACTTCTGATGGCCTTGAATATTTCAAAACACGAAATTTATTTTGTTAGCAAGAGATGTATGTCGCATTCATCGCGTTTGAATGATGCACAATTGTTTACAATTTTGTGTAGAGGTTTGGGTGGACTGTGTGGTCACCTACTATCCAGTCAAGTGCTTTCTTTCCCAAGGTTGTAAACAGGATTGTCAACGGATAATATGTGGCTTTCATAACAGAGGTGATAGGAAATTGTAGTGCACCATTTAGTGATGAATTGATCGCTTTAGCTAAGTTTGTTGTCATGAGACCATATCGTCTACCTCAATCAAATGATCGAAGCCATTTATCCATCAGGATTTTAGCAAGGTAGTTATAGCCTTATTGATTCATGTGTCTCAATTCTTGAAGCAGCTCCTCAACCTCACGTACGGAATGTGAGTGGCCTATCCATTAAAAAATACAACAGTTGATTAGAAATAATATATGAAAAGATATCTTAAACCCAAAAAAGTGAAAGACGTACCCATTTTTAAGCACCATTACGTGTTCATATTCGTTCCTGAACTATTGCAAATAATTCAAAGTAATATGACATAAATAGTACCGTTGATAAATATAAGAAGGTTTCCAAGATATGTTGGATTACGCATTTGATCAATGCGTCTTTGTCAAAAATAAGACAACCCATCATATTTATTACTTAGAATATGTCTTCGTAAGTTCTTAAGAAAGAATTCTCAAGAGTCTATCTCTTCCTTTTCAACTAATACGAAGGCAATGGGAATAGTTTCCCTATTGTCGTCTTATTTAATCGCTAACAACAGTATATTTGTGTGTATCTGTCGTAAAACCAAATGTCGTCGATTTGAACCAAATGTTTTTGGACTTGAATTGAATTTATTCGAAGTTTTCAAAAATAATTCTAAGTCCATTTAAGTTGGAATTGAGCTCAAATTTTTTATGAATAGTACCGATACTGTATGAATAATATCAATGTTGTGTGAACAGTAATAAACAGTACCGATACTCAAAAACATTGAATGCAAAATGGTATCGATACTGCTACAGTAGTATCAATACTGCTACAGTAATATCAAGCCCAACAGTAAAAAATTCAAATATTACAAAGGTAGTACCGATACTCATTGAAGGAGTACTGATACTACTTGTTCTGGGTAGTTTTATTTTGCAGAAAATGAATCCCCAATGGCTTCAAAACATCCCCAACGGCTAGATACGACTTCAAACTCATTTCAAGCTATAAAAATAAGCTGAGGACACTTGAAGAAGATAGAGAACACGTATCCAAACATTCAATCACAAGATAAGAGTTTTTCAATATCATTTTATCGCTCTTGTATATATTTTTGTTCTTGTGAGCTTAAATCGTATAAAACCTACCTTAGAGAGGTATTTTTGATTACTTCTTTTATCCTTTTATAAAGGGGTTTTAGTTCTAGCTGAGCATGTTAAAAGCTGGTTCTAGTTTAGCCCATGAAAAACTAAGGAGTTGTAAAGGTTACTCTTGATCCTTGAAAAAGAAAGAAGAAATTAGTGAATTTGTTAGAAAAGCTTTGGTGAGGAGCTAAAGTAGTGGATGTAGACTTGGTTGAGAAGTCGAACCACTATAAATCGTTGTGCAATTCTCTATCTTTCAATCTCCTTACTCCCTAAACACAAGAACCGACTCGACCTCTCTTGGCGAACCCTTTCGGTTGTCGATTCGAGCTTCCATAAATCCCAACAATTGGTATCAGAGCTTGACTCGTTAGAAGGCTTAACATCATTGAGACAATCCTTGAAGAAGCTCTACCGATTCCCGATGCAACTGACAAAGAAATGGCTTCAACCTCTGATGCCTATTACATTAAAGATTCACATATTGTAGATTCACAACCGATCAACAAGCCACTCTTCTTCAATGGAGCAAATTATGCCTATTGGAAGAATAAGATGATGTTTTTTATTCAAGCTTACGATCTAGGAGCTTGGAACTTAATCATGAAGGGTTACTCCACTTTACCCGGTGATTGGGATGATTGGAGTAATGAAGAGAAGATAAAGTTCCAGCTTAATGCTAAGGCTATGTACATTCTCTTTTATGCTTTAGGCCCAGATGAATATGGAAGAATATCATCTTATTCTAGTGCCAAGGAGATTTGGGATAAGCTCCAAGTCAGTTATGAAGGAACAGACGAAGTGAGGGAAACAAATATAAGTCTTCTCAACCATAGCTATGAGAATTTCAAGATGAAACCCGATGAAGACATCAAAGCTATGACAGATAGATTTTATGTGATTGTCAATGGTCTCAAGGGATTTAGAGAAGTAATCCCTAATGTGAAGCTTTTGAGGAAGATGATCTACTCTCTTCCTAAGTCCTGGCAATTGAAGAAGATGGCTATTATCGAAGCTAGAGACCTAAAGTCTCTCACTCTCGACGAGCTAATTGGTTCTCTTCTCACTCATGAGTTGATGGTGAAGGAAGAGGAAGAATATGAAGAGAAGAAAAATAAGAAGAAGAATGAGGTAGGCATTGCCTTCAAGTCCACTAACGAGAGCTATCAAGACTCAAGTAAAGAGGTGGATGAAGATGATGATGGAGAAGATGAGATGGCCAAGCTCTTAAAAGAGTTAAAGAGATTCATGACTTCTAAGGAAGTGAAGCATGAATCAACCAAGAAGAAAAGTCCCCTGGTGTGCTTCAATTGTCAAAGAGTGGGACATGTCAAGTATGATTATCCCTTTCTAAGAAAGAAGGGATCATCTAAGAAGAAGGCATTTGTTGCAGCTTGGAATTTAGGTATCTTCCAACTCAAATGAATTAAATTCAGGTTCTTTTGATGAGTTATAAGATGCTTATAATGTGTTGTATTTGGGATTTGAGACCATGAATTCCAAATATAAGAAATTAATTTCAAAACTTAAAATGAAAATAATTTGATTTTGAAACCAAAAGTTGACCTTGAAAATCAAAATGAAATTTTACAAAATGATTTAGAGCGTTCAAAAGTTAAAATAAATGATTTAGAAAAAAATATTGATTTAAAAGTTAACCTTGAAAGCTTAACAAAATAAAAAAAAATTAATTTCTAAAAACAACTCATTATGTTTAAAAATGACAAAATGCTCGCATTGTCATTTTCATGGTCATTTGGAGCATACTTGTCCTTTGAAGAAAGGAAAATGTTTTAAAATTAGACAAGTATGGGTTCCTAAGGTAACAAGGGGCATTGAAACTAACGTCCAAGGATCCAAAGCAATTTGGATACCAAAATCGAAATAAATGTCTCTTGTAGGTGTGTGGGAGCAATGGTGATGAAAATGAAGATATCGAGATGCTCTAGCGACACTTGAAAAGGAATGGGTTACCTCTAAGCTTAAAAGCTTTTTAATTTTGTATATTTGGTTTCTTATTTTGGTTTAAGCATGTATGAGTTTTGATTTTAAATATTTATGTTTTGGTTTTAATCTCATGTATGTTAGGAGGAAATTGTGATGAACATTTTAAAGTTTTATTGATTTTTCATAATTTTTAGTTCATCATAAGGAATTTTGGTCAAAATTGGTTTTAAATGCAAGCAATATCTCTCTAACAATTGATATCAACTTTTCAAATACTTTGATTTTACAAATTTTGAAATTTTGACCTTAATTTTAAATGTTTATGCATGTGATTTAAAATGAAAATGATATTTCTCTAATAATTGATATCAAATTTTTCAAATGCATAACATTTTTGGAAAGCTTTATGCATATGCACTTAATTTCAACAATTGGTATTGTATAAAGTATTTTAGACTTAGATACATTGAATTTCATGTGCTAATAACATGTTTGTTATTATTTATTGAAATTCAATTTTGTTTAAGTGTCAAGAATTTAAAGCTAAATTTTGTTTGGAAAGCACTTTTTTAGGGGGAGCAATTTTAGAACCTTAAAGATTGAATTATTTTTTATATAACAAAAAGGAGGAGAAGTATTAGTTTGAAAAATTCAATTTCTTATTGAAAAAGGGGGAGCTGAACATTTTCATATATTTTCCAACAATTGGTAACAATTGATATCTTTTTCATTAAATATTTTATTAAGGGGGGTTTTTCTAAAAACAATTTTCAAATGTTTTGTTATATTAAAAAGGGGGAGATTGTTGAACTAAATTTTTATATAACAATTATGGCAAAATGTTTTTGGACTTAAATTGAATTTATTCAAAATTTTCAAAAATAATTCAAAGTTTATTTAAGTTGGAATTGAGGACAAATTTTTTTTATGAATAGTACTATACTATATGAATATTACCGATATTGAATGAATAGTATCGATACTATGTGAACAGTAATGAACAGTACCGATACTCAAAAACATCGAATGCAACATGGGTATCGATACTACTGCAGAAGTATCGATACTGCTACAGTAATATCAAGCCCAATAGTCAAAAATTCAAATATTACAAAGGTAGTACCGATACTCATTGAAGGAGTACTGATACTACTTGTTCTGGGAATTTTTATTTTACAGAAAATGAATCCCCAATGGCTCCAAAACATCCCCAACGGCTAGATATGACTTCAAACTCATTCAAGCTATAAAAACAAGCTGAGGACACTTGATGAAGATAGAGAACACCTATCCAAGCATTCAAACACAAGAGAAGAGTTTTTCAATCTCATTTTATTTCTCTTATAAATATTTTTATTCTTGTGAGCTTAAATCGTGTAATCACCTACCTTAGAGAGGTATTTTTGTTTACTTCTTTTATCTTTTTGTAAAGGGGTTTTGGTTCTAACTGAGCCTGTTAAAAGCTGGTTCTAGTTTAGCCCGTGAAAAACTAGGGAGTTGTAAAGGTTACTCTTGATCATTGAAAAAGAAAGAACAAATTAGTGAATTTGTTAGAAAATCCTTTGTGAGGAGCTAAGGTAGTGGATGTAGACTTGGTTGAGAAGTCGAACCACTATAAATCGTTGTGCAATTTTCTATCTTTTAATCTCCTTACTCCCTCAAGAACCGACTCGACCCCCTCTTGGCGAACCCTTTCGATTGTCGATTCGAGCTTCCACAAATCCCAACACATTGGCTTTCAGTGACGGAATGCATTAATCCACTACGGATATGTCCAAAATAGCCTATAGAATTGACACATACCTTGTATGACATGATCATTTTTGTAGCACCCTAGACCCGATTGAGCCTAAAGTGCTATATTGGGCCACCGAGGCAACCCCTGATTTTCAAAACCTATTTCTTTTCTTTTCAAACATACTGAATGGTATCATAAATAAAACATACATATAATTATAAAAATCAATTTACAAAACTGGAGCTCCGTGACATAATTTAAAACCAAAATAATACAACTATGAGTTTAATAAACTAAATTCATAAGTACGGTATTATGAATACATATGCCCACTAAACTATGGTACAATACTTTGAAGGAGATGTTAGAAGTCTTGTAGCGACGGTGCTCCACGAATTGATCATGCTACTAACCTGCCAATGGAAAAACATCTAAAGGCTGAGCTTACAAAGCCTAACGATATAATCACTAATCTAGAGAAGCATAAGAATTTCATAAACGTTAGCATGCTAAAGACATGGTACTAAGAAATAGGTACGTGCTTCCCTAAATCCCCTGCTAAGAGTTTAGCCATGAATACACTGCTAAAGGGGTCTCTAACCTAGTATTTGTATCCGTTACGCATTATCTAAATGCGATGTTAGCTCTATTATGCATTATCTGAATTTCATAATACTCTGCTATGCATTATATGAATGCAATATTGATTCTACTATGCATTATTTGAATGCAACACTTACTCTGTTGTGACTCGTATATTTTATCTAAGGTAGGCATCATGGTGCGACTGAGGAGCTGCATCTCAAAGATCACGAATCACTCTATCCTACCAAATACTAATATATGATACACAACAACAAACATAAAGTTGTGGAAGGCATTATGGTGCGGCTGCAACTCGAAGCTCACACACCCCTCTAGTATGTCGGTATACCCTCGAGTACATGAGGTGAGATCTAGAACTGCATCAGAAACGTACACCTAGACCCTTGGATATATGGGGTGAGATCCGGAGTTGCATCGAAAATGCACATCATACCAACTTAATCCATTGAGTCTCGGGGCATCTAGGCCCAGCTGGCAAAAGAAGTGACTCGACACTGACTGGTATATACCTGGTCATACTGACAAACAAGATAGTCACCCTACTGCTAAAGTAACTCAGGTGTCCTGGCTGTTTCCTGAGTGTCACACAAAGGCTAGTTTTATGACATCCTAGCTGTTATTGTTACTGTTTTCTATCTATTCTGAGTTATTACTGATAATATGTACTAATCTAGTTGCTCGCTACTTAAAGGTATTTTAGACATTCTCTGACTCTAGGGAAATCTCTATGCATTTGAGACTTCATAACGATTACCGAGGTTATTGTTTATTAGTTATGGTTCTGGTTGGCCTGATATCTAACTCGGATTCATTTTTGGGTAGCGATACTCTATTCGCTAGTACTATGTTTTCCCCTCAATTCGCCTTTGAATTAGAGGAATAATTGTGCGTCCAACATTCTCAGTTGTTCTTGAGGTATACGACATCGTTGTTTCATAATTTGATTACTTGATCATACCTCTTTTCGATACACCCTATGCACTGATTCTCCATTCATAAATGTACGTTATGCATTCACTGAAGATACTTGGACGTGTTACACCTACTATGGTTACTGTAACCCACTCCCACTAGTGTCTCTTTGTTCCTTTGGTCATTTACGTCCTTTAAAGACTAAGCTTTATCCCTTACAGACCATCCCAAGCTCTTACAGACCCTAATCAAGTCAAATCTAATCATCTTAGGTGGGTAGTATAGATACTATAGCTATAGTATCAATATCCTAGGGTCAAGTATCAATTCCCCTAAGGGTATCGGTACCAAAACTGCATTTTGTTGTGAAATTGAGGCCTTAGTATTGATATTGCTACCCTGAGTAACGATACTATAGGAACAGTATCAATACTCACCCTGTAATATAAATACTCCCCTCTAAAAACCCTAATTTAAGCCCCAATTTAACCAGTATCGATATTGTCCATCCCATTATTGATACTCAAACCCTGAAGTTATATTTTAGGCTTAAAAAAACACCCAAAATCATCCTAAATAACTAGGGTTGGTTCCTAAACTGATTCTGAAGTTCTAGTAAGTTACTTAGGTTCTTTAAGTGTCATAAAAATACTTCTTTAACATCTAAATTTTGATTTATGGCATGAATCAAGTTTGAACCCTAAAATACTATACTACTAAAATCTTAGCAATTTCTTGAAATTTATGGTTACCTAATACTCCAAAAGATTAAAAATATACTACCTTGTTGATTGAATCCTGAAATTGAGCTCTTTTATCTAGAAATCATCCTCCGCCATTACTTGGATGATAAAACCCACAACTTCCTCTTGCAAACAGAGAACTCGTGGCTTGAATGGTTAAATCCATGTTGCTTGAGGGATTAAAAACAAAAAATAAACTTGAAAGTGGTAAGAAATAGTTCAATGGACTCACCTTGTCTTAAGAAGCTTGAGGAGGAAGAAGAATAAGAAAATGGAAAAATGAGAGGAAGAAGAATAAGAAAATGGAAAAATGAGAGGAAGAAAATTAAATGAGATAATATAAAAGCTCTCATCCTTAAAAATGGAGTAAATACACTGTTGTTCCCTCCTTATCTTCCTACCATGCAAAATCCCCTCTTTATGGCTAATTGGGCCCAAGACCAACCCAATTAAGCCCAACGAATTGAATTACAAATTCTACGGGATCCACTTGTCTATCTGATAAACTCGAAATTGCTAGCCTAGAATTTGGGGTGTTACAACTCTCCTCTTCTAAAAATAAATTTCATACTCGAAATTTACTTCGTTCGAACAACCTATCCTTAAGTCAACACAGAGAAATCTGGAAGCGCTTAAACTTGTAAAAACTGATTCTCAAGGAAGAAGTCCTCGCAATCTAACTTACTGCTCGAAACCCATAAAATTGGTCTAAAATTTTCTGATGGTGTTTCTAACACCAATCTCTAAGCGAAAACCTTCAAGAAGCACAAAGCTAAGGAAATCACATCCTGGCTATCTAGTACTGCACGTTCAGAGAGTTCCACAAGGATGAAGCTACTTCAAAAATCACTGTTATCGTTTAATTCTTAATTGACTAACTTTACTCAATCGAGTTAGTTCACTGCATAACCCGATAACCTCTTTTACCTACTGGACATAGGTAACTCGCCATGCTATACCTTGAGATCTTATGGCACTTGCCAACACTACCTCGATATCGACTACTGAAGACATACTGATAATTCTCGACCAACGTCAATCTGTATGCTTCTACTATACAACTTTGATTTAGTATTCATCCACAGTACTTGTCTATTTCTAATAACATTGTGACTTACATACACTCTACTCTCTTGATCGAGAATTTATGGCACTCATAACTGGAAATTGACCATTGGCTAAGTGAAACTAGCAACATATGACTCTCTCCAAGAGAGCACGCCGCACAAAGCAAAGATCTCTTGTAACCGCAATCTAACTAAGGATTCGGAGACTCTGTGGTTAACACTCACTATCACTTACCACAACTGAGTTATTCGACAATAGCTAACGCTAGTAAAACGTAGCTTAACGCACTTGATCTCCATAAGTATGAAGCACTAAAATTATTGATACTACACAACACTGACTACTGATATGTGTTGTATAACTCGTACTCATACACCAATAGGACTACACATATGGCTCATTCACTTACTGTTCAAGCTAAAAGACATTCTAGTAACTTTTTGAGGTTTTATTGCACGTCAAGACTCACAACCCACTATAAAAATTATAGTATATTTAGAATCTAGGAGCTAAAACTGTTGCATCGGAATATAAACAGGCTAACTTACTCCTCACTAGTACTAGGGGCGTCTGTGCCCAGTTAGCAACCAAAGTGCCTTGGCACTTGTTGAGATGTATTCTAAGTTTTCTGAAAACAGGGTGATCGCTGCACTGGAAAAAGTAACCTGACTACTCTTAACACTTGAATGGAGATCACTACCACCCATAATAAACATAGGATTACTAATTCTCTATGGGTAGATCATACGAACCCTCTACTAGCGATATGAAAATGCTTCTTATAGTCTCAATCTCACAGGACCATAATCAATGATACTTCCCCAACGAATATGCAAGGGTGAGATTCTGTGGGTAAACATTTTCTTAGAGTTGATCTGTAACTCAACAAAGGGAAACCATATATTCTCCTAACTTTGAATCATGAAATTCTAGGGTCAAGCAAAACTTGTGATAAAAATTCCCTATAGGTCAACTATCGGGTCTGATCTAAGCCCTTAACAACTTCCTAGGGTAACCTCTTAGTCCCATAAGGAGCACCTACTAACCACTTAGATCCGCACCTTTGGATTCCTTATCTGACATATCATCAGCAACATTGACGTCTTGACTCTGCCTCTCTATGATCTGTTAAGCTGAACGTACTTAGTCGGATCAAGAACTGGTTGATTCGCTCCTCTGTTCCTCTTTCTGGACATAAAATTGACACCTCCCGAAGAAGGTTCTAAACCATGCTGAGTTACAGGGATTGCTCCCCTCGGTCGATTTGAAACACTTCCACTAGAACTAAGCAAATCCTTTACCACAAGCATTAAGGATTCACATCCATAACACTTCCTTATGGTTTATAGTACTATTTTTAATGTTTTTTACCACAATGCTTGCACTCTAGATAACCCAAAACTCTACTGAAGCTTCTAAATCTAGCCACTGATAGTGGAGCTGACAATCTCCTATGAGACCCTACAACACATCTTTGACTTAGCTTGAATAACTGAATTGACATCACTATTCTTTGTTCACTCGGACCTCATGTCATATTTGCCACTGATTGAGATAGACCTATTAATACACAAGTCATTTTACTCGGGTTCCTAACTCACCCAACAAACTCATCCTCATGCTCTGCACTAAAACACTCTAAGTGGATCTTTCGCTAAATGTACACTGATATCAAAATTAATCTTCAAAGTAACCTCTTGTACCACAAGACTAATTCACAAATAACTCTAAAGCATAATGACTCACTTAAGGAAGGCCTTTTTCTCTTATTCGAACACTAGACGATCTCCCTGAACTAGCTGAGAGAACTGAAATATCAAATCATCCATAGGGTCCTAAT
The DNA here is from genome assembly GCF_006381635.1 of Hibiscus syriacus. Taxonomy (NCBI): domain Eukaryota; kingdom Viridiplantae; phylum Streptophyta; class Magnoliopsida; order Malvales; family Malvaceae; genus Hibiscus; species Hibiscus syriacus. The sequence continues at coordinate 2,288,222 of NW_024063064.1, forward strand.
TAATATACTTGCTCTGAACTCACCCGGGAACTGATTCCACGCGGGCACATCTGGTTGTAGGCCTATCCTTATAGTCTTAGCATTACCCTTGAGAAAAACGATGACACACTCAAACTTACCCTCTGAGGTAAGGTGACGTAAAATTTCATTGGTCTCTCTCAACCACTGATCGGCTGAAATGGGATCATTATCGTCTGAACCAAAAAAAATCGACTATCTGGTACCTACTTAGCCTCTATACTGGGGATTCTAATGGCACTAACATGTCCTGGTGGTTTACTGAAATGTCTGCGCTTTAGGAATATCGTTCACTGCCTCTGAGAGTGAAAGTTAACCCTCTGAAAAAGGTTGCCCTTGCGATGCATGTTCATGACGGAAACTCCAATAACCTCTGCCCTAGGTAAAAATCCTTTATTGACTTTATCGATGTGAAAGGCTTACCTCTCTATCTAATTCTCTAAATTACACTAGAAATTATGTCATCCCAACTCTACCACATAGGTTAAGAAATGAATCATCATCAAGATTCCAGACTTATATAAGTACTTTCAGTACCTAGGGGCATGTATTCACTGACACTTTTTTAATATTAACCAATGGGTCATAGAACCGACTCAACTTGAAGCTTTGATACCACTAAATATAACATCCTAGATCCGAATGGGCCTAAAGTGCCACATTGGGTCACTGAGGCAGCCCCTAATTTTTAAAACATGTTTATTTTCTTTTCAAACATATTGAATGGTGTCATAAATAAAACATACATACAATTACAAAATCAATTTACAAAATTGGAGCTTTGCGACACATAATTTAAAACCAAATTAATATAACTATGAGTTTAATAAACTGAATACATAAATATTGTACTATGAATACATATGCCCACTAAAATATGGTACAATACTTTGAAGGAGATGTTGGAAGTCCTGCAGTGACGGTGCTCCACAAACTACTTATGCTACTAACATGCCAATGAAAAAACATCCAAAGGTTGAACTTACAAAGCCAAGCAGTATAATCGCTAATCTAGAGCAGCATAAGAATTTCATAAATGCAAGCATGCTAAAGACATGAAATTAAGCAGTAGGTACATGCTTCCCTAAATCCCCTGCTAAGGGTTTAGCCATGAGTACACTGCTAAAACGGTCTCTAATCCTAGTGTCTATATCTGTTACATATTATCTAAATATGATATTAGTTATACTGTGCATTATCTGAATTACATACTACTCTATTGTGCATTATCTGAATGTAATATTGATTATGTTGTTTATTATCTGAATGCAACACTGACTCTGTTGTAACTCATACACTAGCTAAGGTAGGCATCATGGTGCGACTAAAGGGATGCATCAGAGATCACACACCCTCTATTCTACCAGATATTAATATATGATACACAACAACAAACATAAAGTTATGGCAAACATCATGGTACAGTTGAGGGGTTGTATCTCGAAGTTCACACACCCCTCTAGTCTGTGATATACCCTTAGGTACTTGAGGTGAGATCCAAAACTGTATAAACATATACAGCTGGCCCATTGGGTATATGAGACGAGATCTGAGGTGCATCGGAAACGTAAACTCCGTCAACCTACATCGTCGAGTCTCGGGGCATCTTTGCCCAGTTGGAAAAAGAAGTGCCTCAACAGTGACTGGTATATACATGTACATACTGACAAACAAGAAATCACCCTACTACTAAAGTAACTCAGGTGTCCTGGTTGTTTCTCGAGTGTCACATAAAGGCTAGTTTTATGACATCCTAGCTGTTATTATTACTATTTCTATTTTCTAGTTGTTCTGAGATATTATTGATAATCTGTACTGGTCTGGTTGCTCACTACTTAAGGGTATTTTAGACATTCTTCGACTCTAAAGAAATCTCTACGCAGACTTCACGATGATTACTAAGGTTATTGTTTATTGGATGTGGTTCTGGTTGGCTCGATATCTTACTCGGGTGCATTTTCGGGTAGCGATACTCTATTCGCTATTACTACGCTTTCCCCTAAATTTGCCCTTAAATTAGAGAAATAATTGTACGTCCATCATTCTGGATTGTTCTTGCGGTATATCACTCTACTGTTTCATAATTTGATTACTTGATCATACCTCTCATAGATATACCATATACACTAATTCTCCATTTATAATTTTTTTTACGCGTTCACTAAAGATATTTGGACGTGTTACGCCAGCTATGGTTACTCTGGTAGTAACCCACCCCTGGCCACTTTGGTCATTTACGTCCCTTACGAACTAAGCTTTATCCTTACGAACCATCCCAAGCTCTTATGGACCTTAATCGGGTCGAATCTGATCATCTTAGGTGGGTAATATCGATACTCTAGCTGTAGTATCAATATCCTAGGGTCAAGTATCAATACCCCTATGGGTATCGGTACCAAAAATACATTATGCTATGAAATTGGGGCCTTAGTATTGACACTGCTACCCTGAGTATCGATACTGCAGGGACAGTATCGATACTCACCCTGGGAATATCGATATTCCCCTTTGAAATTGTTAATTTTAGCCCTAATTTAACCAGTATCGATACTGTTCACATAATATATATACTTAAACCCTGAAATTGATATTTTAGGTTCAAGAAAACACCAAATCATCATAAATAACTTAGGTTGGTTCCTAAACTGATTATGAAGTTATAGTAAGTTACTTAGGTTCTTTAAGTGCCATAAAAACATTTCCTTAACACCTAAATTATGATTTAAGGTATGAATCAAGTTTAAACCCTAAAATGCTTGACTACTCAAATCTTAGCAATTTTTTAAATTTATGGAAACTTAATACTCCAAAGGATTAGAAACACACTACCTTGTTGATTCAATCCCGAAATTGAACTCCTTTAGCTAGAAATCATCCTCCACCATGACTTGGATGATAAACCCCAAACTTCCTCTTGCAAACCAAAAACCTATGGCTTGAATGGTTAAATCCATGTTGCTTGAGGGATTACGAACAAAGATTAAACTTGATAGAGGTAAGAAATGGTTCAATGGACTCATATTGGCTTAAGGATCTTGTGAATGAGGAAGAAGAAAATGGAAAAAGATGAATAAATAAAACGAGAGAATATAAAAGTTATCATCCTCAAAAATAGGGTAAATACATTATTAGTCCCTCCCTATCTTCCAACTATGTAAAATCTCATCTTAATGGCTAATTGGGCCCAGGACTAACCTAATTAAGCCCAACTACTTGAATTACAAATTATACGGGATCCACTTGTCTCTCGAGTAAACTCGAAACTACTAGCCAAGAATTTGGGGTATTACAATTTTTGTATGCTGGTAAAGTTTCCAGTTACACAATCGTTCCCAGTATGTGTTTCTGCATCAATTTTAGCCATGGTCAAAACTCTTTATAAGATACCTCCCATTGGCCATACAATTGTTTTTAAGGATGGTAACTAGCATACCATGCTTTATGGCAGTTAACTGTGTAGTCATATTGAGATGCAATGGCAATAATACAATCGACAATTGTTATATGTGGATTTGCTTTGACCAGTATAATGAATGCATCACAAAGCACGTGCACATCCAAGTTAGGATGATCCTAACTGAGCATACTGATGATGCATGTAGTCCTATATGTATGTTCTTTCATAGTCGACGTAACTGAGCAACATATATTATAGTTTTTAATGGCAGTCATAGTGAGTTCTTTTTTTCGAATTCCATTTTGAATGGACACCATCTGGGTTTCTCTCCTGTGTTGGTATTGTTTATACAATGCATCCTTTTTTGGTGGCATCGTTTTCTTGTCTATGTTGAGATAGGCATCATAAATACCTTAAAGACTTCGCATATTATTTGGTGGCATCCTCTTTGAGAATGACATCTTCTTTTGGTGGCATCTAGATTTCCTCTTGAACTTCTCAAAAAATTTCTCATTTCATCAATTAGGGTCAAGCAAACACCTTTTAAGAAACTTCAGTGTCTTGGTATTTGATGAGCTTTTTCCTTTGCATTTTGTATCGACCATACCAAGAACACAAAGTTTAAACGAAGTTTTCCATTGGGTTTCTCCAACGTATTGGTATCCGTTTATTTTCAAAGACATCCTCTTCTGGTGGCAACATTTTCTTCTCCCGTGCTAAGATATGCACCTATAAGTGCATCAACAACTTCAAATAATTTTTGGAGTTGTTTACGCCACTACAAGTTATTTACAAAATATGTTTGTTAGTTTTCAATTTCTTTTCGTTTAGAACTATTTGGAATGTGATTTGTACCGCATTTTACAATTGATCATATATGTCTATATCAGTTTCAATTGAAAGATAAGTTGCAATACTACATCTCTAAGCTCATAAATTACAAAATGTTTCAATTAACTTCCTAAAAATACTTAACAAACATGCCTATCATGCCATTTTAGCTCGTTCTTCATGCATAAACCAAGATTTGGGACCATTTTGAATGCAATTTTTACCCCACTTATAATGTCTTGTATGTGTCGTATTATACTCAAGTAAAAGATAATTTTAAATATTATGCCACTAATTTTATAAATTATCAAAAAAATTCCAATTTTGTTCATAATAAACATGGTTTACGAAATAATTTTTTCTTTCCTATACATAAATTATCATAATATCTTAACAGACGCTATATTACATATTAATCCAAAAAAATAAAACAAAACCCTGAATTGGTAATTTGACCAAAAAATACCATATCAAACAAATATTACCTATCAAACACCCTTTTCTAACTATTTCCTGTCTAACACTTGAGAGAATGAGGCACGTTCGGTGAAACGCGCTTTAGGAGTAAGGCGTAGTTAGTAGGAAGCACCTTAGCTGAAAATAACTGACACCCGATAAAACAACCGATACCCCTGGAAGGCGAATCCCCAGGGGCACGCCTTACGAGGGTTTTTTGACAACACTGGAAGGCGTATCCTATGGGGTGAGCCTTCCCACTCTCGCCCTAATTCCCCACCAAATTCTCCCGCCTATTTCCCCAATCGACTACCTATATAAACTCATCCCCAAACTCACATAAATCACCCTAAATATCTCTCTTTCCTATTAATTTTCATTCTAGTAAGGTATAATTGTTTTTATAATTTATTTTTTATTCATAAAAAAATTATTATTTAAGTAATTAACTATTTTATTTTAGCATTTATTTTTTATCTGATTATTTAATTATAAACTTATTTAGTTAATATTTATTAATTACAATTAAAAAATAGAAGGTGCGTTGTTGTGATTGGATGTTGATCATATTTCAAGTCATTTTGCCAATATGATAATAATATGATACTATATCCTTTTTAAATTTATGAATATTATGAAATCGATTATATATATTTAAATTATTAGAATTTTGTTATTTGAATTTATTTTTATAATTTGAAATAGTAGTTTGAATTTTAATGGTTAGAATTTATTTGTTAGGAAAATGATCATATATTAAAAGTTTTTATTCGCAACAAGAAGATGGAAACACCGAGGCGTATATGGCCATATTTGTTTATGGCTGGATTAGGCTACTTAGCAAAAATTGAAGCAAGTTGTAAACTTGAACTCGCCCTGATTTCTGCACTAATTGAGATATGGCAGCAAAATGTAACACCCCCAACCCAGATACAAATATGAGGTGTCACATTGACTTTTCAATGCTTTTACTCTTTGAAAATCCATTTAAAATTTAAACTTTTACTTTTATTTTAGTGGTGAAACCCTCATACAAAAATTAATATCAAAAATTAATATTTCATGATGAAAATAAATACTTAAGATATTTACAAAAAAAACTTTAAATAGTATAGTTACAAACAAGATCAGAGCATTTTCGATTTAAACCTTTATAGTACATGCCAACAAAATGTTAACATAACAAAACCACCTACTATTCAAATCGTTCTGATATGATCTTCTTCAACGGTATGTTGTCCAATCCTAGCTTTACTCTTCGGACTTCTTTGAACCTACGTGTGAAAACACTCACACGCTAAGTCGTTGACTTAGTGAGGCATAAATGAGCATAATAAAACAATAAAACATCTACTTAAACATTTTGAAGAAGCATTTTATATGGAAATCATATACACGTCATAAACACACTTATAATTATACGTTGTTCCATTCATATCAATTTGTTTAAATAGCCCAACATATCACTGAAAAGTCAAGGTATGTGATACTTTGAGGTTGTGCACCGTAATTGTAGTCGAAACTGCCACGTAGAATTTGCACGAAGTGCTACGTAGAATATGCACCGAAGTGCCACATAGATTTGTCCCAAAGGACCGCGTAGAATTGTCCAGAAAGGCCGCGTAGAACCCTCGACTCTTGGTATGCCAACTATACCTCTAATCCTCATAATATATACTTTGGGCTTTAACCATATAATTATTTCACATTACATTCTTCATTATCATTCATTCACATAGAACGCATTCACATAGAAAATTTTCACATAGAACATTTTCCCGTATAAAATATTCACATACTAATAAAATAAAAAAAGTATTCAAAAAATACAAATTTATATAAAAACATCATAAATATATTGCATAAAATAAATAAATTTGTTTAAGATCGAAAACCTTCGAGGTTGGCTTATCGTAAGCTGTCCTCATATCTAATACAAAATAAATAATTTGCACTCACCTTTGTGTCACTTAAGTCCTAAGCAAATTCCTTTTCACTTTCGTTCAACCTCATTACTATGTTGATTCGTTCGGTACGTGCTTTCGATCAAAATTTACACATTAACATGACCAATATAAATACCCGAGCTCAATCATGTGATAACCAATCAAAATTTACATAAACGAAATCAAACACCTAATTCACAATTTCAGGCTGAGTAGTATCGGTACTCTACACCTAGTATCGATACTTACTTTCTATGGTATCGATATCTACCTTAGTTTCGATACCTATTTTGCATTCTAGAATTCCTTTTTAATTGTATTATGGGCACCTTACCATTGGTATCGATACCTCCACATCAGTATCGATACTACTTCATTTAGTATCGATGTTATTCACTTGAATCATATAATTTCCTTCAATTTAACATTGTTCTTCTAGTACATATACCCTTACCCAGAATTCACTTATTTATCGAAATTTACCCAAAATCGACCTAAATCTCATACTTTTAACCCCAATCAAACCCTTAGACGCAATAACACTTATTACAAATAATTTTACAACACTTAAATTACCTTTAACATCCAAACTTTTCACTAGAACACTTAAAACTAAAATCATACCCATTCTTCAAACATGTTTCCAAATCCTTTCTAATACTTCCAATAACTTATTCAAACCTTTGACAAGTCAATTATACCTTTAACATAAAAAAACAACTCAATTTTCATCAACTCCTGAAAAACCCATTTTACCAATTTCACCATTAACACATAAATCCCTTAGCTTATAATCATAATTAAGCTTTCTTAAGTTTATATACTACCCAATAACTAAAAACCAAACAAAAAATGAAAGAAGTAACCAACTTCAATCACTTACCTTAGCAAAGGGGAGGTTCACGGTAGAAAATGAAAGATAGAAGATGAACAAATGTTCTAGGTTTTTCTTTTTCCTATCCTTTCTTTTCCTCACATTCTTAAATAAAAAAATAATTTTAAATTCATTTCATGTCAAAAGACCACTTTGCCCTTAAATCCTTCAAACTTTGATAATAAGTCCTAAATAAAATTTTCCAAATCAATCATTGAACATTTCAATTTATGAAAATTAAACCGCTAAATTTTAAATCCTTACATTTAGTCGCTGGCCCGATGTTTGGGGTATTACAATTCTCCCCTTAAGAAAATTTATCCTCGAATTTTCACTGCACAAAGAGATGAGGAAATTGTTTTCTCATGTCCTCTTCACTCCCATGTCGCCTCTTCCACTTTGTGATTTCTCCAAAGAACTTTAACTAATGAAATCATCTGTTCCTTAATTGTTTGACTTCATGTGCTAAAATCTTCATGGATTCTTCCTCATAGGTCAGATCATATTAGACTTTTATATCTTTCGGTGCTATGATATGAGAATGATCTAATCGATATATTCTGAGCATCGAAACACGAAAAACATTGTGAATCTTCTCCATTTCTGGTGGCAATGCTAACTGATATGCTACTGGTCCAACTCTTTTTAAGATTTCATAGGGCCCAATGAATCGTGGACTTAATTTTCCTTTGTATCCAAAACAGAGAATCTTTTTCCAGGGTGATACTTTGAGAAACAATTTATCACCTACTTGGTATTCAATTTCCTTTCTCTTCAAGTTTGAGTAAGACTTCTGTCGATCAGTGGCTATCTTAATATTGTCTTGAATAATCTTCTTTTCCTTCGACTTCTTTGATTAGATCTGGCCCCACTATTTCTCGATCTTTCAATTCAAACCAATTTAATGGTGTTCTGCATTTCCTTCCATACAATGCTTTATACGGTGCCATTTTAATGCTCGATTGATAACTGTTGTTGTAAGCGAATTTTGCCAAAGGCAAATACTTTTCCCAAGATCCCTTGAATTCTATTACACTTGCCCTTAACATATCTTTAAAACTTAAATAGTCCGCTCGGACTGACCATCTGTCTAAGGGTGCTAAAGTTCAATTGGATACCCAAGGCTCCATCTAAGGACTTCCAAAAACTCGAAGTAAGCCTTGGATCTCTACTATTGAAAGCAAAACTATCTCCTTGGTGTATAAATCAACATACTTATCCATTGAATAATCAGTTCAAACATGAATGAAGTGTGTTGTCTTCGTCAACCTATCGATAATTACCCAAATTGAGTCCTTTTAATTCGGTGTCATGGTAACCCTGTTACAAAATCCATCGTAACTCTTTTCCATTTCCATTGAGGAATGGAGATCGGTTGCAAAAGTTCTGAAGGCACTTGATGTTCAGCTTTCACTTGTTGACAGGTTAGACACTTTGCAATAAACTCTGTAATAGCTCTTTTCATGTCTGGCCACCAATATTACCCTTTTAAATCTTGATACATCTTGTTCCTTCCTAGATGCATAGTCAAGGACTACAATGTGCTTCAAAAAGTATATCTTTCTTCAACTCTTCATCACTTGGAACACAAACTCGGTTTCTATAGTATAAACATCATTCATACTTTATTTTAAATTCCTTAATTTCACCTTTTTCCACATGTTCTATTCTTTCTAAACACTTATCATCTTTCTTTTGCAACTCCTTTATTCGCACTAACAATAAAGGCTTTTAGCTTTAATTCATCCATTAGAGCACCATTGTCCTTTAAAGAAATTGAGTATCTAACATGTGTAAAGCTGCAAAAGTCTTTCTGCTAAGTACATCACTACAACATTAGCATTCCCTGGTAATAGTCTATGATTGCATCATAGTCTTTAAGTAACTCGATCCATCTCATTTGTCTCAAGTTTAGCTCCTTTTGAGTCACAAATACTTTAAACTTTTGTGATTCGTGTAAATATAACATCGCTCACCATATAAATAGTGGAGTCATATATTCAGTGCAAACACCACCACTGCTAACTCAAGATCATGTGTCGAATAATTCCTCTCATATAGCTTAAGATGTCTCGAAGCATATGCTATCACCTTTCCATCTTTCATCAAAACACATCCCATACCATTATGGGAAAGCATCACCATAAATTGTATAACCCTTTCCCGATTCTGGTTGTACTAGCACTAGAGCCTCGTTAGAACCTTCTTTAAAGATTCAAAACTCTCTTGGCATTTATCTATCCAAATGAATGGTACCTCTTTCCTTAACATTTTTTTCAATGGGGAGGCAATCATTGAACAAAATCTTTTACAAACCTTCGATAATATCCAGTCAATCCTAAGAAACTTCATACTTCAGAAACATTTCTTGGAACTTCCCAATCAATAATAACCTTAATCTTCTAAGGATCCACTCGAATCTCGTCTATAGGTACCACATGTCCAAGGAATACCACTTCAGATAACCAAAATTCACGCTTAGATAACTTAGCATAAAGCTTCTCATCACGAAGTGTTTGAAGAATTACTTGAAGATGGGCGTCATGATATTCATTCATCTTTGAATAAACCAAAATATCATCAATGAAAATGACAATGAACTGGTCGAGGTACAGTTGAAATACCATGTTCATAATATCCATAAATGTTGCTGGTGCATTAGTTAATCCAAACAGCATTACTACGAACTCATAATGGGCATATCGGGTCCTAAAAGTTGTTTTTTGAATATCATCTTTGTATCTTTAGTTGGTGATAGCCCGAGCGCAAATAAATTTTGGAAAACATTGAAGCTCCCTTGAGTTGATCAAATAAATCATCGATTCTCTGGAGAGGATACTTATTCTTTATTTTCACCTTGTTGAGTTGTCGATAATCAATACATAGGCGTATTGAACCATCTTTCTTCTTCACAAATAGCACTGGTGCACCCCAAGGTGATACATTGGGTTTGATGAATCCTTTGTCCAATAGCTCTTGCAACTTAGCCTTTAACTCCTTCAATTCCTTCAGGGTCATTCTGTAAGGAGCCATCGAGATTGGTGTCGTTCCAGGCATTACCTCAATTTGAAATTCAACATCTCTATCTGGAGGTAATCCCAATAATTCATCTGGAAACACGTTTGGAAATTCTCAGACTATCAAAATGTGTTCTAATCTCATTTATAGGGCTCGAGTATCAATCACATTAGCGATAAAAGCTGGACATCCTTGTAACATTAGCTTCTTAGCTGACATTACTGATATCACATTAGATAACGAATTAATTATATCGCTGACCACAATTATCTCTGATCCATCAGAACTTCTCAAAACTACCCGCTTCAATCGACAATCGACAATAGCATGATAATGATACAACCAAAATATCCTCAAATTTAATTCCTTGAACCCTTATAGAACACCATCGACAAATTTGATTCGCCCGATCTATGCCCTAGCGGGTTAGTCACAATCACATCACTACTTATAGCTTCTAATTGGATTCTCAAATTTCTCACCAGTATACTTATGATTTAGGAATAAGTTAATCTCGGGTCAATCAAAACCAAAACATGTTTATCAACTAATTGGAAAGTGCCTGCAATGATCTCCGAAGCATCAGATCTTCACTAGTCTTAAAGTTGTATACCCGAGCAGTGGAACACATTTCAGGTTGAGTGGCCGATTCAGATTGATTTATTCCCCTGCCTCGTCCTTACCTCTTCAAGGTACAGTAGCAGATCTCTCTGACTGTGCGGGTTTTCCGATCAGTAATGGGCAATCCCAGATAAAATGTCCAGTGTCTCTATATCTGAAACATGCTCCAGAGACCACTCGACATACGCCACTATGATTTTTCCAGAATGCTGAAATTGACTTAGCCTTCCACCTCTGATTCAGTTGATTGAGTCTGCTTAGCTCTAATCGAGTTTGATCATCTACTTGAGGATGCAACTGACTCTGATCTAGATTGAGGTCAAAAACCCGAAGCTTGGCTTTTCTTCGATTGTGATGCACTCGATGAGGTACTCGCTCTCTTGGTCAACTGGGTCTTTTACTCCCCAAATCTTTCATTCTTAGCTCGCTTCAAGGCTTTAGCTCGATTCAAAACCTCTTGAAATGTAGAAAGATTCAGCGCTATCAAAAGCTTCAATCTGGGGTATAAACCCTCTACAAACCAATCACATCAATCTTTTTCAATCGGACCAATTCAACTACAAATCTAGTCAATTTATTAAACTCGCACTCATACTCATACACAGTGTGACTCCCTTTTACAAATTTATGAACTCTTGCTTCATTTATCTAATAAATTGATCACCAATATACTTGTTCTTGAACAATTCCAAAAAGAACGACCATGCTACTTGATCCTAGGCTCCTCATTGTCACATTAGTCTAATATATACGTGCTTAACCTCATAGTAATGAGAATACTCCATCTAGTTTCTCCATTTCAGAACAATTGAGACCATCAAGCATGATATTTACGTCATTAATCCAAAGATCCACAGAAACGGGACTTCCTCATCTTCTCCATTAAACTCAGGTGCTCCTAAACTTTTTATCTCCATAGTCACATTCATCCTAAGAGCATGGGGATCAGACAATTGGAAGCGCATCAGAATCACGTCCAACGTCCTGAAAAAATTCTTTGATCCTGCACAGGCACTGTCTGAGGCGTCTGTTCTTCACTTTGCCTAACTGGGGTAGGTGAATTGCTACTACCCTCATTTACTCCTTCTCCCACTTCACTTCGGGAGCCCTCGTAGTTCGACATCTATTAAGATATATTAGCAAGGACAATATACTCAATCCCCTATCAGATCATAGATTTTTTAAATTTTTATTGGCATGCACACTTTTCAAAACATAAATTACTTCATTTCGAACTTAAAATCCATTAAACCATATCTCTGATACAAAAAATGTAACACCTCCAACCCGTACCCGATTCGGATATGAATATGAGGTGTCACATTGACTTTTCAACGCTTTTACTCTTTAAAAATCAGTTTAAAATTTAAACTTTTACTTTTATTTTAGTGGTGAAACCCTCACACAAAAATTAATATCGAAAATTAATATTTCACGGTGAAAATAAATACTTAAGATATTTACAAAAACTTTAAATAGTATAGTTACAAAATAGATCAGAGCATCTACGATTTAAACCTTTATAGTACATGCCAACAAAATGTCAAAATAACAAAACCAATTGGTATGATCTGATCTTCTTCAATGGGTATGTTGTCCAATCTTAACTTTACTATTTGTACCTCTTTGAACCTACGTGTGAAAATACTCACACACTAAGTCGTTAACTTAGTGAGGCATAAATGAGCATAATAAAACAATAAAACATCTACTTAAACATTTTGAAGAAACATTGTATATAAAATCAATATACATTTCACAAACATACTTATAATGTTATACACGGTTTCATTCATATCAATTTGTTTAAATAGCCCAACGTAGATCACTGAGAGCTCAAGATATGTGAGTACTTTAGGTTGTGCACTGTAATTGCAGTCAAAATTACCGCGTAGAATTTGCATTGAAGTGCCACATAGAATTTGCACAGAAGTGCCACGAATATTTGTCCCGATGGACCATGTAGAATTATCTAGAAGGACCACATAGAATTGTCCCGAAGGACCGCGTAGAACCCTCGACTCTTGGCATGCCAACTATACCTCTAATTCTCACAACATATACTTTGGGCTTTAACCATATAATTATTTCACATTACTTTCTTCATTATCATTCATTCACATAGAATGCATTCACATAGAACATTTTCCCATATAACATATTCATATACTAATAAAATCAAAATAGTACTTCAGAAAATACAAATTTATATAAAACATTATAAAGATATTGCATAAAATAAATAAAATCATTTTCAATCGAAAACCTTCGAGGTTGGCTTATCGCAAGCCGTCTTCATATCTAATACAAAATAAATAAGTTTCACTCACATTTGTCTCACTTAAGTCCTAAGCAAATTCCGTTTCACTTTCGTTCAACCTCCTTACTATGTCGATTCGTTCGGTACGTGCTTTCGATCAAAATCTACACATTAACATGACCAATATAAATACCGGAGCTCAATCATGTGATAACTAATCGAAATTTACATAAACAAAATCAAACACGTAATTCACAATTTCAGGCTGAGTAGTATCGGTACTCTACACCCAGTACCGATACTTCCCTTCTATGGTATTGATACATGCCTTAGCATCGATATCTATTTTGCATTCTAGAATTCCTTTTTAATTGTAGTATCGGTTCCTTACCATTGGTATCGATACCTCCACATCGGTATTGATACTACTTCATTCATTATCGATATTGTTCATCTGAATCATACAATTTCCTTCAATTTAACTTTATAGTATCAGTACTGTTCTTCCAGTACTGATACCCTTACCCAGAATTCACTTATTTCACTTTGAAATTTACTCAAAATTCACCTAAATCTCATACTTTTAACCCCAATCAAACCCTTAGACTCAATAACAATTATTACAAACAATTTACATCACTTAAATTACCTTTAACATCCAAATTTTCACTAGAACACTTAAAACTAAAATCGTACCCATTCTTCAAACATGTTTTCAAATCCTTTCTAATACTTCAAATACCTTATTCAAACCTTTTACAAGTCAATTATACCTTTAATATCCAAAAACTACTCAAATTTCACCAACTATTTAAAAACCCATTTTACCAATTTCACCATTAACTCATCAATCACATAACTTTTAATCATCTTTAAGATTTCTTAAGTTTATATACTACCCAAGGACTCAAAACCAAACCAAAAATGAAAGAAGTAACCAACTCCAATCACTTACCTTAGCAAAGGAAGGTTCACAGTAGAAAATGAAAGATAGAAGATGAAAAAATGTTCTAGGCTTTTCTTTTTCCTATCCTTTCTTTTTCTCACATGCTTAAATAACATAAAATGAATTTTAAATTCATTTCATGTCAAAAGACCCACTTTGCCCTTCAATCCTTTAAACTTTGATAATAAGTCCCAAGTAAAATTTTTCATATCAATCTTTGAACATTTCAATTTATCAAAATTAAACCGCTAAATTTTTAAATCCTTATACTTTAGTCATTGTCCTGATTTTTGGGATATTACACTAGAGACATACAAGTTTCATCTATGTGGGGAATGTACCATTACACTAGAGGATGTTTCAATGTAATTGGGGCTCCTGGTCAATGAAACTGTTATAGTGTTTTATATTATTCAAAAAATATACCCATGTCACAGTGTTCCATCCTATCCAAATTGAAAGGCACGTTCCAGGGGAAGCATTTTCCATTATTATTCAGAGAATATCTGCTATGTCATAGTGTTTAATCCCATCCAACTGAGAGGCGTGTTCTAGGGGAAACATTTTCTATTATTATTCAGAGAGTGTTCCATCCTATCCAAATTGAAAGGCACGTTCCAGGGGAAGCATTTTCCATTATTATTCAGAGAATATCTGCTATGTCATAGTGTTTAATCCCATCCAAAATGAGAGGCGTGTTCTAGGGGAAACATTTTCTATTATTATTCAGAGAATCGCTGCCATGTCACAGTGTTCCATCGCATCCGAAATGAATGGCGTGTTTTAGGGGAAGCATTTTCTTTTATTATTCAGATAATCTCTGTCATGTAATAGTGTTCCATCTCATCCAAAATGAAAGGCGCGTTGCATGGGAAGCGTTTTCCATTATTATTCAGATAATCTCTACCATGTCATAGTGTTCTATCCCACCCAAAAAGAAAGGCACGTTCCAGGGTAAGTTTTTTCCATTATTATTCAGAGAATCTTTGCCATGTCATAGTGTTCCATCCCATCCGAAATGAAAGGCGCGTTGCAGGGGAAGCATTTTCCATTATTATTCAGAGAATCTCTGCCGTGTCATAATGTTCCATCCCATCTAAAATAAAAGATGCGTTCTAAGGGAAACATTTTCCGTTATTATTTAGAGAATATCTTTCATGTCATAGTGTTTCATCCCATCCGAAATGAAAGGTGCATGTTCTATTATTATTCAGAGAATCTCTGCCATTTCACATAATTGACATGAATTATTCCCTGACCTTCAATCTCTTAAACTCTTCAATCTTAAAACTTTGCATCTTTGAAATCTCAAACTAAGAAAATGGATCCTATTTCAGCTATTGTTTACTATGATGGAGAAATTGAGGAAAATGAATACGAGGTTGTTTTCCGATCAAATCATTATATCATTCTATCCTTCAGAAGAAACATCACTCTTCACGATTTAATCACAAAAATCTCAAGAAATGCTCATGTTAGAAACAATATAGGACTAACTACACTACAGTACAAATTTCCAACTCAATTTTTTCCATTAACATATACATCATTCAATCTCTCAACAATGACAATATTACTATGATGGTTGATCCTTCCAGATAAAATTCAAACTCTATTACAGAAATGTATGCCACTTTTGTTGATATACATCTAGTTCGGGGTATGTTCTTATCCTCCCACTATGGCTTGCATGAACCAGTTGATCAAGTTGAAAGTCTAACTCAAACAATCTGTAATGATTTTACGTTATTAATATTTAACCCACCTCCTGTTAGTATATCATCAAGTTCCAGGGGAAGACATTCATCTGCCACTTTTTTTTACCTCAATATGGAGATGTCTTCCAGTTCCAAGGGGAGACATTCATCTACAAGCACATTCGACCTCGATATGGCAATGTATTTCACACAACAATCAATTCATAACCCATATGGTGACATCCATTCAAGCTCTAGAGGAAGGCATTCATCTGTGAAATTATTCGAACTAAATATCATAGTCATAGAAGAACCCTCATCTCCTCTAGAAGAACCTCTTCGTGAGCAAGGAGCATATGATACTGAAACTGGATTATTCATTGAACTCGAGTCATCATAATTCAACATGGAATCTGATGATGATGTGGATGAAGTTCCTACAAATATGGTATAATACAAACCTCCAACATAAATGTATGAAGCTGACTATGATGCGATGTACGGGCCAGAATTTCCTGATATACCTCATCTTGGACACTATAGGGAGGTATTCATCAGTTAATGATGGTGTTTTATATCATGGAATGGATTTCATATCTAAAGAAGAAGTAATGATGGAAATTAAGAATTATAATATTCGTAATTTAGTTCAGCCTAGAGTCGACCGATCTACCACCGAAAAATATGTTTGTTATTGTGTCAAATGTGATAATGGCTGCAACTGGATGGTTCGTGTTTCAAAGAGGAAAAGACCTGCAGATAAGAACTAACAAAATACAGTGGTCCCCATACATGTTGTGCACGGGGGATCAACCATGACCATTCAAACTTGGACTCCAACGTGTTGCCAAGCCATCATGCCCTTAATCAGAGCAAGCTCTCACATACCTATTGTAGTGTTGATTTCTGCAATACATTCTCAATATGGGCACATCATCTCCTACAAAAAAGCATGGAAGGAAAAAAAAGAATGTCATTATAAAACTATACGGTGAATGGGATTCATCTTATAACGAACTACCTAGTTGGTTTTAACCTGGTTCAACGACTGAATCCTGGGACAATAGTTGAGTTCGAAACTCACCATGCCTACCATAATGATCAAGTTCTTCGAGATCGATGCCAATTCCACCGTGTTTTTTGGACTTACCCACAATGCATTAATGCAGTGAAATACTATAAACCCGTTGTCCAAATTAATGGTACATTCTTGTATAGAAAATACAAACAAGTTTTATTATTGACAATTATCGAATATGGTAATCGTAACATTCTTCCCATTGTCTTTGCCCTTGTTAAAGGAGAAGATACAAAGTCTTGGGCTTTTCCCTGAGAAATCTACGGTTACATGTTATCACGGGGAAAATATTTGTATCATTTCAGACCGAGGAGTTGGAATCAAAGCAACAATGGACTATTTGGGTCCAATGTAGAAACCCCTACACGTATAGCATCGTCTCTGTATCCGACATATTGCTGCAAACTATCATGACAAATATAAGAAGAATGATGAACGAAAATTAATTATACTCATTGATATGTTACATTTCCCCAATTTTATTTCTCACTCATTTTCATTTTTTACTAACTACTTCATTTTGCTTTGGTTACGAACTATAACCTCAAACGTTTGAGGCTATGCTTCAAGAATTACGAGGAAAAAATAAACATGGACACAATTACATCATTGAAATCAACAAATAAAAGTGGACAAATGCATACGATGGTGGATATCGATATGGACATATGACAACCAACTTGGTTGAGGAAATCAATTCAACCTTAAAGGGCCCCACCATTTACTAGTAACTAATTTGGTTAAAACGATGTATTTTTGGTTAGGTCAACTTTTTTCCTAGCTCAGGGGACAAGCTCTTACTTAGATACAAAACAATCATGTTTATCACCCACGATTAGTAGTAGATCTGCAGCAAAAGGTTGCAGCATCAAACAACATGTCTGTAATAAGCTTTTCTCGCACCCAAGAATTATTTCAGGTCATATAAATGTCACGACCTCTGTAAGGGATTGAATCGAACTCTTTTAGAGTTAATCTATAAGATATATGTTGTGATTGTGGGTTTTTTCAAGCTTTGAAGTATCCATGCTCCCATGTCATAACAACTTGCTCATTTTCTCGTTAAGACTATAAGTTATGTGGATCCCGTATACCAACTTTCACAAGTATCCAATGCATATAAATATGAGTTCTCCCTCATAGGTAATGACAAAGGCCCAAATGAATTTTAGACTTGGCTTCCAATTATATCAGATCCAAACTTGTTAAAGGAAACAGATCGTCCAAAATCCACTCGAATTCATTGCAATATGAATATTCAAGAGACATTAAGACAAAACTTAAGATGTGACAATTGCAAAAATCCCGTCCACAATAAGAGAAAATGTCCATCTCTTTTCATCATCACCAAACCGTTGACTGCCACTCATGTAATCATATTTTCTAATGTTTCAACTTATGTTATTTCATTTTCTTTTAGTTTCAATTAATGTGATTTCAACTTGTTTATTTTACAAGATGACCCTTTCGTCTATCTATATCATTTTCTAATTAAATGTTTAACGTTTATTTCTTACAATCTAACATACAATCAACTTTAATCCTACCCTACTTTAAAAACACAAACATTTTAACATACAATCAAGTTTAACCTTAAAATTCTTTAAAAATCCTAAACCATAAAAATATAACATCCTAAACCACTAGAAAAACCCCTAAAACCAATTTCAAAACCCTAAAATTAATTAACATAAAACCTTAAACATAAAATTATCGTGCATGAGAGTCGCATTCCGTACGATGCACCATTCAAGGAGGCACATTTCATGCGACACACCTTCCCTCCCCGACTAAGGCGTGTCCTCTGCCATATGCCTTCTTTTTTCTAATGAAAAAATATGTTAAATCAAGAAATATTTAAGAAATGATGTCTGATAGGTAGAATTTTTTTAATATGGTGATTGTTTTTCTGGTAAAATTGCCCCCTTAGTTGGTTAGAACCAAAGGGCAGTCAACGGAGGGGAAGGTCACGAGAAAATATTTACAAGTAAAGATTGAACAATGAAACTGCAGTTTCCCAGCCAGGCCTAAGTAGCTGCTGGCTAAGATTGGTGCGACGTTGTGACTAGCTTTCTTCATCTACCAAATCCGAGGTGGCTCCTCTTTTGTACTGAATCTGATCCCCTTCCAAACCAAACACTACTCCATTTATATATACATTTATAGAGACTCACCTTAGCTTTTCAAAGATTTTTTTTTAATATAAATAGCAATATCAGAGAAAGAAAGTGAAAGCTGGATAAAAGAGAGATCCTTCTACAAAAGCACCTTAAAAATACTGTGGAAAATCCAAAAATTCATCAGTTTCTCTTGTGCCCTGAAACTAACTCCACGCCGTCTTTGCAGGGCGGGAAAAGTCTATCAAAATATTTTCTTATATGTGTATAAATACTGATTGATGTATAATGTGTGTATAGAAATTATGTATGGGTGTCGTAGCTTAAAAAAATAGAGTAAAAATTCTCGTAATATAAATTACAAGCATCTCAAACAACCTCTTTTGGGTCCCTCGGTGTCTTTTATCTTACCTTTTTGTCCTTGTTCTTTTGTTTTTGCTCATTTCTTCTTCTTACTTTTATAGCTTTCATCACCATTTAATGATGTCTTCTCCTTTTTCTTCATCATCATCACCATCATCAACATCTTCGTCTTCTTCTGATGATGGCAATGGCACAAGACATGGTGGGCATGGTTTCGAAGGTCCTTCTTTGACTCGTAGACGTGGAAATAACGAAATCTGGCCTGGTCCTTTTATCGAAGATCTTGTCGTAAGAGTTGCCATTGATGCTTCTCGTTCCATTGGCCGCCTTGCTGCTGCTGCTGCACTTGCCAATTTGTTTCAGGTATGTTCTTCAGTCACTTCGTTTTCATATTTCATTTCATTTTTTATTGTTGTAGAGTTTTACATACACTATGATGCACTGCATTAACAAGATATGAAGTTGTGGGAAAGGACAAAATCATATTCAGGTCAAAAAATATCGTTTTGAACCCTGAAAATGTACTGCAATTCACCAGATTCTGTTACCCGGATTTTGATTTTTATTCTTGAGAAATTCTAGCCAATGAATGTAGTGCGGAGTAAATGCTTATATATAGTGTGTCCAAGCCTTTGGATGGGTCCAGTTCTTTCAATTTATGTCCCTTTCGAATGCTGTAGTTTCATCTTAGGCAATGGTTGCTAGTTTATTCCCTTTTTATCTCTTTCGAAAAGTCTATTTTTGGATCTTTTCATATATTTTGAGCTAAAGGGCACTTTTGTTTTCGAATTTCCTTCTCTTCCCTTTCTTGGCAACACCCTTTTCTTCTATAGGTCTACAAATCCTTACATTTGTTTTCTGATAAATCCATAGACTATATTTCCGAATGCAATCATGTATAAAAGAGACCTCTCAAATTGCCTCTGTTGTATCTTACATTTATATATTTCATGTGTATGGGAACTGTTTCCCTGTAATGTCTATAAATGTAGTATAGTTTAGGACTTTAGGTCTAAGATACTATTTTCTATCACCACAGCAGGAGGAAGTTTGATAATATCAGATTAGCATGAAAGAGACTTTAAATTACTTCATTAGAATCAATCCATGTTACTTGCAAGCAACACATAGGGGACATTATCTAAATCATAATTATAAGCAAAACCTGGAGTATTATGGTAAAAGATCAATGTGGAAACATTGAAGAGATTTTTTCCCCTTCAAGATATTATCTGTCAAAGGTTTGCATGTGCCAATGTGCAATGCCAAAAAAGCACATGGAACCCATTCTTTTATTTAATTTTAAACAACTGATGTCTCCTTGTCATTTCAGAGACAAGGGTCTTATCATATTTTTGCTTAAAACCCAGAGGGTCAGTTAGAGGGACTTCTATTTTGTTTTTTTCCTTTGTGTTCATATATATTGATTATAATATGATTCTAGAGCCTAGACCCTTTTGTTTTCTCGGTTTTTGATATTTACTGTTGTATTTATCATCTGTCAGACACCACCAAGCTAAAATAAAATATAATTCACAGATTAGCTGAACAAGTATTGGATTCTCGCTCTTTCTTTTGTTTTCCGGTTCAGTGTTCCAAAACATTTAATACGATAAAATAAAAAGGAGAAAAATGGAGCAGCAGGTATGTGGGAAGAAGTATAGGGTGGAGTCCAAGTAAAACAACAGAAAAAATGTAAGCTACTTTTAAACAACACCAGCTTTTGCCCAATCCTTTCTAGGAAATGAAAGACTTCAATCATATTTATGTGTATGGACCAGAGCTAATACTTCATCTTCTACTTGCCACTTTTTCATTAACAATTGGATTTTTTTTGTACATTTTCTCATCGTGTTACACATTTGGCGTCGCAGAAGTTATTTTTTCTAGCATTTGTTGTATTGTATGGCAGATAAATTCAAACGAAAAGAAAGAGGGGGGTTTGAAAATAAATAAAAGAAAACAAAGAGCTGTCACAGTCTGTTTCTGAAAGTGGGCATGAGATTAGGTCTTATTTGTACTTGAATTGAGCTCCAAAGACAAGTCGATTCAAACAATGGCTCTGCATATTTTGTAAAACAAAGGGGGAAAACTGTCATCTTCTTATTTATCATGACGTCTGCTATATTCTGACATTCTGAACTCTAAAGCAACCTTCTGCTCTCTCAACTCTCTTGTCATTAAAATTCTATGACGCGCATGCCACTGCTTTACTCCGCTGCTTCTTCCTTTAGTCTTTTCCAAAAATATATCAATCTTTCCTATCTTATTTTTTTACATGTTTTTCTCTCTTTCCGTTGTCATGAAATCTCAACTATTGCCTTATGTTTCTGCCTAATTATAACTATTTCTGCTGGCTTCTCTCATTTTATATTTGTTGATGTCCTTTGAATTTTTCAACTTATATTTAAATTATTACTTTAAAATTATATTTAATATTTAATTTAAATTTTATATAAATATATTTCAACGTAATAATGAATACGAAACTAAACTAAACTTTAATTATAATTTTTTAAAAATAAAACTTAATTATTAAAACTAAATAAAAATAATAGTTTGTATGCTTTACTCAAATTTATTTTATAAAATATTCTCTCTAACGTGATATCTGTTCTCATGCAGGTTTGTTCCACTTGGCAAGCAGTATCGCGATCGGATCCACTGTGGCACCGTCTTACAAGCAACATATGGGGTCGCACCCACCGCATGCACGCCACCTGGCATGAGGAATACGTGTTCCGTCATCAAACGTCTCAGAATTTTCGTCTTGGGAGATCAGTTCACGAGACCCTCCATTCGATCCGACTGGCGTCGAAATCTCCGATGGGTTGATTTGCCGTTGCCTTACTCTCTCTGACACCCACCTCGCTTGCGGCTTCGCCGATGGTACCATCCGCCTCATCGACCTAGCCACCCGCCTCCACGTAGGCACCTTCGTCCCCCAGCACGGAGACCATTTCGGCCGCTTCTCACGCGCCGTGTCCGGTATAATCATCTCGGACCCCAGAATCATATTCGCCACGTTGGATGGAGACATCCACGTGGCCATCATAGACGGGCAGCAACAGGCGCGTAGGGCTCACGTAGGAAACATCGTCAACGATGGTTCATTGGTAGATTTCACCGGGTGTGGGCGTTGGTGGGTAGGGCTTTACGCCGGTGTACCCGGCCGTGCCATCCACATTTGGGACGGTAACACTGAAGATCTCGTCTACATGAACACAACTTTAACCGACCGAGAATCATTGAGGGGCTGGCACATGTTGACCGAGTTAACCGAAACCATAGGCCGAGTCAGGGTGACGAATCAGGAATCGGCGGTCGCTTGTACGAGTAACAGGTTCATGGTTTTAGACTTGAGAAACCCAGAGTATCCATTGCATGACCGTGAGAGTAGGATAAGGCTTATGGTGAATTCGTTGGATACTAACAACGAGGCATACATCACGGTGGACAACCGTGGCAGGGCAACCGTGCGGCGGGCCGATACATTAGAAGAGTTATGTAGATTCAGCACACGGCTAGGGAGCGTAATGAGTTGCATGAACTTGGGGTACGCGGTGATGTGCGCAGGTGGTGTAATAAGGGTTTGGGAAATAGAGCACGGCCAATATTTGTATAGCTTCGCTGAGAACGTAGGGGCGGTGAATGCGATGGTGGGTGATGATCGTCACGTTGCTGTGGCCGCCAGTGACACTACGATTCACCTTTGGGATTTTGGAGCACAGTAGGATAAACATTAAGGGAGGGGATTTTGGGGAATTATTTTATGTTTCGGAAAACAAAATTAGTTGGGGAGACTGGATTAATTGCCTTTTTTTAAATTAAAATTAACCAAGGAAAAGACACAAAAGTACAAAATTCTTTAGTTCCCGGTAGGTTTCCCCAGAGTTGTGCTTTTACTTGTACGTGTACGTGTACTTCTAATTTGACGGGGAAACTGCCCAATGCTATGATTTCTTTTTAGGATTTATAGTGTTAATTTAAGGTTTAAATGCATCCAAAGTTGGCGATTTTTTATTAAAAAACTAGTTAAAATTCATTTATTAGAAAAATAATAACAGTAATTATTTGAAAAATACTCAAACTATACGCGTAGTATTACAAAAAAAATAACACTCATTATCTCGCATTCCTCATTATTTTTCAAAAAGCAAATTCCGTTTATAGCTCACACGTAAAGTACATGTAAAAGAATAATTTAATAATTGACAAAAATATTACTATAGGAGCCAATAATGTAATTTGATACATTTTAGCTCCATAAGTTAAAAATATCAATAATATATGAGTGTTTAAGTTACGTTTGTTAGTAATATGGAATAAAAGTTAAAATGAGTTCTTTTATCTTTTTTTCATGTAATTTTTTTATTTTTACTCAATCCATTAAATTTTATTATTAAATTATATAAGAACTAAAATTAAATATTTTGATATTAATATTTATAACATTAAAGATACAAGAAAATTTCATAAAAAATTTGCCAACATTTTTATTAAAAGTTAATTTTTTATCATTCGGATCGGGTTCGATCCGTGTCATTTTGGTTCGGGTCATTTCAATTTAGACTTAATTCGGGCCAAATTTGAGTCGGATTGAGTCATTTTCGGGCTTTGATTTTATTCGAGTCTATAGTAAGTTAGGTCGGGTTAAGGTTAGGGTTAGGTCGGGTAAATTTTGGCAAATTCTTTCATGGAATATTCTTGTATCTTTAATATTAATAAAAATTAATTTTTACTAAAAATAAATTTATCAAAATATTTAATTTTAGTTCATATATAATTTAATAATAAAATTTAATGATTAAGTAAAAATAAAAAAACTAAAAATTACATGAGAAAAATGAACTCATTTTAACTTTTATCCCACATTGCTAACAAACACAACCTAAACACTCCACTATGCCTATATAAACTAACATCATTATGTTTTTCAACTCATGGAGCTAAAATGTATTAAATTATATCCTTAGTCCCTACATTATTATTTTTGTCAAATTTGATTAGTGCATTTTTAGATATGCTTTACATGTGGGCTGTTAATGGAACATATTTGTTTTGCAGATAGTGAGTTTGTTTTGCTATAGCCGATAAATTTAATTTCTCGTTGAACTGTATTTTGCATAACGTGAGGTCTTTTTTCCATGTTTAATATTGGATCTTGTGTTTTGCAAAAAACAAGGTCTGTTAATTGAGTTTTACAGAACACGAGGTATTCGCAAAGGGTTTTTTTCCAAACAATTTTTGCTGGGGGTTATTTTCCTAATAAATGAATTTTAGGGTTTTTCTTAATAAAGTCACCTCTAAAGCATGTCATTTGTATTGAGTAGTCTTCTTTTCTGGGATATTTTGTTCTTTGAAATTTAAATTAGGGTAAACTTCATCAATGGTATTTAATGCGATTAAAAGTGACTTGTTTGGTTTCGGGGGGTTTTGGAGATGGATCTTGTGGAGATTTGTGAGTGTATTGGATTTAAATTGGGGATGCTTCCAATTTGATATTAGGGCGTTACTTTAGTCACAAAGAGGCTTGGTAAGAAAGACTGTCAGGCTTTGAGAAAATTCGTGCTAAGCTTCATAGTGGGTTGGTCGTAAGCTTAATTATGTTGATAGACTTCAATTGATTTGTGCATTTATCTTTAGTACATCGAACTATTGGTGTCGACAACTTATCATTCCGAAGAGTGTTGTTAGGAGCATTGGGCAATTATGTTCTAGGTTCTTTTGGAAGGGTCAAGATGCTATAGCTTCAAGAGCAAATGTGGTTTGGGATAGGATTTGTTTCATGCAGGCAGATGGTGGACTAGGGCTGCGGAACTTACCTGTTTAGAATTAGGCTTATGTCTTGCAGTTTATGAGGAAAATTCTTGCTAACGAAGGTTTTCTTTGGGTTGCATTGATTTATGAATATGTTAATCAAGATAAAGACTTTTGGATTATGAAGACTACCACGTCGATGATTTGGAGCTTACAGAAAATCTTTGCCCTTAGATCGGCAGGGGCTCCTATTTTGGGGGGCGACTGGTAGATATCCTTGGGGTGCTTCAACATAGATGATTTGGGAGGAAATCAAGATAAAAAAAAGGAGAGAATAGACTTACAAAGATTGGTTTGGTTCCCAATCCATAAACTGAAGCATGCGATCATAGTTTGGTTAGCCTGTTTAGGGAGGTTATCAACGAAGGATAGGCTGACTTAGTGGGGGTGAATATGGATGATGTGTCATGTGTAATGCGATAGTTGAAACTATGGAACACATTTTTTTGGCTTCCCATTTTTCATTGGCATTTGGAGAAATCTTCTACTCTTGTGCGGTTTGCACATAGCATTTCATGACTAGGCGAGAGATGTGGCATAGGCGTGTTTTTCCCTTAATGTTCGATCTCTTACTATTATTTTGAAGGTGGCGTGATGTGTGTTTATTTACTTTATTTAGGAGGAGAGAAACTTTCGTTCATTCAGGGAGTTTAGGAGAGATGAGGATATTGTTTTTTAATGCATTTAAGCCATTGTTAGTATGAAGTTTACAGGAAAATGTATAGACAAATCTAATAGAGTGAATGCCCAACTATGCATAGACTATAATATTGACTAAGGGCGTGGAGAGTAGTGTTTTATTGTAGCATTTGCTGCTTCTTTTTTGGATCTAAATGAAATTTATCCAAAAAACTACACTAATGGTAACTAATATTTATGTTAGTTTTTGTTTTCCCCATTAAAGTTTCAAAAGTAATAAATTGGTCACCAACGTTATTGATTTGTAACAAAATGGTCATTCAACCATTATCTCCATTAAATTGATGACGTGGAAACATTAATAAAAAGGATAGTGTTAAGTTTTATCCTTAAACTATTGTTAAAACATCAAATAAGTCATTGAACAATGATTTCATATCAAATTTACCCTAAAACTTTTTAATTTGAAAATAGAAGAGACTATATCCACCCTTATCGGACAAAAAAAACATACAACTAACATTAAGAATTATAAGCAAAAGTAATATTGTAATACCCCAAACGTCGGGTCAGTTACCATAATGAAAGGATTTAAAATTTGGAAGATAAATTGAATAAATGGTAAAGTACAAAAAATAAATTGGGAAAATTGTGTTTAAGACTAATTAGTAAGAATGGAAGAATGGAAGGACAATTTAGTCTTTTAGAATGAATGAATTTAATAATCATTTCATAGGGATATTTAATAAAGTTGGAAAGGGGAAAATGGTTAAAAAGGACAAACTTGGTTCTCTTCTCCTTCTTCCTGTTGTCCCGTGCTCCCCCCATAGCCAAAGGTAAGATTTCTTCAAGTTGTGTTTTCCTTTATTTTATGGGCTGGTTTTGAAACCTTAAGTGATATAGAGGCTTAAGGAAAGTTCAAGGATGATTAAAACTAAGTGATTAGTGAATTACTTGAGATTTAAGAAAACGAGTTTTTGAGTGATATGATGAAATCTGAGTTTTTATTGAAGTTTACAAGTAATTTGACTTGTCAAAGAAGTAAATGAGAGATTAGAAGCCTTGGTTGTGATTAAAAACATGTATGAAAAAGTAGTGTGATTATTGGGTTGGAGTGTTCTTTGAAGATTTTAGATGTTATAGGAAGATTAATGAAGGAAAGTTAGTTGAGTTTAGTAAGGATGAGTTTAATGGTATTGTTGGAGGTAAAAGTAAGAGAATGAAACAAAATTTGGGTAAAAATTGAAATGAAAATGGAAAATCTGGGTAAGGTTATCAATACTCGAAGAACAGTACCAATACTGTAGGTTTAAATTTGAGGAAATAGTATGAAGAATATCGATACTGATGCAATTAGTATCGATACTGCTGTGGGTATCGATACTAAGAGGAAAATATATATACTATGGATTCCAGAATGAAGAAATGGTATCGATACTGAAGGGAATATCGGTACCATAGTATTGAAGTATCGATACCATAGTAGGGGTACCGATACTGTTAAGCCTAGAATTTAAGATAGGATGAATTTTAATAGAAATTGAAAATAATAGTACTATTGAGTATTATTAAAAGTATAAATATTAGAAAGTATACTAAAATTTGTATGGTATGTGTTATTAATGGATGCTTGTATAGATCATAACCAAGCTACAGAGTCAAGCAAGAAAAAGGGCAAGGATAAAGTTGCCGAATAATCGGACATTATTACAACATACTAGTCAGGCATATCATGTGAGTGCATTTATTGTACTTCTATGAAATGAGGGAGACTTACGACGAGTCAACCTCGAATTTTTTGATAAAGCATGTTTTACAGTACTTTGATATGTTTTCATAATGTGTATGGAAATGATATTACGAATAAATTTTAGAGTTTGAACTGCTCTAAAAGGAATAGATGAACGTTGAAGTTGTTCAATGGTTATCGATATTGCAAAAATAAATGTTTAAATTTTTGAAATTGACTTAAAACCCATTGTATGTTCATTGAGAGTCATAGGTGCATTTCGACATACTTTGTTATGATGATATCGATCGATTTTGTTTAATGCATAACGATGCATTTTCGTATAAATACTATGTGTACTTTTGGCATTATATGTGCAATCATGGTATTCATAATAAGTTTGTGAATTACCATTTCGATATACAATTATGTATATAAGTTATCGATCGATTTTGTTTAATGCATAACGGTGAATTTTCGACACTAAATGTGCAACCCATGGTAATCATAATGAGTTTATGAATAACCATTTCGACACTATGTATACAATCCATGGAATTCATAATGAGTTTGTGAATTTCCATTTCGGCACTTCGGTGCAATGCATGTACCTTGCATTCTCATTTGACATACATTGGACAAAATAAAGGATAAATTAGAAACTACTGATGGATAGGTATGCTGGGCATACTAAAGATAGTTATCATGCTATTTGAATGAAGATTGGTTTGCCAAGCCAATTTTATGTATTGGTATGAATTATATGATGTTCATTCGTACTTTGATAAATTGTAATATACTTATATTTAAGTATAATTCATTTTGTATTATTATGCCTCACTAAGTAAATACTTAGCATGTGTTGATTTATCATGTAGGAATAGCAAAGACTAACGAAGTAAGGAGTGCAATGAGCATCATCAATCAAAGGTTGCCTCATCAGTCACTGTAGGACATTTATGTGTATTTTGATAATTAGCTAGCATGTATTTTGACTTAAGAAAAATGCTCTTTAGTGTATTAAAGTTATAAATTTTGTAAATGTTACAACGAACGTTTTATTATTATGATATAAAAAATGTTTTGTTTTATTTTCGAAACAAATTTTTATGGGTTTACAAATAAGGAAATGTTTTTAAAAGTTATGTGACACCTGTGACTTGTGTACGAAAATGTATCCAAGAAATGGGTGTTACATATATGATCTCGTTGTAATGTCTTGGATCATATAAGCATTTCCCGATCGTGATTCTAGTAAGTGTTGACTTGAACGATTTAAATTCTGAAAACTTAAACTTATAATATTGAAAGGATAGAAAGTAAAGCAAATAATGCATATAGGATGTATGATAAGATGGTTGATGTCGTTAGATTGAAGTATGGAAGATGGGGGAATTGTAGCTTATATGAATTGTAAGAATGGTGAAGGTAATGGCGATATTGGTGTGGAATATGTAGGGATGAAGGATGTATAGATTGTGACCCACTAGTTATAAAGAACTAGCAACCAACAATATAATAAGATGGATTTTGAAGTGGTAAGGTATGGTTTGTGACCCTCTAGCTGAAGAACTATGAACCAACAATATAAAAGAATAAAATAGATGAATTCCACAAGAACAACATGAAGCCGATAAAGTTCTTAACAGGAACTAAAAAGAAAGAAAACTCTCAAAGGTTTAATACATTTCAAAGTTCTAGATTTATTCCCAAATGATCTAGAATATTCAACAACCTTGAAGATAAGAAAGA
Source organism: Hibiscus syriacus (assembly GCF_006381635.1). NCBI lineage: Eukaryota > Viridiplantae > Streptophyta > Magnoliopsida > Malvales > Malvaceae > Hibiscus > Hibiscus syriacus. The sequence continues at coordinate 2,317,784 of NW_024063064.1, forward strand.
CAAAGCATTCAAGTACATTTTATTTCAAAATTGGTGAGAATGTTTCATCTTTGTAGAGACCTTTCATATGCTTCCTAGAAACACTATAAATAGGCACCTTAGGATCATTTGTAATCACACAATTTGATTAATATAATTCATCTTTTGAGAGTTGCTTTCTTTTGATAGTTCTTTTAAGAACTTTATCGGCTTTAAGATTGTCTTGTGGTATTCCTCCATTCATTTGTTTATAGAGTTGGTTCCTAGCTCTTATATGACTAGTGGGTCACGTTCTATCCTCTATCACTTTGATTCTATCACTTTATATTGTTGGTTTCTAGCTCCATATAGCTAACGAATCACAATCTGTCATCTTTTGCAAACTTACAAAGCCCATGCCACCACTACTATCTTTCCACCACTTTTCATTTATTTCTTTTAACCACAACATCCATCACCATTCCATAACCTTTAAAAAACAACCACAACCCATTCATTCCTTCGTTATCATTATTATCATATCATTTTCCTTCTTTTGTCTTTATTTATACAATTACAGAGTTCAAGCATTACAAAATAAATTTCTTACTAGAATCAGGATCAAAAAATAACATATATGACTCAGAACACACAATTGGGATCATATCAATTGGTAGCATAGCTACAACAATTCATTAAGATTGTAGTTTCCTCTCTCCCGGGTTAGTAAAAAAAAGAAAAGAAAAGAAAAAAAGAAAATCGAAAAAAAGAAAAAAAATACAAAGTTTTAAAGGGGAAGGGATTAATATTTTCATCTTTAAAAAAAGATAAAATTCAAAAAGGAGACTCATCAATTGCCAATTTAGTTTTTTCTATTATCATATATTTGCCTTATTTCTTGTAGCCACCTTTTCCCTACACATCTTTCCTATTGCTAACAAAGTTCGTTTCAGCTAAATTCTATGAGACACCTTATAGCCTTGCGAAAGTCACAAAATGACTTGAAAAGGGAGCACGAGTGGTAAAAGGCAAGAGTGCACGCTAAGGGTAACGTCCATCCAGAGTGAAACACGAGTTGGAGTGACTTTTGTTAGAGTGTATTGGTGAGGTTTTATATTCTTTAGTTTTACTAACTATGTCTCACCATTGTAGAGATAATTTTCGTATTTTCAGGAAAAGATGACAACAAAAATTATGGTGTTGTACCTAATTTACAAATGAAAACAATGGTTCGTTAGTGGTCAAGATTGTAGAGGAAAGAATTAAGAACCATTTCAAGAGAAAGGAATGCTCCAAAGCACTACTCAGGTTCAATTTCTAACTCGAGTCAAAGACCAAGAGGAGATGATGTAGTTCCTCAGTCAAATACCAATGCAGGATGTTGAAAAGGATTTAAGGAACGTTCCAAAAATCATTACCAATCATAAGGATAGCCAAACAAAACCCATGTTTTGTCTATGATTGAAATGAGGATCCAATAAAGTTTAAGCAGCAACCACCAATTAGGATTGTTAAACATGCTCCATGGATTGATATTTCCATTCACTTCTATATAAGTTTCTCATTTTCTAACATTGGTTTATTTTGCAGCAAGGTGATTTACCTACATGGAGTTGTCTTAATAACTTACGATGACAAGTTCTTTTGCAATTTTGGAATGAGTTTGGATATCAAACTACAACTCTCCAATTTACAAGTGGACTCCATTGAAGGACATAAAGCGAGAACTATCCACCTCCTCCAAAGATACCATTCATAAAGATAAAAGGAAAAATGAGATGATGTTCCACAAGATGTTATGTTTGTGAAAATTTTTAGAAACTGTGAGCACAACATTCGAAAATGTTGCAAGAGAATAAACCTCAAATTAAATAAACAACATGGAGCCAAGTACACAAGCGAGAAGATCTTGATTCGATAGAATGGTTTTGGTGCAAGACGAAAGTGAAGGAGTTCCCCATCCAATGGAAATCAAAATTGTTCTCGTTCGTAGTAAGCGTCGATTTGGGGACAAATCTCTCAAAAAGGGAGGGAATAATGTGATCCTGATTAGCACCAATTTTCTCCATCGTTTGATCACATCATGAAAGATCATTAAGGCTAACTCTAAGGGAGTTTTACCTTAATTCATCTTCTATTTACTTATTTATGCATTATATAGTCATAAGCATGTTTCTGCATAATAAGATATGCTTGAAATATCATGTGTTATCATTCATTTCATGAATTCACTTGTGCATGAATTTTTATGAGTAATTTTTAGTTGCATAACATCCATTTGCATTAATAAGAATGTTGTCCATTAAAGGCATTCACTTAATCTAATTAGGTAGTTCATTGATGCATATAGTTCATCAATAAAGTTGGTTCATATATTAAACTAGTTCATTAAATAAACTAGTTCATCAATTAAACTAGCTCTTTAATGTTTTGCATGGCATGATTATATTTGTTTATTTATAGCATGAACATTTTCTTGTTTTGTGTCTAGATGCATGAGGGAAGTTGAACATTCTCAATAGATATAAGAATATTGGTCAGAATATCTTCCAATTATGGATATTATATAGATGTTTTGGGTCCAAAAAACAATTGGATGTTATTTCTATATCTCTTACCTTTCGAACGCCTTTTGAATCACCTCAATCCGATATCGGGAGCTTGAGATATGATCAATTTACCGAACACAGTGCGGGCTAGAATTTTCATTACGAGAATTTTATGCATGGATGATTTGGATAAATATTGAACCAAGGAGGAGTTTTTCATCTTCAACCAAGAAACAAACAATTCAATACCCTCTTATTCACCTATTCAGGGCAATTCAAAGATGATTTTATTCATACAATCAAGGCCATCTTTATTCATGCATTCAAGGCTGAACTTATCATCCAATTTCAAGGGCTGTTTATATTCTTCAAGGGAGCATACGATGAAGGATGAATTATTTCACTTATTCTTATAATTAAGTGATATAAATCTACATGTAATGGGAAGATACACTCCAAAATGGACAGCAAGAGTGTAACTACCATTCAACTATTCAATTCCTTTTATCTCATAATCAAGCAAGACCAGGCAGTCCGAGAGTTGTTTTCTTATGATATTTCTTCAGAAAACTTTATTGGCTTTAAGATTGTCTTGTGGCATTCCTCCATTCATTTGTTTATAGCTAGTGGGTCACATTCCACCCTCTATCACTTCGATTCCATCACTTTATATTGTTGGTTCCTAGCTCCATATAGCTAGAGGGTCACAATCCATTATCCTTTGCAAACCTACAAAGCTCACGCCACCACTACTATCTTTCCACCATTTTTCCTTTATTTCATTTAACCACAATATCTATCACCCTTATATAACCTTCAAACAACAACCATAAACCATTCATTCCTTCTTCACATCCCAACCTTGAGAATGATGGTGGAGGTTCTTCTTTTTGATTGAAATAGGCTTTCAAAAATTTGAACTTGACTTGATATTCCCAAATTAAGCTCAAATAAGCTTCTTGAATATTCTCGAATGTAAATAGATTGCCTCGATCAAATGATCTCAAGGATATTAAAAAAATGGTGTAAGGCGCATAGCTGGGATCATATCATTCCCTCCCTATTTAAAACGGTTCATCCTCGAATCGAAAGTATTGATAAAATAAAAAAAGTTATTTCTTTTCCGTAGGTAGAATAATCCAATCGAGTTCCTCACCCTTGAGAAAGATTCATCTCCGAATCACAAACATCACTGTATAAATTATCTTCATCATTAAGCAAAAAGAAGTCTTTTCCACATATGGAGAAGTCCTTTTGAACTCCTTGTAGTGGCTTGCCAATTATTTCTTTTATGACCTCTTTTCTCTAATCATCCATGGTGACAACTCTTTGTATTCGAATCATCTTGCTGAAAAGTGAAGCAATTTTATGACTATTTCTTCACCATAAATTGAGCTTACCATAGTTATGGTTGTTATACCTAGAATCAAAGTGGATATTACATATAAAACTATTCCAAATGAGACTGCAAACAAATAATAATACAAAAATAAAGAACTATCAAAGTAATGTCAAGAATTTAAATGTTCAATAGTATTTGGTTCCCTTGTGTCTAACTATCTATAACAAAATCTCTTAGTTTTGCTGAAGTTAAAGAAACCCAGAAAGAAAATCCACTGTAAATCAACATATTAGAATCAATTGTAATATTTAAGCATGGTAAAATTACGGTCCCAAGAACTAAAGAAAATAAAAAATAATAGTTGTAAATAAAGTGTGTGTGTTTTAAATATGGGTAAAAGCATATGCAAAGTAGTAATCTATGAGTCAGTTAGATCCAAAGAATACTTTTCTACATTACAGTGGTAGTTGTATTATTTTTTTCCGGGTGGAGAAATGGTAGAGGGATAAATTGTTGTTTCTATGTTAGTCAAAGCATTTGAGGAAGATATCTAAAAATGAAATGAAGTTAGGTAACACGAAATTAGTAAGACGATGGAAACCAAGGATAAATGGGTTGATTTAATGTCAGCTGGATCTTTTGTTACAAGGTTTCGATAACTTTCTCCCTAGTTCAATGGTCAAGTCTTCCCAAGATATCAACTTCAACAAGGAATTCAGGTTATCCTTCAGTTTCTTTAGATGGTGGCATCTCTATTTTATTGATTGTAATAACCTTCATAATACAGAAAGACAACATTTGTATGTTTTCTGTTACTCTTTTCCTTGTCACCTATTGAAGTATAACTCATGCATGGAGAAAACAAAGCTATTGATACACAAACATTAGTAAAAATTATAAATACTTCCCTTGATCATTGTTATTAGTGGACCCTAATCTACTTAACCTACTCACTACTAGTTCCTTTATTTTTATAGAGTCTTATGTTAGAGTCGTAAGGAGTTTTAATAGGGATAATATCAAATTTGTCAAATTTATTTAACACCTTCTCAATATAGTGTGTTTGGTTTAAAGAAAATCTCTTTCCCGTTTTGATAACTTTAACTTCTAAGATCGCATCGATTTCTCTCAAATCAGTCATCTCAATTTTAATGGACAAGCTTTTTTGTTGCTAATAGATTTAATGTTAGTACTGAATATTAACATGTCATCTACATACAAGCTTATGATGACATAATCAGTTCCAGACATATTTGAATACACACATACATCCGCTTTATCAATAATAAAACCAAAACTAAGAATAGTTTTGTGAACTTTTTCATGTACAAATCTAATTTTGAATGACTAAATTGAAAACAAATATTAAATTACAAAGTAAAATTTAAATACAATAAACAACATAAAATGATCAAATTTAAAAATTATAAAATGTGAGAAAAAATTGTAAAATGGACTGAATTGCAGTAATTTCAAAAGTTGTGGAAAATGAAAACAATTACAATATATATATATATATATGTGTGGTATGAGATTGATGAATGATAAGAATGATACATGTATATAAAGTAAAGTACAAATATAAATATAATAATAAAAATTAAAACATACTATAAAACTAAATAAATATATAGATATAAAACTAATTATAAAATGTGAGAAAAAATTGTAAAATGGACTGAATTGCAGTAATTTCAAAAGTTGTGGGAAAATGAAAACAATTACAATATATATATATATATATGTGTGTGTGTGTATGATGATTGATGAATGTTATGATAATAATAATATGATACATGTATATATAAGTATTAAAGTAAATAATATAAAACTATATAATATAAAGTATTAAACTACATACTATAAAACTAATATAAGTATATAATATAAAACTATAAAACTATATTTTAAACTACATAATATAAAACTATAAAACTATATAATATAAAGTATATAGTTATATATATATATGTATTGAACTAATATAAAACTATAAAACTATATAATATAAGTATATTATTATATATGTATTTATATAAAATATAAAACTATATAATATAAGTATTAACTACATAATATAAAACTAATATAAGTATATAATATAAAACTATATTATATAAAGTATATATATATTGAACTACATAATATAAAACTAATATAACTATATTATAAACTACATAATATAAAACTAATATAAGTATATAATATAAAACTATATAATATAAAGTATATATATATATATATATATATTGAACTGCATAATATAAAACTAATATAACTATATTTTTAACTATATGTATTGAACTATAATAATATAAAACTATATGTATTAAACTACATGTATTGAACTAATATAATATAAAACTAATATAAATATATTTTAAACTACATACTATAAAACTATATAATATGAAACTAGAAAACTAGAAAACTATATAAAATATATAAATAATTAAATATAAGTATTAAACTATATTAAACTACATAATATAAAACTATAATACTATATAATATAAAGTATTAAAATAATATTAAACTATATAAATAATTAAATAAGTATTAAGTAATAAATTAAAAAATTCGTAGGATTAAAATGAAAGAATTAAAAATGTAACCAAAATTAATACATTTTAAGACTAAATTAAATAATTTTAAAACTATGGGAAAGGGATAAAATCCCCATGAAAGTACTTTTCGGGCACACGCAGGCCAAGAGGCCCGAATCTAAGGAGTATAAATACCCCAATTTCTCTGTTTTTCAAAATTTTATGATTTTTTTTTCATTTTATTATTTTCCTCTCTCTCTCTCTAAAAGCCGGATTCTCTGCCTTCTCTCTAGAATTCTTAGGGAAAACATGAAATTCCCAGAAATTTTGAGTTTTTTCGATCAAACCCCATTATTCATCGCTTGATCATCCCTTGTTCATCCATAACACTTGATCATCCCTTGTTCATCCATAACACCCTGTTTGATCCTTATAAACACCAAAAATCTTGGTCAACCCTATTTTTTCATATCAAAACCCAACTTTTTCATTTTTTTTCTTCACGTGTTCTTCCACTTTTCCATTTTTCGATTCTCGAAAACAAAACAACAACCCACCTCATCTGTTTCACTCGATCAAACCCAGCCAAAATTCAAAGTTTTTCATCACCTGTTCCTCGTTTAATCCTTACAAACACCCAAATACTTTTCCCCGATATGTTTTTCAAGATCAAAACCCCCAAATCAAAGTACTATTCATCTTCTTCCCTAACCCTAAATCCCAAATCCCATTGTTCATCCCCCTTCCACTTCTTCAACTGATACTCTTCCTCTTCCCCTTCTGTTTGATCCTTAAAAACACTAAATACTCTTCCCCAATCTATTTTTCAAGATATAAACCCCCAAATCAAAGCACTATTCATCTTATTCCCTAACCTTAAATCCCAAATCCCACTGTTCATCCCCTTCCCCTTCTTCAACTAAGACTCTTCCTCTTCCCTTTTTGTTTGATCCTTACAAACACTAAGCACTTTTCCCCAATCTATTTTTCAAGATCTAAACCCCCAAACCAAAGCACTATTCATCTTATTCTCATAACCCTAAATCCCAAATCCCATTATTCATCCCTCTTCCCATTCTTCAACGAAGACTCTTCCTCTTTCTCCCATAATCATAAATCCCAAACACCGTTCATCCCCCTTTCTCCTTCTCAAATCGAGATTCGAGACTCTTTCCCATCCCCATCCCCTTTTGTTCTGCAAAACCCCAAAACCTGTCATTGTTAATTTTCTTCTCTAGCCGAGACTCTTCAGTCTTCCCATTCTTCATCCTTCATCACTGTTCGATGGATTTTCATTCGTATGAGATGAATTTCTTAGGTAAAAAATATGGTTTTTTTCTTTTTTTGTTTTTAGGGTTCTAACAAATAAATAACTATTTTTTCTTACAAGAGACCTACAAAGAAATCAAAATGATCATCTAGGAGGTAAAAAAACCAATGGTTTATATTTTTTTGTTTTTGTTTTTGTTTTCTGTTTTGTATATGTGTTAAAATTTTCTTTTTTTATATATATTTTGTATTTGTTTTTTATTTCTTTTCATTTTATGTTTTTAGTGCATTAGAATGTGTATTTTAATGCATGCAATAATTAATGCAATTATATGTTTAGTATGATCTAAGAAATGACTGTTTTTTTCTCATGCAATAATTAATGCAATCAAAATGTGTATCTTAGTATTTTTTTTTTTAGGGTTGTAACTAAGAAATGACTGTTTTTTTCTCATGCTGGAGACATACAAGGAGATCACTTTGATTTGCAACCCCAAAAAGGTAAAAAACCCCATAATCACAAATCCCAAACACCGTTCTCCTTCTCTAATCGGGATTCGAGACTCTTTCCCATCTCCATCCCCTTTTGTTCTGCAAAACCCCAAAACCTGTCATTGTTAATTTTCTTCTCTAGCCGAGACTCTTCAGTCTTCCCATTCTTCATCCTTCATCATTTTTCGAATGGATTTTCATTCGTATGAGATGAATTTCTTAGGTAAAAAACATGGTTTTTTTTTTTTTTTTTTAGGGTTATAACAAATAAATAACTATTTTTTTCTTACAAGAGACCTACAAAGAAATCAAAATGATCATCTAGGAGGTAAAAAAACCAATGGTTTATATTTTTTGGTTTTTGTTTTCTGTTTTGTATGTGTTAAAATTTTCTTTTTTTATATATATTTTGTTTTGTATTTTTTTTTATTATTTGTTTTTTTATTTCTTTTCATTTTATGTTTTTTAGTGCATTAGAATGTGTATTTTAATGCATGCAATAATTAATGCAATTATATGTTTAGTATGATCTAAGAAATGTCTGTTTTTTTCTCATGCAATAATTAATGCAATCAAAATGTGTATTTTCAGTATTTTTTTATTTTTGAGGGTTGTAACTAAGAAATGACTGTTTTTTTCTCATGCTGGAGACATACAAGGAGATCACTTTGATTTGCAACCCCAAAGAGGTAAAAAACCCACTGTTTATTATTTTTTTTGCTAATTGTTTTCTTTTTATATGTTTTTGTTTTTATTTTATTTTATGTTTTATTTTATTTTATATGTTATTTTCTGTTTTCTTTTTTTTTCTGTATGACTGTATACATTATATGTTTTTATATGACTGTATGCATTATGTTTTTTTTATTATATAGTTTCTATTTTTTTATTTGTTTTCTGTTATTTATTTATTTCCTGTTTTCTGTATGCATTATGATTGTATGCATTATGACTGGATGCATTATGTTATTTTTTATTTTTTATATGTATTGTTCTAACAAAAGACTATTTGTTTTTTTGTTTCAAGAGGATTTCAATGATCAACAATCTATAGCAGTTGATGACATTATTTCCTCTAAGAGGAAGGCTTCATCAGAATTAGGGAGAAGAACTTCTCATGTTTGAGACCATTACACCTTTATAAAGTCTCCCAAAGGTTGTCTTTATGCCGAATGTAAGTATTGCAAAATCAAAAGGTATAAAGCTGACTCTTATATTGGTACATCTAACCCTAAAAGGCATACTGAAAAATGCCAAGCTTATAAGGATTTCCTGGCCAAAAATCCTAATATGGTAAGTTCTTTTGATCAAAATAGATATTGTGAATTGTTTGTTGAGGCTATTTTGTGTCATTGTTATGCTTTATGTATGGTTGAGCATGATAAACTTAGGGCTTTGCATCATTACCTGAATGTTAATGTGAAGGATATTTCGAGTTACAATTACTAAGTTTTGCATGTTACAACATGAAAAGAAAAAGAAGTACCTACTTGATTCAATGAATTCTGTTTCAAGTCGAATCTATTTTATATGTGATGGATGGTATGCTTGCACTTCACGTTCATATTTTACTCTCATTGCACACTATGTTCATTATAATTGGGCACTTCAGTCTAAAATACTAAATTTTCATCGTTTTCCTCCACCACATGATGTTGAGTTAATTTTTAGGTTTGTGAAAAAATGATATGCGAGTGGGGTCTTGAAAAAAAAGCTTTTACCATAACTCTTGACAATGCTTCTACAAATGATAAAATGGTTAAAAGACTTAGAGATGATTTGCATGCTATTTCTCCTCTTTCATACATTGGTAAATATTTTCATGTAAGGTGTGCTACCCACATTTTGAACTTGATAGTTCAAAAAGGTTTGAAGGTAATTGATTATTCTGTTATTAAGTTACGAGAAATTGTTAAGTTTATTGATTCTTCTGATTCTCGACCTTGTGTTTTTGAATTAGTTGTTAAAGATTGTGAATCTTATTTTCGTGGTAAATTATTACTAGATGTTCTCACTCGATGGAATTCTACTTACTTAATGATTCATAGGACACTTGATGCTAAATTAACCATTAATTTGTTTGTGAATAGGGAAAATGAGTTGGATGCTATTACTGAATATGAGTGGGAAACTGTTCAAACAATTTGTGATTCCTTGAGTCATTTTATGAAATTACTACTTGTTCTCTGGATCTAAGTACCCACCTCTAACTTGTATTTGGCTAATGTTGTTGCAATTGAAAAGTTGTTTGTGTGATGCTCATAATGATCCTTGAGAAGGCATTTCTGCAATTGCAAGACCGATACTTGAATTATATGAGAAATATTGGTCTGATCACTCATTGATTCTGTCTATTGTTGTTTTACTTGATCCTCGATATAAATTACAACTCTTGAAGGAGCTATACAATGTTCTTTATGTAGAGGACGAGGTTCAACGAAGGGTAAATATTGTATACAATGAGTTTGTTAATATATATTATTCAAAATCTGCACTTTGTAGTTCTTTTTCTTCTGTCTAAAGTAGCACATCTCGAGAGACAAGTGGGTCAAGTTCTTCCAATCAACCTCGAACATTTAAAAAATCTAATCTATTTCAGGTTAGTTTTTTTTATAATTTTAGTTATTTTAATTTGATTATTTATTTTCATAATTCTAAATATTTTATTTTATCTGTCTTTTCAGAATTTTTATGCTAATTTAGTTGCTTCAAGGACTGGAAAATCAGATGTTGATTCCTACATTAATTTGCCTCTTGTTCCCTGTAATGAAGATGTTGAGTTTGACATTTTGGGGTATTAGAAATCAAAAAATTCTTTTTATCCGGTATTCTCTCGCATGGCGAGATATATATTGGCCATTCCAATTACTTCAGTTGTTTCTGAATCTTCCTTTAGCATGGGGCTCGTATTTTGAACAAGTTCAGGGCCAAACTTTTGCCTAAAAATGTTGAGATTTTTGTAACAACTCGAAATTGGTTGTATGATTTTGAACCAGAAGAAAGGGATGAAGAGTATCTCACTGTAGCTACTGATTCTTCCCTTTAAAGGTAAAATTTTGATTTTCTTTATTTTTCTTATGTTTAGTATCTTTTAAATTTTTTATTAATTATCTTTTTTTGGCTTTTGTAGGGTGGTACTGCTGTTACATTTACAACAAGCATATTTGAATGAATTTGCCTATTTTATTCTTTATTGATTATTCCCTTTTATGGTAATTCTTCATTGTGTTTATTTCCTAATTTTCATGAATACTTGAAATGATTTGGCATTGTTTTAACTTTTCTAGACCATTATTGTAACATTTGTAGGTTTGGTAAAGTCAGAAATGTTTGGCATTGTTGGCCATCATATTCCCTTTGACTTTACCATTGATTGGATTCGTATGAATGCTGCCTGGAATTGGTGTAAATGTTTCTTGGTATTCATCTGAATGTTGATTATGTATCTGTTGAATGTTGATTAGTTTTGGTTTAAATGATTACTTGCTGCTTGTTGGCTGCCTATGATTGTTTCCTTGTAAATTGTCGTTGTTGGTCTGATAGAACTAAATTGTTGTAAATTATCTTATAAGTTACCCGTGGTTAAATTATGTTGGGCATTTAGATAAAGCTCGATGGAGAAATTTCTGGTAGCAATTATGCCTTGTAAAAGTTTTGCTATAAGATCTGAGAGCTTAAATTTCAACTTAAATTTATGCACTTCATTTACTTGTAATTGTGGTGTATTGAGTTATAATAAATTTCATTTTTACATTTATACATTTTGTTAGATTCATTATTTATAAAGTTATTAAATTTTTAATCTCATATTCTATTTTTATCATGACTAGAATCATGTTTAATATATAAATTAGAAATTTAAGAGAAATTATATTTGAGTTATTAATCATTACCTAAAAATGATTCATGAATCATTTAATAAAATTAAATCAATAGCCAATATTAATTTTTTTAACATTATGATCATATTAAATATATAAAGGCAATTTAACAATTTAAAGTAAATTTAGTAATATAATGGTCTTAATCTATTTTACATTTATTGTTAATACCAACTCATTAATTTAATAATTTTTTAATATATTTATAGGCTACAATTTATAACCATAAAAAGTAAATACATTAATTCTATTATCATGCATTATACATTGTGAAGAAATATTATTCACATTGATATATTAAAAAATTATAATTTTCTAACTTATCAATTATAACTTACAAGTCAGATAAATATCAAGTCAGGTAAATATCAGTTCAGTTTAATAACATGTCGGATCATTTACAGGTTGAGTCAGTAACATATCAGGTTTATAACAGGTCAGGTTAATAACAGATCGGGTAATATCAATTATTTGTCAAGTTATTCACAAGTTCGGGTACATATCAGGTCGGATGCAGGTCGGGTTCGGTTGTCATTATCAGGTCGAATTCAGGTTCAGGTCGGGTGCAGGTCATAAATTTTCAGATTCATCTCGGGTTCAGGTCAACACCAGTTCGTGCTCGAATCTGTTTCGGATCAACACCATCTCGGGTCACAACAAGTTCTGACTCAAGTCGGTTTCAGTAGTTTTACAGGCCGGGTCAGTTTTTTACATCCGTAATTTTGAGATGCCAATCGCTTCGCCTTTTGAGGAATCAATTTCAACTCGATCTTCTTTTTGTCAAACAAAGATTGAAGTTCAAATTTCAATTTATGTTAATTTATTTCATATCTTTATTAATATTTAAAATATAAAAGAAATTAAAAAAAGAATGGAATAAATAAATTTATAAATGAGTTTATTTTGTGAATATAAACGAATTAAACACATTTTTATTCGTGTTCGTTTATCTATTAAACAAATAAAAAAATTGTCTATACTCATTTATTTAACTTAAAAAAGAACATAAATAAATATTATAGGAATAATTTACGAACAATTCGTCAAACTCTGTTGAATTACATACTACTACTATTCTTTTTTAACAAAGTTTAGCATTTTTATTTGGGTTTTCATTCGTTAAAATTACTAATTAATAAAAATTATAATATTATTAAATAATACTTTTAAAAAATTTAAAAATCTAAAATATATATAAAGTTAAAATATTAAAATGAGTAAAACTCAATTAATATTTTTATCTTTTGAAAATTAAACAAATTTTATAAATGAAAAATAAGAAATGAAAGTACATCACAAATATTCAGAATATTAAAAATTAAGCCAACATAATTATTTAATTAGTATTAGAGTAAAAGCACACTATAACAACAATTATTAAAAAATTATCAATGTTATAAATTTAAAAGTTTTTATGGAAAATGAATTTATCAAGTGATATAAAGTGACTAAAATGGTAAAAATATAATTATTCTTTTTAACGACTCTGAATTCATGTAATTGAATTTATAAAGTATATATGTTGTTAATTGATTAAATTTTTTTTAAACATATATTATTCTATAAGTTGATTCTTTTGAAATGAACTCCATATTATGAGTCTAGCAGATAATATTTTAAATAAAATCAAAATTAAACTAATAAAATTTATAAACGTTGAGTTTTGAACTTATCAAATTTAAAATTAAAAGCATATTAATTGAATATATGAACTAAATAATTATTACATCTAAAGGTGTTTATTGAGTAAGTCATTCATGAGTTCGGACAGTGTTTGACTTGTACCTGTTAAAAAAGTATTTTTTTACAGATTAATAATCGGAACATAAACATACTAATTGAACGGCTTACATTGTATTTAACCGAATGGTGAAATAGTGGCCATTTAATTGTTTTATGAACAATAAAATGTTAATGGTCAAATAATTTAAAAAGACGTCCAAATATCAATCTGAAATATTGAATTTAAACATATAGATGGCACCTTATTCCTAGTTTAATGGTAAACATTGTATCTTAGTCCATTTACTGAACCCTCTTATATATATATATATATATATATATATATATATAATATATATATATATATATAGAGAGAGAGAGAGAGAGGAGAGAGAGAGAGAGAGAGAGATTGTGGTTAGCATGCGGTATAACTGGTATGTGTATCAAGCCAAGAAACTATGTCACTAAACACTCTAAGAATCATATCATCTGGTTCACCTTCAAGAAGAGAATGGCCAGCATCCTTGTATATGATAATGTTCTTATCCGAGCTGCTTGCTTTCTCATACAACGCTTTGCTAACGAAGGGTCTGTAACGATGTCATTCTCTCCATGCAAGATCATCATTGGAAGTGAAACCTGAAATCATAAATTCAAACCCACAATCAAAACTGGGTTTATAACACACTCCAAGCTAATGATACTATTGTTTAGAGCAAAATAAGATCTGAAGGTTCTTAGTCGAATTCGGTGGGGCTCCGAAATAATAATATCATTCTACATGTTAAAAAAAGGGAAATGCATTTTCAGCATCATTTTGGAACAAGATTTCTGTGATATAGGATCTCATAACTCCAAAGAAAGACTATATGATATGATGAACTCTTGGAATATGGCTAGTGGTATCATAACAGTATGGTAATTGAGATACCCCCTGGAATATGGCTAGTGGTATCAAAACAGTATGGTAATTGAGATATCCCCTATCATGTATCCTATGCAGCATGCTTAACTCATCGTCCAGAGGTGTAGATGACAAAAATAAAGAGTCATGGCGTTAGAACATTTCACATTATTTAGCACAACGTCAAACAGACGAACATATTTCTCCAAGTACAAAGTAGAAGAATCACAAACTGAAATAACAAAAGGGAAAAGAAAACTGGGATAAGATAAACAATGTCGTTCTCTCCATGCAAGATTAATTTCGTTTTGAAACGTAGATAACAAAATTTACTAGAGAGCGAAAGGGAAAAGGAAACTCGACCTTATCCAAATTTTGTTCTATCTCAGCCGTGATTCTCAACAACTCCAGAGCAGTCCGCAAGCGAGGTTTGTCCTTGTAAGCAATAACATTATATGGTACCTACATTGGCACAAAAATGAGAAGTAAAAATCCATAATAGAAGTTTTGGTTATTTATTCGAGCAAACACTATAATGCGGAGAGATGAAATGATGCATAGGAATAACTAACTGCACAAAAATGCCATAGCTATGCTCTTAAGCATCCTAGAGAATGTTAATATTGGTAATATTTTCCATAAACATCAACTATACTTCAAATCATTCAAATGATCCATAGGAACGAACCAGTTTTCTCTTCTTAATGTCTCTAAATGCCACCTCCGCCAAATCCTTCTGTGGGACAAACTTCTGTTTTGGAAGAATATTAGCCACGCCGATCAGAATTTGCTTCAGTATCCAGGGCGGAACCATGTCGTCATCTATCTAAATGAAGAACTCCTATCAATAGAGGTAATTAAAAAGAATGCGTAAACAAAATCTTTAAAATGTTCATTCTCAGAACTGTACTTTGCACATAGGAGCAACAAGAATGGCACCACTCCAGGCATTAGGTTGCTTTAGGTGCATCTTCAGAGCTACGGCTCCACCCATGGACTCGCCAAAGAGGAAGCATGGAATAGTCCGAAAATCAGGATCTTCTGCAATTGAATTAAACAAACAAGCAGGCCCGTAATAAAGTATAACAAAGGAAGCAAGTCCTCCAAATAAAATTATGAACAGAAACATCATTGTCTACAATTTAAAGGAAATAGAAAATCTTAACCTTCTTATGTATTAAGAGTAACACAACAAGAGAACTGAAAGAAAATGAATCATCCTAGTTAATTTTTACTGATGTTATGGAAAATGTTGATAACAATAATGATGTTTGCAAAGATAAAATAACAATCTTCCAATTCAGCAGTTGAAGGCTGAAAGGTTAATTATCTTCTACTTGATAGAGTAGAAAGTACAACATAGTGCTTGAAATTGATTACTTGATAGAGTAGAAAGTACAACATAGTGCTTGAAATTGATCTCTCGACCACCTAAATCACAAGCTCCCTCTGGTCTCTTCTTTTGAGAAAGATTCAATTGGATTCTAGCTTTTACAATGAAGCAAAGTGAGACAACGACTGTGTGAGCGCGATCTTCACCAGAACGACTTAATTTTGATCACGCAACTTATACAGATTACAATTAGGAAAAATGTGAAGAACATGAAAGTTTAAGAACATTTTAGGAATAAATCCACTTACAAAGCACGAACAAAAGATCAAATATATATCATCCATTTTTCATTTCTCATTTTCTTCTTCAAGTTGAGAATTTTGTTTTCTGTTGACAGCAAAGCATTGCGGTGCTCTGCCATGGTATATGACTGTCATATCAGTGCCTTCTGCATCATCATTTTATATCATAATCAAACTCTACCCCATGGAGCGCTGAACCCAAGAGTTTCAGGGGAAAAATATTGTGATAGTTTTTCCAGGCGATTTGATTACTAGCATTCAGTGAAATCACTGATGTTTTCGACCAAGTTTACGCAACTAATGAGACTGGAAGAACAACTTTTGTCATATAAAAAGGTCAATGCATATCTTTTAGACAAAACCTTTAATTGAGAAACCATGTATAAATCATCTAGGAGTGATAAACTGATAATTACTATTAGGTGATTCGTGACGTTTGAATATTAACAGCAATATAGAACAAAAATCATTAAGGATCATATATTGCCAAGAACTCGAACAAACAAAAAAAAAGTGTACTAAACTATATCCCCATATCAAGCTACTTGACTTCATTGAACAAGGATATCAATGAATTTTCCTATCTAGGTAAATCTGAGGCTAAAAAATTGTAGCAAACCAACAAGTTCTACAAAAAGATGCAAAAATAATAACATTAGGGCTGAGGGCAGAAAACCACACCTTTAGTTTTGTTGTATTGCTCAATCACATCATCGACAAGCCTATCAAAGCTGTGAATATAACAATGAAGACCTTCAGACAGGCCAAATCCAGGGTAATCCATTGCAAAAACTCCGTATCCACATGAAGCCAATTTCCTGGCAATTCCTGCTAACAATGTCAAACAATAATTAGGTCCCACTGGCCATTACAACATACCCGAAACTACAAAAAGGATCATTAGTTACTAGTTCAGAAATACATGCCTTCGGTGAAAAATGTGCAAGTGTCTCCATAACCATGACAAAAGAAGACCATTGCCTTGGGGTGGGACAAATCTGGAAGCCAACGTTTTGTGAAAATTTCCAATCCCCTAGAATTCACCTCATATGACTATACCACAAAATTTCAAAATATTAAGTGATTATGAAGTAGACTATAGCCACTGCAATGGATCGAAAATGAGGCAATTAGACGTTAAGTTGCAAAATAGACAACTTAGGTAAGAACTCCATTGATTGTGTCCAAGAAGGAAACGAAAAGAGTCTGAATAAGAAAAATCATAGACATATTAATAAAGGAGAAATTTTCTTTTAGAAAGGAAAAAAAAAGCTTTCCAAGGATAATCTGGTGGCTTTTCGCTTGATATTAACACAACCGAACAGCTAAAATCCTGTCAAACTCTATACTCGAAAAAAAAAAGTATTCATTCGATGTTGGAAGTTCTTAAGCATTCAAAATGAGATAAAAGACTAGGTTTCTACTCCAGCAAACAAGAGCTTAACAAATACCAAAGAGAAAAGTGCAAGTCCAAAACTTTTTACCTCCTCCATCTTCAGTCCATTAGGAGGTGTCTGTCAAAACCAAGAAGACCAATCAACATTTACTTAACAACAATTCAAATGTAAAAAAAATCTACTAGGGTTATCAAACCAAAAAGAAATTGAATATGAAAATTCTGTTAAAAAAGTTGACAATTTGTTAATCATTCTAAAAATTACCAATTTCCTTCAATTTAAATTATTATTTTTTCACTCAAATCAATCAACTAAACTGAATCCCCTCACCTATCAGTAAAAAGCATCAGATAATAAAATGAAATAATGCCCACAAACAATTCTACTTATAACTTAATTCATTTTTAATTATATACCAACTCAACCAAATCCTCTAGACAACATTAAGAAAACTCAAACGAAAGAACAAAAGAAACGAAAACCCAAATGATAAATATTAGGAGTATGAAGTTGAAAAACAATGACCTTGAACAAAATATGATCAATTCCAAGTTGAATATGCTTAAAGGCTTCCCTAGCTCTCCTTCGCGCAGGTGCTTCATCCATATTAGCATCCAAAATCTTTTGCAACTCGTCATCCACCCCTTGGAGCTTCAGGGGCTTAGCCATTACTCTGCTTTTTTCTCTCCACTTCAACCAAACCCCAGCCACCAACCAAAATTTTATCTCTTTTTAAATACCATTTCTTTGTTTTAATGGAAAAAAGTCAAAAAAAGGAAAAGAAGATTTTTCCTTTTATGGCTTCGGTTTCTAGAATTACAGTCAAAAGGATGGCTCCGGAACAAGTTTGAAGATTTCAAAGCCATGTGGATTGTTATCTTGGAAAGAAAGTAGAGAGAAATGGGCAAATGAAATGATTACGTAACGTCAGCAAACAAAACTACAAAAGGGCAGTGTAGAGATTCTATGTGATTTCTTTATGATAAAAGAAACATTTATAAAATAGAACACTAGAATTAAAGTAAAAAATACTTCAAAATGTTATTACAGGTTTAGTATAAAAATAAATGTTTAAATTATAATTAAAATTATTTTTTAGTGTTAAAGAATTTTTATTAAAATAGATGTATATTTTTTGTCTTATACTTTTAGTGCTTATCGTTAAAAAAGAAGTTAAATGACCTATGTCCCGTTCACATTTTTTTAAAATATTTTATTTAAAAAATAAAAAAATATAAACGTGGCATGTGTCACTTAACGATTTTTTAACGATGGACACCTAAAAGTGTAACATAGTAAACATTATACACCTATTTTTAACAAAAAAAAATTAGGCACCAAAAGTCAATTTTTGATATAGTCTAAGCACTTATTTTTGTATTAAGCATGTTATATTTTAAAGGCTTAATATAAAAATAAGGACTCAAATTATATTCAAAGTTAATTTTAGATGTCTAATAATTTTTTTATTAAAAATAGATGTATAACTTTTTTATGTTATATTTTAGGTACTTAAAATTTCAAACATTATACATTAAGTGTTTACATCGTAACAATCGTCAAATGACACGTGCCACATTTAAAAAAATTCTCCCTCTTCATGTTTTCCTCCCTTCCCGCCCTAGGCCCAACTTTCATTTCACTCATCAATTCCCAATTAAATCCTTACCTAATAAATTTAGGGTCAAAGATTTAACATCATCATTCATTAAATTAAGGATTAAGGTCTTAGGAATGATGTATTTAGAGATTTGAAATAATGACAAAAATAATGGTCGGTCAGTGGATGAGTGGTGATAGAAATGGTAATCGAAGATGACTGATGATAGATGAAAATATGGTTTAAAATTAGGATTATAGATTTAATATTTTTTATAATGTTAAAGAAATTTAGATTTATTTTAAAATAATAATAATTTAATTTTTTTAAAATAAAAATTTCAAAAAGATATAGTATTGACACATATCAAATAAAGATATTTTTTAAAAATTGTTACAATCCTGATATGATCCCGGTTGTAATACTCGAATCATATAAGTGTGCCCAAACGTGATTCTAGTAAGAAATAATCGTCGCAATGCTTTGAACTATGAAATATCATAAAACATATATGTGAGATGAATATCAATATAATAAAATTGATATAAAAATAGATTGGTTAGATAAAATGGATAGTTTGAAGGCTAAGGATGGAGGATGGTAGCTATGGTAAAATGAAAATGAAAAGAGAAATAATGAAAAAGATGTTGAAAGTGGAGTGGACTTGTATGGTTGCAAGAATGCCAGATTGTGACTTGCTAGCTATAACGACCTAGGAACCAGTAATATAACTTGATGAAGTCGAAATGGAGGAGTGTGGAACGAGACCCACTAGCTATAGAAGAGCTAGGAACCAATGCTATAATAAGATGGAATGGATATAATACTACAAGCATAACCTGAAGCCGATAGAGTTCTCGCAAGAAGTAAAATGAAAGCATTCTTTCAATGAGTTTATAATTATAAAAAAATGTCTTACAAATGATCCTAAGGTGCCTATTTATAGTGTGGACAGGAACCAAAAGATGGAATGCTCATCTAAATACTCTTAAATACAAATAAATGAGTTGTCTTCTTCCTTATCCTTTGATGGCCAGACATGTTGATTAAATTGGATGAATTTGTGCTGAATTTTGAATGTATTTAGCCCTATATTTTTTCTAAAAAGGAGAAAAAGAATCTTGGGTTTCATTGCTTGCTTGCAAATGAATAAAAAGGGGAATGAATGTAGTCTTAGGATGAATATAGACATCCTACACATTCAAATGAGCTTGTCGCTTCATATTTCTTGTTAAATTCTTCACTTAAATGGGTGAATGATTGAAATAACTCCAGCCTTTATTGTTTGTTCATTTGCTGATTTTATGAAATTAAAAAAAGCCTTGAATCACTTGTCCTCTAGCTTAGCACGTGAATGGCCTTCAATGGCTGATTATTTCAACCTTGATTAGGTGAATAACGAGGCTTGAATGCATTGCCTTTTTAAGAATATGAATAACCCTTGTTTGTAGATAAAATTTCAGCCTTGAATTGCCTTGATTGCATGAGTAAAGATGGTCATCAATGGCTTGTTTCCACGCTGAAGTTAAAGGGTCTCTCCATCATTCTACACGTCACATGAACTATAAATGAAATGCATGCTTTAATGATTAGTACACTTTATTAAATGCAATGAAGTTTATGAAATACTCAAATTCTCATGTAAATGTATGCATAAACAAGGTAAAGAATTCCTCCCTTATTATTTATTCTTTCCCACGTCCATGGCTTGTTGTAAACAAGCTTTCTATTGTTGTTTGAAACTCATTGGCCCTTGCACATGTGATGAGGCCACTTGGGTAGTTTTTTGGGTCATTGTCTTTGACAGTCATATCAGTCCCTCCATCTTTAAGGTGATTTGTCCCCAAATCGTCACCTATGTCAAAAGGAGGTAAATCATCAACATTAAAGGTTGCACTGACATTAAACTCACCTGGGAGATCTAGTTGGTAAGCTTTATCATTAGTCCTCTTGACTACTTAAAATGGTCAATCTCCTTGAGGCATCAATTTAGACTTTCGTTGGGATGAATATCGTTATTTTTCTCATGTGCAACCATAACCAATCTCCAGTTCAAAGACAACTCTCTTTCGTCCCTTGTTGGCTTGCTTCTTGTATTGCTTGGTTCGCTTTTCAATATTCTCTCGCACTTATTGATGCATCTTATTAACAAATTCAGGTTTGTTAAGTCTATCTTTGTTCACAGTTTGGTCGACAGGTAATGGTAACAAGTCCATCAGAGTTAAGAGGTTGAAACCATACACGACTTCAAAAGGAATACGTCCAGTGGTAGTATGGACTGCTCAATTATATGCGAACTCCACATGTGGTAAGCACTCTTCCCATGTCTTTCAAGTTCTGCTTAATAATGCTCCAAAGCAACATTGATAGTTCTCAGTTCACCACTTCAGTTTGGCCATCTGTTTGAGGGTGACAAGTGGTGAAAAATAACATCTTAGTTACTTCAAGTCTAAAGCCATGCCACAAGTCCCGATCGGAAACGATAGTTCTAGGCACGCCATGTAACCTTAAGACTTCTCTAAAAAAATTTAGTAATATATGATGCATCATGAGTCTTATTGCAAGGAATGAAATGAGCCATTTTGGAAAATCTATCCAATACTAAAAAGATAGAATCTTTGTTGTTCTTTGTGTGTGGAAGCCCTAGTAAAAAATCCATTGAAATGTCCATCCATGGTACTTCAGGAACAAGTAGTGGCGAGTAGAGTACATGTGGCATGGCTTTAGACTTGGTCTTTTTTACAAGTGATGCAATGTTCACATAATCTCTCTACGCCTCGTTTAATATTTGGCCAAAATAAGTGTTCTCGAAGTATGGTCAAAGTCTTTGCTATTCCAAATGTCCCATTAAACCTCCTCTATGGGCTTCTTTGATAAGTAACTCACGTGTGGAACCTTGTGGAATGCAAAGTCTTCCTTCCTTGAATAGGAACCCATCGTCCCTATAATAATTTTCAAATGTTCCTTTCTCACAAGCTTTGTAAATTTCTCCAAAATCAAAATCACAAATGTATAAGTCCTTAATGAAAACAAAACCCAACAACTTAGATTCTAAAGTGTTTAAAAGAGCATACCTCCGAGACAATGCATCGACTACTATATGATTCTTACCTTTCTTATATTCGATACATATGAAAAAATTTCAAGAAACTCCACCATTTAACTTGTTGTTTGTTGAGTTCATGTTGCCCCGAATGTGCTTCAATGCCTCATGATCGGTGTGAATGATGAACTCCTTAGGCCTTAATCAATGTTGCCACGTTTCCATTGCGTGAACAAGGGTATACATCTCATTTCATATGTTGGATAATTCAATGTAGCTCCATTCAATTTCTCACTGAAATATGCTATAGTGCGTTCACCTTGAGACAATACCGCTCCAATTCCCATATATGATGCATCACATTCAATTTTATTTTTTTTAAAATCAAGTAAGGTAAGCAAAGGAACATGTATTAAACACTCTGTAATTTCATTTAAAGACTTCTCTTGGTCTTACCCTAAAAAAAGTTACCACTCTTCTTGATGACACTAGTTAAAGGGGCGGACAATGGTCAATTCGGCACAAATATCCGATAAAAATTTGAGAGTCCATGGAAGCTCTAAACTTGCGAAATGATTGCTGGTCGTGGCCACTCTTCAATGGCTTTAGCCTTCTCTTTATCAAATTACAAGCCCTCAAAACTCACAATGAAACCTAGAAAAATAACTTTGTCAGTACAAAACATACACTTTTGTAAATTAGCATACAATTTATCCTTTATTAAAACCAATAAAACTGACCTCAAGTGATGAGCATGATTTTCCATTGATTTACTATAAATTAAGATGTCATCAAAGTAAACCACACAAAACTTACCCAAAAAAGGTCTAAAAACATGGTTCATTAACCTCAAAAAGTGCTTGGCGTATTGGTAAGGCCAAATGGAATAACCAACCATTTGTAAAGTCCTTGCTTTGTTTTAAACATTATTTTCCATTGTTTTCTATTCATCACCTTCCCATGTCCTTATTTGGTGGTAACCACTCTTAAGATCAATTTTAGAAAATAGGTTAGAACCACTAAGCTCGTCTAACATGTCATCTAAATGGGGAATAGGGTGATGATACTTTACCGTAATTTTGTTTATCGCTTGGTGGTTCACACACATGTGCCAAGTTCCATCATTATTTGGAACAAGTAACACCAATACAAACACATTGACTAAGGCTCTCCCTCACGTAGCCCTTTGCCATCAATTCGACCACTTGCCTTTGCAACTCCTTGGTTTCCTCGGTATTGCTTTGATAAGTTGGTTGGTTAGGAATGACAACACTAGGACTGAAATATATTTGGTGTTCAATGCCACGAATTGGTGGTAGCCTACTTGGTATCTCATTCAGAAATAATTCATCAAATTCCTGCAACAAAGATACAATATAGGAAGGCAAAGTGTGATCAAGTTGGTAGTGTTCAATAAACTTTCTTTGTACATGAGTACAAGTTCATTTCCCGACATCAAACACTTCCTCAACTCTCTTTCTTTGGTAAGAACACTTAATTTCGGTTCCTCACTTTGCCCACTCCACTTGCTTTTACCTCTATTTTTGACTCTCTCTCTTTTGCTCTTTCAATACTTTCTCTCAAATGGATTTGATCTTTGTGAATTTGTTTTAGTGAAAGAGGGGTTAAGGTAATCTTTCTTGCTCCATGGATGAAATGTATATTGATTGGTATACCTATCATGCATGAATCGTCTATCGAAATGCCATGCTATTCTGAATAAAAGATGGCCAGCATGTATAGGAACAATGTCACATAGGATCTCACTTGCACTTTTCGATGGAGAAAGCTACAAGAACTTGCTTGGTATCCTTCAGTTCACCCTGTCATTAAGCCACTGCAATTTGTAGGGATGTGGGTGCTTTGTAGTTGCTAAACCGAGCTTCTATACCATAAGAATACTAGAAACATCAAAACAACTCCCCCATCAATAATGACAAAGCATACATTTTCTCTGATGTGGCAGTGAGTGTGAAAGATATTCTCGCTTGTTCGTCTTCATCATTGGTTTGCATGTTTAGGCTTCTTTTGACAATAAGGGCCTCTCATTTGCTGCATACTCTTTATCACACCTTTATCTTCCTCCTTTTTTTCTGATTCAACTTCTCCAACACCATGGAGAAGCACAGTGTTGCGGTTTGGACATTGATTTGCAATATGCCCTCTCCACAAGTACTTAAAGCATTGGATGTCTCGAGAACAGTTTGGAATGGACAGGCTTTACTTTTGTGGTTTCAACAATGGCGTCTTTTCCTTTGGGTGGAATTCCTCTTTTATTGGATGGTATTAGAGGACTCTATTTGAAAGAACTTTTCCCCCATCTTGATAATGCTCCCCCATAGGATCGTGTGGAACCCTTTCATTTAAGTTACTTCTCCACTTTCATGGCCATGTGCACCATGTATTCCATCTTCACATAGAGTTGCAACTCCACCACGTTCCCAATGTATGGGTCAAGAAAACAAGGAACCTTGCCATGGTAGCTTCTCGTTCTTCGTCTACGTTGGTACGAATCATTGCCACTTCTATTTATTTGTAATAATCTTCAACACTTCAATTTCCTTGGGTAAAGTTTTGAAGTCGATTTAACAGCTCCCGATGGTAATGGGTTGGTATGAAACGACTCTACATCACTGTCTTCATTTCGTTCCATGTCAAGATAGGACACTCTTCATTACGCCTCCTATTTGATGTCAACTGATCCGACCATATTAGTGAATAATCCGTAAATTCAATGGCCGCAAGTTTTACCTTCTTGAGATCGGAATAGTTATGGCACCCAAAGATGTGTTCAACCATCCTTTCCCACGCAAGGTAAGCTTCGGGATCTATTTTGACTTGGAACTATGGAATAGTGATATTGATGTTTTCTAGGTTTTTATCCACTCGTGGATGCACCCTCGATGTACTTATGTTCCCACCCCCTTACTGCGATACTCGTTCATCCTTTGGGCCTTCCACTTCATCAAAATCTCCTTGGTAGGCATCTTTTCAAGTATTTGTACTCAGTTTCCTTGAGTGAGTTGTTTTTCAAGGTGGTTTATGCATTCATGAAAGGGCTCAATTTCTTCCCTCAAAATTCTGGTCAACTCACACACCATAGCCTGCATTTGTAAGTTTAGTGTACCAATATCGTCATCTTGATCTGAAATATGAGAGTTTGCTCGAGATTGTTGAGACATCGTTAGTAGTAAAATAGATAAATTAAATCTCACTAGCAAATACCTCACCAATACACCCCAAGAAATGTCACTTCACTCGAGTTTCTCTCGGGATGACTTTTACCTTTAGTGTACTCTTGTGCATTTTTCCACTCTTACTCTCAATCAAGTCCTTTTAAGAACTTCATCAAATCTTGCAAATGGCTTGTATAATTTGGCTAAAAAGAACTTGGTAAATAAGATTTGTAAAGGTAGAATAAAGAAAATTGGCAACAAAAGAAAATGAAACTTTGAGAATTGGTTAATATGACAAATATTAGAAAAATAAAGATGATGTAAGATATAATATTTTATTATAAAGAAAAATAGAGAATAAGATGCTCCATCCCTCTTTAAGAATTTTGTACTGATTGTTTTCAATTTGTTTCTATTCTGGAAGAGAGAAAGTGAATATCTTACTAAATCAACCTAAGCTCTGATACCAATTGATATGATCCAGGTTGTAATACCTGAATCATATAGATGTGTCCTATATTGATTCTAGTAAGAAACAATCGTCGCAACACTTTGAACTCTGAAATATCATAAAACATATATATGAGATGAATATCAATATAATAAAACTTATAAAGAAATGATTGGTTAGATAAATTAGATAGTTTGAAGGCTAAGGATGGAGGGTGATAGTTATGGTAAAATGAAAATGAAAGGAGAAATGATGGAAAATGATGAAATGACATGCACTTGAATGGTTGCAAGGATGTCGGATTGTGACTCGCTATCTATAACGAGCTAGGAACCAACAATACAACTTGATGGAGTCAAAATGGAGGAATCTGGAACGAGACCCACTAGCTATAAGAGAGCTAGGAACCAATGTTATAATAAGATGGATAAAAGACTACAAGCACAACTTGAAGCCGATAGAGTTTTCACAAGAACTAAAATGAAAGCATTCTTTCAATGAGTTTATAACTCTAAAAGAGGTGCCTTACAAATTATCCTAGGTGCCTATTTATAGTGTGGATAGGCACCATATGAAAAGTTACACAAAAGAAAGATGAATGTTCATCTAAATGCTCTTGAATACAAATAAACGAGTTATCTTATTCTTTATCCTTTGATGGTCGGGCATGTTGATTAAATTGGATGAATTTGGGCTGAATTTTGAATGTATTTAGCCCTATTTTTGTCCAAAAGGAAAAATAGACTCTTGGGTTGCCTTGCTTGCTTGTAAATGAATAAAAAGGGGAATGGATGTAGTCTTAGGATTAATGTAGACATCCTGCATGTATAAATGAGCTTGTCCATTCATATTCCTTGTTGAATTCTTCATTTAAATGCTTGAATGATTGAAATAACTCTAGCCTTTATTTTTTTGTCTCCTTTTGCTAATTTTATGAAATAAAAATAGCCTTAAATCACTTGTCCTCTAGCTTAGCACGTGAATGGCCTTCAATGGCTGATTATTTCAGAGGCTTGAATGCATTGTGTTTTCAAGAATATGAACAATCCTTGTGTATAGATAAAATTTCAACCTTGAATTGCATTGAATTACCTTGATTGCATGAGTAAAGATGATCGTCAATGGCTTGTTTTCAAGCTGAAGTTGAAGGTCTCTCCATCATTCTACATGTCACATGAACTATAAATGAAATGCATGCTTTAATGATTAGCACACTTTTATTAAATGCAATGGAGGTTATGAAATACTTAAATTCTCACTCAAATGTATGCATGAGCAAGGTAAAACATTTCTCCCTTATTTTTATTCTTTCCCACGTCCATGGCTTGTTGTAAACAAGCTTTCCATTGCTGCATGAAAATCCTTGGCCCTTGCATGTGTGATAGGGCCACTTAAGTACTTTTTCGGGTCCTTGTCTTTTACAATCATATCAAGTACAGTAACCTAAAAATATAATGTCAAAAAAGTTGGACACTTGAAAATGTAATGGAGAAAATGTTAAATGCCTAATTTTAACAAAAAAATTCTTTAGGTGCCTAAAGTTAACTTAAGGAATAGTTTAAGTACTTATTTTTACGTTAACCCTATCTTAAATTATATATTTTGTATTATGTTGTTTTTTAAAATATTTTTTGAGATATTTATTTTTAAAAATTTAAATGATTATCTCATTTTTCTCTAAAAGTTTAACTCTGTTAAAAATAAGGATAACTTCCATAGTTAATCACTCAATTATTCTTTTGATTCTATTTTGATAACCCGACTATTTTCTTTTTCAAACTCATCACTAAAACGAAGGTAAATTGTACTTCAATGTTCTTCTTCTACTCTCCATCTCAAGAAGATAATTGAGTGACTAAATATATAGTCATTAGAGATTCATCTGAATTAAATCTTTAAAATTAGAAATAAACTATTAATTTGAGAAAAATTGAAACTTGAAAATTTCTAAAAGTAATTATTCCAATTAATTTCGAAAGGTAGTTATTCGATTGATTTGTAAAACATTTTACGTACATTTTTTGTACTATATTTCTAAACTAATTTTCATCCAAATAATCATCTTTTAAATGTATTTTGTAACGCAACAATCTCACTTTTTTTTTATTACAAAAGGGAATCAAAGAAGATTAAAACCAGATACCATAGACAAGTCGTTACTCAGCAGAGAGTTGACGAGCGAAGGGTGTTGGATGCATCCAGTCATTCCAAATGGTTGCGACCAAGCAATTTTTGCATTGCGTCTTCTAATCTATTCAGTGATGAATCCATAAATTTAAGAATGGGTTAGAAATTTTAATATTTTTTTCTTAAAAAAATAGGTATTCAATTTTTTATTTTTTTTCATTTTCCATAACATATAAAACTAAATTTCACTTTTTCCCCTCTAAATAATGGGATGCACTTGGCCTCCTAGGGGGCTTAGTGCATCCGCCCTTGAATCTATTATCTTTGCACAAAACGTGTGCTACCCGATGATAAATGCACCACATGCCACAACTTTAAAGAATATGTACTAACTCTTCCACTTTGCTCGATTACACAAGGATGAGTCAAACTACTTAAAGACAAACTTCAAACGATTGTACAAGCCTTCATCAACAAGAACTTACTCGCCCACATGGAGACTGAAGACTTCAAGGAGGGAAATCCACATCTTTGACCATCCAAATCAACTTGGATAACCACAACACAAGTTGAATTTTTTTTCGGATCAAATTGCGAGAATCACAAAGATAATATGGACATTTTATTCAAACCACCTTAAATGAGATCCATCTTGTAAAGTTACCTATTGCTTAACTTATAAAGCATGTGATAACTTCCCCTTTAATGATTTGAGTTATTTAGACAATTACAAGGGTTTTTATTTTATTTTATTAGGATAAGAGTAAAAGGGTAATTGTTTGTAATGATAAAACCCTGATAGCTTATCACAAGCCCATGGCCGACCATCACCTTAATTATAACAAGTTTGACCTCCTATCACTTTGCTTATCAAGCCTAGTTGCCTATCACCTTCTAGAAGACTCCGCCTAGCTATTCTTCTCATCGTACAAGCTAAAGAACTCAATCATGCTTTCAAACTCCTTGTTTTCATGATCATCGTTGGATCAAGCACTACATCAAGGGCTTACATTGTTTCCTCCCATCCCATTAATATTATGATAGCTTTTATTTGTTATTTTATTCTTATTTTAATACTTAGTCATGTTACAAAAATGACTCGTTCAAATCTATATAAAGGATGTTCCTCCCACCATTGTAAAGACATATTTTCTTGAATACAACACATTGAGAGTTCGTTTTTTATAGTGTTGATTACTTGTGCCTTCAAAGCTTCTTTCCATCGAGAGATCTTCACACTCCAGTTTACATCTTCATTACGATTAGGAGGTCTGGTAAGAGTCAATTATCGAGTTTACCTAGATAATTGTGACTAGAAAGGTTCCTAGGACAATTATCCATCAACTATCGTCATAAACATCATCACCTTTATCTTCCACAAGCCTTCACTCTATCTCTTCTTCCATAATTCAAGTTTGTATTAACCCTATACATACCGGGGAAAAAATTCAATATAAGTTTTTCTTTGATTCATTTATCTTTTTTCAATTCTGTTTACATATTCATAATCATTATTTTATTACCTTTCTAATGCATATTTACTTATCTTATTCCATGTTAGGAATGATTTTTCCAAAAACCCTAATTTGGTTAAGTTATTTATATTCTATTACATTCATTGTCTTTATTTATCCTTCTCTTTATATTACCCTTGTTTTTCTTTGTTTTAATCTTTTGTTTGTCTCAATTTCCTACCATCGAAATTCATAAAAATATCCCCTTTGCCACCACCCACATCTCCCTCTTTTCATCTCCTTCTTTGATCGAGTCTAGAGCTTTATAGTTTTGATTCATCAGCAACGAGAAACATCATTCTTCCCGTTAAATCTCTCTATCAATTTGTAGACACCAAATTTCATCCCATTATAATATTTAATATAAAACATATTATGTATATATATTATGTGTTATATTATTCATTTATTTATTTGTTATTTTTGTTACATTTGCAGACCCTACAAAAACACGTGGCCCAGCAACAAATAGACCCACGAACCAGGTCCAAACCTGATCACCAAAACCGATTAGGGTTTTTGAAACCCTAACCTCATCCCTCTTCAGCAACGCACGCCTCCATCGTCGTAACATTCCACAGTCGCACGTCTCGCTCTAACAACCCGTATTTGATGCCGATTTCCTCGACCACCACAACAAGCAAAGCAAGTGTTTCAGTCCTAACAGGAGTATAAAATTGGATTATCACTATAAATACACAGAGAATGTAAGGAAAAAGGGGGAGGAAGAAGAATAGCAAACACAATCGCAACATCATCGAGAGCCAAACCACCACAAAACCATTCAGAAAACTTGAAGCCAAGTAAAAAGAAACACAAAAATCAAAAACTCTACCGTAGATCCACGGACTTTGAGGCGTTTCCAGACAAAACGAAGCCCGGGTTCATGTCCGGAGTTGAAAAGCACATCGAAATGTGACTCTTTTCCTAATCGCCGGCCAGCAACGGTCGAAATGGCGGGCCCTGCATTAGAGTTGGACTCCGACTGGAGCATTGGAGAGATTTCTCTCCATCTCTCTCTCATCCCCTCTCTCTTCCATGGTGAAACTGAAGCAAATGAGTGAAATAAGGCCCATTTTTGGGCTTATATACAACGCACAAAACGCGTAGTTTTGAGGTGGGCAACGTTTGTAATTTCGCGTAAGGGTAAATGGACCTCAGGGTCCCTCATTCTTTGTAACTTTATTTTCTAGCCACCTACCGAACCTTTACTTTATTTTATATTGAGCATTAATTTTCCAGTACTTATATTTTAGTCCTTTAATTTTCCCTTTCTTTTCTTTTAGTTTGGACTTACATTTTCTTTATAATTTTATTTTAGTCCTAATCACGTCTATGGTATTTAATTGGAAAATTTTTCAATAGAATTATTTTCTCCAAATTTTGATCTTATTCCTCACTTTGTTTACGTTTTTAGTGAGTATTTATTTAAATTCATGTTCATTTAAGTCAAGTTTATTTATTTTTATTACTGCATCACGAGGACATGTTCAAAATGCTTTTTAGATCCTTGCGTCTAGTTTAGGATTTGCTCTGCATTAGAGATGTGTGGTCACTGTCTTTTCATTGTGCTTTGTGTCAAGTCAATTTTATTTATTTTTAGACATTTATATACCCTATATTAGGCTATTGTTATATACCTTGCGTGTAGTATATAGCATGTTATGAATAAGCAAGATTTTTTTTATATTTTATACATGTGCATCTCATACCAATATATATATATATATATGTTTGTTGTTTTCTAGTGTGTATACATACGTACATTATAGATAAAAGTCTTTTAGGTACTTGCATTTGTAATTTATTTTGATTTCTTTCTCCTTTTCACTTTTATTTTATTTCATTTCCTTTTTTTATTTTTTTACTAGATCTTATTTATATTTATTTATTTTATTATTATTATGTTAATATTTTTTCCTTTTTTTCATATTCTTTTTTTATTTCACAATCTAACAATACTTTTGACTTTTAGGGGTATGTTTTAATCAATCGAAGGTAAATAATCCGAATCGAATACTTTTAAATTTTAATTTTAAATTTTCGCAACTAAGGCAACCGACAAATTAATTGGTACCGAAAGGGTGGTTCAAGGATGCTAATCCTTCCTTGACCGTAACCGACTCCGAACCCGACACATTTCTGGTAAGACACAGATCAGGTAAGACGGTGTCGATCTACCTAAATATCGTTTTAAAATGATCGGTGACGACTCCAATCCACATTTTTCAAGTCCAAGCCCAATTCCGGGGCCCAACCGAAAGACGGTTGCGATAGCTTGGCGACTCCGCTGGGGAGACAGGTAAGTGAGTCAGGCTAAGGTAATTTCCAGTTGTCTTTTTAATGAAAATGGTAAGTTTAAATTTTAAGGTAATATTTCGATCCTTATTACTTACTTTTGATTATATTTTTGAGTAAATAGTTGTACTGACCGTTTTTTAATGATTTCAGCCCTTAAAGATTTTTCATCTAAGGCTCTAAACCTGAGCTCCAAACCCTGCTTTAAGTGGGGGTGAAAGCGATGCCTTCGTGTGAATTTATTCACCGTGCGGGCCTAGCAAGTAGCCTTTGGGATTCATATACCTTATGTCTTCGTGTGAATTTATTCACCGTGCGGGCATAAGGGAATGTGTCCCCTCAAGTTTAACTTAGTCCACACAAGCCTGCGATGGGTTTAGGACTAAGGGTCTGGCAAGCCCAAGGGGGTACCGGCAAGGAGAACTCGAGTACCATTTTTAGAACTTAAACTGGGAGACCATGGAGAATTAGAGCCTACCCCGAAACCACATTTCCTTAACCTAGGATATTTTTACCTTAACCATGTCTTTTTTTTCCTTTCGTCATTTATTTATTTATTTATTTATTTTACTAACATTTCTACCTTTGTGTTTGTTTTTTTAGCATTTGCATCATAACAAGAGGCTATTGATCCTTAAAAAGCGCTTGTTACACACAAAATAATCTGAATTAATGGATAAAGGTGTTGTAATACAAGAGATTAAGAACGTCGAGGCACGACTATGGTCTGAGATGACTCAGAAAGAGAAGGGAGACAGTCTTCAGGGGAACTACGTGTCAGAGCTGGTTAGCTATGCCTCTGTCAGCCTGAAACAGAATGATGTCCAAGAGTTGCGAAACATTTGGGACAGTTGGAAGAATGACAGAAAGCAGAAGTTCAGCCAACGATATGGTGATATTGCCCTCTTACTTCATGTCAAGACTGATGAGCCCCTGCTCCGAGCACTGATTCAATTCTGAAACCCGGGATATATTGCTTCACCTTTAACCGGGAGGACATGGTGGCCACTATTGAAGAGTATACCACACTACTGCACTGCGAAAGCATCATACTAGAGAAGGCATATATCAAACATATCAAGGGTCAGCCTTTTAAGAACGGACTGGCTAAGATTACAGGGGTTGATGAAAAGTGGGTGACTGATCGACTCCGACACAAAGGTAGCGGGGAATGAATTGAGTGGATCCATATAAAGCAACTAATGAAGAACCACCCTAATAAATGGAAGATTATAGATCTTTTTGCACTGGGTCTGTACGGTTTGATTATCTTTTCGAAGACCTTGGGGTGCATCGACGCAGCCATAGTAGAACTATTTGAAAAACTTCCAAGTCGAGTCAACCCAGCCCCGACCATCTTAGCCGAGACCTTTCGGTCTCTTAATCATTGCAGAAGAACTGGTGGAGGAAGGTTCATTGGATGTGTTCAGCTCCTTCAAGTCTGGATTCACAGCCACTTCTGGAAGACTAACGGGGTTGCCTACTGCCGATTCAGCACTACCTATTCACCATTGGGAGAGTTCATCACTATGAAATGGCATGAAGGCGCTTCGAAGGAATAATGGATGAAGGTCTTCACTCATCTTCAGGACCGGGATATTACTTGGAGAGCCCCCTGGTTGTTCATCAGTGACGTTCTTTTTTGATTTGGGGATTCTGACACTATGACCTTACTTGGACTTTGGGGTGCAGTTGGGTATGCTCTGTTGTTGGCACTTAGACAATATGGGGCACGTCAGTTTATCCCAGCAACATACGGATTATCTACATCAGAGTTTGTGTATCACGGTGACAGTTATAAGAAGAGGATCAAAGAGGCAGCCGAGTCATGGTAGAAAGTATCCCGGATGGATGTCGTGGCTGCCAGAGATATGCTTACTCCGGATTATATGGAGTGGCGAAGATTGAGAAAGAATGATAGCATCCCGATGCCAGACTGTGAAGACACCCAGACCATGGAGGAACATCTCAGGCCTGTCCCTTCTGAACTTGAGATAGTCAAGGCAGAGTTTGAAGCTGTGAATAATGAGCTGAAACAGAGAGTTAAGGAACTTGAAGCTGAACGTTATCAATGGAAACTAGATGCCGATTCTCAGAAAGATAGAGCAGAAAAATTGGAAAGGGAGCATAAAAGAGTCTATTTTGAGATTGAAGACTTGAGAAAGGGGTACCGAGATAAAGTCAAGGATAACTCCTGAGAATCCAAATGGATGATATGGAGAAACAACATGAGAAAGATGGTAAAACAATAGCTTCAAAAAGCAAGCGAGTGAGCTTCAGATAGTGCCATTCGACGGGGGTTTGCAGTGGCGTTTCCGTTGGGAGCAAGCACAACAAAGGGTGAAGTCCATATACGCATTCATCCGAGATTTCCTGGATCAAGTACAGAAGGAAGCTCGCCATCTACACGGCCTGGCAAGGGAAGCTGGAGTGGTCCAACAAGGCATACAACCAGTGACAGATGAAAACAGAAGACTTGTCAACCTGCTGGAAGTTGTTCGGGGTCTAGAGGATTTAGTCCGAATATACCTTTGATTGTTTTTATGTCTCTTACAAGATAAAACATTTTTGTCGAAATAAGGATTATTTATAATAATGGGCACTTTTCTGGATCAATGCCTCGAACATTTCATGCAATTTTTTCATTTTGCGTTGTGCATCTACATTTCATTTTTAAGCATTTTCATAAACATGAAATTTCTTCATGGAGGATTCGATGAAGTGGTTTTAACCACATGACACCACATGGAAGCAAGATTGTAACATCAAAAGAAAACAACTGAAAACAATACAGTGGGAGCCTGATCAGCTGATTGTAGGACAAAGCCTGCCAGGATGATCTAAGAAAAGAATCCGCATATCCTAAGGGATACGATGTTGAAGCTGTTAGCTGTTACCACATAAGAAGCCCCAAATATTCCTCTAAAAACTGTAAGGCGCTTGCCGAAGAAGGGGGCATGGCATATACCATTTGCACTTAGAGGATTGTTTTGTTTGAACACGTCTTTGATCTTTCATGTTTACTTAATCTTTTAAATGATTGAATTTATGCTGCTTTCTAAGGTGGAGCAATTGAACAAATTTTAATTTTAGTTCTTCGAATATTAAATGAATTAATGATTCTTTTAATTCTTCAAGAATTATAGATTTTTGACATATGGAAAGATTAGACCTTTCTTACCCTGTCTCAAACCCCAGAATAAAATACATTGATTCTTTGCCCAAAACAACTCGTGGTCATTACCAAAAGACGAAATTTTTACATTACCTCCTTTTGAAATTCTTGAACATTGCCTTTATCTTTTGATACACTCATACCTTTCTTTGAGTCAATAAGATCACACCACTGTCTTTTTTAGACTAAAAAATAACCTTTCTTACCATTAAAACCCAAGGCATTGAGTTGTTCATTTTAACATGAGCATTCTTCTAAAGAACCAACTTGGGGCATCTCGCGGGGAGCCTGAACATTGAGACATCTGGGAAAAAAGAAGAAGAATTCATTCGAAATAATTTTATCATACATTAATTACACTGTTTTCATGTGAATAGAATTAATATTGAAAATCTATCCCCCTAGGGATACCTCTTCTGTGAAGATTTACATGTATGAAATGATGAATGGCTTTCTTTCTTTATCCCTTCACAATAGGAGAAAAAATATATCCCTTGTGTCCCCTTTTGAGTCTGTAGTATTTTTCTCCTGATTCAACCCTAACCAAGGATCACCCTCCACACTGGGGGGCAAGGTGGAAGAAATATGCTCACATAAGCGAACACATTGATTCAGATGAGATACCAAAAGGTGAACCAAATGCCAAGTGCGAAGATTCAATCAGAACAAAAAGATAAAAAAACAAAAAAGAAAAGAAACAAAAAAGAAGAAAAAAAAAGAACAAAAATCAAAAAGAAAAAGGGACAAAAAAACACATGCAAAGATTCCCTAAAGACAAATGGTACATCAAGCTTCAAACTATGAGATTGATCAAGCACAATCATTCCCGAATCACTGAATCACTTCACTCGAAGATCATAGAGCATCAAGAGAGAGAAACATTTTGAGCAAGATTGAAGGCATCAGAATGAATTGATCCTTGGTTCAACACCCTGAAACACTTGTTTGGGCCTATTTATACTTTTCTTTCATAACCATGAACCCTAGCCTACATTACATGCCTTAAAAGTCCCTTCTAATCATACATGGATTTCTAAACAAAAGAGAATATCTTCAGATTTCATCCCGCCCATCAGGATTAATCTTTGTTTGCAAAAAACAATGTAATTAATGCATGGTAGAGAAAAATAACAAAGGGGGGTTCAAGACGTAAATCTTGAATAACGTCTTGAAACCAAAGGAGGATTCGAGTTGAAAACCTGAAAAGGCGGCTCAAATATAAAAATTGTGCAACTGAGGCGATCACACAAATTCCTTGATAAGGCATCGCACAATCCAAATATAACTATGAAAGCTGGGAGTCGGAGAACACTTCCAGTAGAGGAGCATGCAAGCTACCCCATCAAACCTTTGAGCATCAAATGCCAAACCTTTGACCAAACACAATAACCTGAGACCTTTTTATCCTTTCCTTACTTAACCATTTCCCAAAGATAGCTTTGATCTTGGCACGTGTCAAATAACTATAATTTATTGAAGGATTAACATTGTAATTAAATATT
Source organism: Hibiscus syriacus (assembly GCF_006381635.1). Taxonomy (NCBI): domain Eukaryota; kingdom Viridiplantae; phylum Streptophyta; class Magnoliopsida; order Malvales; family Malvaceae; genus Hibiscus; species Hibiscus syriacus. Next base: position 2,354,365 of record NW_024063064.1, read on the forward strand.
TGATATCCAATGAACTTTTTTGAAACTTTTGATTAAACATTTTTTGAAACTCTTTATTGATATTTTCAGAACTTTGAAAATAAAAGAGAAATAAAAACATTTTTTTTCAAACAATACAGTCTCTCTAGAGTGGATCTTGGTAAATGACATGTGACTCTTAGACACAAAACTCATGCTCAGAATCAATGCTGAAGTAAGAAATGAGGAATATTTGGGGCATCTTTGGAGATTCAACATCAAATATTAGGGTATTTTTGGATATTGGGGCATCATTTGGGGATTCAACATCCTAATGCAAATTATCAGGCCTTTTTCAGGAGATAAAATATAACCAATTCATGTTACATGCATCTTATGCATACATTTTAGAGCATCATATTTATCATTTTCTACATACATAATTTTTTGCAGCTTTTAGAGTCAAGTTTCAACTTCAAGACGAAGGATACTCGATTCAAAAGCACCTTTAAAGATTCATGTTGGTTGCTTAACTCAGCAGCAAGAAGCTGCACTTTGACCAACTCGAAAAATTGAAAGTTTCTCTCGAAACAACACAATTTGCTCGAGAGTGGATTTCAACTTCACGACGAAGGATATCTAGCTCGAAGCCAAACTTTACAATAAAGGGGTCTCCACGGTTTCAACTTCACGGCGAAGGGAATTGTGTCCACCCGCGACATACAATACTTGGATTTCAATTTCACGACGAAGGATATTCAAGTCAAGGCTCAACTTCACAACGAAGTGGCTATTCGCGATTTCAACTTTACGACGGAGGATATCGTGCCACTCGAGACAACACAAGTTCAACTCCACAACGAAGGGACGGCTGGTTGTCAATAAACAACTTCCCAATTTCAGAGCCAATTTCAACTTCACAGCGATTGATATTGGACTCCAGACAACGCAAGTTCAACTTCACGACAAAGGGACCACTGGTTGTCAGCAAACAACTTCTCAATTTCAGAGCCAATTTCAACTTCACAACGAAGGATATTGGACTCCAGACAACGCAAGTTCAACTTCACGACGAAGGGACCGCTGGTTATCAATAAACAATTTCCCAATTTCAGAGTCAATTTCAACTTCACAGCGAAGGATATTGGACTCAAGACAACGCAAGTTCAACTTCATGACGAAGGGACCGCTGGTTGTCAATAAACAACTTCCCAATTTCAGAGCCAATTTCAACTTCACAGCGAAGGATATTGGACTCGAGACAAAGCAAGTTCAACTTCACGACGAAGGGATCGCTGGTTGTCAACAAACAATTTCCCAATTTCGGAGCCAATTTCAACTTCACAGCGAAAGATATTGGACTCCAGACAATGCAAGTTCAACTTCACGACGATGGGACCGCTGGTTGTCAACAAACAATTTACCAATTTCGGAGCCAATTTCAACTTCACAACGAAGGATATTGGACTCCAGACAATGCAAGTTCAACTTCACGACGAAGGGACCGCTGGTTGTCAACAAAAAACTTCTCAATTTCAGAGCCAATTTCAACTTCACAACGAAGGATATTGGACTCCAGACAACGCAAGTTCAACTTCACGACGAAGGGACCGCTGGTTGTCAACAAACAACTTCCTAATTTCAGAGCCAATTTCAACTTCACAGCGAAGGATATTGGACTCGAGACAACGCAAGTTCAACTTCATGACGAAGGGACCGCTGGTTGTCAACAAACAATTTCCCAATTTCGGAGCCAATTTCAACTTCACAACAAAGGATATTGGACTCGAGACAACACAAGTTCAACTTCACAACGAAGGGACGGCTGGTTGTCAACAAATAATTTCCCGATTCTAGAGCAAATTTCAACTTCACGACGTAGGATATTGGCCTCAAAACAACGCAACTTACATTGGATTTCAACTTCACGATGAAGAATATCCAAATCCAAGGCTCAAATTCACGACGAAGGGGCAAGGGGCCATATACGATTCCAACTTTACAAACTGATTAACCCAACTTCACGACGAATGAGTCATCTGTAACACAGCAACACCGAAGTCTTCAAGTTGAGTTTCAGCCTCACAACGAAGTATCTTTGGCTAGAAGACAATCCATGAGCTACTTCTAGTACTTTGAGTTTGATTTTAAGTTCACGACGAAGGATTCAGGCTTAGAGTTTTCCAGTTTTGACTCAACCTCACGAGGAGGGAGTCATCTCGTGATTCATATTGACAAACCAATTTCCATATCGGATTTCAACTCTACGGCAGAGGATATTCGATATGACCAAAATTTGTGTCTTTTAATCTTTGCTCTATTTTCGCTACACGATAATGAGCAAAGAGGGGCAGATGTAGACACTAAATTTCATCCCATTATAATATTTAATATAAAACATATTATGTATATATATTATGTGTTATATTATTCATTTATTTATTTGTTATTTTCGTTACATTTGCAGACCCTACAAAAACACGTGACCCAGCAACAAACAGACCCACGAACAAGGTCCAAACCTGATCACCTAAACCGGTTAGGGTTTTTGAAACCCTAACCTCATCCCTCATCAGCGCCGCACGCCTCCATCGTCGTAACAGTCCACAGTCGCATGTCTCGCTCTAACAACCCGCATTTGATGCCGATTTCCTCGACCACCACAACAAGCAAAGAAAGAGTTTTAGTCTTAACAGGAGTCTAAAATCGGATTATCACTATAAATACACAGAGAATGTAAGGAAAAAGGGGGAGGAAGAAGAATAGCAAACACAATCGTAACATCATCGAGAGCCAAACCACCACAAAACCATTCAGAAAACCCGAAGCCAGGGCAAAAAGAAACAAAAAAATACGAAAACTCTACCGTAGATCCACGGACTTTGAGACGTTTCCAGACAAAACAAAGCCCGGGTTCGTATCCGGAGTTGAAAAGCGCATCGAAAGGTGACTCTTTTCCTAATCGCCGGCCAGCAACGGTCGAAACGGCGGGCCCTGCATTAGAGTTGGACTCCGGCTGGAGCGTTGGAGAGATTTCTCTCCATCTCTCTCTCATCCCCTCTCTCTTCCATGGTGAAACTGAAGCAAATGAGTGAAATAAGGCCCATTGTTGGGCTTATATACAATGCACAAAACGGCATAGTTTTGAGGTGGGCTATGTTTGTAATTTCGCGTAAGGGTAAATGGACCTCAGGGTCCCTCATTCTTTGTAACTTTATTTTCTAGCCACCTACCAAACCTTTGCTTTATTTTTATATTGAGCATTAATTTTCTAGTACTTACATTTTAGTCCTTTAATTTTTCCCTTTCTTTTCTTTTGGTTTGGACTTACATTTTCTTTATAATTTTATTTTAGTCCTAATCACGTCTATGGTATTTAATTGGAAAATTTTTCAATAGAATTATTTTCTCCAAATTTTGATCTTATTCTTCACTTTGTTTACGTTTTTTAGTGAGTATTTATTTAAATTCATGTTCATTTAAGTCAAGTTTATTTATTTTTATTACTGCATCACGAGGACATGTTCAAAATGCTTTCTAGATCCTTGCGTCTAGTTTAGGATTTGCTCTGCATTAGAGATGTGTGGTCACTGTCTTTTCATTGTGCTTTGTGTCAAGTCAATTTTATTTATTTTTAGACATTTATATACCCTATATTAGGCTATTGTTATATACCTTGCGTGTAGTATATAGCATGTTATGAATAAGCAAGATTTTTTTTAATACTTTATACATGTGCATCTCATACCAATATATATATATATATATATATATATATATATATATATTGTTGTTTTCTAGTGTGTATACATACGTACATCATAGATAAAAGTCTTTTAGGTACTTGCATTTATAATTTATTTTGATTTCTTTCTCCTTTTCACTTTTATTTTATTTCATTTCCTTTTTTTTATTTTTTACTAGATCTTATTTATATTTATTTATTTTATTATTATTATGTTAATATTTTTTTCCTTTTTTTCATATTCTTTTTTTATTTCACAATCTAACAATATTTTTGACTTTTAGGTGTATGTTTTAATCAATCGAAGGTAAATAATCCGAATCGAATACTTTTAAATTTTAATTTTAATTTTAAATTTTTGCAATTAAGGCAACCGACAAATTAATTGGTACCGAAAGGGAGGTTCAAGGGTGCTAATCCTTCCTTGACCGTAACCGACTCCCGAACCCGACACATTTCTGGTAAGACGCAAATCAGGTAAGACGGTGTCCGATCTACCTAAATATTGTTTTAAAATGATCGGTGGCGACTCCAATCCACATTTTTCAAGTCCAAGCCCAATTCCGGGGCCCAACCGAAAGACGATTGCGACACAATTGATATCATATTTGGGATGATTCTTAGAGAGAATCAAGAATTCTTTATTGTTTCTTTCAAGCAAAACCACCAAGGTACCCCAACGATGCTAGTTCGCAACAATTCATCATTTTTAGGTTTTTTAAGATTCTTTTGATTTAGTTTTAATTCCTTCTTGTTAGTTTGATGATTTTAATTAAAAATAAAAGGGAAAAATAAAAAAAGAAGAATATGAAAAAGGTAAAAAATAGAAAAAGCCAAAAATATTAAAAAAACAAATCGCTAACGAATGAATTTGAGGCTATTTTTATAGGTACATTATTCATCCTAAGAGCAATCTTCAGTCCAAAATTGAGGTCAATCGGACTTCAATATACCTTTCAAACCCATTATTCAAGTTTGATCGATAGGTTTGAGACTTGTTGTTGATGAATTTCCAGAGAATTATACAGAAAAATTTTGCACTGAAAATTTCCAGATTAAAACTACACCATTGAACAACATTAAAAAAACTTTCAAAAAATTTTTAGAGATCGAAAACCCGCTCATAAACGTTGCTCAATTTGATTCTGCATTTTAGGTTTTTTGAGTTTGGGTTTTCCAACTTTTTTTATTCTTATTGCTTTAGGTTCCTTTGTTTTACCACTTCTTTTTTCCTCTACATCATCTAACAAAATATTCTCGTTTTATTAGTTGGATCAAAAGAGTTTGTATACTTCTTCTTCCTTTCATTCTCGTTCACTTGAGTCATACCTTTTTTTGATCTCTTAGAACTTTCTAAGTACTTATTCTTAACTTTGTTAGCAATTGAACTCTGATAGTTGATAGAGTTTTAAAGAGTACAAGACGATTTACTTGCCTCTCAATGTATTACTTCCTTGGAGCGACTTGTGAGATTTCTTGTTTCTTTGATTTTCTTTTCCACCATAATTTTTTTTCTTGAGTGTTTTGACTTTCAGGATGGATAAGGAAGAAGCATTCAACGAGGCACTCATTGGCCTCATGAACGCTATACATCAACAAACGATTATACTCATCGAAATTCAAAAATGAATTGAAGAACTTAATTTAATTGTAAGACAAAAGTAACCAGAACACACTAATGATCGCCTGAGACAAGCTGATGAAAATCCACCCATCAATGTCATGCAACCTAGATGAGGACAACCAAGGTTTCAAATGTCAAAACTTTTTGAAAGACCAAATTTCACAATTCCACAGTTTAAAGGAGATTATGATCTGGACGACTGCATGGATTGGAATAGCAAAGTTAATCTCATGTTTTCCTGCCATGATTGTCCAATTGAAGAACAAGTACCACTCATTACCATGAAATTTTAGTATTATGCTCTCACTTGGTGAATGAAAACAAGAAAGGCCATAGAATATCGTCAAATTCAAGCAATCACTTCATGGGTAGCACTTAAAGGTTTTATGAGAAATCATTTTCTTTCGACACACTATATTTGTGAAGTTAAACAATGACTTCACCAACTTCGACAAGGAAGAAATTTAGTCGAATACTACTAAAAAGAGATGTAGTCCTTAATGAATCATGCTAACATTACCAAAGAAGAAGAATATACACTTTCAAGATTTGTCACCGGCTTGAATCCAAATATTGTGGACCTCTTTGCCTTATGGGTATGAAAGCCTTGAAGATACATTGAAGAAAGTAATAACGATTGAAACAAAACTTCAAAGGAAGTATTACTTTAGATACACAAACCAATATACTTCATGTACTTTCACTTCATCTTCTACTTCAATTTCTATCGCGTCATGGAAATCGATGGATGAAAAGCCTAAAGTGACTAATAAAGACATGATTGAAAACCCTAAAAAGTCCCAAATGAGATACTTTATACTTTACATACAAAAGATATGGTTATGTCAGTTGCAATTATCTGAGTATGAGAAATATTATGATACAAGAGGATAATACTTGTTGGTCTGAATCAGATACAAATTATCCCGATCCTAAAGAGAAAGATGAACGCATAAAATAATATAATGATAACTTTGATGGTAATTACTTGGTAATTAGGCAAAACCTAAGTATACAAACAGTGAATGATTCAGATGTACAAAGAACAAACATCTTTCACGTAAGATGTCATATAAAAGAAAAGACATACTCCTTGATCATCGACAATGGGAGTTGTGTTGATGTGGTTAGCAATTATGTGGTGATACACTTAACTTGCTTTGTCAATGACATCCAAAGCCACACTCTTTACAATGGCTAAACAAGAGTGTTGAACTGAAGGTCACAAAACAATGCCTTATTAGGTTGAATATGGGTAAATATAGTGACGATGTGTTGTGTGATGTACTTTTGATGCAAGCATCTCACATTTTTCTAGGACGACCTTGGATCTACGGAAATGATCTACATATTGTAGTAAAGCAAACAATTATTATGTGAACATGCTTGATAAGCCATATAGTCTTAGACCAATGTTACTGAAAGATATCCTACTGGATCAAAAGAGAATTTGTGAAGATATTGGGAATTTCAAAAAAGAGACAAAAGAAAAATAGTTCAAAATTGATTAGCCATAAACATGACCAACGAGAGGTGAGTGAATCTAGTTGTGAGAAAAAAATTGTCACAAAATATTTATGCGAGCACAAACGATTGAGAGAAACCTTTTCCTAAAATAAGTCGTGCATCTTTGTTCTTTTCAAATACTCCATTTTTTATTTCTACTAATGTAACAAGTTTGCCTAATGTGTTTTCTTCTCTTTTATAGGATTTTTAGATGTTTTGAGTGACCCACCAGATAGTTTACCTCCTACATGAGGCATAGAATATCAAATTGACTTCATTCCCAGTTCTTCTATTCATTACCATCCTGCGTATCGATGTAATCATGAAGAAATAAAGGAATTAGAATGACAAGTGGAGGAATTATTACAAAAAGGCTACATCTTTGAAAGCCTTAGTCCTTGTGCAGTCCCCGTCATCTTAGTCCCAAAGAAAGATGGCACATTCTGAATGTGTGTAGATTGTCGACCTATAAACCAAATAACAATCAAGTATATGCACCTATCCTACACATATATATATGTTAGATGAGCTTCTGGAGCATGCATCTTCACCAAGATAGACTTGAAAAATGGTTATCATCAAATCCTAATAAAAAAAGGTGATGAATGGAAAACAAATTTCAAAATGAAATTCGAACTATACGAATGGCTCGTCATGGCCTTCGGACTCACAAATGAATCAAGAACATTCATGAGACTAGTAAACCATTTTCCAAAAGAGTTTATAGGTAAGTATGTTGTTCTCTATTTCGATGATATTCTAATCTACTCATATTCTCTTGAATCTCATGTTACTCATGTTTGCTCAGTTTTTGAAGTTCCCCGACGAGAAAACTTATATGCTAACATATAAAAGTGTGTGTTTTGCAGTGATAAGCTTATATTTTTAGTCTTTATAGTAAGTGCATAATGAATCCATGTAGATGATGAAAAGGTGAAAGCGGTTCAAGATTGGCTCATGTCATCTTCCATAACCGAGGTAAGATCATTTCATAGCTTAGCATGCTTCTATCATCACTTTGTTAAAGGTTTTTTTACCATTGTTGCACCTTTGACTGAAATCATCAAAAAGTCAATTGAATTTAAATGGGGGCCACAACAATAAGAATCATTTGAACTTCTCAAAGGTAAGATATGTTCTGCTCTAATTCTTCATTTTCCCGATTTTTCTAATACTTTTGAACTAGAATGTGACGCTTTAGGTATAGGCATAGGTGCAGTTCTCATGCAGGAAAGACAACCTAACACTTAATTTAGCAAGAAATTAAAAGTTTCATAGTTGAATCCACCTATTATAAGGAACTTCTCGCATTAGTTTGTGCACTCAAAGTGTGGCAACTCTATCTTCTTCCTAAAGAGTTTGCCATACACATGGACCATGAATCTTTGAAGTGGTTAAATGGATAAGGTAAGTTAAAAAAATGACATGCTCGATGGGTTGAAATTATTGATATCTTCTTTATGTATCAAATATAAACAAGAGAAAAATAGCAATGTAGTCGATGCAATATCTTAAATGTACACCTTGGATTTCTCAGAGATTTACTCTATTATAGGTTGTCTTGGACTTAGGTACACTTTCACGCTACTATTCTAGGTTTTGAACACATGAAAAAACTTTACTCTATTGACTTGGATTTCTCAGAGATTTACCCTCTCTATTTAAAAAGGTGTTTTTAAAAAGTTTTATTTTGTAGATGAATTCCTTTTTTGAATGAATATGTTGTGTATCCCACAAGGTTCACTGAGAGTTTTTGGTTTAGGAAACACATTTTGGAGGACTAATAGGTCACTTTGGTGTCAACAAAACCCTTGATATGGTCAAAACACTTATTTTAGCCACACATGAGGAAAATCGTAGAAAATGTATGTGCATCATGTATCACGTGCAAAAACCAAAATCTAAGTTAAATATTAATAGCTTGTGTATTCTTATACCTATTTCTTCCTCGCCTTGGATTGACTTGTCAATGGATTTATTCTTGATTTACCTTGCACCAACAAAGGGTGAGATATATCTTTGTGGTAGTGGATAGGTTTTTGAAATGGAACTTTATTTTGTGTCATAAAACAGACGATGTCACACATATTGCTGATCTTTTCTTCTAATAGATAGTATGACTTCACATATTCCTCGCATTATTGTATTTGATCGGGACACAAAATTCATAAGCCATTTTTGAAGGTATTATGGGGTAAGATAGGTACGAAACTTCTTTACTCAACTACTTGTCATCCCCAAACCAATGGACAAACCGAGGTAATAAATCACATTATAGGCTCCTTACTTAGAATGGTTGTAGGTAAGAACACTCGTAACTGGGAAGAATGTTTACCCTTTGTTGAATTTGTATACAACATATCGATTCATTCCACCACAGGATATTATCCGTTCGATAATGTTTACAGATTCAATTCGGTAACTATTTTAGATCTTATTTCTTCACCTTTAGAACATATTACAAGGATATGTGGAGAAAATAAAATTGCATTAGTAAAGGGCATTAATGCCAAAGCTAAGCAAAAGATGGAGATATGAAGCAATTGCAAATATAGTCAACAAATGAAAACAACAGGTAATCTTTGAACCAAGTGACTAGGTTTGGATACACATGAGAAAGTAAAGATTTCTAAAGCAATGGGAATCTAAACTCGACCCTTGTGGTGATGGACATGATTACATATTTAATGTTTCTCACTTATCTCCATTTGACGTTTTAGATTCGTAAATGAATTCTTTTAAAGAAGGGGAGGTGATACATGCACAACACGTCATAACTCTAAATAAGATGGGGTAACTCTTCTACTTTGCCCAATCACATTAAGACAGGCCAAACTTCTTAAAGAAAAACTTTAGACGGCAAGCCTTCATCACTAAGAACTTACATGCCCACATAAAGACTAATGATTTCAAGGAGGGAAATCCACATCAACTTGGATCACCACATCACAAGTAGAAACTGATTCCGGACCAAATTACAAGAATCAAAAAGATAATCTGGAAATTATGTTCAACTCCATTAAATGAGATCCATATTGTAAAGTTACCCATTGCTTAACTAATAAAACATAGAATAACTTCCACTTTTAGGATTTCAGTTATTTAGACAATTACAAGTGTTTATTTTATTTTATTTTATTAGGATAAGGGTAAAGAGGTAATTGTTTATAATGATAAAACTCTAATAGCTTATCAAAGCCCATGGCCACCTATCACCTTTCTTATCACAAGCTTGGCCGCCTATCACCTTGCTTATCAAGCCTAACCGCCTATCACCTTCAAGAAGACTTATCCTAGTCATCCATCTCATCCTACAAGCTAAAAAACTCAACCATGCTTTCAAACTCATTATTTTAATCACCGCCGTTGGATCAATCACTACATCAAGGTCTTAAATTGTTGTCTCTCATCCATTGATATCATGATAGTTTTTATTTGTTATTTTATTCTTATTTTAGTACTTAGTCATGATACAACAAGGACTAATTCAAATCTATATAAAAGATGTTCCTCCCACCATTATAAAGACATCTTTTCTTGAATATAATACAATGAGAGTTCGTTTTTGCAAGTATTGATTACTTGTTCCTTCAAAGCTTCTTTCCATTGATTTCTTTTCAAGTTCTTTGCGAGAGAGATCTTTATACTTCGATTTGCCTATTCATTGCAATTAAGAGGGCTTGTTAGAGTTGGTTATAGAGTTTGCCTAGTTAATTGTAACTAGGAGAGTTCGTAAGAAAATTATCCATCAACTATCATCACAAACATCATCATCTTTATCTTCCACAATCCTTAACTCTATCTCCCCTTCCATAATTCAAGTTTGTGTTAACCCTTTTCTTATCGGGGGAAATTTCAGTTTCACTTTTTCCTTTGATTCATTTATCTTTTTCCAATTCCGTTTACATATTCATTATCATTATTTTATCGCCTTTCTAACACACATTTACTTGTCTCATTCCGTGTCAGGAACGATTTTGCCAAAAATCCTAATTTGGCTAAGTTATTCATATCCTATTACATTCATTCATTTCTTTATTTATCATTATCTTTATATTACCTTGTTTTTCTGTATCTTAATCTTTTGTTTGTCTCAATTTCCAACCACACTCATTCATAAAATATCCCCTTTACCGCAACCTAATCTCTCTCTTCCTTCTAGTTCTTTGATCGAGTCTAAAACTTTCTAGATTTGATTCCTCAACAATGATAAACATCCTCTTCTCGCTTCCGTTCTGTCAAACATTTAAGGCCCGATGTGGATTCCTCTTTAAAGTTTTGCTTCGAATTAAGTGTTAAATCGTAGTTCGAGCGAGTCACCACCAATCCTTTTTAGGGTGTGATTGGATCACCCATAAATGAATCATTACTTTAATAAAATTAAAATAAAAAATTAAAAAAAACGGCGGGATTAGAACAACACCCTTTCGGTATCTAGTCGGTTATGTGGTTGTCTTAAAAATGGAAAGATCCTGAATTCAAATTAATGACCCCTTAAAATAATTCCACTTACATCTTAAAAATAAAAATTAATTAGTAAATGTTCAAAATATTATGGATATAAAAGAAATCATGATAGGATAAATGGATAAAAGGAATTCACTCACGTATCATAAAAACCAGAAAAAAAAAGAGCAAATTATTAGTAAGAAATAGTAAATAAATAAAAATAATAAATCAATTAGAAATAAATAAATATCAAAGTTAGGATGAGTAAATAAAAAGTTAACCTGGTGAAATTAAATGCTAGATTTGGGGATTTTACAGTATGAGAGAATTCTTTTGTTCCCTTTTACAGTATGAGAGAGTATGTTCCATTTATATACAGTATAGAGAGCATCAATCCCAAAGATTTGGGGATTTTACATTTGACTCTTAGGTGCGTTTGGTTCACGGAATGTAAGATTACCAGTGGGAATAAAAGATTACCAGGGAATAGGATTACTGGGAATGTTGTATTTTGTGTTTGGTTGGTTTAGCAGGAATGTAAGATTACCGTGTTTGGTTAAAGGAATAAAAGATTATTGGAATGTATAGTTGACCAAATTGTTCTTATTATATATTTTGTATAATATACAAATTGTAAAATATTTATATTTTCTTTAAAATTTAAATTCATAATATTTATATATTTTTTACAAAATTAAAAAGAGAAATAACCTCAGACCAAAATTCCTTATAATATACGATTTTGACCAACTTTTTTTCGATTTGCCAAATGACCAACAAAATCGCAATGTCTCTAAATGGAAACGCGATCTCAGTATCGCAAATCATTTCTAGATTCGCAACGCGCGATTTTGACAATCGCATTGCGATTTTCCAAATTCGCGTTGCGATTTTAGAAAATAGCAATACGAATATGTAAATCGCAACGCGATTCTGACTATCGCAACGCGATAATACATAATCGCAACGCGATTCTGACTATCACGTTGCGATAATACAAAATCACAATGCGATTTTCAAAGCGCCATTAGTATCGCAACGGTATTTTATTTTCAATTCCAACACGAATATTAACATTCTGTAATCACAACTCTTAACCTAAACCTAAATCACAACTCAGTCCCATCTTCATTCTCACTCTCTACGGCGACATCCGTCCCCATCTTCGATGAAATCCGTCCCCACCTCCGGCGAAATCCGTCTATCTCCATCTCTCAGAGCACCCTCACAATCATTGACGATCAGAAATGGAAAATCAACCAATCAACCACCGAGGGTTAGTTTTTTAAATTATTTTTATTTGAAATTTTTGCATTATTATTAGGTTTTTCATATTGAAATTGATGATAAGTTTACTGGTAATTTCAATAATATTAACCATTTCACTTAGATTGCTTATTAAATTCATTCGATTGCTGCCAATACTGCTAAACTGTTAGTCTTTAACCCTGTAAAGTTAGTATTTGTCTTTGTTTTGTCTTTTGGTTGAAGTAATGAATTCATTCAAGTTTCAATTTTAGACAATGACTATTTGAAACCGAGGATCGCAACGATAGTCAATTCGCGTTGCGATAGTCATTTTCGTGTTGCAATTTTCATTTCGCGTTGCGATTATCTCGTTGCGATAGTCAAATTCGCGTTGGCGATAGTCATTTTCATGTTGCGATTTTCATTTTTGTTGCGATTTTAAGTTTCAGAAACTATTATTCTTCTGCAAATTGAAACTTGAATGAATTGCATTACTTCAACCCAAAAACAAGACAAATACGAAATTCACAGTGTTGCAAATTTAAGTTTGAAGAATAAACTACTACTACTCTTTATGTTTATTATTGTTTTTGGTATATCTTCACAGTGTAGTTTTTAATCTAACTTGGTATGTTTATTGTTTTTGTAGAACTTTTTTTTGGCTCAATTGACCTTAAGGAATAAAATAAGCCTAGTCACTACAATTGCGTCGAAGCTTTCACCTGTACGAAGAAAATTGTTTGAGGATACTTGCTTCGGGCCATGGTTGAAATTATAACATCCGGGTGGAGATGCTATGTTGACCCATTTGTGGCTTCAGACCATGACTAGAGATCTACCCGAGAGTATAAACGTGGTAATGAAGAGATATGGTTTCATTTTCCACCGGCGTATACGTATTTTGGGCGGGAGGAGTTTTGCTTAATCACTGGTCTACGCTTCAGACATGATGAGGTAGGTCGATACACAGTTATATACCCGCCCATCATGGTTATCCCGGGTTTTTCCTGAGCTGTCAATGGAGAAGCCGAATTTAAACGTCGACGACTTGACGAGATTATTGAATAAGAAAGAGGTTTTACTCAGATGGATGACGTCGATGTTGTCCGAGTATGCCTTTTAGTACTTTTCATGCCACTTTTTAGGCAGAGAGGCCAGACAACCTATTCCTAATGACCTAATATTATTGGTAGAGGACCTAAATGCATGGAACGTTTCCGTGGGGTTCGTATCTATGAAAAGCTACCTGGAATAAGTTGTCGTCTGCCTTTGATGACCGCAAAAGTTTGCGTGGCGATGGTTCAAATACACTTGTCAGGCTTTATTTGGGCCTTAAGGTAAGAATTTCTATATGTTTCCAAAATTATAATAATTATTTAACAATTACTAATGTTTGTGTATTATATTGTTTTTGTAGATTTGGATATTTGAGGCTTTTCCGACATGCAGACATATGCATTAAAAACTTCAAATGATATTCCTAGAGCTATTTCCTGGAAGAGGAAACAGCGGCTGTTGATTTGGGAAGAGTTACTACGGTATATGACAATAAATGATGTAAGTTAACAAAACTACCATATATAACAGTTATTACTAGTACACGTTTAACTTTGTTTGAGCTTTTATATTGTTAGGAGGTCAACACTCATTACAGAGGCTGACACCCACGGAGGCTGAGCTTGCCACTGATTAGTGGCAAGCTAGGGATGAGTTAGGGAGTTACGTGATGAGGTCAATGTCTTGCGTGAGGAGGTCGGTACTTTACGCGATGACAATGGTGCATGGCGTGAGAGGAATCACTTTACGTGGTGAGGTAGCGTTATGTGAGATGGAACGAGGTAAGTTTAAGATTTTTCATATTTAACTTGATTTACTCGTAATTTCACTTAGATTAACCATTTCACTTAGATTGCTTAGTAAATTCATTCGGTTACTTCCAATACTGCTAAACAGTTCTAAAATAACCCTGTGAAGTTAGTATTTGTCTTTTGGTTGAAGTAATGCAATCCATACAAGTTTCAATTTGCAGAAGAAGAATAGTCGCAACACGAAACTTAAAAATCGCAACGTGAAAATGACTATCGCAACGCGGAAAGGACTATCGCAATGCGAATTGACTATCGCAACGGATAATCGTAATGCGAAATAAAAATCGCAACGTGAAAATCGCAATGCGAAAATGAAAATCGCAACATGAATTTAGTTTCACGTTGCGATTTTGGTTTCGCATTGCGATTTTTATTTCGCATTGCGATTATCCCGTTGCGATAGTCAAATTCGTGTTGCGATAGTCATTTCCGCGTTGCGATAGTCATTTTCGCATTGCGATTTTAAGTTTCGTGTTGCAATTTTAAGTTTCAGAAACTATTCTTCTTCTGCAAATTGAAACTTGAAATGATTGCATTACTTCAACCAAAAGACAAAGACAAATACTAACTTCACAGTGTTGCAAATTTAAGTTTCAAGAATAAACTACTACTCTTTATGTTGTCCTTGAACATGCACTAAACCTATATGTTGTCCTTTTAAATGTTTATATATATATATAAGTTCTTACTTCTGGAATGTTATCTGATGCATTTTGTGAACTATGATAGAATAATGACTTGGGTGAATACCGTGCAAGTTTGAAACATATTTGTCTTTGTTTTCACTGTTTAATATCATGTCTGTTTATTTACTGATTTATGTATTAATTTATTTTTAGCGGCCCGATAAGGGATGCTTTACGTCGGGTTTTTCTTGCATGACGGGTTCACGCATCAGACGGCGTGCATGTGCCATTACGTCTCCGTTCACCCCAATAGTGCGAAGACTCCGTAAGAAGAATCCCGACTCACCTGTCATCGTTCAAGAGGCCTCTCCTATCGTTCAAGAGGCCCCTATCATCCCTCAAGAGTCCCCTCCCACTGTTCAAGAGGCCCATGTCATCGTTGAAGAGGTCCCTCCCACCATTCAAGAGCCTGATTCATACGGCGTAATATGTCGAATTATTGAGAAACCCCCTCACGTTCCGGACATGATGGATGACTGTTGGCTTTCGTATGAGTTACCGGCCAGTACCATTCCGGCAGATGAAGTGGAGAGGAGACAACTACCAGAAAAAATTCTGGATATACCCTTGGGCTAAGACCACAGTTGATTTTTATCTACATGAACGGAGCCAGGGGTGTTACGCTGACATATACTGATGATGCATTTGTTGATCGGTCTTGGTGGGGTGTGTTATTAGGGGTTGAAGACAATGCTATTTCGATGGGGGTAAGTCTTATATTTCATTTTGATTTTTTTTTTAATTTAAATGTAATTCACTAATATATGTCTTTTTTTGTAAAACAACATATTGATGCATGGGTGTCACGTCTTTAATAAGGAAATTGAGGAAAAATAAAAAAACGATGATATGCATTTGTTGATTGATCGGTCTTGGTGGGGTGTGTTATTAGGGGTTGAAGACAATGCTATTTCGATGGGGGTAAGTCTTATATTTCATTTTGATTAATTTTTTAAAAAAATTTATGTAATTCACTAATATATGTCTTTTTTTGTAAAACAACATATTGATGCATGGGTGTCACGTCTTTTAGTAAGGAAATTGAGGAAAAATAAAAAAAATACGCGATATACAATTATGTGACGTCTTTTCACGTAGTTCACTTGAAGAATCAACGACAATCATTGTGTTGGCTAATGGACAAGCTAAACGTTATCCTGCATGGTGGGAGGTCGATAAGGTTAGTATTTATTTTTAAATATTTTAAAGGTGTTCATAAATAAGTGCAATTTGAATTATTACTTATGATTGCAGGTGTTTCCTGTTTTGGAACGTACTCATTGGCTTCTCGTCGAGCTTCAGCTCCCATCCCTGAATACAATAGTATATAACTGCATGATAAATTACATATCATGTCTGATTTGAGAGATATTATTAAGGGATGGAGCTCTCATTTGGCTAAATTCTTGGATGCGATTAATTATTGGACTTATTCTGGAAACAAGAAGCCAAAGAAGTTCAATGTTACAGTTATCAGAGATGAGACCGCGCCACAAAAAACGCAAAGCCAGAGAGGATTGTGGTCCTCTCGTATGCATGTGCTTAGAGCGTTTGACGACAGGAAGTACATAGTTTCTCCTCCCACCGATAGAGATAGAGGTGCAGTAGGCTGGTTTCGGCATTTTATGGCTAGAGCGATATATGCGAGACGCTGCCTACCTGCATCCGCGTTATGAAAGTGTCCATAAACAATTTGTAAGTCAAATGCAAGTGTTGTTAAGTACCTAGAATTCAATAATAATTTGTTGTTTGTTGGTTTTAGATGTGTAGAAAGTGTTGTTTGAGCAAATGTTTGGTTTCTGCAGGTTAATCCTGAAGTGAGCTGCGTGATATTGATGTATGGGTGCATAAACAACTGTTTGGGGTACACTTTTTTTGATTGTTTAATTGATTCTTAAAAGTCTGATTTGTTTAATTGATGAGGAAAATAAGAATTATTAGCATTTTTTGCTTGTTTAATTGATTTGTAAAAGTTGATTTGTTTAATTGATGTGTAAATAATTCTTATTTGTGCTTGTTTAATTGATTTGTAAAAGTTGATTTGTAATTGATGTGTAAATAATTCTTATTTGTTCTTATTTAATTGATTGAAATGTAAAAGTTGATTTGTTGATTTCAATCTGCATCATATTAAAGGTAAAAGACATGTTGAAGGTACACTTTTGCAACGCTAAATTCAAAATCGCAATGCGAAAGTCAAAATCGCAACGCGAAAGCCAATTCGCGTTGCGATAGTCTAATACACTTTGTATTTTCTCTTTGTGATAGTCAAATTCCCGTTGCGATAGTCAAATTCACGTTGCGATAGTCAAATTCGCGTTGCGATTTTTGCGTTGCGATACTCATATTTGCATTGCGATAGTCAAATTCGCGTTGTGATTTTTGAGTGCGATAGTCAAATTCATGTTGCGATATTCAAATGAATGTATAATAAGTGATAACAACTGAACAGATCATAGCAATGTTCAAACTCAAGTTACTAATACATGCATAACTGAAAATGTTAAAAGTTTACACATAAAAAACATAATAGTCAAATTCGCATTGCGATATTCAAATGAATGTGTAATAAGTGATAACAACTGAACAGATCATAGCAATGTTCAAACTCAAGTTACTATACATGCCTAACTGAAAATGTTAAAAGTTTACATAAAATACACATAATACAACGTTTGCATTTAAAAATCACCTATGTTAATAGTCCCAAAAGGTAAACCCGGTTGTGATTAGGATTTTGATTTTGATTGCGATTTGATTGCCTTTTTCTTGACACCATATGAGCTTTGGATTTTGATGAGGATCCATATTTTGGTAGAGGAAAAGATGATTGTGATGGCACTGGTGATCCACATATCAACCTTGTATGACCACTTTCCTTGCACCGACTACATGTCGATCTCTTATTCTCTTCACCCTTAGACGGTATACGATCATGAACTTTTGGTGGCCAGGTAGCCTTTTATCCATGGCTGGTGGCAAAACTGTTTGTAAGTCATGGTATGTCCCACTCAGAAGGATGTGGAATAGGGTAGATAATCTTGACATAAGTCTGTCGATATACTTCTGTAGTGTAGCAATCCATAGCGTATGCGCTGAATCATCTTGGTTTAGATGAAGAACAACTTTATAACATGGCCACACGGATAACCAGATGTTGCCATTTCATACAACTACACGTCTATGCATTTAGATCGACAAGCCCATTTAACTTAGCATCTGGGAAACACTTCTAACAACGTTGTCAATTGAGTTGCCTATCAGATATGATTGTCAGATTGTTAATAGGACCTATGCAATCCCTAAGATGCCCCATAACCATGTCCATGAATAAGAGGTTTCAGATTTCCAACCCCGTAAGCTATTGGCAGTATCCCATTGTTAACATCCATGGCTACTGCTAATAAGTTTACTCTAAGGTATCGACCTTTTAAATGTGCTCGTCAACTATAATAACTGGGCGCATGCAAGTATAAACGAAATCTACAAAATCATATACACAAGAAATATCATTAAATGTGAATGCATGTAACTAACAAAATGAGTCAACAAAATTATATTGATTTACTAACCGCAGCACCAATGGCGATAAACAGCAACTCAAAGCGTCCATCTCTATCTGTTTTGATATGAGTTACCGACCCAGGAATTTTCAGCTTTAAATTGTGACAATAAGCCAGCAGTTGGGAAAACGATGCTTCTGGCGACCCCTCAACAATTCTAAGGCAAACATTTGGCTCTCCAAGCTTGAGAATATGATACTAATCTTGAACGAGCATCATGTCATTCATAATTTCATGTCCCCGATATACCCTGCCATTCAAAAACATTAACTCATCCAGAAAACCACCCAACGCCTTTTGTTTGCCTGTCTATGGTGAGGAAAAACTTGGGTTCTTGAACAGTATGTTTATCAATAAAAGTCCTAACTTGAAACATTTCACAATTATCCTCTTTGCAATCATACGCCACGTTACAGTTTGTCAATCATACACCTTATTTCGAAACGATCTTTGCTTGATTTGTTAACTTTTAGTTGATAGCCATCTTCCACATTTGTATACAAAGCTATCTTCAAGTCTTCCTTTGTATCAAAACAATCATCTTTCTTTACGAATAATTTTTTTTGTAACAATCAACTGCTATTTTTACCAACTCTTCTTCCGGTATCTGAAGTAATTCTGGCATATTCCAGTTATACTCCCGTGGCATTTTCTTTGGGGACTTTTCTTCGGGGATTTTTTCTTCTTCTTTTCTTCTTCAGGGTTATATGAATTATAAAATAGATGTTCAACATGTTCATTCACAGTCGTAACTTCCTCTCATTATCATCAACGACATCTTCCTCGCAGCGGCTGTTTCATCATAAAATTCGGGTATTGACCAATATCAAAATTTAACACGGGGTCTTCTTCTAAACATCATCAAAATCGAGTATTGACCAAGATCAAAGTCCGGGTATTGACCAAGATCAAATTTGAATACTGACTGTACTCACAATTTTTTCTGTTGGCTCATCATGTCAACTGGTCAATACGAAAACCGGAATTTGGTGCTGAAAGTTGTGATTTGGATTAGGGAAAGGTTGTGGGTTTGAGATTGTGTTTGGTATTGGAAATGTGGTAAAACAAAATTTGCTTGGTGATGAAATTGTGGTGGAACCATTAAATTTGAGCACCATAAACTGGGGTGAAAAACTTAGTTGATTACTACCCGCTACTGACCCAACTTCACTACTTCTAGGTTCAAACAACATACAATGTAACATCATCTTGCGAAACACTAATGTAAGCAATGACCGTTCAACATCTTCATTGTCGATTAACAAATAAACTTTACATTTTCTCTGATAAGATAGCCTAAATCCACTTAAGGGCTCTAAATTCAATTTATTTGCAACACGTAACATTAGAGTTTCATAAGTTAACTTTTTTAATGACAGTTTTAGTTGAAGATTCATGGGTAAAGATATATTGTAAAACACCATGAACATTCTCCCCATGACCCTCCAAAACACAATCTATCCAAACATGATCAACATTAGATGATTTCATTATTGTAATTAATTTACTAAAAAAACGAGCTGCGAAACTAAAACTGTTGCCGGATGGGAAGGATGTCATGGATATAGGAACGGATGTCGCCGGAGAGAGTGATAGATGGAGATGGAATGAGTTACGATTTAGGGATTTAGGTTATGAGTTTGCTGCTTAGTTATATACCCAAAACATTGTGTTACGAAACTAAAACCTGTTGCGAATTTGAAATTCAGCGTTGCGACAGTCAGAATCGCGTTGCGATTATGTATTATCGCGTTGCGATAGTCAGAATCGCGTTGCGATTTACATATTCGTATTGTGATAGTAAAAATCGCGTTGCGAATCTGGAAACTGATTTGCGATACTGGAGATCGCGTTGCGATTTAGAGATCGCATTGCGATTTTGTTGGTCATTTTGGCAAATCAAAAAAAAGTTGGTCAAAATCGTATATTATAAGGAATTTTCGGTCATTGAGGTTATTTTCTCAATTAAAAATATAAAAAAGGTTTAATGAAAGGGTAAAAAAAATTTAACCCCTGAACTTCATATAAAATTTTAATTATAGATTTTTTTTTTTGTAAATCTAAAATAATTTAAGGATAAATTTGTAATTTAACCTTCGTAGAATTTTATATTCAATGACAGAAGAAGAATATTTTGAAAAAAAATAAAAATTTAAGGGCATTTTAGTCCAAAACGCCGGTAATGTTACAATACCTAAGGGAAGGGAGGTAATGATATTCCGGTAATACCCAAAAAAATCTACTATTGGTAATAAAACATTACCGGGAATGAGATTCCCGGCCAACCAAACATGGGAATGTAGGATTCCTACCCCATGAGAATCCCACAATCCTTGAACCAAACACCCCTTTTAAGGATTTCAAATCCCGAAATTAACGAACCTCCCCATTTTGAAGATCCCATTTTAAAATGGGATTTTCTTTCCATCATTGGTTCTTCATGATTCATCAAATTTCAAAGCTGGAATGATCATTGGGATGTGGACTTCGTCGGAACATTTGCGTGTGCTTTCAGTTTGTTGGGCTTGTAAAGAAAACGAAACGTCGGTGAATAATACTATTAAAAATAATAATAGACAATGATAAGAAAAATTATTAAATAATAAAAGATATATACTAAACTAATGACTATAATAAAAATAGTAGTCGTACTAAGCATAATAATAATCATAATAGTATAAGAATATAATATGTACTAATGAGAGTAATAATAAAAATAGAAATAAAAAATAAGTACCAATTCTAAGTAATATAAAAAAAGAAATAATAAAAGGATAAAACGAAAATGAACATGAAACTTAAATTCAACCCCGGACGAAAATAGGTGTTACACGTTCTCTATCACCCGAATAAGCCAGTTGCATGTTAAAAGCTCGATCAGATGGAATACAATGCGAGAGACCCTATCCATGTCTGTACCATGCTGTAAAAGCATAAACGCCTCTCTACAATTGGTCTCCACAAAATGTTTTAATTCCCAAGTCGCTTTCATGCTTTCGTATATGCACAGAGCTCCGCATCCAACACCAATCACCGACCAAAGGCCTTCGTAACCCCATCAACCAGTTACCATGGATCACGTATAACCCCTTCACAAGTTGAGAAACTGGATAATGGATTATAGGCACCATCTACATTGATCTTCACCCATCCGCCTAGGGAAGTTCTCCAATAAACAGAATCACGATGAGCTCATGATAAATCTGGTTGGTTTGAGCCTTGCTGAACGGCAGCATGTGTAGCTTCGACACACATCTGATATCCACAATTGAGAACACTCTCCCCATCGACAGCGTCCGGCTAAAAAAATTAATTTGTTTCACCGAGTTCATAGACATCAAAGGATTGACCCAAAAAGTAAGTTCAAATTATCAACATTGATCGAGAAAGAAATGATATTATGGATATAAATTCGAATCCAATCGGCCATGCCCATATGAAGCAAAGAGTCTAGCAGAAAGTCACGAATTTGATTCTATCGCCATTCACCATCAAGGCCAACCATGGAGCAAACTGGAGTTAAAGACGTAGTGACAGGAGGAGTGCCGATACAATGATCAATTAAAGGCCTCGTATCTCTCAACCAATCATCCGTCCAAAAATCAACTTCTGAACTTCTGGCCAAACCACATTCCTGCCCCTCTAAATACAAGAGCAACCATTCCGAAATAAAGTATTTGGCAAGTCATTACTCATCTTATACTTAGCTCGCAACACCTTCTCCCAAAGCTTGTTTTCATTAAAGAGTAGGCGGAAGATAAGTTTCATGAGGAAAGCCTCATTTGAGGCACATTTCTCCTGAACCTGAGATCACCTTTCTAGGCGGTAAGCAAACCTACTCCTAGCAAACAAGATTCAACTCTTTCTTCGTATCAGTGTGATCCCAAATAAAATTTGCGGTAAACCTCTCGATCTCACAAATTTCTTTCGGAAGATGATTTGTTTGCATCACATATTATGTGATGGTATTCAAATCGGACTTAGCTAGAGTAACTCTACGGGCGAGGGATAAAGTCTTTATTTTCTAACCCGCGAGGCAATCGCGAACTTTTTTTTTTAACAATATAAGCATAGGTATCACGCGTAACACGCTTATAAAGAAGTGGAACTCCCAAGGTCCTCAACTTGGGTAAATTGAAAACACAACTAATCTTACTACAAAGGTGTTGATCTATATTGCTTGAGAAAAAATATTATTTTCACATAACTCACCCGATGGCCAGAGCTATAGCAAAAATCACGAAGAACTTGTTGAATTACATCTAGTTGATCCAAAGAAACCTTAGCAAACAATACGAAATCATCAACAAAAAAATAGGTGAGTCAAAGGTGGCCCGAGCTATAGCAGAAATCACAAAGAACTTGTTGGATTACATCTAGTTGATCCAAAGAAGCCTCAGCAAACAATACGAGATCATCACAAAAAATAGGTGAGTCAAAGGTGGCCCTCCCCGAGATAGAGTAATTGAGATCCAATTACCTCCGTAACTTCCTTCTGAATAGCCTAGGCTAGACGTTCCATACACAAGACGAAAAGGTGTGACTAA
Organism: Hibiscus syriacus; assembly: GCF_006381635.1. NCBI lineage: Eukaryota > Viridiplantae > Streptophyta > Magnoliopsida > Malvales > Malvaceae > Hibiscus > Hibiscus syriacus. The sequence continues at coordinate 2,377,559 of NW_024063064.1, forward strand.
AACGGGTCTCTCTACCGAATTTTGCGAAAGGGAATAAACCCTTCCAATAAGGTACCATTCCACTAAACTTATGTATAAACTGTTGAGACACAATTCATTATAAGACGCCGCAAGTTGTTCGGGCACCTATGTAATGAAGAGTATCGTCAATGAATGACCATTCTAACTGATCATAAGCTTTTCTAGGTTGATCTTGATTGTCATCAGCCTTTCTTTCCTTTCGTTCAACGCATCGAATGAAACACCTATTGAGTGAGGATGATGTTGTCAGTGACACTGCGCCACAGAACAAAGCTAGTTTGACTCAGAAATCAACTTCGGGAGTTAAGGTTTGAGGCGATTCACAGTCACTTTAGCAACCATTTTATAAGAGACTGTACGAAGACTTATCGGCCTATATTGTAATATAGATTCCGGTGCTCCATTCTTAGAAATAAGGACAAGAATAGTTTAATCATATCAGCAGTCACTGATTGGTTTTCAAAGCAGTCCCGAACAAGACGACACACCCCTTGGCCAACCACATCCCAATTCTTCTAGACGAAAAAAAGCATGAAACCAATCAATATCTAGAGATTTAGACGGATCCATACTGAAGACGGTTTGGCGAATCTCATCGTCAAACACAAATTTGGATCTAGGGAAGTAACATCAAACATTATAAGTGTAGCCAAAGTTATCATCACTAGCAAAGAGATTTTTAAAAAAATTGAGTCGCAATATGGCCCAACTTCACTTGGTCCAAACACCAAGAGCCGTTCGATCTCTTCAACAAAAGAATGGTATTTCTTCGACAACGGATTCTAGAAAAAGAGTGATAAAATTCGTGTTACAATCACCATTATTAATCCAATTGAATCAGGACTTTTGCATCCATAGACTCTCCTCTAGCTCAAAAGTTTGTTCAAGTTTCCCTTAAACGCATCATTAATATCTTTTTACGTTCACCGATAAGACCAAATCCAGAGACATTCCAAACAGAGAGCTTTACGTGGAGAGCAGCAATATTAGTCTCCAAATCCCTGTCCATTAACCAATATCTTGAAGCAAATTCTTAAAGTCAACATGTTACTGCCAAGCAAAAAGAAACTGGAAAGATTTAAACCTATTAGTCAAATTTTTTATTTTTGTACGAAGAAACGGTGGCTAGTGATCCGAACCAAGGCGTTCCAGATGAAAAATAATTGAATCTGGGTATGCAGCTAACCAACAAAAGTTAACAAGAAAGTGATCTGATCTCTGAAAATTAGAACCCCGAGTCTAAGTGATTGAAGGACCCTGAACACAATTCGCAAAGCCCCTACTAACACTCGACCCATATACCCTCCTTTCCTTTTGTCATGTCGAGGGATTGCATTGAAGTCACCACCAAGAAGCCAAGAGCAATTAAAACTGGTATTGAGATTTTCCAAGTAAGCTCAAATGAGCTCCTTGCAAGCAATGCGAGGGTTACCATATACAACTGTAATAAAAATAGTACTGGCACAATTCAAAGATTTTACAGAACAATGAATGAATTGGATATCAATTGATAGGATATCAATGTGCACCTCGTTACGATAGAGAATCCAAATACCTTCGTTGAATCCCTAGGCTTCAACATGAAAGGAGTTTGGGAAGCCAAACTTAGCAATCACAAAATCCGTTTTAGCGCAACTAACACGAGTCTCAAGAAGAGTCATGATCAAGGGGAATCCTGAACCAACTAATTAAATAATAAGTAGGAGTAGCTACCCTTGAAAATTCCAAAAAAAGCACAATTTAACATAGTAAAGGAATTATTGTTTTGGCGGTGACCCTCACCAACAGCATCAGGAATTGAGATCATATTGATATTCTTCATCAGCATATCAACCTGGTTCTCTTTACCCAAGGGTGCAATTTTACTTGTCATCTTCACAGATTGCGCCCGGTATATTTTTGTTTAGAGGGGGCGATTGAACCCAATCAGCGAGGACAAGTCGTGTTGGGGGCTTATAAGAATGATGTTTTAAGACGGAAAACTCTTCGATCCCATCACAAGACTATCACAGCCTTATGTTCTCCTTGGTTTGATCAAAAATAGAGACAACAGAACTGTTCAGAACTAATGTTTGGCTCTCTAAAATAACTTTCACTTCTACCTGCTTCCAGGGATCAACACGTGGCTTAACCACTCAATTTACCTCACTCGGGTGGTTTAATGAAATATCTGCAGGTGATTGGGATTCTGAGCTCTACTATTACCATTCCCACTTGAACTGATCAGTTATTTACCCTTGTTCTCTTCATATTTTTGTTGTACGAGGCATACGAGTTATTATCTAAGGCGACCTGGGAAGGAGCCTTCTTCACCACTTCCAAATCTAAAGAATCGCGAGATGTAAGTCTAGAGCTATTAGTGCGATTATTTGCCTCCAATTTTTGAGTCAACATGCACATTAATTTAGTCGATTTATCACGTGGTCAGCGTTAACGATTTCTAGCCAACATCCAACGTCCATAAAGATCTTATTTGCTTCAACTACTATGCTCTCACACGTCCTGGATATGTCCGTATACTCCACATTGGAAACAAACATTCTAAATCCCTCGTACTCTAACTTTTGGACAAAACCATCGATGCCAATACACAGGAGCAGCGGTTATTCAAGTCAACCACCACCACTAATCGTGCAACTTCCCTCGTTCACTATGTAGTTGTAATCAATCCTGATTACCTTCCCCAGTTCAACTGCTAAGAGATGAAACATGGACTTATTAATTACGACTCCATGGTTGAATGGTAAGAGCTACCGAAAACCATCAAAGGTCCATTAGTTAAAACTTGGTGTAATCTTCAGCACTAGCAAAACGAACAAGAAAATAATCATTCTAAGTTCACTATTGCACAAGACCTTACAGGAGCCATAACTGGTAATCTTTGAAACCATCAAAGGTCCATTAGTTAAAACTTTGGTGTAATCTTCAGCACTAGCAAAACGAACAAGAAAATAATCATTCTCTAAGTTCACTATTGCACAAGACCTTACAGGAGCCATAACTGGTTAATCTTTGTCCTAGGGCTCGATAACCAATAGATTTCCCAAGGAGTCTCAAATCACTGTTTGTTTCATGTTATGATCGTCGAATCATGCACCCTGATGGAGAATTGAATCAATAGGTAGAAACCACTCCGATCGACAATGATGTCCCCTTCTTGATTACAAACATGGTCATCACCAAAACCAGAAAAAGGTATCTGAATTTCACTAGTAGGCCCAGAAACAACTACATTTCTTAAATTTGTTTTATAAATTTTTTTAATAACCTTTTTATATGTGTACAGTAAACCATCACGATCCAATTATCATATTCTCTTAAATTTAGATTGTATATTCTATGATATTTACATCAATTGTATACTTTTTGTACAAAAGAAACGGCTACATTTAGTAGTCTACCATCTTAAAAGTGCATCTCTATTCATTTTTGTTGTAACTCCCCTTTTTCGTATTCATCCCTAAATACGAGTCAGAGATGTCAATAACTTTTACAATAGTCTACATTTGAAATCGGTAAAATTTTGTTTCTTTAAAATAAAGAAAATTTACTATTAATTACTAAAACTAGTTAATCGCGTAAATCAAAAAGTAATATTTTAACACTCAAATCAAGTTCGATTTCAAGCAGCAATATGACAGTTCAATACTGTATCATTCTAAGTGAAACTGCCTAAAAACTGTCTAATTTAAGATTCATCATATAGCAATAAATTATAATTTCGTAAAATAAGCTGCGAACTATTATTTTTACCTTTTACCTAATAATATTCCTTATAAGTTAACATATTTAATTATACACACTGGTTTAAAATTTATTTATATCAGGGCAAACACAACACATATAATATACATGCCAGTTAGAAATGACAAAAACATTGTTGAGTTAATCGATCGAAAGAAATAGTCAAGAGGGGGGTGAATTGGCAATTAAAATTTTGATGGAAGTTTTGACAGAAAATTGAAAATATTTGCACAACGATTTAGAGTGGTTCGACTTTCTCAACCAAAGTCTACGTCCACAACTTTAGCTATCCACACTAAGGATTTTCCACAAATTCACTAATTTGTCTTTCTTTTGAGGATAAAGAGTAACCTTACAACTCCCTCAAGAATTATACCCCAAATTCTTTAGAACACTCTCTCTCAAAGAGAAACTTACAAATTTTGCAAACTTACAGAAAAACCTCACAAGGTAGAATGTTTGCACAATTATAGAACAAAGAAAGAACTCAAAGATAAACACAATTGAGCACAAAGTGTGTTCTTGAAAGCAAAATGAATATTGAAAGAATTTTTTGCTTGAATTGTTCAAACTTGAGGTTTGATGCTTTCTCTATTGTTTCTATCTCAATTCTTGTGTAATTCTTGATCACCAATGGCTTCAGAACTTGTTTAAATACACCTCAAATGAATTCTGAACGTTAGAAATCTTGGTGGAGTCAATAGAGCCGTTGTAGTGTGAAATACACTTGAAAAATCTACTGGGAGCGTATGGGTATCGATACTCCTTCATAGGGGTATCGATATTACATGTATAAAATTCAAATATTTCGACCGTTGCAAAACCAACGGTATCAATACTGAACAGGGGGTATCGATATTACTATGTAAAGTGGTATCGGTACCACTCATGGTATCGGTACCCATTTTGCATTATGTTATTTCTCGGAATCAAATACAAAGAGGTAGTATCGATACCATTGGCTATGGTATCGGTACCGTGTAGGGTATCGGTACCCAAATTGGCTTCGATGTTTGGGGATATCGATACTGTAAAGGAAGAATCGGTACTGCCCTTATGAAATCTTAATTTTGACTCGATTTTGGTTCGAAATACTTTGTAAAAATTGTTTCAAATATATTTTAAGTATAAAACTCAAATTTGCATTTAGTAAGGAGTAAAATTGATATTTGAAAACTTTGGAGTAATATTTAAAATATTCGAATAATTGAATCGAATATAATATTTTAAATCGAATATAAAATCTTAAAATACTTAACACTTTATTTGTTATATCGAAATATCAAAATGTTTTCAACAATCTCCCCCTTTTTGATATACAAAACATTTTTGAAATTTTAAGATTTTCTTTTGAAAAATCATTTTTGAAAGTTTAACTCCCCACTCCCCTTACTATATACTCCCTTTTTTTTTTGTCAAATAAAAAAGACTATGATTTATTTTAAAACAAGTTTGCCAAATTGATGTATATATATATGTGTATAGTTGCTAAGATCAAAGTTATGAGAAATATTACCATTAGTCCACATAATCAAAATTCATAAACAATATGCAATAGGTATTGGTCATAAGATTTCTAATATGAAATAAACATAAGTGCAAAATAAACATTCAATTAAGTTCAAAAGTCTAATTATTCAAATTAAATATCCAAAACAAAGACAATCCAAACAACCAAATATCCAAAACAAATAAATCTATCAAAATGTTTAAAACAATGGGACGGTTCAAAGTTCAACTAAGAAAACTAGCAAGGCAAGGTCAGTCATCCATTGGGTGGATCAGGAGGAGAAAAGATGTGCTCGCATAGAAGCCACATCTCATGTAAGCGCATCGACCCTAGCATTGAGTTCGTCAAAGCGAGCTCAGTTTTCACTTTGTTGCTCTAAATGTGAGCTGTGAGTTGGGACTCTAAGATGCAAACCTCAAGTCAAATGTCTCCATGAAAGATCGAAAGTATGAAGGCATCAGACTCTCTTGCCTGGCTGGCTCATCATCGGTTTGGTTTACGGGATCGTCGACATCCCGTAAGAGATCTTCAAGCTCTTAAGCTGGAGCAGCCCGTGAAGAGCTATCAACGGGGGTTTTCTTTGTTGAGTGAACCCATTATGTTTTGTCTCCTGACCATCCCGATTTTCGTAGAGATGTGAAGTTGATTTCGGTGGTTAGTGGGATGGCTACATCAAGATCTACATTAAGACCTTCTTTGATGAATATGTTACTAAGTAGGCAACCATAAACTAAAGTTTCAACTCATTTTGAAGGAATGTTGTTTACGGTGTCTACTAGTTCCCCAAAGATAATTTGAGGGAGATTTATTTTCTTATTATGTTGGATACAATGTATCCACCATAAGTCAAGAGCTCTAAGCGTGGAGTATTTTCCTCCGGATGGTCTGAACCACTGAGAGATAATAAGATGAAGAAAACATTTTTAGTATTCTAAAACACTCACACTAGACTTGACTTCATAAGGAGACGATACTAAATCTCTCTCATTATCTAACCCTCGGTTATCTAGTCCAAATGCACTAGCTATATAGTCTGAGTCTATATTAATGTATCACCCCAAGAGATAGGAGAAAATACTTTCAGTCGTAGTTTGGGACTCATTTTGCACACACACGACATTGGAGTAAAAAATACGGACAAGTTGTTGATAAACTACTTATTTTACCTTAAAAAGGTTATCAAATTTCCATGATGTGGGGGTGATGAGTGTTCAGAATCGTTAATATATGTTCGTTATTTCTTTGATTTTGTGAAGTTATTGCTGCTGATTTAGTTGTGTTATGTCTATTTTCGTGCAGGTCCTTACTTTCCAGAATTGGTGATAAAATGGGCGAATTCTGCATTTTTTTATTATTTGGTCACGGCTGGAGACATGGGCACGACTCTGGGCACGTCTGACGTGGCAGTTTCTAGAAGGTCCAGTCAGCGGCGGTTTCTAGAAGACTTCGTCTGCACGCCTTCTGGAAGATGACGAGCAGAGTTGCATAGGAGACTAGTTTAAGTTTGAATTTAAATTTAAAAAACAATTATCTTTTGTATTATTTTATTATTTTCTTTGTTTATCCTTTAGGCTTTGAGAGGCTATAAATACCCACTTGGGTAAGCCTAAACTGATCATTCAGAATACATTCTTCTTTTCTCTCTAGTTTTATAAAAGTTTTCTCTTTTCCTTTTCAAGTTCTTTTTATTTTTCTTATTTTCAAGTTTTATTTTGCTAAGTATGAATTTTGTCATGCTTAGCTAAACTTTTCATAAGCCGAGAGCTGTCGCGATGATTCAATTCCACGGGAGAATTGAAACGGTCCCTTAATATCTTCGGAATCTCTCTCTCAATCTCTGCGCTTATTTTTCAAATCAAAATAGTTTCAAAATCAAGATTGACTTTGGTCAAGAAGTTGTTTGCGATTAAACGTGTGGGAGGAAGATTCGGCTTATAGAAAGCCAAAACTTAAACGGTATTTGATCTACAACATAGATGTTGTTAGAATCAACTACCGAAGCCGGAATCAAAGATTGCCTTGGTATTCGGTATACAAGATAGAGTCACAAGGATAGCCCTTGTAGACAAAGTATCCGACGTGAATCCCGAAGAGAAAATCTTATTCGATGATCTAAAGGAAATTGAATCAAAGCGAAGCTTGAGTCTACTTTTACCGTATTTATTCAAATTCTTCATCTTCTTATTTTTACTTTAATTACTTTTATTTAATCACTTTATTATCTTTTACTAAAATCCCCCCATTTTTACTGTTTCACGCATGGCATAAATAATTCAGACAGAAATTTATAATTTTCTAAGTCCCTGTGGAATCGACCCTTAGTTCTCTTTGCAACGCATTTCCTTAATTTATTTATTGAGAATAAGGAATTATTTGACATCCGAAACGACAGTTGTCAAATTGGCGCCGTTGCCGGGGACTTCGCCAAAGTTACTAATTTTTGTTTTGTTTTTGATTTATGACCATGACTAATCCGGCACATTAGTGGAGTACAACCCGGAGATCGAAGCTGAAGCTAGGAGACTCCATGCACAGACTTCGGAAAGAAGGAGACAACAATTAGATCCAGAAGAAAGATCAAATTCAGGTAATACAAATCCGATGGCCGAACCTACTATTCGGGAGTTAGTCGCGGCACCCACTGAACAAGGACCTATGTGCATTAATTTTCCCCAAGGCGAAACTCCATACCAGTTGAAAACTTGCCTTATTCATCTCCTCCCTACATTCTGCGGATTGCCAAACGAGGATCTACACAAACATCTCAAAGAATTTCACATGGTCTGCTCTAGCATGACACCACAGGGAGTAACCGAGGACCAAATAAACTTAGAGCTTTCCCTTTTCCTTAGCCGACTCGGCTATGGAGTGGTTATTTTATCTTCCTCCTAATTCTGTTACTACATGGGCTAATATGACTCGTCTTTTTCTTGACAGGTTTTTCCCTGCAGCAAAAGTAAGTGAACTACGAAGGAGAATACCTGGAATCAAGCAACTTGATGGAGAGTCGCTCTACGACTACTGGGAGCGGTTTAAGAAGTTGTGTTCTAGTTGCCCACAACATGGGCTAACCGAACAAACACTCATTCAATACTTCTATGAAGGATTATCTCCCCTGGAAATGAAGATGATCGCTGCTAGCGGTAGAGCCTTGGTGAATATGACTCCTACCGAGGCTAGACTTAATATCGACGATGGCTGCAATTCCCAACAGTTCCGCGCAAATAATGAACCTTCTCGAAGGGTTCATGAGATAAGTTCATATTCCTTGGAAAGTAAAATAGATAAGTTAACTGAAGTCGTAAACTCTCTTGTTGCAGGAAAGACAGGACAAAACCGATTATGTGGAATATGTGCACTACCTGATCATCCAACAGACGGTTGTCCACTAATTCAAGACGATGCAACAACTCAAGTCAACGTAGTCAGAAACTTCCCGGGACCTCCCCAAAAAGCTTATAATCCTTACGGTAATACATACAACCCAACATGGAGGGATCACCCAAACTTCAGTTATGCGCATAACCCGAGACCGAATCAAGGCTATCAAGCGAGACCTTCACCACAACAACAGCCGCAGAAGACATCACTAGAATCGATTGTCGAAAGGTTAGCACTATCCCAGGAGAAATTCCAGACCCGAACTGAAGCCCACTTCCAAGAGATGGACAAGCAATTGAGCCAACTGGCTCAAACCGTGGGGAGATTAGAGTCACAAGGTAAACTTCCGTCTCAAACTGAAGTGAATCCGAGGGAAAACGTTAGTGCCATCACCCTTCGGAGTGGTACAGTAGTAGCGCCACCTATTCCATCGGACCAAGCAGTCCAAAAAGAAAAGAAGACCAATGACGCAGGATCCCAGAATAAGAATGAAGAAGAACAAGTGGACGATCCGACGCCATCTCCCTATGACGTGCCACCACCTTTTCCATCAAGGTTAGTTAAAAGGATAAAAAATCGAAGAAAAGGAAATATTAGACGTACTTCGGAAAGTGGAGGTTAATATACCTCTCCTTGAGGTTATCCGAAAAGTTCCAAGGTATGCCCGGTTTTTGAAGGATCTTTGTACGACAAAGAGGAAGCTTACCAGAGTCGATAAAGTAAGCTTAGGAGCGAACGTCTCAGCCGTTTTCCAACGAAAGTTACCACCAAAACTGAAGGACCAAAGTATGTTTACAATCCCTTGTAAAATTGGTAAGGTTGAGATTAAACGAGCTATGCGTGACCTTGGTGCATCAATTAATGTAATGCCTCTATCTGTCTATAAAATGGTCACTAACGATCCTTTGAAGGATACAAAGATTTCGATACAGCTTGCCGACAGATGAGTAATCTATCCTGAAGGACTCTTGGAGAATGTATTGGTGGAAGTAAACGACTTGATATTTCCCACCGATTTTTATATAATCGACATGGAGAATGAACGCACGAACACATCGTCCGATATTCTTTTGGGGCGCCCTTTCCTGAGCAGTGCACACACAAAAATTGACGTGAGAAGCGGAATTTTAACTATAGAGTTTGACGGTGAGATCGTTAAATTTGACGTATATAAGGCAATGAGATATCCTGATAAAGTGGAAAGTTTAAATTCTGTCGACTCAATTGATCCTTTGGCTAACAAATTTTTAAAGACTAATTTCTCTTTTGATATATGCAGGGAGCTGGAGGGTCAGGATGAGAACGTGAATTATGATCATACATAATTGAATTTGATTTCTTCTAAAATCTTACCTTCTGTTCTGCAAGCACCCGAAGTTAAACTTAAACAGTTGCCTGACCACTTGAAATATGCCTTCCTCGGACCAAACAACACTCTGCCAGTAATCATATCAAAAGGGTTATCCGAGGAGGAGGAAAAAGACTTGATCACAGTTTTGCGCCAAAACAAGGGGCTATAGGATGGACCATCGCTGACATAAAAGGTTTGAGTCCATCTACTTGTATGCATAAAATTAAAACCGAAGAAGGCGCAAAACCAACACGTGAGGGTCAACGCCGGCTAAATCCACCAATGATGGAAGTGGTAAAAAAGGAGATACAAAAACTCCTAGATGCAGATATTATATATCCAATTTCGGATAGCAAGTGGGTAAGTCCGGTACATGTAGTTCCTAAAAAACTGGAGTTACTGTGGTTGAAAATTCTGAAGGAGAACAACACGAGTTCAAAATGGGTGGAGAGTCTGCATCGATTACAGGAAGTTGAATTCATTAACTCGGAAAGACCATTTTCCTCTTCCATTTATAGATCAAATGATAGAACGATTAGCTGGTAAATCTCATTATTGTTGTCTTGATGGATTTTCAGGTTTCTTTCAAATTCCAGTAGCACCTGAAGATCAAGAAAAAACAACATTCACGTGCCCCTTCGGTACCTTCGCCTACCGACGTATGCCTTTCGGACTTTGCAATGCACCTGCCACATTCCAAAGGTGTATGATTAGTATTTTTTCTGATTTTTTTGAGAAAGGTATTGAGGTCTTCATGGACGACTTCACTGTTTACGGTAATTCATTCAAGGAATGTCTATTAAATTTGAAAAATGTGTTGCGTCGGTGCCTAGAATTTAACCTTGTTTTGAATTATGAAAAGTGTCACTTTATGGTTGATAAAGGTTTGATTCTAGGACATATTGTTTCGTCCAAAGGAATTGCGGTAGATAAGGCGAAAACGGATATCATACGTTCACTTCCTTACCCCTTCGGTGAGGGAAATTCGTTCTTTCCTTGGTCATGCAGGCTTTTACCGTAGATTCATTAAGGACTTCTCTAAAGTGGCACAACCATTGTGCGAGCTATTACAGAAGGATAAAATCTTCAATTTCGACCATAAATGCCAACAATCGTTCGACGTATTGAAGGAAAAGTTAGTGTCGGCACCCATAGTCCAACCGCCAAATTGGGACTTTCCCTTCGAGGTTATGTGTGATGCTTCGGATGGAAGCGTTGGGGCTGTGCTCGGACAAAAGATCGGGAAAGAACCTCACGTTATCGCTTATGCATCCCGCACCCTGGATTCCGCACAACAGAATTATTCAACAACCGAAAAAGAATTACTTGCCATTATTTTTGCATTAGATAAATTTCGATCATATCTTCTTGGCACTAAAGTTATTGTTTTCTCCGATCATGCAGCCTTGAAGTACTTGCTCAGCAAAAAGGAGGCGAAACCACGACTAATCCGTTGGATCTTGCTCCTCCAAGAGTTTGATTTGGAAATCAAGGACAAGAAAGGATGTGAGAACTTAGTAGCCGATCACTTAAGCCGGCTTCCAATCACTGCGGTTGATTCTCCCATTCGTGAAGAATTCCCGGAGGAAATCTTGATGATAGCGCAAACATCAATACCTTGGTTCGCAGATATAGTTAATTACTTAACTACAGGGAAGGTACCATCTGATTTAACGAGAGCCGAAGTAAACCGTGTTAAGAGAGAATCTCGTTTCTTCATTTGGGATGATCCATATCTTTGGAAGCATTGTTCAGACCAGGTAATTCGTCGATGTGTTCCTGAAAGCGAGGTAAGCTCAATCTTAAATTTTTGTCATTCTTATTCGTGTGGTGGACACTTTGGACCGAAACGAACTGCTCATAAAGTCTTGGAATGCGGATTCTTTTGGCCTCATATTTTCCGTGATGCCTACTTGTTCTGTAAAACTTGTAATAATTGTCAACGTACAGGTAATTTGAGTCGAAGAAACGAAATGCCCCTTAATCCTATACATATATGCAAAATATTCGAAGTTTGGGGACTTAACTATATGGGTCCATTTGTTTCTTCTTTAGGCAATTGTTATATAATTCTTGTGGTTGATTATGTTTCGAAGTGGGTGGAGGATAAGGCCACTCGCAACAACGATGCTAAAACTACTGTTCAATTTCTAAAGAATTGTATTTTTTACAGGTTTGGTACACCGAGAGAGATAATAAGCGATCGTGGCACACACTTCATCAATCGAGTAATTGATGTGCTTATGAGGAAGCATGGAGTGAATAATAGAATTGCCACGGCTTATCATCTGGAAACGAACGGACAAGCGGAAGTTTCAAACCGAGAAATCAAGATGATTCTTGAGAAAATAGTTAAGCCAAATCGCAAGGATTGGAGCTTGAAATTGATTGACGCTCTGTGGGCTTATCGGACTGCATACAAAGGACCTATTGGCATGTCACCATACCGCCTTGTGTTCGGTAAGCCGTGACATTTACCTGTCGAGTTAGAACACAAGGCGTATTGGGCTATAAAACAGTGCAATATGGAGCTAGAAGCGGTTGGCGAAACACGGAAGTTACATATACAAGAGCTTGAGGAAATTCGGAGAGATGCCTACGACAACGCAAAAATATATAAGGACAAAACAAAAGAATTTCATGATCGAAAAATTGTTTCTAAATCTTTTTCTATCGGGCAAAAAGTTCTTCTTTTTAACTCAAAATTAAAACTTTTTGCAGGTAAACTTCGGTCAAAATGGAACGGACCTTATACAGTAACTGGAATATTTCCTCAAGGCGCAGTCGAAATTGAAGATAATTCAGGCACTCGGTTTAAAGTCAATGGACACAGGGTTAAACCATATTATGCGAATAGCGAAGTTTGCTTAATTGAAGATCTTAACTTGGAAGAACCTGTAGTCTGAATCAGGTCGTCGAGCTAACGACGTTAAACAAAAGCGCTTCATGGGAGGCAACCCATTGTTTTCAATTCCGTTACATTTATATTTATATTTTTACTTTTTGTTTTAGTTTTTTTTTATTTGATCAAGCATGTTTTATTTAATTTCTATTTTTATTATGCAGGAACCGAAGATTTTTATTCAGACTTAAACGACGAAAAATTGCGGAAATTTCGTTCGAAGTATGCAACTTTCGAAACCTACAGAGCAGTTCAAAATCGCACAAAGCAGAAAATATACCCCAGCCGTGCGCACCGTTTCACTAAATGGCGCACGATAGCAGAACCCATGGAGGGGGCCGACGCACGTTAGCCAACCCCAAATTTTCTCTTCTCCCCTTGTGATATCTTCCTGCCGCCCAACCCCCCCAATCCCTTCTCTTCATCTTTTATTTTAACCATGGACCCCACCTTATCCTTTTCCATTACCTTTTCAAAATTTAAAATCTATCTTTTTCTAATCCACCTCAAAGTCCTCCTTTACTTTCAACTCTAAAACCAAAATCCAATTTTAAACCCACCCCCTTCACCTTCTTCAAATCGATACCCCCCATCGCGCACCACTCCATCGCTCCTCCTATTTCTGCTCACAATCGGCGGCACCAACCAACAAGTCAACCCGCTTTAACGCTTTCACGACACCCACTCCTCCCTAATCCGCTATGGTGCGCACACGAAACTGACCCGAAAACTCTGACACCATTCCGCCGCCTCCTCTGACTCAACCGACTCAAGGTCATGGCCAAGTGCCGATATCCCCGTATCACTCGTCTTTTGCGCCGACTGCCTCCTTCCGTCCCGGACCGAGCACGTCTCGTCGCCCGTCCCCTCCACGATCTCCGTCCCCGTCGTTGTATTCCATGCCGACTGAAGCATCGTCATCTCGCTCGTGACGGACGGCATTCCCGTCATACTCGATGCACTCTGCGACGTCGGATACTGCTCCCGAGGTAAACTCTAGCCCCGTATCGATTCAACCTTTGCTAATGTACCACCCTGTCTATGGTTTTACAGAGGACTTCACTGCCGGATTTCCACCCCCGGATCCCTCACCCACGACGTCCAGCTCTCGGCAACACCACGATTGTGATGCTTCGCACACCCATCCACCTAGCTCGGGGGATGTGCCCGACGACCCCCCACCAACCCACGAAATCCCGTAGCGCAACCGTCGAGGCCGATCATATGCAGTTCCCCTTGAGGAGATGCTGCACGGCTATTTACAATTCTCCAATGACGAACTGGTACGTTTCGAATCGGTAAGACACCGCCCTTTCCGTGTTGCTAAATATATTCCGACGCGTACTCTAGAAACATTGCATTTACGTGAGTCTGTTCATGCATACTTTGCTGCCATTGGTTGGGAACTTTTTCCGATGATTAACTGTGGAACGTTTTATGAACTTGTCTTTGAATTTTATGCAACTTTTAATTTTTCGTCCCAACGCCTTCTTAATGTTAGTTCACTTGATGTTATCTCGTTCCGACTGTGTGGGTCTTACTTTTCAATGTCTATATAGAAATTTAATCTTGCTATGGGGTTCGTGACGGATGTCACGAATTATTCGTATCTAACCGCTTTACTTGATATTCCCAGAGTTTCGATGCCGATACAGCTTATGAGGCACTCACAGGTTTAGCCGAACAACCATTCAACGCCCGCTCGATGCGAGCCCACCTTATCCAAGACCCGGCCTTGCGCTATATCCATCGCCTCCTCGCTTACAACTATTCTGGCCGGAATGACTCATCGTCCTCCTTAAGCCGAGTCGAGCTATTCTTTTTATGGTGCATGTCCTCCGGCGAGCATGTGAACCTAGGATTTTGGTTTGCTCGGGCTTTTGAGATCGTTATCCGATCCAACCGCCCACTTATCCTTGGCCCTTACATTACACATTTAGCTTCTCGTGGCGCTCACTTTGATGTAACACGATTTACTTATGCTTTTTCTACAGATGCTTTAGATGAGAGTTGCTTGGATTCAATGGGCCTACTTGCCGGAACCCCAACTGCGCCTTACTTCGTTCCACCGGGTGTCCTCACTCCTCGCAGCGAGCAAGTCTTCATTCGTCGAAACATACCAGCGCCGCCTCCTGCAGCACCACGCCCAGATATGCAGTCACAAATGCTTGAAGTTCACGACCGCCTCCACTCTATCGAGACGAACATCACAGAAATTCTCTCATACCTCCGTCATAGCACCTCTCATCGCGACCGAGGCCGTGGTCGCGGTCGACACTAGATCAGGGGAGTACTCTATTCCTTCTCTTGTATTTTAATTTTTTGTTTTGAGGCAAAACGCTTTAAGTGAGGGGGAGTAGAGTGTCGGTTGTATTTCCCTTTGTTTATTTTTATGCTTTGAATCTAGTATGTGTTAGTTGAATTGGTCGGAAATTTCATTGATTGTCTTTGTCTTGGTGAAAATTTTTGGAATGCTATGCTTGTTTGGGAACACATGATTATTTAGGTTATGATATTCTTGATAATGGATAGCATGGATTGTGATAAGTTGGTATTTTTGTGATATTCCATGATTTTTTTTGGTTGAAATGTGATTAGCTCAATGCATGAAAACAATTTGGTGAGATTTGAGCCTTTACGAGCATATCATTTTCGCTCTCATTTTGTTTGATTGAGTGTGTCGAATTTGACATTGGCATTCTAGAACCTGCATGTTAAATACTGTCGAGATTACACATGAACATGATGCTTAAAAATGATTTGGGCACCTTAGGATTAACCATTCCGTTTCCCCACTAAATAGCTTACCCATGCATATTTTCCCTTAGTTAACCACTTTTGAGCCTATTTCCATTTCTTTGTTTCCACCATATTCATAAACCCGAGCCTTTTTATTTTATCCCTCTTTTCTACCTTTTTCAGGGCAAGTGAATAATTTTACCATTGTATTCTCCATCATAAAAAAATGTTGAAAAAAATAGCAGTTCGAAAAAGAAAAAAAAACTGTTCGAAAAAAAAAGACATGAAAGAAAAAATGAAAAACAAAACAACAAAAGTGTGAAAAAGAAAAAATGCATTTCGACGAGAAAATTGTTGTTTGATATGTCGTCTTTTTATCTTGTTGTGCTTAATGTTTTGATGGAGTTGATATTATTATTTGTTAGTTCCTTGCCTTGAATTTTCGCCATATATTTAGCCTTTTCCCCACCTTTACCTAAGCCACGTTACAACCAATAAAAGAGACCCTTTGATTTATGCATCTTGTTCTTATTAGTAGTGGAGATTTGATTTACTTGTAGGCTTATGGTAATATCGTGTCGATTCTGACATTGAGCGTTTCTTTACCCCAAACACATTGAGTGATTTGAGTGAATCCCGGTAATGTATTGAGTTATGAGCATTGAGATTTATGAATGAATGGATATTACAATTGCACTTGACTTGTTTCAATTGGTGATGTTCAGTTGATTGATTTCTTGACTTCAATAGTTATTGTGGTCTCTACCTTGCTTCCTTGAATATGAAACTTGACAAAGAACGTTTAATGAAGTTTTTGACTGATTTGGTTAATCATACTTGAGGACAAGCATGAGATAAGTGAGGGGGAATTTGATGAGTGTTCAGAATCGTTAATATCTGTTCGTTATTTCTTCGATTTTGTGAAGTTATTGCTACTGATTTGGTTGTGTTATGTCTATTTTCGTACATGTCCTTACTTTCTAGAATTGGTGATAAAACGGGCAAATTCTGCATTTTTTTATTATTATTTGGTCATGGCTGGAGACATGGGCACGACTCTGGGCACGACGCGGTCTGACGTGGCAGTTTCTAGAAGGTCCAATCAGCGGCGGTTTCTAGAAGACTTTGTCTGCACGCCTTCTGGAAGATTGACGAGCAGAGTTGCATTAGGAGACTAGTTTAAGTTTGAATTTAAATTTAAAAACAATTATCTTTTATATTATTTTATTATTTTCTTTGTTTATCCTTTAGGCTTTGAGAGGTTATAAATACCCACTTGGGGTAAGCCTAAACTGATCATTCAGAATACATTCTTATTTTCTCTCTAGTTTTTATAAAAGTTTTCTCTTTTCCTTTTCAACTTCTTTTTTTTTCTTTATTTTCAAGTTTTATTTTTATGCTAAGTATGACTTTTGTCATGCTTAGCTAAACTTTTCATAAGCCGAAAGCTGTCGCGATGATTCAATTCCAACGAGAGAATTGAAACGGTCCCTTAATATCTTCGGAATCTCTCTCTCTCTGCGCTTATTTTTCAAAATCAAAACAATTTTCAAAATCGAAGATTGACTTTGGTCAAGAAGTTGTTGCGATTACACGTGTGGGAGGAAGATTCGGCTTATAGAAAGCAATTCAACTTCCTGAGAACACACTTGGCGAGATAGCTTCGCCAAGAGGGAATTGAGATCGGAATTGACGGTTATAGAAACAACAATCCGAGTCGGTCGCCACGAACTTAAACGGTATTTGATCTACGACAATAGATGTTGTTAGAATCAACTACCGAAGCCAGAATTAAAGATTGCCTTGGGTATTCGGTATACAAGATAGAGTCACAAGGATAGACCTTGTAGACAAAGTAACCGACGTGAATCCCGAAGATAAAATCTTATTTGATGATCTAAAGGAAATTGAATCAAAGCGAAGCTTGAGGCTACTTTTACCGTATTTATTCAAAATCTTCATCTTCTTATTTTTACTTTAATTACTTTTATTTAATCACTTTATTATCTTTTACTAAAATCCCCCCATTTTTACTGTTTCACGCCTGGCATAAATAATTCAGACAGAAATTTATAATTTTCTAAGTCCCTGTGGAATCGACCCTTACTTCTCTTTGCTACGCATTTCCTTAATTTATTGATTGAGAATAAGGGATTATTTGACATCCAAAATGAAAGTTGTCAGGGGGTAGGAAGGTATTTGAAGCTCATATCAACCATGGCTTGAATATACGAGATACGTTGTTCCCTAATATTATACGACTCGAAATGGTTAACTACCTAGAGTAGAGACCTCTACGGTTAAGTTCGTTAAAGCAAGAGTTAAGAATGGTCATTTTGGGTTCATTTGGATTTGGTTTTGGAAGTGGAATTAGAGGTGGGTTTTGTGGTTGGTTTGACTGACTAGATGAGGACCTAGCTCGTTTAGACGTGGTTTAAAATCAGAATGGGAATAGGATACCTACAATTAAACAACATATGTATGCAACACAATTAATCCCAAAACTCAAAATGAGTCCTCAATAATCAAGGTTCTCTGGCACTAGTGTCTAATGGGCAAATTTTGAAAACTATTTTGAAAAATAAGTTTGAAAAATAATTGTATGTATAGTTTTCAAGAAAACAATGTAATTAAATAAAAAACACTAATTAAAACAAAAACATTTTTTATTTCAAAATTTATGAATTTTTTTTAAAAAAAAATGTGTTTTTGATAAAATTAATTGTAGATTCTAGTGTAAAACTATAATCTATGAAATGACCGATCATTAATTTGAACTAGAACTAACTAGAACTAGTCCTATGTTCAAAAATCAATAAAATAGTGGTTTAAAAAATTACCTTGAAAAATTCGAGATTGAGTGGGTTGTAGTGTTGTCTGCACAATTTTAATTATCTTGGTAGGATTATGAGTTGAAGAACTAACAAAATCTGACTTGTATTCGTTGGAATGAAGCAAGGAGAAAATTTGAGTGTTGAGAGGAGAGGAACAACGTGAGTTTTTATAGTATGAAGGTTTTGGCAGAATTATGATATGTTAGGGATTTTAAAGCCTAAACCCGATAGGAGGCATCGGTACCCCTCGAGGGGTATTGATACTTCAAGGCATTTTTATGTAGTATCAACACAATGGTATTGATACCCGTTGAAGAAGTATCGGTACTGTTAAGAACAATATCGATACCTATTGAAGCAGTATCGATACTATGCTAGTAATATCGATACCTAGCAAGAGGAGTATCGGTACTAGGTGACCAGTATCGATACCAAATGCACAAAATGGTCAAAAATTTGCATTTAAACACTTTGCATGCTAAATTAATCAACTCTAATAGTATTGGCAACTCATATTACGAAAATAAATTATGTTTAATCAATAAAATCACATTTAAGCCTAACTTGAACATATTATTAATTTTTACTAAAGATCATAAACTCCCCCTAACTATTAGCATAGAAGGCATTAAAAATGTTATTTTTACATACATTTTTCTTTAATCCTTAAAAAGTGATAAAATTATTTTAAACACAAAATCAAGGTAGGTTTGTTAGACCTAATTTTCTCCTAAGTGTCCAAAATCTATCTTTATCCAAGGGTTAATTGATGCAAAGTATCTACAAATTCTAAAACTACATTCCCTTTGTGACATGATCTCTAATAAAATGATGTCTAATTTCAATGTGCTTAGTTGTAGAGTGTTGGATGGGATTTTTAGTGAGACAAATAGCACTAGTATTGTCACACTTGATAGGTATGGTACCAACTTCAATTCCATAGTCTAAAAGTTGTTGTTTCATCCATAAAACTTGTGCGAAACAACTACCGACTGAAATGTATTCCGCTTCAGTGGTAGATAATGCAACACTATTTTGCTTCTTTGAAAACCAAGAAATTAGCATATTTCCTAGGAATTGACAAGTACCAGAGATACTTTTCCAATCTATTTTGCATCCTCCATAATCCGCATCCAAGAAGGCATGCAAGCTAAAGCTAGAGTCTCTAGGATACCAAACGTTTTTAGCATATCTTGAATATACTTTGCTTGATTGATGAAGATGCCATCTTTCCTTTGCTTGATTTGGATCCCCAAGAAAAATAAAAGATCTCCCATCATACTCATCTCAAATTCATCTTGTATTAGCTTTGAAAATTCTTTGCAAAGAGCATCATTAGTAGAACCAAATATTATATCATCAACATAAATTTTAACTACCAATAAATCTTTACCTTTTCGTTTTAAAAACAATGTAGTGTTAACCTTTCCTTTTGAAAAACCTTTTTCAATTAAAAAAATTAACAATCTTTCATACCAAGCTCTAGGAGCTTGTTTTAAACCATATAATACTTTTGTCAATTTAAAAAACATGATTAGGAAATTTTGAATCTTCAAAACCAAGAGGTTGTTCCACATACACTTATTCTTTTATAAAACCGTTTAAAAATGCACTTATAACATCCATTTGATATAATTTAAATTCATTGAAACATGCAAATGCCAACAACATTCTAATTGCTTCCATCCTAGCTACGGGAGCATATGTTTCATCAAAATCTATTCCTTCTTCTTGAGTATACCTTTGAGCAAGAAGTCTAGCCTTGTTTCTCACTATATTACAACTTTCATCTAGCTTATTCATAAACACCCATTTAGTACCTATAGTGGATTTATTACTAGGTCTTTCAACTAATGTTCATACTTTACTTCTCTCAAATTGATTTAACTCTTCTTACATAGCCATAATCCAATTTTCATCGGTTAATGCTTCTTTAATATTTTTAGGCTCTATGCATGAGATAAATGCAACATAATTACAAATGTCCCTGAGAGAAGATCGAGTAGTTACCCCTTTGGATGGATAACCTAAAATCTCACCATCCTTGAAATAGTTGTACTCTCTTGGGTATGTGATTTCCCTTTCTTCAATGGTTAGATTCTTGAAGGCATATTGAGTTTCCTCATCCTTCACTTTTTTCCTTTGATGATGATTCTCCCACTTCAATTGCATTTACTTTACCTACGTCATCATCAACACAAGAATCATTCCTTGGAAGGAAATTATCATAGAAAATAACATGAATAGACTTTTCTACCACTAAAGTTTTTTTTATTAAATACACAATAAGCTTTAGAATTTAAGGAATAACTCAGAAAAATTCCTTCATCACTTTTAGCATCAAATTTGCCAATATTGTCTTTACCGTTGCAAAACATTTACATCCAATATTGTCATTTCTCGGTTAACAACATAACAAGCGGTATTTTTGGGCGGATCCGCCCAAAAATATTTTGGCAAATTGTTTTCACAAAGCGTGGTTCTAGCCATTTCCTCTAAAGTTCGATTTTTCCTCTCAACAACTCTATTTTGTTGAGGGGTTCTAGTTGCTGAAAAATTATGGTTAACTCCATTTGAATTACAAAAAATAGTAAATCCATGATTTTCAAATTCAGTACCATGATCACTCCTAACACTTGAAATGGAGTAACCTTTTTCATTTTGGATTACTTTGAAAAAAGTGATAAAATTTTCTAATGCTCATCTTTAGTACTTAAAAATAGAAACTAAGTAAATCTAGAATAGTCATCTATCAATACAAAGGCATATTGTTTTTCATCCAAGCTAGTAGTTCTAATTGGCCCAAAAAGATCTATATGGATCAATTGTAATACTTTACTAGTTGATACATCGTTAATGGATTTTAAGGAAGCTTTCTTATGTTTTCCTTTAGTGCATGCATCACAGATTTTATCAAGATTAAATTTCAGTTTTGGCAAGCCTCTTACTAAATTGCCTTGATTTAGTCTTTGCAAAACACTCATGTTTGTATGTCCTAGTCTCCTATGCCATAACCAACTATCATGTTCATCTTTGGCAACTAGACATAAGTTCGTCATATTAATAGAATCCAAATGCACCATATAAATGTTTCCTATTCTATGAACAATAAGAATAATCCTATTAGATGCAATGTCAATAACTTTACAACCGTTTGTTTCAAACAAGACATTGTATCCTTTATCACATAATTGACTAATACTTAATAGATTATGCTTTAACCGATTCACATATAACACATTTTCTATTTGTATGGAAGAGGTATTACTTATAGTACCTATACATTCAATGTAAACTTTTGAGTTGTCACCGAAGGTCACTATTCCTCTATTTTTGTCGTTAAGCTCTATAAACCGGCTCTTGTCCCTGGTCATATGTCTTGAGAATCCACGTCAAGGTACCATGAATTTGAGCTTGCATTTCGTGCCTTGAAGCAATGCTCATTTTCTTACAAACATAGATTAATTTTTTTATTTTTGGTACCCAAATTCTTTTGGGTCCATATTCATTAGTCCCTAAAAGCCTTGCCCCCTTGGGTATCCATTTGTTTAGGATATCCATTTGTTTAGGATATCCTTATCTTTAGTAGTATTGAGTCCTTTAGGAACCCATATACTTCTAATGATTTTACCATTTGAGGTTCTTTGGGGACCACTATGATTGTAAGATTTAAAGTTCTTTATAATATAGTTAGATTTTGACTTTTCTCCATTTTCAAATTGTTTTGGTCCAACTCTATCGAAAGAAGCTTTAAGATCATCAATTTTCTTTTGATGATCATCATTGACTCTTGAAAGTAAATTATGCAAATCAGAAATTTTCTTTTCAAAATCTTCTATTTTGATTTGTAATTATTTTATTTTACTTTCAAGATCACAGTTGGTCTTGGATATAAGATCTTTTTCATTTTTCAATTTAAAAATATCTTTCTTTTATTTTGAAAATAATTTCTCATAATCC